>NC_055670.1:13121007-14432257 GCF_017976325.1 Chelmon rostratus | reverse complement strand
AAACACCCTTTGTTATGATGTTGGTTTGCTCCCTCCACCCAGAGAGAGCCAGCAGTGAGCTCTGTTTGCAGGCTGGCTTGACGGCTCTGTTGGGGGATTAGGCTACGTTGCACTACAACTCAGCAGAGAGCTTAGGTGAGCTCGGGCTGTGGCGCTGCACTGCTCTCACAGACACTGAGCGCATGAATAGACGACTGTTGGGAAATTTCACACTCCAAGGAATTGTATATGGCCATATTATATCTATAGGCTGACTAAGCTAATGAAGATGCATATGTGTACAGAGCAAGTGGCAATGGAGATAATTACTATTATCACATGTCTATATCAATCATCATTAACCGGACTGAAAAACATATATGGAGCCGCACTATTTATCTTGACACACGTCTCCTGCATTTCACTTCACTTGAATTCCCTCAGCTTTCGTCAAGCACCTTATAACTTATCTGTTCTACAAAACTACATGTTCATTTTCAAATAACAAGATTTCCTATCTCCTGACAAGCTGGATTTTTTTTCTTGCCAACTTTCAGCGATAATGGAAAAACCAACAGATACTTCTAATTGTGTTATTGTAATTGGAAGGCATGAGCACCTAAGTGTGAAAAAAAAATCTTTTTTGAAGTCTACTTGATCACTGTGAGCTAAAATAAAAATAATGAGAGGAAGTGGTTTTATAATGTATAGAATTTCAATTTTTGCTCCAGTCCACGCAGGTACTGTACAAATATACAGTGAGCGAAATCACAGCTGTGCCACTTATGCACGAGTATTGGGATTACTGTCACCTTTGTCTGCATATTTTTCTTTGATTAATGTCACCCAAATGCTGTGTCTTCCAAATGAGAACCCAGTTCATTTGCATGATTTTTTGTACATGGTGCAAATTTGGGGATAAATTAGTCAGTCTCCCATCTTTGTTGGCATGGCACTGAGTGATTTTTACTGAAGGAGTCTCAGAGCAATACTCCCAGAGAATTACACCTGTGAGATATGCTAATCATTAACACAGCCATAATGACCTTATTTACCTTCATATAAAAGACAGAAATTAGCATTAGGTGCCCTAAATGAACGGGGAGTTAATAATCAAGGCGCTCACTTTTACCCCCTATTTGTTAGCTGGAGAGGCTAAACGGCAGCTTCGGTATGTTTAGTTGCAGGCAACCATCAGTCGATGTCTTTAAAACGTATTATGGCGCCATCTCCTATTGTTGCCTTGGAGGGGAATTCCCAGATGGTGGGCTATGATTAGGTAGTTCACTTAGCTGTTTAGAAATGAGCATCTGGAAACACAGGTTGAATTAACACCACTGGGTCCCTCATTTTCTCTAAATGAGTGTCATTCAATTAATCTAATTATTAGGCATACAAAAACTGAAGGACTAATAGATTCCTATTATCCCATCATTATCATCTCTTACTCACAAGTGCTTACGTTTCTGAACAGGCTCACATGCGTTTAACAGCCTGCAGCTCCTCTCGTTTGTGCCTTCAGCTTACCCAGGGACAAGTTTTTAAAACGTACAAACTTTTGACTCTTTTCTAACGACTTTTTAAATGATTTGATTTGCATTTTGCTTTCTACCGCGCAGAGAGAGTTTCAGTTGTTCTCATTCCTGGTCCTTTCGGATGCAGAGCCCTGCTGGTTTTCATTTTTGTCATGTAATCAGGGATTGATTTAGACCTAGAACACCAGCTGAATGAAATTAAGTATCTGGTAGAACTGAAAACAAGCAGCACTCTGGGTACTGAGGAGCAGGACTGAGAGCCACTTAATTACAGCACTGTATCTGTGACAAAATAAAATGCACCTCAGAGGCATCATTAGCAGCAAATACGCAGATAAACTGCTCGGACAAATCAATGGTATAGGTTTGAAATTCAAAGAATCAACTCTTAAAGCAATTAGAAGTCAGGAAAATGGCAGCCACATTAGAGCAGAGCTATTTCAGAGCAACTTAGCCATATCCTGTCTGGGCTCCTGTGGCTATTTCTACTACATTTGTTCCAAACAAAAAGAGGTCGATCTACTGGATTTTGAAGACGTCGTCCTGCTGTCACTTCACACTATCTGACATAATGGATGGGCAGAACTGGATGATCGGTGTCAGCTCCTCATCAGCCGCCTCCTTTCACATGGATCATGTGATGCAAGCCTAAAGTGGCCCGTGTTGTGTCTCTCTCTCTCTGTGCCCCCCCACCCCTCTCCCTCCCCACCGGAGCCCCCGCTGGCCGGAAGGACCCTCTCCCCAGGCTGGAGTGGCTCCTGCTGGGGCTGCTGAGCCGCTGGCAAGGGAGGGAGGAAGGTGGGGGGTTACACAGACCTGGAGAACACTGTCAACCTCCCCCATCACCCTCCAACCCCATCCTACTCTCCTCTGTCCCTACTTACCCTCCCCCACATATAGACAGACACTCGTCTCGCTGTATGTGTGTGTGTGTGTTTATATACATTCGGGTGTGTGCGCTTGTCATTTATCTCCATATTGTCTTCTGTGGTGGATGCATGCGTCACAGAAAGAGAGAGGCCGTGCACGTGTGTGTGTGTTTTCATGCAGGCCGGCTCATGTGTTGTGTGTGGATGATTTTCAGTGCTGTGTGTGTGAGTGAGTGACGGAGCGAGTAAACATGTCCCAGAAAGGGATTAACCTCACGAGCTGAAACACTGAGGGGAGACATCAACAATAAATGTCAAATACTGTAGAAAGATAATCACACACAGGATACACTTCAGCCAGGTGTCAATAAAATCAGCAGCTGGTTGGAATAAAGCAAATTTAAATTGTGTGATTCTAAAATCAGCATCCAAAACGAACTGTTTCTGCCTCTCCTGTTCTCCAACCGTTAGCATTTTATTTTCTCGCTTTGAGCGCACCCGTTTCATCTTTTTACCATTCGTCTAAACACACTTCAACGACCACCACCCCCCCCTCAACAGGCCCTCTATCAGCCACTCTTCAGTCTAGCCCGCTCTATAATGCAAACACCCAGGCAACGTAATTCACAAAGAAGAGATACCAATTTCTTCTCAGCAAGAGATATATCAAGGACGTTAAACAAAGCAAACAGCTGCATCGAATTCTGATGGCGTAAAGCTAAGCCTTCAATTTGAGCCTTCCCTCAGAAGAAAGCAGAACTTAACTTCAAATATATTCCTGGTAGAAAAAAGAGCATATTGTGTTATCATGAGAGTCTGTTTACCTAGCGAATCTACATATGGCTATCTAATATCTTTGTGCCATTGAGCAGGTTGGAGGCTGGAGTCCCAGGGGTTTCAAGGCTGGGATTATGCATGGCGGGGGTTGAACTATTGCCCCTGTGTGATTGAAAGACCTCCACCAGCTTAGGCCCTGTTTATTGTACATTTGCATTGCTCAGTTCCGCGAGGCTGCTGGGAACTATCAGTGGCCAGGCAGCTCATATCTGGGCTGCCTATAATTCGGTTTCCTCCGGATCCCCCTCATGCCTTCCAGCCAGCAGAGGCTCGGGGCTTATAGGCAATCATTTAGTCTGATTGACCAGGATATGCTCTGATCAATATCTGGCACGAGGCCCCACACGGTGCGAGAAAACACAAGTGTTCGTGTATTTACACTGGCACTCAGGATTAAATAGCAAAAACACTTAATTTGGAGTGATGAGAGGACAGTTCATTTGAATATGCGAATAAAAAAAGAGTAAAATTAGAGATGTTGTGAGACAACTTTAAAATGTGTCACATGTTTCATGTCAATCAGTTACTTTCTGAGTCATCTCCTACCACTGAAGAGCAGATCTATTAACAAAGATAATTGCGTTTGGATCCATGCCCTGAAGTGGTCAACTATGCAATTTCACTAATTCATCCTGGTGAAAGGTTGACCTTAAGAAATGTAATTACACACACCTGAGTTACACAAGAGCCCAAGAGGTCCGCAAAACGTTTACTGGTAAAGAAGGTATAATTACCAGAAAACAATTAGCCCGTTGTAGTGACAGTTGTCAAGAGAGTTCTTCCAATGCAGCTTCTGGCTTTAAAGAAACAGCTGAAAACGCTGTCGTAAGCTGTCAATATTAAAGCAAGAATAAGCTGCTCTGATTTGTTCAGTTGCTCTTTTTTTAATGTGACATTAAAAATCAAGTTATTAAAATTTGGGAGAAACACAACGCACCTGCCTGTGTGTAAGGTATACAGTGGGGAGAGGCATTAGTTCTACATGACCACGTGGAATTAAGTGGTTTAGGGTAACCTGGTATAAACACAAATCATTTATGAATTTTAATAGGCCCGCCCATGCCTCATAACTATGCATGACTTCATACTTTCATAATTGACAGGAAATATGAACTAGGCCAGGGGTCGCCTATTAGAATGACTTTTCATTTAATTTTTTGACAGCCCAATACACAAATGCGGGGTGGATTTCTTGAGCAAATTCATGTAGTGCACGGGAACCTTTCCGGTGAAATCTAGCAGCAATCCCCCGGGGCCAGGACCACCTCTCTTATAATTACACAGAACCGCACTTTGTACTAGTGAAGTAGATCTCCCCGAGAGTCGTGCAGCGTCTGAAATGTTCAAACAGGAATTCAATTTGTCCATTAAAGTATAACACTGCAGATACGATTCAGTGATTAAAAACAAAACTAGTGCGCACGTCACGTTCAGGTACAGGACAAAGCAGTGCTGTGCTGACAGGTATGTTGTGCACGGTTATCACTTCTGCTCTGTGTTGCCTTTGCCCAAGTTCAGTTGGAGGTCAGGATCACCCCCCCATCTTCAACACCTACCCTGACCAGGGCTGTTGTGTGGCAGAGAGGTGTTCATATACAATAGAACAATATGCAGTGGGAGGTGGAGGAATGTGGGCCCTATCACCCCCCTTTAAGCACAAGCTAAAACTCATTGTATCCCTAAGATGTAAATCTACACCTCTGGGCTATAAAAGTGCTACAAAGAGGGTTCTTGACTGAGTAAATTAACATTCATCCCACTCGCAATTAAGCAGACAGACTGACATTGTAGCTCCTACATCGGCGCAACAGTGGGGGCTTTGTTGACATGGCGTCTGGACGGAGGAAAAACCAGAGGAAAATATTTTCAACTGAGTCATCGACTGGACATTGGTATCTGAAGACTGGAGCCCGAGTACAAAACAAGACGCTTTACAGCCGTGCGAGCATTTCAGCTTCTCCGCTCTCCGGCGGGACACTGTTATTAAGATCATCTTCGCACCACAAGGAGCAGAAAGTGTCAACACCAGTTTGTTGTTTTACTGCACACTGCTGAGCAATTACAGGCCGCGCATCAAACTGTTTTTCCACATTGGGGAGAAAACAGGTTCATATCAACGTGCACACGTAAGACCTAACGTGAAAACTCTGATTCTACGACAGATGGTGCTGGCTGTTCGTGCCGTTTACAGCTCGCAAAAACGTGTTCGTAGCGCGCAGCACAGAGGCACAACATCCTCACGCCCGGGCTCGTAAAAAACCTGCATGGACCAGAGTCAAAAAAAAAAAAAAAAAAGAAACGTCTTCTGGAGAAAATACCAGAAAAAAACAATGCATCCTTGCAAGTAATAAACACACACACATTTGTTAACACAGGATATAAGAAGACACTACTGAAAGCATGAATACATTACCATCTGCTGCTTTTAATCCCAGACAGTTACAGTAGTGGCATGTTTTGGTAAAAGGATATCATTAATCATGGGTATAATCAGATGACATCAGGTCATGGCCCACTAAGTGTGTTTTCCTCATTATGGTAATATGGAGGAGAGGGGTGTGTTTCCGCTCTTTTTTTTTTTTTTTTTAACTTTGACACTTCTTTTCATGACAGCCTACTCCTGATGGAGGAGGAAGGGGAAGATTAGATGCTTGGACATAACAGCCATCTCTTTCAGCGACTAATAATCTGATAAATGGCTGATAAAGTCTTCATTAAATTAAAGACTTTTAAACTGAATATCAGGTTTAAATACCGGATTTCAGCTGCTGCTGCTGCTAAAGATAATGACTGCAGGCGTGCAGTAGTATGAATATTTAGAATTATTCATAACTTCTGAATAAAAAGAGTGAGTTTGCTCGTGTCTAAAATGATTTTTCTGAATAATGTGCCATCAGATCTTAATTCATGTCACCCCAACTTCAGTTTATGAATAGACCGAAAGCATTTCTGTGGCAGTAGAAAATAAACCCTGAGGCTATTTACTGTCTCCTTGATATATGAAGTTTGTGGTTTTGATTGTGTGTGATTATGTTCTGGGAGAATGACCTTTAGTGGCAGCCGTATTGTAATATAATGAGGATGTGTCAGTCGGCAGGAGTACAGTGATGAGACGAGGCCAGGCAACCGGCGTTTAGAGCATCGATCCGCCGGCACCGTGAGCATAGAGGAGAATCTGAAATATTTCAGCGCCTCCTTCCCCCGATATACAGGTGGATACGAGATCTCATCGAGCTGCTCCGAGGCACTTCAGGCAGCCTGCGCGGTCGAGTACAATAAGAAACAAGACAGAGGCGTATGGACCCTCTTGTCTGTGATTAATGATGAGCAATAGATCGGCCTGTATTTCCTGAATCATACACAATAATAGCAAAATCATTAAAATAAACTGTGTGTGTAAGACAGAGCTTTTATATTTAAAAAAATCTGTATTTGTCTTCTCAGTAAAGCGGCAGAAACCACGTAGATCTAATATAACTGGGAATATAACAATGTTGTATCACACTAATGATGATTCGTGTGGAAAAGATAAAAAACAGTTGGAGCAGAGGTGAAAGGAGAGGTGGTGCAGATTGATATGGTGATGGATTCTCTTACCTCCACCTTCTCATTAACTCTGGCCTGGGTAATATGACCTGAGAGAGATTTTCTCCTCCTACTTCAGTCCTAACACTGAGTCTCTAAGCCCTGCTTGGTAAGCCCTATCTCATAAAGCACAATTAAGTGGGCCAATCAGACGGGCTTAGTCACTCCTCTAGTGCCTTAACTCCATAATTAACCAAAATACATCATCAGCCCCATGGATTTCAATCATAATCATAGTCAATCGCAAGGCTGTAATTTGCTGTGACTTTTCCTTCAAGGACTACTTGGTGTGATTTGAGCTAATAGGATTAAAAATCAATATTTCTTATTCAGGTTTGGTTTTTTTCTGAGTAAAAAATAAAAAATTACACAAATAAGAAATCTGATTTAGAGTTGAGTGTGATTCTGTGAGTTGGCTGAATGTGATTTGAGTATGTGGTGAATAGTTTATCTCTGGGGTCTGAGCCCTAACTATGGAAGCAGAGCACCAGTGAAACATTAATCACCAAAGTATTATGGCTCATATCCTTGGACAGCACATTAATTCAGGTGGCTATTAGGCTGCCTCGCAGCCAACCTTCGAAAAAGGTCCACATTGAAATTCAGTTGACAGTGTATAGTGTGCAGAAAGCTAACTATGGTGTTACTGCATCCCAACAATAAGCAAAACAAATTGCAGATATGAATATAACCGATATGTAAGTACATTTAGTGGAGCAGGTGCTGCAACAAAATGTGAACAGTGGACTTCAGTGGGCAGTAGGTGTAATCACTCTGGACTGGCACAACTGTCTTCCCTGTATTCCTTGTCAATAGAGACAGACGCTCTACCTGTAGATGGAAAATAAAAAAAAAAAAGGCTGAAGAAACACCAATTAGAAAGGCTCTCTCTCCTGCACTCCCTCAGAAAAGCCAGGCTCCGCTAAAGGTCAGCCTGAAATTTGAATGACAGGGCCAAAGTCTTTTACTCATAATTTTTGTGTTTGCAATAGATTTCGGAGCAATTCACAGCCTTAAAGGCCTTAAGTGGAACAGCAATTAATTGTAATGAATAATCTGACAAATCTGGTTGACATATGGCCGCTAATACTCCTCCTTTCTAAAGGGAGCAGTGGAGGGATTTGATTACCTCAAATGAAATCTGGGAGCGCTGTGCCATCTGCATGTACAGGGAGAGGCAGCGCACGTAAAACAGGACGTGGGTGGAACCGGGGTCTGCTCCCTGCTGCTCCAGTTCCCTCAACCTCACCAGCAACTGATTTGGGAATAGGGCCTGTTTTTTTCCCCCCCTCATCTTATTGAACCAGCTGCCTCTCATGAAGTAAAACGCAATAATGCCGCGCCGTTGCCAAAATCGAACACACCGAGAAAAGTAAACAAACATGACAGAAGTGATAAGTGTTGAGCAAACATATAAACAACACCAGCGCGTCGAGCCATCTGAGCACAGTGAAGCCATAACTTTATTAAAAGCATTTAAAAGTATGATGAATTACCATGCCACATATAGAGCTTTACATCTGTCCATTGTTTTATTTGTAAAGCTACACTAAGTATCTTGTACAGCAGCTTTAGGACATGAAAGAAGTATGTAATGAGTGGCCAGGTGAACAGTGATAAGACACCATGAAAAGCCTAGCACATAGGCAGTGGTGGAAGAAGTATTAGGTTCGTTCACTTAAGTAAAATTGCAATAACACATTATGACAATGCTCCATTACAAGTAAATGTCCCGCATCAACATTTTACTTAAAGGTGCAACATGTAAGCATTTTAGTTTGAAACATTCAAAAATTAACGAAGTTCTGACATCCCGTCAAAGACGTCTGTGTGTTATTTTGCAGAGGTATCCACTGAAGCTAGCATGCTAACAGCTAGCCCCAGTTCATCCTGTCTCGAAATATTACTTTGTACCTCAAGAGGCTGACTGATGCCTTACCTCTCTCTCGCTCCTCTCCCGCTTCAGGCCCTCATCCCTGGAGTCAGAGTTGGAGCTGCTGTAAACCACATTGGTATCTTGTCGTCAAACTGGGCTCCATTGGTCTCAGAGGCTCCGTTTGGTCCCGGTCAGACCATGTTCACTGAGCCCAGTTCTGTCGCCGCCCCTCAGGAAGGACGTTTCCTTGCACCTTTAAGTGAAAGCACAGAGAAATTAGCAAGAAAATATACATAAAGTACTATTAGTATTTTGCAGACTGACCCCTATCAGTGTTATGTTATTATATTACTGATATGCATTCATTAATATCCAAGTATAATTTACTTTCACTTTAATGTAGTTGGTCAAGGTGGAGCTAATTTCAGTAACTTAAAAGTGTGATATTTCCCTCTGAAATGGAGTAAAGCAGTAGTATAAAGTAGCAGAAAATGTAAATACTCAAGTAAGGTACAAGTACTAAATGTACTCAGTTACTCTCAAGCACTGTACATTGGGCAAGCTGCTCATAAATGCAGAAACACCTGCAAAAGACAGGTGGGTGTATCACTCAGATAAACATGTTAGTCTAACTCTAGAGAGCTATTACAGTTTCAGGATCATTAACACATCTGAAGTGCTTTAAATAGAGCCAGTACAGTAAGAACACCCTCAGTCCTCAGCTCTGTGGAACAATGTATTGCTGGGAGTGTGCTGCCATATCAACAGAGCTGATAGGTGTAATGGCGTCACACTGTAAACTCCTGCTAAAAGCCTGATAAAGAGGCAGCATTCTGCAGGATGTCTATTAACGGCCAGCTGACATAAGCAACTGGACCAGCGCATTCTTTAAAGGGGGGAAATCCTGTTCTCATAATATACTTTCACCATTTCTCAGCCTTGTGCGTAATGTGGAGGCCAACATCTGATTATGTAGCTCGCTGCAGTATTCATATTTTAATGCTTTTGTACAATTCCCCTGAAGAGCTTAAAAGAATAGTTAAGCATATTGAGAAATATTCTTATTCAGATGTGTAAAGAGTGGAAACCAGGGGAAGCAGCTGGCTCTGTCCAAAGGAAAAACCATCAACTGCAAAGCACCTGTAAAGCTCACTAACCACCTTGCATATTGTTTATTTAATGTGCACATAAACAGAATTGTCAAAGCAACAATTTAACATTTTACTTCTAGAAACAGTTTGCACAAAATCCTCCAAAAAACGACAAGTTGCTATATTTACTCTTCATTTTTTGTGCAGAGTTAACAACATGTGTTAATCAGTGAGCTATAGATGTGCTGGTAGTTGGATTTTGTTGCCTTTGGACAGAGTCAAGCTAGCTGCTTCCCTCTGTTTCCACTCTTTGTGCTAAGCTCAGTTAGCTGGCTGTTGGTGGTGAGCTTCATATTTGTCATGTAGAAATGAGACAATCTTTGAATCACGTCTATCTCAAGAAAGTGCATTTCCCAAAATGTCAAAGTATTCCTTTAAGGGTTGCAGTCCCACTCTTCAGCTTTCTCAAACAGGACCGCAGACCCAATTCACATATTCTTTTACGATCACAGGCAACTTTTTCTTTTAGGTAGGCGTGCTGCGCGTTTGAAGTAATTCAGTGAAAGTGAGAAAGGAGATCTGAGACACTGCATCTGCTCACATCTGCCTAACCAGCACTAATGTGACAAAAACTCACCTAGAAAACACAGACTAATCACCCCACCAGATGCAGCGGGTGTCAGCTCGCATATCAGTCACCGCTGGCTGCTTTATGATCATCACTTTAACCCCAATGTAACTCTGAAACAGAACACTGGATTGGCTCCATTTACTCCACCTGACAGGGGGCAAAAAACAACAACGCATAATCATCCTTTTTCTTCTTATAAAATGCATTCTGAGCGATAGTTCAGGAGCCAGGTCTCATATTTAATTGCAGGAATTGAATAAAGAACGTTTTCCGTGAGGTGCTGGTGTGTGGCTAGCATAATTGCCAGGGAGCAGGTCTTAATTTAAACCGGGGGGTAATTATCATGCAGAGCATACCCACCCAGAATGTTTGCATAACTATCACAAGCGTTTTCATAAATGATGCTTTAATTAGTCTTAATTAGAATTTGTTTAAGTCAGCAGGGAATGCAGGGCCCGTGAAATGATGTATGTAATAAGCATCAGGGCCCGCTCTGTTTTTTTCCTTACTCGGGGAATAGAGCTGACAAAATCACATCACATTAAATTGATTCAGTCAGAATTAAAATTCTTATGGTATTAATTAAATGGGGGAAGATCTCATTAGCAGGCTGTGTGGTGAGGGAGAGACCCTCTCTGCCAGCAGATGTGACGGTGTCAGAGCTGCTGTACATGCTCGCCATTAGGGCCCCCAGACAAGGAGAAAGTGAGGGAGGAGTGAGGAGGGAAGGAAGCGGGCGAGGGAGGGAGAGAAGCGGAGACGAGCTGAGAATGACAGAGGAGGGGAGAGCGGGAAGGGAGAGACGGATGGAGGGAAAGGAAAGGGGGAATGTGAGGGAGAGAAAGTGAGAGTGAGAGAAAGAGAGAAAGGCGAGTGTGGCTTTGGGAGGAGGAGGAGGAGGAGGAGGAGGAGGAGAAGGAGAGCGAGGTGGCAGCATATTAATGAGCTGTAGGCTCCTCACCATCTATAGCTTTATTTAGCTTCATTTGGTCTATTTGGCTGGAGGAATTCAATAAGAGGAGAGCTAATGACTTGACCAGATACCCTGTTATCAGCACTGATGAGACACCCTCTCTGCTTGACTCTTTATACAGCTACAGTAGTCTAATAGGCCTCAGGAAGATTGCTACCCAGAGTACAGTACAGACCTCCTCTCTGGAAATATAGAACATGATTGTGCCTCAGGGAGCTTTGCTTCGCTGTTACAGAGCTCACCTGATCCCCTTGTTAGGGAGCTAATAGCTATTGACACACTTCTTAAGGAACTGAACTGCAGAATAACAATCCGATTCGAGGGTGTAACTGGACAGAAGACTTTCCTCTTTTATCCTGTTGTGTTTTGCAACTTGGCTTTTCATCCCTGTGGTAGCGCGTCGTATCATCAGGTCAGCGGATCGTGGGGATGTCGAGCAAGAGACCCCCGCAGCAGCTGTCAGTCTGAGTGAACTGCGACCTTGAAAAATATGGTCTTGAGATCACACACGCATTCATGGCAAATCACTATGTCCTTATAGTTGGGTACCATCCGGGATGTTGTTGCACCTATTGTGGGTGGATGGCAGATATTTCCTACGGGGTGTCTGTAAATGTGGGTCAGAATATGCCACATGTGTCCTCCTGATTAAATAATACAACGCTGTGGACTTTTTATTGACAATAAAGTCAAAATTTCTAAAAT
Source organism: Chelmon rostratus (assembly GCF_017976325.1). Lineage (NCBI taxonomy): Eukaryota > Metazoa > Chordata > Actinopteri > Chaetodontiformes > Chaetodontidae > Chelmon > Chelmon rostratus. The sequence goes on along the minus strand of NC_055670.1, from coordinate 14,420,176 downwards.
AAGTCTCTCAATATCTCAAACTGCTGTGTAAAACACCTAAGGCCTACAGTATATGAGGCAGGCATTGTAAACACTGGAAACACTGCCCTGTATAGAATCCAATGAAAATGATAATGGAGGAAACAATGGCCTCAGGCAATGTAGGAGCAACCCAGCACCGCCAATGTTACAAGGCATCACTTTCCCTTTATTAGGAGTAAGCATGACTGTTAGTAGGCCCTGCATAAATATTTGGGGTAAATACACAGTATATCATTTTTCTTCACACTTGAATTGCATTATGATTTCCATGCAGACTCAGGTGAACCGGGGTCAGGGGACTAAATTAAGTGGGTCCTGGAAGCAGCTGCAGTGGTTTCTCTCTTTAACCATGCTTGGCTGGTTAAGCTATCAAAAGCCGCTTGTACATGCATCATAAAAAACAGTGTGTGTGTGTTTAAAATTGTATTAAAATGCTGTTGACCCTTAAAATTAGAAAGGGAATCGTGCGACTCTTTGCATGGCAATTATTTCATGTCCATCTCGAGCACAGTAGAGTAGGGACGTATGACTGAGGCCCCTTGAAAATTTATTGACGGGCAGGCGGAGAAGTGAGGTGGCTCATTTATGACAATGGGGCGTGATGACATCACACCATAAAAGCTCTCTGAGGGGTCAGATGGCATATGCCGCATGGGTTTTGAGTCTTTGTGTTTGCTATGCATGAATATATAAGAGGTAGAGTGGGTCAGTGGTTGACATTGCTTTCCTGTGATGTATTGTGACATCCGCTGCTATGCTGTTTTCTTGAATGCCGAGGCTGTCGGACCACATGAGCCGCTGCGGTTCAAGAATGGTACAAGTTGGAGATCCTGATCCTGCAGGAGAAAAAACATGAATAGTGCTTTTAAAAAGGAGCTGATTCAATAATAGAAATACTCATTCACTCAACGTTTCATTTGGATAAAGACAAATCCCTCAAGCTGCTTTCCTTCCACATCTAAACACTACAGCTGGGCAATATGACGATATTATATACATTTGACACCTCGTAGTCATGCACTGCTTGCAAATATATACCATTGTGGGTTTATGCTGCAAATGAATTAACAGGACTTCGTGATAATGTTGGAGTTACAGGATTTGTTTCATGAATGTGGTGAATTGCCTTGATTTGTTGGGTATTCAATTCACTAGATTAGCAAAATAAAAACAAATCAGGTTTCTCAATTTAACATATATACTTATATACAGTATATATGTGTAGAAAATTACATACACAAGGAAATTGTATCCGTGTTTTCCAGCCCAATGAATGTACCAATATCAGAAAAGCGTCACCTTGTTTATTTTGACGCGCTTTAATAAGCATAATAGCCCAATCATTTGTTGTTTTAGCATCTAGCGATGTGTGCGTGCTCCTTACAAAGTCAGTTGCTGTGCTCAGGATGTCCAAACTCAATGCTGAAACTGTAAGCACAGGCTATTATGATAATTTAGCTTACTTATAATAATTAGCTGTTGTATATTCATTAGCCTTTTAATTGGTTAACTCTGGGGACCGCCAGCAATTCCAGTCAGTCAAATACACTAATGACACACACACACACATGCACACACACAAAATAGTTCTCCACACAGAGAGACCTTGTAGAGGTAACCTCCCCCTGAACTTTTGTAGAGCACTCTCCCTCCAATCACTCCAGCTTTCAATACAGCTGTCAGTTTTGGCCAGAAAAGCAAGCTTCAACTCTGAATTTGCAGCTTTGTCCTTAGTGAGAGGAAGTACCTGTGACATCTGCACTGACATGCTGGAGATAATCCTCCATGTGATTGTCGCACAAATTGGGGGTCAGCGGCGCTGCAGACAGGGGAACGTGGCAAGGGACACAGAGGAAATGTTCAATCACGAGCCAGCCCATTCGGGAGCCTCCCTTTTCAGCCTCTCCAGCCCATGGTTCATCTCTCTTTTCCTGCTCTCGCTCTCTCTTTCTCTGCCCACAGCTGCCGGGCTTCCACTGGGAGGAAGCTGTATTATGGCTGGGTTAATTTACTGATTAATATCCAGCCACTAGATCCAGCTTTCCCCAGATGGCCAATTAAAAACTACAACTGGCAGCGCGCATAGGCCTGGCAGCAGGTTGCCGTCGGGCCCAGGGCTGGAGGCTGTGACAGAAGGTGTGGGTCCTGTTTGGGCCCGAATAAGAGCCGCGGACTTTCTTACTCTTTGACTCTCCACACCAGAAGGACAAACTAAAGCCATAATACTGAGAGGAGCAGAGGAGAAACTTACTGTATGATACTGTGTGCAAGTCTGTGTGAACAGAAAGTTATAGGTACACATGCACATCATTCCACAGTACAAAATCTACATTTTAATAATTTAAATTATGATTATGATGGATGTATGGTAGGTAAAAAAAAAAAAAAAGGAATGATCCATAGTTGATATAAAGTGATAATACTGTAGGCATGGTCATAAATGGGTAGTTTTCAGTAATACAAAAAAAGACCATCAAATAATTACAAATATTTATTAGCCAATTTTTCAGTAATTATTGAAACAAAAGGTGACAATCTATAGTGAGAACAAATGAAAACAAATCAAATTAAAGATATGGTAAGAAGTGATAATAAAGAAACAAGCCTTGTTTACGCCTTGTTTAAGTGAATGCAGTATGTGGTGGTATTAAGTGAAGAGAACAGGAGATAATTAGACAAAAAAAAAAGTGGGGTCTATGTGACCAAATTATGAACACTATGTTCACATGATTTTACAATTTAGTGTAATTTTTTTACTTTGTACATTTGCATAACGTACATTGATGTATACAGATCTGAGATAACACACAAGCAGTGTTATAAAGTATTTATTAGTAAACAACAGGGAATCACTGTGTCATACTCTATCTAAATAAGTGCATTCATTTTTATTATTACAACATTTTTCTAATAAATGCTGTATTTCTGTAATTCAGGTACTTCCTTTTTCTCCCACTAATCAATGCATGATTTCAAAGTAAATATTTGGTATTTGATGTATGCACCACTATGCCATAAAGTGTTATTAAATAAAGTTGCATATACATTTTTGCTGCAATAATTGCTTAACAAATAACTAGTAAGCATTGGTCAGTTACTGATTACTGATCTTATCACATAATTCCCAGTTTTGAATTAATTATGACGTACTCAAAAAATACTTTGTAAGTACTATATCGTTATTTTACTCCCATTAAACACATCTAATGTTTTAGCATAATATAGAGCATAATATAATCTAGAGTGTAAATATTTGACATGAATAGTACCTGAATATATATAACCTAAAAAGCAAAATTTCTAAATTTCCACTGCAGGCTGTCTGTAATATAATCCAGCCTGCAATGGAGCAGTGTTAATTTCACTGTAATAACCCTCACATTATGAGACACTGCTATATTTAGATGGAGGCCATTTGAATACAGGTCTTGTCTTAATACTGACACAAACCTTATAAATGGGCTCGGGTCACCATGGAAACACTGTAAATACAATGGCCGCCGCTGCTCTGAGAGGAAGGGTAATTAATAATTGAATTACGGAACAGAGATAGAAAGCCAGACAGACCCATGCAGCTTCTTAGTCCCTTGATAAAGGAGAGTTTAATACAAACAGTTGTACTTCTACTGGGTCAGCTAAACCGGGGATATCTGGGCCATCTCTGTTCAAAGAGAAAAAGGCCACGAACAGAATTGATGGCCCATTTCATTATGTAATTGCCTCTTTAACTTCCTTGTTCTGAGCAATCGCTCTTTAAACTCAAGCTCAAGGTAATATATGCAGAGATATGAGGGTAGTCTCGCAGACAGATAATTCAGTAAATAGCTGTAATCTTTGCATCACCTTTAACCACCCCGGAGCTGGCTAATATGTCATCTTAAAACCGTGGAGTGCTAGAAATGAGGTGCGGTATATAAAAAACGGGTCTGCTACAGAGAAGAGTTGTACATCAACACAGAGCAGAGCTGAATCCTCCAGGATCACACAGGCCGGTGTAGGAAGCTTGCTGCTGCTGCTGCTGCTGCTGCTGTGGATATCAAAAGTGTGGTCCAGTGGTGGAACGAGGCTCCAGACAGCCTTTAAGCTGCAACCCTCAGTGTCGGGGTACAAGGAGCACAAAGCTGGATATGATTACCTACAAGAGAGTGATGCTTCCTGCCCTCCAACCCTTGAACTTAAGGTGTACCCGACATAGAATCAAAGTAAACACCAAGCCCCTGTTCAGAGCCTCTGAAGTGGGTAGATGTGAGAACACAACACGAGTGACCCGCTTCCTTTCATTTCCCTCTTCATAAAGATCTCACAAATGAAAAAAAAATGTGATGCAACACACAAAGCAGTGGCGGGAAGGCTGCTCTCTTATTGAAGGGTCAGTAGTAGGATCACTGGGAGAAGGTCACCAAAGAGCCCAAATTCACACCCCATAATTGAGTAACAGGGGTCGCTGATTACAAGGCAAGCAGCATGGAGGAACATAGGACAGTGGTTGGAGCCGCGCTCACCTCTGGCTGTACTGAAAAACAAGACAAAGCGCTGAAAGGGGGCTCTGGAAAGGCAGAATATTGGATGGTCTTCCCAGGTTCACCACTGTGATAAAGAATGAAGACTTAATTAACTGAACAGCCGGATCTAACAGGAACCACTATATCAGAGAGACAGAGAGAGAGAGAATTCCCTTTATGTAATTAGATCAATTGGGCATGAAGTGAAGAGGCTTCATCCAAGAGCAGTGTGTGGTTTTGAAGTGGGATCACTGACTGAGGTTTGATTACCTTTTGATTGTTAATGCAAAATTGGATTGAGCCACAACAGTACAAATCCCTTATTTTCTAATTAAGAGTTTGGAGGGTTGTTTTGAGCTTATTTTTCACTGACTGGTACGTGCTTGAATCCTTGTCTTAAGAAAAGCTTGACCTTAATGTGCATCATAAATAGTTTTTATAGCAAATGTGCGTGTCACCTTCACATCATTAGAGGTAATTAATGGCTTCTCTGATAATTCACCTGAGTGCTTTACGTCCACTTATTCAGCCTATAAATTACCTTTAGATGCCTTGTTCTCTGGTCATTTCAAAACAGGGCCCTATGAATGCTTTTTCACCATTTCACTACTCAGCACTAGAAGATACGCCTGCACGACGCATCGTTTGTAAAAAGACACATTTGAAAAAAAATGCAAAATGTGCTCAAACTGTAGGGAAATTAAACATTCAACGAAACTAACAATTATGCTGCAAGTGCCACCAAAGCGATAAATCTCTTAATTATTTCACTGCTGTTTGGCTGAGAGAGTACCTCATCTCTTAGATAAGGAGTCAGAGGCTGGTCCCAACATGAGGGTCCCCAGGGAGGGGATAGTTCTGTGGCCCAGTGGAGCAGTAGAGTGCCTCTGTCTCCACACCTCCAGTCACAGACAGAGGACGTGCGTGAGGGATGGGTCTCATCGTCCAGGGGAAACGGCTTGTGTCGGCCGCCCACACTGCGCCTCCTCTGTGTGAAATTGGCTGAGAGGATGTAGACATATTCCACGCACTGATCCATGGCTGAGTATAAACAAGAGAGGATCTCGCTTTCACTCCTAGAAGGTCAGGAAGCTTCCCCGTGAAACAGTAAGTGACACTGCCTCTTCTGCGCTCGCTAACAGTCTGACCGGTGGAACTTGACCCTCCCTCCACCTCCCCTCCCCTCCCCTGCGCCGTCACCCTTCTCCGCGAGGGTGTCCTGTGTACAACCAGTTCTTCCACTCTCAGCGGGGTGCACTGATATTTAGTGGCTGGCTATGCCAACTTAATCAACAATCCCAGGGACAGATACTCAAATTCACATTGAGGGACGGAGCAGCAGAAAAAGCATTCAGCCTGTGACTGCAGATCCATGACCAGCTGGAAACACCTGTAATAACTTAACGTCTAAACACCACTCTGAGTCATATATCATCACTTCAGATAGACAGACGTGGGGAAAAAATTTAAAAATCTCCTCGTCTCACCACCAACGATGTCCAAATGGTTGAGACAGAGGCATGAGATCTCTGCACGAAATCTGATTGCGGCTGCAGTAAAAATGGACTAGGGAAGGCATGAATGTAATTAAAGTGGCTGACACTTTTATGCTGGGTAATGGGAGTCCAGGGCCCAGCTATTCCCTGACGAGCTCCCCTCACAGTATGGAGTACATTTTAATACCACCCTGCACAATGACTTAAATGCAACTCTCAAGGCCTTCGTGGAGATGTAATATTGATGTGTAAATAGGATAAATGCTAACATCCTGGGGTTTAAGGGACATAGTAAATAAACACTACCTAATACGCAAAATATATAAAACCACTCAAGCGTCTGGAAACTGCAGCGGAAGACAGGGATGAACGAGAGGAGAGTGCAACACTCAGTGTCTACCTTTAGCGTACGGCACAACATTATGCACTCACAAAATGACATAATTCTCAATGTAATTAAAACCCAAGAATGTTTTTGTGATTCACCTGCAAAATAATTCTCAATGAAAAAACTGAGCATTTCCTCGGTACAGCTGCCGATTAGAACAAAATAAAAATCCAGTTGAGCAAAAGCAACAGAACTTTTCTATGTGAAATTAGGCTTAATGGAATCACAGTCTGCACTGAAGTGAGGAAACAGATGAGTTGTTGTGCGCACCGGCGCTAATGTTAGGAAACAAATGCAGAGAGTGGAAAAACAGTTAGCCGTTGTCCAATCAGTAATGTATTTGTTAACGCAGGTGGGGAGGTGGGAGCTTTTAGATCACAGTGGGGCAGATAATGAAGAAGTTAATAAGAGGAATGGTACTTTGAAATGTTCCTCAACCACCCAGGTCCCACAATTTAATCTGTAATAAATAATCTCGCATCATTGCAAGATGGCATCTCATAATGGCAAATGAAATATGCTGGTATGATAGGTACAATAAATCTGGATTTTCCTATGGTTCCCTCAGGCTAGGACAATATGCAACTATAGTGCTCTCTGTCAGGAAGAGCAGATCTCAGAGCCGTCATAAAATCTAAATGGGCACTAATTAGGCAAGCCTTCCCTCTCACACTTACTATTTCTATTGACATTTTCGGCGCGCCGTCCCCCCTCCCCCTGCGCTACCATAAGTCACTGAGAGAAGAACTCCCAGGATTGCAGAGCACAGGGCTGTTAAAGGGAAGTTCAACTTAGTGGTAATGAATAAATTTGCCCTCCCATGCAGTACTGTTTCTTTTGTCTTGGACCCAAGCATATTCATGCATCTAAATGGTAATTTGCTTTGTAACAACCGACACCACTATGCAGATACCAGAGCCATAAATATATATTATAATTGCCTTTTATTAGTAACAAATTCAATCTCATTGTGAAAGAGGACACAGGAAAGAGGACATTTTTTAATTGTAATTTAATTTTCTGCAACATAACATCTAGCTGCTAGATCTTTTCTGGTAATATAAGAAATGGTATATTTTACAAACTATAAGTATCTTCTTACTTTTGTTTTGTTTAAAGCCATCAACTCAGAACCACAGGATATTTTTTCTTGCTGCAGACACCAGAAGAGTCTAGTTAACTTGTCTTTAGGGAGCACTGGGGCTGCAGGGTGGCGAGGAGTGGTGGGATCAGGTAAATATATATGTATGCATTCCTGCCTGCTTCAAATTAATAAAAACCTAATGCGTGCTTGGCACAGGACTGCTTGTTGAACATATGCTGCAAGCATGGCTAAGCCATCTGGCTCAGAGTCAAGTATTCCCACCAACTGTAGTCTTATGCTACCTGACAGTGGAAAAGCTTTATTCCCCTGGCATCGGGGGCACAAATGGAGAAATATTATTGAAATGATTATCTGCATCAAGACTCAGATTTGGGCTGACATTTCGCTGGCTCTGTGTAATCCAAGGGGTTGTCTAGGAGAGGGCGGAGAGGGGGTTTGCCGGTAAGCCTTGGCGGGATGATTAATGAAGCCAGGATACTGGGTGGACCCAGCCCACCTCCACTCAGACCCAGGGGCCGAGCCCCGCATATGAAATTGGCCTATGCTGCTCATCTCCCTGTGAGAGAGCCACTGATGATCCTCCCGACACCACTCTGCCTCCAGTCACCAAACAGCACTCCAAAGCCATGCCAGATCCAGGCTTAGGAGATACTCTCCTCACACTGTGTGGCTGTAAGGGAGGGCTGCGTGGTGAAGAACAGCATCCATGCTCCTGCTCCTCTGTCAAGCATATTTCACTCAAGCCATATTGTGTGTGTGTGTGTGTGCGTGGGGGGGGGGATTTCAGCCATGGCAACTTTTCTGCAGCAATCGGTTGGTGTAACTGTATAGTAGCTTTACATTAAAGCTTTATGTTTTAAAAAAGATTAATTTAATCTATTTCATGTGAACCCTGGTAGCTAACACATTTGGAAATAAATACACGCTGTGATCTTCATAAAGAGACATCAGAGCTTATGTATTGTATGTATTTCTATATAAAACCCTGCTTACCTTTTAATAACCATGAATCCCTCTGTGCTTTACATCACTGCAGCCGCATTGTCGAGGCTCTCCCTCAACCCCTTAGTCTTGATGGATGGGCCTGTGGAAGCCTCTCAGGACGCCGGTAATCGGATAACAGCAAACCGAATTCTTGACCAGGAGGAAGGGGGGGGGGGGGGGGGGGGGGGGGCAGCGACACGCAGCTCATGAATGAACACAGACGACGGAGAAGCAAGTAATTCAAAAAAGCGAGGAACATCTTTAATCATTCTGTGTCGATGATTAGTCATAGACAATGTCGCTTTGTTAAAAGTGTGCTGTAATTAATAACTGGAGCAGGACAGAACAATCGAGGGGGCGAGTGTCATGTGTTGTACAATACTAGAGAGGTGATTTCTAAATAGTGTAAATTAGGTGTTTACCTATTGTGATCCAGCCTGTGACACCGCAGCCTCCTTTTCCTTGAGAACAAGACCAAAGAGAATGATTAATTGCAAGCTCACTGGGTTTTACAGCTTCAAGAGTAAATCAACTTCTGAGAAGTGCTAACTTGCTAAAATATAAACTAATTTTAGGCCCCAGATATTAAAATATAATCCATCTTCTTCCTCCACAGGGAAAGCTAATTAGAAAATGTGACTGGCATAAGAGAGGAGAGGTGGAGGAATGGTGGGATTAGGCTCCGGAACAGAAAATCACACCCTTTTGCTAAATCTTGGGATTTCTATACACTTCAAATCAACTGTTTCTCCTTGTGACTCACCATTTGTCATATTTCCAAAACAAAAGCTTGAAAATTATTTTATCCTACCAACAGCATGTAAAGCTAACAAATTAGTATTTATTTAATTGTGCATCAACACAATAATCAACTGACATATGTGATTTTATTTTTTTCCACTTTTTTTTTTTTTTTTTTTTTTTTTGCTTTATTTTCCTGGCACACTTTAGCTTTAATGCAATAGCCAATAAACAACAGTTGCCCAAGGCAAAGAGGCTACCTGGCTGAGGCTCGACTGGCATTCCAGCTCTGGTGTTCTTTGTATGTATTGACTTCATGCAGTAAAACATCCACAGCTTATTGGACGATGCAATTTATACGCTTAAGGAACAAAGCAGCAGAATTGCTGTGTTATGCTATCACAGAAAACACAATAAAACTGCAGAAATGTTATACAAATACACCTAAATAAAAGCTTGATTAACTGATTTTGTAAATTAAAATATTGAGTCAACTCAGGCGCTTCTCACATGGATGCATAGTTTGAATGTCAGGGTTGGGGGTTGTTTTATATGTAAATCAGTGGCAAATGAGCAGTATAAGAGTACACTGCATGCAACATGACACAGTAGCAGCGTGCAACAGAGCTGAGTAGTCCCAGCCAGCCGAGCTCTCCCGAGTCCCAGAAGACAATCCCCTGAGAGCAGAAATGCTCTGAGTGGTGACAGCTTAAAAGGCAATAAGCCAATAATAAAGGCCAGCAAAGTGGCCATGGGAGAGGGTTCCATTCCTGCTTCTTTCAAAACAACAGAGCAAACAAGTGTCACTTCAGAGTCCGAACCAGGCGCACGTGTAAGTTAGTTATGTCTTCTCCTTTTTCAACTTTCTTATTTTATTGAATTAATGAAACTGTTGTCTTGTCAATTGTGGGCTTTTTTTTCTAAATCTCCCCCAGCAAGCATCTAAGAGGGATGTCATTTTGTTGAGAGTGGCAAACTGACAATTTATTTTCAGCAGTTAACCCTTTCAGTGTAGGACATAACTTCATAATCCATTTACAGAGCCACATTTCAAGTATTTCAGTGCTGTAATAGCTGCCCAATTGCTGCACGGCTGGGTGTCTATTTGGCTGCACCAAATGCAATAAAATGCCTTCCTACTGTCTGTAACTACTCAGAAACACTCAGAAGGAAATCTTCAGAGCCCAGATTGCACTTAACCTAGCTAAACTTAATTTCATAATGTATGGACATGGTTCAGGGGGTGATGGTAGATTTATTTAAAAGCTGGAGTTGTAAAGGACAAAATAGTTTAGCCTTATTCACAATTACAGAAAGTAAAAATAATGGTGAAAATATTTAATTCTGATGTAACACAAGAGACAAAGCAACAGCTGGACACTGAGCAGCACATACAGTATGACTGAAATGCATTCAGTGCACTGTCGAGTAATTCCTTCAACCCATCACGGCAAACTTCTCCTCATTCATCCTCCATGTAATCAACTTTTGTGGTGGAACTTTAGTGATCGACTCTAACGTTATTCTTACTCTTCAGTGCAGTTGTACCCTGTGAGGATGACAAATTTCTAGGCTAGTTTGGAAAGAGGAGTGCTGCAGGGGAAGGCAGTGACCAGTCGGCGATGGGGGGCCAACCAGTAGAAAACTCATTTGGAATTCAGCACTGCAACATTGCCATCTTTTGGCCAGACTGTATACTCCCCTGTTAAATCCCAAGGATACTGCATCTCCAAAGCCATACTGAGGTCCTGAGGCAGCTTGACACAAAGGTACGTAATGGGTTTCTTCTTTTGTTACAGAGAGAGGAGGAATTATCTTTTAGCTGGCAAAAAAATAAAAAGGACAGTCTGACATGTTTGAAAATAAACACAAATTAAGTATATTCTGTGAAAACCACAAGAATATCGACTGACATGCATTGTGAACGTGTTGAATTTTCTCTTTCATAATTTTCCCTTTATATCACCTATGAATTAAAGCACTGCAACCAGGATTCAGCAAGAGTGCCTAAAAGCAACTGGACGTTATGTTCTGTATGATTCAAATATCACACAGAAGAAAATTTCACGTCAAAACAAGTGCACACAATCTTGCTTCTCATCCATCATCTGCTCTTCTTCTGGGAGTAAATTTACAAACACGCTGTGGACAGGAAAGCTTGAGTGGGTATACTTGTCCTCTACCTGAATAAATATTTGTCTGAAGCGCCTGGCCTGTCCTGTTTTCCCACGGTGGTGTATGGGACATCATGGATAAGGGAGAGGATGGGCTCTGACAGAGAGTGACAATTCATCCCTTCATCCCCCCTAACTGACATGTCACATTCTCTGATGACTTTATTGTGCTCCCTGTCACTGCACTTAATCTGTGTGTCAGTCAAGCCGGAGCAGCCCACACCACCACCTCCAGACAGCAAAGCTAATACCCACCCTTTTAATGACATTACATTTGGAGTAATGCCATTCAGTATAGCACTGATATTATCTTCTATTTGCATCATTCAGCCAGTGCCACAGCCAGAGCTCGGCCGATAAAGAGCTGGTCATTTCCCCATCCATTTCCACTCAGATGACAGATGTCAAGATGGCTGGCTGTTATTTACTGTAGCCATGTTTTTATCACAGACAGACATGATGTCTCACTTTACTCCAAGCTGTCAGCCAATGCATCAAAACTTGTCTTTTTTATGTGATATTCTGAGCACAGCGGTACAAAGTATACATTCATTTTGTTTTTTGATTATTAAAATAATTCAGTTAATTAAGTTAGCAAAGGAGGCAAACCAAGAAGTGCATGGTAAAAGTCTAACACATTAAACTTTCTAAAAAAGACCCGTTTTATCCTGGCAGGAAAAACAAATCATCATCATCTACACATTGCGTTGCACACACAACATATTGCTCTATTTGTCAATCCCTTTAACTCGATAATGCTTTGTGTATCCTGTGCAAAACTCTCAATGACGGGCAATTAATAAAACCTGCTTAGGCACGCCAAAACCTGCTCAGGAAAATATTCCTCCTCTCTATAAGCATCTGCGCTCTCCTCTTCAGGTGCGATGATGACATTGTAATGAACATGCCACAAATGATTTTGAGTGATTCAAATTCCATCTGCGGTGTGTTTGGTCCCTCTGTCACTGAGAATGAGCAGCATTACCAGCCTATCAGCATTAGAGCTAACAAAATCTTCTCTGTTTTTTTCTTTTACTGACAGTGCATTTTCTCTCCCATCAGAGCTCCAGTGCCTAATTAAATGTATTTAGCATCATAAATATTCCAGGGGGACAGGTTGACACAATGAATTAATGTCTCGCCTCAATACCAGAGCCTCCCTATTTGCTGTGGAGAGAAAGTTAGCCCATTGCCAGGTACATGCTGCTGCTTGCTATAAACCAGTTTTTGTTTTCTAATACAGTGGAAGTGTAAATACATTGATACTGATTAAGTCACAGGACTAGAATAACTGCCTGGGAAAAAAACTGAATGCACCGGCACCAGCTGATTTTATATTTTAGGCAACTTTAGTATTGTGATCTGATTAAGCTTTTTCTTTACCATTTATTTCTGTATTATATGTTTCCTTGCTTAAGGCTAGACGAGAGGATTGATACCACTCTCTAAATGTACAGCTAGCAGTCCGTTAGCTTAGCTTAGCCAAATCCACTTACCAGCACTTCCACATTTTAGCACGTTTTTTTGCTAACTAATTTGTTTGAGCCACACACAAAAAAAAAAAACAAGCGTCCACAAGAGGTTACCAGGCAACCAGCAGAGACTCCAGGAAGTTACTGTTCCTGGCCATTAAATCGTCCGACTCATTATCCTTCATAACACCATCATTTGTCTTATGCTGTGGTTTAGCCACAGCCAAGCTAGCTGTTTCCCACTGTTTCCAGTCTTTGTGTTAAGCTAAGCTAACCAGCTGCTGGAGGCAGCTTCATATTTACTGTAAAGACGTGAGAGTGGTAACAGTCTTCTCATTTGAAGGCACAGTATGTAAGATTTACACATTAAAGTGTCTGAAGACAACTAAACCTATGTTATCTGTTTTGTTGAGTTGTATACTTACATTATCCCGAAAGTTTCCAACAGTGTTTAAACCCAGAGAAATCCGTAATGTTATTCAAGGGAACAATATGTTTCATTTGGTTGCCTGTCAATGGTCTTGTATCCCGTTTTTCACCTCTAGTTGCTAAAACTTCCAGGAAAACAAGGGAAATACTATATATGTCAGACGGTGAGGAAGGAAGTCGGGGAACAAGCTAGTTAACCGCTCTATTCTTTACCCTTGTTTTTATGCTAACTCGCAATAGAGCACAATTATTCTTTTTCATTTGCAATGGTTGTCATTTAACAATGATGACAACTCCCGTGATCCCAAGCTACTTCACGATGCCGTCAAGCGGCATCTTTTGTTATTGTCTTAATTGAGAGACTCCCATTTAACACTGCGAAAAACCAAATATCCCAAAATGAACTATTCTTAAGGGTTACACAAATAAAGTTCCTTGAGATTACAAACAGCAAGAATAGCTTTTCTGGGCGATTCTTTGATTGATTGACGGTCAAAAACAGTACATTTACTCAGGGTCTTCTTGTGTGAAGTATCTCCTCTATCCTCTACGGCTTACAGTTTCATGGGGAGGAAAGTGACTGGTCCTGGTGGGCTGCTTTGCCAGCATGCACCAGCCATAAGCCGATCACTGCTGCTAGCCCCACCTCACCTTGCCGGTACATTCACCAGAGTCCTCTGCTCAACAATGCCTTCCACAAGCCCCTTAGGAAGGCAGCGGGGAATTTTGGATGGCTTCCTCGGGGTTTGAAGCCCTTCCCAAGTCCTAACCCTTGAAGAGGGAAACGTTTCACAGCTTATTTGCTGCGCCTTTTCCTTGCATGAGCAGCGAGGAAAAGTGTACTAGTCTGTTAAGCCACCACCAGAACAAATAGGTACAGCTGCCAGACTGGGCTGAGGGGGCTGGAGAGGATAGAATTACACGTTATTATGTTCATTTTAAATCTGGATATTTTTCCTAATTTCCTCACATTTTCTCTTGCCCGTGAAAATGCGTAGACATCACTTTTCTCTCCCCAACACGTGTAATTGCAATTTGCAAGAGCTAAACTAATTTTACGACACAGGAACACCTGTATTCATCTCCATATTAATAGAAAACAGGAAGTATAAATCCCAATTTTCCAGCAGCCAGTGTCAGTGAAGATGTTCCTTGAGGGAGAAGGCTGTCTCTTCTCCATTAAAATATTGGTGCTCTCCCCCCGCTTTCTCTCCAGAGCGTCCCTTTTGAGCCGAAATCAGATATCATAATTATGAATGGCACCCAGTCTACATCACTGGGCTTGACACTTCTAATATCCATATATGCCAATGCACATTTAAGTTTCCACTGTTAAGGTGTTCTCCATGTTGAGTTATAGTACTGTGTGGTGCCGCTCTAGAATACAGGCCCCGGTGAGTCTCATTTAGCTGTGGAAAAGGGAGGTTTGACTGATGGGCTCATTTGGATTAAGCACAAATGCACTGCCCTGAAATATCTCTTAGAAAAGAAGAGAACAAACTTTTACACTACCTTTGAAACCACTAAAAAGCTCACACAGCTACTAACAGAGAAGGAAAACTGGTCACCATTATAAATCAACACATCATCAGTTAACATATTAACACTCGGGCACGTTTCGCGTTGTCCTCTTAAGCATAGCTATGCAATCTTGTGTTGTTAATACTTAATGATCGTTAAATTTGGGAATTTAAACTATTAATTAGTGTGAGTCTCACTCGGGGCTGTATCTGCATTGCTGCATCCCTCTCCGTGCATGTCATTACACCACGGATAGGAAGCGCAGGAGCCATTGTCAGGTCAGGCTCTACAAAGCTAAGGCTGATGTAGGTGGCCTACGTTGCCTCATTAGTAACAACATGAGCAGTGGTCTAATGAACTTAAGACAATGCTAATTAATGGAAGAGAACAAAGGCTTAACATTTTTAGAAAGTGTGAAGCACTGTCTGCTTGTATGACAGCGTTTAAGCCACCTTAATCCGCTTGTGATGCGGCGCGTGGTGGCTCGACCTCGCAGCGCAGGGGCAGGTCACGGGGAGCAGCTCCATACCTCAGCTGATATAGTCACCTGTGACAATCCTTTATGGGCTGATAAAGTAAGGGAAGTCTCTCAAGGAACAGTGCACCGACTTGGCGGAGGGTCTCCCCAGGGAGCAGGTGTCAGGGTTGTCTATCAGAAGGCTGAAAGGAGAAAAGGGACGTGTTACCGGGCTCTATTGTATCCCGGTTGTCATTGACTGATCGGGTCCATTTAGCTGGCTTTCACAGTGAATGAAACCACCTGAATAGATGAAAGCGAGACAGCCTTCCCGACAAACAAGGAGCCCTGGAATATTCATGGAGGATCTGTGAGGAAAAGATTAATGTATTAGAAATTAAAATGGGGCCCGGACGTATGATCTTGCTCTAACACTTGGCCAGACCTGTGTCACCCGCCGCTAGCGCCTGAAGTCGGCACATGCCGCTGCCAAGGTGGAGAGGAATCATTAAGCACCCTGCCATTGTGTGAGCAGAATAATCAAACTTCACCCCCCCATTCTTTCCCGCAGCACTGACAATGAATAATTCTGGAGCCATTTGCAATGTTAACGGCACCTATCTGGGCCATCCATGCCTTTATGATAAGAGCTCCAAATATGCATTTCAACAGTCTGAACAGAAGCTGCTTCACCGGCATTTCAAAGGACACCTGTCAGTCATCTGAAAGAGCTGTCAGTCTCTGTCACGCAACGGTGCCGGTGAAATGGCCCAAAAGATAATCTTTACTCTCTCTCTTTCTCTCTCTCCACCTCTCTCTTTCAGATCAGAGCAGTTACATTTGCAATAGAGTGACAAGTGATTTACACTGGAAAATGGATTGTGTTTAAACTGAGAAAAAAAAGGGGGGGGGTTATTCTTTTAGGCTGCGTTATTCTTTGCTGGTGTACAGCTGTATCAAATATGCTATCATAAATGTGATCTGGGCTACACTGAATGTCATTATGTGTGATACCACCATGCACTAGACGGGCTACTGAGCTCAAAGGTGACTTTGATAATTCCTATTGCTCTAAACAGAGCTCAGTGCCTGCAAGGAGTAGGAGCCGAGATGGGTGGGATCAAACAGGTTTGTGTTTCCAAAAAGTTTGACCTTCTGTTGTTTTCCGATGGAAGGTGTCGTCAAATAGCGATCACTACTGTGTGGTTTATCTGACATTTTGGACAACACCGCTAAGCTAGCTCTCTATAGATTTTTTACTTTTAAAGTCTCTTTTCCCAGTGTTGCCTCACAGAAAAGATGTGCTCAAATTACTTCTTTATTTAACTCCATGAACCAGTTTCTGCAGACTTCTATGGCCGCTTGGTTGGCAAGGAGGCAAGTGAAGCCCCCTGCATCCCCACATGTAGGCCAGTAATTTGTTAAGCACGACTAACTTGTGTGCCACCAGCTGTTGGTGATATTTACAGCTGAGTGCAGAGGATGTGTTTGGATCGAGGCTTGCAGGGCCAGGGCAGCACTAGGCCCAGTCCCACTCCCCTCATGGCCACTCCACGGGCAAGGACAGCCAGCGCAGATCACAATACCAGAAAACCACAATACAGAGGTGCAGAGAATGACACAAAACTAAATTTCACATACCCCGGACAGCTTGCTGGCTCAGCAGAGTAAGGAGTAGGCCATGTGTTTGTGATACGGTGAGTCTGAATCTGGAGAATGACCTTTATGACAAGTCATCCTCTCCAAAATCTCCTCTGTCGCCCTCCAATATGTGCAATCCAATAAAGCAAAAAAAGACGCTCAGTACGGACAGCCCAGTTGTTTCCCTGCGGTACGCCACTCTCCCAATCATGAACAGATCACGGCAAAGTTATGGAACGTTATATCATGCAGACATCAGTGGCACATTTCGATCACTGAAGTCGGCTACAACTGCCCGAAACTGTCTTCGATGTGCTCCTGGGAACTCTGCCAACAGCCAGAGTCACTTTAGTTCATCCAGCACAAGCCAATACAAAGCTCTGTGGAAACCCTTATGCTTACCCATCCAAAATTCTCTGTTGTTTTCCAGCGAATCAGGCCATTTTCACACAGAACAAACAACAATTTGAATTTTGGGCACTCCTCTTTGTCACATAGTTTCCACACCATGTCCGTTCCTTCAACAATCTCCTCATTGTGTCCCAGCGAGGATGTGGTTCAAGAAGTGAGTCACTCGATGAATGTTCACTTTCATTTCAGAGCGCAGTAGGCTGGCATAATCTCTGCTACTGAACCCTGACTCACCGGGTCTGTTTTAGATTGAGCGTTCTGTCCTTCTTCCATTGTGAGAAAGGACTTGCACTCGCACTTTTGACTAGATAAAGTTCATCGACACACTGGCTGATGAAATTACACGTGTCAGAAAGAAAACAAGGCTGTTGTGTACCAAAACACTGCGAGGAAACCCACCGAAGACAAATGAGCACACGTTCAAATACCTCGCGAGTGAATAAAATGTTATGAGTTAATCAAATGAAGTGAATAACGGAACAAAAGCGAGTCGTTATCTCGGCTGCACTTTTTTCCCCCCATTTTGAAATCCTCACACAAATGAATGTCAATAGATGTGCTTGTACAACAGCTTTCTTACAAATTATTCAGTGACTACAATTTTGCAGTTGAAAAAGTCACAAGCAGAAAGCCATTTACCTGAGTCACAAATGAGTATGTAATTGAGTCCTTAGGGAAAATAACTCAGCTTAACTACTGGAAATAATGTGTAAATTCAATACATTTCCTAATGAGCTCATTTGAGTTTGCTGCAATTATATTTGCTAGTCTAGGTGCAGATCGGATTCTGCAGCTGAGTTGAGGTGAATAAAACCACAGCTCCCTTGTATTCATTAAAATTAGCATACGGACCTGTCAACACTTCTCAGAGGCGCGTTGTAACAATGCCATTTAGCCCTGCATCAAGCGACGCCAATGGAATGAATGCATGTGGTGGGTAAATGCCTCCCCACCCCTAGCGACAGGGGCGGAATACGACTGGCAATGCTGGCTCTGACGCACAAAAGAGGCTGCGTTTTAACAGCCAGGCCCTGGCCTCTGACCAGGGGCCATCCACATCAACACTGCTTACACTCCAGCATACCTCCCAGCTACAGGCCCGGCCAGCCACACACTGCGACAGACGGGGAGAGGAGCAAGGCAGCACAGATGAAGACCGCGAATGTGCGAGCATGTATGGGTATGGAGGTGGGCGGCTAGCAGTGGGGGCAAGGAGCAAAGAAGAGGAGATACAAGTAAAGATAGGCAAAGTAATCTCTCCCTTTAGACGCCTGTCTATTGGTCGACGGAGTGCAGCAACAGCAAAACTAAACCAGAATCATCCCCTGTAAATACCAAGAGCATATCTCTGGATAAACTTAAGAAATATTCTTATCAAAAGGTGCCAGGAATGAGGGGCCCGTGAAAAAAGAGCTCCTTTATTGTTGTTTGTCATCATGGCACTGAGGCTGCCAGTGAGAGGAGGTATTGTTGCTCAGCGGAGCACACAAGGCCCGAGTTGCATTGTTGTGCCAGGATTTTAAAACAGGCGCGAGTTATCAATAGACCACAGACTATTCGACTCACTCAGCTGTGCCACTCGATACACTTCAGAACCTCGCGCGCTGAACAGCCAGCCATGATCTCACACAATTGGGCTGCTTTTCTGACAAACACTTTGTTTCCAGATGGATCCATGTCTACGTCTAATGGATAGACGGTACCATCATTCCACAGCTCTTATTCGTTATAAAAGCATGAGCTGAATATACAGTATCATCAGTTGGATGACACTATTTCAGTTAATTAAATCTCATTAGAATTTGCCATTTTGGATACTAGTGGCTGTATTAAGACATAATTAACCTTGCGATTTGCTTATGACAGCAGAAGTGGAGTGGGCGAATTCGTCCCCATGAAAGAGGACACAGGAATAAAAGACAGGCTAAGGAGAAGACAAGGCCTCAGCTGTGCACCGCACTGATCCACACACTGTGATTACCTGGAGCAGAAAACCGAATGTAAAGGCCTTGGGCTGGCTTTGATATTTCCATCGTTCATTTGTCTGCTATGACCTGGACTACATCTAACAGACCTAGACTGGAGGTCAGTAGGAATCAAGGGAGAGGAGAGGAGAGGAGAGGAGAGGAGAGGAGAGGAGAGATTAAAATTAGAAAAGGAGAACAGTTGAAAATTTCCACGTCTTTTTTTACTCCAGATACTGACTCTTGTAGCGACCAAGCACATAAAAAGTGCTTATTAAAAGTTTACATATTCACACTTCTGTAGAGCAGACCCTTAATGAGGATCAAGGAAGACTCCTACAGTTTGTCCTCATTTTATGACAAACTATAGGCAATAAGGTGTTGATGAAAAGGGAAAAAAAAGCTAACCTGTAGTCATAAAAACTGTAGAAAGGACCTGTTGTCTGATAATGGCAGAACCAAATGAGTAGAAAAGAATTGGATTTAAAACATGGTCAAGTAGACATATTGTAAGCATAAATACAATTAATAATTTTATTGTCACGTGGATGTTAAGGACAGTGCCTGGCAAATGGGGGGTGGTGGCTCTTACACAAAGAGTATCACTCTGCTAAAACTATAAGCATGTCCTGCCCTGTGGTGGCCTAAGACGAGTCCACACTTCAGGAGCTTCCACGTCTGAAAGCAAAGCCAATCTGGAAGTGCCTTAAACCTGCAGTCTTCCTAATGGCCTGCAGGGGGTGACTCAAAAAAAAAAGAAATCTGATCGTATGTAATCTTAGGAGGAAACTCTACCTCTCACTAACCACACTCTGTTAGACCCAAATTTACCAATGTAACCTAGTGCTTTAATCAAAGAAACCTCCCCTATGTTATGCTGCTGCATTCCACTGAGATGTGAAAAGGAAAAAAACATTCCTCACAAAAAGAGGTTTTCAATGACTTATCATCCATTATGAATGTGGAAAAATGAGGCTGGAGTACATCGACTCAGACTGAAATGTAGAGAACCAAACAGGTAGATGCACAGAGCTGGACAGATCTGATAATTGGACATTTGCTTGATATTCAACTCATGGGTCAATGTGTCTAATATAACAGATACAGGATGGTAACAAATGAAAGAAACACAGTCATTAAAACTTGTATAACAGCTATTTGAACTCTAACATAAGAGAAAAAAAGTTAGTTGATTGATCAAGACCGGCTACTGCACGGGAATTTAACTGCATTTTAAGTCTGCTCTAGCTTTCAATGACAGCTCACAACCGTTTCTCAAAACATGTTTTTGTGTGTAGAGTAATACAGCCGAGCTCAAATTTCTCTCGTCCCTTCAAGCGCAAAATACAAAAGGCCTGGGCTGCCACTACCTGATTCAATCAAGTGTGTTACATTGTATACCCATGGGCAACAAGGCAACTTGTATTTTAATTA
Source organism: Chelmon rostratus (assembly GCF_017976325.1). Classification (NCBI taxonomy): domain Eukaryota; kingdom Metazoa; phylum Chordata; class Actinopteri; order Chaetodontiformes; family Chaetodontidae; genus Chelmon; species Chelmon rostratus. The sequence continues at coordinate 14,399,436 of NC_055670.1, read as the reverse complement.
ATAATGTAATACCCTGGTCTCAAAGCCTTGACCCCTGGCATTCTTGCTGCTTTTTTTTTTTTTTTTTTTTTTTGTAAATACTCTCAAGATCCCAACGTCGATGCTGGGAGCATTTTTCTGCACACTCCAACTCGTGAAGCTGGATTTGATACATAATGCTTGAAACTAACACTGTCGCGTTTTGAAGCACTATGTGAACGCACAGAAACGTGGGTTTTTTTGCAATATGTGATAGCTCAGGAGGCGAGGAAAGTACGCTGTGGCACATACCATTTAATTAGAAGAAGCTCTATTACTGAAAGAGAATCGGGAAGTTAAATGCAAAATGGATTTTAAAAGACTGCTAGAAAATAGAAAGTTATTGGGGTAAGAAAATATCCCATGTAAGCAGAGTACATGGTGTGAATGAAAGTTAATGTTAAGGGCTATGAAGACAGAGACATGGCCGTGGGTGCTATGTTGTGAGGAATAACATGCACAGTGAAGGGTAAACGCACGCTTCTTTGGAGATCCTGGACCGGAAAGAAGCCTGAGGGAGCTCAAGGGCTTGTGGGATATGGGCTGTATTCAACCTTTCTCTGCAGCCGCACACACCACAACATGGAATGATGGCAGTTTTACAGTATGCCATGAGAGGGACTGACTCATTTGTTCACACATGTTAAAAATGTTAACAAAACATACAAAAGTAAATGACTGACTGACTCACTTTAAGTCATGGGCAACATCATAGATGACTGACGCACTGCAGTCATTTGTGCCATGTTTGCAGCCACAGTGATCAAAGTCTTCATCATTGAGAGAATACATGTATTTTCATGTATTCTCTCAAAAAAGATAAATTGCCTGTGATGACCAATGATTCATAACATTTTATCAGTTGTTGTTTTAAAAGTATTTACAATTTCTGAACCACGACTGATAAAATATCAAACCAGCAACTCTAAAACAGTTTTCTGAAATCACAAATTTAATTTTTAACAGAGCAAACATTTTAATTAGCTAGCATGAGCTGAGCCACAAGTAAATCTAAAGTGATTATTCCTGCCCTTAGAGAAAGGCTGTCTCCCTGCTCTCTGTCAAAAGGTCAATTATGGCCCCAAACCGGCATGCAGTGACAGTGACCTGGAAGCGCTACTGATGACCCCACATCCAGGGGCCCAAAAGAGTTGATCATCTAACATGCAGGCTGCCCGGAGCCATGGAAATCTGACATTTGTCCTTATTCAAATGAACACAAACAATATGCATCTCATGCCTCTCCCTAACCTGTGCCAAATCTAAGGCATAGGGACCAGCAGTCTTAATGCATTGTCCTCCAATTCAAGTCCATGCCCTTCCCTGTGAATACAGCCACACAGCAATCACACACAGAGCCTGCAGTAAGAGGGGACGGCAAAAAGGCTCCGTCTTCACCAGCATCCACACTAACACTGGCCATTATCGTTCTAGTGTACGGAACTGGGGTCACAGAATGGAATGGGGGTCACACAGTAAAGGAAAATGTTATGGGTGACAGCAATTCAAGCTACTGCAAAATAAGAAATGGCAGATTAAGGTTTTCTTTCTGAGCATTCTTCATGTTGATGCTTATTGAAAGATCTGAAATCTAGATCCTTAAAGAGTCTATGATAAATAGTTTTTATAATAACAATGAATCGATTGACATGTAATGCGAAAGGGGTTGCTAATAGTGATGACAGAATTAGCATCAAACTCTGCAGGCACCCTGATCTTGACTGCGCTTCACGGCGTTGCTCAGCTCCTTTTGGTTTTCCGGCCTCATCAAGTCTCACCACTCATTTTCAGACGCAGCAGGAAGCTGTTTTCAGCAAAAAAGAGGCAGGCAGAGAAAGTCAGCAGCTAGTGAATTATGGCGTGTTAGCATATTAGCATATTGTATGTCGCCAAGGAATTGATGTGAACCAAAAACAGGAGTAGACAGTGACCTCTAGTGGCTGCAGTAATTTTGACGGCAGCAAAGGATAAAGGGTAACGTAGTATAAAGAGCAAGAAAGTCTGCATATAGAAGAAGGTGGGGTGGAAGTCAATGCTGACTTTTTTAACTTACATATTTAAGTTACGTCACACATGTTACAGCGAGATACTTATTTTAACCCATGATCCCGTCCCATGACTGTGAGGAGTATGAGCTACTGCACACTGCACTTTTACACCTTCAGCTCCACCTGCACCTGCACCTTCTGTGTACTTAACATTTAAGTACACACACGCTTAACTAAATGGTCAGCCATTTGCATTCAGTTTATTCATTTTAGTATATTTCAGCTGCTGTTGGTACATTTCACTGGTATATTTTATTGTTTATTGTTTAGTATATTTTTATCGTCTTAGTATATTTTCATTTCTGGTATATTTTTGTTGCATTTACGAATATTTTTACTGCATGTTGGTTTATTTTATTCTAGTATCTTAATTTTATTTTATAATCTTTCTTATCTTTATTATTATCTTGTTTCTAACATGGGGGTTGCAATGCAAATTTAATTGACATGTCATGCTCAATGACAATAAAGGATCTTGAATCTTGAATCTTAAATCTTTTCCTACATCTAACCAAGTAGTTTTGGTGCCTAAATCTATCCGTTTCACATGTTAACCACATGGTCCGATACCATGACGGTCTGGTCCGCCCGTCACTGGGACTCTCCAACAGTGATATACTGTATGTTGTTTTAGGAACAGTCATGTATGTCATTTTGGGAGGCGATCGACTTATTCAGCGGTTTAGGTACGAGTGTGTGTTGAATATTGGACTTGTTTTCATCAGGTGGACACAAATACAACTCAAGAAATAAATGAGAAAAGGTAAAAGATGACTGTTTGCTGACAAGTTTGACTTACTAACTTAAAAGGTGAAAATATGTCAGCAATGTTTTTTTACAGCTTGTTTGCACTGCCCCCAGGTGGCCAAACAAATCATTTACTGGACCTTTAAAAATCTGAAGAATAAGGATGAGGAAGGTAGAGAATAAAGCTGATGTTACCAAAACCAACCATACTTTAGTCTTTGACTTCCTTAATCTATTGATCACTCTGATAGGCTTGGCCCACCCACTCCAATTTAGGTCACAACTGTATATATTTTCATTTTTACAAATGCTAAGTAAGCTGGAGACTGTGTTTCTTTGCAAATATTAGTGAGACAGGAACAAATCCTGCATTTGTTTTCAGCCACCAATTTGGTGCACTAGTGAGTATTTATGGCAGCAGGACAGCGTTAACTCCAACTCGCATGTCCATCATGATGGAGAACAGGTCACCCAGGAGGACAGTGTAGCTCATTGATGTGTTTTTGGACAACAATGGAGGTCTATGGTTCAGAGGATTACTTCTTCTACTAGTACTAGTAGTAGGATCAATTTATTTGTTGTCTTTGCCTTTGATTTGGATTTGTTGATAAAAATAAAAAAAAATCCACAATGGACTGTTCCTTCATGCTTAAACCAACACGAGCCCATTTACTACACCGGAGTAAAACGCTTTGCAAAAACACCTCTATAAGAAGGTTATTGCCATAACACCAGTAACACCGGTGTATACACAGTAAATTCCCCCTGAATAGCACTTGCCTGAAGCAACACCTACCGTAGTAAATGTTTATCCATGTGGACTTCCCATCTCATGCTGTTTTGTCTGTGTGTGCAGAAGGTAGCGGCCTGGCCTGGAACTGTGTGACACAGAGCAAAGGCTCTCATGTCTTCAGGGCGTTCCACAGAGCATGATCATGAAAAGCAGAAACATGAAGCAAACTGCAAAAGGTTGAGCCATGGAAACATCTTTTCTTCTGCACGTCAGTTAATTTCCTCTTTTTCCCTTTGGTTCCACATCACTTTTCTATTATGTTTTGAACACAGTGAAAACATAATACAAATCATGCTGCTGGAAAAAAAAATCTAATCATTACACCCTCAAATGAAAAAATGGATACCAGTGAAAAATGTAAGGGAATTGTTATTTTTCACATTCTAATTCACATCACAAGGAACCGAAAAGAAACACATGCTGTATATCAGATTGGTTTGGTGCCTTTTGCCCCGAGCCATGCAGCACACACTGATATTAGTTTTAAATACAGATTGCTGGCAATAATAGAACAGAAGAGTCCATGCCTGCCACATATGCCCCGTCTGGAGTGCCTCACATTCCTGGCCTGCCAAGACAGCTTCAATCATAAAGCTCAAATAAATGTAGTTCTTTGGGCTCTGTCAACTGTAAACTGTTATTGATCCCAACAAATTAAATTTGTTCACGTTGATCGATCAAACACATTATCTGTGTTTTCCAGTCTATTACCAGCAAGTGGAAACTCAGGAGGCATCAATAAATAGAGTTGGGTCACCCCGGGTAGATTCCTTTCAAGCTAGAAGGGCTGTAAAAACAGGCGACCAAACATAAGTACTTGTACTTAAAGGTAATGGACCTGCATCATGACTAAACGCTAAGTGCCTTAGGTGTCTAGATGTGGAAAGCACTTCTGTAGCACCTTCAAGGTCTAGAGACACTTGTGTATGTATTGTATACTTGCCCTCCTCTCTTCTGCCCTTGCTAATACAACCCCCCCCCCACACACACACACACACACACACACACACACCAACATATGAAAGCCTTCCAGCTGGCACCCAACGCCTGTACTTGGCAGGTCGGGAGGAACATGAGAATTAAACCTATATCGCCCCAGCTACCATTCCTCAAATATCAGTGGAGTCCAGCACTTCACCAGGGAGCGGGGAGAGGAAAGCATGTCAATGGGACAAAAAGCTCCTCCTGGCACTCCTCCACTCAACTGCTCCCTGCTACTACCGGAGGAAAGTTTTCATAAAGAAGTAGATACAAATGATCCTGTGAGGAAGGGATCCAGCCAACCAGCTGGATGACAAAGTGATGCACCAGTGCTTCATCCAATGCGCATTTCATGGACAAAGTACCTGGGCGTGAGGCAGAATACCAGCAAACATTTAGTCAAGTTTTCTTGCCATTTCTTGCAGTGTTTTCACTATGACTAAGAGAAAAGCAGAGTGCTCAAGGCTAACAGGCACGCCTAAAACATTAAAGAAGTAGTCCAGTTTTTGTTGAAAGTGTCTGAGAGATTCAACTTTATCATCTGTAACTTGCGGTACTGTCGTACTGAATTGTACTCCAATACACTCATTTTATTACTCAGTCTACCCCCATTGATATAAATGGGTTGCACACCTCTTAATATAATAAAAACATAATAAACTGGCAACTGAGTGTAAGTTGCAGGCGCAGGCCACTGTATTAAGGAAATGAACTCCTTCATCCTAAAATTACACCTCATTGTGCTGTTTTATTTTAGCTAATTTTGGTGCACATCCACTTGCCAGATGCATTTTTTTCCTAGGATGGCAACAGAAACTCATCCAACTGGCAATCCAATCATAGCAAAGAAGGTAAGGGGGTAAGGGTGGCCGTTAAAGGGTTCATTGGGCGATTGTTACCATCCTAGGGAAAAAAAAAACTGGCTTGCAGGAGAGCATGTGTGGTACTGCACTGCATCAAGAGTTGTATCAGATGAGAAAATAACATCAGACAACTTATTTCTCTCATAAAAGCGCTCGTATTTTATGTAGAAAACATGGATAATAACTTGTAACTTTCCCAAGTTGTTATATTTGTTTTATATTCCCTGTGTGAGGTTCACAAACCTCAGCTGAACTTTATTAAAACCATCCTCCTCTGTCCTTTCACATTTCTTCAGACTAAAGCGAGTGACAGCTTGTCCACAAACCAAGAGCAGCCTTACTAGAAATAAGAATATCCGCCCCTCTACAGTGATAGAGCAGCTCTGATAGCTCCTTTATTATGGAAAATTATTTTAAACAGCATAAAACGGCAGAGGCTCATTTTTTCCATGTTTCTGCCACTATCACTCCAGCTATTGATAAGATGTCTAAATTTATTGCAGAATAATTCTGCAGGAAAAGAGATAAAAGGTTGCTGAATAAAATATGAGGCGAAGGCTGTAAATTGTAGCAATGCATATCATTTCATTCAAATGTAGGACGCAATTACCATCTGCTACACTCATCAGTCCCCTCCTTTATGACTTAATTATATGTTTAATGCTATCAGATCAAGGAAAGGGCAAAACAGATGAATGAGAGAGAAAGAGAAAAGATTCCGCAACAAGACAAAAGGCAGATGAAAAGTAACATAAAGGGATGGAATTGATTTCATTCACCGGGAAATAGAAAAAGTTAATTTAGATACAGTGTTGTTCCCTCATCTCCTGCGCCTTTGTAAGATAATGAACGCAGCGTGTTGCCAATAGGTCTCATACCAGTCAAACAAAAGAAGTCAAGTTCCTCAAGACTGAAAGTCTCCGTGCTTTCAGTCTGACGAGACGGCAAGTTGGTGAAAGAGTTGTATGATCACTGACACATCCATGCATTATCTTCATTAGCAGCGGCGTGTAATAGAAGTAGCCCCTTCGCATCCATTCTGCTCCAAGTTCTGTTGTATTATATCATAATATCATTCATCATTTTTGCTTTATGAAGCTAAATGTATTCTGCTGTAGTCTGTTCTGTGTGAAACTTCACAATACTGAAACTTTTTGTTTGGATGCGAATGGCGTGCGGCAGCGTTCACAAAGAAAACTGGGGTTGTCCAAATGGCTGTGGGGTAAAAAGCTAGCCAGTGGGCATCCCAGGTGCCAGCGGGCACTGTCCTAACTGTGTACCTTTGGCCAGAACTCATTATAGGGTGACATTTAGGACTGCTGCTGTCCATGCCAAGTCAGCCCTCTGGATTGAGACAAATTATGTAGTTATTTTTTATGTCGGACATTAAGTCATGTCCAGTGGGAGCCAAATCAGTATCACCTTCATTTCACCTGGAAAAAAAAATTTGATAAAGGCTGCTGACTTCTTAAACAAGGGGCGTTATTTAACTTGTTTGGTGAAATACAAAACAAGAACTGAATTACGGCCTGATCTGTATATGCTGCAGAGTCTTCAACGGCAAATATTAATCAGCTCAGTTATTTTTCTTCTCTGGAAATTTGCTACTTAAGCTCGTCCTCACAGCTTTCTCTAAACACACAACTGTCCGATGGCTGCGGCCACAGATCCCGGTCCTGCTCGGCTGCCTCGTCTTCTCTCTCTTTCTGTGGAAACAGAGACGAAGTGGTGCAACGAAGAGGGTTTTCTACCTGTACGCTGCAGAATGTTTGGTTTTGCTCTGTGGTGCCGATTTCTACCAAGCCAGAAGAAAAGTGAAACAAATGAACAGAATTTGTGAATAGCCTAGAATTTACTATGAGCCCATGAAAGCATCACAAGGGTTTATAATGAAAAAAAAAAAAAAAAAACACCTGACATGAATCAAGGGTTGTATGCTATGATATAAAACCTCCACCTGTGCCATGTCATGTCACTGCTGCTTCTTTTCATGATTATCATTTGCACAAACTTTCAATAACCATTAAAAACAGATAATATTTCAGAGCTCTGTCAGTTTATAAGCTTGACTTGTTATATGTATATTCTCATCTTATGGATGTATTGCAAAAGGAATAAGACAACATGGGTCCTTATTGCAGATTCTTCCGTGAAGCCAAACGACCGTCAGCCCACCAGCAAGAGCGCAACATGAACAGAACGAAAGCTCCATCTTGTGGACTAAAACGAGTACAGCACAGGGGCACCAGACCAGCTTCCCAGGTTTTCCATTTGCAGGTATGTGTGCGTTAGGCCTTTGAAATGCTACACAAAAGGTGTAAGATAATATGCTAACAGGCAAAAACAAGGCACTAATTAGGTGTGTGCTTCAGTGTGATTTTAATGGCGCCCTGTGTGTTTGAGAAAAGAGTCAAACCAGCAGTAAAGCGATCAATAAAACATTTTATGGTGCTCGCATTTAGAGGGAGAAACACTCGTGATTTGAGATTCCCATGAATACATCAAACAGAGGACATGATGGCTGATGAGACAGTGGCTAAATGAGCGGCCCACGCGAGCGTGCAGGTATCTCACAAAGCACGACATGAATCCGAGTTGTTTATCTGCTTTGTATTATTGAGCAAATTATAGATAATTGCTCGTTTGATGTATTCAGAGATGCATTACGCTGTGGATGTCTTCCACACAAACTTCAAGATGGAACAAACAGAAGAAAAAAAATGGAGAGAAATGGGATGTAATTGATTATAAGTTAATTGTGCAAAGGTCTCCCTGATGGGGCCCATCTGTCAAAACAAGCTGTACATTCACTAATTCTAATCATAATTAATTAAATGGCTAACAAATTACATACATCATAGTTAGTACAGGGGGGGAACTACCGCAGGAACTGTTATGAAACAAATTATCTTTAACAATGAAAGAAAATTACATCACATAACTAAATATTATACTCATTTCCGCGAGCCATATTTCTTAATGAATTCTCTAATTAATTTAATTCACACAATGTGCATAATTTGGAGCTGAAAATGTCAGTGGGTCAGACTTAACCATATTGTAGCTGGCTGTCTATTTCAACGAGTGCCATATTAGCACAACATGACCTCTATGGAAATTACACAGACCAACTGTTGTAATTTTAATTCCAGGGTCTAATTAACACGTTCTAAAGATATCATACGAGTGCATTTAGCTCGTTTTACACGTGCAATGTTAAGATTTCCATTTGCCTTCATTTCGTGTAATCCCTTTGACGGCACACGTCGTGATCTTCTGTCACAGGTGCCTTTCATGACAAAAAGGCCTTTTTTTTTTTCATTTGTCTTGAATTAAGCGCTGAACTTCCTGGTCAGGGTGACTCACCATCTGTTTACTCAAGTATTTATAACGGAGGTGGCCATTGTTGCTGCCTCTTTCCTTACACTCATCCCAATTACTCACTCGATCACACTGACGCCACAATGAAACCGAGTCAGAGTGATTGGCTCAAAAGTTGCCCCAGAGAGTGAGAGTGAAATAAGAAGGAGCAGAATATTCTTGATTGATCAGTTAACCCATCAGAAAATAGTGAAATGAATGACGTTCAAGCTGCCATGATGTTTTAGATTAATCATCTCTGCTCTGCGGTGCACTCCAAATGTAAGAGCAGCACAGACACCTGCATGTTTGCACGCTGCTTTAGCTCAGCATGTATGAAATCCTGCGTGACTGTTACACCGTTGATCGACTTTCACTGCTACATGCTCCGTCACCTCTGCCTCGCTGCTGTTTGGCCCGACCCTGAGCCCACTCGGTCTAGAGAAAAATACAATCAAATTTACCAAATGATGCCATCGTGAGTGTGAATGCAGACACGGGTGAATAAATGAATAAATTGCCCAGCGGAGGGAACATATAAGCTAACACATGCATTGCAGGGCTCGGGGGCTGTCCTGAGGCCAATCATTTAGCTAACACACTAATGAAAGCGTGTGTAGTGCGGCTAAGGGCAGCCGCCATGGGAGGTACCACTCCCCTCCCTCCTCATGTTGGGGACTGTTAATAGGCTGGATGGAGCCAATGGGACTCCCAGGAGAGGCCTGCTGATGAAGAGGAAAACCTGTCGTCGCCCTCACTAATCACTGCCTAATGGCTGCAGTAACACGGGTTTTACAAATGCGATTGTGCATGTGTGCCTGTACGTGTGTGTGTGTGTGTGTGTGTGTGAGAGAGAGAGAGAGAGAGAGAGAGAGAGAGAGAGAGAGAATACTTTGATATACTGAAGTTTTAGGATACTGTACACAAAAATGTTCACTAGGGAATGTGGTGTTTCTATAAATGTATTGATACCAAAGGTGTTTGCTGGAGCTGCAATTTCCATAAGAAGTGTAGTTGTTGTTGTTGTTGTTGTTGTTGTCAGATTTAGCATCACCAAACCATGAAAATATAAAGATCTGCTGCTTTTGTTTGTTTGTTTGTCATTAAAGGTACAATCCATAATCCAAATAATCCCTGCTATCACATTCAAACTCTCTAAACACTGGGACAAAAACCTACAAAACAAATAAATGATGCATCAGTTAGTCGACTGACTTTCAAAAGTCAATCAGCCACTGTTTTCATAGTTTATTGATCATTTTAATGATTTTTCAATAAAAAAATGGCAGTCATTCTCCAGTTCCAGCTCTGCCAATAACAGGATTTGCTGCTTTTCTCTGTTTTACATCATATTACTGAATATGCTGGGGTTTTTTGCCGTTGACCAGACAAAATGAGATACTGAAAGGTGACATTAAGGCATTTTTTTCCATGTTTTATATAATAAGCGATGAATAGATTGATCAAAAATGTAAAAAAAAGATCAAAAATGTTTTAAATTGTCGTGCTCAAAATAAATGTTGACACACATAATATTTACCAAAACAGCTGTAAATCAGGTCTTCTTCCCATTGTTGCCAGATTTTTTCATCAGGTCTTCACCTTAAGTTTATAAAGTTGAACATGAAAGCAGTCAATAAAATAAATCACTATAAGATGATGGCGCTGATGAGGATGTGGTGTCTGCAGCCACAATTTAGCCGTTTAAATTGAGGCAACTCTTGATTGCCACAGAAACTTGATTAAAAGCTCTCCTACACTGAGTGTGGCACGTTTGACATCCGCACACGTGACGTTACACCTCAGATTTAACAGTGGAAGTGAATCACGGTGGTAAATCAGGTTATGTCACATTTTAGGGTGTGCGTGCAGCGCCGGACATGCAGGTCCGGCTTTCGCACGTCAGAAAACTCGAGAAACTTTTATAACAGCACGTAAAGCAAACAATGAACAGAGGCGTGTGTGCTGAACTCATACCGCTCACTGTTGCGCGTGCAGCTTGGCGTCGGTCTAGCTGGCTCGCGGCTAAACTTTCTGCCAATTTGAAGTCGTACAGCTGCTGAGTTAAGGCGTCGTTTCCGGTAAAGACCTTCAAAATAAAACGCGTATTAAAGGGAATTTGTCATTAACTGCACTTGCCCTTTTACTCTTGGACACAGCAGTTAAAACAATAGAAATCAAGGTCCACTTAGTTACTTTTTCCAGAGCTTTCAAAGAAAACACACAGTCTTCATCAGCAGATTGGCTCAGTTGCCATATAAATGTGGGTCATCAAATTTCCCATCATCCTGAGCCATAGTCTCATCCATGTTGATTTTTGAGCTCATCAGTACTCTTCACTCTGAAAACAGCAGGTGACACTGCAGTTTCAGCTCAAGGTCCACTCATTGGCTTGTTCTGGAGCTTTCAACTGCATTGCAGTTGAGTTGAGATTGTCTTTCTCTACTGTTGCAATGATCTCAGCTTCTGGATCTTGGAAATAACAATTAAGAAAACACTCTCACCGCAAAGTCCATTTAGTGCCTACTCAGGAGCTTTTGATTATGTCACGTGATCAATAACAGCTGATGAAGTTTGCCAAGCTGTCATGAAAATCACAATTTGTAAATACTGTCATACAGCTGTGCCCAGCTCGCACAATTTAGAGGACACAACAAATTTATAAAAGCCAGATCTATTCCAAAAGGCTGTGAATAAATTTTAAAACAATGCAAAAGGTCCAAAAATAAAGAACAATTATTTGAGAAAAGATTTTTAGACCCAACAAAATGTATAAATAATAAATGAATCACTGGTAAAACATGAACTGTATAATACAGGAGAAAGTAGAATTATTAATTCCTTTCCAGAGTTTTAGACAACATTAGCAAATTTAAGAAGCTAGAATCAGAGAATTTGGACTAATCAATTAATCAAAATAGCTGGCAATTATATTTAATAGTTGACAACTAATCTATTAATTTCTGCAGCTCTAATCAGATTATCTTCATTACTTTCCATAACGGTGGAAACTGTCTGTTGCCTATCTAGCAGTTCATCAAAACATAAAAAAAATACCTGCATAAAATATATTAAAACTGAGTCAACACTTTTTCTTCTTCTTCATGTTGTTTATTCTTGATTTTCAAGAAGTATTCAAGAAGTTGGGAAGTCAGTGTGTGTTGCATTTATGACTAAAATCTCCAGAACAGCTATTTAATGGACCTTGTGGTGAGACTGCCGCAATGATCTACCACGAAGCCATCGCGTTTTGTGTGTGGGGAAACAGTATCTCCAAACCTGAAACATAACACAAACCTAAAACTTTATTTTGAAGGTACAACACCTCATTTCCTGTACCGCTCTAGCTGTGTCCGGCTAGCTTGCTGTTAGCTCCGTGTAGGCCGACGCTTTCCTGTCAATCTGTCCAATCAGAGTTGACTGACAAGCTGGAAGTCGGTTGCTACGTCCTCATCCCAAACTTCGTGTGGGTCAAAGTTGTGGCGTGGACCTTCAGCCAGGAAACTGAAAACTTCAGCTGCGCTTGTTTTGGTGACGGAGAAGTTGGGTGAACTTAGCGACGTACGGGGGCGCCATGTCCCCCCGGCGGTTGGAGGCGTCCGGAGCGACACGGTATGAGAAAATGACTCCACACTGGACCGTTTTGTTGGGCTGTGGGTGTGAGACCCTGCTGTATTTTCTGACTGACAACACCACCCGCCGCCGCTGCTCCGTGTCAGACTGCTAGCATGCCACGCAGGCAGCTAACTCCTCCAAAGAGAAGAAAACTTTGCCAACTAGTCAAGAGCGACCCGCCGAGCGTGATACTTTGACGTTTTGTGCGTTTGCCGTTTCCTGCTTTAAAAAGCCGACAATGATGAAGGTTAGGAGGTACTTGAGGGGGAGTGGGAGGGTGCTGGCATTCGTGTTCGTCGCCTCTGTCATTTGGCTGCTCTTTGACATGGCTGCACTCCGCATATCAATAAACGACGTGAACGGCCAGCTGCTGAAGGAGCGAGTGATCCGAGAGAGGGAGACCCTCAAGCAGCAGTCCAGGGTGACACAGCTGATGAAGAGGGGGTTTAAACACCCGGTTCAGAGGGTGGATCCTGCTGTCACACAGGCTGGGAAAGGGCTGCTCAGTTCAGGCATCAAACTAGCCCAAGTGTACAGACAGGGGGGTGAGAAACAGGACCAAATGTTAGGGGATAAAAAGTTTAACTCTTTTCAAGGAGATCATCCTCCCAAGACTGACAAGCCTAAATCTGTGCTTCCTGAACGTAAAGACGGCTTGCAAAGTCTCACAGCAAAGCAGGGCGTTCCTGCACAGAAAAAAGCAGTAAACTTGGATCTGAATGGGACAAAACTGGAGAAAAGTGGAGTAATAGATAGCTCTAATGTAGTGATCTTACCTGCAGCGGCGTCTAATATAACCCGAGCGCCGCCTGGCGTTCAGGAAGACAAACACGCTCCGCTACTGACCTCAAAGAGGGGACCCATTCAAGCTGGAGATGTTGTGCAGAAAGCTGATTCAAAGACAAACGAAAAAGTCAAGGGTGAAACTAAGAGTGCAACAAAAGCGATGCACCCTGTTAAAACATCTAAACCTCTGAGTAAAGATGTAAAAGGAAAGGAGGTGAGTAATAAAACAGAGGAGAAGCTCGTCAGGGCGATCGCCACGGGAGATCCAAATGCAGCGAAGGAAACCCTGAAACCTGCCATGAAGCTCCGAGCTGGAGACGACTCCAAGGACAACTCCACTGCCGTCAGGAAGCCAGGAGTCCACAAAGTGGTCTCTCTGGATGCCACTCACGTACCCAGAGATGCCAACGCCGTGGGCCAGTTTGGTCAGGCGGCGCTTGTCTCCAGCAAGGAAGAGCCAGAGGTGAGGAAGAGATGGGACGAAGGGCATTTTAACGTCTACCTGAGTGACCAGATCCCGGTGGACCGTGCCATCCCGGACACCAGGCCCGACATGTGAGTGGCCTTCTGCGCATTTTGCCTCTCGAGCTTCCGTGATCACAGAGCTGAATCTGTTTCTGTTTTCCAGGTGCGCACAGAATCTGGTCCATGACGACTTGCCTTCCACCAGCGTGATTTTCTGTTTCGTGGATGAGGTGTGGTCCACGCTCCTCCGCTCTGTGCACAGTGTTCTCAACAGATCTCCACCGCACCTGCTCAAAGAGATCATTCTGGTGGATGATTTCAGCACCAAAGGTAACAGCATCACTTTGGATGGGTCCCCATGGGGTGTAAAGATTGACAAGTGATGCAGCTAAAGCACCAGAAAACTGCCATTAACGACACCACTGAGGCTTTTATTATTAGAGGTCATTCCTTGTGGCTGGTCTGCAGTGCACAATATGCCAAAAAGAGATGACATTTACTGGCACCATCTTTGTTTATAGCCTATAATTTGTTGCCAAACTAATATACACAGTGTTAATAATGATTAATTTGTCTAATAGTAAGACCAAACTCTTCAGATTATATTAAAATTTCTTGCAGCAAAATACTCAGTAGTGTGTCTGAGTGCAGTGTTAATACTTTGCATTTTTAAAGCTCCTGTGTGAAGGTTTTAGTGGCATCTAGTGGTGAGGTGGCAGACTGCAACCAACTGAATACCCCACGCTTCACCCCTCCCTTTCCAAGCATTTAGGAGAACCTATCGTGGCCGCTAAAAATACAAAAGGCGTCTCTTTAGAGCCGTTATTGTAGAAACATGCCTCGTGGAAGAGGACCCACTCCCTCCGTAAATATAAAGAGCTCATTCCAACGTAACTAAAACACAACGATTCTTGTTGTCAGGTGATTGTGATTATACACACTGGACCTTTGAGTGCCTTAGGTTACTTTTTCAAGCTATATATATATATGCACTTCTGTCTGCTGTCAGTGTTGTAAAATCACATGTAATATTTTGCCAGACAATCTGAAGGAGCCGCTGGATAAGTACATGTCCCAGTTTCCCAAAGTGCGAATCATTCGTCTGAAGGAGCGGCAGGGCCTGATCAGAGCCAGGCTGGCTGGAGCTGCTGTAGCCAAAGGTAACCACTGCTTGGATCAATGCTCTTTATCATCAGTGTCTCTGATGTTTGCTTTCTAGAGACAAATGTGCAATGATGATGCAGGCATGTCCCACATAACAGAAATGTGAGGAGTCTTCAGGGACAGGTAAAGTCATGTACTCCTATTATTCAAACTGCAGCTAAGTTTTATGATTGCTTCAAGTTGTGCAGGATGTCAACACTTCATCCGGCTGTAATTTGAGATGTGGGTTGTTCAGACATGCAGTTTACAGACCATGTTTGTTCAGCTCTCATATTTGCAAATATCAGATAAGAAGAAGTGTGTAAACGAATTTCAATTCTGGATGTGTGAAAGTAACCCAGACTGTCGAGGGGCTCGAAACAATGCAATGGCAAAAGAGCAACTTTTTCAGATGAATATTCATTTGTTGTTCTCTCACTAAATAACCTGTAATCTGTAATCTTCATATTCTGGTTCAGTAATTAACACTGATCGAGTATTTGTCGCAGGTTCAGTCGTCTCCGTTTCTGAAACCCTGAACTGACACAGATAAGTTTGTTTTTAAAAGATCAAAAGAGCACAAAGTCTGTAATCCAGTCTTCCCTGTCACGCAAATCCAAACTGCTTTATGAGATGCAACTGCATTTGCACCGCTGCAAACATCTAAGTGGATGTGTGCATGAAATGACACCAAATGTGAAAGTTTGTGTATGGAATCAGTAGTCTTGTAACAAACACAGTGTAGGAACATGAGAGCAGTAGCAAAGTCACACTGCAAAGTATTTTCCAGAAGAAACATGCACCTGCTCTCTCTCTATCATACTTTATCATGCATCTTATTTACATGCATAAAAAAAACAACTGTCTTTTCAGAGAACTCTTTGTTACAAAGCTTAGAAGTGTTGCACTGTTCAAATGCAGATGTGACGACTTGTATAACCACAGCAGGACGTTTGCTTTCCTCTAATGTAGGCGAGGTTCTCACCTTCCTTGACTCTCACATTGAATGTAACGTGGGCTGGCTGGAGCCGCTGTTGGAGAGAATCTATCTGGACCGCAAGAAGGTGCCCTGTCCGGTTATTGAAGTCATCAGTGATAAGGACATGAGGTGACTCGACACTGCCCGCCATATCTGAGTGACACGTGTGATGTGATTGTGTTTTCCGCAGGAATGCTGAATGTGAGATAGAATGAAAAGAATGTTCTGGCTCTTCCTCTGCAGTTATATGCTGGTTGACAACTTCCAGAGAGGCATCTTCAAATGGCCTTTGGTGTTCGGCTGGAGCGCGTTACCAGACGAGTACATAAAGAAGCATAACATGACCATCTCAGATCCCATCAGGTACGAAACTGTCCGTTCATGTAATTGTATTTTCTTCATATTTCTGCTGCATGTTAGTTTATTTGTTTTATCCGGCAGATGTCCGGTTATGGCTGGAGGCCTTTTCTCCATAGACAAAAAGTACTTCTATGAGCTTGGTGCCTACGATCCCGGCCTGGAGGTGTGGGGTGGGGAGAACATGGAGATTTCATTTAAGGTACATCACTCACCTCATTCAAGCATGCATTCAAACCGTAGGTAGCTTCGTAGCTTCTCTCACGTGACTCCTTATCCTGCGTGCTGCAATTTGAGCAGATCTGGATGTGCGGAGGGGAAATCGAGATTATCCCCTGCTCTCGAGTGGGACACATCTTCCGAGGACAGAATCCTTACAAGTTCCCCAAGGACCGGCAGAAGACGGTGGAGCGTAACCTGGCGAGGGTGGCAGAGGTCTGGCTGGACGAGTACAAGGACCTCTTCTACGGGCACGGGTACCACCACCTGCTGGACAAAAAGGTCATCGACATCGGCAACCTTACCGAGCAGATTGAGCTGAGGGAGAGGCTCAAATGCAAGAGCTTCAAGTGGTACCTGGAGACTGTGTATCCAGATATGGACGCTCCCTTGGTCAAAGCCGAGGGTCTGGTATGTAGACGAATACACATTTGTTTACATCTCCCTAAAGCAGCCCTTAAAAATGAAAGCTTGTTGTTCTTCCCCTCCATGAGGCTGTTGTTGAAACCCCTCAGCGGAATCGACCCACACAGAGGCTGTGATTGTGCTCCTTTGGAACAAAGAGTAGTTTATTAAAGCCTGTGACAGCTTGATGTCAGGATTCACTGAAGGAAATAAGAACAGCAACAAGGCTTGTTTTCATGCATGATTCTGAATTAGTAAACAAATATTTGCAGTGGTGTTGTTTCCAACATGTCATTTTTCCTTGCAGATCTTCAATCGCGGCTTAAGAAAATGCCTCAATCTGCACAAAGGCTCTCTGTTTTTTGAGATATGTGATCTCAGCAAGCAGGTAGGTGTCATTAATTTATTCTCCAGATCATTTTCTTAAACTTTTCTCCGTGTTTCTTACAAAGATATGCACATATTGTGCAATTCTGGCCTCATGAACATGGTAATTGTGGGGGGGGCATAACAAAAATATCCAGATCAGGACAAGCGCAGGCAGGACCCAAGCCACGATAAACAAGGGTGTAGTCCAAGACGAGGCCAGGCATTTCTGAATGTGGTCTTTTTGGATTCAGAGCGGCCCCACAGAGCCGTCCCTCAGAATCTCTCAGTCTTCATGAAGCGTAATTGCATCCTTGTCACTCTTCTGTCAGAGTCAGCACTTTAATTACACCTGGATAAGGCACGTTCGCCAGCAGGACGTATGTGTTGCCCCCCAAGGCAAGGGCAACGGCTTTGCTTTACTGTTATGCGACAACACCAAGGCTGAACTCCGCTGGTTCCACAAATCCTCCAACTCCGCTCTGGTAGGTTGACTTTTCCTGTGTTCTTGTTTTTCCTGCATTTCTCAACTCATTTTAGTCTCTGTAAGACATATTTCAAACAGGGCGGTCCTGCCTCTAATTCACTCTGAGTGAAAAATGTTGCTGTCAGTTGAAAATGAGTGCAGCCGCTCCTTCATTATGTTTCCTGTCCTGTGTCTGCACAGGGGGAGCACCTCATAGCGGAGTTTGTGTCCCACCACATGTGCCTGGAGGCGGGTCCTCAGGGGGACACTCTTCGCCTCAACCCATGTGAACCCAGCAACGCCTTCCAAAAGTGGCAGTTCACACACTACCACGCTCAGTGATGAGACCAAAATGAGTTTATGTGTCAAAGCATGCACTGTGAGGACCTGCAGCGGCCTCGCGCTGCAGCCCACTCCGCGACCCAGCCTGTCCAGGGGAGGTGGGGAGCACTTTGATGGCATGTGTGGTGTAAAGCAGAGGGTGTGGGGATATGCAATGTTTCTAATGTCATATCAGCACAGGCTGACCTTGAGTTTAAGCGCCTGTGCCAGAAGAAAGAGTGGATCTTCTCCCTGTTTATGAAGATCTGGACCAGAGTTTGCTAAGTTTAGAAAAGATCCTCTGCACTGGCATGTGGAAGAAAAGGCTTTAAGGGCTTCAGGTTAATGAAAGAACACTCCGAATCCATCTTGAGCACAACATATCAGTTCACTGCCAAAGATAGAGAAGATAAACAGTGCCTTATAGATTTCAGATGTAAAAGTGATTTTTTGTGTGTGTGTTTGCTCTGCTGGGACTGAATAATGAGTTTAATTGCATGAAATGTAGAATTTATTCATTTGTATGAAACGGCTCACATCTTTTCAGTGAGACATCGTCTTTTTTTGGATGTTACGTTCATCACTTTTGATGGGTTTTAAATGATGCTTTATGTAGCTGCAGGTCTTGTTGTGAAAGCCGTCTCCCTGTTTGTATGAATTTCTTCTCGTCACTAGAGGGAAGCGTTGGTTCAAAACACCCAATAAACCTGTGCTGTGATTTCATGATCGTTATCAAACCCTTTAACCACAGATTAAAAGAAATGGGTTTTTCTCTTCTTAATAATGTAAAAAATAGAATGATGAAGATAAAGACTTAACAGCGTGTATCTCCTTTTATTTGTTTCTTCTCCACTACTCATTAGGGCATGCAGTTAATCACTCAGAAATACATCCCCTAATAGTTTCACCACTCCAGAAGTTAAGATACTGAGGCTCTAATACCAAACAACATCTTACTTATTTTAAGTAGTAGGATTATAAAGGCCTGAGCTTCTTACTCATTTAATCTGTTGTTCAAATACCTGCCTTACATAACAAGATGCTTTCCTCTGAAAACCAAATGAAAAGCATAAAGTACCTCACAGAGATGAGATGCTTGTCAGGCTTTGCTCAACAGACAGAGAAATCTCGCATGTGAGGTTGGTGTGACCTGGAGAGTTACATCAGATACTTTTAATACCCTCTACAAGCAGTTTTTAGAACATAAATATGTAAACTGTGTACAATAAGACGTAGCTGTACAATCAGGTTCCTTTTAATCCTCATATTTGTTGTTTTGGATCATGTTTTTATTCTCCTGAAGAACACAGAATCACCTCATAAATTCATCATCATGTACTCAAACTCCTCGATCCTCTGGCGGGTGTTTCCTCTGCGGATCTTGCGGTAGGACACACTGCCGTATTTGGAGGAAGAGAGGTGGTTGAAGGGTTTCTGGTGGCCGGATTTCTTCGGCAGAGGCAGGGTGGAGTAGCCTGGGCTGGGGTTTTGATGAAAGCCCACGGGAGAATGGATGTTGTGGTCCTGCTCTGGCTCCCGGTCCACCTGCAGCTGCCTATTTCCTGATACCTGGAGTTCAGCACCAGACATCTGCTCTGGGACCTCTGCCTCCACGTTCAGTCTTGTGATACTCTCCTCATTAGTTGCATCAAAGGGTTGAAGGTTTGGTGTGTCTAGCATCACATCCTCTTCCTCTACTGGCAAAGAAAAAGAAGGGAGTTTTGCATTCTGTAAACAAATCCTCTTTCTCAAACATAAAAATGCTAGTAGTCTTCTTACCTTTTTCTGCTGCTATGTTTTGCTCCGGCTGGGTTTGCATGTCTGTGCAGTTCAGTTGCAGAGATTCTCCACAGGTGCTCACAGACGTCTCTGGAGTTCGATTAGACTGTGCTCCCGGGTCTGCTGCGTCTGACTGATCCACAGGCTCAGTTTCTGCCATTTGGAGCTCTTGATGTTCCCCTCCTTGTTCGGTCAGAATGGCCTGCAGAGTCACTTCCTTCTCCATCTCTGAATTTTCTCTGCCAGTCGTGCATTCTTTGCCTGGACCATCCTCCTCTGCCAGGACAGGTTCATCATCAGCTGCCACACTGTTGACAGGATGCTCACACTCGCTGTGCACTAAACGCTGTGCGTTTGTTTTTATGTCCTGATGAGCTTGGTCCTCATCACTGTAGAACACAGAGTCGTCCCCCTCCTCCATTGACCACACATCTCTTTCTTCGGGTTCCTCCAGAGTCTGAAGGGCCTCAAGAGTGACCCCACCAATGATCTCCAGTACCTGGGAAGCTAGTGAATTTTCTTCTAGTGTGAGCCTTGGGGGCTTTGGCGGTATTGTGCTCGTCTCCGTCTCCATTCTTTTCCCCTATGATGTTGAAAACAGTCAAGTTCCAAAGCTTCTAGATGCTTTTTTGCAGATTTGTTGAATCAAGCAACCTTAGACTTTGCATCGCCACATCGTCTGCGCTGGCGTTCCAAGTCTGCTACCAAAATACTCGCTGTCATCCTACATTGTCAGAGTGGAGAAAGGCTCCCTCCTGCATCCAGCAGGCAGCGTGAGATCAAGCTGTCTGGCGTGCTCTGCAGTACCATGTAATTCTGTGTACGCGTCGAAGCACAGAAGAACGGTGGTTTTGTTGTGGCCCCTACAAAGACTCTTTGTGACTCTGGCATCTGCACATGCATCTGCACTCATTCTTAAATAATCTCTGCTGGCTGACCACTTTCCCTCTGTAGCATATTGAGCGTGGATTAACATTCTCCTATAGGCATGAACCGACAGCGCTTTTGCACATGTGCTGAAGCTAAGCCATGTTATGTCTTTGACTGCATATAAAGACCTTTACTCCAATGACAATCACCTGAAATGCTGATATAACATCAAGAGAACTTACAGTACTTTCAACACACAACATCAGAACTGAGGTTCACTGCAAACAGTAGCGCAAAGTACATTTATTCAAGTACTGTACTTAAGTGCAATTTTGAGCCATTGAATAGTCAGTTCTATGCTTCTTTATCCACATTTCACAAATATTGTACAACAAACTGTGTCAATGGGGCCCCTTGTCATGTTTCAGATATATATGAGCTGTTAGCAGCTCCACCCAAAATACATTTCCCCATGAAACTTCTCAAATGGTTTAATTCGAATAACTGCTCAGGAACAAAGATGTAAAACTCTCCAGTCGTTCACAAAAAAGCAACGATTAGAGAAAAAAAAATTCATACAGATTTTGTGGCACAGAACTTTCATCCCCTCTCCTGCTAATCATCTCATGACCCCTCAGATTAGGCTTGTGACCGTTTGGAGGGGCCTGATCCCTCAGTTGAGAACCTGTAAAGTAATTACAGTTAGCTCCACCTCAACCAGCTACAACAGTAACATGCTGCTTAAAACACTGATGCATCACTTGTGACCATCTAATAATGTCATATATAATAATAAATCAGTCACAGGACACATTTTGATGCAGAACTGCTGCTTTTACTTTTGATACTTTGAGTACACTTGTTGCCAATTCTTTTACTTAAGTAGGATTTTGAATGCAGGACTTGTATTTTTTCATTGTTGGTTTAGTACACACAGTACTTTTTTTTCAAGGGTGTGAAAACTCTTTCCACCGCTGCATGCACACTACACATCTTGCTTTCATAATGATTTTTATTTGAACTATTTGATTTTCTGCATCATAACACTAGTCGAATGACCTCTCTCAGTTGCTGCTTCAAAATAAAACATCACAATTTTTGTGAATAGTAATCAAGTGCAGGAAAACACATAATGTGTTAATGCCTCTGTGTCTCTTTAGCAGCAGCAGCAGGAAACCAAAGAAGTGAGACTTATTACAGGAAATGTGTGGGGTGTCTTTTCTCAAGTTTTACAGCTTCATTTTTGCCAACTGTTGTGCGTCCCCCAGAATAGTATTTGTTTCAGTTTACGAGTAAATGATGTTTAATGTTTGGCTGCATCATCAACAAAAGTCCTCAATGTAGGTCTCGTCGCTCCTGTTCAAATTGTGCCGTTAGAATAGAGTGTGCATTATTATTATCATCATCTGAAGGACAACACTGGTCGGTGCATAAGACTTCACAAGTTTATTTATTTTTGCAAACATATAATCTGGATTTATACCAAAAAATAAAGCCTGACAGCCTCGTAAAAGTGGTATTTTCTTGCTACTGAAAGTGAAACATTCAAATTTCAGTTGATTCAGACAAGAAACAGTTTCAGTGTTTCTGAGCGTGCAACGCAAGTAAGTTGTATACAGCCTGAAAGTCATTTTGGAAATGAAAACAGTTAAGTAGTACCTCTCGTACCCACATCCTGTTTTGAGCTGAGCAGCCGGCTATACAGAGCAGAGGTTTCGTTTTGGTTTTCAGCACCTGAACGTGACAGAAGTCCTGCTGCTTGAAAAATGAATGGTGATGATGGTTCTCATGTATTTCAGGTCACGGTCGTCTCTTTTTAAACTGCTGCAGCAGTTCAGGCTGATATGATTAATGCTGATCACACTCATCTTGTATGTACATTCATTCAATCACTTGTTCAAAGGAAGAACATTTTACATTTTCATAATGCTTTTGTGCACCACCAGTGAAGCCAAACAGTGAGCCAGGCTCACCTTAAAGGCTGAAGACCCTCCTGCATAAGCTTTGACATTATCTTAATGCCAAGTGCCACAATGTGTCCTCTCTGTGCCCCCATAAAAGCAGACCCCTATTATTATTTTTCAAGAGCTAACCCAGCCTGTTAGCTATGGGTAAGCACTTCATTACAGTGTCTATTTGTCTCTGAATCTTGTTCACAGCAGGAGAAACCTTGGTAACTTATCACTGAGTACAAAGAGTACGTGAACAGCCCTTCAGTGAGCGTTTGTCCCCATCTCCTCCTCCTCAACTGACCGCTGGAGTCCAGGAATTAACCTGAAGATGTGCTTGCGAACACTGGCTCTCCTGCTTTTACGGGGCAGGGTACCGAACAAGGAGGAGATCCTTGTTTCCTCCCAGGAAGGCGAGAGGGATCCGCTGCTGCCGGCCAAACTGGAGCTGCTGGAGCGGGCGAGGGATTGATGGTGGTGGCTGCTGCTTGAGGAAAACCGTCCGGAGCTGTCCTGCGAGGGGAAGTCTCTGGAGAAGAAGCAGGCATCGTCTGAGGTGCTAGCTGCACTGAAGGGGCTGGGGGAGCTCAGATCTCCAAACACACTGGCCTGATCGCTGTCGTCAGTCATCCCGCTCCTGTAGCTGCTGTCGCTGGAGAAACGCCGGCCACAGCGGCCCATGGGGGAGCTCAGGACAGCCGAACAGTCCGCGGGGAGGTGGAGGCCGCTGTTGTTCAAGTTACCTGAAAACAAAGCCCCTGTTAGTAAAAGCTGCAGCTGACGAGAAGTTTGCAACAGGAAGTTCGTCAGCAGCTTCTCTGTCTTTTATCTGGGGAACTCCTTTATCTCATTTATCTGGAGTTTACACCTCAGCTCACTTCAGAAACAGTGTTGCTGTACAAAACGGACAATGGCTGTGAGAAAGGAAGTGCTGTGGTTTGACAGTCGAACAAACCCTCTCACCTCGCGTTAGGCGTCTTTCCTGTACTGTAAGCGCTTGCAGCTCCACCAATTTCTCGCGTAGTGATTGCTGTATGGGCAAAAAAAAAACCCCCAAAAACATTGACTTCCAGTTAAATTCTTTTAGCCTGTGCATTCAAAGAAATTACCTACAAACACAGTATTTCAGTATGAGGGCACACAATTCCTCTGCAGTGCAGGTTTTGCTGTGAAATGTCTTTTTTTTGTGCACCTTCATTATTACCACCTGGGTTTGTGTGGTTTGCATGTTGCCTAACAAATACACAGAGCTTACAGAGAACAAAAACAGGCAGGGTGGAGGAGACACACCTTGAGCAGGTTCATCCTCTTCTCTAGCTCTATCTGCTTCACTACATTCCCACATACAGTCTCCATCCTGCAATCACATAATAGCACATAATTATATACACTTTCACCAGGGAACACTCTTATAATACTGTTTTTATTTCTGTGCAGAGGATGTGCAGATTCTGTGCTGCTCATCCTCTGCGGTGCCTTGTTGTGCTGCATTCTGGGACGTTATAATCATTTCTGTCACTCACTTTAGACTGTTGGTTGATTCTTTTATCAGATCGAGGATGTGCTGATGAGACGATCCTTCGATGCTGACCCCGTTGATTGTGACGATAATGTCTCCTACAAGAAATGAGGATGCGAAAAAAGGAATTCGTCAATTATCATCAATTCTATTTGCGCATCAGTGTGTGTGTGTGTGTGAGAGAGAGAGAGAGAGAATAGGTGGAATGTAGCGTTTGCATGTGTGGTAAGTGATGCATCTGTCAATCTTTACGTTGACCAGAAAAAGGTCAGACAGTTCTGTATGTGCAGGGTGTGTAGATACTGTGCAGAGGATGTGGGTAGCTCACCTGCGGTGAGGCCTGCACTCTCTGCAGCGCTGTCCTCCTGCACCTTACACACAAACGTGCACATCTCCACTGCAGAGCTGTCCTTCAGCTTCAAGCCGTAGGTCTGCAACAAGAGACGGTTTCGTCACAAAAGCTGCCAAACAACACTGTTCCGCACAAAAAGCTTCTGAGGCATGAAGTGGGCATGAAAACTGATGCAGAATTAGAGATTTAAAAGCATGACGATAAAAACGTACGGCATGTGCGTCATCTTAGTGAGTATAAAATGTGATAACACTTACCTGAATTTCAAAACCAAATGTTTCATTGTCTTGTTTTTCCAGTACAATTGTGATCCTGTGCAAAAGAGAAATGCAAAAAAAGAGAAAATAAAATATATTTTGGGAAATGTACTTTATGTACTTAGTTTTCTTTTAATAAAAAAAAACTATTGCAAAAGTGAAAAACAATAAATAGTATTTTGCATGTAGTAAGGCTAAAGGTGAACCCTTGTACTGAATGATAAAGTGCACATCAGATTTGATATATTTACCTTTGTGGGTCAGAGTAATCAACCAGTGAGTTGGAGTGGGTTTGTTTCGGCTGCAAATGGAGAAATACAGAGTTCCTCTTTAAAACAATATAATAGATTTAAGGTTTAAGCCTATCAGGGAACTATGTGAGAACACGGTGATCCTATAGTGTTGCATAACTCAAAAGATTAAAATTGTTAAAAGGCTTTTGGCCAGTTGCAGAGAGCTGCTGTATTCTTGTTGCACAGTTGGTGGTAAATCAGTGAACTGCTTCTCACCATAAAACTATAGCAGAAAAACCTCAGCTCTAATCTAATCTAGCATGTTTAATGTCAGTCTTTCATATTTGTTTTTAAATCGCAGAAGTGTATGTGTGTGTGTTTACACTCCATATCTCAGCCACTGTATTCATTCCACTTGAAGTGTTGTCTCACCTTGCAGACTCTGGGCAGGGAGCCTGTGCTCTGCCGGTGTCGATCATTGTTTCCCTTCAGTGAGCGCCTGTACCACAGGGAGCATTTCTTCCTCAGAGTATTATCCAGAATGTAATTCTCTTGGCTGCCCTGGCGCTGCAGTCCATTGAAATTCATGGTGGACTGCATGGTAGAGTAGTCCTCAAAGCACCATCATGTCCTGCTGCGGCAGCTCTTCAGTGGCTGTGTGGCCCTGCCCTGCTGTGCAGCCAAACGCAAAATGTGTCAAAGCGGAAATCCACGTCATGTGATGCCTGTTGCGGACCTGCATCTGCAGATCTCAGCCTCACGTACCTAATTTCCTGTTCACTTCTTGTAACTTTTTTTTTCTTCTTCTTTTTCTTCTTTCTTGAGAGGGACTAGTCTCTCAAAAAGCAAAGGATGGAGGGTTGGGTTTTTTCTTACTATTCCCCTTCAAACAGTCCCTTTCCCTTTTTGCAGTCTTTGCAATTTGATTTATGGTCTGTCAGAAATCAGCAATGCATGAGAAACTGCCACCTCACGCCTCCACCAGCACCTGCTTCCAGCCTCTCTCTCTCTCTCTCTCTCTCACCTTCTCAATGGGCTAAGCTTCAGTCTGAGCCCGAGTCCTGTGTTCTGCCAAGCAGGGCGACTTGTCTTATGAGGACAGACAAAAGGCTGATTTAGCTTGGGGCCAGTGTCACGCTCCCCAAACAGACAGCATGGGTCAGTGGGCAGCAGGCATCAGACGTGGTTCGGTTCAAAAGGCAAATCACACGTGCAGGCTGGAAGTCAGGGAGACAATGGCTGATGGGTTAAAGAAAACTGAGCCACAGTGCATGACCACACCCTTGCCTTCAATGTGTTTACTCTGCGGGACCTGAAGATCAACTTTCACCCAGCGCGAAAGCTACGTTTCTGTGGAGGCCAGGACATCAGAGAAAGGGGCCATTTCACTTTAAGCCTCATTACTGTAGATACAACCCAGCTGAAATACTCCTTAACTAGCGGATTGCCTCACAACAATCCCCTCCGCCCCACTGACCCTCGGCAGGCCGTTGGCCAGCCGACCACGGGACTGTCTGGAACACAGATATCCCGTTTCGCTGGGACATGGCTAATTCCCATCTGCACTTTTACTACTGTAAGCACAGGAAAATATAGAAAGTATAAAGCATGTTAATAGTTGCTCTTCTGCTGCTCGATAAAAGCGATGATGACAACAGAGAGTCCATATTTTCTATCTTAAAACAGTACTCACATGCTCATATGTACACCGAGCCACTGTGTTTGTTCTTCCTGTCCAAACTGGCTGCGTGTTTTGTGTTCAAATGCAAAGTTCAGCTGAAGATAATGAGAGTTTTCATCTTTGTTAAATCTTCCAAAGTTACAGGCTTTTTAGCACAAAATTCTCTCTTTCAGACCTTTTCTTAATGAGCTGTTTCATTACCACTTCAATTTAAGACCACTTATTGTTTGGAGGGTCGCGGGGGAGCTGGAGCTGATCCCAGCTCACACTGGGCAAAAGGCAGGGTGCACCAGCATGTCTTTGTGAGAGGAACATGGGGAGATCATGCAAACTTCACAAAGAGAAGTTTGAACCCAGAACCTTCTTGGTGGGAGGCGACTTTGTTTAAAGACAGAAAAATCTGATCCATCTTTTAAAAATTGCTAAAAAACTAAAACATCTTTGGCAACTGGATTCTTTGCTCACTTTTATCACTACAGGAAAGTTTGTATAAAGCTCCTGTAGGTGACACTGTGTGATCTCCCTTATCTGAGGTGACAGGCGGCAAATCTGTTAAAGCAAGCAGCAAAATCTCAATGCACTGACTCATCTCCAAAGTGCTGATGGCCTCAGTGGTGCGGCTTGATTTCCTCTGTCTAACGGACACATCCACATACACAGCACACGCAAGTGGAGCAGCAGAACAGAGAGCGGAGATGAGTCACGTCAGTTAAGGTAAGTGTGTGATGGGGAAAACGGCCTGTTTCAGATAAGCTGCTCAGGGAAATTCTGTCCTACTACGTGAATCAATGCGCACAGCTCTGCACAATCAGTGCTTTCAGAATTACAGCTGCTGTGTGAGAGATTTTGTAATTTAAAAAAAACACAGCGTCATCCTACCATGAAAAAAGACACAAATCAACAGTTCACTTCATGAAAAACAGTTTATTGACCCACTGATATCACTTATTTATATACAGAATAAATAGTGCAAGAGAAAAGATACAATGCAATGGCATGAAATCTGAGCAACGACACAAAACAGTTTCACATTGATCCAAAATATGAATCTAAACAACTGGATGGTTTAAAAATCAAGCTTAGGTCTTATTTCATGAAAGCGGTATCACATTTGTTAATATTTAGCAATTTCATATATAATATATAAAAAAAGACACCAGTCAGAAATTGCACATGGTGATCACTCCTCTTTGGAATGACTGATAAGTCTTTTATACGCTATCACTCCTCCTCTGTGTCACCTGTCTGATTGTGGGATTAGAAGATATGACACAACAGAAAAAACAGAAGCTTGGCTCAGCATAGATCCAACATCAGATAAAATTTACATTACAAGTACTTTCAGAGGACACAGGCAGAGCCAGACGCTTCAATACTGCATTTTCACTAGTTACTATCTGTAATCTGCGACACATAAAGTCGAATGATTCAGTGATTAAAGTCAACTAATCATTTCACAGAAAGAAAAAAAAGAGCTGACATTTGCCAAGAGAGCAACAGGCTGCTGCACATAGCTTATTTTCAAGAGGCAACACAGCTGATGCTACATATCGTCCAGTAATCGTGACACATGATAGCAGAACACTTGTATGTGTCAACACTACGCAGCTACATGAAAGCATGTGAGTCGCCTAACTGAGGACGAAGAGCTGGACATGAACTAAAAGCCATGATGGATGGGAAAGGTTTCCTCCACAGCACCGGTTTCATAAACACTGAAACAATGACTCATCAGCTTCACATCTTTAAATACAGGACCACTTCACACGATATGAAACACACGCAGTCGCACGCACACATGGGCTCATACGAGCACTTTCCCTAAAGCTGCTATGACCAGGCTTTACAGGCCCCATCAGACAGTGGCTTTAGTGATCCTATGTGCACCCATTAGACAAACTGTGCTCCCCGAGTGGAACGTCTGCGACCGATTTATGACCAATGGCATTATACACGCTTAGCATGAGAGCTTCTGGTCTTTCCTGTGTTATTGTCTTCTTGTTTGATCATTTTATCTTTAGCTTCATCAAGATCTGATCTTATCTTTGCTTTTATCATATCAGATCATTATCTGGTATAATGAGAAACTTGCTGCACAACAGCATCAGGCTTGTAAAATGGGGATGTACCATACCATAGCTAAGGTGTGCTTTCATAATTCCAGTAACATGCTTCCAGTGTCAATAAACATATTTGAGAAATATAAAACGTAAAGTTCACATTCATGAATGAGCTTAACTCACTGACTCATCCACGGAGCCACAGTGGTTAGTCTGAACTTTATCACACTAAAAACGTATTACTTATACTTATAACCACTTGTAACATTTTTAGCTAAATTCTGTCTTCCACTCGGAAATGCACAGTTGAATTCCTGTTAAGTATATGTAGTAACCTTTCCACAGAGCTTTCAACAAACCAGTTTTCTACAATAGTGCTGTAACCTGTGGAAGCTGAGAACTGATTTTTTTTCTAAGTCTGATCTAAATCAACTTAAGAAAGAAAAAAAGTTTTCCCAGGACAATCTTTCTAAATTCCTTAAGATTTTTTTTTTATCTGTGAAAACAGTAAATGTTTGTTGTTGTAATACTCATTTTGGCCACAAGAGGCTGAAGTGCACCGCACATGGGAGATGTTTGTCTTCAGGGCTTTCTGCCAGAAAGACTTTCAAACACATGCTTTACTTTATGAAAAGGTTATATTTTGGCCCAAACCCTGATCTTTTCCTAAACCTAATTCAGTAGTTTTGTTGCCTAAACCTAACCAAACTGTGACTGAAAACTGAAAATCATTTTAAAAAATGAAACTAAGTTTAAAAATTAGTCGGTGAGTTTTGATCCTGACAAATCACCTACCACAGCGTTTTTCACCTTTTTTCACAGATGAAAAAAAAGGCTCTTCTTTAAAAATGCTCCTGACAAATATTCTTTAGCAGCTGGAAAACTTCACAGACAAAAATCCAAGAAATACATATATAATATATATCCTTGCAAAACTATTTTTCACCTGTTCTTAAACACCGTACAGAAAACAGTTTACATCAGACTTAGAGAAAATGGATCACCACTTTTTTTTTTCACTCACCCCTCAGGGCTTCCTTAGTAATAACTATGGAAAAGCACTTGAAAACACTAAAGCTCTAATTATCAGCCTGCACGTGTGTCATTTCAAACGAGTCAGTACCAGTTAGGATGACTTATCCAGTATCCTCTGTGATTGTCAGTTAGCACACTACCTACCCAGCAACACTGTGTTTGCTACAAGATATGGCACAAAAACATCACAATGTGCAACTTTAAGCTTTGGGCACTTAAATGTCTGAGGTAGCAAAATAATCTGTATATACATTATACATATTCTTATTGCATATGGCTGGCTCTTCCTTCAACCGTTTGGTTCAAATTGTTTTACAAGGTGTCTACGTGCAAAGCAGCCACAGACCCCCCCTCCCCCCAACACACACACAATACTTTGGCACTTAAAACAACCTGATTCTGCTCTCTGAGGGTGAACAGTGTGGTTGTGTCCTGAAGAGGGCAGCCTCAGGCAGTTAGAGCAGTTTCTCCCTGTTTGCTGTCCGTCCATCGTGTTGCACCAGCGCCAGCACCGGTGCTGATCTGCAGGGCAACGTATCGATCTAATTTTTGACGTCCTTGATGACAGACAGCTGAGACACAGTTTTCTTGACCCGCAGAGCAGTGAGTCGAGCAGAAGGGTTGGCGTACCAGCACTCTCTCATCAGCTTACCCATCACACGCAGAGCCTGGTGAATCAGCAAGGAGACAGTATTACTTAAATAAAAACCAAAATGTCACTTTATCAACACTACAGGCTGAAGTGTCAGCTTCTTACCTTGAACAATAAATACCAAGAGCTTCGGTTATACGTACCTCAAATCTTCCATTACCTTGATTCACAACAGTAGGTAACGTTTTTGGAATAACATTTTATTTGGTGGCCAAAAATGAATAATGTGATATGTGGGAATAACATCTTAGCACCACGATTCCTGACCACAGCCAATCCTGAGCACCAGATGTTCAGCCACCCAACAAGCGCTTATTTTATATCACGCTGAGGCCTTTAATGTGGTGGTCCTGTAGATCAGTTGTTGTGCTTGATGTCATCCTGTTGCTTTGTTCAGTTCAGTTTGTAGTCAATAACCATGTACATGTAGTTCATGCAGTTCAAACAGACTGTTTCTGTCTTTTTGGCTGTTTTATTCAGTTCTGCACAAGATAGACCGATAAAAGCATCGTTAATAATCTTAAAAGCACAGCAGCCAACAATCTGTAATAAATTTATTTCTCTTTTGGAGGCTTTCAGTGTTTTTATCCAAGACATACTGGACACTAAGCCGAGCACAGCGCGTTCAGTCACCAGCAGGGGGAGCTCCAATGCTTTAGTCAGTGAACATGACCATTCAGGAAAGTGAATTCAGTGTGTGATTTAAACATTCATTCATGCAGCTACTGAACACCACAAAGTACTCTGATTAGTACAGATTCCAAAAAAAGTTGGCAGATGGTGTAAAACATAAACAAAGATTCAGAATAAGCTCATATTAACAAACAAATCAATGAAAGCTGATGATGAAAATCTTTAAATATATTGCATTTCTGCTGTTTTAATTGAGTATATTTTACAATGGATTAGCAAATGATCACATTGTGTTTTATTTATGTTTTCCAGAATGTCCCAATGCTTTTGAAATCACTGTTATGACACATCCAACAGATGTGTCTGTCTCACCTCACAGCTCTGCCACTGGTTGGGAACATTGGGTCTGAGTTTCTGCTCACACACCACCTTCTTCATGTCCTCGATGGTCGGATCAGAAGGCACTAGGTCATAATAAGGCAGCTGGAAATCTTCTTGAAGTCCTGGGAAAAGACAAAGATGGTGGCTGATGATGTAGAGTGTACTAAACATAAGGATGTAAACAACAACTGACTGATACTGGGACAAACTGGGGCAACAACAGTTTCTTCAGTGGTGTCATGCATGTATAGTTTTGATGATGACTTTTCCATTTAATATTTTGTAAATATCAATAAACAAAGTGTGGGTGCGCATGTCATTTAAAGTACCCCGAACAGAGCATCTTCGGGCCAGTTCCCAGAACACTAAGCCCAGCGAGTAGATATCCGCCCGCTTGAATGACTCAAAGCTGTGCATATTGATCGTCTCGTCCAGGATTTCCGGGGCCATGTACCTGAAGAGGGAAAAGTAATTAAGGCTTAATGAAATAAAAGGCGAGTGCTTCAAATATCCTTGACCGATTCGTGAGTAAGTTTGTTGTAAATCTTTGTCCCATCAGAACTGAAAATCCTAAATATGGAGCAACTGCAAAGAAACAAGCCCAGCTCATCACTCTGTACATAAAGAGACTCAAACATCAGATTTTCTAAAACCCAAACTTTCCTTTTTTCCAGCTGCAGTCTGACAAAAATATCCTATATAGGAAACTTTTCAGAGATCTTATGAGTTGTTGACTTTAACACTAGCAGTCGCCAAAATCTAATACAGGGTTTAAATTTACAGGGTTTAAATTTGTTCTGTATAGATCATAATAACATGAATCACTTTACTGTAAGATATGTTTTTGTATGACTCATCATCTCTGCTTCAATCCTTTTTG
The DNA here is from genome assembly GCF_017976325.1 of Chelmon rostratus. Taxonomy (NCBI): domain Eukaryota; kingdom Metazoa; phylum Chordata; class Actinopteri; order Chaetodontiformes; family Chaetodontidae; genus Chelmon; species Chelmon rostratus. Next base: position 14,367,223 of record NC_055670.1, on the reverse strand, counting down.
CTTTCTAATACAAAATAACTTCATGACTTTTGTTCAGCATTTTTCTGAACAGACCTTCAGCCACACTGTTTGCTTCATTACTGCACTGTGTACACACCCGGCTGAAATTACAGACAAACAGCAAATTATCTTAGGAATCACTAGTGAGGCTGAGAGTGCAAGACACAGAGGAAAACCCACTGGATTATGGTTTCTGCCTGGTGCACTCCATGCTGCCAGCCAATTAATTATATTGGCCAAAACTTTGCTGAACACCAAACTCCAGGGGAAGTCTAGCATTTCAAATAAATTGGTCTGAAGTCACTGCAGTTTCACTTCCTGTTCCTATTTTGTGCGTGTTAACCATGTGTTGCCTCGCGATGTAAATCCAACCTCTTGGTCCCCACTCTGTGGTTGGACGGGATGTCGATGGTGTTGCTGCCGGAGTCGTGTTTCACAGCCAAACCCAAATCTGCGATGACTGCTGTGCCGTTCTTCTTAACCAGCACGTTTTTAGACTTGAGGTCTCTGTGAGCAATGGCAGGTTTCCCTAGAAGCAAGAAGGCCACAGAGAAGGCTTTAGGCCCAGAAATGAGCTTTAAATCAGGACACAAATCTTTCATCTTTAAGTGATGAAAGTGACGGAGGTGCAGGATTAATGGATGAATAAAAAACATCTGCGCTCTGTTGTGTAGTAATCTGTCGAGCCGTAAAACGTCATCTAATCAAATGATCACAGCCATCAGTTAAAGTTAATGCTAATGAAATAACACAGTTGACTTGGATTAGGTTTACTGTGTAATTACTGCAAATCAGTCAACTAATAGTTGTTGGCATAAAATTTATCACCAACAAATTTCATCATCAGTTCGTCTTTTAAGCTATTTATCAAGCAAAACACCAAACATCTGCTGTTTTATATGCTGGATGTTCTATATCATAGGAAATGTGTTGTTTTGAGGTTCAAAGTGCTGGTTGTTTATGAACAACAAATCAATTGATCAACAGACAAATTGTTTTGAGGATGCACAGGCTGAATCTGGGTTAAGGTTTATTTATTTATGGCACACAAGCCCCATCATTGGCCAATATGTTCTTCATTCGCCTAATAGAGCCTTACCCTGCGTGCCAATGATTTCCATGTGGAGATGAGCCAGGCCACTGGCTATAGACAAAGCCAGGATGATCATGCCTTCCACAGAGACTGTGTACCTGTTCAGGTAGTCATACAGGGAGCCGTGCTCATGGTACTCTGACACCAACCAGAGCTGAGTCCACGAGCCGTTATCTGCAGCACGCAGCAAATAACACAGTCACATGCTGGCACATTCATCACATGATTATAATGTGACTTTGATGAAGTCCGGTTTGAATCTGTCACCTTTGTTGTCAGCAGCAATGAAGCCCAGGATGTTCTCATGTCTGAGCATGATTGTCTGATAAATCTCAGCTTCACGAAACCACGACCTCTCGTCCCTGGAGGAGAAGATCTTCACCGCCACATCCTCTCCTCGCCACTTTCCCCGCCACACCTCCCCAAACCGACCCTTCCCAATGGTCTCCTGCAGGACTATGGTCCGAGCTATAGTCCTCTGGACCAGCAGTGGCAGACCTGCGAGACACAAAAAAAATTACTTCCACCAGCAAAGACAATGTGCTGATATTCCTATGTAACAATTCCACCGACTCTGTCATCATATCAGTGTCTCCTACCTGATCCAGAGCCAGAGGTGCTCATGTCATAGATCAGATCCTTGAGACATCTGTCAGGTGACATGAGCATCTGGTCGTCCAGAGGCTCCTCTGGGTCCTGCTTATGGGCTCTGCTGTAGGCACAGCGGTGGCCTTGCACAACGAACACACCCAGCAGGATCCCCACACACAACAGGCAGGAGGGCACCAGGATCACCACAGCCAGCTGCAGGCTGCTCCAGCCGGGTTCTTCTGAGGGCCTCTCTGATAAAACACACACACACACATTCAACATGAGAAGGCAGCCAAGACTGTTCGCTTGCCATTGTTCCCTGAAATTGAATTCTTCAGACAGAGAATCAGTGGACCAACTCACTGAGCTCCCTGTGATTATTGCACCCTCTGGTGGTCATTGTTGATTATGGCATTGAGTGTGGGTTAGGGTTAGAGGGTGGACTGAAATCATCATCTCAAGAGGGCATTATATCATCACCGGTGGATAACTCCCGCTGAAATATGCTGATGTACTGGATTTCAGAAAACACATGTCTGACCTGAACACCAGCTCAGCAAAATGAAGCCATCAATGTGTCGACAATCTTAAAATTTAGAGAGATGGAAATTGTGCATTTGGCAGACGCAAAGTTACGTCTGCCCATAAATGTCATGAATCAAAGCTAATAAAGAGATGCAGAGGCAGAATCTCTTGGTGTCAGTACACATTCCTCCAAAAAGGCTTCTTCATTTAAAATAAGTGACACACACTGATGGAAAACAAGTGCACCACGAGGCCTTGTAATAAATTGAGGGTTTGGCAAAACAAGGTAACCTGACATTTCCGTCTCTGACCTTCATTCTGTCCGTGGGTGGACAGAAGAGACCTGGACACAACAAAAATAGCAGAGCTGGTGGGCGCAGTGATAATATGAGATTTTAAGACATGCACAGTGACCACTGGAGCAGCACTGTGGCACAGTACTACAATTAAATGGGAGGTCTGGGGAAATACAAATAATTTGGTAATTATGTGCCTCACTTTGGAAGACACTCACTTGATTTGGCCAACTCAGATTACTGTAGCCACATCAGGAATGAATAACTCTTTCAACTAAAACGCAGGCATGTGAATATTGTTACAAAACAGACTCAAAAAATACAAAACTTAATAAGGCGGTTCCAACTTTCCATCCTCTGAAATCCCCGAAGCATGAAATGTCCTCACCAGAAGTGACTCAAACATGCAACATCTGCAGATGACCCAATGTGCAAGGCAGCACGTCGTGAACTAAACCACAGTTTCTTAAGACATCTTTAGCCTTTTACCTAAAAAACATATCCTGCCATGTGTTTGACTGGAGCTCAGCAGACATGGTGCAAAACAAGACCCTCCTCTCCTCTGGCCCAGTGGCAAAAGACCTTCCACAAACTGCAAGTGTTCTTTGACTTAGGTGACTCTGCATGGGTCTCGGCTGTAATCGCTGCAGTCGTTGACACAACATCTCAATAAGTGTTTGGAAATTAGGGATAGAAGGACACAGAAAGTATCCGTGTTAAAGGACAATGCAGCTGCACAAAACAACAAGCCACTACCTTCAGTAAGTTCACCTCAACAACTCACTGGATGAACTCACGTGCTGATATTTAGCAGAGCAGCGGAATAGATTGATTCTAGTGTCCCCATTCACAGTCAGCTCCATCACAGCCTGAGGGCCCTCATCAACAGTCTGCAGCGCTTTACGCTTTAAATCTCCTGCATCACCTCCACATTTAATGACAGCAACCATTGTCTGACAATGCTGTCTAACTGTTTTGGGTGAATAAATCAGTGGGGAGGGAAACACAGTTTTTTCTTTCACTTGGTGTCAAAGATTATGAACGGACTGATGTTGATTTAGCACTGTGACCAAAGTAAATATTGTCAAAACTTTAAACATTCAGGACAAAGTACAGATAGGGTACATATGCAATTCGGGTGTCCCACCTGAATGGATTTGTTTAATGTTTTTTTTTTTTGTCTTTACTATTCATACCTTTAAAAAGTCTGTGTGCAAAATTAGAGCTGAAACAGTTAGTTGATAAATCAGCTAGCTGATTGGCAACACATTTGTAATTAAACTAATCTAAATCCAACCTTTCTGATGTGAAATATTTGCTGGTTTCCATCCTCCTGTGCAAAAATAAACTGAATATATTTGGGTTTTGGACCGTTGGCTGAACAAAACAAGACAACTGAAGATCTCACCTTGGCCTGTTGGATAATGAGACAGGCATTTTTAACTTTTCTCTGATATTTCATAGAATGTTTAATCACTTAACTGAGGAAATAATTGGCAGATTATTGAAAATAGTTGGCCAGATCGGTGTATTCCTGAGAAATTCCACGGACCAGAAAAAGGGATTCATTTAAGTGTTTGCAAGCATTAAAATAAATATCAATGCATATAAAAATCACATGATACAACTGTCAATCTGTTAAAGGGAATCCAACACACAATTTAAACCAGGCCGGTTCCCAATATTGAGAATTATAATGCAGCTACAAAGGCTTTATTTTAATCAATATTTTCTTAAGGACAATGTCATTAATTAGAACTGGATATGTTACAAATAAACAGAAAAAAATCCCCATACAATACTTTAAACATTAGTCTATGTGGTGCAGCAGCGCACCATGCAAAACCACTATGAACCACCATGCTAGGTGTAACTCTAACCTCCCAGAGTTTTCCACTGAATTGTATATCCACAGGTGCAAGTAATCCCCCTCTGCTTTAAGGCCACCTTCCACCCAGCAGAGCCACGAGAGGCTCTTAACTTGCAGTGGGACTACATGGCTGACAAAGTCGTATTTATTTATAAATCAGGGGAGGGAGGAGGAGGATCACTAACCGCCGTCCCTTTGCCTCTGCCAGATCTGTTATGTCACAGGATCTAGTAGGATCAGCATCCACCTCGTCTAGCCAGGGCCAGAATGAGTGGGAAATCCCTCGCTGATTGGGCTGGTGTTGCTGTCGAATGAATACTGTAACTACTGAGCAATGTGTCGTTAACTGACTGTCTGACGGGATTAATCAATCTTTCCTCTGCTTCATATATTTGTCTCTATATATCAAAATATCGGTCTTTATCGGCCTAAATTAGAATACATTCATCAAAAAAAGACAGAGATGGAGACGCGTTGGAAAGCATCACACTGGCTGTACCTGGATGCAGGTGCAGAGTCTCATTGTTGCAGAAGTCGGTGAAGCAGCAGTTCCTCTTGGAGACATTTCGGGAGCTGTAGCAGAAGACCTGGCCCTTCATCTCTGAGGGCGACAGGCAGGACTTGACGGTCTCCTCCTTCCCGTCAATCAGCATCACAGAGTTCCAGCAGGCGCCGTCCGCGGTCGTCTCGCAGGTGTGGTTGGCACACAGCTGGCACACACACTTCAGACCTGAAACACACCGCAAGATGGTGAGATAACCTGCTTCCTGGCAGACGTCTGTTCAATCAATCAATTCACTGATTTGTAAAAGTGCTTCCACAAAGTGTGTTGCTTAGTTTTCCTGGGATCCACACAAGAACAACAATAAAAAAATAGAATAAAAAAATCACAGCCTCAATAAGACAAAAAAGGTAAAAAGGTACCAAAACAGCAACAACAAAATTACATCTACTGTATGTGAGATTTATCAAACTATGTTTCAGTGACTTTTTAGAAGAATATTTGTTTTCAATTATGTTGGAGGGAAGCATATTCCAGGCAGAAGAACCTCAATAAAGAACAGCTCTCATCATATAGTTTGTTCATAGACTTGGTACCAGCAGGTGACCAAGACTCACCTGGTCACAATATATGCAAGCTTTTCACAAAAGAAGCTTGGTGTCCACAGTTAGCCAAGATATTCTTTTATACATCTCAACAACAGCGTAGAGTTGATGATGATGATTGGGCAGAACTCCAGGTGTGACAGAACAAGTGACTGAACAGCATCAATCACAACACAGGGTGGAATATATGCAGAACATTCCCTTGAAACAGCGATGCCCTTTCCCACCTTGGAGAAATTGTAATCAATCTGGTCATACAGTAAGTTATCTGATTTAATGGAGGGTAATTTGGTTTTGGAGACTTGCTGAACTGATATCACATCTATAGACAAGAGCAGTGGTGTTAGTGAGAACACTCCCACTGCCAAATGCATTTACTTTTGCCAATGTTCACCACTAATTTGCTAATTTTCACCCCTTCATTAATGGTCCGTAACTGGAGTTTCATTCACAAAACGTCACAGCCTGTGGTCTTTAACTCTTTAGGAGCACGATTCTCCTGTTATGTAAGGAGCTCCATGCTTTTGAAGGGCTGGAGGTGGAGGAACCAGAGTAATGCCTCTTAGTTTAACACCCAGATAATCTTGTATTCTACTTGGAGCTGCTGTCATGCTTTGTTTGATAAGACTGTGGGTGACTGATGAGCAAGGCTGCACTGCTCGCTTACTGGAAAAGCCTGGAAATAAATGGTAAGAATACTACATGTTATACAATCAAACTATTTTAATACACATAGTAGCTCAAATGTATAACTGCTTATGATAAGGTAAGTAAAGGTCTCTACAATGTCCAAGTATAAACTATATTATAAAGGTGTAAAAATATTTATCTTGAACTTCATCGGCAAAACAATAACTTTGAAAATGTGAAGCATTTTTGAAATTTTGGCTTATGTTAATGGGTGTTTGTCACATATTAAGCTGATTCCCAACAAGTCCTCATGAGTCCTGACAGTTGTGGAAGTGACCATGAAGCTGGATGGACAGGAATAACAAAACACAAAGACATCACATAACACAAAACACAAAACTCAAAAGTCATACAGTCTGATTTTAACTTGAAATTGGTAAACTTTAAAACCTAATAAATCGGCCAGTGGCAATTCTGACCACTTGGGGCCTGGAAGTGGAGCAATCTAAGCATGTACACTGAACATGTATTGCAATACTCTCTCCAAGAAGGACAAAAGCATAAATAAGGTTATTATCTTGGCACATAACAACAGACAACTAGATCAATTTCACAACTGGAAACAACAACATCTGGACCCTTTCTTGTGATGGTGGTCAAAGTTCATGAACAAAAGTGACGCCAACTTTCATCAACTCCTCACAGAGGTGTGTCATCCATGTAGCACTCAAAAAACGTGGGGCTAATTATATAAAAAGAGAACAGGATGGGGCCGAGGATTTATCCCTGGGGCACTCCACAGTGAAACTTTCCTATTAAACAGGTGTGTAGAGAAACATTTAAAAGCCGTCAATACCCGATAGTGTTACAGCTCATCGACAAAGATGGAGTGATAAATACTTCAAAAGGAGAAGCTGCATTGTTCTTAAGGCAACACAACCCATGAAAAAAAATGTAATTCCACCTCTCAATGCTATCTTACTTCCCGACCCTGTTTCTTTGTACACTGGAGCACTACAGGAATGCAATTTTGTTTCACTTTACACTGAGTACCATATATAGAGATAATGGCAAGATAATGGGTAACTAGAGCTTATAGCACTCAGTCCTAAGTCCATTTGTACTGTAAAAGGGGTCACAAACATACATGTTCAGTTTTTTTAAACGTCTAAGCAATCTCCTATAGCAGCTGGGCACTTTAGTTTTTAGCAAATGTTACTAACAAAGGAATAAATTGCATCTAGTGCACCCGTGAGTATATACAGCAGAGCCGAAGTTTGACTTAAAATAACAAACAATAAAGGAACATGTCGCACAGCATAGCAGTGTGGTGTATATTTTAACAGGATACATTTTAATTGGATTCATTAATATTTAGACAAATACAGAATATCACCAACATTATCTTTAACAGGACTTTGTAAAGGCAGTAACACACACCTCTTGCCAAAATTCAGCAGGTCAAAAAAGAAATCAGGACTTCAGCTCAGGGGAAGCTTTACTGAAATGTGACTAAAATATTTTTTACCGGGGAGTTGCTTGGCAACAACTCTCAAGGTTTTTAATTAAGTTTGAATATACTAGTTTTGTAACTGGTCTTTTTTTGAGCAGATGAATGACTGGGGATTGCTGTATGTGTTGAAATGCTTCTTTATTGCAGCATGGTGGCAGGGAAGTGATGTATTACAAATATAGATTTTTTTTTCTCCAGTGTTTTGCATTAAGAGAAACAACAGGATTGTTTTGGTGAAGAGGTGCCATAACAACAAAACTGTGATCGTTTTTTTTAAAAAAAAACAGAAAAAAACATGCTCAAAACATGGCATCCAATTAATTTGATGGTGGTAAAAAAAAAGCTATTTAAACAAATATTAGTATAACATTTTAGTCTGTTTACTGCTCATTTCATTTATGTCTGGTCATAGATGTTTAGTATTATATACTCATCAGATCTATTAGACTTACAGTCTAATATGACACTGTAACAAAGTTGGGCAACTGTTGCCTCTGTAAAATTTCCCACCTTACATTCACACATCCCTACATCTCACAGCTGCATTTCCCACCCTCGCTGTTTCTATTTTTGTGCCTCTACGCTGGCGACAGCTGTGGCTGGAGGAGTTATGTTTTCAGGTTGTCCCTCCCATGCTCATGATCGCGATATCTGAGGAACGCCTTGATGGAATTTCTTCAAATTTGCACATACGTAATTTCTGGCCATTTCTGGGCACCATCGCTCAGGTGTCCACCGTGAAACTGATTGTTTAGATCTTCTATGCTGCCAGGTTAAAAGTGTGTGTGTGAAGCATCCATGTTTTACAATTTGTAGCTTCTTTGCAGCACCATGCATATTTGAAGCACTGTAATTCACCACAAGCTCTTTGGTTCTGCAGATATTGAGCTTGAGGTGGTTGTCGCTGCACCATGTGATGAAGCTCTCTATCAGTCCTCTGTGCTCCTCTGGAAAAAATAGTCTCTAAGAGAAGACAGCATGTTTCTCACTGGAAATTATTCACTGGAATCATACACGTCAATATAGTGAAAACTTCCACTTCACCAACAAATACACTTAATGCCTTTTATTAAATTCCTTCTAAGTCTTCACCACCGATATGATGTGAGTCTGGACAAAAAAAGGATGTAAATGCAACTTTACTGGTTGGCACTTTGGTAACTTTGAGGTGGCAATTCTAGTTATGACATGCAGCATCTTTTGATGTGACTTCATATTGATTTTGGATTCACATCTGCACATTTTGACGCAATGAAAGAGCCACAACAAGCAAAACAAACTGAGAATACTAGCGAATGCAGCTGAAGTTGAACAGCAGAGTTCAGCAACAGATTGCTTTTGCTTTTGTAGCTGTTTGTCCTAAAGGGCGCGAAGAACTACGTTTCTGCATTGTGGACACGGTTTTGTAGACAGAGCAGTTAGAAGCTCAACCCAATCAGTGACTTTGAGGAATCTTATCTTAAATCAAATACTCTGCATATTTCCACACATCCTGGAACGTGTGCACGTTTCCTCTCATTCTCCAAGAACTCTGATCAGGTTCGAGTAGCTCTGCAGCTCCCCGCAGTTACTCACTGATAAATTATTAGAAAATGCATCTACTCCTCAACTTAAAAGTACAACCAAAGTTAGTCATTTAGGACTGAATTCCTCCTCTGAGATGCTCTAAAGCAGGTATGAAGGGATAAACAATTCTTAACAACCTATTAAGTAAATATTTAGATGCAGTTCCAGTTAAGAGAAGTATAGTGCTGAGAGGCTTGTACTTTTGTTATGCAACACAATACTAGAATATCCTTTAACTGAATATCACAGCCTGAGGATGGCCACTTGCTATAACTGATGACGGTTGCAATAAATGATTATTTTCATTATCGACCTATCTGATGATTATTTTCTTGAATCATCTTTATAAATGTAAATGTAAGAAAATGATGAAACATGCAAATCACACCATCCTGCAGCCAAAGGTGAAGTCTTCAAAGTGCTTTTTCTGTGTGTCCAGCAGTCCAGAACAAAAAGATATTCAGTTAGTTGTCATGTATGACAACTGAAAACTGCAAATCCTCATATTAATAAAGCTGGTACCAGAGAATGATGAGTATTTTTCTTCTTTTAGTTATAAGGTAAGCCAGTTTGAACATTAAGCCAACACACTGTCTCTGAACACCTTCTGCCTCGCAGGTGACCTCACGTGGAAAAACAGGTTGCTTGTAAGAGCAAACTTTTTTACTTTCCTTCTTTGCATTGAGAGCTTTAACAATCAAAGAAATTAAGCCTAATAAAACATTAATTATATGTGTGTTTAGTAATGTTTGCCTGAACAAATGTGACTTTTCGAGCTTGTATCGGTATCTAGTAGTGTATCCCTCACGGTTAAATGAACTTCATTCATGCTGCTCTGTGACATAACACATAATTCTTGAAAACAGTGGAAACTGCTGTCTGAGAATCCAACATGGGCGATTTGAAGAGTCAGCTGAACTATTTCTCCCGCTTACGCACAAAACCACAACATGAGCGTTTCAACAAGTCGCACAAAAGTGCAGAACAGTGTAATTAATCTGCGGGATGAATGCATGAATGCAAAGTGAGTGAGCGCAGGCTGTCAGCCACTGTACCTGCAGTCAGCTGGGCGACGGACAGAAAGATCAGCGCCGCTCGAAAGCGCTGCTTCCCGGGACGAGTCATGGCAAGAGCGGCATCTGCTCCCTCTCTCCGACCGCACCGTTCACGCAGCTACTCTACGGAAAACACGACGTCGCACATCGCGGTGAAGTCCACGCACACCGCACAAGCGCCTCGCGGTGAGTGCGGGGAGGAAGCTGGAAAACGCAGCCGCCGGCTTTGCTCCGCCTCTGTTGACTGGGATTAAGAGGATTAGCGCTGCAGACCTCTGATAAAGACATGTGAATGAGAGCCAGGGAGAAAGTGTGTTGCACATCCATTTAAGAGCTGCAGGTCCAGCAGAACGCCACCTCCCTGCCTGCCCATTGAATATGGAAATGTCTTCAATTCGCGGAGTTATTTTAAGTCCTTGCTGTGCAGGGGAAATAGGTCAAATTGTTCCATTATGCTCAGTTTTGTAAGGATATTGAAAATTACAACTAACTACAAAATTACAGATCAAGTTGCATACAACAAATAAACCAGTGAGCTCCTCGCTGAGCACAACAAACACACACACAGTCCAAACAGGATTGTGAGTATTAGTGATGCACTTACTCCATGTGTGCATACTGGTGGGTAAATAAATGCTCTTTTGTAGCATGCATTGATTTCCAAGGATCAGTAGCTGTTGATGGATTCTGTTTTGGGGCTCCGGGGCCAAACTGTTTTTGTTGCGCCCCTGCAGTGTTTGTATCCTGTATTCCCATCACATATGGTGCACACAGCAGACTATGCATGGCAGGGTGGACGAGGGGGGATGCCGTTCATGTTGTTAGCAAAATGCACATAATGCATCCCCCTTGTTAACTTGCCATCCCCCTGGTAGCGGAGAGTGTGCAGGGGCAGAGGTTGAATTTGTTAGTGTAGCCTGCCTGACTCATTGATCCTTTATCTGACTGAGGTTTGTGGAAGTTAGCACGGCTCTGAAATATCACTAGAATAACTGTGCTGTTTCTTGTATCTATAATATTCTCTGAACTGTATACTATAAATACTCAAATCTACACTATATTGTAGCGTATATACTCTGTAGAGTAGCGTCACTGTCATGATCACAGTGACAGGTAGCAACATGTAGTCTCAGAAGGGCTAGAGGATCATAGAGACACACATGCTGCCTGTAGTATTCCTATAATATTTCTATGATCATTCAGTAGCGTCTGTGCTGCTGAAAATACACCGTCAGACCAAACCACCACAGCAACAAAATATCTTAGTGGACAAACTAAGGATGGTCTAATGATAGATCTAGATTACGGTATTAGGTAACAGTGCAGGACCCACCTTTCCTGATACTGTTTCTGAAAATTCCCTGACAAATTTGCACGTTATTAAATGAGCAAAGACTGATTCATGTTTGTGGTCCCTGAGGGACTGGCAGTTGCCTGACTGATCTATTTTGAACCCCTGCAACCAGTGCAACCCTTCTCCCCACAGGTGAGCAAAGTCAGGTCATGAAAACTGAAGAAACCAGGCCTAGACAGCACCCCACACAAACCGGTCTAACCAAGAAGACATTAAACACTTTGAGGCAGTAAATGCTAAGTGAGTCTGCTGTACGTGACATTAGAGCAAAGTTACAGCTCAAGTCACCTGCATGCAGTAAGTTATTTACAGCAGGCCATGTCACCAAGTTGTGTTTCTGCTGCTCAGCCTCCATAGCAACCACCACGGAGAGCTAATGAGTGAACTGAGCTTAATCCCAACGTCGTACATGAGCAAAAACACAAGTACGAAAATGTAATTTTCAGTGTATTCACAGCAAAATCTACTGCCTACATGTTCTGTACAAACAACACAGCTTTGGAAACCGTTCTTGATTTAACTTCTGAATCCAGAAACCTCGACTCTGTTACGGGCTCTGCAAACACGGCTAAAACTGCACCTTCTGCTGTTACTGTACCACCTGTGGCTGTAAGCCTTCATCAGTCATCATCAAGGCACTATCAATACATCATCAGTACAGGACCGACACAGGTAAAAATGAGAACATCGGAACACAGACACATGAGTGGAAAGTGTGAAATGCCCATGAATGTGTTAAGATAATGGCCCAATAACGGAAAGCACTGGTAACTGCTGATTCCTGTTCTAATTGATCATACAATTTATACAAACTAAAAAAAATTGACCCAGTGTGGGGTCAATAAAGCACTGACACAATACTGGGTCCACTTGACCCAGCAGCAGTGAAGTATTTGACCCAGCGTTGTTATTTTTATGTTACTGTTGGGCTACTGGATCAAAACAAACCTGTTGGGGGGCTTTCTACCCACTGGTACTTAGTAAAATTAACCCAGTATTGCATCTGTGCTATACTGACCCAACACTGGGTCCATTTTAACCCAGTGTGTTTTAGCGTGCTTTAGCGTGCAATAATAAATTGATTTTTTGGAGGGTAGCCACTGATTTCCACTCCCCCCTCTCAGTTGTAAGTACACGGCCTGTATACAAACCCAGCACAGAACCTCGATGGGGTTTTTAAACTGCTTGACTTGAACCCTTGTGATCTGTGGTTGCAGGGTGGATCAAATGATACTGAATATGAGGGCAGTCTATGGAGAAAGTTGATACATGCAAGCGAGCTTCTCAGCACTGTCGCACATCCACTTTTGTTTCTATCATCTGGTGCGTAACTTCTTTGGCATATTAATCAGTCAGAGAAGCACCAGGAGTCCAGTTTCTGTTTGGCATCTGCCAAGATACATCTGCAATGCACGCAGCTTCAGTTAACAGCTGGCAGGCAAAATGTCTAGGCTTTTGACCTTTTTCAAATGAAAATAAATCCATTTGCTGCATTACCAGTGCAGATGTTGAGCTTGTTTCCACCATGCAAATATATTATTGTGTTAAAATAACTGTATATTAGTGAATAAATTCAGGGTTAACTGGCATTTTTACCTGTACTAATGGAAATAGAGGCAGCCACTAGAATATGGAATTTGGGTTTTAGCTGGAGGGCTGACTTTATTTGGAAAGGTAATTGACTTGGTCCCCACTAAAAAGTACAGACAGTTTCTATTTGACTCTTAAATCAATAGAAAATGGTTCAATGGGGGCAGATCATAGATGGTATAAAACAAAATTACTGGATATTAAAGATACTGAAGTATTAACAGTGATTAGTCACAAATGTAATATTTCTGTTTAAACACTGAAGCCCACGAAGATCACAATTAAAATGAGCAGAGAAATCAAAAATGTTCTTAGTAACATAAAGTAAAGCCAATGCTTGCAGCTCAGTTAGGCTGTACTGACATTAGCTAATTAGCATTTAACACATACTACAGCAGAGGACATGTCATTGTTTTTGTTGGTATTCAGGCATAAACCAAAGTTTTGGACAAATTAAAGGTTTGAGCTGATGATGGTGCTGCATGAAAAGTCAGGGGATCACCAAAGTTATTACAGTTCCTCCTGAGAGGAACACTGAAAACCACAAATGTCAGCCTAGTGGGGGCGCTAGAGGAGAGGTCAGTTAGATTTGTCACGTGGGAACCATTAATGTCTGTACATTGTTTTGCCAGTCCATTCAGGAAATGTTGAGCTATTTGACAGGATACGTTGAAACTCTGACTAAAGTCAGGGGATCACCCAAGTCATTAGGACACATCAACTGGTCACCATGGATACAATGTGCACCACATGTCATGGCAATCAATCCAAAATTTGTCACTAAAGAAACAAAAATGCCAACCTGCTGGTGGCATTAGAGGATGGACAATGGATCAATGGATCTGTGCGATTCGTCCTCCGGGGACCACGAACGTCTGAACAAAATTCCATCTCAATTCATCCAATAGTTGGACCAACGAGACAAACAAATGAGACAGATAAAACACATTTTTCTATTTAATTAATATAAATCACTAATTGATATAAAATGTTAAAGAAATAAAAAAGGCTGAAGTTTGACTTCATTTACTTGACAATGCACGCATTAAGACAACAATGCACGCGCTAAGACGGTGTACAGGCTTTACAGGCTTACTTACAGGCCTCTGGAGGAAGAGAGCTCAGCATCATCTAGCAGATATTTTATTTGTTCTTTTAGCATTTGTCTCTGTAAAGCTGAAGAAACAAAATGTAGAACAAGTACATGATTGAATGTAAAATTCATGGTGATATACAAAAGGTTTGCGACAGAGTACCTTTAGTTGGACAATATCTCAGGAAAAGAACGGTGCCGCTGACGCAGCCGTACAACTGAACGTTACAGGATCGCTGAGATCCCAAGAAATCTGTTCTGACAGCACTGTAAACAGAGGTGCATGACACACAAAGTAAAACATAACACTGCTTACTGTGACCACTGCTTAAGAAAAGATGCAGATTAAATTGGCAAGTTCAATTGGCAAGTTGACTTCTTTTCCAAAAGAATCCACCATAATGCAAATGAAGAACGCAGTACAATAGAAGAGGTCAAGTGAAATTGCTAGTATGTTCAGACGTTTTTCAAACTAAACACTGTGTCAAACAAAATCTGCGGTTTTAACGAAAGCAAGCCTACTCAAATGCCCAGGTAACAGTTTCTTCCTTGAAGAACACTGCAAACAGTCCAGCTCCTATCTCATAAGTTGAATAGATACTTTCCTATTTCCAAGACCACTGGCAGTCTCAAAAATGCCCGGTTAGCCATCTTCGGATTGCCAAAATGTGTCCTGCCAAGTGTTTTAAAATAAATATAGGTCTGTGCCACTATAAGGGCACTGAACCCATCAAGTCTCTTGTCTTTTATGATTTCTCGAAGGTGGTCCACCCTCTGGATGTCTTCAAAGGCCTTTAGTACGTCTGCCTCTTCCTCTTGAAGCAGGCTCAAATGTCTGTTTTGATTTTGTCCAGAGAGTTGTCGATCTTTGTGAGAGTCTTTTTGATGCGTAATGCTGTTAATCTGGCCGAGGGATTCTGGTACCAGCACTCCTTCATGAGTTTAGCCATGGAGGTTAAAGTCTGAAAAATAATGAGGAGAAATGCATTAAGCGCTGTGTCTCGTGTCAGTGTTAGAACATCACTGCAATGCGTTTATTCCTGGATATAAAAAGCGTGAGGTCTTGAATTATGTGCTGCTTACTGACAGTATGAATATTACTCACTGGGTCTGAAAACCATCTGTTTGGGATGTTGGGCCTCTGCTGGTCCACACACACGACCTTCTTCATATCCTCAAAACTGGGATCGCTTGGGACCACGTCGTGAAAAGGTGGCTTGTAGTCTTCTACGATGCCTACAAGTGGAGCAGAGCAGGAAAAAGTTCTCCCTCAAGATCACATCACTTAAAACTAAGTGCAAAACACAAGTTACACTGACATATGACTAACACATAAAAGACATTAAGGTGCACAAAAAGGATTCACGTTGCTTTTTTTGTCCTGGACTTGCTATCAAGTGCAGCCATGGGACAAAACTGAGATGTGAGGTTACTGTGTCGGGGTAAATCAATATCTTAAGTGTTGCTGAAAGCCCAGTTCCTACTAAAAAGCAATAAAGCCACTTGACAGGGAATGGGGGAAGTTGGTTTTATTACACACAAGATGCCTCTGGCTTCTGACAGACCACAGACAGTGGATGCTGAAGTGTGTACCAAAGCCAAATCTTTCAATCAATAGCAGAAAAGCTTTTACTTTGTTCGAGTTAAAGCAATGATGTCTTAATTCAGGAGAGAACCACATGTTCACGACTTTTTTTCTACCCATCAAACACTCAATCTGCCACCTTGTTTTTTCTGATCGCTAACAGCTGAAATACACGGAGCACAGACGCGGTGCGTAGGCGGAGCTTTTTACCTGTTATACTGACTCCGTCTTTGTAGCGTGTGGTTGCGTGCCAGCTTCACTGCGTGCATAGTGAGTTTTGCCAAGTGAAAATGCAGTTGGCTATACAGGGCTTGGAAGTGTTGGCTATATTAACTGGTATTGAATTAATGAACTAGTGAACTGAACTAACACTACATCTTCAAGCAATACGCTACTTGTAGGTAATCAAATTTGCAACATACAGGCCCAACACATGGCCTACTGGTGAACCGATGTGATTGAGGAAGATGACACAGGATAAGTATGACACAGTTGCACTGAATCCAGGAGGGACCATGTCGTGTAGAACATGCACTGACCATTGCTCACTGTCCTCCTGGCGATCTCCCACAGGACGAGGCCCAGGGCCCAGATGTCCACTCTCTTGTAGGACTCAAAACAGTCCATCTGGATGGAGTCGTCGAGCACTTCAGGGGCCATGTAGCGCTTCGTGCCCACCTTAGGATTGTTCCCCACATCCAATTCGTTGGTGTCTTGGAAGTGCATGACCGCCAGACCTGACACGGAAACACAAAACGCTTTAAAGATCCCCTTCGGACACAAGACATGTAAATACTCTGCTTAGAATAATATTTTGTGTCTGGTATGGTTTTTCCACCATTATTTTGCTAAAAATTCTTGACATTGTATCTCCTTCTTGTGCCTCACTGAAAACCCAAAATATATTAACATGCAAATATTGCTAATTTTAAGAGTTTAACCATTGGACACGACTTAAACTCATATTTAAGGCAAAATATTAACCCTCAACCCTCAATGAACAAGCACATGCATCATTCTACACAGTGACGTAACAAAACGCAAACACATTTCAAAGTTTCCAGTCTCAAACAACTATGGCGACACTTGTATAAACTATTAAATCCTGAAACGCTACTAGTTCGTCGTAAACAGTCCTGTTCTCGCACACAGGATGTACTCTGACAGAAGAACAACTCGCTTGGGAGGCAAACAACAGCCACCATGTTTGTCGGGACACCGAAATGCGTCATCCAGAGCGAGCTTTATTACATCGAGCCTGTAAACATGTCGAGCTCTCGCCAGGTTATGGCTTGTACCTGAATTAGTTTTTATCCAAGCATCTGCAAATGGAACATTGGCGTATTAGATAAAGTGGTCCGAGTTCCTCTAAATGTGTTTTTGATTAGGGCCGAGCGGTACACTTAGCAGTGGTTGTTCTTCCTAAATTAACAACAAATATGGCTAAGCAGATAGATGCAAGTGGAGTGATATTGTTGCAGATGCATCTCTTACGCAATGCCTGTGGAGCATTACATTCAATTAACCCCTTCGGTAGCTTTAAGGCTGTTAAGATCATCTCACATTTATGGGGCATCAGCTTTTATCAGCTCATTGTTCAAGCCAAATTATGTGTGCAGGGAGTGAAATATTCAAAACTCAGTGGTTTTTATAGCTGCACCATTCAATTTAATGTAAATATTTTTGTTCATTTTGCACACATTTTCCTGAAATTCAGCCTGGCATCTTTTGTATTTTTGAAAACTCTGGGGTCTTTGGCAGCACAGATACATTTATAATGACTGGCTATTAGATTAAAAGGAGTAAAGGAACATAAAAACAAATACAAGCAGTGTGTTTATCACACAGACGTTTCAGTATTCTCACCAAGGTCAGCGATGCAGCACTGCCCGTTCTTTTTAACCAATATATTTTTGCTCTTGAGGTCTCGGTGGGCGATGGCTGGTTTGCCCTGAGTGCCGAAGATCTCAACGTGGAGATGTGCCAGGCCACTTGCGATGGAGAGCGCCATGCGGAGGCAGCTGGATGCATCCAGCGTGCTCAGTTGAAGGTAGTCATACAAGGAGCCCATCTCATGGAAGTGAGTGATCAGCCACAGCTGAGTGCTGGAGTTCCTCGAGGTCATGTCCGAAGCTATGAAGCCTAAATTCAGAGATAGGTATCACATCATATAAAATGTCATCATTTTTTCCTCTGAGACATTTGTGTGAAATTTTGCCATAATTACTGTATGAATTCTTGAGCTGTGACCACTGTCAGAGCTCGCTGAGTCCAAACGAATGAATTGCGGTACGTACCCAGGATGTTCTCATGTCTCAGCAGCACTGTGTTGTAGATCTCAGTCTCTCTGAACCAGGACTTCTCGTCTCTGGAGGAGAAGATTTTGACTGCGACGCTCTCTCCCTGCCACTGACCCCTCCACACTTCACCGTAACGGCCTTTACCTGGCAAGCAAAAACAAGGGATGAAAGTCTGTGTAATACAGGTGGGAGGGGATCAACTTGTGTTTGTGTCTTGTGACCCTGCTCTTGAGCTCATTGTCTCTTGAGTTGAAAGTGGTGTCTGAGTGAACATCAGCTTGTTTTGCTGCCCCCTTGTGGCCAAAAATCAATTGACGCTAATTGAATTTCTTGAATTAGCGACTGTCCACACTGATAACCATGGAAACGTGTTTGTCCATGCGATAACAGGTTTCCCGTGGGGGAACATTTTCTCTGACACTTAATATGCTACAACCAATTTTGTTCAATTCTGGCTCTTGGGACTTGATTGCTGGAGTTTGTTGCACATTCATTTACATAAATAAAGCAGATAAAGCATCTGTGCTGCATGTGCTGTCTTTGAAGATCCACCAGCCTTACAAAATGAAGGTAGACAAGAGAGCGTATTAAAAAGCCCAGTTTGAAACAGTAAGATGCTACACAGCAAGTAAGAATTTTTAACTCTGATGAGTCATTATGGCATCAATAACGTGCTCTTTGTAAACAGTGGAGCCATCATATGCTAGAATGTATTCTACTTGGTCTATAAGCTCTTACACGAACTGGATTTGTTGATCACAGCGTGCTGCTGGATGGTGTACAGCTGAGCTGAGGCTTAAGTTGAGTCAGGGCGTTTTTAGCAGGACTTCATTGCGTTTTTTGCCGGGACCCCCTGCGTCAGCACAGTGGGAGTGCCTCACTGGAATGAATGAGGTGAGCGCTATTGTCAACATGAACACAGCCTTTAACGGGACACTTACCCACACACTCATTGAGTGTGATTTGTCGTGCGACCGTTCTCTGAACAAGGAAAGGCAGTCCTGAGCCACTTCCTGAAGTGCAGGAGTGATCCAGCAGATCCTGGGAGGGAGGAAAAACAGAAACAAAGGGTTAAGGGCTTGTATATTTACACGTGTTTGTGTGCGTATTTGCAAGTGAGCTATTTGAATGAAAACCTCCCCAAAGGAATCCCGTGGCTCGAGCTTAAAAAACGATGAAATAAGGAGCATCTGGGACTCAGATGGAGACAAATACAAGCAGGTTGCCTTTGATGTGGCACCCACATGGGATGGAGGGAGGCAAGCTGCGTGCGCGTGCGTGTACCAGGATATTGTGTGTGCGAGTGGGTGTGTGTCTGAGCTGGAGGTGCAGAGTGCCCCCTGCTGTGTAAACAACAGAAGTGCCACCCCCTCCCTGATGACTGGTGTGGGCGCTGGAGATTTTATCTAATCCGAGGGCCAGACTGGAAAACAGGCGCAATGCTGCTAAGCCTTTTATTTTTATCTTGGCCATAAGACATGCAGCGTCCCGGCGCCGACACAGGAGGGCAGTGCACAGCAACAGAGTCCGCAGCCGCCGAGCAAAACAAAACTGAGAGGGGAGGATGAGGGTTGAAAACAACACAGAAGAGTGATGCCTCAGATAAACAGATTCATAATGCAAGAGCTGCCTGAGAGACAATTTGGAATCACAACAGAGGAACGCAAGACAGAGGCTACGAAATGAATGATGAGTTACTCCGCAGAGAGTTTAAATCCCTCTCTTTGGTACAGGAGGATTGTCTTTAGGAGGGTATATTTGGGCCAGGCCGCTGAGCAGCAGGATGCAATCAGAACGCTGCAATATCATTATAATCAGAGACGACTTCTGGGCAGCAGGCAGCACAGGGACGAGCACATGTGTTTCAGTCCGATTTGCTTTTCACAGCCACACCACTGTTCCTAATAATCTTTCTCATGGTGCTGCCAAGCACTTTTTAATTATGCTGAAACAAACATTCTGTGGCTCCATATTTGGGCTTTCCGTTGCCAAATGCATTGATGGACTTTGGAAATGGCTTGAAAGAAAGCCAAAATCAGCTATTTCTTTCTCAGAGACGCACGTGCGCACACACACACACACACACACACACACACACACACACACACACACACACACACACACACACACACACAGGAATGATCATACTTTCACAGTTGTACATGTTATTTACAAGTTTCATAATTAAAGATAAATGGGATAATCTGGGCTTTGAGGAGTTTAGACATGCCTACAAAAGAGAGTCTATGTTCAATGAGAGCCGAAAAAGAAAATGTTCCAGGGTACAAACAGCATTTAAAGAGTAAGAGTCGAGCACTTTTCAAGCACTTTCAAACATTTCCACTCTTGAAGCCTTTATCATCACATCTATGTTGACATCATACATGCAATTACTAAAAAAAAAGACACACCCACCGCAATCAATGCATATTGTCACGCTAATTTTACCAGCTGTTCATAATAACTCTGATTGTGTGTTTTGATCATGATTATTTATTGATTGCTAATTGCGACACCAGGAGACAGCAAACGAATATTAAAGGATTTTTAGTTTACATGAGTGACTGTGTGGATGAGGCACCAGATTGCTGAAAATCAAGCATTTTTCAAGCAGTATATTCAAATCCAAACACACTCCAAACCTTGAAGACATAACGGTTAAAATTAAGCATTTTCCTAACTTTCAAGACTTGATGAGACCCTGATGAGGTGTGAAAAAATTCTTTAAATTATATACATGTGTTTTTGTGAGGACAGAGAATCACAGAACGGACGCCAGCAGCCATGTATTTTGTGAAGGCACAAGCTGGACTGTGAGCAGTTTCTGCTGAACTTGATTACACAGTGGGCGAGCCAGTGAATGTGCTGGGTTGTCTTTCAGACTAAACCCTGACCACAGGACTCCGCCTAAACTCTGGATCAGTTTAGTGGGCCTCAAAACATAAACCACTCTGTAGAAAACTTACAATTCATGGCTGAGTGGAGAGAAAATAAACAGCAAAGACATTCCTCTATAACAGACTGGAAAAATGACTGAGAAGATGCAAAACAACAATTTCATTCCAGTAATAGCACCACCCACCTACAAACACACACACACACACACACACACAAACACACCCTTCATGCATCTGCAGCCACTATGCATTGCTTTAAATATTTTTCCATAAGAATGACCCAACACTCTTGATATTATGATCTGGAAAGTTCAGAGGCGCTGGTCTGCGCTGCTGAATTTCAAGCATTCATAAACTGCCTTCTCCCACCACGAAGCGGGCGCTTAACTAATTCATCCATGTGTGACTCAAAATAAAAGCAACAAAACTGAAGAAGCCATTCAGATTAATGGGAGTAGCATTTTCAACTTCACAACAATGGTTCAGCGGACCAGACTGGCATGACGCTGAAGGCAAAAAAAACTTTGAACTGCTCAATCACAGCATATACGGCTAAACTCCTGATTACAGTTTTGCCACATGACCGTCTTTATCAGAAACATGGATCAGAAAAGAGGCAAAAAAGGTTTGTTGTGCTGTCGTGTCTCTATTGTATATTACTTTTTGGACAAAGAAGAGGAGGAAGTCCCCGTTAATCCAGCAGTGTTTTGACTCATCATCTGAATCCCTTGAGTTCACTCAACACATAATTTCAGAAGGGGTTTTCCATCTGTGTTGTTGGTACACAATCGCACTTCAGCATAACTTTAAAGAGAGCCACCATACCACCCAAAATCTAAAAACAAGATTGGATCTGCCACCGCTCTCAAAAAGATTGTCTTTAAATACTCACATTAGACTGAACTAAACGATGAATGAGTTCTGTGAAGTGCTGTGAAATGCTTGATTACATTGGTTAAGTACTGAAATGAAGAACACGGACCTATAGTTTGGATTTTCATTAGTTCACATCCATATTCGACTGCACATGTGAAATTACTGACTGCATGTGGTCAAAAATGACACGTTTTTGGACCTACTCCATGAAAAAAGCAAACGTACCATAAAGGATTTGAAAAAAGCTTTTTCACTGATCCTGATCCAAGTTGTTTTATAATTTATAATCTTCTACTGAGTCCTGGACTGATACATATTTTCTGACATAACACAGCTGTGCCCACAGTGCACATTTCAGATACATCAAGTTAGTGCAACCAACTCAGTTTAGGCGTCTTTCTGTAGTTGCCCTCTTAAGTGCCTGATGACACTGGCTGTGGAGGCAACACGGTTTTTATACACTAATTCAAACAGCAGATGTTCTGTGCCTCGGCAGAGGTTGTGGTCAATTTATAACCCCTATAATATATGACGGCTAGCATTGAGAGAAAGAGGTGGGTAAGAAAAGAGGATTGGGATTTGATTTAGCTTAATATTCAACATTGCAGTCAATTAAAATATGGCTCCAGCAGCTTTTTTTACCCTCCTTTCTAATGAGCTTGGGAGGCAGCCTCCTACATGGTGTCCACTACTCACCGCCAGAGTGCTCTCCCCCACATTGGATGCTATGAGGCCATCGATAGTTCCGTATTCTGCATCTCGTGATGTTAGCCTCTCCATCTGGTTGTGGTGGATGCGTCTGAACACCAGGATAGCGATGGCAGAGAGGACAATGAGGGCGATGATGGGCGCCACGATGACGATAGCCAGTGTGGTCACGCTGTAGTTGGATAGCTCATCAGCTGTGAGGGGGAGAGAAACATTTACAACACTTCAGGTTATCATTTTGGACATTTTTAGAACATGAAATAAAGCTTACATTTTTATAGATTTAAGTATAGTTGCTTAAGTGACAGATGGACACTAGAACTAGAAGAAGGTGCTCCTAATGATGCACGCTGACAGAAAACTCTCATTTCTTCCTCCAGTTTTTCCTCTGACAGGACCACACATACTGAGGCCTGACCATACACAAATCACAGGTTTGCAGCACTCTGCAGACCTTCTGGAGGAACCAGCTGAGGGGCGGGGGTGCACGCAGAGAGCACACACACACTCACACACACACACAAAGTGGATCTCATCAAGTCAGCAGAGGCCAGCCTGAGGAACTGACCGCCATTCACACTTTCCAAACATTCCGGGGAAAGACTGCTCAGCTCTGCCTGCAACACAGACAATGATCCCCTTTTCTCAACTAGTGGAATAATCAGCTGTTTCTCCCACACACACACACACACACACACACACACACATAACTGCCAACACACTCTCGAAACTCACCAGACTTGAACCAAACTACAGATGCACGTCATGCCTTCTTTTCAGCTGATACCAATAACTCACAATTACCTCGTGGCCAAGACCAGAAGATAATTTCATATTTTGTATTTTGAAAAGAAGTTTATAACCTGTAGTTTATGCACACCCGAGGGTTAGAAAGGCTAAGATGTGGTGAGCAAAGATGGATGATTTAATACTACAAAGCTCTGACCAAACCTAACTGGCATCATAATATAAACTTCTTCCCTCCCTTCCTCTCTAGTCTACGCTGCGTAGCTCTACTCTGCAGTAGTTTGTCGTCATGAGCGTAACAGCAGTACTTGTTCTTCCTCTTTGTCTCTGTGCTTGTTGGCGGACTGCAAAACCAACTATAAAGGTACATACTGCCACCTACTGCATCACAATATGTGGAGGCTGCGCATGTTAAGTCGATGAAAGCAAGCTGGCTTCATATCATCTCCTCTTGGTTTTAATTTCATTATTGTAATAACGCATAATAATAGAAGTTTCCCATTATCAGTATATATTGTGCATACCTAAACCAAACACACAGAAAGGGACACATTAACCTAGACCACTTAGAAAAATCTATTTATCACATGATTATTATATTTGTGGCAAAAGTATAAGACAGTGGAGGTTTGCAACATATGGCAATGCTGTGAGTGGAATAAATATTCTGTGAATTGTTATGAGGTGTTAAAACTGTGTAAACTGAACCCAGTTAAGTCAGGTTAGAACAAACATTTCTCATTTGCATTTGCTTATTTATACAACATCGTATAAATGACTGCCGCAGAGAGAAAAGTAAAGGTGGAATAAACAAAAAGGGCAACAACAGCTCGGCGTATAGATGCCCGGCCCTCCCAGGTGGCTTCACCCTCTGGGCTCCAGTCAGCCAGCTATGACGGCCTCCGAGAGGCCAGAGTGAGGAAGCGGACCATGACTAAATCATATTCAAAACCTCCCCTTGGTTTACCCGCTGACTCCCCTATTTCTGTTTCATAAAGTGCCAGGAGTGTGACCACACAGAGGTGTAACTCAGGCCAACAGACACCATCCACAACAGCCGTGGCAGACAATTTCACGGCCGCTGGCGTAGCTCTCTCAGTAGAGCATGATGGAGAGGAATAGATGTGTGTCACTGTGTCTAATAACTAACCCACATGATCGGAAGAGAAGACGCTGAAACCAACAGATAGAGATCTTTGATAGAAAGGTACAGAAAGCAGCTCTCAAACAAAGCACTCTGTGCTTGTGATGCATTCTGGGTAGTGTAGCAGTGTACCTTTGACAGGCAGCTCCACAGTGCTGTTCATGTTACACAGGTGCCCATGGCAGCACTCCACAATCTGGTCTCTGGAAGGTGGGGTCTTGCAGGTCAACGTGCTCTGCTCGTAGACTTTAAAGCAGCCCTTCTGGTACACCAGCGAGCCGGCGCTGACAGTCAGAGACGAGAAACACTGGTGGCCCATGCAGCGACTCCCTGTTACACATGAGCTGCCCTCGCACACACACTCGTGCTCCTCTTTGATCAGGGGCTTCACTTCCTCCTCTGCAAGAGATTCAGGATGAAGACATGGCTGGTGAACAAGTGAACGTTCAACGAGGGATGATTAAAGCTGTTCTCGCAACACCACAAAAACACATGCAGCTTTTTATGCTGAGATAAAAATTGTCCTAAGACGTCAGTTTCAAAGCGGAACTTCTGTAGAATCTTAAGTGACATAAGGTCTGTGGTGAGCGGCAGCCAAGAGAAATGTGCACAATGTGTACAAAGTCACCTTTCCCTGGAGCTCGCACAGTGACGTTCATGTTACACAGATGGCCCTGGCAGCACTTGACAACATGGGCCGATGAGGGTGGCATGGCACAGGTGGCTCTACCCTCCTCGTCGTCCCTCAGGCAGCCCTTCTGTTGGACGGCCACGCCATCAATCATCTTCAGAGAGGAGAAACACTGCTGGCCTGTACAGCGACGGTCACGCTCACACACACCACCCTCGCACACACAGTTCTGGTCCCTGAGGACTGGTCTGCCAGCAGACAGTTCTATATCTGATAAGAGGAAACAGAGATATGGAGAAACCCATTAGAGCAATAGCATTAGTATCCTATTAAATTAAATGGCATTCCCTCAGATTAGAAAATATGCAAGCTGGAATGTATCGCTGTTGGCTTGCTGCAGAGGCCAATCAGGCAATTTTAAAAGTATGAGTTTTGACAGATAATTAGATGTAAAATCAGTGTCAACATACAGAATGTATTCCAACTGGCCTTTTTATATATTTGTTTGTGTTATTCTTTCAAAATTCTCCATTGAAATTAGGCCTTGGCGATTATCAGTTGCTCTCAGCTTAATCATACTGCAAATGATATGATGATCATGTTATCATTTTACAAAAATTATGTTGTTTAAATGAGTGATTCCCATTGTAATATTGTGTTATTGATTTTAACTGCATGGCCCAGTCCTAATGGAAATGCAGCTAATACTGCTGACTTGTTCTTGGGCGGTTGAACAGATTTGTAAAGTTATTTCCCAAGTTGGCGGTAGGCTGGTTAATAAAGCTGTTTTGCAGCCAACTCTGAATTGTCAGATATGTCTGTGCTTCCCACCAGCACAGCTCGCTGCAAGGGGTCAGCTATCACAAATAAATCGTGCAAACTGTGGAAAACACTGAGACAGCACAAAATACGGAAGAGGAAAGTAGTGGCAGAGGTAAAACTGCACTTTCTTCAATCGTCTGCATTTTAAAAAGACTAGACTTCTGCTAAAGGGAAGTTCCAATGAGATGAACAACAAAAATCCCACAGAAGTATAAGCGGGATGTTTTCCCACACAGTGTTAAGATGCAAACACCTCACCTGTAACGGGTGACTGTAAGGAGACGTTCATGTTACATAAATCCCCGTAGCAGCACTCTACCACCAGCTCAGGAGTTGGTGGGCTTCCGCAGCGCAAGGACCCTTCCTCATTGGCGACAACGCAGCCCCTCTGGAGAACCGACGTCCCATTCAGTATAGAGAGGGAGGTGAAGCACTGCTGGGCGAAACAGCGGTCCACACTGTCGCAGGACGCTCCATCACACAGACATTCAGAGTTCCTCACACTGGTGTCACCTGCAAGAGGACAAAACTGTTATGGAACTACTGAAAACATCTTGAAAGCCTCTGAGGTAGACTTCTATCTAATTTGTCCAAATGTGCTGTGACAACAGATGATAAGTGATTATTCATCTTGTAAGGATGCATGTATATGTAATGTAAGTATAAGGACAAGTGTGGCTTGTCAGCGTGGAAAAAAAACCCCAAAACAAACTCCACTTTCCACTGCAATCCACCGCCACTGCAGTTGTTTAAAATAACACTGAGAGACAGCAGATGAGAGGCAGACAGACTGAGGAGGGGCGAGGAAAGAAAAAAAAATTGTGTGAATTTTTGGTGTATGCAAGTAAGAGACTTGAGGGGGACGGAAAAAGACACACAGGCTGAAAGATTGTTTGGTAACTAGAGTAAAAGAGGATGGGGATCTTTCCAGCTACTGTACGTGCTCGGGACCTCCGGTGATGGTGTATGACCTGGTGCAAGCTTGTTCTTTTGCAGCAGCAAGGCTAGGGGTAGCAAGAGAGCTAAATTCAACCAGACCCCGGCTATCTGTGCCAGCACAAACCTCTCCTCCCTGCAGCAAAAGCCGTCCTTTAGGTCTGACAAGCCGTGTTTTGTGACAAGACACTTACCTCCCGAGCTAGAACAGGGAAGGACCATGACGATCAAAACCAAAAGAAACACGTCCCCAGCCGTCATTGTAGACCTAGAGGGGAGGGGAGGGGAGGGGGAGGAGAAAACACAAAAATGAGGGCTGCACTCTGATGAAATGGCTGAAATTGTGCCTAAAGTAAAGGATTTAAAGGCGACTTTTATACTGATGCACTACGATGACTTTTGCTATTTTCGTAAATCATCTTTTAGGACAGCGTTCGGCGAGACAGAGCAGAGACAGATAAGGACAGCATCTGCTGTCAACCTGAGAGCACTGGAGACAGCAAGTTTACAGAGGGGGACCTTTTCTTATTTTCAGAAAAAGAGTCAACACCAAGTTTAAAACGCTCAAGTAAAGTGGGTCTCATGCCTTCCTGTTGTCCTGGCAACAAGGCATTGAGTGGCAAGCAATGGGGAGACTGGTGCTCTCCTATTGGCTGCCTCTGCGTGTGTGTGCGTGTTGATGTCTGTGTGTGTTGGAGGGACAGGCTGCTTGGCAGTGAGGGAAGAGGAGCAGACAGACGAGAGAAGAGGAGGAGGAGGAGGAGGAGGAGGAGGAGAAAGAGGAGAGGAGCGCAGCACAGTGGGGAGAATGAGTGTGGATGCCCAAATACTATCGTTTAGAGACCTGGAGACAGTCTAATCCTTCAATATTTAATGCGTCTGAGGAAGCGTCCACATACGCCGTGCAGTTATGTTTGTTTGTTTGCTTTACCCAGTGCCAGATTTGAACAGACCACCAGTTTAACTCGCACTGTAAACTCAAGGGAAAAATCCCCCCGTCCTGAGCTACCAATTTTATAAAGATGATATGTGATTTTTGTGGAGACATCATAGCCTGCAGCGTGCCCTGTTTATGCCATACTAAGCACTGGGGCCGTTATCTTGGAAGCATGTGTGCCTGAGTGCATCTGTGCCAATGATAAATACCCCAGCACCCCCCCTCCCTCCCTTACCTCCACCCCCTCCAGGCCTTTGTGCCCGTCTCCCAGACATAAATGATTAAGCACGTAATGTTAGCATTAGCCCAACGGCGGCGTCTGTAGCGGGCCGCTCACACACAGACCACATGCTGCTCCTTTAATCAGAGCACAAAACAGAGGCTGCCACACAGAGATAATCAGGAGCTCTGTCTGCTCCCTTCGGACCACGGGCAGAGGGGGGCAACGATGGGGGGGCAGGCAACGGGCAAGAGGGCATGAGGAGGCAAGGGAGGTATAGCCAGGGGGCAACTGGGGGACAGTGGGTCAGAGAAGGGCGGAGAACGGGGCCAATGCGGGAGAGACATGTGGGCTGCAACAGTGAGGTAGGCTACAGGGAGGGAAGTGGGACAAGGAGGTGTCTGGTGTCAGCGCCCAGGGGGACAGCGGGAAGAAGGGCACCATGCTGGTGGGGGACACTGGGCTGGGCTACAGTGAAGCCAGGGGGCCGGAAGAAACAGGATAAAGAGATAAGCAGAGGAGTAAAAGACAATAGTCTGGAGCCCACACTAGAGCCTGGAAAAAAAGTGTCTAGTTATCTTGATATTGACTCATATATCACCCGTGTGCAGAGACAACAAAAAGCCGAACATGCACACTCGCACACTGCTCACAGATCAATAACTCACCTCTATTAACGAAGAAGAGCATGTCAAGAGGCTCCATTTAATGGCCTCAATTAGTGTAGGTAAATGATTTGCTGCGTTTTTGTTTACATTTACTGCTGGAACACCCTCGACGGGACACTGAAATTATCTGCGGCTCAATTCATCTCTCCCACGCAGACACTTCGTCTTAAATAAGCTATCACGAGCAGCGAGCCGCACACCGGCGGCCAAGCAGCTAGGTCGTCCTGTTAATGCGTTTGCCGTTGTGTGCACGGCAAGTATGTCTGTGCATGTACTGCAAAACCTGAGGGCCTTTTGAGTTCATGTGTGTTTACATGCGTGTGAAAACGTACCTGTATGTTCATCTATTTACACAGCTCATTTTGCAAAGGCAAACTGCTCCACATCTATCCACAACATGAGGCGTAGCTGCCCGGTAACACATCACCAAGCCAGCGAGCAGCTTTGCTTGAACACACAGCCAGGACTAGTCCTGATATTGGAAACCTCAGAAGGGATTCTTGGAAAGGAGAGAGGCAGGGCTAGCATCTGCAGAACCGATTGC
This sequence comes from Chelmon rostratus, assembly GCF_017976325.1. NCBI lineage: Eukaryota > Metazoa > Chordata > Actinopteri > Chaetodontiformes > Chaetodontidae > Chelmon > Chelmon rostratus. The sequence continues at coordinate 14,337,925 of NC_055670.1, read as the reverse complement.
GATCTGAACAGACAACTTCGTGGCGTTGTGTGTGAATGCGTGTGTGTTTGTTGCAGCCCTCTATCTCTGCGTATTGAATTCTCTGGCAGTGTTCTGCAGTGTGTGTTCACAGAGCTGACATCCTGCCAAGGGTGTGCTCTCATTTCCCCCTTCTCTATGTGTCTCAACCCCCCATCTTTCCTTTTACTCCCTCTTCCTATGTCTTCTCATGTGGCGTTGTAATAGGAAACCAGTATAAATACCACACAGTAATTAGAACTTAAGATATATTTTCCCATGTTTATTGCTGTTGGAACTAATAATCTAATGGATCTTAGGACGCTATAATGCAAAGCAAAATCTGCACAACTGTGAGTAAGCAGTTTGTTTTACAATGCATTATGATTCCATCTCTTTAACTCCCTCCTTCAATCTGTGAAAAGTGAGGCAGTTTACCCTGGCAGCCATTTCTCAGTGTCGTGACCTCATGTTCAGCAGTGGGAGAAAGTCGATCAAGTACTGTACTGAAGTACAATATTAAAGTACTTGTATTTTAGGTAGGTATTTCCATTTTGCTTTTTACTCCTCTACATTTACCTGAGAACTATACTTTGTACTAACTTTACTTTTACATGCAAAACATATGATCGTGTAAAATACAGTCTGCTGCTGAGGATTAAAGTAGCCAAGTGTATCGAAAGTAGTCAGTAAAACCTCCACCTCAACCGAGCTGCAACATTTAAAGGCTGCACACACATGACGGCATCAGTAATAACAACAATATGTATGGTAAAACTATATTAAAGCACACTTATTTACCATTAGTTCCTTATTAGCATGCATATTAGTAGCATATTGGCTCTTTATTAGTCATTATAAAGTACTTGCTAATGCCTTTCTGGGGTTTAGGGTCATTCAGATTCAATAATTCATGTACAACAACTTGCTTACTATCAATAAGCAGTATTTAGGAGGTTATTGAGGGAAGGTAATGGTGTAGTGGTGGTAGAATATTATCATGCAGAAAAAAGCATTAATAAAGGCTTTATAATGACTAATAAAGAGCCAACAGTCTACTTATATGCATACTAATAAGCAGCTAGCTAATGTTGAATATGTGTACCTTATTATAAAGCGTTACTATATGTATGTATGAAAGCATGATAATACTTCTGTTCCTTAAGAAAAACTGTGAATGCAAGATCACTCCTTTAAATGGAGTATTTTATATGGATTCATGCTCTTACTTGAGCAAATGATCGAAATGCTTTTTCCACCTCAGGTATTTTGTTTGAGGATATCAATTCCTCCGAGATGCGTAAGCACTGACCTTGCACATGGAAACATAGAGACCGCATTGAGCTCAACACAAGGTAGCCAAAGTGCATACAACCCACAGAGAAATAGTTGACATAGACTTGGCCCAGTGAAAAGTATGTTAGGGTTGACTCCCGCTGAGTGCTGCTAGAGGGACTTGAAAGTGATCCTACATATCAAGGCTCCCATTTTATGACGCCACGTTTCCTCCCCAGACTCTTTCCAGTGATCCCACTCCAGAGGGCTATCTCGATAAGCACTTCTCTGAGAAGTTGAGCAGAGCTTAAAGTGATTAGATGGAGTGATTAAACGTGCCACTCAAATGCTGAAACAACTGAACCCGAAAAGAGGAGGACGAGGACAGATATGATTTAAATACATCTGAGGAGTCGGTCTTCTTCTAATTTGTCACATGTCACATTAAACCTTGTATTTTACCACCATTTGTTGGTTCTCGGTGACATTTTCAAAGTGATCGTTGAAATAGCTTTCAGCAACAAACAAAACCTATTAATCTAGTTGGGTGCTTTATTATTTTGGTCTGTTTTGTATTCAGGTCAGGACGAAGGAGAGAATGACAAAACACTACTTTGTCTGATGAGCATCACTGAGGTTGAGGAGGGAGGAGGCTGGAAGCCCTGCAGGAGCTGCTGAGTCATCATGCTGGCGAAGGGGGAGACGAGAGGTGGAATCTGTGTCTGAGCTGGCAGGCTGGCACAGTTACCATGGCACAAATAGCCCGGGCACCGAGGAAACTGCAGCAAACTGCGGGGCGGCGAGGGAAGAAACGGGCAGAGACTGGGGCAATGCGGAGCCTGCTGTTCGTGTCCCTGTCCTCGTCCCCGGCTCCAGACCCAGACAGCCAAAGTGCCAGCATGCCATCAGGGACACACAGATGGTTCGCTCCTAGGTGGATGTGGGTGTAATACAGACCTGAGGCCGAAAGTCCTCCTCTTTGCGGCAGCCCACATTCATATTCACACTACAGCTCAGCAAATCAACACATTCACCTCAGCCGGAAAAACATTCTCTGCCTACAGTAAAATACAACACTTGGGATGACTAAAACTAAGTCTAAAGAATACACAACTTTAACTTTTTAGCAGGTTGTGAGGGAATACACCCTCGCTTGATACAAATGTGCTTACGAACTGAGCAGAATACAAGATGCCAACGAATCTTATCATGAAAAAGACGCATGCACTGATTCAAACATCTGAATAGTGTCTGACCATCAGGGGGACAACCCAAGCACAACCACACTTCACATGAAGAACACTGGTTTCCACAGTGCTTTTACTGATGTTGTTATTTCTTCAAATACTCATGAAATAATGTTTGTCTCAACAAGGGATGGGTCAGTATTTTTGAATTTTACAACGATTAATAATAGCAAAATCAACAATCACCTTATCAACAAATATATTTTCTCTTGTTTTTAACCTGTGTGGGTGTGACGTAGTTCATGGCGTGTTGTGGGAAGCAGATCTCTCGTGTGTGTGAGTCCCTGCTTGTTCTCTCAGGCACCGTAAAGTACATGCAACAGGCAGTGAGTTATACTAGCCAGTGTAAAATCATCCAGGAGGGGACTGGACTCTGGTTGTGTCATCTCAAAAATGCTTCAAGGCAAACCAGTTCGGGACTGGTCTCGTCATCTAGTGGAAGGTTTGTTGTGTATTTGGCTTTAGGCTTAAGGCCCCTGCACACTGCGTGGTAGCAGTAATCTTGCAGGTTCATCGCATGTCACGCTGTGGAAGATGGGTCTAATAAAATCTACCAAATCTGTGTCAGGCTGTACGGTGTCAGTTTTGAGTGTGTGATGAATGCCTGATGAAATGTAGGGCTATAGAAGCAGAGATGTGTCACACAGTGAAATCATGTGCTTTTTGTGTTTTTTTCATAAATGCAGCAAAAACAATAAACAAGGATTGGCCTTATTTCATGTAAAATTCCATGCAGTGTTTTCAGCGGTTGGTTTGTAACAGCAGCCACATTGTGGGAATTTGGCCCTAAATTTCTGAGACTGTCAGAATTTTGGCACAGGCAGTCGCAAAAGCTGTAAATCTGTCGATGTGTTTTAGGTGACTTTAGGCCAAGCACCCTCTAGACAACAAGATGGCAGTCCAGCCTCCAAAACCTGCATGTCATTGCAGCAAGATCAGCAAACGCTAGCAAAGATAGTTTGCATGATAATGTGAAAATGTCCCCTGATAAAACAACATGAAGTGAGCAGCTGGTTTGAGTAATGAAGAATCTAGCCATGGGATCACAGTTAATTCTTTGCAGCATTCTTCTGGTCCAGCTGGGCTTTAATCTGCATGCTAGCAGAGCACAAAACACAAACCTAACAGGCACTAGCTGATCAAAACATTGCCCCGTGAGGGCAAAACGAGGCCAAAACGCCACACCTTTAAATCCTGATACATAAAGGAAGTAGTTCACAATAATATTGGTATCATTTTTATGGTGTACTATTCCGGATTTTCTTTAAAAAAAAACTATATATAGACTTATAAAAAGTAATCCTTCCCAATAAGCACTTACAACCCACTAGAAACATGTGGCGGAGTATTTCTGTGCAGAGACCCTGTCCTCTGCTTTTGCTGCATGCAAAAGCAGCATTGCTATCGGCTCCACGTTGCAGGAGTTAGCTCCAAACAGGGAAGCGACCTGTGGTTTAGAAGTGGTTTGGTTACAAAAGATCAGATGCACAACAAACTACTTCAACATGTAAGAAAAGCAAAACGACTGGAACAGCAAAAGGGGTCAATGCAACAAACGCATTTCACACTCTGAAGCAGGAGCAATCGGTTGAGTAAGAGGGAAGCTGAACAGCTACTGTGAGCTCTAAACCTGAAATATTTTCAGTATTTTGTCATATTGTCATGAATAATGTCACCCTTGAAACACTGTGATATTATTTTAGTGCCGTATCACTCAGCCCTTTAAGGAAGTGTCGTCCTTTTAGACTCAACAGAGCACGACGTAAAAAACATTCTTTTGCTATTGAATCCAAACTCTGGTATTGTATTGGCAGGAGTATTGATATATTTTGAACTCGATGCGGCGGTGTGACCTTGTCTGGCGTGACAGTGAAACGCAGGTTGACCCCTTCTTGATATCCAGTGTCATACGTGCAGCTGTGTGTGAAAGACCTGTCCTTCCACAAAGCAGAAAGCAAAGCCCATTAACCTTTGGAAACACACCTCGCTGGCCAAGGGCCTCATCAAACGGGGGATGAAAGGGGGACTTCTGCGGTCCCTTGGAAAAGCTTGAGGAATCCGCAGAGCCCCGGCAGGTCGAGCCAGCGCCATCTCTCAGGACCCTGCAGTATGTCTGCAGCTGCCTCCGCTCGCAATGTGAGGAGTGTAATCAAATGCAAATGCCCCCTGCTTATGTTCAATTCTCACTCACACATTCATTGTAACAGCATAGCAGGTTTTTGTCCCTTGGATGCAGTACAACCCTGGCACGCACACACACACTCACACACATGCCGTGTATTCGGCCTAGCTCAAATGTAATCAGAGACAAAAGTTGCCTTCTCTTTGTGCTGGAGTCGCACCCCACGTCCCACCTCGGCACCAGCCTCCACCACCCTCACACACTCTGCCGGGCGCCCATCGCTACACAGACAGAGGGTTCCTGATGACACTTTTGTTCCTGCTGAAGTTTAGCAGAAAAAGTTTGATATAGTTTCAGACACGACCCACAGAAAGAGCGGTGAGAGAGAGATGGAGGACAAGTGAAGACCAGGCTGCAGGTCTGGGGGAGTCTTGCACACAGACAACGAGGACATCACGAGACACACCACCTGCACAAAGAGCCCTAACGTGAGCAAACACACTTGCGTTTCTGCACAGTGAAGAGTGCTTTTTGTGATTCTGTGAGGTTCTATCGCGGCTTTGTGCCGCGTGAAGCATCGCGAGACACGACTCGAAAGGTTCTTACGGCATTGTTAAGACACCGTTAAACACGTCTCTTACGTTATGGTCACCATAGCGATTAGACGTTCATTTTCACACAGCCGTCAAAACATCTGAAACAGCCAATTCAAACATCGTCTTTATGGCCCTCAGCTATGTTTGCCGACAGAGGAATGCACAAACACCCTCCCTCCAAACGACCATCTCACAAAGTTCACCACTCCGGGGCAATACTCTTCTCAAAAGGACACCTTGATTTGTATCGCGGTACGCCCTTTAAACATATTTTCCCTCTTGTGAAACAGCCACATCGGGCAAACAGCCCACAGAGCTCCACATGCAGCTCCTCAAAGCTCAGGGAGTGTTTAGTCTTGATTGATTCTGCGCCCTGCCTGGCAGAGCTACAGGAGTCAGAGGGCTAACACGATAACCTTCGCCATGTGACCCACAAACATCGACCAATCCATTCACCGCCGTGATGATAATCGCTCAGCAAACAGCTTACAACGACGCAACGCTCCGTAGCATGGCCGAGCCGGACCATTACACCCCGCCGCCGACGGAGTCTTTATGGCCGGGAGCTTCCTGGCCTTCCGGAGAGGAGAGACTTCAGAGGGGAAGACGAGTAATAAATAGTTCAAACAAACTTTAATGATCAGGTCTGAAACGGGAGATGAAGACTCTGCATGTAGGGCTGGGTGATAATTCAATTCATCGTTCATCAATTTTCAGCAGAATTGAATTGTGATATGTTTTGTTTTGTTATTGTTGTTTCAAGCAATTACTCAACGTAAATTCTGAAGAAATTTAAATACTGCAGCCAAAGATTTTCTAGTTTTGCATATTATATGTAAATGTACTAAAATAAAAATAAGTAAAACTAACATATTGTGATGCTGATTTCAACCATACTGAACCAGCCCTAAGCATAAATGCCCCATTTGGCTCACGCATGAGGAACGGACTGGACTAATTCAAACAAGCCCCATCAAAGTGACGCTGAAGTGCCACCATCATGACAGAGCTACTTCAGTTTACGACCCCCCGACCCAGGAGATGAAACGCAGATTATTCCCGATTCGCGGACAAAGTGCCCACACCGAATAAGAGCACATTCCTCGTCCTGGGAATGAGATCAGAGAGGGGCGGCAACTGAAACAAAGCCATAACTTTCCCCACTAACAGCTGAGCGATAAGGCAAGAGCACTGAAGCGAGTGAAGGGCTCATAAAATGTGTATTGCAGACTGTCTCCAGTGCAGTCTGGGGTTAGCGTGGAGAGAGGAAGAGGAGCCACGAGCACTGCAGATGTGTGTGTGTGTGTGTGTGTGTGTGTGTGTGTGTGTGTGTGTGGGTGTGTGCATCTGTGCAGACGGTAGCGTCTTGTCTCCCCTTCTCTCTGTCTCCACTGGTCTTCATCCACATTCGAACACACACAATAATCAATAAGTCTGTGCGGGGCCACCAGAAGAGGAAGAAAGCGAGCTCCCGACCAGCAACCAGAGAGACAGGACTAAAATCTGGCAGACGCACAGGCAGTCTTTTATCTCATTCTCTTTCCCCTCTAACTTCCAGCGTCATGCTGAGACTGCAGCGCCCGCAAGTCCCAGACAGTTCTTCTCGTCGTGATATGTTTGGGCTACATGAGGCTGATGATTATTAAAAAGGCTCAGGGATTTTTTTTTTTTTTTGACTAAAAATAACACTGCAGACAGAGGGCCCCTTTCTAAAAAGCTGGACACGAGCATAGAGCAGGAGCAAATTCAACCCACATGCTGTGTTCCTCCGCAGTCTGCTGCCTCATCTGATGCCAGGGTTGTTGCTAGTCAAACTTTCTAGTAAGTCAGCATGTACACACATGCACGTGCGCGCACACACACACACACACACACACACACACACACACATATACGTAGGAAGCACACATGGCCGAAAGCTGAGGCGAGATAGCTGAAGGTTGCTGCTCTGAGCTGGACTTCAAGCCAACCGCTGCACCCTTTTCTACCCTTCAACCACCGCCTCCCACCTGCATTCACACACACATGCATGCATACCCCGTCTCTCTCTCACACACACACACACACAGGCAGACATACAGTTCCCCCTCCCCTCCTCCCCTAACTCGAGAGCCACCTACATGGAAGAGCGATGAGCCTCTGACTCTTGCTCAGACTTGAAGCAGTCTATCTTGGTCTCATAACTGCAGTTCTCTTGTTAATGACAGACTGTGTAACCTGATTCCACACACACATATGCATACACACACACACACATCACCCAACCCCCCCCCTCCAACGCTCTCTCAGGGTTTTCTGGAGCTCACACTTCCCTCTCCTTCCACTTGCATATTGTTCCAACCCAAACTGCCAGCTGCTTCTGACAGCCAAATTACTGCGCACAGAGAAGCGATCGCTATCGGAGGCAAGCGATACACTTTCCGTCCGTCAGGAAGAGGACGGGCCAAGACACCCGCGGACGCAGGACGCGGGACTCAATGAGGCAAATGAAAACTTGAATGAGGCACGTGTAGGACTGTGATCAACAGTTTTGCAGTATGCAGTTTGAGAAAATTACATGAAATACTGGGATTTTACGTTATTTTCAGGCATCTTATAGACCAAACAATCAGTCAGCCCATTAATTAACACATCAGCCATAATGACTTTAAGGATTCATCAATAAAAATCTGTTACTGATTAACTTTCCGTTGATCAACTTGCTAATTGATTGACTATTTGTTGCAGCACTAGCTCTCAGCTATTTACAGACAGTAAGATAAACATCCAGCATCATAAATAACACACAAACATCAGGCCTCTGTGAAACATGCACAGGAGAAATGGTGCCGTCTCTTTTTAAACGCAGGCCAAGACACCTCAAACCAGTCCCATTGTCGGGACTGCATTGTTAGTCTCAGAGGGGCAGATAACCTCCTGCCTGGTCGAGGAATAAGTTACCACAGATAAGCTGTTTGAAACAATGACACAGGCCCAAAGCCAAACAATCGCATTGTAGAGTGAGACATGGGGAGGAGGAGATGAGGGCTGATCGCAAAGGCGGGGTGAGCCCGTCACAATCGGGTCGGTGGCCTTCAACCCGAGCTGAACAGAACAGGATCTCCGAGATCCCCCGGAGGTGCGCCAGCCCTCGGCCCAGACTGCCCGACGTCCCGTTTATCTGACCGCTATCAGCCAGACTCCACGACACAAGTCCGCTGAGAACACCAGGCGCCCGGCGGAGAGGCCCGACCCTGCCGACTGCTCAGCTGTGGGGTTACATTCTCCAGATCAACCACACAAACTGCCACTAACCAGAGTAAACAATCTCAACTGTGACTGCTCTAATCCCGTCACAGCCTCTTCAAATCTCCAGCACCTCTCCACCCGACACCAAGGGCCTCAAATCACTGATAATAACCTTGATCGTGTGTTCCCTAAATCTGAGGAAAATTCACCAACAGCAGTGGATTACAGCTTCAACTGGTGGCTCGAATTTGCATCGAGTGGCTAATCCCTATTGATTAAACAGCCTCCCATCTCAGACACCACCACGGCGTACGCCACCAGGCTGTCGTGCATGTGCATTCAAGTGCAGGTCAACTGACCGGCTGGGGCTTGGCACCTTGAACGCACCACAGAATGAAAAGGCTACAGGCCGCACAGCCACCACAGAGGGGGGGCTCCCCAGACCTTCGGGCCACCGGTCGGAGGAAAACCTGATTAGTATGTGGGAATGTAATTTGGCGAGAGCAAGGATGCAGCACAAGGAGTTGATTCTGGGGAAGAGCACTTCAGCGTGAGACATCCCCCATTCACACATTCTTTAATCTGCACAATTACCTCTGAATGTTTGGAGCTGGCACTGACACCTTTGTAATGAAGCTTGCACCTCCTCATCATCAGCAGGTCTGCCGGCTCCTGGCCCGTTTCATACCATTTCCAGTTTGCTCTGACTGTTCCTCAGCTGCAACAGCGAACACATCTTGTACAAGACGCATCAAATTAAAGTGTCTCCATTCCCAGCTTGTTCAACATGAATGCACTGACCCCCGCTAACCGCTGCTAACCGTGTCTACCAGTGTTTCAGGCTCTTCTCCCCCCCGAAGAGCTACGATTGTCATGTTAAAAGTGCTCAGCATGGGATGATGAGACACACGATCAAGCAGGAACGACCCTCCCAAAGACTGTTTACATGACAAAAAGCAAAACTCTTATCAAAGTCTCAACTAGTTGCGACGTCGTGGGCTTGATTTGATCGCGGAGCACAAATTGCAACCACAAAAAGTCGCGATCGCAGCGTTGATTTGCGGTGTCGTGGCCCGGAGCTCGTCTCCATTCATCAACAACTCACCAAAACACGTATCTGACGCGGCCACTTAGAAACGACGAGCCCCGCCGCGCCGAGGCCACTCCTCTGCTCCAACACACCGACGGTTCACACGCAGGTATGCAGTTCACACAACCTCAGGCGGGGAAGGTGAGCGAAACATGTGCGGCCGCAATAACAAAACAGGCCAAGATTTGGCGAAGAGAAGCTCAGAGGGAGACGGGATTTCTTCCCAGAGCGCGTCACGACGCGTTTTTTTCCGCTTCCCCAGCACATCAGCAAACTTCTCCACGTCTGCCGAAACGCCTCACATCTAACAACACACACGGTTCACACGGCAGTAAAATCACACCTTTCAGCGCACCACGGTTTAACTCACCTCTCGGGTTGTTTCTTCAAAGTGCTTCAGGAGGGTTTGGTAAGTGGCGCAGGTCGAACTATTCTGCCATCTCCCGAGGATTCACCCACAATACCCGGTTTGTTTTCCAAAGTCTGAGAAGCGGAGCCTACATGACGCCAACATTACCGTCCGCCCGCTGGAGGGGAAGAAAACAACACAGAAAGTGACAAATTCAGTCGATGTTCAGCCGAGAGGAAACACGAACACACATTTTGCGACGTTGTCCCTCTTCGCACGTTAGCGCTGTCGAGGCTTCGCAACTCGCACCCCGATCCACGAAGGCAGGGAGGGGGGTGGGGGGGGGGACAAAAACACGGGATTGGAGGAGGAACTTACCTTGCTACAACTCACTGTAATTAACCGGCGTCAAGCGAGGGGGGCAACCACACGCTCTTCCGGTGATGGGTTTCAAAATAAAACAGCATGGCTTGTTTCTCTTTACAGATACGTGTTATTCCCAGTAGCAAAGTGTAGAAACACTCTGTTACAGGTAAAAGTCCTAAGCATCATTCAGCAAAAGTGAAAGAACTCGTTATACAGAATGGTCAATTTCAGAATAATGTAGCCTATGTAATAACACTCGATTATGATCAGTGATTTATTCATGTGTACTGGCAGATATCTTCTCCAGGATAATTATTATTTAATTAGTTGATTTATATTTTTGTCAAATCAAATTCACTAGCAGCTAATTAATGTTGTCAAATAAATGCAGCGGAGTAAAAAGTACAATAAGCAGAAACTGCACGGTAGAAGATACTTCAGTAAAAGTTCTGCATTTGAATTTTACTTGAGAAAAGCAGTATTTCCATTTTATATAATACTTCCACTCTATTACATTTCAGGGGGAAATATTTTTTACTCTGCTGCATACATTTGAGAGTTGTAGTCACTAGTTAGTGTAGAAATGAAGATTTTACATACAAAACGTATCATGATCTTATCAAATATAATGCACTGCTTTAAATTAAAGTATCCATATGTATATATACATATACTTTGACTGAAGTTTAGTTAATGCTACTTATGCATGAATACAACAATTATAATAATCCAATAATGTACTACATAATAGTATTAAACTCACAAGAGCTATTTTTCTGCATGGACTATTTTTATTTTTAATACTTTATGTATATTTTGTTTAGAAGATTTCTGTTGTTTTACATAGTCAACATTTTATAGAAGTCTATTGTGGTATTGTTGTTTTTACTGAGGTGTATAATCTGAATACTTCCTCCACCACTTAAGCTAAGTGTATTTAAGTAACAAAAGTCAAAGTACTGATTATCAGGGCCCCTGGAGCTCGAGGGCTTTTCAGCCCGTTTGCCCAGTTGGTAATCCATGCTTTATAGTGAAGGCTATAACAATGCATCATGTGTTATATGATGATTGCATGTTTTGTATGAAAATAATTAATCTACAAAGTTAAATACATATATTACAATAAATATAACCGCCAGCCATATATCCTTCTAAAAGGAAGTAGTAGTAGTAGTAGTAGTATGAAGTGATCTAAATTAGAAATACACAAGTTAAGTACAAGTACCTCAGAAGTGTACTTATGAATTCTTCAGTATTTGACTTAAAAGTATTTTGAATGAATGAGGCTTATCAGTAATCATCTTTTTGTTCGTTCTGTGTTGTTGTGTAAATTTAACTACACAATACAGATTGCATGGCAGAATACAGTAAACCCCTAACGAAATACCCTGTTGTACACCCAAAAGTGTTATATTTGTTTTTTTTAACTGTCCAATTAATTAATTAATTAATAATATTCACTGTGCTTTTATGCTGAAACAAAAGTGCACACTTCCCATCACAGACTTACTCTAACTTGACGTGCTGGGTAATTAAAGGACCATTGCCGTTTCGTTTGCTCTGCGCATGTTCCCCACTCAGCATTCAGGGAGCAAAGGGTTCAAGCTTTTGGGTGCATTTCAGGCAATAAAAATGATATATGTGTATAAAAAACATGGTCAGCAGAAAAAAAATGCATCAAATCATTTCAAAGTGTGTTTCCAAATATATTATCCTCTGAGGTATTTACATGTCGAATTGCCAAATGAGATATTTTTATTCTTCTGTCACTCACACACTTAATCAGTTATCTTTTAAGCATTACTTTATTGATTACAATAGGCAGACTATTGTGCATCGACTGCATATTTATTATAGGTTACGTTAATAGATAGTCCTATACTCAGATAATTCACTTAATAACTGTGCCAAAATCAAGCAGTGAGACAAAGTTAAAATATTGAGACAGGCTACTAAAAAGCAATTAAGAGCTGGCCTTAAGACCATAGAGAACATATCTTGATTTATCTGTAATAAAACCACTGAATATCTTTCAAATAGCTAGGCACATTTGCATTAAAAGAGACGTCTAATTTCACAGTAATAACTTAAAATAAATCACTTCTTCTACAGTAAAATGTCCAGAGATCCATCTCTTCTGAGTGTGCAATGCATTGGTGAGGTTTTCTAACCCAATTCTCAACACTTAGAGACATTTATCAGCATTTTCAACTCTTCAAACATCACTGAATACACAGTACAGCACAAATGGAAGAATGTGGAAGAAGTACTCAAATCTTTTACTTAATTGAAAGTAGTAATGTAGTAATACCATGTACATGGATAGAAATACTCTGCTCCAGGTAAAGGGCCTGCATTCAAAATCTTACTGAAATACAACATCAATATATATAGTATTTTTGTATTATTAATATGAAATGCAAAGTTATTAGTGACTTGAAGGTATCAAATAAATGTAGTGCAGTGGAAAAGGTGCAATAATTCCTACAATTAGCAATAGCAATTAGCAATAATTTCTATTGCTGCTGATGTATGAGTTAATAACATAACTCTCAGAGACCAGAACATATAATCACATTCATTTGTGGTATGACAGTGTGTCTTATAGCTAATTAAACAGCATTGTCCGTGGACTGTGTTCGTATCTTAAGAAAACTAACTAGCTAAAAAAAATGCTAACTAACTGACCTACCTGTCACGTGACGCGCCCCAGGCGAAACGTTTCCACGGCAACGGGGATCGGGCTTTCCAAACATCCAGCGCTCTACACAGCCATTAGCCGCTCTGCTCCCAAGATGTTTTCAGAGTAAGTAAAACAAAAACTTCTGAATTATTTGTGTAACTCACTTGTTTTATTTTTTTCCCACGCAGGCATTAGTGCCGTCACTTAAAGTGTGTGTTTCATTTTAAGGCTCCAATAAACTAACCGCGATCAGCTAACTTCAGCTAACTAACGCTAACCTTAATGCACAGTGTTGATGCTAACGGCAGTGTTCGCTCGCATAAGCTGTCGTCGAGGAGGTTGACAGTTTCCCGGGTTTTGTTTCCTATTTCCACTAGAAATTCCTCTGCTCTCGTGAGTAACGATCCTCAGTCGACAAACTCTGGCAAGTACAACTGTTTATACTGACTTAGTGGAGTTACCTCACGTTGTAGCGTTAGTTTGTGTCGCTGTAGTCTGCAGGGAGACAGTCGCATGGGGCAAGTGTGGGGTACATGGGGACGTGTACTTCATGTGAGGAAATGAATAAAAATAATATCCTTCCTTTTTACTTTCTTCACCGTGTGTGTCTGTGTGTGTGTTTTAACATTACAGGTGCCAAACCAGGAATAAATGGCCAGATTTCCCAGATCCCCGGACTGTCCCAAACCATCAACGCTCTTCCTGAGGAGAGGTCCCGAGGACGAAGAGTCGGAGTCCTGGAGAGTGATTCTGACTATGTCAAACTTGCAAAGCAAGGAGGCCATAAGGGTAGAGCCATCCTTTTGTTGCCATATAGTTACACATATCCTGGTTGCGGGTTGAGACATTTTGCCAACAATTACATTTGATCCTTTTTTTCCTACCTTGTTCAACAGGACTTTTGTGGCATGAAGATGCAATCACTTCTGAAGCTAATTCATACACACCACCAGACTGGTTCTGCACTGCATCAGGAGACAATAGCAAACTAAGGTATTTTTAACATTTGTCTTACTATTATCATGCACTTTGACTTACTAACAGTACTACCTGCTGCTAATATTCTACTACTCCCAGTACTGCTACTGCTACCACACTATTACACCTGTGCTGCCATTGCTGCTACCTGCACCTGCTACTATGACTATCGCTAACAACATTAACAATTACAGTATAGCAGTTATAGCACTTGAAACAAGCTTTTAAAGAAAGCAGGAGAAGCAACCAGCCACCATAATGGCTGATCTTTATTGTTTACTCTTCATTATATTCCAGCTATCATTACACAAAGAAAACATTTCATATCCCTATATTGTTTTTTCCAGCAGTCTAATTAACAGTGAAGAGAAGAAAAGCCCTGGAGCTTTTAAACCGCTAGAGCCCCCTTTTGGGACAGACAGTAAGTCAGCCTGGGAGAGAGATGATTGCAGCAGCAATGGAAAAGAGAAGGTAAATAGAGAAATATACCAATGTCATTTATAAGTACAACCCAAGTCCCAAAAAAGTTTGGACACTGTGTAAAATACAAATAAAACAGAATGCGATAACTTGCTTCTCGTTTTTGACATATTCGATGTATATACTCATTTGAAAACAGCACAAAGACAATATATTTAAGGTTTTACCTCATCTACTTCATTGATTTTTGTAAATAACTGCTTATTCTGAATTTGATGCAGCAACATGTTTCAAACAAGTTTGGAAGGCAGCAACAAAAGACTGGGAAAGATGTGGAATGTTTGCAAATGACTGTGTTCTGTTTATATTTACATTTTACACAGTGTCCCAACTTTTTAAGAATCAGTGTTTTAATTTAGCAACGACTCACCAAAATCACAGTTTATTCTGTCTCTTGTTCACTCTGTTATGATCAGATGTTTTAAGACAAACTAGAAGGATTGTTAGTGATGCTGATTTAGTTGTTACTTGTTTGGGCAGACCAGCTAGGTGGTTCAAGTACTTGTTTCTCAGTTATCAAAACAAGAACATACTGCTGAAGTGAAGCAAGAGATGGAAAAAAAGATATCCTGGCTATATTTATTTACATTCCCAGAATAACCATCACACATTGTGGTTCTGCTTTGTGCTCTGCAGAATAACAATGTTCATTACAGCCAGATGGAGAATGTGCAGTCACCCAGTCAGTATCATCAGACCAGCAAATTCAAGAGAATGTAAGTTCAGGTGGTCACAAGATGGTGCTGTTGCCCTTATTGTATTCAGTGCAAGTGGCTGGTGCCTCAGAATGCCACTTTTAACAACTCACAGAAACAGAATTGCACAAAATAGAATAGATTTATTATACATCAGTGATCCTATTATGTCAGACCATATCATTTTGAGTGGAAGTAACTGAGCAAAATGAGTACGTGGTTGTTGGAGTCATAAATACAGGTAAATATAGGCAGATTAGGTTAAGTGTGTATTACAGTAATATATGGAATACATACTTAACCTAATCCACCGAATCTGTGATCACTAGTTTTTTATGTGTAATTTAGTATACCATGGATATACTTTTTTAAAAATATGTGCTTGGGTTGCATATTTAAAAGATGGGTGACAATTTGTCATTACACTGAAACTTTAAAACAGACTTTGTACAAAAAGTGGGCATATCATTGAAGTGTTTGCTATGATGACAGAAAGAGATGTCGCAATCCGCAGGGTGCTTGCCAAATTGTTTGTTTTCCAGTGTAATTTCGTAGCTCTTCGCATTACAACACACAGCATGCTGTACTGTATATGGCTGCTGGACATTTCAAAATCTGTGTGTTTAAAAGGGTGTCGTCAATCAAGTCCACACCATATGTCCTCATGCTGTAATGACTGATCAGAAATGCTCATTGGTTTTTGACTCATGTCAAACAGCACACAGACCAATGGCTTTCAGACAAATCTGGACATTCACCTGTTTGCTTTGGCTCACAGCTGATCTGTGCAGTGTGTTCCCTGTACCTTCAGGAAAGTGTCAATGACTTAAAAAACCCAAATAACCTCGCATGCAAGACCACAGAGACAAGACAGTGCATGTATTGTTTTGATGCTATACATCAACAAGTCCCCAAAAGATCCACTGCAAAAAAAGGTGATCCAAATCCTACATTTTTGTTAAAGCAAGCAGAAATAGAACCCGTTATTTGCGTCATTGCAGTGCAGAGATCAACCATACAGAGTCTCGCTGTAAGATATCGACATTGAGAGTCAATAGAACAGAGAGCCTGGAACATGTGTGCCTGACTGAGAGAAAATTATTATTTCACACTCTTTTTTTTGCTTTATTTTAAAAAAAGGAGGCTAAATCTGAGATTAAATGACTTGTTTTGATGGATAATTGTGCAGAGTTGGGGGTTTGGTGATGATAAGATGAGGAGAAAATTAACGAAAAATTAATTAAATTTATCGAAATCCCACTTGTTGACTCTGTGCTTTGTTGGAAGAGTACTTTTGTAATAAGTAGCCAGAGTTTGTGTTGGTATAAAATGCTGAAAGGGTAGAGTCCATATTTAATGTTTAAACTGTGTCTACTGTAGTCTCTCTGGTTAATCTAATAGGCACTTTAAGGCGATGACAGAGCATCACATCATATTTGTAACTACAAAAGCACCATCTGTTTTGATTTCCATTAAAAAGCTTTCCAAAAATTGCCTTTCTATCACATTTGGACCATGTCTTTGCTGTTCTCACAGAGTATTTGACAAGAAACCAGCTCCTGTCGACATGACGAAGCTGTTGAGCTTTGGTTATGCAGAAGACGACAAACCAAAAGCCAACACTGATTTGTCAAGTAAGTAGCACAGTGTTTCCGACAGTTTGAGTTACAATCTTCCTGCCTGCCATAAATGATTTCCTTCTCTTGTTTTTTCATCATGCTAACAAAATTCACCTCAAGTATAATAAAAGGAAATGAAGCCAAACTGTTTAGTGTATTGATTTTATGTGAGTCAATAAGTGGATATAGTATATAATGAAATGACAGTCAGAAAATCTGAGGCGTGAAACGTTAAGATTTTAGCCATTAAGAATTTATGATGCCTGTCTGGCAGTTTAATGTAGAGATCATAAGAGAATTATGAGATAATGATTAGGTGAATGACCCGTGCTCGTTTATATTTCTATGTCATGTCAACAGATTAGAAGACTGCCAGAGCGTGGGGAAACAGGATGCACAAACTCGAATGCTTCCAAAAGGAATAGTTGCCATCCTCTCCTCTAACAACAATAATTTCTTCACCCCTTCATACTGAGCCACATCCAATGTTTAACTTGGTTTCAGTTGTTTTGTCATGTCAGATGTATCACTCAAGTGTGAAAGTGCTTCATTGAATTAAAGCTGGGACCTTTTATTTATTGTGCCTGTTAGTAGTGCCTCATTAACTACATTACTTAAGCAAAGAAGGCCCCAGTAACTCTTGTGTCTTTTTTTTTTTTTTTTTGCAGTGTCTGTAAGTTTGATTACTCTAATAAAATTAAAGTTATACCAAATGTTTCACAAACGTTTTTACTTTTGCCTTGCATAGAAAAAAATGTATTTGTTCTCACAGACTGAAATCTGAAAGTTAATTATTTGCCGCATAATACTGTCACATTACAGCAAATGATGGCCCATTTTCTGTGACACATCAAAAGTGTTCTCTTAAAACAAATTATATAAAGCATAATTTGATGCAGCTGATATTTGCAGAGGAAACACAACGAACGAACAGCATTTCTTTTGCCTCTGTGCATCATTGTTTTGGCATTGCAGTGTATTGCAGGTCAATGTCAGAGGTCATCTCAGTGTTCTCTGGGAAAGCTGTATGTTACAGCATGGTTATTCATTGGCTTCAGTCTGGCCATCGTTAAGACACACCACCTCATGGTTTTGCAAGATTCAGTTATAACTGCTGTTTACGTCACATAGTTTGTTTGCATTGCCGCTGATATGGTTTTGTTTTTGAAGGTGTGCTGACATTCCTGAAGCAGGCCAATCATAATTTTCATTGGTCTCGATTGATCTTTCTTTGTTTGTCTGGAGCTGCTGGATGTTTTTGTGAGAGCGAGGACAGGCGCTACTCCTCTCCCTTGAACCAATCAGTGGCGAGGCCAGAGGTCACCACTATATCAGCTCTGCAGTCAGACAGAACTCTTATTCAAAATCAACCGCAACAAGTACTTGGAGGTTTTCACAGCAGAACAATTTCTGAAGCCGTTTTAAACTGAATTTCAAAGCGTCTCCTGCAGTCATGGCACCAATTTTGCTGAAGTGTATGGGGAGTGACCACAATGAGTATATCAAGTAAGTTTTGAATTCACTGTTTCTTCTTCTTGCCCTTCAAAATCCGATGTAATTATGTTTGATGATCCATTCAGAGCAGATACTTAGGATTCACTTGAGCAATCTGTCCATTTATTAATATGCAGTACTATATTGCTCTTAGACAACATGTCCAAGTGAAGAATCCCTACTTGGACACCATGGAGGAGGATATTCTCTACCACTTCAGCTTGAGCACCAAGACTCACAACCTTCCAGAAATGTTCGGAGATATCAAGGTTTGTGAACTGCTAACTGAAAAACTAAATAAATGAGTTTATAATTTCTAAAGCTAGAAAACAGAATTCTCTTGTCCTCTTTCTCTCTTTCCCACAGTTTGTGTGTGTTGGCGGCAGCGCGAATCGAATGAAGGCTTTTGCCCAGTTCATCCACCAGGAGCTGGAACTGTCTGGAAACCCAGAGGAAATCATAGATATCTGTGCAGGAACTGACCGCTACTGCATGTATAAAGTGGGACCAGTGCTCTCTATAAGTGTAAGTATTACAAAACCAGTTTTGACAGGACAATGACATGTACTTTCCCAGATATTGCAGATATTGCTTTACTGGTTTAATAATAATCTTTTTTAAATTTTCATTTCCATCCTGATCATGTTTCCATCGCAGCATGGCATGGGGGTCCCGTCTATCTCCATCATGCTGCATGAGCTCATCAAACTGCTGCACCATGCTCAGTGCCGTGATGTGGTCCTGTTTCGCCTTGGAACATCTGGTGGAGTCGGTAAGAACACTGTAATTTTTGGTTTTGAGAGCAACGGAAATTTTTCTGCAAATGGTGCTTTCCCTAAATCACGGTTCTATCCGGGCTATTAGGCAGCGACGTCAGAGCAAAATACATTTCTGTCTCTCTGTAGGTCTGGCACCGGGGACAGTGGTGATCACAGATAAAGCAGTGGATTACTCCTTCCGCCCCCAGTTTGAGCAGGTGGTTCTGGGTAAGGTCATCACCAGGAGCACTGAGCTGGACGAGGGAGTGGCCAATGAGCTCCTGCAGTGCTCCTCTGAGCTTCAGAACGTTCCGACAGTGATCGGAAACACCATGTGCACCCATGACTTCTATGAAGGTATGAACATCATCTCATGCCCAGGTTGTTTGTGATGACATTTTGTAAATCATTCGTAATGAGATTGTCCCACATGAGGCACAGAGGTGAGAGCTTCAGGTCAAAACCATTGGTCAGGTAGTGACAAATCCTGTGCTGCGTCTCTCCAGGTCAAGGCAGACTTGATGGAGCTCTCTGCTCCTTCTCTCATGAAGAAAAACTGGAGTACCTGAGGAAAGCTTACGAGGCCGGAGTGAGGAATATTGAAATGGAGTCTACCGTGTTTGCTGCTATGTGCCGTGTCTGTGGCCTCAAAGGTATTGTTTTTGTTACAAAACATAGAAACTTTTGTTACGTGGTACAGCTTATTGATAGCTCTGGAAATATACTTCTGCATCCTTTAATTAGCCTCCTTCGATTTTGGTCAATAAACACATATGTTGCACAGAAAAGAAATGACGGTGTCCTTCTTCTCTCCAGCCGCTGTGATCTGTGTTGCATTGCTGAACCGCTTTGAGGGAGACCAGATCACTTCCCCTCATGATGTTCTGGTGGAGTATCAGCAGAGACCTCAAGTCCTGGTATCCCACTTCATCAAGAAACGCCTGGGACATATTGTCTGAGACCCCTGCACCTTCCAGCCCAACACCAGCCTCCCAAATAGAGTGTACATAGCTTTGACTGATATGTGGATATGTATACTGTATATACTGTATAACTGTAACATGTTAATATGTGCATTAGACCCTTATTTAAGAAGTTGTTAAGATATGTAGGATTTATTCGATGAAGCTAAAAAGATTATGTTGCATATATATAAATGTAAGTATGTGTTGTAGCTTTTAATATTTAATACTGTGGTGCTTGTGTAACGTTACATTAATTTTCTAAAAAATATATATTCTGTGTGTTGATTTTAATATTTAACCAAGTTTCAACAACTGTTTGTCCGGAAGAAATTCTAAAAATGCTAAGATTGACCTTTGGAAAATGAACAATTGATTATGTTTTGGTGGTGATCCAAGTCTGCAACTCATAGACTATAATCATTTTTGCTATAACCACAGATCTAACAGATAAAGAGACAATACTAAAATCTGAGAGGTCATCTCATCAAAAAACTCACTTTACATTTGAATGATGGAAAAACACCCACATAAAACTGCAACAAGCCAGGAAATGATTCAGTGTTAGTCAAGATTTGCAGTCTTTTAGTAGCCTCTAGTTTTACAGCGGTTATTGGTGATTTCTCTTGAGATGCTGGAAGATAAAGTTAAGTTAAATGCATTACGTTAAGTAGCCTCTGCCATGCAGCCTTGCTTATGCAAATGCAAACTTTCTAGTACGTAACATAAGAAGTCAGTAAGAAGTGACAAATGAGGAGATACATGTTTATCATCACTGAGAGGTACTGTATGCCATGTTTTTCTTATGAGGTGGTGTATAGTATAAAAGCTACAATAAAAGTCAAGAACAGCAATCACACTGTGTCACTTTGTGGTCAATACTGAATCTGCTGTATGCCAGTTTGTTAAGTGAGTACAGCATCTTTCGTATGGAACAGCACGATCTGTCCGACTCTGACTATGATTCTCACTCAAAGTAAAATGTATTACTTACATTTTATGTAATACACAATACCAGAACAAGTAGTGTGACCCGCCAACAAGCCCCCGCTCAGAATTTGAGTGTGGATGCGGCATCTCGTCTTGGTGGTTTAAGGGGCTTGATAACAGAAAGAACCTCTTTGGCGTACTGGCTGTGGTGCAGACCGGCATCCCGCAGGGCCTGCTCAACCCGCACTCTTGGATCAGCCACAATCTGGAAAACAGATGTGAAAAAAATTCCCCACAATAAATAATACATTTCCAGCTGTTTCATACTAGATAGCGCCCACTATCTTAACATTGTGTGTCTTTATGGTTTGCTACACATTTAATACTTGAAACCAGATTAATCACTAATCCTTCATGGTTTGGTATTAGAGGAGAAGATTTGCACAGTTTGACAATCATTAGTCATCGCCTGTGTTACACAATAACCAAATTCTAACCTGTTCTCTACCATAATGACAAAACCTCACAGACACACAGACGAAAGTACAAGGACTCACTGGGTGGCCTTGAGATCAGGGCAGTGTATAAAGGTCTCTGAGATGAGGACAAACATTGTTTGATCTATGAGTCAGCTTGTATAATTCTCCTGCACTGCATGGGTCAGTGGTCAGTTTCACCTAAGATGAAACTAAACACACGGTAAACATCTGAACATCAGACTGGGGGAAAGAGGCCTTTGCAGGCTCATCATATGTAGAGCAGAGATAAGGAATATGGGACAAATGACCATGCAGCTGTGGAGCTTTTGTAATCAAACAAAACTAAAGGTTATAGGGGGTTAGATGTTATCATGCCTCACCTGTGTGTCCGTGTACGTGTTAATACTATAGAGAGGCTGTTGGAGCTCTAACTCCTTTACATTCAAGTGTCGACTCCTCCAAGCCTCTGTATCTGCCATCATCCTCTCCGGGTCTGCCTCTGCCACCACTCCAATCTAATAAATAGGAAGAAAAAACATTTAATATTGTGGTAACATACAACTGTCTTCTTACTTAATGCCATAGGGTGGCAGTGATGCCTCGACTCAAATGAGGACGAGTGCAAGTCTTCCCTTGAGGATCATTTCAACTGACAGAGAAAATCAGAGTGGCCGAAAAGGTTAAGAGCAGATAACGATCCACCTGGTGTCTGAGAACTTCCAGACGATGCTGTTTCTCTTCTTCTTCTCTCTGCCGTTCAAGCTCCTGCGCCGCTCTCTCCTCCCTTCGCCGCTGCAACATATCTGCCCGAAACTGCACCCTAGAGGGAGCACAGAGGGTGTGGACATCAGACCTAAACAGCCCCTCTCTCCCTCTGCCGCTGCCACAACCAACATTACCTATCACTCCTGACACAGCAGACCTGCAGGCTGCGGAGGGGTTTATGGAGCCCATCACCTGTTTTTATCTCTTTCTCAGCCCCCCGTGAGTCAACACCATTATCTGGTACTAATACCAGTCTCTGTGAGTGTCTGCAGAGAAATGCTAAGCAAATCACACCGAACAGGATATGTTATAAAAGCAGAACCCTTTGTTCTCAAAGAGTAACTTAACAGCTAAAATGCACTGCCCTCTCTGGGTGAAACAGGGATGCACTCTACATCACTGCAGCACTAGAGGCTAGCAAAAACAAGGTTTTCAGCTGCTGCTAGGTTGGTTGAATAAATAGCTCTAAGGTTGTTAAAAACATCTTATTCCACACTTTCTGCACACTTTTCTGCCATCATCACATATATTAACTGCACTAATATTTCCATTTAGTTAGAACATTGTTTGGCTGCACAAAATGTCAACAGGTGCTGCTTGTTAATGGGCGTAAAGGTAAAATGAATCCTCAGATACATTGTTTGATGTCGCCAGTCTGTGATATTCATAGTAATGCAGTTCAAAAAAGGAAAAAAAATCAAAGCAGCAGAGGCTGAGATATCCTGACTTTTAGTCCCTTGTGCAGGTCAACCTCCAAAAAGGCTTGATCCTAATTACACTTCCTAAAATGCAACATCTTTTTTTTATTAAAGCCTCCCCGCCATGTAAAAGCTCAGATAACCTTGTTGACATCAACAGGGTTATTTTCTAAGACAAAGTTTGGAAAATTCCTGTAGAACAACAGATGACTATTGCTATGACCAGTAAATTGATTTGTTCCCATGTACATCAATGGAGCGCTCTGTTAATAATTGTAATGTAGCTGTTCATCATTGCAAGAGTTAAGTAAGCTTGATGTTGGATATATGAATAGAAAACATAAATATGTATTTGTAAGATCTCTGTAATTGTAAGTGGTTGTAAGCCGAGAAGAAAAAAAGGTAAATGCACGGCATGTAATGTTTGCTAATGGATGGGAATAATGGATGGATGGGGATTTTGAGGGTTCTGGATTCTCTTTTAGCATCTCTTTTAGCGACTGTTTGAAAACTCAAGGTCCTATGTTGCAACACTCACCTCTCTTTATCCCGCCGTGCCTGCTCTTCCATAACGCTCCTCAGGTAAGCAAGTCTCTCTTGATCCCTCTGCTCCAGCAGCTCCATCCTCTTCTTCTGCTTTAAATAAAACTGCCTGACCTGGGGGGGAAACAGCAATTTACAAAGAATAGCAACAAAAAGTTAACAACTGCCACAAGAACAGTAGCCACACTCCCACTAATTTGACTCAGACAGAACTCTTAAGATCATCATGTCCTATTGATTGTGACAGAGCAGGAATCAGATAAGTGTAAATAGAGGGAATGAGATGATATTTCAATGTCTGACAGACTATTGTGCTAAATTATATGGAATCCATTGCAGCCTAAATGCTCTCATTAATCAGAGAGTGTCTCAGGGTGCCCATGCTCTTCTAGCAGACCCCTGAGGAGAGAGTTAATTAAACAGTCAGACACACACAGACACACATACATTGTGGTATTGTTGTACCTGTGAGGACAATAACTAAATTGAATGATCAGAATACCCAGATAATTGTAACCACATATGCTTTCAATTTGATTTCCATGTTTGCCTACAATTAAGTCCTTCAAACAACTTGAAGCGAGTGTAATCATGATATGGTATGGTAATATGGTTATATTTTATACAGCGCTCCCCATGTCTCAAAAGAAAATATTTTTTTATTCACCTCAGGCAAGCAAGTTATTTAAAAGTGGCCACAGGTTTGGGTCAGCTTTGTATTATTTTCTGCGAGAAGTCATTCAAAAACGTACTCTTACCCACACCAGAAGGTTTCAGCATGAGCTGACGGGACACATATTATTTGGTGCTTTTGAGAAGTACTTTCGTTTCTGTGAAATCATTGCTATTTGTTAGCCCACTGTTTGGGACCCAGCTGAGCCAATATGACTCTTGCTTACTTTTTTTCCACTTTTGAGGCAATTTTCTCAGCACTGAAAACATCCATCTAAACGTAACCCATCTCCACCTATTGTCCATTATGATATACAGCAGATCATTCCCGCTGAGGACGGTTCTGTGTTTTTTGATTGGCCGAGTCCTCTCCATTTTGAGCTGGCTGAGCGCATCTTAAGTGGGCTAGCTGCTTGATAAAGAAGCAAAGGAATTTATAGCACAGCTGTAAATCATCTTGTTTTTTTCCCTCAAGATAATAAACTGGCACGCACAAGATAGTTAGTTATGCACACCACATATGGATGCTGTGAGGACAGAATTTAAAAATGGCACACACCATGTACCATGTACTACCTTTGAAGGAGATCTCCGAGACAATCGTAATTTCAGACAACATTCAGTCACATTTTTACAAATGTTGTATGTCTCCCTGATAGCATAGAAAATGCAAGTCATCATACAAATCATACAAAAGCTTGCACACATTCATTTGCATTAGGCAGAGATATTAAGCAAGTGCTGCAGGAAGAAAGGGACACGTTGACAGTGATGGTTGTGTTGAGGGCCTGTTTACTTTTTCTCTCTGCTGTGCTCTGATGGCCGACTCCTTCTCCTGCTCCCTCTTTAACCTCGCCTCTTCCTCCTCTTGTTGTCTGGCAGCTATGACTGCCTCCAGCTTCGCCACCTCCTCCTGCTGCGCCCGCCACTGCCGCAGCTACAAACACAGATGCAAATACACACCAGGGAGAAACAAAAAGCAGGTTATTGGCCATCAACAGCTGTCTTGAAAGAATCACTCACATGGAGACAACCAGCTGGGCCCCGCTGCCATGGTGCCAAAGTGTGGCATGAACTTCAGAAGAGGCGTCAAAGCTGCTTTTCACACTTTGTGTCACCTCAGGACTTATCAAATCATTGAATCATAAAGAAACCCTTGTGTTTGAGCACTTACAAACAGAACTTATTCTAGTGAGGAGAGTACTGTACAGCTACTCAGGTCAGGTATTATAAACAGTTCCAAAAAGTATTTAAAAAAAAATTTTCCCCTGGATATCCATCCAACTTTTAGATAGCAGAGATTCTGAGCCTTATTCAAAAAGTGTATCTCCAAAGTTTCAGCTTTATATGAACAAAGAAAAGCAACTTAATGACTGAATGATTTTTGTCTCATTATCCAACTGAGTTTAAAGGGTTTTTGTAAAAATATGAACATGAGTAAAACACATGTTAACTATGGTAATCACCAAACATGGAGATGCAATCACTCGACAAAACATTGACAAATGTTTCTCTCCTAAAATTCTGTTCACATGTTTGCAGAGAGAGCAATCATCACTCGGCAATCTAGATATGTGGAAACAGACGGTCTAAACTTATCACACATACACACACACACACACACACACACAAGTCCAACATTTGCTGGAGAGTGAGTGACAGGTTCGTTATGCAGCAGCCTCTCGGTGGTGTGCCGGGTATTAAAGTGTTGCATTCCGACCGGGCAGACAGATTCACAGATCTATCAGAGGAGAACGTAGGAATCCCTGAAGGAATGAACTGCAAATTAACATGGTCTCACACACATTAGCACCAGCACTATCATCAAGTCAGTCATTCTTGATGTCTGCAGCAGCTGTGTGAGAGTGGACTCAAAACAATCCAGCATCTGATCCAGTTCCATTTGACAGCGCTGAAGCTGGAAATACAACAGGCTTCTTCTTTAGAGATCAAAATGTTCTCTTGTGTGGACATTTTTATGACCTGAAGAGCAATCCAGAGCAGTGACAGTGAGGTAATAATGACAGTGACAGCCTTGTGTCAATACACCCCTGATTCCATAACAGTTGGCACGCTGTGTAAAACCCAAATAAAAACAGAATGGAATCATTTGCAAACAAACTGTGTTTACCAACAAGGGTTTTATGAGGTGTTCCTGAGCCCATGTCGTTGCATCCTTCAGGCAATCATGTGTTCACAAAGTGGTGAACCTCGCTCCATCCTCCCTTGTGAACGACTGAGCCTTTCCAGGATGCTCCTTTCATACATAATCATGATACTATCACATGTTACCAATCAACCTGTTTACCTGTGGGATGTTCCACACAGGTGTTTTTTGAGCATTTCACAACTTTCCCAGTCTTTGTCGCTTCTGTCCCGACTGTCTGAAACGCGTTGCTGCATCAGATTCAGAATAAGCAGATATTTACAAAAATCAATGAAGCTAATGAGGTAAAGGATTAATTATATTGCCTTTGTACTGTTTTCAATTGACTCTATGTCAAAAAGGATTAGCAAATGATCACATTCTGTTTTATTTAGTTTTTACGCAGCGTCCCAACTCTCTTAGAATGAGGGTTGTATTTATGCTTCTACAGATGCTGTGAAAAACTGTTTTCCAGCAGTCTTGCACAGTCCATTTGTCCTGTTTTTGCTTTTAGCATGTAATGTACACCCGTTGGTGTTGGTGTTTACTCCAATATTGCCTTGTGCAATATAATCTTGTGCTTGTGAAAGGTCACAGGAATGATTCCAGTGACTACCTGAGTTGCCCCGAGTAAAACACCAGACCTCCACAGAACCTCAATAACACGTTCAAGTTTCGACATAGATTGAAAAGATGTCTACTAAAATGCGCCAGTGGACATCGTGGACATCTTGTCTTGCAACATTATTTTTAGCCTTAGGAAAAAAAGTACCTCTGGAATCTAAAATATCTGTGATATTTTTTGTCAATGTAGTGCATATACAGGGTTTAAATGCATTTTAAATTATTCATATTTCACTGTGTCCTTGTGGGCTAGGGCTAACCTAGAAGCTGACCATTACAGTAATTACAACAGCCCTGGTTTGAGTCCAGCAAGGGACCTTTGTTGTATGTCATTCTCCATATTTCTCTTTCTCTCCCTCTGAAAATAAACATAAAGAAGCTTTGTTTTTAATAATGCAGAAAAACAAGCTCACAGATAAGATCCCTGCACGTTCGATGCTTGGGACCTTGAGAGATGGGCTGTGTAAACAATTTTATGGGTGGGCTTGTACAGCACATTTTTAGACACAGAAACTAACATGTGACAGATAACACTGCCTTTGTTATTTCCCATTTTTTCTCATAAACCAACAAGTTCAAAGTTCGGTTGCAGTGGTCACCGCAGGTCACAGAGCGATCTGAAATGTGTCTTTATAGCTTAGATCCACTATGAACACTGAAGAACCACAGTGGCTGGATGTATTTTGTATGTCTTTCTTGTTTAGGCAGAGATGAAAAGGCCTTTTAGGGAGCACAAAGAGAATAAAATGGTCATTATGTACAGTCTACAGTAATTTGTCACTGGAATCTCATTTTCTGTGAATTCAAAGGGAAATGGGACTCCATCCTTTTTCATGGCAGCACAAAATGACTGCAGAGATGTCAGAATAACAAAAGAATGATAGCCTTTTTATCTGCACACTGCAGCCTGCTCGAAGCCTTTGTTAATACAACTGTACAGTTATCGTGATGTCTTCTGTCAGGGGGCGTTGCAGCAGCCATCAAATTTTCAATTGCAGGTCATCTAACGACAAACTTTCAACATACACCAAATGAGGGAAACACATTCAGCATGAACTCGTGCAAAACTGCAAAGCTTCAGCCTGTATCTTTGCTGCGAATTAGAGCAGCAAACTGGAGAGAATGAGCGGAGAATATTTAAGAACAGCACCACTCCTCCATATGTGGGACCACTCAACTGAGTCACATTAATGACACATGAGATTTGCTGAATCTTTAAAGTGACAAGAACTAATGTCCATTAAGAAATGGGAAAAATTAAAACTATGTCATTATCTTTGTACTTCCACAGCTAGCACAATAAGAATTTTCCTGTGGTCCATATCAAGCACATCAATTTGCAGTGGAAAAATTATACACATATGAGCAATTAACTGCTCAGAGAGTTGTCAGCTGAGACACCGTGTGGCCCACACACCATCTCAGCTACTGAGACTCTGTCGCGTCCGTTCAGGCACCAGAGGGATGAAGAGCTGTACTTTAACACTCAGTGACGGGGGATCTGCTAACACACAGTGCCCTAGAGAATACATTGATTACTGTAGCAGGGGCACACAGATCATCTAGGCATAAATTAATCTGTAACCGTGCTGTTTGTTTTGCAAAGTACTCAAGAGAGCATGAAATGGAAGAATTAGCTTTCGGAATAAAAGAAAAAAACATCTTCTGAAAACCTGCCTTCGTTTGATCGTTGTGTCACTTGTCCTATTGGCCTGCTCATTCCTCTCCCACCTGAGCATGTTGCAACAATCTGCCATCCCTCCAGGCTTTATTTACTCATGTGGAAAACACAATCGCTCATCAAAGATGCCTGGGAGTGAGATATAAGTGGGAGGCAAAACTAAAGCAAGGACAGAATAAAAGGCTTGGAAAGAACAGTAACACAGAGAACAATGCCAGCTAATTACAGCAGCCAGAACACTGCAGAACAAACAGCTGATGATTTGAGAAAAAGAGTCTCAAAAGTCTGTCTTTCAGTGATAAATTAGAATGGAATAAGCCACATCTCATGCATGAAATGTTAACTAGTTATCTTAATCATCCATTTCATTTTACTTTTCACAATAAACACATCTACAGTTCTTGTACTGCACATCACATCCAGAGCTCCCTCTGAAACTGAACAACCGCTATGTGATCAGTAATGTCATCTGAGTCCACGCACATGAATCCAGCCAGTCATCTTTGCATGGCCAATCTGTGGTTCTCAAGAAGCTGCTGTGGTCTGTGTGACAGCCCTGCCCTTTCCAAAACAGGGGTACACGGTAACTCTGAAATCAATTACCCTGGATTTTTTCCACTACACGTCCCTCAGACGAGAGCTGGCAGCACACAGCCATGCTCCTTATAATGAGGAAAGAGCCAGACCAGCACTGACCAAAAATCATCCAATATATGCTCTCATCTGGGTCCATGGAGGCACAGAGAAGATGGGACGTGGAGGGTGGCTATTTGCATAACCACAGCTAGAAAATATGACAAGTCAGTAAGTAAGCCCACTGCCTCAGACGACAAGCACCATTACAGTAGTCCTTTACGTATCTTCTTAATCTATTTTAAAAATGCTGTTTGCAACATTGATAGAGGCAGTTGCAAGAGGGTCTCTGTTAAATGAATTCATTTACATCATTGCGATGAAGTATCATCTAGACCACTGGTTCCAGCATACCTCCACAGCCTTATTCAATGAGCTCAAGTACCACTTTACTGGCACCACTCAAATGTTATGCATGCATTATTACCTGGATGCTATTTTATACTATCAATTATATAAAAGTGGATGGTTACTATTTATTTTCATAAATATTACCTTAAGACATTTTAACCATTTATCATCTTTTAGCTATTTGAATTGTTTATCCATTATTGTGAGCTTTCAGCCAACTATTTGACATGTTTATTAATGATTTTGTGCTATTTTATCTTTTTTATTCATTCATTTTCATTATATCTATCATTTATTTGTTTATCCATTACTTAAAGCTACCTATTTGAAAATGTTTGAAATGTTTACCTTACTTTTATTTAACTATAGAAGTTATTTATCTATACTTCTAGCTATTGCAACTGTTTATTCATTGCTTTAAGTGAACAATTTAAACTTTTCTACTCGCTTGCTAACTAGTTTTCACAAACTCTCAATTGCAATAGATGGCGTTAATGTGTTATAACTGATTCAAGTGGGCAGCTGACTGGTCCCCACCAAAATTACACCCATTTGTAATCCAATTTGGCTGTTTTTTTTCCTCCAAATATTCACAGATAT
Source organism: Chelmon rostratus (assembly GCF_017976325.1). Classification (NCBI taxonomy): domain Eukaryota; kingdom Metazoa; phylum Chordata; class Actinopteri; order Chaetodontiformes; family Chaetodontidae; genus Chelmon; species Chelmon rostratus. Next base: position 14,307,864 of record NC_055670.1, on the reverse strand, counting down.
GTGAATATATCTTTTAATCAAATTGCACTCTTTTTTTGGGTTTGAGATTAGCTGTGCTGACTAGTTGAGCTTTCCACATAACCTCTGGCAACTGCTCAATCATATACATACAAAACAAAGTTAAACAATCGAAGATGAACCCTTCCAGCTACATTGCGCAAGTGTTCTACTAAATCACATCCCACCATATAGCACACAAAATAAAAACAGAACAAGATAAAAAAACAATGATAAAATTTGGAGTGTAGAAAGGGAGTTGATCTCAAGAGGGGAGAGAGAGTTGCTTGGGTCAGAGGGAGCAGCTGCAGAAAACAAAGCGCTAAAGAGCAGATGCACCAGGAGGAGAATCCATCTTGTCTCACTGCTGTGTCACTGTGCTGCGATGATAAAGGCAGCGGAAAGAAAGATTGGATGCAAACTGGCGTCCATCTGAGCCTCCACACAAACTCAAATATGTGCACATGCACTGGATAGACAAACAAGAAGACAAAAAACAAAAAACGGAGATGTGGGAAAGCCAAAATGAAAGTAGCTGAGTAATTTTATTTTTCTTATTACCTCAGAGAACCATGAAAACACAGCTCAGAAATGTGTTTGCCATTGTCGGAGACGTTTAGTGTATGTCTTACTGCAGGTTTACCTATACTGGAAGTCAAAGGCCCCTGTTGTTATCAAAAATACATTTAAAAGGACACACATGCATGCATACATACATGCACGCATACATACATGTATACATACATACTGCTGTCTTGAATAGCATTTTCCATCATTTAAAAAACCTGTGATGTTTTTTCCTAACACACCTCTATCATGCAACAGCCTAAAATAGCTCCATTCTGACAGAACTAAATGTGAAGGGATAATTGCCCTTGAATTTGCTTCTTCACTTACACCTGTAGTAAAAGACAGAACACAGCGAACGATTAAGTGAAAAGAGTCCAATCAAATGCAGTGATCAGCTGCGTAATAAAAGAGAGGTAGGAGAAAAACTACAAGTCCTGTCATGTATTATGTTCCTCAGAGTGAAAAAATCTGCAAGCTGTTGACAGATTAAAACAGACTTTCACTGAGGCAAATACATTATTTGATGTTTTTCAAAGATACTTATGGCAATAGGGAAATAACACATTAATATTATCTTTTAAGACATGGGTCTCTGGCCAAGTAATTCTCTTACAGTGAGACAGATTGAACATTAAAGGGAATAAAAACCTCCAGTTTTTAAGTATATACACTTCAAAGCTACAACATGCCCTTCTCTCTCTTCCACCTTGTACACTGCTCTGCATGTTTAGTAGAGTACTGCCACTTGAGGTTGTACTCCTTGGCTACAGTACCTTTCTTCTTGAAGATGAGGCAGGAAGTGTTCGTATTCAACTGCAAATAACCAATTGTTGCCAGTTCGACCTTTGTTTTAGGTTTAGAGGGTGGTTGGTGGCAAGCATTAGGTATGCAGCAGTAAATCAGAGTGTTTATGTTTACATGTTTGGACAGTTAGGCGCAGCTTGTAAGTAAAGTGGCAGTTTTTGTGACACAGTTTTGTAGCCTTGGGAGAAAATTAAATGCTGACACAAAAATCAAAGGCAGGGGAAAATCTAAATTTGGAAAAATGATTGTAATGTATTTGCAAGCCGATTGTAAAAATGTATTCTAAGCATGTGTGTGGGCGTGGGCGTGTGTTTGTGTGTGTATGTGTGTGTGTGTGTGTGCGCGCGCTTTGAGACAATGTCTGAAGTGGAATATATTATAATCAGCACCCCAATATTTGCAGAAAAGTGTTTATCCAAACAACATTTGAACATTTAAGTGTGACACAGATGTAAAATCAACTACTGTGCAAGTCAGGCAGTACAGGGAGTGCCCACAGTGACAAGAAGAGAGACTGTCATATATTATTGTGTTCCCATAGTCCCAACAAGAGGACCTGAGAGAAGATCCCAGCAGGAGGCATATTAGTATGTTAGTTCACAACATACCTGGCTTGAATATGTGCAAATGATGTAAAAGTGCATTTGCAAAGTCCCCAACAGTTCTTGTGTCTTAAAATATGTATTAGGACGTAATATGGGCTGGTGTCCCTGCAGAGTAGCATTATATGTCCACAAGAAACTAAATCTGGGGAGATTCAAGATGCAAGTGAAATGAGAACAAACTCCAGGAAGCAAACCTTGGACCTTGTTCCTGCAAGGCAACAGTGCAAAAAAAAAAAAACAGCATTCTGCTCCTTGTTTGGTGATATGTCCTGTTATGTGACAGAATTAGACGGCCCACATGATGCCCCACACCAACCCTACCTCAGTACATGAGAGTGTCTTGTTATCTAATCAGCCACAGGACATGAGCGCCATTTTTTTAAAAACTGGCAGGCCAAGCAAATTCAATTTGTACAGCACTGCACCAACAACACATGGATTTGTTCACATGAGTAATTTGTTTGTTGTGTGAATGCGAACTAGCACCCCTCAGAGACAGCAACATCATGTTTGCAAGACCATCCTTATTAGCTTGTTTGCATTCACAGCCCATCCCATGTGGCAGCTAAAGCGAGCAATGCTGTCAGGCAGCCTGCCGTAGTATGCGGTCTCGTCAGCAGATATACTGTACACAAGAAGGCAGTCAGACACTGCTGCCTGTCTGGTCGCTCACATGTCTCTTCAACAACTGTCACAACTACACATGTGATAGCTGGAAAAAGACACAGGAAAACGTTATCATGCTAAGTATATACTGGAAACATGCACAATTCTGTCCACTCCATCAGCAGATGTGGGTGAGTGTGCCTTATAAATAAGAATGATAGTAGACCACAGAGAGCTCATACTGGGTAAGCATCAGGACAATGAACAAGTATAGTTATACATTCACTTCATGCAGGGATTTAATATGGGTTGGGGGCAGAGAACTGTAGCATGATTGCTAACATAAAAAGGGCCATCTCATTCAATGGGAAATGTTCCTGAAATGTGACAGCTCCCGCTGTGAAGGTATGCCAGACTCTAACCTTCTCCCTGAGATGCGAGCAGATGTCCTGCTGGTGCTGGCGGTCTCTGTGGAGCTCCAGCTCCTCCTGGTGGGCATGTCTCGCCTCCTGCAGGGTGACCAGGGCTTTGGCCAGAAGCTCCTCCTGGTCCCGCTGCCACTGCTGGGTCACCGCTTTCAGCTGTGCCTGGGTGAAGCGCTGCCAGTCCCCTGCGCGTTCATGCTCCATCTGGCAGAACAACATGCATGGAGTAGCCATTGTTTGCACATGGGATGGGGTGACGCAAAGACATTACTGACTGTCTTCACTGGTCAAGCATATAAGTTATTCTTACAAGCACTAAACAAAAACCATATGAAGAACACAGTGTGCAAGTTGAAATACTGCAGCCAAAATGGCAACACTTGTATTTCACATAGTGTTGTAGCAAACTGATGACATGCAAACAGAAATCCAAAAACACCCCGACATGATATACTGTATATAATCATGGCAGCAGGACCATAGGGAAAACTCTGTGTCAGATCTAGCTTCGCTGGTGTATAAAATGGTCCCTCTCTCCTGGCTGTGAAATGTCCTGAAGGAAAACAGTTCCTTTCTGTGTGAGGGATCCCTGTAGCTATTCATCATTGTGTCAGCGCTCACAGAGGCTGCATCACTTGGCTGCTTCACTGGAACAGAGGGAATGATATTCATCTATGAGCTAATAGCGGCTAACTGACGGTGGGATGGCATTAGACGGCTGACTGGTTTTATTGAAAATGAGTGAGCTGACAGACCTGCCAACGGAACAGAAGTGCCAGAGGCAGTCAAGCAAACCCTGTTTATTAATGCACAACTTTACAACTTGAGGAAGATCCACCCTTTGTTCTTCACTTTCTCTTGCCCTCTCCTTCACTATCCTCTCCTTTCTTGTGTTGTTAAAGGTGAGTGACAATGAACACAGTATGTGTGTGCATGCATGTTTGCACTTGACACGCAATGTGTGCAAACACACATTTGCCACTTTTGCCAACACATTACATACAGTATATGTGTGGGCGCATCCACCGCACTGTGTCTGCAGTGCACACTTAAAGTGGCACGACACTTAGTTTAGCTGCATCCACACTCCCTTTGCGGAGTGCTGTCTCCACGAGGATTGAGCCATACAAAGGAGGAAATAACAATGGCTTCCCGGATAGCGTCAGAATAGGTGAGAGATATGAATTACTACTAACACTGCCATGCCACATTAAAAGGGCATTACTATGAATTCCTGCTTGTACTCTTCTGGCCTTGTTATGAAAGAGCATCAAAGAGTAAGTCATAATAGACAATAAAGAGCCCCATCCAGTAGAGGGAGATGTCCACTCTGAGCTACATGGAGTATCACCACCTGATGGTGGTGAAACTGAGACTGGTTTTTACTTTAGGTCAGCAAAGGGAATACAGAAAACAGCTGACACCTGCTGATATGCAATGTTGCAAGAAATTATTTTTGTCAAACATTTTAGGATTAAGAAAGCAAAATGAGTAAATGTCACTAACGTAAATCTCTAAACCCCTTTCCATCTACTGTACTGTCCCTCGGATGATTCTCTTCGAAATCAAAGAGAGAAACTGAAAGGACAATCTCACATAAGCAATATGTTTACAAAACATAAAGTAAAACTCCTACTTCTCTCTCTCTCAAACGTCTCTTCTCAATCTTAATCAAAATGGGAAAAGGCTCAAAACAGAAGATTCTGCAAGCAACTGAAGAGAGCATAAGAGCTGATTTATCACCAAGGCTCTTCTATTGTTACACTGCACAGACCCTTTAACTGTGGTAATATGTCACAACTGCAATCTAGTTATGTAACAGAGCTGTTGTATCTTGCATTAGAATTTAACGAAGATGGACAAAAGCAACAGAAAATGATGCAATCAGCCTGAAATAATTGCACACAGATGGAACTAATTGGCAGGTGAGCAAAATATTAATGTTCAAACAGGAACAGCTTTTAACACTCTGAAGTAAAAAACAAAAACAAAAAACATAAGCTCAGGGCTGAGATGTTGACTCTATAGAAACGATTCTGCAATTAAAGTGCTAACTATAGAATTTCCAATCCACCCATATTTCTCCAAGAGCAATGGGAATTATTCTTCACACAACAAATACAAGGGAGATGTCTGCCCAAAGCAGACTGCTGCCAAACAGACAGGATTCCTATTTTCACTTTATTTATGAGAGAGCCAAAGTTCAACAGCACAGAGCTCACTTCAAGTCGGGGACCATCTTTTGAGCTCACTGGATACCAATCAATGTCATGCTTCTTCACTTAGGTTCAGAAAATGGAAAAAAGCCTCTATAAAATCAAGATTTGATACACTATCAGAATAGCATTTATGCACTTAATCAGTGGGGTTCAGTCCGCAGTTTACACTGATTATCCACTGTATGTAAGCCAGCCTAATTATGACTAATAGCTGTGTTAGGTGGAGTCAGTACTACATCAACTCTGGATCTGTTTCTGTGGTGAAGAGGGTGAGGAGACACACATCTATACCCCTCGCACTCTCCCCCTCTACTCCCCACGAAGGCTGAACGATCACAGCTCTAAATGCAGCACCCAGCTGGAACTGATATGAGGACAGGTCGCTGGGTGCGGGTGAGGGAGAGGAGCGAGGCTGGCGGTTGTCATGGCGATGCTGGGCGGTGGCGTGAGCCAGTCGTCCACACGGGGTGACATGGCACATCCTGCAGTGTGCTGAGCGGATCATTGTCCAGGCTTATCTGTGTGTCTGTCCACTCGGTTCAGGCTACTGAGCTGCATTGATCGGGGAGCTGGGGACTCATACTGCAGGGATGCTTCACACTGGGGGAGGGACTTACATTTACAGATGGGTGTGTGTGTGTGTGTGTCAAAGTGCATCTATATACAGTAGGTGCATGTGTGTGTCAATCCACATACATTGTGTGCTGTTCAGTCATGGAGAAACATTAAAAGGGCATGGGCAGTAGTGTTCTTGAGCAAGGCACATGACCTCCAAATGCTCAGTAGTCAGCAGACCAGACTGTGCTTGTGTTTACTGTACATGCATTGCACTTCTTTTTTCTTTATTTGATAAACTTAGCTGATCTATTTAATAATGAACTAAAATCAATTTTCTTTTTCTTCAGCATGTTTTGCCAAAGTACTTACCAGCTCTTGTCTACTTTTCCCAGGGAAGAGTCTTTGCAGCATGTCCATGTAGAGTGCTCTATGGTTGGGAATGTCATGCGTGTACTGAGACAAAGTGAACTGGAAGCGTTCGTGGTCATCTGCACACCAGCCACAGAACCTGAAACAGATTCCAACCCAGAAAACACATGATAAAAAACAAAAATCCCATTAATAAATAATTAATACAATAATAAGTATAAATATAAATAACTGTATTAAACTATGTTCCCTCTCCGTTTCACTGCATTTCATTTACAGAGGGTATGTATACGAAATCCCATACTACTCACAGAAGCTATAAGTGCTATATAGCGACCAAGTGGAAATAAAAATAACGTCATGAAGTGGCTTTGAGACAGTGATATAATCAACCTCCTGGTGAGAAAGACTTGTCATGTTCAACAGCTAGCTTCCGGGGGGGTGAAGTGACAGTGCCTCTATACGCTGTCGATGTCCTGCTGAGCTTTACATATTTCATCTTGATCTGCCGGTCTGTCCTCATACAGTTATTACATATTAGCTGCAAAAATCGCTTCAGATTTTTCATTTAATCGATGTGGAACCACTTAGCAATTATGCAAAGAAGCAAAGTTGAACTTCGGCTGTCCTCAAGCCTACCTGTTCGTTCTATGCAGCTGGTCTTGGAGACTTTGCAGCCTGCTCTGGTACCTCTGTGACAGCGAGTGGAAGGCCTGGATCAGGGAGTCCTTCAGCTCTGGGTAAGGGCAGGCTGAATCCAACACCTCCTCTGGAACGGTTTCTACGATCACCAGATTATCTGAAGAACCAGTGCGATATTTCTGCAGAGGAAAAAATGGCCATCCTTGAGATTTAGAATGTAACGTTTAGACATTTGCCTTAGTGATGCACTGCAGTGATCACTTCTTATGCTCAAATGTAAGCTATAATACAGAGCGGAAAATGGTGATTTGCTGAAACAGAAGAAAGATATTTAGAACTAGCAGCGATAAACTTACCTCCAAGCCAAGGCCAATTATCTCCTTCTCCAAGGCCAGGTAGTCTGCTTGAAGATTTGCATTTATGTTGTCTTGCTGGTCTTTAACAAAGTTTATCTGGAGATTAGAGGACATTGCCACACAAAGTAGCCAAACTCAAACTTATTTCTTGCAGGGGAATCAAACTGGCAAGTACGAACTGTCACCTTACTATCAAATGGACTAAATTGTTTTGGGCAACAGGAGTTCCACGTCTTGCCCTGACTATCCAGAAATTCCTCTAATGTCAATAATGCTTTGAAAAAGACTCTTCTTACAGCTACAAATCTGGGACCGTAGGGATACACAGAGCAGATTATTGGCTGCAACACTTTCTTCCTTCTTGTTATGCTATGTCTGCTCAAATCAACAGTACTGGTTGAACTCAGGTCCCCCCTGTTCTCTCAGGAACTTGATCCAAAAACATTTGTCAGAGAGTGATTCAGTAATAGCAAGTAATCACTGCTTTTTTTCCAAGATGTTGGAGGAAGGAGGATAACAGCTAGTTAGAAATGGAGACAATACTTTTCAAAATAATTAGGCCTATTTCTCTACTCTGCTACAGAAAAGGACCATAGAGATTTGAATTGAAATTGAAGTAGCTATCTGTATTTACACAAATAGCAAAAGGAGTAATCACATTCAAGATATGTTTCAAAAATTGTAAGGATTGGAGACAATGTGGAAGAACAGTGGGAGGGAAAACAACACAGACTGTGTTAAACAATTCAAAAAGTAAGTGCAATGGAAGAAATCAGTTCTTTCAATTTGTAACATGTACCAGCTCCTCTGTCCTTTAAGGCAACACATTTTTTCTTCACCCAGCCCTCTCAGTGTAGACATGTATCTCAGTTTCCACTAGTCTGTTTTCCAGCACCTTGTTGTTGGCCCTCACAGAGTGATCACATGCCACCAGCACCCTTATTGCCCAAGCATGACTACAGACTTGACTGCAGACTACAGCTGTGATTAGATGCTTGTCAATTGGTGTTTTGCACACTCAGTCTGCACACGGAGTTCAGCACTTCAGTCTCAACAGGGGCAATGTTGCATCTCCTTCTGTATGTCATCAGATGTAACATACTGTACATTGTTTATGATGATGACAAAATGATTAAACCATATTTTAGTTTCCACTTCTTTCATATGACTGAGCAAGCATTCAAACAATTTGGCATTGAAAGGAAACAGGAAAAAAAATATCAAATTCATAGATCTGTTCCATGATCTAACTACTGACAAACACAGGTGAGAAGCCACCTTGTCAAAAACTAAAGATTAAGGAGAAATGCTGTTTGACCATTAGAACTGAAATAAATGGTGCAATTCTCACAGTTTCAGTTTTAATTTGACTCTTAAATTTGAATCAAAATGTTGGATGATACTGTAAACTGCCAAAACAATTCAACAATTCAGAATCTCTAACAGGCAAATTTCATACATTGTGACACCCTTTTCTACAATAGTGCTTAACTTAGTGCCCATCTTCTTCACACCCTTTGTTTTCATTTAAAACACGAAGGAATAGAAGTGTAATTATAAAGCACCTGAAAAGGATCTCTCTCTGAATGTGTTGTGAGTCAGACAGTAAAGAAACGTGGTGACATAAAAAGTAGAACAAATGGACAAAAGTTATGAAAAAAAGAAAAACACAAAAGGAGGGGTGTGCCCAAGCAATCAGGTGGCTAAGGGGGCTGTGGGCCAGCAAGAGCAGAGGGGGTCATGGGAAAGAAACAAGCATGAGTGAGCCACACAGAGGAGACAAAATGGCTGGCAGACAATTCATTCCAAGTATGGTCTGTCTTTAAAGACCCCCGCTTACTCCTTAATCTCACCATTCATCTCTAGAGCTCGCAAAAAGCCTCTGAGAGTCACAGGCAGCATTTATGACTTAGGGACTGTGGACATCTAACAAACAAGAGATTCATGGACAGTGAATGCAACACTGTGTGCAAGCTGAGACTGCCTGTTTTGGTTTGGTACCTGCAGAGACTGAGCACAGCTAAGATTCATTGTTGAAGGCTTTGAGTGTACTGACGGAATAAAACACTCTCAAATGGTTCACTAATCGCCGAGGACACGGGTTGCAAGATCAAGGATTCTCAAAAGCTGAACCATTTTACTTTTCCAGCCAGGTGCAGTAAAAGACTGTATCAATTTACTTTTCTGAGATTTAGAAATCTTGCTATTCTGCAACCTTCTACAAAGTCAGGTCTGCTAAGGCTAACTGTGGTCACAACAGTGGACACTCAGACATATCTTTATTTTATATCACACAGATACCTGTTGTATTACTTGTTCCCAGTCTGATTGATGGGCAGTGAGCTGCTGATGTTGTACTTCACCCAGCCTGAAGCACAGGTCATCCTTGAGCTGGTGAACAGGCTCCACAGTGGCTACCCTGAATGCCTCCCGCTCCTTCTCGAGGACCAGCCCTGAACCCCAACACAGACACACAAGGACACATATTAGTACAGTATTTACAAACAGCATACGCTGATGATACAGTTACTTACACTATTCAAAAACACATTATTGTTGCTTACCATAATCCTGAAGGGAGAAGATGGAAGTGTCTGTCCTACCATTTGGTCTGATCTGCTCTAGAAAATCACGGACATCGTCCTCAGCCTTCTCTCTGTGTCATGAGAGAAAGATAAAGCTATATTAAATGCAACCACATTAGATTACTTAATTTAGCTACTATTTCCACAATAATTAGATGTCCCATAAAGACAGCAAAATAATGGCATTTCCTTTAATGTTTAGAAATTCAGCTACCAAGACATTGCCAAAGTAATTTCAATTATGATCTTCTTAACCTGCATGCAAACAAGTTTTACCTGAGCAAAATAAAATACTGTTTGCTTGCTCCCCACCAGAAATCCATTACAGTTACAGTTAACTGTTAAAATCAATGGATCAATTTTCCAAGAGAATAATGAAAGCTATAAGTTGACCTACCATTCTCCTTACTGAAAACATCTGAACAACTAATCCTGGAAGAAGTCCTCTAGAAGTGCGCATTCAAAAATAATTATTTAAAAGTAGATAAGTATTACACTCAGAATATACTTTCTACATTATACAAATTGGCCAATTTGACAATAATAAATGATAAATATACCATCAGGTTGTAATTATTGATGCATTGATATGTAAGCATCACTGTAATGTTGCAGCTGGTAAAGGCACCGCTAATTGTAATTATATAGTGCTTGGTAGCATAATCTATAATAATACATCAGAATTTCTTCCATCAGAATATATTTTGTAGAAATAATCCGAATCTGCAAAGTAACTAGTAAATAAAGTTGTCAAATTGTAAGTATTAAGTAGTATTAAATGGAATTACTCAAATAAAGCACTGGTACATCAAATTATACTTAAGTATACCACTTGATTTATACAGATAAATGTACTTAGTTACTTTGCACCACTGCACACTACTGGTATGATGCAGTGAGATAGGGACTAGGTCTATCCTTGCATTTGACTATAAGGCCAATGGAGGGTGTTATTGTTTACTTCTTACTAACTGGTCCAGTGGTTGACGTGATTGTGAATGTAGGAAGAGTAACCATAGAGATAAACTTACCTGTTTTCCCTTTTGATAGGGCGGATTTTGAATCCCATGGTAATTTAAGTAGATATATGTGTAGAGAGTTGCGAGCAGTGGCACATCTTCATGACTAGGCTCATTACTGAGACTCATGCTTGTGTACATCATTAACCTTGGGTGGCTCAGACACAGTCATTACGCAGCCAAACAAGCTGCACCCCCAGAGCAAGTGCTGCCCTTCTCACTTCACAAGGCATGACACCGCTGGGGCCCCAGTACCACACTTCTGCCTCAGCATGCACGCAGAGGGGTATACCATTCAGTATACCCCTCTATCCCCACACAGCTCTAACCCCCCACTTCTCTCTGTTTCTCGCCCTGTAATTCAATGTCATCACTGCAAGCAAATCAGCTTAAATTTTTCATCTCTTCTCTTCTTGTTTTCATACATACATTTTTGTCTTTGGGCTTACTTTTGCCCCCCCCCCACAACCCCCGACTCTCTTTACAACCTATTTTTTTCATGCAGGTTCCTGTCTGGGCTCAATGGGGCTTAAGTGGAACGGTTGCGTGGTGTAATAGCAGATTCAGAAAACTGCAGCAGATAATGACAGGGAGTAATAGGGGGCTCTTACTCAGCCTTTTGCAGCCTGGGGCACTCTCTGCTCCACACCTGTCTGTGCTGCCGTAATGTGGAGCTCTCCTTGGTCGCCTTGGCTGCACAGCAAGTCTTTTGAACCTGTAAGACAAGGTTTAATGCACAGCAGGAATAAACAGTTTCCCTGGAACTGGAATACTGAAAAACTGAAACAACAAATCACTGCAGTGTTTGCTTTTAAATACACTTTAGCCATGACATTTACTTGCTCCTACAGATAATTAACTGAATCTGGACAAAGCTGATTCTAGAGTGCTTATATGCATCAATTATCTGGAACATTTTATAACATCAGAAAAGCATGAGAACTATAAAGTGAATAAATCATGATGTTGCAAGGATGGTGAAACATGAAATTAACTTTTGTATCCTGTAGTGAAGAATAAGTTGTTCCTTCCTTCTCTGCACATCAGAGATATTTTCGTACAGGCATTTGCTTTAGCGTTTATCAGCATTATTGTGTCTGTGGGAGGCTCAGAAACTGAGGTAATTCAACTGAAACAGTATCACTGTTAAAGCATGAAAGCAAAATAAACAGCAGCAAATTCAAGTAATCAAGTAGAAACATGCATGACATGCATGAGGCATGATATTAGGAGGGGTGGGGGTAAGGGGGTAGAAGTCTTAATCTCCTTTCATTTGTTTTCCTTCTCCATCAGGCAGGAACAAGGCCCTCTGTCAGAACGCTCTGAGTGCAGCGATTCATTGTCTTTTATCAGTGCTTTCATACACAGGCCACTGGCTCAGATAATTGTACAAAGGAAAATTTGACATAACTAATACATGGGTACAATTAATTTCATAGGAAATCTAAAGGAGTTAGGCTGTTGATTTATGTTGTGACTGTCTATCTGGGTGTCAAATTGCTGCTGCTGTTGTTGAAAAAGAAGTTTGAATGTACTGAGCTGGACATTAACCCTCGGGGTGACGTCCATTTTATAGTTATTGGAATCAACAGCGCACAATCTGAAAGTAGGGCTGCTCTGAAAGAAAAAGGCTAAACTGATGTCATCCCATGCCTCTTCCAGGGAATGTGTAATAGGTGATCTTAATTTGCTATATTGGCTATAACTCAGCTGAACTACAAAAACTGTGCCTGGAGCTAAACTTACATCAACTGATTTCTAGGCTAAATGCCACATAAAACAAACTATTCGTATATGCCCATATCAATCTTATATTAAATATTAAACCACAGAGTGTCCAGTCAGATTCCCATTTCCAGTGTGTCAAGAAAAGACATTTCCACCAGTTCAGAGCACTACTATTGTATTATTTGGATCAAAGTGGTGTGGAGAAAATCTATGCCGCAATTTCTTGCATTCATATCTTTTGCCACTAAGCTCTAGAATGTACATTATGCATATGACACAATTTTAAAAAAGCAAAAACAGATTCAATACATTGTTCATGTTTTTTTGGCGTACTTGCTTTTAATTTATCCTATTCTTCTACTATGTTTATTGTTATGCACCAAAATACCAAGGCAAACTCCTTGTCAGTGAAAACCTACTTGGCAGTAACCTGATTCTGATTATATCGCATTTTATATATTATCTCTTAATCCAGCCATTTCACATTTACAGTCTGATTTGAAGCTTTTCAGATCTTAATCACAACCTTGACACTACATAAACAATGTCTGGACAACATACTTTTGTTTTATGACCCACGTGAGACACCTAAGTTGAAAATCAAAGATATATTTTTATAGCAACAAGGTATGGTGCTCCTCTGCTAGTAAGACAACCATAATACAGTCACAAGTCATGTCTGTAATTCATTACAATGGTCTTGTGTAAATGTCTGGTTTTCCCTCCAGTATATCACAATGGACTGTGTTTTATACATTTCTTGCTTGCCATAGGCCATTTTAGCATGCCATAGTAGGAAAAGCATAGGTGTTAACAATGGAGATGTTTGGCATGAAATAGTCATATTATTTTGTGCAGTGTAGTATAAGTGTAGGATCATTTTGCATCAACAAAATGCTGTACAATGCATTGGGGCATGTGTACATGCCACAGACAGTAGGATTTCAGTTCCATTGTGGGAATTTTTCAGCACACTGCATCATAAATTAACTTCTTACTAAGAAGGGTAAATATAGTGCACTACTGGGAATAGCAAATAATAAGTGATTGTGCGCACAGCCCCGGACCCTAAAACTGAAGCAACTAAAAGGAATTCAGCCATCATCAAAGTTGAGCACAAGTTGTGCATTTGGTGGATGGTGGTGTTTAAAATCTGTACTTTCAGATTTTCTCTTTGGGCCAAAATATTATTTTGTGAGTATTAGTATTGGCTAAACTGTTTGGTTTTTTTCCGGATTTTTCAAATATTCATTGTTGAATATTTTTTACTCTAATGCAAGCTAGCCATATTTTTACATTTTCATACAGTGCTGCTGAGAATCTTATCAAAAGGCAAAATTTAAAGGTTTTAGTATCTGCCTAAGCTGCCAGTGCCTTCCTGGAGAGCAAAAATGATCCCATGCTTGAGGCAACTCATGGTCATTTATTTACCCTCTATCACATCACCAATAGGAGATGCTCTGAAAGCCTGCCTTTCAGCAGGGCAACCAAATGTGAACATAGCACGTCTTATCTAGGTTATGCAGAGAGCAGGGTTGGAAGGAGCCACAGGCAACCATAATGATACTAAAAGGCTTCTGCCACAGTTTACCAATTAAAACGCCGCAGGTCTAACAGCCTTATCTCCACTGCCCCGAGCATTAACTTTTTGCTCTGCTCGGAGTCAGATGACTATGAACCTCAAACTGTTTTATAGAAAACCCCAGGCAGCCAAATGAATATTCATGAAACTGGCAATGCTATTGTGTATGGCAGTGATATTACTGCTCTGCTTCATCTTGTTGGACAAACTATAAAGGTTATGCAATGCCTGTTTCATATGGAAGGAAATCCCTTTACAGTATGTGGTGTGTAAGAGAGAAGAAAGACAGGTAGACAAACAGAAAGAAATGGCGCTTTTTACTACTAATGGGGACATGCTGTTTTATCACCTCACATTAAAATCAGATTGTCAGTTCAAGCTCTTCCTGTGGTGGGACTGTTTGCTGAAAAGCATTTTATAACATAGTGTTTTTGCACATTGTTTTTCTTTTGCAGCTGAATCACCACATTATTAAATGTGAGAGGAATGGATTTTATAATAAATTGCTGTTTTAAATACAGGCATGATATTGATAGTACACAACATTTACCTGTTTTCCAATTAGATCAGACTCCAGGCGTTTGGCATCAAGAATGGCTTGTAGTCTTTTATATTCAGCTGGTTTGTACTTTGAGCTGCCAAGACCATTTTTCATCCGCAGTGTCAGTTTTTCTGCATGGATGAAAGCAAATGATATGGCTGAATTAGGATCACTGGAATTGTTGAAAATCTCATCACTTTTAATGTCTGAAGTAAAGTCTTTATGCTGACATCAGCAAAGAAAGAAGTAGAGGTAAAGACAAAGGAATAGCACCAGATGAGTGCCAACAGATTGTATGGGTAATTTAGAAATGGGGGGTACAGAGACCAAACTAACTGTGTCAGACAGTTTTTTTGAGTACTTCAGCTGTGACTCAAAGAGGCAGGTGAATAAACACAAGCAATGCTGCCTCTGAAAAGCATCAAAGACTTGACAGTGCATTCAACATGGGGACTTCAGGTCGCATCTGTTCAACAGATCAATGGACCACTATGTCACAAGTCAGCCATGTTTTCTAAACAAATTTCTGCTGACTTACCAACATCCTCTGCTGTGTAGTTTGTAACAAACTTATGCAGATTCCCTCCACTCATCACTGTAAAGCTCTATTGTCATGCACTACAGTCCCTGCAAAACATCAAACAGCAAAATCACTACATGTGAAAAATAGGTAGTGCAAAACTTGATAAAAGATTCAACCTGCATAGGTACCTGGCTTTAGTGGAGTCATTCAAATGATTAACAGGAGATTCCAAGCCAAAAGCAATAAAGCCCATCAAAAACCAAACTTTACCATCAAGGTCTGCATGACATTGCCAGAAAATCAGCCAACTCTCACAAGTTTAAGTGTTCGGGAGGGGACAGATGGTGCACCCAGTGTGGTCAGATATGCCTCTGTGTCTCTCTGTGCTTTTGTTGTGGATTAATCTTAAATAAATTCTGGCCACACAGGCAATGTGTTGCTTAAGATGTGCATTGTGTAAAAGGTTGGTGTGATGTATGAAGGAAAGGATTTAATCTATCTGTGAAATAAAAACTGATGGATCCATGGAGGATAATTGCTATTTTTTTGCTCACCTCTTTAAAAGAAGCAAACACTTTTTTAAAAGTAAAATATTAGCATTTTTCACAACTTTAACACCAAATGGCAAGTCAAGGTTAAGATTCAGGGCATAAAAGCAGCTTAACACTATCTGTTGCTTTCCTCAGGATGATTGTCCATACTTGAGAGGGACACCTTTGAATCGGCAGGTTAGAGCTGAAACTACTGGCATATCAATTCGTTAGTCAAATTATCCGGAACAAGTTTGATAACCCAGTAATTACTCAATTGTGATTATTATTTGCTGGACCTCTATGATAGTAAACTGAAAATCCTACCTTTGTTTATTCGACCGTTGTTTGGATAAATCATGCAAGTCAAACAACTCTGCGGTTTGATGGCACTGATGGCAGTTTTCACAAGGTATGTCCTGGAGTAATGGAGGAAATGATCAACAATCCGAATAGAAAAGTTAGTAGCAGGGAGTTCAACAACAATACGGAGGCACAGGGGCTTACAAAAAGCCAGGTGAGCTGGAAAGGTGTCACGGAGGAGCAGTCGTTTTATTGTCCTATCAGCTGGCTAGCTAGGTGTACACTGAAGTCACACAAATGGAAACATGACAAGCATTGTGAACAAGAACACTAATAAGTTTTACAGACCCTCGTAATATAACTAAATGCAACACACACGACTAGTATTAAGTCTGTGCTATGCGAGTAAAATTAACATATATCCACTGCTCCTTAGCTTACCTTGCACTATCCCTCTATGTACAGTGTACGGGTTGACAAAAATTGTAACCAAGGAAACTGTCATCTCGTCTGCCATTGCTCAATTCAACATCGCGAACCTCCTTGGGAACGCCCCGTAGTGCCGTCGCAACCAATCAGGAGTGTGACTGCTTCCCCACATTCCCACTGACGTCATGCACGCTCGCATTGCCTCCGACTGCTGGTGGGAGCAGGGAGCAGCGGAGGGGTTGGCTTCTTCTCGACTGTAGCCTTTATGGAGGCGCGTTTCACTCCTCCTCACGCATGGGACTAAACGACGGGACTTTACCGATGAACTTACAGGTTCCAATGTTGACCCGAGCCGCAGCTCAGCCAGCGCAACAACAGTCCTCCTAAGGTATTTAAATGCTTTCCCTCCCGCTCCTTCAGTAACTGCTGAATAATTGGAAGAACGTAGGGAAAAATAAAAGCATCTGTGCGCGAGGCAGGAGGCTATGGACTGCTACTTGAACTCAGAAAGTCGTGAATTCACTGTGTAGTGAAAGTGTTAGCCGTTTTTGTATGTGTCTGGCACAAGACAAACTTCTTTAGTCTTCTTCGCAACGGGGGAGAATCTAATACTACGGTAATCTTGTTCTTGTACCGATTCATCGCCAACAAACGCACACCTTTGAGGGATCTTCACTCGCTGTCTTCGGTTTCGTGCCCGGAATCGTTGGGATGAAAACTTAGCTGGCTAACGTGCAGAAACTGTTTCGGCGTTAGTTTGCGGGTTGCAAAAAAAACAATAAAACCTCACTTTTCTCCGATGTTGCCCTTGAAAGTGTGTTGCTGAGCGGTGAAGGAAAAGGCAGGTGAGATTTGAGTGTGGGAATCTCTGGAATGCGAGGTCGCCGAGGGGCGGAGATCCAGACTCTCTGCTCCCACTAGATAAGCTTACCTTTACCTCACGTTCACTCGCTACATTCAAACTACGCCATATTTAATTACCGTAATCTGCATTTTAACTAGGGGCGTTTCTTTTAACGTGAACCCCACTGCTTTGCACTGTGCGAGAATCACCTACCTTTCAGGATACGGTGAACTCACCTTTATTGCCCCGGAAGCTGCAGAAGAAGCAGTGAAATTGCCTGGACGATCGCATGTAACTGCAGCATTCTTTCAGCTTGTTTGATTAGCTAGGTGGTTGTCTCAAATCGCATGTCACTCACTCAGGATTTGTGCCCTTCAGACATGTCCATTACCGTGTCCCACTTTGGTTTAAAAGTGTGTCTGATTTGAATGTGTGTGCCTCACATGCAACCAAACGCCCTCTGCTCAGTCTTCAAGTCATATTTCTAATAATCCGGTACTTGTCTGTGTGAACTATGACTTAAATCCCACAGTGAGAAATACCATTGCAACGGGAATAGAGAATTTTCCATTCAACTTTAATCCCTGTGTGTCATGTTGAAGCCTGACTAAAACCGAGGCAGAGAAAACTCAAAGATTACAGAAGCAGTTATTCATTTTTTTTAAATGATGTTTATTCACCAAAGGTCAAGTCTCATACTCTTATTGTTGCACAAAAGATGCTGGGAGCAGTGATACAAGTCTTTCCTGTTGCCATGCAGGTGTGGAGAGGTCACCTGACCTGCCTGCATCACTGATGTGACCATAGTGCAGTTAATTTTTTTTTCTTTCAGCCAACAGTGGAAGTGCATGTGGCAGATGAGATCATGTGTGAACTCTCTCTCACACTGGCTCAATCTCCACTACACACACACATACACACACAGAAGAACCTCTAGGTTACTCTCCTCGTGATTCACGTTACCGCACAAGACACACACTGCCACACAGCTGACAACCATTTAGGCTGGTTTGCTGTTGATTTGAAAGAACAGCGAGATGTTGGTTTGAGGGGTCCAGCTCTCCCTCTGTTTTTGTTTTTTAGTAGTTTCTGCTTGTACTCTAAGCAGTGACAATGTGTTTGGCACAAGGAGAGAGATTTTAGCAGGTCAGACGTTCAGCCAACCGGTTGTCAGTTTCATTTGTCATGCTGCATGTTGTTTATCACTCTTGCTGTACAAGATAGTGATGCATGTTTGAAAAACTCTCTGTATTGATTATGCAGACGCTAGTGTGAAAATATTACTTGCCTGAAGATTGCCTCAGTAGACAAAAACACAAACATGCTTGCAAAAGACCTTTTGTGAGTTGGTGTGATTGTTTGACCCAGTCTTCCTGGTGAGTTCTTTTTAATGAGAACTGACAACAGTTGAATAGTTCAGCGCCCTTTGGCGGGCCTCTCCTCCTTGTATTTCTTTCACCCCCTAATTCTGGCCCTACACCAAGGCTTAAGCCCTCACCCCTATGTTACATGTCAGATTTTCTTTTTTTCTGCTATGATCAAAAAGCATGTTCTCCCTCTTTTAAGAAAGGGAAAGTATTTGCAGTCTTTGCCTCATGGAAACAAAATGGTTATTTTCCTTGTGTCTGCCTGCATGTGTGTATTTAAGTAAAGTGCTGAAGTAACAGCCTCTTCTGTCAGTCAGGAAAGAGAAGGTCAGCATCTCTTATGCACAGTTCAAACGTTCAAGTGCTCTTAAAAGTGAAAGAGTTTTTACAGTGTGACAGTCAGCTTGTTGAGTTTTATTTTCTTCGTTGCCAAGCTTTCAGTGTATCTTTTATTGTATCCGTACATTCACAACATAAATGCAGAATTTATTCACATATACAGCTACTGTGGTGAGGCTCCAATGTCAGATGATAATATTTCATAGTGGCAATCTACCTAAGAAAAGCTTTATTCATCGTTTGGCGTGGAAAATCTTTTTGAAATCCCACCCCACATAGCTTCTTTCCAGTCCACATTAGCACGGTGCGGTCTAAAGTGGATTGATCTTTCTCCCCTGCCTCCCTTGAGAACAAACCACATCTAGTAGAGTAGGGAATTTCCATTGTGAACTTGTAATCTTTGTTGCATCACTCTAAAGACTTATAGACTGAACCAACAAGCAAACCAATTATTTGATGATGATAAATTCTTAATATCTAACTTTGAACCCTGATTCTAAAAAAGTGGACACTTTGTAAAACCTAATTAAAAAAGAATGAAGTCATTTTCAAACAACAACAGACAAAAGTGGTGAATCTCACTCCATCCTCGCTGAGTGTCTCGAGGATGCCGCTTTCATACCCAGTCATGATGCTCTCACCTGTTACCAATGAACCTGTTTACATGTGGAATGATCCAAACAGGTGTTTTTGGAGCATTCCACAACTTTCCCAGTCTTTTGTTGCTCCTGTCCCGACTTGTTTGAAACGTGTTGCTGCATCAGATACAGAATAAGCAGAAATTTACAAAAATCAATGAAGCTGATGAGGTAAAACATTTAATATATTGTTGTTGCACTGTTTTCAAATGACTATATGTCAAACGGGATTAGCAAATGATCACATTCTGTTTTTGTGTCCCAGGGTTGTATATTGTAAAGATATAACACAGTATTCTGAAGGATTCCAAGTTTAACAGTAAATCATGAGTTCGCGCTTTAGCTCACTCCCAAGTTAGATGTGGTTTCTTATCATATGTAAAAATGAATTTTCAATTAAAAAATCGTACTGCATCTATAGAGTGCATTCAGCCTTGCACTGGCTTCTGTGGATAAGCCTTGGCATGTGCGGCTGTTGGCTGATTGTTGATCTAACGGGATATGTAGATGGATTCCTGAAAGAGCCCCAGATTTCATGCCTTGGTTGGAAGCCAGACAGCTAAAGATAATACAGAACACAAAGCATGTCAGCGCTTTTAGAGATTAGGTGCACAATAGATTTTTGTCCGGTAAAATAGCCCTCCATAGGCCCGACATGCTGAGTTTGAAAGACGCCCCCTCATCAGTTTCTGCTATGTGGACAGCATCAGTGAAGGGACAGAGCTTTCCACTGTTGTTTGCTCCACATGCATCCTTACTACTAGAGTCTTCCTACAAGCTCATCACCCCAACAGTCCCGTCTATCTAAGCCTATCTGGCTGGCAGAATTACCTCAACAGGGCACATAATACCTTGTTGAATATTTCAAAGTGCTACTCATATTATCACTTCAGGCAAAAGCTCTCTCTTTACCGATGGTAAAAGGAGGAGTGGTACAGGAGTCCATCTCGGTCAAGTGCATGACATAACAAATAAGCACCCCTGAAAAAACTATAGTCATAAAAACATCTCATGACCTACAATGACACTTAATGCTGAACACTGATTTTTTGAGCCAGATGCCATACTGTTGTGAACAATTCAACAACCATACACACTAAGCTTTTGTTTGACATTAAAGCTCTACTAGATGTTTTCTTGTAATTATTTCCATTCCTGATTTATATGTTGATTTTTTTTTTATCCCAAGGGGACGACTTGAACTTGAACGTTATGTCTGGACAAATGTTTTGTATTTTCTTTCTGTCTTTATTAATGACTCAAACAATTAGCATTCATTTGATTTTAAAACTTTTATGTCAGTTGACTAATCGCTTAATTGGCTTATTGTTTTCAGCACATAAGCATAAGCGGTAAGCAAACATAAACTTAGGCTGTGTGCTTCTTGGTTTTGACTTTTTTTTCTTGGTAAACTCAAAGAGCTTGTTTGTGGGATCAGGTATCGTCCCAAAGTGGTATGCGCATGGACTCTGTGACTGGATTTAGTCAGATGGTGAAGGCATCTCCCCAATGTCAGGTTACATGACCACGGGGGTTATGCCTGTTCCCAAACTACAGCTGAAAACTGGCACAATCTGTAGGATTTGTCTGCCTCATCTGTTTCCATAGAACTCAACCAAGAAGAAGAAGATTCACTTCTTAAATGTCAAGGCATTTAAAAGACTGCTACAAAGTACAATTGTCTCTGAAAGGGACTTGTTGACATTGGAAATGAACAAATACAGTTCAAGCACATGACATTTAAAATGCCATTTTATAGATCCCAATATTTGCGGAGTTGGGAGTCAGTTTTTCTTTTCTTTGTCAGAGTAACTTGACACAGTGACAACATCAAAGCTGAAAAACCTATAGCCTTAAGGCAAAGGCACACATTTTGATACAACTTAAAAGAATAAGACTTGCTCTTTTAAGTTTTCGTCTGTAGAACAAAGCTTTGATAGCAGATCTACCCTAAGAATCAGAGAAATATCCCATAATAACCAGCAGTTTTATGTCTTATGTCTAAAGTGTTATTTCAGAAACTATGACCTCTTACAGAATAACTTGCAAATCCATCCAACCTGTTAAAGGGCTTGTTTTCATCTCAAGAAGAACCATTTTTCTGGCATCCAGAGTGCACTCTCCTCTGCATGCACCAATAACGATGCCAGACCCTCTTATTTTTGGATGGACATTCACTCCCAGGTGCTCACACATCATTTAAGATTTCCTGTCGTTGCCAGGATAAGCTCAGAAATGCTGAAAAACATTAGTCACACATAGTACAAGAGTTGCAAGAGTTTTTTCTGGTGAGCGGGATAAAAAATAGCATATTGTAATGTCATGCATTGAATGTAACAAAAGCTCTGCAGAAGACGTGATGAACGTGATGGCACTCACACTTGTAGTCTGTCGCAGCTGAAGAATATAAATTTCAAGCAATGCCTCAAATAAAACCATATGTCCCTCTGCAGAACTGCAAAGTCATACACATCCTCCATGAATCATTACAGAGTACAACTAAAGGGGAATTTATTTTAACAACTTGTGAGGTGTGATTTATTTTTTCAATTAAATCCCTTTGATAGATTATCCATATGGTGCCGACAGAAACCCTACATTTCCTTCAGTACGCAGTGACATTACTGCCGCGATATTTGCCTTTTGTCAGTCCTTGTAAGAGTCCCAGGAACTTTTGTTAAGCCATGCCAATAAATTAAAAGTTTGGATATCCAATAGCATGTATACTTACATGAAATAAATAGTCATTTTAAAAAGGCCAGCTGGTGCTGGTTGGCTGACCTGACATGAGTAACTGCATTCCCTCTGTTTCTCTGCATCATGGTTCGATGCATGCCAGTGTCCTGGTGGCGAAGGTAAATGAATTGATTTAATACATTTCACTTTTTCCAGTTATTATTTTAGTTCCAGCAGGTTATGGCAGTGTGTTTTGATCTTGAAGGTGTTTTTATTGTTAAAAATTCTGTGGTAAATTTGCATTATCTTCTTCAATGCAAAATGACAGTCCTTGGCACTTCGACTGTACCTACCTTTCCTCAAGCACTCTGTGTTAAGTGGAGTAAGATATAGTCACTGAAACATTCTATTCTTTATTCAATATGTGTATTCTGTCATCAGTTAAAGGTTAGCATCGACTCTCATTTTAATATCTTTACTAACAGGTGCACCAAGGACAAGATTCAGTAGCATGTCAGCTTTTCATTGTGCACTGTAAAAATATGTGTGTGTGCAATAACCATAAAAGTGTATTTTTTACCTCTTTAGCTGTATTATTTACAATAACCTGTCATCTCTGAAATATCTGACAGTTAA
Organism: Chelmon rostratus; assembly: GCF_017976325.1. NCBI lineage: Eukaryota > Metazoa > Chordata > Actinopteri > Chaetodontiformes > Chaetodontidae > Chelmon > Chelmon rostratus. The sequence continues at coordinate 14,284,973 of NC_055670.1, read as the reverse complement.
GTACCCACCACAGAGTGCTGCAAAATAATCAGTGCGCGGAGCAAATATATTCATCCATTTGTTTTTACATTTTTCTTTATTTTGACTGCATTCCTCTTCTGCTTTCCAAGTGAAGGTGAATGTTAATGTGTAGTTGATGTTAAGGAGGAGCTGAGATTAGGCCAATGCTAGGCCACCTGCTGAAGGGAATCGACTAGTCTGAGCTGGTGCACAGAATTACAGATGAGGCTTTACCCATCCCGGGACTCTCAGAGATCACTTTCCAACCTGCATGCCAGAATTAGTGGAGGCTGAAAGAATTGTAAACACCATGTTGGAGCGTAGAGTATTTCAGTCATTAATTGCTTAAAAATACATTTTCATCATTGGAGCATTTTTAACATGAGCAGTCAAAATTAAAAAAAAATTGATCTCACATATTGGAAAAAGTTCATACCATGCACCTAACAGTGGTATTCGTGGACTTAATAGAGCCAGTGCAACCGTGCATATTAATAGTACCAAAAAAGTTGATCTCATGTCGATCACTATTGTTCCTTATTAAACGTTTATTTGTGCAGTTATCAGTAGCTGCACTCACATTTGAATGGATAGCAGCACGTTGTTCCGTGACCCCTGCCCGTCCACTCCGAAGCACAGAGCACTGAGTAGGCTGCACCAATGCAAATCGGACGTCAGGAAGTAAATGGCCAGGCCTCTGCTTGTCCATCTCCCTCTTTAAGCTGGTTTCATAACACTTCACAGGAACTGGAGTTTCCTTTCTCGCGTTTTGTTTTTCCTAGTTCATCAAAGTTCAGAAGGCAGTGCTGCTGCACAGAGAAATTCAGTCTTTCAATCCTAATATTTTATTCTTGTTGTCCGCAACAGCCTGTTTAATACGCCGAGCAACATTTTAGCAAAGCTAGACCAGAGAGTATTTTTTACAGCCTGGAGCTTGGCAATCGAAATTAAAGGAGGGGTAGTTTTGCGTTGGTTTAAAATTGTTATCTTTACATCCTAAAGCAGAAAAGAAGTTATGATTTTGAGAAACTAGTCCCGGTCAATGTCAGAAATGCATTTTCCAACTCTGCAATCTAGGGAGATAAAAACTCAATTAATCGATCAATTTCATATCAGTCTCCCTTTTAGATATAGTTGTTCTTGTGCAGGTAGAACAGCTACAATTATTGCTGCGTTGGTTTTTAGGTCATACTGCAGGGGTTTGGTTTTGCTTTAAATGAGATGAAGATGAAGATGAAGTTGGACAGGCAACATACTGACAGCACAGTTTGAGGGGTTTTAAGGTTGGTATTGACGGAAAGCGACATGATGTGAGGCAGGATTCTTATTGGGATTCAAAATGTAATATTGTCATTGTGATTTCATATTAATATTTTTGAGATTTCTGAGCAACGGTAATCGATATTATAATCTAAATTTTATTTAGTGCAGTTAAGTTTATCTGTTCTTGCCGTAAGTTTTGTTTATTAGCTCATAGTTTTCAGAGAAATCTTAATTCACCTTACAGGTGTGGCTATTGACCAGGCAGAGCAACAGATTTTCTCCTTCTTTCTTCAGTGTTTGCCAGGTAATGGTATACCAGTATTCTTAAATGTTGGATGTAAGATTTACAAACAGATAGTCATGTCACTTCAACCTCGAGATCTGAAATCAATATTAAGACATCCTTAGGATTTTAACCAGAAAGGTCTTACTAGATTCTCCATGTCATCCATGTTTGTTTCCTGTTCTGTCCTTTAATGCGATGCTTGGTGCATACTCATTGACCAAGGAATCCATAAATTCAGCCTTTTCAGTTGTTTTACATGCTTTTAACATGTTGAAATACAATGATATAGTTGAAACATGTTCACCATCTTTTGGAGTATTCTCAATATCAAAGCCATTAAATAAAAACCTGCTATTTGTAACTGGATCACTTCTCCAGGAGTGAAAAGATAAAGTTTAGCTCCCTGCCAACGCGAGAACACAACTAGACAAGAACAAAACTGAAATGGATAGGTGGTCACATGAGTAATGTTCATTTATCACACAGTCACTCATGCACATGAAATGTTCATTAACATGTCAGGGCTAGGATTGTGTTTGACAGTAAATTTTCGAAGCCATCATTTTATTTCCCATATCACAACAAACCTGCAAAATTGTCCTTTTTATGAAGACAAAGTCAACTAAGCTAAATCTATTCAACTCACAGCTTTGTGATTGATTATTTTTCTATAATCAGTCTTTATAGAAGGTGCTGAGTGAGCTCACTTATTCACCTCAGAGACACCTTACACTGAGGGCCAGGACACTGCCAATAGCAGCAGGAACATTTGTTATGGTAATTTTCCTTTTAAAAATTTCCTTTATGGATGATCTCGGTATTTCTGTCAAACCTCTCTCTCTCTCTCTCTCTCTCAGAGTCCTGCATGAACATAAAATTGAAACGTGATGATTTGATAACCATCTGATATGCTCAGCAGTAGGGAAATGTTTGACACAGCAAGTGGAGTGCGTAGGGTTGATAACACTGCAGCATTGATTAAACACATTTTTAACTGAACTGTTAAATGAGGTTCAATAATGAAGATCCCATGCCATGATCAAGTTCTATATTCAACTTCTTCAATTAGTTTCGTGCATAAAATCTTTGTCACATCTGTTGCAAGGAATGAGTCTATTGGACTTCTGGAGATGTACAGGGCATTATGCTGTAATTCCTTCTTGGGAAGTGTTGCTGCTGTAGTTGTTGTCTTTGGATTGTAATTGTATGCAGAAAAGCATTCGGGTGTTAAATGCATTTGTCTTACAATGTGTAACAGGATGTAGCAGGTCTGTCTAGCAGAAACTCTGATTCTATTTAAGGGATTTACATGCAATCAGAATAATTTAAGTCCTGTTCTGTCACAACATATTTGCGTTGGTGACATGTTGAAAACAGCTGATGAGACCTCAGTTGAGCCTATCTGCTCCTCATTGGTTGAGGTATTTTGAGGAAATGGGGTGGAGGGTGAATGATTACTATGTAACTGCTGCACAGCGCAAACAGGGCTTATTTGGTCTGCAGTCATCTTCCCCATGTCCTCTTTGAGTAAACATATCTTGCAAGAGAAAGTGCAGCCCAGAGAGTATGCATGCGCTGTGTGTCATTAGTCTGTGTGTGTTTTTGTATTGCACTGACTGTAAAGTGAGTGTGTTTCCTGCCTTTACTCAGAGGCAAGCCCTGCCCCATGGATACGCATGTTCAGATAGGCCTTAGGTTATTGCAACATTTGTCGGGGTGAGGTTCAAGGTGTGAGGTAGGCATGGGTGCAGCTTCTGCATGATTTACTTTGCATGTCCACTTTGTTGAGAAGGTGCAGGAGATGTTGTCGGAGCATTATCTACTCGCCAGATAGTGCCACACTTCTCATCCTGTCTAATCCTACAGCAACTAAAGGACAGGTATGTGCCTATTTAAAAGAGACTGCATCATTCTCTGTAGCTTATTCAGGGTTCAGGGTAATGATTGATGGAGTGATTGTGTGTGCATGTGAGACTGTTTGTGCTATGGAAAGGAGACATTCCTTTGCTGTTGGGTGTGTAACAATGAGCAAAGCATTTTCAGCAATTGAGAGCATAAAGTGAAACATCTAGGGATCTAATAATAACTTTTTGTGTTTTGCTGCTGGCAAGGCCATTGTGCCTCACCAAGAATTCGCCATCCTTCTCAAAAGAATCTCAAAAGCATTTTCCATGTGCGGCACCCACAGTACGGAGGAGTCACACTATGTGGACACTTAACAATGTGCTCTCTGAGGTTAAGGTTAATGTGGGGCATGCAGTATGTACAGGACTACTGGTATATTTGTGTTACCCACATTCTCAAATCAGCTCAGAGCAGTCAGGGCTTCAATCAACACTTCCTTACCACGTGTTCCGTGTAACAGTGTATGCAGTAGGGGATTTCAGAAATTGTTTCAGAATTCAGTCACTTGCTGTGAAAACATAATGCTGGTGGTTGTGAATGCTTTTTGAGCTGATGCTTTAGTGTTTTTCTATCTCAGTCTTCATTCTGGGGATTTACTGAGGCTAAAACGCATTATTGTCCATCGTGGTGAATTCTGATAAATTTTACTTGACCACAAATGTTAGTTTTATTCAGCCAAGTCAAGACACTGTTTGAAAGAAGCAATTAAGCATTGCAGGTCTTTCGGGACGTTAGTAATCGGTCTTTATTTCTCAACACAAAAGATGTTCACATGCTACATAGGGGCCACAGGGGCCTGAGAGCAGGTGGGTTTTCATCAAAAATATATACATATATATATACACACATACACACACAAGCATGTTCTTTGTTTGACCACTTCAAGGTTGTTTTCGGACATCCTGGTGAGTGCATATGTTGGCTGAGAGGTTTAATGGGATGTTAAGCTTGATGCATGATGAAATATTTATTAGCTTACTGCAGACAATGTAGCTCTTAGAGAAGGTATTTTGTGCTTCATGGATTGTATGTGGAATTAAAAAAGAGTTTTCTGAAGATAGTATTGAACTGTTATTTATCACTTCCTTTGTGCAGTAGATAGAAAAGATGTAGCTTGTTGTAGGTTCCCTGAGCAGCTCTCAGCTCTGTTTGCGCTCTAGATTTCCCAGCCCTTTTCATCTCAGCAAGTCAGAGCAATCAGCATTTGAACCGCTGCTTCTCTGAGACTCCCTGCAATTGAAATTCAGGCTAATGTATAATTATTTCTCAGTTCATCTCCATTTGTCTGCGTTGAATGTCTGTGACCCAGTCTCACTCGGCCTCCTGAAGACAAATCCTCCACCCGCTGACTGGCAGACAATAGATCTTTTGACTTACAGCAACACTGAATGTGTTCAGGTGACTGCAGTTTATCTCTTCTTGAAGTAAAAGTGCGAAACAAAGGAATACATAAGTCAGTGCTTTCACATGCTCTTAAGTCACCTGGTCAGCTGTCAGATTTCTGAAAATGAAAGGAAGGATTATTGCTCATAGAAATCAAATTGAAGGTCAGACTAAAACAGAAACTTAGGAATCAATTCTAAATAAGATTATTAATGTAAAATTCAGACATATGAGCAAAGTCAAGGAAACTGTGTGTTCTCCGACTAGAGGTCGCCTGACCTCTCAATGCACCATCAATCCAAATGCTCTGACCAGAAAGAAAACTATGCTTTTGGATGATAAATCATTAATACGCTTAATAAGCAGTCCTGACTCAACACATGCCCTGGGAAAAATGTGCATTTTGACCAGATGCATGTAAACACAGGAGTTACAATAATCATGTCATTGCAGTGCATGTAAATGTGTGCTTTCCTGCTTTAACCTGATTTCTCCCGGTAACCTCGTTTCCTGTGTGCATGTAAACGTAGCATGTGTGACGGCTGATATTATATTTGCTTCTGCAGTGCTCCTTGGGGAAGGTGACATGAGGCACAGGTGGCTTTCAGAGGGATCAGAGAACTGATGAATTCATGTCTGTAGATGAAATTGATGCAGGGCTGTAGTATTTCAGTCTGGGACAGTAGATCTCTCTAAACTCTTTTATGCAACATTCCCTTTAGAAACATGCTCTTTCATTAAGATTTGATACTAACAGAATTAGTCAGATTAAAAAAAAAATCTTTGCACTAAAGCTTCCATTTCCTGTTCCCTCCTTCAATAACCGCATTTAATCGAGAGTCACAGAAAGAGGGGTTGTGCAAGAAGCTCAGAGGAGTGGCTGGAGTCTGAGGTCAGTAGATCAGATCACGTGATCTGACGAGTCAGGGTGGGGTCAGACTAAGACTTTTCTTGGCAGGCTTGGAGACATTGAGGATTATGATACTTTAAAGGGGAGCTTTAGCTCTGGCTAGAAAGCGTGTCTGGTAAAAGAGATGCTTATTTCCATGTTGAAACGCTCTGTCACTGAGAGAAAGACTGTTTAAAACAAGCAGGTTTGTTTTGCCATTAGCTGTGCTCTAAGAGCTTGTCCTGCTGTCCTATACTGAGTGTTTATTTTCTGCTTAGTCAAGGGAAATAACCATAGTGGTAATAATTAGACACTGGGTTGCCTCTTTGTTGCCTCCAGGATGAGGTCATCTTTACTCTGTGGGAACTGAGCAGTATGGTCCTTAGGTATTAACCGAATGACAACCTTGAAATGTGCACAGACTGGCCTCACCTCCTTAGCTTCTCACCTACTTCTCAGCCTCTTCAGACTGTCTAAGGGCTGGTCGTAGCACAGCTTTTAACCGCCAGGCAGTTCAGCAAGGTTATTTTTCCCCTCAACATTTGGAGGGTAACACAAAGAGAAATGCTGAAGAACCAGTCAGCCGTGTGCCTATAGGACTGTGGTAGGTTGGCAGTAGCATCATTGTCTTCGCTCCTAATCCAGAGCTGCTGAGAACTCCAAGCTAAGCAGATTGAAATCACTCTGGACCAGATAAAATGGGGAATTTTAGAGGTAGGCTCAGATACACATCACACTTTTTCTTAGCTTAATGCCGCCTTCAGTAGGTTTTGCTTTCCTTTTTGTATGTTGTTTTTTCTGTGGTTCTGTTTCCTACAGTCTGCTTAGTGTGCACTTTCCTACAGCCAGGTTTAGACTGCTCAGAAATATTCATTTGGAAACATTATATACACAGATTGTGGTCAAAGCGTCAGGAATTTTCTTTGCTTTTTTTTTTTTTTTTGACAGGCTAGTAAGTCATTTTTTTATGGAAGGCATGTTTAATCAAATCATGTCTACAGAAAGGCATGATATAGTCCATTTTATGCTTAATATATTGTGATTTAAATAATAGTCACCATAACAGTGTCCAGCTTCCATAGCTGCACACTTCTCTTTGTCCTTCAGTGAGAAGATGCTGAGAGAAAAAGCAGAAAGGATTTTGTCCAACCCAACCGGCTTGGCAACTTCTGTCAGTTTTAAAATTTGCACTCGGTCGGGCCTGTCTGTGTTGTTCTCCTCTGTGTTTGTGCAGAAGTCAGGGAGGAGGAGCTCAAACAGCTCAAAATTCAAACAGCCTTTCCCGTTTCCTGTTGCTGTGTTTTCTGGGAATCAAGTGCCATGTCCTTGATTCAGAGGCTGCAGTGGAGGTGGGCGGGAGGCAAAGCTCTATGTTGCAATACCATGAATGAGCAGGAAAGGAATTTAGGAGACGGACAGGGGGATACATGGAATATCCTGTGAGGACTAACATGCTTGATGGTAGTAAAACCTTATCTGTCATTTAACACCAGGCCTGGCACATGGCTCGGTTCAGCTCAGACACCTTGAAATGCTCATGCAGCCTTGGTGACAGACTCCCAGAATACCTCAGGGTCACATTTCGTCCAAATGTCTGGGGGACCTCCCACGTACTCCTTGCCTCCCTCCCCAGCTGCCTCATCCCTGGCCAAAAACTTTTATGTTCTCACTGTAAACAACCCAACCGGCTCACACAAACTGGCTGTCAGCCTGAGCTAAATGATTCCTTACTTGTCTGTGTGTGTGTTTGTGTCTGTGTGTGAGTGGGTGTGGTAGACACATTCAAGTCAGTGAGTGCTTCTACATGACAGTATGTGACCCTTTAACCCTTTTTAGAATGATGTCTGTTCGCAAGAAATTGACTCATTCAGTAAAGCTACTGTATACCGGGTCCTGCATTCACCCTCAGGCTGCCATTATGGATAAGCATACTATAATACTTCTGTGGAAGGAGTATTCAGTTGCTAGCGACAGCGCTACTTTGTGAATTACTGTATGATCATGGTGGTTTTAGCTGCTAATATTCCTCCACATATTCACATGTAAAGATGTCGTCTCACCACAACATGCATCACCTCGACTGCATCCTGTATGGTGCAAGTCACGATATATGTGGAGAACCCAAAGGGTGGAATATGTCTTTATGTTGGTATCTTGGAGACGACAGTGGCAGTGGATCTCTAAGGCAGTAAAAGTCATAGTAAAATAAAATTCCTGTTTCCCTGAAGTCACATAGCTCCTATGTTATTAGACGTCTTGCATTTGTCTGCCTCTGCAGCCCTGAGATGTGAGGCAGCCATTGCAGCCTTTAGCTGCGCTGTCTGGCTCAACAGGCTCTTTCTAGTAAATATGGATCCACCTTGAGCAACGTTCCCTTGACACTCTCCCTGTCAACAGATATAATGAGACCATAACTATTCGTTCTACTTTCTCATTTCAGTCCAGGACAAGAGGCCAGTGAGAGCGAAGGAGACAGGAACACCTTATCTCCTCCGTCGGGCTGTTTTTTAGCGTTATTTTTTTTCAAAGGCCGGCCCTCACTCATCTTCAACCTTTCCACTGCTTCTTATACACAAGCATGTATAGTCTTCACCTGTGCGCACACATTTCGGGCAGCTTATGCATCCTTAGGATTTGAATTTCCATTGTTTTGCGCCTTCACTAGAATCGCTGGCTGTCGTTCTGTTTGTGTTGTATTTTTTTATGTGACTGTATTACATACACAAATCATTATTTAACTTGTGTGTTGTCTCAAGGCCATATGGCATTGATTTGCACTGTCACAGACGTGAAACACTGACAGCCTTTTTCTCTTTGGGCCATATGGTGTGTGTGGGTGTACGTTTGTGTATTGCTGGTGGTGGTGGCGTGTGACCATTGATAGTCACTGCTCATCACTCCGCTGTGTATATCGGGGAGTGGCTGACTCAAAGAGTGTGTTTGCACATGCATACACACACGCTGCTATGTGTGTACAAGATTGTGGGGGATTTTTGTGTTGTTTTGTTTTTTTCCAGAAGAGTGCCTGTGGTGACCAGATTTTGTTTGTTTGTTGTGTGTGCGTGCGTGTGTGTGTCCGCACAGGAGGAATGCCAGCTCCTGAGCAGAGCCCAGTGACGGAGGAGGGGCTTCTGCTGACCATCCGCGACAGTTCAACTGGCCGCAACATGGAGGCTGACAACACCGCCAACAACATCCTGGCCTCCGTCAAAGAACAGGTTGTGTGTTTCTTCCGTTCATACTTCACTAAGAGCCCATTGATTCATTCTACATCTCTGTTATCTTGGGACTGTTAAAGCTTTATGAACCATTTATGTACAGTGACATTTATAGAATGCTAAATTGTCTCATGACTGACTCACACATTCGAAGAAATCCACTGGGTACCGTATGTCGACATCTTTTTCCTGCAAATTTGTGTCACACGCCCTGTTGTCACTGTAATCATATAACTTACCTCTGCGACACAGAGCTCGCAGTAGAAAGTTGTCATTTCTTCGTGTGTGGGATGATGAAAAGATTTTTTTGTTTATAGCAGAACTGTGGTCGGAGTGGACTTCGTTTATTTCTTTTTTGTCTTGTGGAAAGATTGAAGTGGAATAAACTTGACTAGGAGCTATTGGTTGTTTATTGCCTGCAGTCATGGCCTGGCTTGCATGAATGGACAACCAGGAAGATCATCTCTAACTGGGTTTGTGAGCCTGTGGAGGGACATGCCCTCTGACTCACTCCATCTATGCCTGTCTCTCTGTGATTCATCCACACTCCCTTCTGTTACACACACACACACACAAGCTCCCTTCCTCTCTGGCTGCTCTCCAGCCCTCCATATTCCTGGGACTCCAGCACAGGGCAAACCGGGCTAAAGAGATCTACTCATTATTAATGATGTTAATTCCCTTCTGTGACATCTCACATACCTTTCTTTTTCCCGAGTGACACTGTAGTTGAGCTACAATTTGAAATGAATTGAATGTGTTCTCTGGTATTTATTAACGAATGACTCACAACGTCCCATGTAGGCTCACTGCAGGAAAATGGGTATTGTTTACATGTGCAATGAAGGAAGGAAGGAGAGAGCACCTGCCGATGTCACTTCCTTCCCTAGAGTATTCCTCAGTGGCTCGTCCGGTTAGAGCAGATATCCATGCAGGCAAGCAGGAAGAGCGAGTAGTCTGCCTGAGCTGTTGCTTTTAGAGCGACTGGCTGGAGACATGCCTCAAAGGGGATTCCTGTTAAAGAGCAGAGCCTGTAAAATGATCGTTCTCCTTAGTATTTAAGTTGGAGAGGCAAATCAGAGGGTGAGTGAGAGTTAATAGAGGGAGGAGGTCAGAGACCGGGTTAGTGTGAGTGTGCTTTTTCCTTCTGTGCTCTTGCGTGAGGCTTTCCTGTGATTGTTGAGAGGCAGACCTTCGAGGGATTTCGCTGTTGATGTAAACATGCGAGTCTGCTGCATTGTAGCTGTGGTCGCAGTTAGGGCTGGGGCTTCGGATGACTGGGTGTTTGGTAAGTGTTTACTTTACAGCTCTACTATCTTTTATGTTTTGTCCCCTTTTCATTGGCTTATTTCCCTCCCTTCACTTGTCTTATTCACTCTCTTTCCAAACTTTTGTTTCTGTGACTGCTGTGGTTACAGCTGCGCAAGCTTTTCCCAGATGCCCAAACAAGGAGAGATTCACCGACGTATTATTATTGCATTCTCCCTGTGTGTTCATTTGCCTTGACTTGTGTCTTCCCTCTTTCTTCCCTTCTGACTGCTAACAAGCCCCAATCTTTTTGCCATTCATTTGAGGATTTGGTTCGTGCTGCAGTTCCTCCTTATTAGAGTCCTGTCTTTGCTATGTGCCTCTTTAATAGCACTGATCCACCATCTCGATGTCACATTCATAATGGTTAATTATAGACCCCATTCAAGTGTTTAAATGTCAATGTTTTTATTTCTGCACATTTACACTTGCTTCGAAGAATCATGCATGCTATTTTTTTTTAGCCACATAACCTAAAACTGTGTTGTAATTCAGAATTAACTTTACAAATTTCCTATCTTCAGTATTTATTATCTTATTAAATTTTCATTTAACTGGAGGGGTTGTTTCAAGGATTATCCAAGACCTAGTTTTTTATCTGTTTCATCTTAAGTGTAATTGAAGCAGTGGGAGGCTGTGGCACTCATCCAGACAGATTGTCCTTTCTGTAGATTCAGCATTCATGGCACTCTGGTGTGTGTAGTCAGTGTTTTTAACTTTTTTCTTTTTAAACTTTATTCTTTTTTCTATATATTTTATTTTTCCCACAGGCCCACAGATGTTTTTGGTGTTTATTTGAATATTAGAAAAAATAGGTGTCCAAAAAATCAGTACTCAGTAATTCCATATGAGAATCATCTATCAAAATACCATTTGCAGCTCATACATTGTGTAGTTTATGTAGTACATTGTGTTTATCACTGCATTTTTTTTCCCATTCTTATTCTAAAACAGTCCGCTCACCAGCTCTTTTGCATTTTATCCTGATTTTTCTCTTCACTCTTTGTTGCTGAAAGCATAATCTGAGCCAGGAGAGGACCCTGTTTATTGTAAATTGTAGTAGGAAACAACAACTTCCTAATGCATGGGAACATAAAGTCTGATTAGAAATATGTTTAAAAATGTTGAAAAAACGATGAACTGTGTGCTTTTTTGAGGTGATTCCTCATTGAAATTATAATTGATTTAATGGCCTCTGACATGAATGTCAGATCCTGCCTCACTGGATGTCAGATACTGCCTCAGTATAGAGACACGACAGCCGTATGTTATAACACTGAATCTGACAGCCTTCTCTTAGCTTTTTTTTTTTTTTTTGCCTCATCATTCACAGAAAATCTGTCTTCTTTGCTGTAAATCTTTTTTCCCTCCGCTTTCACTACTCAAATAAGGGCAGGGTGATAAGTCAATATTTTATTATTTATCATTTCCCGAAAGAATTGTATCACAGTGGTATGAACATACTTCATTATCGTTTTGCAAAACTCTGTTGTGAAATTACTTTGAACACATTTTGATTCTGAATTGACTGAGCTGTTAAAGTTCTTATTCATTTGTAATATTTGGATACTCGATATCAACAGCAGAAAAAAACATCCCTCCAGTAAAGTTGATTGTGTATGAAAGAAGAAAGGCAATTATGTTAATTAGTAAGACATACAACTTTCAGTGTTTTGTTATATTTGAGCTTAATTGATTTATGCTTCTCCCCTTCAGCGATGCCAGACTTTGGGGAAAAAGTGCAGTGTTGACCAATGAATCTGTATCAGTATCAATATTGTATACTATTGGTGGGGAAATACCCTGTATATTGCAGTTGATACACTGGCAAAACCACACAGTATTGTGCATCCCTTGCAAATTCCTTTGGACCTGTGGTAGACTGTTACTATTTGAATAGAGATATTGGGAAATCTGTATAACAATTTTGGTAACCTCCCAAAACCAACATTGGCCAGGTGTGCGTAGGAGAGAAAAGAAGCAGGGTTTGAACTTCACTCCTAAGCACTATTTTTTCATTAAACAACCGAGTGCAACACTACAAATGCCCCCCCTCTGACAACAGGCTTTTCACCTCAGCATCAAGTGAGGTCATTCAGAAGCATGTTCGGACAACACGTCATATGAACTAGTTCTCTTTTAGTTTAACCCAGCCCCCACAAACACTCCTCAAGCTGGATCCTGCTGCATCTTTGCGTGAACTTTTTTCATGTTAGCTCATGCTTATATCCAGTGTGTCAAGTTTGTGTGCTACAGCAAATGAAGGTACAGGTTCTGTGTAGCTTTCACTGATAATGAAGTGTGTTGATGGCTACATTCAATCAGGCTTTGAACCACCATTTTGTCCAAGCTAACATTGTGTGCATTTACATGCATATAAAAATAACATATCATTGCCTGATTAGGAGACTGTGAAATGCTTTTGATGTTTTCTTTTGTTTTAAGTGATCCTTTAGTTTTATTAGTTTTCATTCTTAGTTTGCTTAGCTTTGAGATATTGTGACTGTTTCTACCCAAATAATATGCAAATGTCAGGTGAGTTTCCAACATGTTGGTTAATCAAAATGCAAATCAAAATGTGATTCCAACAGTTATGTAAATATTGTGAAGAGAGTGTCTCAAGATTACACCATCAAAAGGCCAGTTATGAAGGCTTTGTAACATATCTTAAAGCCATTTTGGGAAGCCAAGTGATATTAACTTGTTTTAGAGTAGCTTCCTTCAAATGTACGGCAAGATGCTGGTTGTAGGGCTGATTTTATTCCCTCAAATCCATATTGCAACCAGTAGTCCAATAGTTCTATGATATGCAAATATGCAAGCGCAAACTTCACAGTCAAAATTATTGCTTGTTCGTGTTAAGTGGAAAGTTTTTCCTTAATATCTCTGAAGTTTATTCCTGACGGTTCACATTTGAATGCAAGTAAGATGAGTGTAATTACTTGCACCATATGTGTGTAGTTACATTTCCATAGCCAAAACTTAGTTAAAAAACAAACAAACAAACAAAAACATTACAACTGTGGTAATTTTACAATTCCACCGGTTCTCCTATGACGCCACTATGATTAAAGGTACCCTGTGGAGTTTTTAACCACTAGTAGCACTATGGAGCAATGTTTTTTTTACATAGTTTGATAACTGCTGATGGTAACACAGAAAAAGAACAAAAAATGCTGCAAGCTTGCAAACAGGGATGTAGACAACAACAATTTAGTTGGTAAATCTAACTTTTGTTTGTTTACAACAAAACTCCACATGGCACCTTTAAATCTAAAGTAGTTACAGGAGATCAGTAGGTGACAGTGGTGCATCTCTTTGTTTGCAAACTCTAAAAAAAATAAGCTTGAACTCTTGGGCAAGAGCTGTCAGCTACAAAGAAGATACATTATTGTTGCTAAAGGAACATTATTTATTTGTTAAAGCATTTCTGGCATTTCCATTCAGATGCGCAAATGTAATGCCCATACTGTAACATATGCATGAACGTTTGTATAGACTGTAGATGCTGGATGTCCTCACAGTTGCACATCAGCATCCTTTTGAGAACAAGCCAGATTCGATTTTGAAACGTATACAGGAGCCCTTAGGTTGTCTCATAAGGGAGCCTGTGGCACCCACGTAACAGGCATCAATGAGTGTCAGGTCAGCTCTTTAAAGAGCATCTCATTGATCACTCTGCCCTCATCTCTGCTTCCTACCGTTTCTCCCAGGAGAGGAATAGCTGCAGGAGTGGGGGGCCCTTTAGGTGCGTCAACTTTGATTTTTATCCTCACCAAGCACTCCTTATTGTACACACACGTGTTCACTGGCTTCTCAGTATGCCTATTTTAGTTGTGTTTGTGTTACAGCATCAGTAGACTGGAGAAACGGAAAGAGTGGGAAGGATGGTAGGTGATGACGAGGCTTGTGCCTTCCCGACAGCTCGCACATTATCATAGAGTAAACCTGCTATGTATAGTTTACGTTTTAAGCATTATTAACTTAACATGAAATGTCAAGGCTTACTGCAGAAACACTACACATTTGCAACCATAATTACTCAAAATCTGCTTTACTGACCAACTGTTCCATGTGTACACATACGAGGAATTTTCATTGCTCTCGATGTTACACACAGTTCCAATAGGAATAGAGATCAAAATAAATATACAGCAAAAAAAAAAACAAAAAAACGACGGAGTTGAACAAAGACACAAAGATAGGTAAACATAAACATAGAGCTATTATCTGCATACAAGTAGCAGCAGGCTAATGTCCAATATCAACAACACTTCATGTGTCACCCATAGTGATGAAAGCAGCTTTGTTTTTATTGTCAGCACGTTTCAGCTGCACACTTGCCACTCTTTATAGTAAGTGTACGTATTTCTGGATGGATCATGGATCATGATCTGAATCCCAGTTCAAATTCAGTGCCTTTTATTTGACATGTACTTCAGATGGGTTTGAAGCAATAAGAGCTTCAGACAGGGCCAGAGGAGGAAGTCTTTATCCTTTCTCTGTTGTGGGGAGATTTCCACTCTAACATAAATGTAATTCTGTGGTTACATTGGTCTTTGCAATCTAAAGCGCTGTTGAGGACATAATTTTTGGTATCAAGACTGCGGTTTCTTGCCCTTGGAAACTGTGTTTTGGTGTGCTTCTCTTCCTCTTCCATTATGAGGCTTTGCCCTCAGAGTAGTGCTGTTATTAGCTATGCCTGGACATGCCTATATGTACCACACAACTGGCAAAAAGGGCCTCTTAGGCACACCGTGCTATGGTGTTTCAACACACTGCCTCTCTAAAGCACCACAGTGGAATTTTCCCACTTCGTTGGAGTCCATTACACGTGAAAAATCTGTGTGCCTCCTGCTTCTCCATAGCAAACTGGAGTTCCACTCTTTGACCTGGTTTTCATCTGAATCAGGCACAGACAGACTCCAGCGCACTTTGCAAAGCCCATGAGCTGACCTTGCTTTCAGTGCTACAACACCAGCACCCTCTTAAAGACGTGATGAGCTGGCTGAAATATTACCTACTTGAGACACCAATGCAAGCCTCTATCATGTTTTAATGAAGCCAAACTCATCTTTGTCTGAGTGACCCAGCTTAAGGAGTTAATAGTTGGGGCCAGGGCAAAGCTTCAAGGCAGTGTTTTTGCTCTTATGCGTTTCCATGCCATAAGCGCAGCAGAAAGGTTGAATTCTCTCTCTGCGGGCGATAGTGTCTGTTCCACCTCCATAGGCGAAATAAGGACTCTAATTACAATCGACTAGTGATTTTCTCCACTCCTCAGGGTCTTATCTGCCTTCCTCTCCCTAGTGCTGCTGCTGTGACACAGGCAAGGAGAAATCTAGAGGCATAAGCATTCTGGCCTCGATTATAGTCATAAAAATGGAAGCCTGGCTCCGAGCAATTACCCCATGGGGGAGCAGAACAAGTGTGAGAGAGAAAGAGTGAGACAGATTCAGAGGGGAGGGATTCAGGTGAAGGAGAGTGCTCAGATATACAGAGGAAAGACAAAACACTCAGATACAGAGGAAGAGGGTGGTGAGTAAAGGGAAAAGGACAAAAGTGAGAGTGATGGAGGGAGGCAGAGTCAGAGAGGCTGTCACCTGTGAATGGTCCTCTAAAGCGCTGTGGCAGGAGGCTGTCATCGCAGAGGAAAACAGAAAAGAAGGAAAAGAGGAAGAGGAGATAATCTGCTCCCTATGTGACATGATGTCAAAAGAGTGGTGTGTGTGTCTGGCACGGCACAGCGCTGTCGTTTTGAACCCAGCCCTGGGAGATCTCCCCCCAGCTAGCCTGTTAATACTCATCACCATCACTGTCATCATCATCATTATCACTATAATCATTGCCTCTGTCAACAGCACACGCAGAGGACCGGGTCATTGGGGAGCAGGAGTTGTACTCAGGAAGGTGGAAGCGCAGTAAATGCTGCTGGGCTGTCCTTGGACTGGCATATGCCCACAGAGAAAGTTGAGGTACTTGACTGGGTGAATCACCAATGAGGTTTATGCCTCTGTATATCATCCTCTGCCCAAACATCTCTCAGATGAGTTTCTCTAAATGACTGATCCTGAGGTAATCGCCCAAGTCACTGCAGCCTTTGTTCACTACAGCAACCTCCGGATTGACACTCCCCAGATTGCTTACCCTCCTCATTTTGGCCCGGAGCAATGTTCTTTTTGTCTGACACGACGCTATTGATCTCTCAGAGGAATAGTATGTTCACAGGTCTACATGAATTGCACTGGCTGTGTGATTGCACCACGGCAGCATTTTTGGGTTTCGTTCCAATCGAGGAGATACAGATTGCCTCTGTGAGTTACTCTCATTTACTGCCACTTTGCCGTGGCATTATTATCAGCGGCATCACATAAGAGCTTTTGTTGAAATTCAACAGCCTGTCACTGCACTAAACAACAGCAGGTCGAGTACAAAACTTGGATCAAACAACCTGGTGGATGAAGAAAAACAATATTTGATTCTTAAATGTAGGGAAATACTTTCATAATTTGCATCAGTGGATCCTGTTTTTTGACTCTAGGCTTTAACACATTTGCTAAAAGCACCAAGGATAAGGTGATGCTATTAAATGAGAGGCCTGTTCCAACAATGTGTGACAGGCATAGCCCCACAAAGTAACTGAGAATAAGAAATTGTGTCCACCGCTACACAGAAATTTAAATTTGAAATTCATTTAAACGATGCCACATATTGCTCGTTCCACTTGAACTACTAATGGTGCATAAATTGTGCTTTTACAGTGTAATTATGTGCGTCACGCTGTGAATGTTAATGAGGCAGAGATGCAAAAGAATGTACTTTGGTGCTTTGTAGGGGCGTCACACCTCACCAACAAGGGCTACAAAAAGTCAGTAGCATTTAGATGTCTTAGTACATGTAAATGAACCAACACTGCCAAAGTGGATGAACAAATAAATGGGAAAATCCTTCCAACAAAAAGAATTTGTGGGGAAAAAAAATTGTCTGGTAACAGATTTTGAACTTATTGTTGGATATGATCATGAGCACTGACAGGATTTTTCTTTTTCTCTCCCCCTCGTACCGTCTATCCTCGATGTCTTTGTTATTGACAGCCTTTCTTTTGTTGTCAGTCTCTTGTGTGGCAAGTGCTAGCTGCTGCACTTGCTAAAGGAGATGACAGCTCCTTTAATAGCATTCACCACACAAATGACAGTGTCTTTAATGACATTTTAATTATCAAGCCAAATTGCAACTTCCTTTTCTTGTTCACTTATATGGAAAATGATGTTCTCAGTGGTCTTACTCATCTGTGTCGGCAGCATATTTGATCTGAAAAGCCACCGACGTAAAATTATTTTTGGAGCGATGAGGTCTGGAGAAAACTGTTGTTGGCGCATTCTCAATAGGGTGTAGCAACTAACATGTTAACATAATGCATGTCATCCACGGAGTAATCCGAATATCCTGGATCACTTCTCAGTTGTTTTTTGAGGCACTGCTTTGAGCATCAAGTTGGAATCAGAGATCATCCTCTATGAAATATTTTTTGTCATACCACTTGACACCAGTTTGTTTTGTTTTTTAGCTTATTGATTATCCATGTACAGGATTTTTTTTAAAGAAATGGATTAAAAAATTGATTTTCACCAAAGTTAGAGGACAAAGAAACTTAAGCCAAGGACCAAGAGATTATACTGTATTTTGGCAGTAGTTAGAACACTGGGCATTTTTAGCCATTACGATGAAACTTGCTTACAGTGATGATAGAAGGTGGTGAGCACAGAATCATAAGCAGCAAAAGTGCATTTGCACAACATAGAGGTCACCATGGTGGGTGGGATTGGACATAGGGAGCCAGCAGTGAATCAGCTATGGTCCAGAAAATGACATTTTGTAAGAACCCAACTTCTGCAATAGTATTATGCTGCTTTGACCTTAAATTCCATGCCTGTATATACAATTGCTGCATGTCATTATTCTCTTGATAGAAGAATTAAAAAAAAAATCAGCTCTGCAAGTTTCCTGCTATAAATGCTTGTCATGCTGCATTAGAAATCCTTGCAGAAATTATGTTCTATTGTAAACTTGCTTTTCCATTATCTGTGAGTGAATGATGTTTCACATTTCTGTTTGTGGCCCCTTGTCACATTATCAGCTTATACGGTATAAAAGCTGTGGTGCAGCTGTGGGTGCTAAAGCAATTTTCTCCCTCTGATTCACCTATAGCTCTGCCTGCAGCTGTACACTCTTACCCCAGCAAGCTACTTTACTGTATTTTTAAATGCCTTTCTATCCAGCGTGGTTATTATAATTCTGCTATGGTGGCATGACGCTGCAGCCAGTTTCCTCAAACCTTAGTCTTTTAACAAGGTGACTTTGTGGCAGTTTTTTGTAAGTAATTGCACTGCGTGGTTCCTTCAGGTCTGGTCACACAGCCTGTTCTGAGGCCTGTTCTCTTCGCTCACACCTCCAGCCTGCTTTTCTGTCCCTGCTGCTGCAGAAATCCTTTAACCTCTGCTGTCATTCTCCCACTGTGCAGCATTGTCGGGCTCTCGTTGGAATGGGTCTGCCACACTGCAGTGAGGATGCAGAGCTGTCAAGCCTCATTGCCACTTAATGAACAAACATATTTCTGGTAGATTCCCATCTTTGGTTAAGCGGAAATGCCATCTGCACTGGTTATGCAAAATGGATCTTAATATCACAAATGAACATACAGCCCCTCCTTTCCAGGACCAGGCCCAATCACAGCATTTTCAAAACACACTTTAACACAGACTCACACAGGCTGCAAGAACTGTATAAAGGATAAGATCTCAAGTCTTAATTAATAGTGGGATTTGGACACTCACTACCAAGGATTGGGCAAAGATTGCTATGATGTATACCAATTATTATTCTGGATTTTTATATACTGAGTAACCAAGAATATTCAAGCACAGTTTCACACATCACTAGCACAGCATCACATTATCCTGATCTATCAACCATATAAGTGGCATGTATGATGTTTTAGATGGAGGAAGCAGGTGAAATGATGCATTTGTTCAGTAACTAGGTTGTGTCCATGATGATCTCACATGACATGAACGTGCACTCCTGTGCAAACATGGCAGTTAGGTAGATGGCATCAAAGACCATGCTATGTGTTTTGTGAGTAATTTGGACAGCTGTAAAACCACACTAGCTGCAAATGAATAGTGTGTGTTACATGTGTTTGGAACATATACGTGCACAGCAGTATGTAAGTAGAGCGATTTGGAAGGTGTACTATAGATGTTTTAATAATTACTCAATCATTTTGCATCCACCTTTTGAAATAGATACTGGGACCATTTTTTCCTAGAAAATCACTTAAGTTTGAGCAGACTGCAATTCTAATCATAAGACTTCATTTTGACTTAAGCGAGAAACATTTTCCATAATCAATCCTTACACTCATGCAGCCAAACCTGCCCAACAAAACATTAGATATGCATTAAAATGTATTGGATAATGTATTCAAGTTTCCCAGAATTGAAAGTTGTGAGCAGAAAAAACACACAAGGTGTGATGCAGGGTACAATATATGCTCACACATTTTCTGCGGGTGTGTGAATAAATTAATTTTTGAGGGAGGGAAGCAACAATGCAGGAGTGTGCTGGTGGACCAATTAGTATGTGAAAGAGACTTCAGATCACAGATAATCTGTCCAATCGCAGTTGAAGAGCTTGACTTGGTTGGAAACTTTGTTTAGCAGCCTCTCTTTTGCAGGGTTTCTACTTTTAAATGATTCTTGTGAAACAACTGGTCAAAATTAAAACACATATTTTTTAAAAGGTGGTAAATGAGAAATAACCTCAATAGATGCTTCTTGGTTGCTAGATCATGCCAGTGTAGTCTTCCTGCGATGCTAAATTCAAGTATGCTTTATGTTTAATTTACCAGTCATGTCGTAGTGCAGTCTGTTTAGAGTGCATGTGTAAGTCTGTGTGTTGATATACAGACTTCCAAAGTTTGGACACACCTTCTCATTAAATGTATTTTCGGTATTTTTATTATTTTCCACATTGTAGCTTAATACTGAAGACACCAACACTATTAAAGAACACATGGAATTATGTAGTTAGCAAAGAAAACCTGTGTCATCATCACTGGGAATGATTGGAACAGGTGTTTTTGTCAATAGATAGTTATTTAAGATATTGCCCTCTTAATGCCATTAGCTGTGTTATGTGGAGATAGTGATGGTATACAATAAATAGCCATATTCAACTATTAATCGATGTTATTGCAAGAACCGTTGAACTCAAGGCAGCATCATTATTTGAAGACATGAAGGTCAGTCAGTCTTGAAAAAACATCAAATGCTGTGATGAGACTCGCTGTCATGAGGACCACCCCAGGAAAGGAAGCCCAAGGGTTACCTCTGCTGCAGAGGAAAAGTGCCTTACTAGAAGGAGAAGGTGGTGTGTGCATGTGTGGTTCCCACCGTGAAGCATGGAGGCGTGATGGTGTGGGGCAGCTTTGCTTGTGACACTGTTGGCGATTTATTCAGTCAAGGCACACTTGACAAGCATTGCTGCACGCAGGAGTGGGCGATACGGCCAATATCTTCTACCGCATTATATGTAGTTTTATATCACGGTAACGGCATATATTGTTAGAGTAATTGTGCTGTAAATTCAATTAAGAAATTGTTTAAAAATTACATACCAAGCCATGTATTTGATTATTCTCTTCTTTTATTTGGAACTTCCATGCAACAAAAACAACAAAAACAGCTTGAGTAAAAGATAAAAGACTCAAAAAAGTAAAAGAAACCACTGAATGAAAAGGTGTGTCCAAACTTTTGACTGATATTATCACTGTATGACATTTGGGGTTTTATTTGTGCCTAAGCCCCTCTCATCTAGGTATGCAGCAGCACAGTCTGTGGTGTGCTGAACCAGCAGCAAGCACAAGCCACTTCAGGCATTTCAGATGGGTCTTGTATTGTCAGCATCCATAAAGATGACAAGAGAGTCTGTATATTGGTAGTGTGGTCTGCTGCCATGTGTCATCTGTTTCTTTAGGGCCCGTCTGAGGACACAAGGGGACAGGATCTGAATCAGCTCTTGGACTACAGGCAGATCAGGCCCAACACGCTCATTGTAATGGCAAATAAAAGCATTAGAGGCCTTGTTGGTACAGGAAAGCTGGCCACCCATTGTCCCCGTCCTCTCTTTCTACACTAAGCCTGGTACTGACCAAGGCTGGGCCCACACCCGTTAAATAAGCATAGGCCTTGTTTTAATGGTCATTACTGCTATGCTCAGTCTGATCGTTATGCTGAATAAATGTGTCCCATTCTGTGTAGGGGCCAAGCATGGAAATTGCAATGAATTACACAGAGCAGTGGGTACTCTCTCTCCATGGCTAATGTGAGCCCTACTTACAAGTGTGATCCTTGTCCCTATTTCATCAGACCAGGGCTCGTTTTGGCACATAGCCCTGCTATCACAAGCTAATTATGGACATATTGGATCCATATTCATAATGGTGTTAATGAGTCATGCGGAATAAGGAAAGTCTATTGATGTGTGCGAGAGAAAGAAAGCTTTAAAACTTTTTTTTCCCCTCCCCCCAAGGGAAAGCCTAAGGATGACAGAGTAAAGAGGCATGGCAGTAATCCTCAAAGCTACCTGAGAGGCCAGTAAACTCAGCGTGACAGAAGGGGTGCATTGTTGTTTCATAGCTAGGTATGGGATCGGAGAGAATAGGCCACCTAATTCTTCCATCCTCCTGCTTCTCAAAAGCCATTCTCCCTGATGGAATTAATAATAAACCCAATTTAAAGAAAAAAACTTTATAACAAAAACCAATACAACTGGCACAGTGATTCTACAACTGAGAACAGAGTTGCAACCGATTTATCAAGCACCTGAAAAGACCTGGAGGACAGAGCTCCATGCCTCTCCATACTACAATCCAGATTTCGAACATGTTGGGAACGCTGTTTAAAACAGAATGCAATCATCTGCAAACAGACTGCGCGCAAGCAAACCAAGTGTTCCTGAGCCCATGTACTAATATCATTCATACAGTCATGTGTTCACAAAGTGGTGAGCATCTGTCCAGTGAACCTGTTTCCTGTGGAACGTTCCAAACAGGTGTTTTTGGAGCATTCCACAACTTCCCCAGTCTTTTGTCCCAGCAAACATATATTTGCAAAAATCAATGTAGTGGATGAGTTAAAACATTAAATATGGGCAAGTTATCACATTCTGTTTTTTACACAAACTCTTTTGGAATCGGGGTTGTAAGAAAACTGCAGGGTTGTGCTGGGCATGCAGGCAGGATGCCCGCCTGCTATAGGCTTGGGGCAGCTCTGAATATCAGCAGTGGCAGACCTCTGTGCCATATGTCTGCAGCAGATGTCTCTCTCTGCTGTGCTTGATCAAGATCACAGACCATCTAATCAGCAGGACTCAAGGCCAACTTTTTATGTGAGGCATTAAGAAAGGCATAGCAGTTTATTTCTCCCGTGCCTGCATATAATGACAAGTGCCGCCTAAGATGAAGTTGCTGGACTTGAGAAGGTGACGCGCTGCCAAACAAAACAATTGGATAATGAGCTTAAATGAAAGAAGGCACAGGAATGGTGGGCCAAGAATAGTGACATTTGCAGGAGCAGGAAATCTCTGTCTTCATTTAGACAGTAAGCAAAACAGTTTGGTCTGTCTGTCACCGTATGTTTAATCTTTGTTCCATAAGCATCTGCTACATATTCATATGTGACACGCACACTGAAACTCAGTAAACTTTACATATACAAGATGAATTTCATCTTTTAGGTGTACAGATGGGTGTTTGTGTGGGCATGGCTGAAAATGCATATGTATTTCAGTGTGGATTTATACTGTATTAATCCCATTTACAGTCATGTGTATGACCTAGTGTTCTTTCTGAAACTACCATATAGCAGGACTGAGCTGTATATTAATGTTTGAATGTTAGAAATGTTCTCCCTCTCTCTCTTTTCTACCCTTTGACCACTTTGTCACTTCGACCTTATGTTCTCTCTGTTGCATATTGGTGGCAGAATCGCACACTAATAGTAATTCTAGGAGTAATTCTAGATTTGTAATAAGCAACAGTTAGTCTTAATCCTCTTTCTCTCTCTCATACTTCCAAAGCCTAACCTTAACTCTTATCCTGTGTTTTCTCTGTGAAGTTGCAGTCTGTGCGTCTAGCAGTCGCCACTTCTGGCCCCGTAAATGCATTCAAGATACAGCCATCTTTGTGTGTGTGCAAAAATGGTGTCATAATAGTTCAATCCTTTGACCGTCTCTTGTAGGGAACAATCCTCCGACTTGCATTACCAAATTGTCTTTCACTTAGAAGGGTTCAGTTGTGGGGCTTAGTGAGAGGACTGGCCGTATTGTCTGTGACCTTCAGGCTCCATGTGGATTTTTCGAAGGATTTGGTTGAGTATGTGCAGGACCAAGAGTTTGGATCTGAAAGTTGATTGAATTTTTATTGAATTGAATATGTTCTCCTTCCCTTCACAATCTGCGCATTCATAGTGTCAAAGTACATTTAAATATTTTGAGTTTTGACTATTTATACTGAGTCACATCTGTCTCAGAAAAGTAATAATGGGAAATCGAATGATTCGTTGACATGAAAGGTTGCAATTGGCAATTTTCATTTGTCTAAATCTCTCAGTAGGGTTATGTGTCACACAGATGATTGATGGCTCATTTCTTTTTGTAACTAAATCAGCGTTGTGGCCAATCTATCTCTGTCCTGCTCCTGAGGTGTATCTGCACTCCTGTAGGTGTGTTTTTGTATCAGGAATAAGCAGACGTTAGGATGATCCCTGCTGTGGAATGTGCCTCTTAACGCTGGCATGTGCTCAGCGATAAAGGGATTGGGATAATGATCTGAAAGTTCAAATTTTATATGCTCAATTTTTTTGGTGTGCAGGGGAATTGCACTGCTTAACAGTAGCAGCTCAAAGACCAATTATGTTGGAGGACTGAAGTTATATGTAATCAAACATGACATTTACAGAAATAGTTCAGTTTTTTTCTTTAACTGTTTCCTACCAATGTTTTTGAAGGCATTGCAGCCACATAGGCCAGCCCCAAATCTGACTAAACATTAGTAGAAAAGGCATTTTTTAAGCTTGTAACTGAATTAATTTGGAGTTTACTGTCTGTGTTTCCTCTTCATAATTTGAAACTGATATCAGCATCACCACCTATTCATTGTGTTAATATGCTGCTAATGCAAACTACATGTTTTTTTGCTGCTTTTTATCATTTAAATCTTTCCACCAGGAACCCCTAGGAAGCTTTTATTGAGAAACAGCTTGAGGAAATGCATTTTATCTGTCATGAAGATTTGTGGTGTTTTGTTAGCTGCACTATTGTTCAGTAAAAACTGGTTTACACAACAAGATGTGGACATATTCTGTATTATTTTGTCAGTGGATTGGGTTTGAATATTGCAAAAGGGGAACGATACCAGAGAATATAGCCACTGTGAGGTGCAGGCTTTTACTGTCATTTGTGCAAGCCAACACAACCATCACCACATCATGAAGGTGAACAATAACCTCCATACCATGCTGTCCTTCTATATTGTTGACATGTATCTGTAATATGCATATGTTCATTTCACCACCTATATGAAGCATCTGGGGCACAAACATTTTCTTTGGTATAAATAAAGGTTTATCAGCTCAAGATATAATCGGGGTTGGTTGTGGCACTGCACGGGTATCCCAGCCACATGAAAAAAAAAAAATGTCATTATAGTAAGGAAATAGGACTTGGCAGTTTTTCCCTCCTGCATGCTCCCTCTCACTGCAAGCTTCACATATCTTCAACTAAGGAAGAGGAGAGGAGAGAAAATGGAGGGTATCAAGCAATAGTTTGGGGGAGGGGTGGGTAAAGCATGTCTACAATATGAAGGGAAATTTCAATGCGCCCTCAGGGAACATTTGAGAGTAGGTGTGAAAAGTAGGCTGGTCTAAGTGCCATAGACTGTCTGAACTTCCTCAGACAAGTCACAAAAGAAGCTGAGAGCCGGTGTGTGTGTATGCGTGTGGCTGTGTGTGTGTATGCAGCTGGCTGTGAATGTAATTGACCATGATAATGGACATTACAAGGGACAACTAAGGATAGCAAGGCGACAATCCTGCCATCTGTACATAGAGTTATGGTGAGCAAGGCCTTTTCGCAAGAACATAAGTGTTGGTGCAGGAGTGCAGATACTCTCTATACTGCCATGGTAGTGATGTGGGTGAGTAAAAAGGTATTCCTAAGGTATGCAAGTGTGTGTGTGTATGCGTGCAGACGAGTTTTATCATGAGCAATCATTTTCTGTGTACAAAAGACCCCGTGCATGTCTTGTAAGTGTCATGATGCAGTCCTTGAAGCTAGAGAGCTGTGAAGTAACAGCACCGCTCAGGCTAGATAATTAGTCAAATGCCGATTTCTACTCGACTCCCATAGGAACAGTGCCACCAAGGCTAAATATCACCCACTGAAGTGGTTCTTATCTCTGTGTGGGCTGGAAAAATGGCAGTACCGTATAGCTTGTGTGTGGTGTGTACGCCTAAGTTTGTGTGTGGGAATGTACATAGTACCTATTTTTTTAAGCCACTTCTGAGCAAACATTTCTAAGTGGAATATGCTTGTTTGCAGTGCCTTAAGCTTCTGTTTTGTGTCATTATTGGCATACAGGCCATGATGAAGCACAACACTGGAGCAAACTGCCTCCCTCATTTTGACTTCAAATTTGTCATATCTGTCAATAAAAGTACGAAAAGCTCTCTCTGACCCTCAGTCCCATGACTTTTTTGTTGTTTTTTTTGTGTGTTTATTTGCAGGAGCTCCAGTTTGAGCGGCTAACCAGGGAGCTGGAAGTGGAGAGGCAGATTGTGGCCAGTCAGCTGGAAAGATGCAGACTCGGGGCCGAGTCACCAGGCGCTGGTAGCAGCAGGTAATGAGAGGATACACACACGCGCGCGCGCACACACACACACACACACACACACACACACAGAGCCACAATCCAACACATGGCTTTTTCATCCTTCACAGCAGTGGCCATATTCCATAGTGTAACCTTATGGCATAGTGATGGAGCAACCCAGTGGGCTGAAATCTGATTGGACCATAAATCTAAACATTTTACCCTCCTGTTTCTCACTTTGAAATAGACAGAATTTCTCCAGTGTTATCTAAGCTCTTCAGAAATACAGTCACATCAGTGCAGAATTTTTTCCTGTCTTAAGACTCACGTCACTTTTAAGTTAAGCTGAAATGAAAATATATAGAACCGACTTCGTGGGCAAAATATTAAGCCTATGTTTATCAGTGACAGCATGTGTATGTGTTTGTGAATGTGCATGATAGTGGAGTGTTGTTTGCTCAGTGAAGCGCTGCTGTCAGTGTGGAAGGAGTATGGAGCTTCTGAGTTTGTTCTGGGAACTCATTCCCACTTCATCAGCTACGGCACTAGGCTGCCTGATCATCACACCTCAGTGACCGCACATTCTGTCCTGTCTGCTGTGGCTCAGACATGTCAGGTTCATTTGTACAGCTCAATACCGCGTACAATATCCCAGTGGGCTTCACAGACCCGCTGTGAAGAAGGGTTGACACTAGTCTTCTATTATCGTACGGCTTTGATGGTTTACCTTAATGTCGTTTGTGGAAGAAGCAGGAGATGTCAGGGTGCAGAGATATACAGGAATGCTATTGGTACTGACCCATAACAGCAGTAAAAATCAGCACTGGTATTGGACAGCTAATAAAGTACTGCAGAATAATAAAATATCAAGGTTAAAAGAATTGAGATAGACCTAACCCTGATATGCTCGTCTGTATTTTACATTGAAAGTCTTACAAAGTTATAGTAAGGTGGTTTGAAATATGTCTTTGTGTGTTGTAACATTCATGCACTTACTGAGCAATTAATATGAGGACCATCTTTCAGGTCTGGTAAAAATGTAATTCCTTAAAGCGGCAAGGGAAATTACAGTGGAGGTTAATAGACTGTGACATTTAAGAGATTGCTTAATGGTCAGATTTTTCAGGAAAATGAACATGATGGTTCTTTGTTGCTTTTGCTTATTTGCTCCAGTCGGGGCCCGCAGTTCTGATGGCACAGCATTGTGCTGTATTATGTGGGTATTTTACTTAAGATTAACCAACCGTTAAACATAAAACTGTTGTAGTTATCTGATTAGTTTATGATTTGAAAATAAGATTATTGCTTAGAGGTCTTCACAGATAGATCAGAGCGTGAGACCTGATTGGGAACCTGTACTTCAAATTAAACAGTAACTCCTTTGCAGTTACATAGTTTCCATCTTTTTTCCCTATCATTCCCTCACAGTGGATAATTCTTGAAATAAAGGACTCTGGCGTATTATATTAATAGTTCTGTAAAAGGTTTTGATTACTCTGCTGACATATTGGAGGCTTGACCATCACCCAAACTGCAGCAAGCAGTCTGATGCCCGGTTTGAGCTGCATTTGTTAAAATGGATCATGATACAATTGGGATATATCCGGATACATGACACTTGGTTGTCGCTTGGTGGTTCAGCCGAGGCTATAATGGCTCTCTGAGGCCTCTTCTGGCTTTGTGATAATAAGCCCTGTGCCCTTACACGATGCATTCTTGCACTCCAGCCTGCATACCTGCAAAAAGGCACCCACCAGCTACCAGCAAATTGCAGTACTCAAGAGTAAGAGTGTCCATTTCCCCTTTCTCCTTTTTTAGAGAGGTGCAGGTATAGAGCAGCTTCAAGTGCTACCAAAAAGGTCTGGACAACAGCTCTGTGAAAATATTCAGTCAGGCTGTTTACTTTCATTTCCTCTTTAAAAGTACCGTATTTTAGACCACAATTTTAATGTATGATCATTTTTAGAGATGTAAGTGACACACTTACTTTCCTGTGGTTGTGCTGCAGCCACTCACACACATTTAACATTTAACACACTGAGTGGCATCGAGATTCATTTTAGAATAAAAGATAGAGCTAGGCCAAGTAATCTTTTTATACTAAATCTGATGACTGTCTCAAATATAAAGCTTTTTTTAAATGCCATTCACAATAAAAATCAAATTTCAAACTTAACTCAGTGGCTCATCATTGGCAGCTGGGTGGCTCGGCAACATCAGTCTATTGATATTGAGTGGAGGACCAGCATTGAATCGCACCTTTTATTTTTTCCTTTTTTTAAGCTTATTTCATAGAGCCTGAAGAAGGTCTGTGTTGTATTTAATTCCTCATGTATTGGCAGTGACCTTGGTATAAATCTATATTATTAGAGACTGGCTTTATTTCTTATTTCCCTGCATTATTCATTCTTTTTAGAATGGATATATAATTTCAGTAAGAAGCCTTGCCTGTTTATCTGCTCCTCTCTGTGTTGTAAATTTACTTAACTTATGAGTAAGAGCAGTATTTTGTTAAAAACAGAAAAAATCTTATGTCAACATTAGATGTGGCTGTTCTGACTGGTGCTAGGGTTTTAAAAGGGGGGCAGGGGCTAATTTTCTCCTGTTTTTTTTTTTTTTTTTAGACATCTATTGATGCCCATGGTATGCTGTAAAATGCCTACTATTCAACTTAAAGAACCTTTGAAGAAACATGTTTGGAACTCAGGCTACTTTGCTTTTGACCAAAGAACCAGGCCTACATTTAGTTCCCTCCCTGCCAAAAAGTCTCTGTTACAGGCGTAGGACTGCACTTTCTATTAACCAGGACTTATCTGAAAGGAAATTGTTGTTTAGTGTTCAGTCACAAGCCTCTTTTTTTAGCCTCTGCACAGCTTTTTTTAAGCAGTACTTAAGCACTAGTTGCTACTAATGTGAAAATTAAGGGTGAAAATCTCTGGCTATTTTTGTGGATGCTATAATGTTGTTTGTTTAAGCAATAATCAATCACCATTAAACACACAGCACTGTTGCTACGTAATCAGCTGGTGTTTTCAGGATCCCCTTCTACCCCTGCATGTCTGTAGTGTGACTGGTGCAACAGTAAACTCAAAAGAACATCAGTGTGTCTGTAACTCGCCTGATCTTCACAATTCTTCAGATGCGAAGAAAAGGCAAACAGGAATTTGCAGGAGGACTAGCAGTTCCTGATTTAATTCCTGGGTTTAGCTCCTGGGACAGTTCAGTCACAAGGGGACATGATTACCCGTTAAGTGATATGAAGCCGCAGTTGATTTTGAACATTTGGTCTGACTTAGACCGTTTTCACACTGCCCCCCGCTGCTCAGCAGTGCATCCTGATTTATTTTGCTTATGCTTTTAGTTGGAGCAGAAAAATCTATATATTTTCCGTTTCAGTTAAATTTAGAGTTTGGATTTAATTATTTTGGATACAGCCCCAAAAGTAGTCTCCTTTGACCTTAACTCACTGTAGCCATAGAGATGCCTGTACTTTCGGAGTCATGGGACTTTTGCATGCAAATGGATACACCCATCAGAAGTAATATGTATAAAATCAGGTCTCACCAGCAGAAATGTGCCTATGCTATCCAGGTTTCTTCTTTTCCATTTCTCATAATGATCCAAGTTTCCAATGCATGTTTCAGAAATCAGGTTTTTGTCAAAGACATAATCACACAATCCCAAAGACACAAATACATGTAAACGCAGTCACTTTTCACACTGGGGGATCAGTAGCCATCCACTACCCCCTCGGGACTGTATAAAGAAAACATGTAACACCGTTTTCACACCTTTTTTAAATCCAGAGAAGGACAAGTAAAATGGCTGTCACTAAACATTTGTGTGTGAATGGAAATTAGCTTTAAACATTGAGGTCACACTGCTTGGCTCAATAGCTCAGCAGGAGGACAGCAGAGGTGACAGCACACTTAAAGGTTCTGATGGGAGTCATTACATTTCATGAGACCTCCAGAGCTGACCACTCCCTTCTACTCTAAAAGCATACAGAGGGTGGTCATCAAACTTGACCTCTGGCAAAAAATCCTAAAAGATGTGACTTCCACTCAGCCAAAGGGTTTGATGGGAAATAAAGTGTAGGCCTGTTGTTTATCAGCATCGGCAGTTTTACAATCACTTTACTCTGCCTTCACCCAGCCAGCCGGTCGGCATGCAATACGCATGGCGCATCATCATTATAGTAGCCATTCTTCTACTTCATCTGCCATGGTTCACTGGAGCACAACTCACCCAACTTCCTCTTTTTAATTGCCTGCGTACTCATTAAAATTCTGAGAGCCATGCTTCTTAAAGCTCATTGAGTGTCACCTTAGATGGAAAAATAGCAGCAGTTGCAACATCAGGCGTTTGATAGGAATGACCAGCAAATAGAGGATATTAAAAAGAGAAGGGTTGGAACATTGTTCCAAGGTCTCCTGTTTGGCCTCTGTCTGTCATTAAAACCAGCCTTGGAAAAATGGCTCTGAGAAATTCGACAGCTTTCCCTTCCCTTCAGGACATATATTCATAGGTACATACATACATACAGCAAAAATAACATGAAGGAAGTTGAGAAGAGACTCAGTAATCTCCTCCTTTTCAGCAACACATCTAGCAAAATGATTACACTGTGCACCAAGATTAGCGCTCTCTACAACTGAATGAACATAAACACATTGTACAGCGGTCTTATTCAGTAATGAGACGCGGCAAAATAACATCAAGTTACCTGGATACGACTTCAGTTCTGAGTATGTGAGTAGTCGCTTTTTATCACATAGTAAATGAACGAATGTAAACACAGCTACATTGGGAAATACAATGTAAGCATGATACCTCCTGATTATTCACAATCCAAGCATCTAGCACTGTGATGGTGATATCATCAGGTGAAATCCAACTCTCAATCAAGACCTACACCACTGGTATCAGTGGCACAACTCCCATTAACCCCTTTCGCTATAACTCCAGCTATATAGTTTTCAAAGCAGACCTATTTTGTCTACCATGAAGCAATGGCAGCAAAAACAATTCTTCCCACAGCTTGCTCGACTGTTTGGGGGGGATGGGATACTTCCAGTATCAGTGGGTTGACCAGAAAAACTCCAGGTAAATGCTGAAATGTGCATTTTCCTTGTAGCTCTTCTACTGTTGGGACCTGAAACCTCAGGCCAAAATGCCTGTGATGTGATGCTTTGTCCGATGACATCTCACATTTCCCTTGCCACCCAACTCAAAACAATGTGTACAGCGAAAGAGGAGTCAGTGACGCGAGGGAGCCCACTCGAAAACCACAGACAAAAACATCACAGGCACGTTTCATAGCGGTTGTGAGGCCTTGGACATCCTCCAAATGAGATCAAGAGCGCAGTAGGGCAATTAAAAGCTGGTGACAATATATATATATATAGATATAGATATAGATAGATAGATAGATAGATAGATAGATAGATAGATAGATAGATAGATAGATATACTTTATTTATCCCATTTATCCCAAGCTGGGAAATTGCAGTGCAGCAGCAGCAGCATTACACACAGGGAAATAAGTTAAAAATTCTGAAATAAGACTATAAAGAGCAAACTATACATAATAAAATATCAAAATAGCGAGCAGTAAAAAGATTATATACATAATAATAAAATATCAAAATAGTAAACAGTAGTAATTAAAAAGTATTGCACAAAAAAGAATATCTACATTATTTATTTATTTATTTAAATTATTTATATGCAGATTCTGAAAATTCATTTGGGATCTTTTCCAGATGTGTGCTATTGGTTTCTGCCGGCTTGGTCTGAAGCTCTACTGCTCTCACTATTAAGTGTGATCCTTCATCCACTGATCTAGAACAGTTCATCATCAATCAGCACGCACTGTCACGAGATCCTTTCTGTTTTTGCTGCTTGGTATCCTCAGTGGTTGTGGCTGAGTAATAGTCACAAACCGCGATCGCTCTCTGGCTGGACCATTATTCTCTTCCCTGCATTATTCTCCAGAGACGGAGCGTCTCCGTGAGATTCTCTCTGTGCTGCACTTTTCACTGGCATGTATGTCAGGATTATGTTAGGATGTCAGCACGCTGTGAGCTTGTACACTGAGTGTGTGCAAATCTACTGTATGATCACTCCTGATTTCCTCTAGTAGCTTGCCTCGCTTGTCTGTGCTCAGTTTCAGCTCCCATCAGGATATCTCCCATCCCCTGGCCTTTTGTACTTTCTGGCTTGGCGTGTTTATTAACGCTGCATGTGAAAAACAGCTTCCAGTCCCACATTTATAGTTTTTGATGGGTCCTCAAACAAAACACTAGCTGTCACCAAAGGCACCTTTAGGCCTTGATAAACACAGATGACAGCAATGGACTTTACATCTGAGTTGTAAACATTAAATCTGCACTTAGGCGGTATACTCTGACCCGCTAGCTGTTTTATCTCAAACACAGTGATTACTATCGGTGACCCTGTTGTGAAAAGCCCAAGGAAAGTGTATATGGGGTCTCAACATGTCTCTTCCAGATGATTTCACTCGTATTTCACTGTGGTGTGTCTGGTTTGTACTGCATGTATTCATTTTTTTATCTCCTGTTTTCCCCTCATGCAGCTCATCTGAGAAGTCCCTGCCTTGGAGGACTGCAGGTATGTCAACTGAAAAACTAAAATGATTGGATAGCTATCCCTCTTCCTTCTTTTCATGTTTACCCTGTGTACATGCATTCAGAACACATTTCATGTCATTGCTTGGAGCATTGAGGCAAACATAACCTCCATCTCACCCTGTACCTAGACCTGAAGTAACCACAGAATTGCGCTCGCTGCAGTATTTGTCAAACCGTTAACGTGGAACAGCAAATTACTGCTCACTCCATTAAGTTTTACTGTAAGATAATGGGTCACAAGGCCACCTACTTTCTGTGGGACACAAAATACATGGACTTATTTTCTCACTATGTGGTTGAAGAAACCCTTTTCTCTGTATCTTTTGTATAAAGCTGGCTTACATTCTCAAAGTATTCATTAGTTTCTATTCCTGTTTGACCCAGATTAAAACCAAAAGTCAGTGGTCAGTAACCACCATAAATACCCATCCGCTTACATATTTTGGTTTTACCTTATAAGGTCCACTCTAAGTGACAGTGGACTAGACAGCTCTGTTCAGTATTATGGTGATAAAACAGTGACAAATGTAACGTAAGTAAGGCGTAACTGCTCAGCTAAGTGCTCTTGAATTATGATATAATATTGACTGAAGTGTGTGTGTGTGTGCGTGCACGCACACACAGACATGTTTTACATTTCCGCAATAATCATTGCAAACATGAGCCTTTTCAACCAAGCCAAGCTCCCAATAATGGACAGCCTAAGGCATATGCTTGTTTTAATATTTATCTGAGCTATTTCTGCACACACACACACACACACACACACACACACACCACCGGTGATGGGGGAGCAGAAGGATCTCTCTCAGACCCCTTTGGTCTGTGTGTGTTTAGTCCACATCCTTGGAAGGATCTTCAGCAGAGAACAGATAATGAATTGAATATACTAATGTATTTCATGGCTTATTAATTGCGTAGTGGAACTTAGTGAATTTCTGCAATGGTCATTAATCTTTTATTGTCGATCCCGTCAGAAGAGCCCACGGGAGGTTATAGTTGTACATATGCACTGGGAATATTAATGCTACACGCTTTTCTCATTTGTTGCCCACTCCCCATTTCCTTGCTGAATGCATTTCATTAGTGTTTGAACAGAGCCGGGGACTAATCACAATCACTGTTTTGCTTTGAATTGATTTCTCATTGTACCTTAGATGATAAATGATAGTCAGATGTGGTAATGTACTTTTTCCAGTCCGAATGAATTAAAGTCTAGATGTGTGGCGCAGAGCATAATGGGCCACGTTTGTCTGGGAGGCCCCGTGAGCCACCGTACGTCTCCAATGTCTGAGAGTTTGAGATAGAAGTGTTACTGTGGAAACAAGCCTTTTTGCCCCAGGAAATGTCAATGCAGTCACACCTCATGTCCACCGAGAGTAGAAGACAAACACGCCAGTATGAAATCTTTCTCTCTGCTTCTGTTTCTGTCCCCTGTCTCTTTCTGTTTAGCTGCTTTTTCTTTTTCAGACATGACAGTTTAACATGTCAGGATCATGTTCTAAAAGACTTGACCTCATGTCATTTTTAATAAAAACCACTGCGATATGCATGCTCTGGATTTTTTGTAATAACCCTTTTACATAGAGGAGTCTACTGACTCTTCATCATTTTTAAAGAGCAATTTGTAGGTTGAATTTCTTACTGAATTTATACTTTAGGTTTCATTGAAATTATGCATTGGAAAATGAATACATCGTTTTACATGTTTTTTACAAGCCATAATAGCAGAAAGTCAAAGAAAGAAAAGCCAACCACTTCTAAGTTTGATACTGAATGATATATGATTGCAAACTTTACCACATTGTGAAGTGAAACATCGGAGATAAGTTTTAGTAGCTCTCATCAGTCACTCACCAAGACACCTGCCTCCACTGCTCTCCACTGGTTCTCCTGACAGCACAGCTCAATTTCTCACTGATGGCGATTATTACTCCTTACTCCTTCTTTTTCCCAGCTCCTTGGATGCATAACAGACATGAAACTATAAGGCTGTGGTCTTTTATATGCTTATGAATATGTATTTTCAACATTTTCAACCAAAATTAGTATTACAATCCACATTTATTGTTAGTTAACTTGACCCTGTCTGGCCTCTCTCCATTATGTGAAGTCATGTCCAGTTTCACAATTTTAATGTGGACATGAAAACAAACAAAAACAAGTCCAAATGTCGCTGTAGTTTCTATAGAGATATCTTTTTGGAAATTCACATAATTTTCATACACATTCATTAACTGATGGCAGCAACCTAAAAGTCGCTCTTTAAATCCAGTAAAACACAAAATTAACCATCCATGGAAACTGTTTAGGAAGGGGGCGCAGTGTCAGAAAATACTTGGCAGGTGATTGGATGAACCATCTGTCTGTCACCGTCTGTCACGGGCTAACTTCAGTCAATCAGATCAACAAACCATATGACATAGTCGGAGAGCGAAATTCTTGCTGAAGCCAGTCAGTCAAGCCGTCAGTGCTAGTTTTTTTGTCTTCTCGCAGTAAAGAAATACTCTGCAGTTCTGATATAACTCATGCTATAGCAGCATCTACGCTGACCTCTTTAAGAGCCGCCGTTGTTGCTTTTGAATGAACAGTCACTTCCTGCTGTCATCACCATCACACCTAAACCACGCCCATAGATGCCTGTAGTTCCTCAGAGAATGCTGATTGGTCCAGATGACTCTGGTTTAGCCACAAGCGCATAACCTGAAGCCTGGCAAAATGGCTTCACGGCTCACAGGATCTTGTGCGATCTTATGTGATCTTGTGAATCCAGCTCACAGAGAGGTAACTTTGAAACAGCATGTGAGGGAGGGAAATGGGAATAAAACTCTTATAGATGTAGATGCGTCTGGGCATTAGTACTCTAGTTACAATATGTAATAATAATAGACAACACATACTATTGGGGCCATCAGGTGCTTAAACAACCAGGGTTATCAAAGCAAGAGCAAGTGCAAAATACGTGTTAAAATTAATCACAGAGGCGACCTGTGTGAGAACAGACAACTCTCTTCAACAACTCTGACAACATTAAATCATCACATATGAGACCTAAGTGTGAATGCCAGAACCCCCTGCCATACATGGATATTCAAAGCCAGTGATGATCCATCTTCAATGTGTGAAGAAAAAAGGGGCTTCTGTCTCTCTCTGTCTTGCTGTCTCCCTATCTTCCTGTTCCTCCACTGTTCTGGCTTTTTGGCATCTCATTTATCAAACAGGGTCAAGGCTCAGTATAAAAACCCTGTGGTCTGAAACGACACGCTGTGCGCCAGACATGGAGTCACTGCCAGAATGGAAGGAGACAAAAGACTTGTTCAGTAATGTTATTACTTATGTTTGAAGGACATAAAAATTTGATCTCATAGAAATGTTGTACTGTAAATACTTTAATGTGTCTCTTGTATCACATTGGGGTTGGACCACATTCAGACAGCATCTCTAGCATGAACAAAACTTAGTTCAAATGCGGCAGCACAGCAGGTTTGGTATTGACATGACACTAATGTAGCCTACATTTCTTAACTAGGCTGTTTTCAAACACTTGCACTGTTTCGCTGACAGAATGTCATATGATTCTGTCAAGATTTACAAAAGTATAATTAAGTCTAACTGTAATGCTTTGGTTTTATTGGCTGAATTACAAATGCATTACATGCATGAATTCAGAAAATCCCTTCCATTGGAAAAATGTTAACTTTGTCAATTCCTTCACGAATTTAGTCCCAGCAATATATATAAAATTAGAAAAGGAATAAAATGTAAATGTAATGATTAATGGACTCCTAAAAAAAGGGTACACATAAATCTCTTGCCATTTTGTTAAAAATCCAAACAAAAGAAAGACAAAGAAAGAGACAGTCAGTGAGCAAGAAACAACGCAAGTCTAAACAGAAACTGAAACTTTATATTTATGAGGTTGTTATTTTGAACAGGGTTATGTCTTGAATCACAAATAGCAGCACTGTTGAACGTGACACAATTGGCAAATAGTGAGGATGTTTGATAGGGACAGGACTCACTGGAGCCGCCGTACCGGCACAACAGGCCATGCACAATGTGTATTCTGACAGCCTGACTCGAGACCCGCTTGAGTCCTATCTGTAAATGGGCAAACACCCTGAGATCACCAGAGGTGGCGGTGCAAGGTGCCGGGTTGTCAAACGCACTAGGCCTATGTGTCAATAGATTTATTCAACAGGTCAGCTTGGGCAGCAAGGCGCCTTCTTCACGGGGGCTCAATTCTCACACCAGCTAACCGGGCAGGATTTGACAGACCCTGGCTGCCAGTGTTTGCCTCCCTGTTCCCCTCCACTTGCTGCCTATTGTTCTGGTGATTGCAGAGTAACCCATTGACACTGGTCACGTTTAACTAGATTGTGATTATGGAGAAACATTGTGCACAGGGACATTAGAGGGCTAATTCCAGTTCCTGTTTGCCACACTGGTTGTTGTCAAGCATGAAGAGAGGGGTGGGTGCAGGGAAGTGTTAAAAGCAGCGAAACTATTTGGGGCATGGCTGTATTCACAGTTGAAGTGACTTGCTACCCAATTTTGCCTTCCCAAATAAGTATGGCAGTAAAATTTAATGACACCGACTGTACACAGGCACGAAACTAATGTTGCATAAATTGTGTGTTATTGTTTCCTCTCAACTCCAAAAATTCTTGACTGCTTTAATGACTATTCTAATCTTTCCATCCATAGCTAAAACTCTGTAATTGTTTCAGACTCAAAGCTCTTCCCCTGCGTCTGACTCCCTGCTCTGCTGTGTCTTCCCAGATGCCTCCACCCCAGGGGACACAAAGTCTCGGGTGACTGACAGCTCCCAGTCGCCCAGCTACCGCATCAGGACTGAGTCAGAGCAGGTGTCTCTGTACTCCCCCGAGCACTCCCTCCATGAAAGTGAGGGTCTGTTATTACCTTCTCTTCGTTTTCTGCTAATCTTTTTTCTCTCTAACCACATCTTCGTTTTCTGAAATTCTTCAGCTCCAAATTGTTTCTTCACTTCTCTTTCGATGACATGGAGTGCTATTTCGTCTTGCACCTTTGGCTTTTCCATGCTGATCCTTGATGCCTTGAGTGTCACGGATAACAACAGATCCCTCACCACAGCTCATGAAAGGCTGAATGATGTGCCATTGCACACTGAATCATAGGGTGTTCGAACAGTTCTCCCCCTCCTGTGCCATTTGTCATTAGTAGTGCTGTCTAGGTAAAGGTTGTGTCTATTATGGAACCATTTATGATGTCTCTGTCTCCCGTTCCTCTCCCCTCTCTCTCTGCATTTCATTTTTGTCTCTCTTTTTCTGTCACTCTCTCTCTCTCAGGGTCCGCAGGGAATTCGCGTAGCTCAACTCAGATGAACTCGTACTCGGACAGCGGCTACCAGGACGCCAGCAGCGGCTACCTCAGCAGCCAGAACCTGGGCAAGGCTGAGCTGAGGATGCAGCACTCCTTCCCGGGTGCTGGCACTGGTACCTTAGTTAGGAATGCAAGGGCCGAGGGCCAGGCTTCAGCCCAGGTACTGCCAGCAACTGCAATACAACATATTGCTGTTGTCAAGCACAAAATATGCCTGTAAAGAGTTATCTTATGCACAATCATATTTTGAATTAAACAGTCATTGTTCTCAGTGTTCAAGGGCTCATGAAGCTTAATTACGTAACTGACTATGAGCATTTAATTCAAGGCAATGAAAGATGAACGCCAAAATTGCTGTTGCA
This sequence comes from Chelmon rostratus, assembly GCF_017976325.1. NCBI lineage: Eukaryota > Metazoa > Chordata > Actinopteri > Chaetodontiformes > Chaetodontidae > Chelmon > Chelmon rostratus. The sequence continues at coordinate 14,246,414 of NC_055670.1, read as the reverse complement.
TGTTTTTCTGCAAAGGTAGCAGCGTAATGCTTCAGGGCACAGAAGGTGCACGCTACACTGCAACATAAACATGCTTCATACAGCGTTGTACACACAGACCACTGAGAAACCAAATGGCACTGTCACACACAACAGAGGGGGGTGGAAAATAAATATGGCCCAGAGTAAAGTTATGCTCTGTAATGAATTGGTTTATGCAGTGCTGTGTAATTTAGCATGTCATTATTTGTGCAACAGTCAATTTATAGCAGAGACCACAACATGATTGTTAATTATTTTATAGGACCTTAAAGACTGAAGAAGTAAATACATGAAGCCATATTGTTTTCTGTCGGACTTTCAGGTTCCAGCAGTGACGACAGCAGTGCCTGGCCGTGCTATGCGGAGGGTAAGCTCAGTGCCTTCTCGCTCTCACTCGCCAGCCTACGCTAGCAGTATGTCCCCCTCCCGCGGCTCCTTGCGTACCTCAGTTGGCAGTGCCTACGGCTCCCCCATTGTAACTGAACCCAAACCCCTCTCCAGCATCTTCTCTACAACCTTGCCCTCTGCCCAGCGCTCCAGTACCACCGGTGGCGGTGGTGGTGGCAGCGCCTCACCCTACTCCACGCAGAAAAACTCCCCTGCTGCACTGCGACGCATGGGCTCCACAAACTCGCGATCAGGCAGCGCCAGCCGTACCACCTCGCCCTATCAGGCCTCTGCGGGGTCATCATCAGGCCGCATGGGCTCACCTCTGACGATGGTGGATGGCATCAACCCTCCACTGACTAAGCAGCCTAGTCACTCGTCGTCTCCAGTCAGGGCTAGTATGACCGCCGTGCCCCAGCACTACAGCTCCACTCTGCCCCGCTCCATGCTCCACAACACCGACCCCTATGGACCCCAGAGTTACGACATTTACGAGAGGATGACGAGACCTGACAGCCTCACAGGTACTCAAATGCATGCACACACAAACAGACACACACACACACACACACACAGCCATTTACAGTCTTTTACAGTCGTTTACAGTCAGCTCAACAGCCTGCTCTAACTCACTTAGACTCTCAGATCAGATAATAACTATTTTCAAATGCCTGTATAGTTTTGCTGCAGTGTTTTATATAAAAGGTCTGAGAGCAATAGCAACCATGAAATACCTTCTGTCAAATCAGAGGAAAAGGGTACACTACATGGTGTTTTCCTCTTTCCTCCTATTTTGCCTCAGCATCCCTTCTTCCATTGGGGCATAGCTGTGTGAATCACTGTGTGTCATGTTTGTGTGGGTGTGCGTGTGGTTTATTTGTCAAGGGCAAACTCTCATGTGGATTCACTCCATGGCCTATGACCACTGGAGGAACACAGGGTTGTAATGTCAATGTTTAATAGAGCCACCCCCCAACATTAATAAATAGGCATACATTGAGATAAAATGCTTCAACATATAGTCAGAATTTTTCTTTAACTTCAGATGATGTAATATGCAAAACATTCTTTATTACATCCATTAATGTGAGAAGTTATCTTTAGTCAAAGTGTATATTACATTAAAACATCTTATATACTTGGAAACATTGACACAATGAAAAGAAACAAACCCCTTTTAAAATGTGCTTCCTAGCATGCTGTCACATACTTGCTTTTCATCCATTCCTCTTAACTTCTTGAGTAGAGAATTTGTAGTGCAGGCCGTAAATATTTGGACAGTGATGCATCTATACTTGTGTCGGCTTGTTGTTGCATCTGTGCTCAGCATACTAAATCTGAATAGTAAACAGTGACTGTAAGGTCAGCGGTTGACCTGGAGTGTAGCCAAAACATAGTTCCTGCAGGAAGACAAATACTAGCTCAAAGAGTGTAATAGCTAATAACCAATTATAGCTAATCATAGCTAGCTTTGTTTTAACAACAGAATAGAAACCAAATCTAGTAGTCCTAATACTGTATAGTAGCCCAAATCTATAATGTCTGTATTTTGGAAGATTTAGAATTAATATTCTGAACCCTTTATTTCATTGCACACATTTCCATATTGCTATATTGTGGACACTTGGCAAGGAAAAAAATTAGGTGGCCAACTATTTACGTGTGAATTTATTCAAAATGATGCCTGCCCAAACTAGCCTGTGTGTCTTCCTTTTGCAAGAAAGGGGAAAAAACAAGTGCTGTCTAATGTTTTCTGAGCCTCATCCTAAGTCCTAACTTTTTAAGGTATCGCCTGTAGATGGGACTGACGCGTTGACAAATAATGAAAACCACTGTTTTCATAACATAATCAACACCTTTGTTGACATTTCTTTAATACGTGAACGGTTTTCAACTTGAGAAGGAAATGAAAGTTGTCATTTATCACTGCTGCAAGCAAAAATCCAAGAACATTTTTGTTTTCCTCCAAACGGTAAAAGCACTTATTCAGCAAATAACTGTATTATTGTAACAAGGTTAACAGACTGTTTTCTGCTTGACTTCCTGCTGCGTGGGGATATGCTCAGATGCCCTGGTTGATGATGACGTTCAAGGTGAACACTTTTGGTTGTTGTGTGACACCAGTTTCTCATCTTCTCAGTGTATTGTGTTTGCCTGTAGGTGTTGCATGTACACGTGTGTCTGGTATTTGTTCTCAGTGAAGTAATAATCTCCAGTGAATTGCCATTTATACCATTGCATGGGTTTATTGTAGCGTTTTTAGCTGCAACATCACATGCAGCGCTGATTTAATTTCACATTGTACGCAGTAGGGCTGGGACTTCTGGCCTAAAATATTATCACAAAGTGTTTTTGATATCATTAACAATACATATATTCCCTTTTAACAACAGACATATGCTACTTCACAAAAAATGTATAGATTTGTTCTTATCATATGTAATAGTGGCTAAAAAAGCAGGCATTGCTGACTGCTTGTTTTGGCCTTGGTGCTAGCTTGTGTGCTATTGCTAGCACCTTGGGACCTCAGTCTCTGCACTCTTTGTCTACTCGGTAGACAAAGAGACAGTTTGTCAAATAAAGTGGAAGAGCTTTGTCGTGTTCCCTGCCTTTTTGGCCCAGGTCGCCCATAACTGATATCAATCTGGACGTTGTTGGACTTTAGCGAACCAAGCCATCATTAAATCACGGAGGTTGTGTGACCTCTGGTTGCCAGAATTCGTCATCTTGTGGGGATACGTTAACCTTCTCTCAGGCGTTCATTTTCAGGTGAATTTGCAGGTTCCTGTAAGTAGGCAGTTATGTCACACTGCTGAATGATGATGTCTCGAGCAGACACAAATGGCTTTTCAGTGTCTGTCCTCTCAGCAGAGAGAGACGCCAGCCTAGTTCTCCTCTCTCTCTCTGCAAAAGCATCCCTCCTGTGTCTTCCCTCTCCTACACATGCACTTCAGTGGGGCCTTACCCCTGACGGTAATTTGTCACAGGTGTTTGATGAGCCGTAGTGGAAGGAAATGGTATGATCACATGATCAGGCTCAATCGCAAGAATTCGGCAAACACCATCCGACAGCCTAACCTTGATATTGTTGCTGTCGGTGGTTTTCTGTCGGTATCTATAAGATGTTTTTTTGCCTCCTTTCCTCACCTCTCTTTCGCTCTGACACATTGTGTGGTGTCCTCTGTTTTCTTTTCAGCAGACCGCCGTGCCTTTATGTGTATTTTCTGTCGTGACCTATCTTGTGCTCTCCTCTTATTCCCCTCCCTCCTTTTTTCCTACCTCCCACCTGGCTCCCCTCCCTGGCTTCATTGGCAGGAAGTCATACCTTCCCTCTGCTGCTGAAAAATGGAAAATGAAGACAAATTGTCCCTAATAACGTGCTCAGTACAGCTACGTCCATTTCAGAGCAGAGTGGGACGGAGAAAGAGCAAGGGGAAAATGGCATGTGTGCCTTCTCAACCAGACAGCCGACCCAACGTGGTACTTTTAACCGTGGAACACTATTTTTACAGCTATTCTCACTTTTATATGTAACAATTTTCTGGTGATCACGCCAGTTCTCCTGCTTGTTCGGAGAGGTTTCTTGAAAATGATTTTTGTTGAGGAATGCAGTCAGCTGCATCCATTTAAGTGTTTGTTTCTCTAGAGCAAGCACGCGCCAAGCCGCCACCGCCCTTCATATAGCCTCTGCCAAGTGTAATCTGTTAAAGCCACGGTGCGAGGGCTGAGGGGGAGAATTAAATGACTATAACGCACCAGGAATGTGGGCCATTCATCCTCAATAGACAGCAGTATGTTATTTCTCCCTGACAATTTGCAGATGCTTTTAGAAGTGACTGCAGCCCTTCTATCAGGGGAGCAGAATACAGAAGGCAGACGGATTAGTCTCCTCTTAGGTTGTTTAAATGTTGCTACTTTCAGGAGTCGGGCTGCTGAGAGGGAGAGATATGCACGAAAGCCCCTGTGTGTGGTAGATTCTGTCCTTCTCACTCGGTCACAGCTGTGCCAAAAGCCTGGTTCATGTGGCCAGGCTTTACATGGTATGAGAAGTCTCTGATGGTCCTGGACTGCCTCATTAACCCTCTTTTCATTTTCATCCTTTCTTTCCCTCCCCCTCTCACATTCTCTCCTGCTTTCTTCTCTGTTGCTCCCGCCTTTTCTTATGGCGTCCCACTACCTCCTCTCTCTTCGTCTCCTCATTCCCTTTCAAAACCTTTGAACAAGAGAAGCTGAACTGATTTCCTGCCAAGCTGCTGCTAGTGGCTATTGTGTGCACTGCCACAGAGTGAAAGGCTTCCTGGGCTTTTGAGCGTGCCACTACAGCACACAGCACCAGCAGCATTATTCAGTTTACTCTGTTTCACTCCCAACCCTGCACTACAGTGTGCCTGCCATTTCAGAGTACTTGTTTATATGTAGCTCATACTTAAGTTTACTCTTTTGTGCCTCAAGGCTAAGTGAGTATTTAACAGAATCCACCGATAATTTTAATATTGTGAACCTACTGTATATATTGCGGCTGCAATGGTTCATTTAGCAAAAAGCCACAAGAGAGCACACTAAAAGCTAAGAGATGTTCACACTGGAGTGCGTAAAACCCTCTAAGCTGCTCTAAAAGCATTGCATTAAGTGGATCATTGCTTTTATTAAACAGTGTCAAAAAAGAATTTCTTTTTAATGGCTAATTGCAACGACTGGTTTTTCCATCAGACTATTCTTAAACAATGGAGAAAGAACCTGGTAGCAGGTGTGAAGAAGTACCGTTCAGCCCGGGAATTAAACAATGGTGGGTGGCCCATGGAAGCAGGGGGGTCTGAAGGAGGAGGTGGGGTGCTATTGGAGGGCCAACCTGTTGCATAGGCAAATGAATTAGGCACAATTTTTGATGTAGTTATTTTGTGTTAATTTCTTGTACTATTTTTTCAAAAAGAAATGATTAAGACACACCCACAAAATCCTCCAGCCACACCACCAAAATGGCACTCAATTGACAGGTGGAAATCAACCAAAAAGATTCCATAAATGTAGATACTGCTTAATAAGTGGCCTCCACAGCCTTGTTTGCAACTTGATCAGTTTAACCAGATGGCCAGTGATAATCTTGACAGTAAAGTTAGTGCTTTGTCTTCTGCACTGATCACCTGCACAAAATACATGTTATTGTATCCACAAATAGCTCGTTTGGACCAGTTGTATCAAAACCTACAGTGTTTCAAATCCAGGCTCAGCCCTTTCAGGCGTATGTGAACACAGCAATCTCACTCAGATGCGGGGCGAAACAAGCGGGCTAAGATTACCAATCAAGGGTTGGTCTCGACCCACCTACGCTCGACCCTTCCATCTGAAACAGCTTGCTCGCGCATTGCCTGATGATTTAAGATGATCTAATCAAGCTTACCTGATGCGTCGTTTGAATAACAATTGTTGTGCAAGTGTGTCGGGCATGTATCCATCAGAGCTCATCTCTGAGAGGTAACTCTTGAGGCGGCACATCTTCTAATGAGATGCATCAGGACAATGTTTTCTAGTCACAGTCTAGATGCTCTCTGGAGCTGGATTTCATTTATTCCACACTGGTATATTTACCTCATAAATACAAAGAAAACAATTAGCAACACACACTGCTGGTGCTCCAGTATATAGAAGAAAAAAGGAGGAGGAGGAGGCATTTTAGTCAGATCTTCCTGGTAATATTTCTGTTTCTGCTGTTGAATTTGATATAAATCAGAGCAAAGTGAACAAACCACAGGTCTGAAAAGGCACTGAGATACATTGAATGGGATACCAGATTACAGATTACCAGTGTGTGTGTGTGTTTGTATGAGGAGAAAGCTCTACAAGCTCAGTTCACAGCTGTGTTAACCCTGTCAGACCAGAGCGACAGAGGCCCATCCCATCAAGGGATTTCTCTTGACTACCACTTTACCACTACCTGCTGGCCAATCAAAAGCTATAGTACAGATATACTGTAAGTAGTGGTTTTCATTCAGAGCATTAATATTTAAAAGCTATATAGTCCAGCCATGTCTGTCAACTAGCCTCAGCCAACACACAATCTGGACTACAACCATCTTAGTAATAAATATTTAATTTAGTTAATTCCTTCTGCTATGCAGCTAGAGGATACCAGGGTCTTTTGACCAGCTGCCCGATGCGACCCCCAAGGGTTTGCCTTCCTAACTGCTGAAGGCGTGGTGCTTCAGAGGCTGGCCCGCTATCTACATCTAAAATCTTCACTCACCCTGCTCCCAGAGGAGGCAGACATTCTTATTTATTAATTTCCTTAGTCTCAGACTGTGACAAGAATCCCTCATTTAGCTGGTTCTGCATGGCGGGCTTGCTGTTAAGCAGCAGTCTGCGCCCGCAGTTGGCGAAGACCCAAGTGACGTTTGGAGCCTCGTGAAATGTGCAGTGAGCAGTTAGTTGCCAACTGTATAGTGGTCCACTGGGCTTCGCAGTTTAGTGAGCTTCACTGATGTGAGGTTTAACACAAACTGCATGTTTGTCCCTGTTAACCCTACTGTTGATCTGGGGAGGGTGTAAACCAACAGGCTCCTTTAGCCTGTCAGCAATGGGCTTCACTGGGAAGGTGTGGCATGCAACAGGTTCACACTGTCCTGGGTCCACCACCTGACTGTGGAAGTGTCCCAAACACAGCTAAATGTGCTTTTAGGAACATACAACCAAGCTGGTCCAGTATTGAGAATCAAGCCACGGGTCTCTGCAGTGGTTGGCTAGAACATTGCCCTTCATGCGTGGTAATGGTAACTAAATAGCAATGTTTACAATAAATATGTTGTTACATAGGCTTTTTTTGAAAAAAGTAGTGGAAATAATTCCAACATTAGTCACAAGTGCTATATCCTAAACTTTTCCTATATGTTTGTGATTATTTGTGGTCTTAAAAGGTATCTAAGAATGAACATTTTTCCTCAAAATCCATTTGCTGTGATTTTACCAAATGTTTTTTTCTCAGTAGACACCAGAACTAAATCTGAACACCAAACATATGAATCTGAGCAACTTGCAACTTTGTTTTTAATACTCCTTGATCTTTGGGAAATGGCAGGACTAACATGAATGGTGAGTAACATTGAAAACATCTTGAGGTTTGTTGGGTAAGGAAAGGAAGGTGAGGAGTCTCATAGCTGGGCCCTGGAAGGAGCAACAGATATTGTTGTTGCCTCATTCTGCTGTTATTGTTTCACATCTGGACTGAATCTGAGTCAGACAGGACTTGCTGCTTCTGCCTCTGCAGCCTGCGACTTTTCTGGAAAGGACCCTTAATTAGATTCAGCCTATTGCTGATTACAGAAGCTGATTTCCCATATCACGCATTTCCGAACATCTGCTCTGGCCATGATTGGTTCATTTCCTTCTTGGTCTGACACTGTCAGCTCTAGTTGGCCTTCATCAGTGGTTGATTTTACCCTTTTAGTGCAGTATTTATTATTCGCTTACACCTTTTCTTCCTCCACAAACAAAAGACCACATGCTGACGCTACCATTACAAAGCAAAAGAAAAAATAAAAAAATGCAATGCCAGTTGAAGTTATTCTATCAGACATATTCTCAATTTGTATTTTGAACATAGCAGCCTGTTTAATCAGATCCACAGTGGCATGGTTATGGTTGGCTAGTTTGTTTTGTTCTTCTCTCCGCAATGTTCTTTGGAGTACAAATACTGATTAATTACTTCCATTCAGGCAAGTTCACAGCGTACGTTAATGTTGACGGCCAACTGGCAATTTGCCGGACTTTAGTCTCTGTGTTGTTTGTAAGAGCAGCAGAAGATAGAAGGATACGCAGCCATCCGTCTTTGTCAGTGCGAGTTCTTTGAAGTTGCCTTTGTGTGTCAAGGCTCTGTAGTCTCACGGAGAATTGGAAATATTATATATATTTTGTTTATTTATCTCTTTTCTAATATATGTCCTGTCACAAAGGGTTGAAGAGTAACGCAATTTCGATTCTCTGTTTGTCCTGTACATACTGCAGAATTGACAATAAAGCTGACTTTGACTTTGACTTTGAAAATCACATTCATGGTAACATGATTTGTTTTTCTATGCTTTCTGTATAATTTATGCACAGTTTTCCTTTCATGTATAAAAATCATGTATAGTTATTTGCTGCCCTTACATTTTATATGTATACCTTCCTGACAAGCATATCCCCAAGCATTTCATGATTCTTTTAATTTTTAATTTAAAGAAAAAAAAATCCAACCTTCCCTGCAGCAAACTGGTTTGCATTCATTTCCATCCAGTATGAAAATGAACTTACTTCACGTGAAACTCACAGTGAACATCACGTCGGCTTTTACTCTTGTCAGGGCTGCATTGTTGTTGTGTGGTCATGAAGAGCAGACTTTGCAGTGCTCTGCGTCACCATGCAACAATGACATTAACTTTGACAGCAATTAAAGAGGACATGTGTTTTAATGTGATTGATTAACCCAAGCCGGTGTCAATTCTCTTAAACTGTTTCTCATACGGTAACAGAATAAATGGAAGCCAATGGCTGTCTAGAAAGTTGGGAGAAAGAATTTGAAAGCCTAAGACAAGCTGCAAACACCCCGTACTGTTTCTCTGTGTATGTTGCAGACATTAAACCCATACTGTCATTCAGAAAGAATTACAGTAAATAAGCTGAAAGTCATTCGGTGTCTTGCTCAATGACACCTTGACGGGACACGTGGGAGTGGAGTGACAGCTTTTTGCTTTTACAGGGCTCATACCTTTGACATTTCAGTTATGAGACCGTCCGTGTAATCACCAGACCACTCTGCTGCTAACCACTCATCCGCTAACCACTCTCCTACGTCTTCAGGAGTCCGGAGCTCATACGCCAGTCAACACAGCCAGCTAGGCCAGGACATAAGGTCAGCCATGTCCCCAGACCGCCACATCGCACCAATCTACGAGGATCGCACGTTCCAGGGCCCGTTGTACCGCAGCCCCAGCCACACCCAGCAGGGCACCCTCTACAGGAGCACCTCAGGTTGGTCCCACATTATTTATTTGACAAACCACCCACAAGGGATATAGCATTATATAATTATAACCATCCAAGACGTACCCATCTATAGGCGGTCACCTTGTAGTGATACCAAAAGCAAAGTTTGTGTCCTAGCATATAAAAAAAGGGTTATCATTTTATATTTTATAATACTCTAAATAAGGTCATGGTTATTTTGGTCATTGTTCCCTGTCTGTAACGATGTTGTCAGGATAAAAATGGTCTGCGGTGATTTTGTTTTGAGTGTGTTCGTAACACATCAGACTCGCTCTTTTCTCGTGCTTCTCTGTATCTTCCTGCCTTGGAGTCGTGCAGGTCAAGATTAGCACTATTTTTTCTCTCAGAACATTTTAATTTCAAGCCGACACGGGGCACTTTGTTTTTGTTATCTATTACAGATGCTCAAATCTCTCAAAGCCTTTTCCATTTAATGTAGGGCCCCTTGACTCTTAGAGAAGACCATTTTTCTGTCCATCTGCCCTTTAGCACTATGTATGTTATGTCTTTCTTTCTTGCTTTATTCCTCTTGCTTTCTATTTTTCTTCCTCTGTGTCACCCTCTCCTTCCCTGCCTCCCTTCCATTCCTCCCTCCACTGTCAGACAGAAAGGGTGAGACATGAGTTAATAGGCAGGTACTGATATGTCATCCTGCCACAAAGGAGTCCATTACCCGTGTGTCACACTGAGAATGAGAAGAAGGATGGAGGGGCCAGGGGACAGTTTGGTTACCCGCATCCACAGCCTTCCAGCTTCTGATGTCAGCATTCTCATCTCATCATCGCTCCTGCCTCAGATGCACATGCTTAGCTTTCTCTCTCTCACACACACACACTTCATTCGGCTTTCTCCTTGGCACACGGGAGATCTGCTTAGACCGATAAGTTCACTAATAAATGCTATTGATGCTTTGAGAAGCCCCCAGACAAGCCACTATAATGTGTTTATGCCAGCTATATTGAGAAAAGGCAAGTGGGGTGGATCTGGAGGGGGGGTTGTTCAATAAGGAGTCTTTGTAAGAGCTACTTCATTAGAAAAATCCAATTTGATCCCAGCATTTTCTTTGTCATGTTTAGAAATGAAATTTCAATGGGCCATTTTCCCCCACGGGCTTTCCATGCATTCTTTGGCTTTTTCTGGAAGCTTGCACTGTACTTTTTTGTTCAAGTGTGAGATTTTCATGTTAAGTAGAAGTATTGATCCTTGGCTGAAAAGATAAGGAATGGAATCCAAATAGTTCTGCTAAAATTGTAAAGCTACACTCTGTTGTTTATAATTTGTCTTGCAGTGTCTTTGGCTCTGTTAGGGTGCATTTTGGTAGATAACCATATTGCAGGATGGTGCTGCTGCCCAACACAGAAATGCACTCATGTGAGAAATTGTGTTTTTGGAGCAGCACCACAAGTTGACGTCTTGGCTTCTGGGAGGAGGGAGTTTGAGCACGCACATGCTCAGTCCTGTTGGAAGTCTGATAGGGATCTGACCAGTGCAGCAGTCACGCTGCCACACATCACGTGGCTCGGGTGAGAAGGAGGGCTAAATCCAACGCGCTTGTTTATGCAGTTCTGTGTTTGTGACCCATTGTGTTAAAAAACTAGGTCATAATATCACTTGGAGCGAATGAGAAGAGGAAAGATGGCTGAAGCGAGATGCTGTCAGGCTAAATATTGGACCTTGTCTGGAAGGATGGCTTCTCTGCATGTTTGTGTTTGTGATGCTTCTGCTTTACTAGTGTATCTCTGACTGTTTTTGGACCTGGTCATGGTTTACTATTGCCTCTCTGTTGTGTTTGGCAAAGTTAGCCTCAGAATACAATGGTGCAAAGGACCGAGAGGGCGGTGAGGAAAGGATTTGTGGATCATCGAGCAGGTTGAGGCTTCCCGTCCTCTTTGAAAACAGCAGGATCCCTCTGCTTTAACACAATCTTGTATAAACAAAACAACAAGCGAACCGCCCCTTGAAGAGGACTTCTGCTTTGTGGAACCATGGGAGCTGTGTTTTATTCTCGTCATTAATTGGTTCCAGATTTTAGAAGTTGCTGAGTCTGTCAGAACGGCCGCATGTTTGTATTTTCAGCTTGGTTTAAAGTTGTATGCTACCGGCGTGCAAGGCTCAGAGTTTAGCTGAAAGGTCTGAATGCTGCTAATCTCCACTCACATGGTTTTGTCAGCTCTCGTGCGTTTTTTCTGTTTATACTTTCTGTCTGAATATTTTGCTTTTCGGCCCCCAGGTGTGGGGAGTCTCCAGCGGACACCCAGCCAGCGCAGTGCCATGATCTACCAAAGAAACAACTATGCTCTCAACACGGCAGCCACTTATGCCGATCCGTATCGCTCAGCGCAGTACCGGCCCTCCGATCCCAACTACACTCGCCAGGCTGTTGTAATGGATGATGGTGCCACTCGCTCTCCCTCCATAGACAGCATTCAGAAGGATCCCAGGTAAGCACTGCTCACATTTTACTGCGGTGCTGTGTTCCTGCGTTACCAGATGTGGTCAGTGGTTGGTAATCAGCCTGGTGTAGCAGGAACCAGCCGTCCAAAGGGACTACTTATGCTTACAAGGCATCCCTGTTCTGCTGGGTCAACACCAGTGTCCTCTTACTATTCAAACAGCGAGCCCCCTGGGTAGTCGCATGCAGCTCTAGCCTTTGAGCTGGCTCTGCTATGCCTGGCCACTTAACAATAGATTCTCACATGTACTGAAGTGCTGCGCCTGCCCTGTGGTACAGACACGCGTGAGCATAGAAAGTGGGTTGACCTCTGCAGTAAACCCCTGACTTTGCACATGGAGAGCTTTATTTACACTCATGTATGTTGCTGAAGTGTAACTACTTGATGTGAGTGCACCAGGGGGACCGCCAGGACCCAGGAAATGCATTAGAGAGACATTCCCCTGGAATATTTGGTAGGATTTCCGTCCATGGAAATCCACCAGTATGTTTTTTAGCATTGGCTCTTGATGTTATGTGATATAATCAAGACAAAAGGCACTTGACCAGTCTGGGGGTCTTGCTGCACATAATTTACAGTATCTTTTGAACTGCAACAAAAGAAAAAGAAAATGCGAATTAGGTATGTCTCCACCAGCTGTTATGGAGTAAATAAACTAGGCTACATGAAGCGTAGTGTCATCAAGGTGCAGGTATAGGCTATGTTACGCATGGCTGTAATAAAGAGAGTAGAAGAAGGAGAGGTCGCAATCGGTAACACAACCAGTTGTTTGCCAGCCACCAGTTCAGTCTCAGCGCAAAAGAAGAAACGAACCCTGTGGCCATCTAGAAGAGAAAAATGGAGAGGGGTCTTCAGGATTTTTTGTTGCGAGTTTTTGGAATATCTCTTCTCTCAAAGTGGAAACAGCTCATCTATCATTTGAGGTAACTGTTCACTACACCAGAACTTCCATTTCACATTATGCGCTTTAGCTCTTTTTCCAAAAAGGCAAAAACCACCTCAAGAGAGTGTGAAAGCTTATTTTGTGACTTTCCATCAAACTACTAATGCGACACTTCAGAATGCACATTAGAATATGGAAACACAGCTAGTGAGGTCATGGTATATCTCCTCTTGATATAAACAGTATTTTTTATTCACTTTAGAGTGTAAAAAAATGGTTCCTGATTATATTTCAACAGCAGTGTAGAGACAATGCATTCCTCACTTCTTTCTTTAGTGTACTGCATACAGAAAAGCAGCAATCCAAGTGTGACCAAAGAGGATTGCTGTGTAGAACCGGATGTGAATGTCATTTCCTGGGCTTATCGGTTTGCTCTGAGGTGCTGAAGGATTCATTTTGAGGGAATCTGTGGCTGTGTTTTAAGTTTTTTTTCTACCCCTGTCGTCATGCTGATACCTTTGCCCCCCACCTGTAATTCTAGAGAATTTGCGTGGCGTGACCCAGAGCTGACGGAGGTGATTCACATGCTGCAGCACCACTTCCCTTCCGTGCAGGCTAACGCAGCCGCCTACCTGCAGCACCTGTGCTATGGCGATAACCGCGTTAAGGCAGAGGTAGGTATTATACCACTGATCCCACGCCGTGTCAAAAAGACTGACTGTCAACATGTGTACTCAACCACCTTAACTTCTGATAATTATTACACATTATAGACAATTTTTGTACGTTCATCAGTGCCAGTTGTGTCATTTTTAAAGGGACGCTGCAGTTTATTACAACTTGGGTGTTATGTTTTGGAAGCTACAGCCATTTGTTGCATTGGACACAAATGCAGCAGCATCCCTGAAAATTGGAAGGGAGAACAAAAGCAAACAATTACAATTACGTGTAATCATCCATCACATTCAGAACATTCTTCTTTAAGCTTGACCTTGCATACTTGCTATAATTGTGAGAGATTATTAGCAGCAGTTTGGTTCACTTTTGTTCTTACCTACCTTACCACTTCAGTCGTAGCTAATCTGTCAAATCTTCTAGCTAATCTTGCTCTGGGTTGTTGCATGATAGGGCCTAATTTTAGCACTTTTGCCCCATTCCAAGACTTCAGCAATTACTTTGATGAGTCGATGTCATTATATGCAGGAGTGTGGACAGCACAGTTATAAGCATACCAAAGGTGTGTCCAGAGCTCAACTCAGTGGCTCAGCAGACCCTTAACAGGGAGGAAACCTGCTGCAGATTCCCACATATAGATGCAAGACACATCCACGCTACTCACTCATGCAATAAGCCAATGACAAAATACCCATACCATACTGTATCTAAATAGGCACACAATCTTTCACTTTTTTTCTTTTTTTCCCACCATTAAAGGTCAAGCTCGTCCTCTCTCACCGTAATGCGTTTTGGTGAAAGACGTTGAGTTTTGATAAGAAGGCACAGAAAGAGGACTAAGATAAGATATGAAGAATGTCTTTTTTTTAATTCTCAGATGCCAAGTGTCAGCATATCACAAAATGATTCATACTATACAATAAAAAGTAGGGAGCTTATTTTGATTTGATTTATTCTTACCTCCCACGTTTGATTATTTCCCGCAGACGAAAATGTAAATTTAGTCTGTCAAACTACCGTCTCCTGTGGTTAAGGCTTTTTTCAATGGCCATGGATTAGCATTACTTTTCCAAATAATTTGTTTCTGGCATGAATAAATTCCCTGTGTGTAGATTCTCTTGTCACATGAATAAATGCATGAGTGCTCCCTCCATAGTACAAAAAAAAATCCTGCTAGTGGTCATAATATTTCTCTCACCTGATAATGGTGTGTGATCTCATTCACGTTGTCCATAGGTGTGTCGACTGGGAGGAATTAAACATCTGGTGGACTTACTAGACCACAAGGTCCTTGAGGTCCAGAGGAACTCTTGCGGAGCTTTGAGGAACCTCGTTTATGGCAAATCTATGGATGAAAACAAGATCGCCGTGAGGAACGCAGGAGGTATTCCCGCTCTGCTCCGCCTGCTGAGAAAGACTGTAGATGCAGAAGTGCGGGAGCTTGTCACAGGTAAGTCAGCATGTGTGGAGAATATATCTACATATGTGAAATCAATTCTGAGCTTGATGGTTTCTTCCACAATGTTACATTCCTCCATGACAAGAATGCAGAGTTATCCTTCCTCTCATGTAGGGCTTTAACTAATAGTTCATTTCGTCTGTGATTAATGAATTTAATCAGTCTATAAAGTTCCAGAAAATAGTGAGAAGATTTTTTGTTCTTTTTACAAATAGCAGTCCAAAACCCAATGACAGAGAAAAGCAGCAAATCATTACCTGTAAGATGCTGGAACCAGAGAATGCTTGGCCTTTTTTCCATAATCAATATTTTTTTTAATAACAAATCAAATGATAATGTGAAAACAGCAGTCGGAGAAATCTGCAGCTCCACAGAGCTTTTTCATGAGTGTCAGCTAATGCTTAGCTGTCCAGCTTCACTCTCACTGCTCTTATAGAGTCGTTTTCAGCTGCAGCAGGCAGCTGTTTCCACTGAAAAAAAGCTCTGTAACCCTACTGTACACAGCCTGCTCAGCACCGAACAGGAGACGGACAGTTAGAGGCTAGCTGTTGAACATACTGGAGCGTTTAGCAGCTAAAGAGTCTGATGGTTCCCTCAGGAACTGGAAGAGACCCAAAACACAGAGTGAATATTGGACGTACATTAGTCAGGTGAACAAACACAACTTGAAATTAATGATTATATTTTGATGATGATTATATGTTCTCCTTTCCACTGCTGGATGTTTAAATATGCAACTGTTTGCTAACAAATTCACCAAATTTACTTAAAAGGCGATGATGCATCAATGTTGTGTTCACAACTTTTTTCCGCTGCCAAAAAAGTCACTTATTGCAGGTTTTAATGATTAGTCAATTACCAATGTTTGTTTAATGTTTGGTTGATCGATTAATCGACTACTTTTGACTTTTGTTTGTGTTTTAGTGTTTTTTCAGGGGCCTGTGCCCACCCACATTAGATCCTTAGACGCTCTATCATGAGGTTACAGCAGGACAGGAACATTGTGCAGAAGGTGCTGAATTATTTACCTGACAAACCCTGGGGTGTTTCTGGAGGGATGGTTGCAGCACCGCATTGGTTTGGTTGCTCATGACTGATGATGTGGTCTCTGAATGTAGCTCATGTTTATCTGGTGCGGAATGTCATGGCTAACCATACAATGTTGCTCCTGGGGATTAAGAGTGAATTAAGATACTCTGACTAAGCGGTTAAACAGGCTGCTTAACGTGGTCAATCCTAAGATTGTGATTGTCGTAGTAACTCAGTCATACATGCTTTTCCTTAAGTTGCTGCTTCTGCTGTCACTACTGCTTATTATATGTGCAAAGAAATGAAACCACATTTGCACGGCATTCATATGCAGAGAGATTCAGCTCCTTCTCTGTCTGAAAACAACGGTCGCTGACAGTTAGTTTGTCAGTCTCCTCCTCTCTGCATTCGACTGTGTGATGTCTAAGCTCTGCAAACAGAGTATAAATCCATGTTGTTTTGGATCAGGGTGGAGCACTACAGAAATAAGCAAGCCAAGACATTTGGCTCCCAGGTGGCTGAGTCAGCTGTTTGAGCTCGACTCCAGCCCACACTCTAACATGGTCTCGGGTTACTGTCCAGCGGTCCCTCAAAGGAAAACACTACAGCCGTAGTACGAACACAACACTCTGTAGCATGTCTTCAGTTTCCTGTTTCAATTCAGTGTTTACTAGACTTAACACGTAGCAAAGGAGAGAATAATCAAGCTTTTGAAAAAGCATAATTTGTTTCTGCTCTTATTTGTATTTGTCTTAAAGCCCAATTAAGTACACTGGAGTTAATGGCTGAAAAGCACAAAAAATTCTGTTCGCTGCCTCCGTTCAAATTTCAAAAGGTTGCACGGACACGTTTTGCCCAATCAGAGTAAGCATCTTTAATGTGAATTCTGTTTTTTGCCTTTCATCCACTAGTCTGAGAGCGTGCTGCGGCTAATTGGTAGTTCAGGCCCCAGGATGTGGAGCAATTAGAGAAGGTCAGCAGCGCTGCATCACCTCTGGTTAATTACAGCTGATGAGAACAATCCACATGAAGAGCTTTCAGCTGGATGACAGGGCCATCCCACACCAGAGCTTGAAGTGCTTCAGACAGAAATCATTCGCTCACCTCGTGTCTACTTTCAAAGCTCCAGTATTATGCATAAATGAATTCTAACACCTCTGAAAGCAGCATCGCTGTTGTCGAATCTCGTGTGACAGACCTTAGCTTGAGAAACTTTTTGGGCTCCCATTGTGTCACTGGCTCTTTCCCGACAACGCCGGGAGGTCCAGGTGTCACCTGTGCTTCATTAGAACTAGCTGTAAGAACAGTCCCCCTCCCCGCCACAGGTCAGAGGTCATGTTGTTGGGACACACAAACCTCGGCTCCCTTACCTGCCTCGTCTCCAAGCAGCTGTTGTGGTTATTGCTCCGTCCTCACACAGCCCCTCAGATCAAAAGGCCAAACCTCACAGCACTGCCTCCATGTACTGGGGACACCTGAAACCAGCACACACACATACACACAAAAGCAATGTTTTGTTACCCAGTGTTAGATATTAAATTGCCCCCCTTATCTTGGCTTTACTTTGGCAAACTCGACTGCAGTCGTCGTTATATTTTCCATTTTTTTGCTGGAAAAGACAAATCTCTGAATCTTGTTTGGTTAAGCAACAGGGCTATCAATAAAACTTGAGCCAGTTCTTTATCATCATCTTCCTCCTGTGCTATTACACTCTTCCACTACCATACTTCACTGCAGTCATAGTGTAGATTGGTCGGTTCATTGTTTTGTGGAGATTTTGAGCTGCAGCGAGTGTCGTGGTATTTACGTACAGTGCTGTATTTGATGGCATTTAAGAACTTGCCAAATTCAATTACATTTGGGGCCAGTTGCACTTTAACAAAATGGCAAACTCATTAAGATTAAAACCTGTTTTTACAACCTTAAAACTGCTGACCTACATACAGAGCAGTGAAATATGACACAAAACAAGGTGAAGGTTACATATTTTAACACTATCCAGTTATTGTGGGTTTGCTTTGGTTGTTTTTTTGGAAACTTGCGAACTTGAAATATGTTGTACTCTATCTATGTAACTGTGTTTTTTTTTCAGTTTGTCAAACTAACACTACTTTGAAAAAGTTTTCTCAGTTTACACAAAGATTAACAGAGTAGCATCAGCATACATAGACCCAGTCGGCAAGTGCTGGCATCGATTGCTGTGTTTGTTTTGTTTGAGAGAAAAGAATGAGGAGGTTAAGACCTTTTGATCATATGAAAAATGAGAAACTATATTCGATCCAGAAATAAATCCGTTTATAGCCCTAAACAGCTCTGCACTGACTTCCACTGTAGGGAGAAAATTAGAAACGCCCACTAACCTCAAAAGCACACACCAGGCTGCTTGTCTGAGGTTTAGTCGATGCAGCATTGACAAGTTTCCAGTTCGACTCCCAAAAATTGAAAGGTTAATAAATTGGGCAGTTTTTGAATGATCAGCAGCTTTTCACAGAGTGAAGTAAATGCCCACCCGGTTACCGCACCTCATAAAGTCGATGACATGCTGACCTGTGGTTTAAGATGCGGAAGACTGTCGAGGTTAATCTGTGTGTCTGGTAGAGAGGTGGTCGGGGGTTGTATTTAAGCTTGATGACTGAGCACAAATATTAGAAACATGGAGAAACTGCACGCATTTTGGCATCAAAAGAAAAAATACACTGTGGTAAATCTATTTTGGGAAAGAGGCAACTTTTTGGTGACTCTCTTGCTAGCTAAGAGGTTATACTGTAACATGCAATGATGGCACCTTTGATGACTATTAAACCAAACCTACATGTTTTACATTTATCTTGTTGGTCTATTCTAAACACATCACATGTTATTTCATGTCTTTCTGTGCTGGAAGAAGGATCTCTGCTGCCTGTTCTTGATTTTTCTTCCATTTTTACACATTACAGGGGTTTTGGGGTGGAGTTATTCCCCATCCAAATAGAGGGTCTAAGTATAGAGGGTGTCATATGCTGTAGGGAAACACTGTGATTTGTGATATTAGGGTGTGTAAGTAAAATTTACTTGATTTATCTATCCATGTGCCATATGGAAAAAAAAAAAGCTACCAAAGTTTTTGGATAGATTAAGTTCACACAAAATCCAGTGGCTATCATTGTAATTACTATAACATGAGTTCAGGTGACTATATTGTCTGCAAATGTCACCCAAACATTCTTAGCATATACGGTTTGTTGTTCTCTTTGGTGGTAGACATCCTGATATGGCTACATAACAAAATGTAATCCAAATTATCTCTGCAGGGCGGATGTACAGAGACAAATACTGAAAAAAGAATAGGAGACCTGATAAAGGTCTGTGAGCTCAGTGTTGTGCCAGATACAGCTACGATTTGACTGTTGGGTAAGTGGTGTAAACCATTAATGTCCAAACTATTCCACAAAGGGCCGTGTGGCTGCAGGTTTTCATTCCAACTAAGGAGGAGCACACCAGGCTAGACTCAATCCATCAGATGATCTCAGTCTTCAGCTGATAATTAGGTGACCTCTTAACTGGTTGCAACAGAAACCTGCAGCCACACGGCCCTTTATGGAATAGTTTGGACATGCCCGGTGTAAACAATGGGCCCTGACACACAAAGCCAACCTCAATGAACTGCAAACATCTTCTCAATCTAGCATCTAATGGAGGCAAAAATGCCAAAAGACTCATCTGACCACTAACATACACCTACCTTTGCAGGTGCAGATTATAGCTCCCTAACCCTAACCTCTAATCTGTAAATCACCCTGCATTTTTCATGCCACTATGAATCTGTTTAAGCAGTCTCTTTATATGCTCATAATATGAATGAGAGTGTGTCTAATAAAAGGTTTCGACTGGTACTGTAAAATCTTTCTTTGCACTGGCATTGTTAGTTTGCAGAGTTGCTTGTGGCAAAGGAAAAGGGGCAGGTGAAATAAGGAAATCTTGCAATAAACGGGTGACATTATTGGTTAACATACAAAACTAGTGAATGGTCGTGTATAACGGCGACATAGCCAGGCGAATGTCCATCCAGTTTATAGTTCAGCTGGTTCTTGGATCAATGCTTCAATAGCTGTTAGACACTCTAACAAGCTTCATATTTTCTCTCTCCCTCTCCTTGTGCTCTCTGGAGCTTAGCTCTGCATAGACTGTTGGCCCTGGTGTCACTATAGTGTTTACATTGGGTCAGTGTTTCAAAGCCAGGCCAAGGCACCTGAGAACATGCCACGGTGCAGCGAACACAGTTTAGGACTCACACACATGCAGGTCTGCTCCATCTGACTGTCAGATATGACTTATGGGTATTGCCGCCGGTCGTGCACCACTGACAGCATTGTCAGTCACAACTCAGTGAATTCATCTGTTGATTTCTCTGACACACTGCTGCCTCCATAGAACCAGTCTCTAATCCTGGAGAGAATGTTGTACAAATTAACATTAGAGTGGGTGTGGAGGAACTTGCCTGAGAGGGATGGAGACTGTGGAGGTAAAAGGACCAGGGAAGTTGGTCAGCAGGCATGAGAATGTACGTGTTACCGGTGCAATAGTGGTCCTATTTTAGGGCAATCCTTGTGTGTCCAAGTTTCCCGTGAGAAAGGTAAACACAGACCTGAACGTGCTTGCGCAAGGAGCAGAGCTGGATCACCACAGTAGGATTTGATTGAAATGTATCCCACTGCCTGAGTAGAGCTAAGACATTCGCCCACCTGATGCTAGGGTTTCGACATGCAGCCCCACGTACGCTGCTGGCAAGCTCTGATAAGACGCATATGCTGCATACTAACTTTTTTATAGCCAAGTCACTTAATTCCCAGCTTTGTCTTGATATTTTGTCAAAATAAAATGAAGGAAAGTTCAGCTAATGATTTTAACTGGTTTGTAAAGCACTTTGATGTACTGTTAATGAGGATAATGGTAAGTGATATGGCTGTTGATGAAATGACTGGAAGAGACGCTGCTTGGCAGACACATACTGTATCTGTCTGTATAGCTTCTTGCCAGCAGTGTGTTTGAATTGGGCTCCTGGGCCATATTACAGACTATTATTGTCTCCATTGGTTCAATTAGAGAGAGAGGGGCAACAGAATGCTGAGAGGAAATAAACAGTGAGGTTAAGAAAGAAGAAGTCAGCAAAGCTAATGATTATTTTTGACCTCACCCAAAGAGGCGTTTTTGAGTACGAGCTACAGACAGATGTGCCCTGCTCTGTAGGTCATGTACTGTGAGTAAAAGGAAGTCATGAAGACATCACATTTGGACCATTGGCACACAAACTGTACATGCACTTTGTGATTTAGTTGTGGCAGCATTTTTGCATGTAGCCCTTCATCTTTACAGTAAATTCCAGCTTGTGCAGCATTAGCCTCCTCCAAGGTGGCTGGTGCCCTGCAGAAGTCATTCTGTGCCTCAGTATAAGCCTAGCAGCAAGAGGCAACTAATTAGAAGAACATGCTACATGCTGGCTAATCCTCGACAGATGCAGCATCAAAGGCTGCCGGGACATGTGCATGATTATCAGTGGTTACCAAAAGTATATTTGAATTGAGTGAAATGATGGTATAATTTCAAATGGCTGAGCCTATGCCATATGGATCGCCGCCCCGTCCTCTTTCTTTTTCCTTCTTTTTTTTTTGTTTCAAGCTAATAATCTTCGCTTGGAGGATATTTTGCCTAGATTAAATTTGATGTGAATGTCTGATGCCTTGATGTTTCAGTATTTTCATGTGTGTGCGTGTGTGCGCGTGTGTGTATGCACGCACACATGAATCTGTCTGTTTTTTGTGTTTGTGTGGAGCCATCCACACACTGAGCTATTAAAAGCCCACGTTGTTGGTATCTCTGTTGGTTTACCCTAACTGCACATGACAGCTGACATAAATGGAGGTTCGCTTGCTTGTCTTCTCAACGCACGTGTTTGCATGTGGGCATCTCCACAGGGGTGCTATGGAACCTGTCGTCATGTGACACCGTCAAGATGACAATCATTCGGGACGCCTTAACAACTCTGACCAACACTGTGATCATCCCTCACTCTGGATGGAGCAGCTCCACCTTTGACGATGACCATAAGCTGAAGTTCCACTCCTCCCTGGTGCTGAGGAACACCACAGGCTGTCTGAGGTAACCACCTGATGAACACACTTGGCACTAGCACCCCAAGGTGGACAACTGGTGCTATTACATCCAGTGTGGCTGGAGGTCGTACTGTAAATTGCTATGTTAATGTTGCCTTTGAGGAAAATGTCCATACTAAAGTGACCCAACATAAACACAAACACAAAACACATTTTTTAGACATATTTAGACACCACTGAATACACCAATCAGAATGTGTGTGTGTGTGTATATATATCAGTATATTTTCTCATAAATAAGGGTCTTAATACCCAAAATACAGAGAAAAAAGACTTGTAATTGTGCACATTTTAAATTAAAAGCTTGTATTTTCACCCGTCTTGTCTGTAAAACCCATGTACATTTCATGGACTATTATAGTCAGTTATGTCGTATTCCCAGCTTTTCTCCTGGGGCTTCTTCCTTTGAAGACATTGTGGTGCATGAGGAGTTTAGCCTTTCACTGGTGACAGCCAATTGAAATGAGTATGTATGTGTGTGTGTGTGTGTGTTTGTGTGTGTGTGTGTATCTCTTTCCATGCGTCAATATGGCTGTTTGTGTGTGCAGGCACACTTAGTTCCTTATTTACTCAGCAAAGTGCTATAATGACTTCAGTCAGACCACACACACACTTCATACATTATGGATGGTGTACTGGGATGGCAAAACCCACATTACACATTCAAGTAGGACACACACATACACACACACACATCAGCTGCCTTTTTGTGTATTTGCATTGCTCATTTGTTTGTTAGCAAAACCCTGAATCAGAGGTCTAATTTATTTGCGTGCGTGTGTGTGCACCTGTGTGTATATGCGCGTGTGTGTGATGTTCTTTTTAAAAGGAACCTGAGTTCAGCTGGTGAGGAGGCCAGAAAACAGATCCGCAGTTGTGAGGGCCTCGTTGACTCACTACTCTATGTCATCAAAGCCTGTGTAAACACCTCCGACTTCGACAGCAAGGTACGCACAAAGACACACACACACACACATACAAATAGACATAGCTAGGAGGAAAACATGCTACCACATGATAACAGGCTCTGGGGAAAAATCCTAGTTAACCCTGTTTGAATCATTTTATTGTCTGACTCTCAGCAACTCTTTCATGTACGTTCTTACTCAAGTCAAAAGCCATACATGCACAACAGCAGACATTCAGAATCCGATGGAGCAGCTCATTGGCCTGGTTTATAGTATATCGACATTTTTCAATGATCGCAGTAGAAATGAAATCACCAGGCACCATAAAAGACATTAAAAGTCAAATGGCTTGTCTGCGATGTAGAGATCGCATCTTAATTGTGTCGTAATGTATCCGCTCATTGACGTTATCTGAGCTAAAACCTGCTCAGCACTCAAACAGTGTGGAATGAAATCTATTTGCTCTGGTCCAGATATTCTTTTTAACTGGAGACCCTTGCATTTCATAGCTAATTGATTTGTAACGCTGTAAACAGCAGGCCTGTGTACCACACACTGGCTGTAGACACTGTAGTGTGCTGCACACAGTTTATTGTAGTGAAGCTTTTGTCATGGTGATTCAGAAAGCCGCTGCTATAACTACCCACCCAAAGCCCTGTCTCCCTCTGCCTGCCGTCAGATTGTGGAGAACTGTATTTGCACTCTAAGGAACCTGTCATATCGTCTGGAGCTGGAGCTGCCCCCCATCCGACTCACAGGGGGCCAGGAGCTGGACGGCTTACTGGGCAGCGAGTCACCCAGTAAAGAGGTTGATTCCAGCTGCTGGAGCAGGAAGAAGAAGAAGAAAAAAAAGAGCTCACAGGAAGAGACAGTGAGTGTGGGGCTTTTAAATGGGGCTCAGATCAGTATTGATATCAGGGAAAAGTTAAGTCTGGAATCACCTGCCGCAAAAATGTGATTCTGCTCTGTATTTTGAATAGTCTTTTGTGTTGTAGAAAGTCCTCTTTACAAATAAGCTATTTTGTATGAAGGGTTTTCAAAAAAGTAATGCTTTGTACATGGGGAATAAAACGCTGTATAATGGTTCAACCAGACTGACGTGTGAAAGGGCAGAAAGAGACAAAGATACCTTTGAGCAACAGTTAGCAACATGATAATGTAAGCACTCACCAGTCATTGGTAAAAGAACAAAAACTGTGAGCTCAGCATCAAAATCTGTGCAGATTTAAATAGAAGCAGGGCCCTGTTTCAGTATCAAGTCTTTTACATGAAAACCCCAACCTGTATCCAGCCTGACTTAACACTGTGGTTGCTTCCTCAGTGGGACGGTGTGGGACCCATCCCTGGCTTCTCCAAGTCTCCCAAGGGGGCAGAGATGCTATGGCACCCTTCGGTGGTCAAGCCTTACTTGACACTGCTGGCTGAGAGCTCGAATCCCGCCACTCTGGAGGGCGCCGCTGGGTCCCTCCAGAACCTGTCAGCTGGCAACTGGAAGGTACAGTACTAATGTTTGTGTATCTGTGTACACACAAACAAATACACACGTTCTCTTTTGTTTTTATGTACACTGTTAAATGTGATATCGTCTGAAACAAAGCATCTATTCAACTGGTAAAAAAGGATTTGACAGCTCAGTCGAAGCTGACGTCACTTTTACGCTTGGAATCACACCTGCGACTCCAAGACCGTCTATTTTCCTGTGTGGCATCGAGACCCTTTTGAAGGTTAAATGCCTTCTGTGTGTGCTTTTGTGCGTACAGTTTGCAGCGTACATTCGTGCGGCGGTGCGTAAGGAGAAGGGACTGCCCATCCTAGTGGAGCTGCTGCGGATGGATAACGACAGGGTGGTGTGTTCGGTTGCCACGGCTCTGAGGAACATGGCGCTGGATGTCAGGAACAAGGAGCTCATAGGTCAGGAGTCACACTGTCAATCTACTAACATTTCAGACTGTCGTGATTCAGATGAGTTGAATATATGAAGATTTTTAATCCTGTTCTGACTTTGTCTGGATTACCTGCTAATGTTTTAAATGGGTTTAGTTTGGCTATAAATACAGCATAGCAGTACATCAGTACAATACAGTATAGCTTTACATCGTTAACATTATAACATGCACATTGATGTAGTGTATCTAAGTGCTGAGTCAGAAAGTACATCCGATATATAAGGAGGTACATTGAGTGGAATCCTTGGTGCCATTTGACTGTATATTAATATGTATAATAATTAATGTGTATATACGTCATATTTCGTCCCAAATCGTTTTGCATTTTGCATATTAAACAGCATGAACCACGTTAAACAATGCGTTTAAAATTCAGTTTTTTACAGTAAAATGCAGAAGCAGAGTCAGGGCATTGTGTAACCATTCTAAGTACTAGTTATTGTTTTTTTTTTTTTATCTCACTCCCGCTCTTTTTGTTCCATTAAACAGTCGCATTTAATGAAAAACAAGTTTTTATGTGCTCTCGCTGCGGAATTAATGAGGAGTTACAGTTCCAGCAATGCAGGGGTGACGGCTGTAGGCAGAGGAGGGGAGGAGTTGCAGCAGTGTTGGTTTAAGGTGCTTTTGGTTTTGTGTGTGTGTGTGTGTGTGTCTGTGAGAGAGAGAGAGAAAGAGAGAGTTTGTGCTGCATGTATTCAGGACCTTCAGCTGGGCTGCCCTGCTGAAGGAGAGATAGGGGAAACAATCCTTTTTTTTTTAACACCAGGATGCACACACAGTCTGACGTCCTTGCGATGATAATGCAATGTCATTTAGGAAAGCTGTCTACCTCGCTGCAGTCTCAAGCCAAATTAATATATCATTCACGCTATAAAAAGAACAAAATGTAGTATGGTCACTGTGGCATACGTATACATTATGTAACATGCAAAAAAACAAAGCATTAGATGTGTATGTGTGCCAACCCCCTCCCTCCTTCCCCTCTCTGTGCATAAGCTTCTGTCCACAAACCTGCTGTACAGTATGTCATAATGTGGTAGCAGCATGTCTTACTTACCCCTCCTCTCTCTTAGGGAAGTATGCGATGAGGGACCTGGTCAATCGTCTCCCTGGGGGGAACACCACCCTGCTATCCGACGAGACCGTGGCCGCCATCTGTTGCACCCTGCACGAGGTCACCAGCAAAAACATGGAGAACGCCAAGGCCTTGGCCGACACGGGCGGCATCGAGAAGCTGGTCAACATCACCAAGGGCAGAGGAGACAGGTGTGCTACAGCGGCGTGTATTTGTCCCGACGCTTTTTGTGAGGGTGTAGAGCACACACACCGATGACTCGCTTAGCGTGTGCACATTCTCAGACGCACTGCTGGAACACGCTAACGGTCATCAGCAGTGTGTGGCTGGTGGCTGAACAGCCTGTTTTGGACATTGTACAGTGGGAGTTTTGCACAAACAACCCCCCCCCCCCGCACACACACACACACACACACACACACACACACACAGGCATTTAATATAGCCGCAGGGAAGGTGGTTTTGTGTGCATTGAGGTTTAAGTCTCTGTGGAATGATGGAACAGTACTGTAGCTATTTCTAGCCTGCTATATATTCAGTAATGTTCCAGGTTAAAACCCACTGAGGACACTCTCTTCGTTCAAACTGTCCTGTAATATTTACAGAGCAATTTACAATGTCCAATATAAAGTCATTCAGGAATAATCAAATATACATGATTATGTTTTTGTCCGTCTTCCAGATACTCTATGAAGGTGGTGAAAGCAACTGCTCAGGTGCTGAACACACTGTGGCAGTACCGGGATCTGCGTACCATCTATAAGAAAGTAAGAACATTGAGACTGCAGCAACTGTCTATGATCATAATTCAATATCGTTACATTTGTACAGCATGTTTGGATTTAACTGAAAAAAATGCACATACCAAAGGTTTAAAATGTTAAAAAAACTGTGCCTTTTAAAAATATGTCTTGTAATATTCCCTCTGCAACTGAAGAAATAGCATTTTTAAAGATGCTGCACAAGAGTTTTACAACACCCAGCACTGTTCTAGTTACTCAAACCACAACTTTTCCTCTGTTTGTCCCAACAGGATGGATGGAACCAAAACCATTTCCTCACTCCAGTGTCAACACTTGAACGGGACCGGTTCAAATCCCAACCCACCCTGCCCACCAGCACCATTCAGATGTCCCCAGTCAACCACCCTGGTAGGCTGTAGTTCACCGCAGACCCCGCCAGATGAAAATAGACACCGCCAGTGAAACAGGAAAACCTCTGGAATTTAATGTTAAAATGTGTTTTTTTCCCCCCTCGCAGCTGCCAGTGCCACGTCGTCTCCTGCCGTGCTGGGCATCAAAGAGCATAGAGACGCTATCAGAGATTATCAGAGAGCACAGTCAACTATGCAATTTTATAATTACCAAGGGGACAACAGCATCCATAAAAACCAGTATACAGGTACTCAAACAATGCACACATCTGAAAGCTATTTGCTTACAGCTTGCATATCAATGGTCTTTAAAATCCTATTGAAACAGTATCCACTATCTGCACCTGACTGTAATCACAGGTCACCCTGTGGTCCTCTCTGTGCAGAGCATTATCTATTTTATCCCTAATAAAGCTCCAAGCTGATGCCAGACAGTCCTCTCTTATCTTCACCAAAGGCTGCCAGTCCTGAGACAGTCAGCCGATTTAATTCAGACCCCTTCAGAGCTGTTTTCGTGCTGGTGATGATCTGCGCAGTAAAGCCAGTGGTGGACACTCTACAATGGTGCCATTGTTAGCGGGCCCAAGTCGCAGCACGCAGACAGGGGCAGCGAGTGGGTACCCAGACAAACTACAGCCAGACGAGAGCTCTCGCCAGCCTGCACTGGTTGGCGGGAGCAGGGGGCGGGCAGAGTCAACAAAACGAGCCGCAGCCTCAACAGTCCATGCATTGCATAGCGAAGTGGAAATTGTGTTTCAGGATTCCGCCGGTTAGATGAAGTGCCAACCAAAATATCCATCCCATGGGTCGTGTAAACAACAGAACAGCAGTGGCCAACTCAATTATTTGGTGTTATTTCTCTCCCCAGCACAGCACAGCACTTCTTGATCCTCCTCTATCTAAATACAGACATTTGCCCGATGGGGATGTGCTGACTTTTTCACAAGCTGCGTTTCCATTGCCCCTAGAAATGCGCAAATCCTAAATATCGCAATAAAAAACGGTAATGGAAACACCTGAATTTCGAAAATCCTCTCAAATATCGCAAAAACATTTTTACGCTCTCATGAGGTGGTTTTTCAGCCGTGTCGATATTTAGGTGTATCGCAAAAGTGTAATGGAAACACTTTTTTCAAATTTACACGTCTCCGAGGTCAGCGGACTCCCCGTTTCAGGCCGGCCGCATGCAGTCAGATATAACGTCTTGTCAATTTTGTATGTTTTCTGGATCTCAATAAGTAGCAGACAAAAACACTCCAGCTGTTCCAGGTGTCACGCTGGCTGATCTGTTAAAGACAATCTGACAGCTGTGATCTCGTCCTGAGCGCACTTTGCAAAATCTAATCATTCCGTTTTCATTAATCGTGAGATGAACTTGTGATGAGTGTGTGCACCTCAGCTATGTGGGAGACACGCGTGCACGCCGTTAACTTTAATATTTACACATAATTGCTGATAGAAAATATGTTCACAGTCCTGTATTCTGCTGCTGCTCCGCCGGCACGAGCTGACGCTGTCAGAGCCTCGCGTAATAACAAAGTGATCAATAATAGGCCATTAAAATCAGTGATCACTCTAAGTCAACAGATCATTTCTTTATTTCACCTTCAGCATGTGTTTTTTAATTATAGGGCTTTGTGTTAAGTTTTACCGACGCACAGCACGCACACACATCTCGCGGGACATCCGAGAACTTACGAGAATTTCGGCTGGTTCGCAAAACACTGTTCAATGGAAACACCTGCAAGTCGCATTCGAACTTTGCCGAAATTTCAGAAATATCGCTTTTATTTTGCGAACAACTGTAATGGAAACGCAGGTACTGATATGAAATGAAGTGTATCTGCAAGTCCCACGAAACTACTCTTTTTATTTTGGCTTTTTTCCAGGGTCTGGACAGCCTTCTCCATATTACTACTCATCGCCTACAAGAGAGGAGCCCAGAAGAACACAGGTGAGGACAGTTGTCAATACAGTAGTTTAAACTTACATAGACAACGATGCACAGCACCCACCACAATGATGTAGCAGCATCACATACAACATGCAATGACACCCACCGGTAGCATGTAGCATAAAGCACTACAAGGTGCACAGAGTGGCGTAAACGTTTTTTTTTTATTCTTACTATCGTGTCGTCACTGTGCTTGAGCTGTTGGTGGAAAGGTCTGACAATTTTGGATGTTTGAAGTCAGAAGAAAACAACATCAAAAGAAAATCAACAAAGTACATTTTTGCACCAGGACAGAAACTAATGATTATTTCATCATTAAATCTCTTGATTATTTTTTCATTAACCATTTAGTCCATGAAATGTCAGAAATTAGTTAAAAATGCCTGTCGCGATTTCCCATAGCCCTGGGTGACAATAATAATGAACGTTATTTATACAACACTTTTCAAAACAAAGCTCCAAAGTGTTTTACATGCTTGAAACAGGATTAAAACATTTAAAGACTGAGGCAAGTGAAATGAGACGCTTAGAATAATCCAAAAATAAAAAGGAATAAAATACCCGAACAACAAGGATGACAACAACAACAATATTAAGAAAACAGATAAAACACGTTGGAAATAAAAAAGGAGTGGTGGTAGCGTTAATAATAAATAAAGGGATTTTTTTTAAAAAAGGTAAGTGTTGAAGTGATTTTTAAGATCCCTGATTCTCCTCAGGCAGGGAGTTCAGAGCTGAGCGGCTCTGACTGTAAAAGCCAGCTTGTTTTGTTAAACAACTACCCCAAGATATTCAGTTTACAATGATTTACCAGACAGAAAAGCATCTTGAGCAAGATCATATTTAACATTTTGCTTTATAAACAACTTAACACGATCATTTGAATTACATTTCTCTGCTGTTCATTTTTTTATGATTGATTACTATTTTCGGGCCTAATTGGCTTCATTGTTGAGACAAAATACATATTTAAACCTATTTAAACGATGGATAGCATATGGTCTAAAGTTCATGGCGCAAGTGCATTTAGGATGTGTCCAAACTAACTTTTGCATGTTAAACAGCACATGATTTGGTTGCAGAGTAAAGTGTAAAGGGCTTATATTTCATCTCTCAGATCATCTTTAGTGTTTTTGGCGTAGCATGAATTAAACCAGAGTGTCACCTACCGGTTAAAAGCCAGGTGCAGGTTGCTATTTAAATGGCGGATTCGGCAAGTTGGACAAGCTTTCTGATAAGAAGGTATTATAGATGCAATCCCACCCCTGAAAACCATATTATTCAATATTACTACATGGGCTCAGGAACACTTCGTTAAACACATTACACACAGTTCATTTGCAGATGACTGTATTCTGTTTTTATTTCCGGATTAAAAACTTTGGAGTGGGGGTTGTAGGAAATGTTTGATAGTATTGGTACAAGGCCCTTGTTTGAGATCCCTCCGCAGCGCTCTAAAACTGGCGGGGTGAACCAGCTCTTCCGCCCCACTTGACTAATACAAAGAGACTGACACGTATTCCACTGTGGATAAATGGCGATGCTGGGAATGACCCAGCACATCAGCTATTGTCTGAGCCAGAGTGAATGTGACTGCTGGGATTGGGATGGTCTGGGTGCGTCTCAGGCACCTGCCACTGCGGGACACGTCCATGTGTGCCCATTCAGATAATGGGCACAGTGAGAAGGAGGGAGGAGGAGGGGGAGACAAAGAGGGAGCTCTCTCTTGTCCTTCATCCCATCACGTTTGGTTAATGTGTGGGGACAGTCATTACCCCGTTTATTTCAGACAAACACAATTCCATCTATCTTCTGGATTTCTGCCATTTACCTTGAAGCAGCTTCCTGTTGCATTAGCGGCCACAGACATGTGTGCCAGAAGGTGATTGATTAGCTTACCGGCTGAAAAATCTTTTGCTGATACTGCTGAGATGTTAGTGTCTGCTGTGTCACCATCAAGTGGAAGATTGGTTGTGTTGTCAGTGCTTTCTTTGTGTTCTTGGCAGTGGTGGAAGAGGTATAAGTCCTTTAATTAAAGCGATATTTTGGCATTTTGGGACTTATTTGTTTATTCCCAAGAGTTAGATGAGAAGCACCAGCGGAGGCTCCAGAAGGTTTCTGTGCTTGGCCAAGACATATTCTGACATATTCTGGCACAAAACCCCCTTAAATCCACAGCTTGATGGTTTCTGTACAGACTTAACAAACCAGATATTACATTTTAATGAGCTTTAGAGACGCTGCCAGGCAGATTTTGTTATCGTTTGACAGACCCAGGTGAGATCTGTCCCCTGTTTCCACTCTTTATGCTAAGCTAAGCTAACTGCTGGCTGCAGTCCTGTATCTGACAGACAGATGTGAGAGCAGAGAGATATCGGTGCTCTTATCTAACTCCACGGCATATTCCCCTTAAGCCACCCTTCCCTAAAGCTCTTAATACGAGCATTAGCATTAAGTTACTGAAATACAGCTCTGACGCAGTGTAAAGAGATGAAATAAAAAAAAACTAGCACACAGAGAGATCATTACAGAAAGTAAATGCACTTAGTATATATATGCATATTAGTTATCAAAAGCAGGATTTGATCTCATGATTTAAATGATTGTAACTTTAAAGTACTTGAGTAAATGTAGTTAGTTACTCGCCACTGCTGGCTTCTGATCATGTTCTGGGGGAAATCAGTTCACCTCAGCCTGCCTGTCTCTTTTCCTTGCAGCCTGTGTATTATACAGAGGAGCCGGGCCGGAGGAACTACGATACGTACAGAATGTACCTGAAGCATCCCCACGGCTACGACGACCCGTACTTGGAGGAGGTTATCACGTACCCGCCCACGGTCGACTACAGCTCCCAGCCTCATGGACTGAAATCCACCACCAACTACGTGGACTTTTACGCTAGCACACGGAGGCCTTCGTACAGGCCAGAGCAGTACCCCGGCTCTCCTGACTCCTGGGTATAGTTCTGGAGATGCTCCTGTGTTACGAGGAGGGGGGGGCGTCTTCACCCTGCAGCAGAGGCGAGGACGCAAAAACTGAAACTTTTTCATGAACTTTGGCTTTATAAGTGTGTTTGTTGTAAAGTGAATGTGTGTGTGTGGAGGGGAGTTCACCTGAGCGATGGCAGATGGAAAGATGGAATGTGTGCCAAAGAAGGAAATCAAGGAATGTTTTTTTTTTTTTATTTTAAGTTATTTTTTTATTTTAGAAGAGGAAGATGGGATCACGCTGGGGGTCTGCTGAGGGACGATACCGGACACTAGCGTGAGGAGACGTGCGTCCTGCTCTGTCTAGATGTTAGTTATATTTTCTTTATGAAACTCTTAGCTGTGATAGCATGATGAAAGGTGTGAGTCATGTGAGCGAGGGTCTGCGGTAAGAGCCAAGATGGGGAATCGTGTATGTGCTGAAGCCAAACTGGATCATGAACTCATATCTGTTGAAAAACAAAAAAGAAAAAAATATAGTAAACTAATGTTAGATTGTACAGAGGGATGGAATTGTATCTGTACTTAATGTTGAAGCTGTGTAATGCCATGGAGTCTTGTACATTTCTTTCATTTAATTGTAAATACAGAAAAAAAGCAACATGTTACCTGGTTTACACTCATCAGCACTGGTTAAAAAAGAAACTTGTGCCATGTTAAAATCTATAGATATATAAATATATGAAGAAATATGTGGACAAAGGTGGCATCATAACACAACCATGCTAAAATAATAAAGGTCAGTTTTGTTTTTTAAGCACGTGGCGTGATTGCATCTCTTCACAGCTACAGAGCAAACATCTTTTACGCTCCGTGTTCTCTGCCGTCATCTGTGCACACAAACAAATGTGAATGCAGAGCGATGCAAAGGAGAAATCAAACACTTCTCTCTTTTGAAGTGTTTTCTCTGCAGTTATTTCTGCTCCTGTGGGACAAAATGTTTCATTAACTTGTATTTACACAAACACGCTTTGAACCAGCGGACCTGTGTTCATAAAGCTGCACCGCCGAGGTGCCCCGAAGCAGAACACTGAATCCTACCAGCAGTGATCAGTGACTGACCCCGTGCTTACACTGTGGCAAATCAATTTTTCCCTCGGGATCAAAAAAATAATCATCATTTCAAAAAAAAGGTTCTTTTCAAATACTGACACCGAGTATGAGCACAGAGTGTAAATGTATTAACAGCGAGGGATTCAAAGGTAAGGTTGCTGCCAAATATGGAAGCTTAAATTAAACTTCAGGGGGGAACCGGGCCAAAACAACAAACCAGCTCTGGATTAAAAACACATAAATCATACTAGTGAAGTAAAAAATGTCACCTTGCAAAACTAAACCAAACTTCTGGCTTTGCAAAGGAAAGAATGACCGAAGGACTGATTCTACGCTCGGTGTCCAAACAATGACAAAAAGGCCAAGAGGACCAGATGTGCAGCTCTTAAGCCTTTGCCGTATGTAACCCCAGATGTCTGTGATTGGCCGCAAACCCCTGCATTCACCAGCCAATGGTACAGGAGAGGAGGCTGCGGAGAGCCCGAGGAGTAAGCACTTGTTAGCACAATTTAACATTTACACATCGCCTTATAAGAGGGTGTTAACAGTCTGTAGGGAAATGAACAAAACATGAGAATTAGACATGTCAAATATTTGTCTCCTTGTCAATGACAGAGTTAACCTGCTGCTGCTGCTGCTGCTGGTGGACACCTGTTAACCCCTCATTCCTGCCCCTCACTGTTCAGTAAATGTACATTTTTATAAACCAGACTGAAATGATGAAGGTCTTGAAACTAGATTTTTGGTATTTTGATAGAAAATAATGTCTCACATGTTGATGTTGCATGAGCACCTGCTGTGCAGTCTCATATATGCTACAAACACACAATATACGCACAATATCCACCAGCGGCACAGCGGAGAATCAAAGCATTGCAGTACTGTTCAGTTTAACCTGTATGTATGTATGTATGTGTGTTTTCTCTTTTTTTTATATGCAACTCACCACAACAGTTGACCTCACGTCCAAAATGCAATAATGCAACCAAAACACGTCTCAGGATCAACTCCTGCACCAGAACACTGATGTCATTTGTCTGTTTGCATGGATTATGCTGCAGTATCTGTCACAGAAATGCTGCAGTATGGCTTTATTTGTTGCCATTCTTGCAGAGTAATGCACTAAATGAAACCAAAGTCAGTAATGCAGTACAAAACCATACATCATACTTGTGTGGGATAGCTACAGACATAGAAATACAGCAGTGAACCCTGTCTTCTGCATTTGGCCACAACACTCACTGACACCTCATGTCCTCTTTAATTCACCTGACAGAATCTAGCCTGATGCATGCCTGCTAATCTTCTGCAGATATGTCCAAACACCCATTGTTCACTTCGTCTGAGAAGGGCATCTGACCGTGTGGCTGCTGGTCATGAACTTTCCACCTGCACGAGGAGATGAGTATCTCTGTGGGGTTGAGGGACGGAGAGTAAGGTGGAAGGAAAAGTGACACCGTGCTTGAATGGGCTCTGAACTAGTCTGTGATTAGCAGCAAATTGCATTAACTTTGCGATGTAAGGTCAGGACCTGGAGTTTGAATACGGAGTTGCGGTGGTGGTTGAGTTTGAGCAAGGAAACAGTTTTTGTGTGAAAGAAATGAAAAATGATCCTCAGTTTACTTCACATTGACTCCTGTTGTACAGACTGTGTGAAGACTTTTAGAAAACGTGAACTCTTACAGGGAAATGTGACTTAACAACTGAAAAAAAAAAAACCTTGACTATTGCAAGGCTGAGTTTCAAACCTCTGAAAGCACAGACTGAAATGAACCTGCTGTGGAGCTACAGAGGACACACTGAAGACACCAATGATCTGTATTATGTGTAAAAGCAGTAGCGGGCTGGAAGCCAAATGTGAGGTGTTCACATTTGAGGGTGTTTGGGCATCACTAAGTCCAATGACACTCATGAGCAAGCAAGACCTCATGATGAGCTTTAAGAAAGACTCAGTGAGGCAGAATAAAGATCAACAGGGATTTATTAAAGTAAATAAACACCATCAGTGTTTACTTCAAGGATGAAGAAGTAAATGTGAAGCACTGCATATTGTACTGACTTGCTTCATATGCTGACTTTATAGAAATATTGACAGTTTCAAAACACTTGAACTCCATTGAAACTCAGTACTCATTCTGTTGCTGTTGGATGGCGGGTGGAGTTATTGTTTCCCCGAGATTTTCAAAATAAGAGACAAAGAAAAGAAGAAAATAAAAATCTTAGAGAGACTGAAGTTGATGCACATAAACATGTCTCTGGCGCATTTTTTTGGAGTGAGTGATGAATCCGAGCCGTCGCTGGTCCAGGATCAGCAGCGGTGAGCGGCTCGGACAGGCGTTTCTCCGGCTGCGGGCTTCCTGCAGCCGCACTGACGTCGTCCGGCTTTGAGAATAAAAGCAGCGAAGTGGGCGTTCGGGACAGTTTGGTCCCTGTTTGCTTCTCGTCCTCCGGGAAAAGTTTGGAGAAATGGTGCAGCAGCTGTCCAAATGTGGGGCGAAGGAGGCTCCCGTGCTGAAGGCTGGTCACCCTCCTGCAGGTAAGCCCGCCGCTCGCTCCCACTTCCACTCCTTTATTTCTTCTGTGTGTGTTTTTTTTCCACACGGAGCCGAAGCGCTGTTGTTTTTCTTCGCTGCTCGACCTCGACAGGGATGCGTGCACATCGCGACCAAACTCCCCTCCAGACTGTTTCATCCGCTTTTTTTCTCCTCGCCTGGTCGTACTTTGTGCAGTCGTGCCTCTGGAAACTAAGCGATCTGTTGATTTCCGTGATAACTGCGTGAGTCGGGCTGATCCTCTGTTGCAGTGATTTTCACGCACATGCTTTTGTTTTCCCGCAGGCCTCTGGTGAAAGTAACACGGTGTCCCCGCTGCTCAAACCCGCAGATATGCACAGTTTAACGCACAATCCTGCACCGTGGTTAACTCTAGTTTTGTCGTGCGGTTTATTTTCCTTTTGCATTTGCTCGTTATTGTCACTTTAAACTGACTCTTCACTGTTTTCTGTATTATTTGCAATCTGCCTCCTTTTGCATGCAGGCACGCTTGAATGCTGTCTAAAGTGAGCATTGCACTTCATTTATGTGAAACTTCTGAGATACATTTTTTTTTTTTTTACATTGTAATGTCAAATCCTTTGAATCAGTGGCTTCCATCTTTTTTTCACTTTTGACCCCTTTAAAATGAAGCAAAGCGTACATGTGTGACCCCACATCTCAGGCCCTGGCTTCAGTGTGGACATGACCTCTCCTAAAAGTGATTTTCTTTATTTATTTTTCTTTCATTTTAATATTTGTTAGAAGTCTAAAGGGGTTTAAAAGGGCGGGACCTCAAACTTAGAGATCAAGAAAAGTCAGAAAAATGTAGTTTTGCAAAAGGGAAGTGTTTTTCTTTCTCGCTGTTTTAATCCCCTTGTGACTTCTCAGATTATCCCCGACCCCCAGGTTGCAAACAACCGTTTAAGATGTAGGCCACTGAAGTGACTGTCGAGCAATGACCTGCTACCAGACTTTGACCATCTGTTTAGTATTTTAACAGCGTCACAGCACAGCAAAAGCAGCTGGAGTTTCTCAAAATGTTCAGATTGTTGTTGCTGTGGAGGATTCAGCAGGGGTGCATACAGAATACTGCTTCATCAGATAACCTTTCTTCTCTGGGTCAACAGTGAAGGCTGGAGGTAAACGGGTGGCCAAGAAAAGCTTGGAAGAGAGTGCCACCCATGGGACTCCGGAGAAAGAGACCAAGAGGTCTGATAAACTGAGGTAAGGCCAAGGTCTGCTGCATCTACAACATGGAAGACATGGGTTTGAAGTAGAGCTGCCATGATTAGTCGACTGGAATGAAATTGATCGCCAGCTGTTTTAATAAGTGAGTCATTTTTCCAGCAAAAATGTGACATTTGTTTGTTGCAGCATCTTAAATGCTGCATTTCTGATAGTAGATGAAGAGTCTGTCTAAAGCCTAAAGCCATTAAAGCCAATAATCAGCAGATTCACTGTTATTGAAAGTAAATGTTAATTGCAGCCCTTGTTTGCAGTGTAAACTCAAAGAATACCCAGCAGCATTTTGACCAGACTCCTGGAA
The DNA here is from genome assembly GCF_017976325.1 of Chelmon rostratus. NCBI lineage: Eukaryota > Metazoa > Chordata > Actinopteri > Chaetodontiformes > Chaetodontidae > Chelmon > Chelmon rostratus. The sequence continues at coordinate 14,209,187 of NC_055670.1, read as the reverse complement.
TTTGCTTTAAATTGAAGAGAAACTGATGTTTGAAACGTGTGCTCTTGCAGCAGGTCCCTTGCCACCTCCAACAGGATGCAACAAGTTGGCATTCTTCTGGCAGGAACTCTCGACAAGGTAAACAAAAGCATCCCCTTTCTAAGAAGCCGGTTCTAACTTTGCACAACAGGTTTCAAACTGGATTATTTAGTCGCCTCTCAGGCCCCAGTGCCTTGTGGGTAATAAACTTCCCTACCTGATGTGTTTGCAGCTGAGCCATGACTTTCCAGAGACTCCGGTGAGTGTGAGGCACAGCAAGGTGCGGCCTGCGGTGGAGAAGTCCCACTCGCCCCGGACCTTTTTCATCCAGCAGCCGAGGAAGTTCTGAGCGGCGCATGCGTTTCAGAACGGCCCCGGAGGGAGCCGTGTTGAGTCAACCGTGAACGACGAACATAAAGTGTGAGACACGCGAGGGGACTGAAGGGTTGTCTGTGAAGTGTTGACGGAAAGAAAGCTTTCATCGAGCTCTGTATTTAGAAGAGAAAATGAGCTTTTCCAGGCTGTGCTTATCTGTGAGAATACTGTAAACCAGCATTTAATGTGCCTTTCTCTAGTGTTGTAAGAAATGCTGTAGTTGAATTTACCAGCTGACGGAAAAGAGATGGCATTTGGGTATGTTTAATGTGACTGTTTGGGGGTGTAAAGTGGGTCTTTTGAGACAGTTTTTTTTTTCCAGTGAAATCTTCACTATGTATTGCTTGGCACTTATTAGATTTAATAAAAAAAACTTACATTGCATGTCATCCCTTGATTGCAGTCTCCTTATTCCTCAATTTGTGCATTTGTCGCTTTCATTTTGGTCAATGACCACTAGATGGCAACATTTAACTGTTTATAAACTTCAGGCTCAAAAAGTCAAGATGATTGTCCCGAATCAAACTAAGTTTCATGCACCATAACAAGTACACACTTGTTTACTTTTTAAAGCATGTATTCCTTTACATCCTTCTGTGCATTGCCACAATGTGTGTAACAAGAGGCTCCACTCACTAAATCCTGCCTATTGAAGTGTGCCAGAAAACTAGTCCGTGTTGCCAAAGGAACATTTCTCTGGATGATCGCAGTATGTTCAGGCTGTGATTTGTTGTTAAATGGTCTGAATGGAATGGAACAAAGTGTAGCCTGTACAAGAAATAATTTTGCACATGTGTGGGAAAGGTACCGCCATATGCATGTGACAATACAGCCACCCAGAGGTTTGTTTATGTAGGGCAGAATGCAGAAACTAATTGAAAGTTTTCCAGGGCAAAATATAGTTGTCATATTAATACCACCATGTAATAGACTCCAGTATGTCTTGTATCACTGTGGCTGTGGTGCAGACAGACAAGTGATTCTTGGACTTCTAATCATTTTCTGGGTCTGAATCATCACCCGTTTGTTGTTTTGCTCTTTACATTCCTCAGCCTGCTCACCTTACAGGTTCCTGTCATGTCAAGTTTGTGCTGAATGAACTCTGATGGATTTAATTTTGCAGACAGGCCTTTTTCACAGCAGACTTATTGACTTGTCATAGAAGGAAAAGCACAGGTGTAACTGATAACATACAGTAAATGCTGGTTCTGCCAATAAGCCATGACAGCGAGGCTGCACGCACGGTACCAGGACCCTGAAACTGAAGCAGCTAAAGGGAACTCAGCCATCATTGATTTTATTATTTACATCTGTGACAAGTCAAAAGGTCCTCTGAATAACCTCTTTATCAGATTATTATGCACAGTAAAGAACAATATGAAACAAAGTGCATTTCATTTTCTGCTTCATTTGACTCCATAACCATTAATGTCCAGTTTCAAGATGTATTAGAGGAAATACCATGTTAGGCTTGCTGAGACCATTTCCTCCTGGGCAGATTCAGTAGCGCACTGGTTGGATTAAACCATTCCAGTTTTGTTATAGGTTTTGTCGCCCATTTTTCTTAAACTGAAAAACAAAATCCTCTCTTGAACTTTATTTCAAAATATATGCTTTCTTAAACCTTAATCTCACAAATAAAGTTTGCATATAGTTATACTGTCCTATAACTCTCCAGATTTTTAATCTACAGGGTGTGTAAACACTGTATGCCATGAACACTGTCTCTGTAATCAGAGACATGCTGTGCACACCCTGACACTGCTGAATGTGCAAAAAAAACAGGATCCAGGAAGTCCTGCTTGATATTAAATGGCATAGACAAGCAGTCCTATCTATGGAGGCCTGTAGTGGACTATATCATAATGGTAGTAATTCCACAATAGTAATAGGGTAAAAATGAAATGTAATAATCCAATGTGCATTTTCATTTTCACATACTCATGTGGGTGTTGAATGACCATATTAAAATGAAAATGGAAAAGCTTTTTGAAAATAAAAACTGCTTCAATAAATACAAAACAAATAAGTAAAATGAAATAAGGGAAACAGCATCCCCAGCCTATTGCATTTACATTTACATGTCATCACACTCTGAAGTGGACAAAAAATAATTATGAAAATGGAAACTGCATAAAGGCTTTTCAAAGGCTTAAACTGCTCTGAAGTGGACAGTACTCAAATGCAATATGGGAAATTATTATTATTTATTATTAATAAATAACATCTATCTGTATAGAGCTTGCTTTATTTCTTCAGATGAAATAGTATTATTTATTTTTCAAGCATACAGACAAAAAAGCGACCAATGCATAACGACTCCAGGTCTTCAGCAGGGTCTGACAAACACATAATCAGCCTGAATTATATACCAGCAGTAAGCAGCAATCTATCCAACACTTGGGGCCTAGTACATAACCCATGGAGGGCACCACTAAAACAAATATATGGGTCTGTACATGCCAAAAAAGTGTATGTCTACTTCTACAAAATACTATTTCACATGAAGATAGAGTGTCTTGGTTTTTGGTTTTTGGTCTGTACCATTTAACACTAAGCAAAACTTCCTGGATCCTGTTTTTTGTATTCTCGTGTGCACCACCGAAGAACACCTGTTTCCTTCCTGATCTGTTTCCTCCCTCCATTGCCAACTGCAGAATGTGCCTTTGTGTGTAAGTTATCAGTTTCAATTAAGAATCCCTGCAAGTGTGGCAACACAAAGGCAACTCTGTCCCCTATGTGTGAACATGCAAGTGTGTTTGCCCCCTTTCCTGTGTGTGTGTTCATACACGAGCCTGTTTGTTTGCATCAGAAGAGTCTACAAACAATATCTGCTCATTGGTACGCCGAGAAAGCACTCGATGATAGCCTTGTCAACACAATGTGCCGACCTTATATTCTCTGTGATGCTCATCATGCTGTTCGCACATGCCTTTGATACCATCTGCGTGTGAGGTTCAGAGCCCTCCTCAGCTCTGTTTGAGGAGTGGAGCAGTTGGTGGTCTTCTGACTTGCAGACATGGTGCATTTCACTGCCAGTGCCTGCCCATTCCCAGCCATATGAGGGGCCTCGCTGACCCCGCGGAGCTCACCACACTGCTGAGAAAACATTGCACACACCGACTGTATAACACCGCCTCACACAGAGGAGTGGGATGTGGTTTGCAGCCCCAAAATCTTCTCCTATCACAACAGAACACTTTTAAGTATGCAGACTGACTGTGTAATAATTAAGACGATGTTCTTAATCTGCATCTTAGGCAAAAAACAATTTGGAATTAGAATAAAACAAAATGATTTTATGATAGTACACCACTGTTGAATGTGTACCATATTTTGCACATGAAGCAAGCTGTATAAAATATTGCTACCTCTTGAGGTCACCATAGACTAAGTTGTACTATGAGCTTCACTGGCCAGGACAAGAACAGCCTCGAAAGCCTTGCAACATATTTCATATGAATAATGCAGCAGCCTATGTATTAATATGCACCTTTGAAGTTTTTGTTTGATTCTACGTCCATTAGATAGTGTTTTGTATACCTGCACATTGAGAACATTTTTGCATCTCCATAGAAATTTGATTTAAATTGAGCTATATGCTGCAGTCAAGACGCCTTCAGACATCTTGCTTTTAACAGCCGCTAATAGAGATTTCAATCAATTAGGCTAAATTTACATAAAAGCTTTGACTCATGTTTCAGCCTCTTCTAATGGAGGACTTACACAGTTACCTGCTGAGATTGCTAATAGTGGGACACCTTGTCATTTCAGATTTGGGCATCAATAGACTATTTAAATTAAACCTAATCTCCAATTAGTTACGTGTGTTACTCAGGCAGTGCTCAGATTCTTCGTTTCGATTAAAAAAAATGTAAAAATACTCCATTACAAGTCTTCCATTATGTAAAAGTACATATGCATTGGCGGCAAAATGTGTTAATAGCGTAAGTGCTTGTTGTAAAATCTCAGAGTGATAAATCTTTGATGCAGCATTTTAATGTTGTAGCCTCTCCAGGTGCTGCCTTGTTACTTTATATGCTCGCAGATGATTTAATGCAGTGGTGCATCATGTTTTATGAGCTTCTTTATGTCTCTTGTGTAAAATCTTAATCTGCAGAGTACCAAATAACTATAGGTTTATGATTAATATAAAATTTACCACGTAAGATATGTTTTGATCTGAACTGGGGTGCAGCTATGAATAGTTTCCATGATTGGCAAATATATCTGCTAATTTGCTTGATTAGTCCTTTAGTCTATAAAAATGTCAAAAATGGTCAAAAATGCTTGATATATTTATTTTCCAATGCTATGAAGAGGAGAAAAGCAGCAATTTCTGACATTTTAGAGGCTGGAATCAGAAAATGTTTGACAATATTGTCTGATAAATGACCTAAATGATTATAGAAATGATTGAAATTGTTGCTGATTGATTTCTATGGATTTTTCCCCCTGCACTCTGACGTGAAGCCGACTGGTGCAGAAGTATAAAGTTGCCCAGACTGGAAACAGGCCTAAAGCAGCCTGCCAGAGTTATGAGTACAATACATGTGTAAATGTACCTTGTTATTGTACCGCTGTAGTCAGGTAGTTTTCAACTTCAGTGTTAATTTAGATGATCAAAAGTGACGACTAGATGTGTTTCATACTATAATAAACAGAAGACGTGTGCTTGATGTTGCCCTGTTAAAGAAAAGTAGGGACACCTCAGCGTTTTCAGGCTGATTCCAGCATTTTCAGGTTCACAGTATTTAAATCTGACAACTCTTCTTCAACACCAAAAATAAATAATTAAATTAAATATAGGCCTCCGTCATTTTCAACCGTTTTCCTGGCAGTGTGGTGAGGGCTTTTAAACAGCATTTACACTTTTAATTTGGCACATAAAATTATCACAAATGACAAAATAAGCAGCACACGGTCCAACCACCTGCTGTTTCTGAGCTTTCAACTGCATCCCGTGGCTTGTTTTCACTTTTATCAGCGTTACACACTTTTATTTTATGTGTTTTAGGCAGTTTCTAATCTAATCTGGTGTTAATTACAGGGGAAATTGAGGGAGTTTTGGCAGTTATGTTAGTCAGACTTCAGTTGTGTTTGAGTTTAGAGAGAGCTGCTCCATTCAAATAAACCTTGCAGAAATCATAATTGAACAGCTGCTTGAATAAATAAAAGCAATTAAGCAGTTAAAGAACAGACCTCTGATTCCCACCTTTGCAGCTTACAGTTGTCCTAATACATGTATCTTGCATTTGCAGCATCCTGTCACGTCCATGAGGCATGCACAGAGAAATGAGGAAGAGGAGGAAGGAGGGGTAGTTTGTCTTGGTTCCCTGCCCTCTTCACAGATGACCTCATGCGGGGATGAGGAGGAGGAGCCCAGCGTCCCGGAGCCTACCTACCTTGGTGGATGAAGTGGGGAGTGAGTTCGAGTGGAGATACGCTGGGAAAAGTTTGTTTTTCTGTTGATACTTTCACATCCATGACATTTATCAGGTAAGACTTTTAAAACATTTACAAGTGCGCTGTGTCGGTGTAGTTAGCCTGGAGGTGTCGGCTCACCGGTCCGGAAAAGTAGGGATAAGTTGCTCCAGAGTTTGTGGGGCAGTTTGTCGGGAGGAATGTCGGGACATGCCCATTGAGCGAGCCGTCAAACCACCGGGAATGACAGCGGTGTGTTTTATTTGCGAGCTGCTCTGAGTTATTCAGCCTCGGCGGTCGAGCCGTTTTCTGCGTCGCCGCGGTGAATGTGACCGTTAGTCGAGCTAGCTTAGCCGGACATGAAGCTAGGTTAGCTGGGTTTAACCAGCGCGCTGCCACAGGTAACGCTTCCGCTTGCTGTGGCGTGAACTGCGGCTAATGGGACACACAGGTCACGCTGAGCTTTTCACTTTTACTGTTGTTTTATTGTTTTACTTTTGTTTCTGCCATTAAAATCCTCTAAATGTTTTGGCCACTATTGAATAGTTCAGAGCTAAAACGATAAGTCGATTAATCAATTACATTTTACTGGCAACTAATGACAGATTAAAGACTGATATAGTGCAGTAACACTAAACAATATAAACACAATATTCCTTTTAAATAAAGCTACAATTACTGCTTAATCTATTGATAATGGTTTAATCTATAAATTGGCTGAAAATAGTTGTAAGTGCCAGAGCTGAAGGTGATGTCTTACAGATGCTTTCTTTGTCATCAGATATTCAGTTTGCAATAATAGCCCATACACTTTTATAATGTATTGATTGTGGGTTAAATGCAATAAAATGCTCTGGTTTCAGCTCCTCAAAGGTGAGGATTTGCTAATTTTCTCAGTTTTATGTGACTGAAATAGAGCTGCAGTGTTTCATTGATTAGTTAACTATGAAATTAATCAGCAACTATTTATTACTATCATTTGAGTGATTTAATTCAGAAAAAAGTCAAAATTATCTGATTCTTTACTCCTCTGTCACAGTTTAGCAAATGTTTTGGGGCTGTGGACAAAATAAGATATTTGGGGACGTCAAATTGGGCTTTGGGAAACACTGATTGACATTTTTCACCTTTTTCTGAAATTTTATCGGCCAAACAACTACAACTGTTAGTTGCGCCCCTAGATTACAGTTGTAATATCTTTGGGTTTTAGACTGTTTCTAGGCTCTGGGAAATTGTCACAGGCAGTTGTTTGGACTATTTTTTAGTTTAAAAGTAATCAATAGATCAATGATAATAATGATTAGTTGCAGCCTTTGAAGACTTGCATGTTTTTTACAGCATGACACTTAGGCAGAACAGCCTAAGTTGCTTGTTACTGCATGTGTTTACTTTTATAAACAGCCGTCCAGGAACTTTCGAAGATAGGTAAGACTTATTGTGGAATAACATCCTGCTCACCAGGATGCAGATGTTTTACAAAAAGCCTTGTTACTTTTCTTAAAACTGTGTGGTCTTGTTTGATGCTAATGCTAGTCTGTATTTTGTGATTGGATGCGGTGGTTTTCAAACCAGAACCCAACCCAGATATAGTAGTAGGCTTAAGGCTAAAGGACTGTAATCTTGTCTGCCCACATAGATTGAGTCAGTGAAGTTTGACCACTGGCTGTATATGACTTCTGCTGTTTTCAGCATATTTTCAATTGAGGAATCCCCTTGTGAATCAGCCAGGTGCGTGAAAATCAAACCTCCGTGTTCCCCTTCTGAGAAGTTGCTTGTAAATGTCAGGATGCAGCTTTGATCAGTGTGAGCACATGAACTCATCGATTCAAGGCCTTCTCTGAACAAGTGTTATGAAGTCCTCTTACCGTCATAACCTCTTCTACCTTGGCAGAACCTGCCACAACATTTGCTATTTCCTGTGTTACTTGTCTCAGTCTCGCTCCAAGGATAATTCCACTGTATATACAGTGTTGATTTTCCATTTTTAACCCAACAGGTGGAATTTGCTTTGTTGCTGACAATCATGCTGACTGCCAGTTAACCTGGAGAGAGTCCATATTAACTTTCCAACATAATTTCATGCAATTTTACGCTGATTATGGAACCATTACAGTGGATTTGCATGCCTTTTTGCTGAGGCTAAAGCTACCCCAATTGTCTCTCAACTCCAGGGTTATGAGATGTTTGCACTACTTAGCACTCATCTTATTCAAAGTGCCACAGGAGTTTGCCTCCCAGTCTCTACAGAGCCTGGTTCCCATGGTCCCCAGCCAGTTGGCCACTAACAGATGCTGGCATCAGAGTTGCATTGTTATGGCTGTGGAGGGAAAGTTACTGGAGCCATTGACCTGACAGACAGCATACTGAATCGTGCTGGCTGTTGAGATGATGATTTTGTACGTTTAAATAGGGCTGCTCATTGCAGAAGCACATGGTTCCAATAGATTTTTAAAGATTGGTTATTGGGTTCAGGACCGTCGGCATACTGTTTAACCGCAATTGTTAGTGAATGAACCCTAAATGTTGTGGGGTGGGATTCTTGGTATTCCAGGACACTGAATCCCAAAAACCGAACCTCACCACAAATATAAGCCCCAACATAATGTCTGTTCACATGCTTACAGGGGCCCTCACACCTAACTTATATATGGTAAGTTTCAAATGATGAGTTTTTCTGTTGGATTTGGTTTAGTTGGGCTGGAGTGAAAGCTCTCATTCAAAACTCTGAAAGGTCTTGATTTTCTGGCAGTATGTACTGGATTTTATTTTGAACTAAAAGCTTAAGTACTGTTATCTATCTGCTTATCATGGGAACTGTCAGAAATCTTCTGTGTTACCTACATGTAAGTGATCGTTATTGTGTGTATAATTGGGATTTATAGAGTGTGGCCAAGACATTTTTTTCCTGTCAGAATCATTGAGGTGGTTTTAGGGCATGTTGTGAGATAAAGGTGTAATTGCAGAAGCAGTTACCCCCAGAGCTCCTGCAACCTGAACAGAGCAGAAGTTGTTATGCACTGTTTTGTGTCTCATGCCATGCTTCGGTCCCCCACAGTCTCCCCCAAGGCCCTAAATTCTGAAATGACAAGATATTTACCGTCAGGCAAAGGAATTATGTTTCATTCTCAGCGTTGGGATGAAGGATCGTAGACAAGCCTACTGGCAAAGTGGCGTAGTGTAATTGAATTAGCTCACGTTTCTGACAATTTCTGTATCGAAGCACTTGCCTTACCATTTAAGTGCCACTTTTCCCCTCAGGTCATCTATTAAAACATTACGGAATGACAGCATTGCATATTGAGTTATCTTTGCATGTCAGTGACGGTGTTGGCTTGTGTCCTAGTATGAGGCTTTCTGCTGAATTATATACCAGTAGTTAATTTGTCATATCAAAACTACAGCATTTTCTGTACCATGACTTGAAAGTCCAGGTGAGCAAGAGTGTGTGTGTGTTTTCAAGGTCTATGCACGTGCAAATGTGAGCTCGTGCTTGCCTGCGTATATGTATCTAAAGCACGTGTGTGTGGAAATGTTTCTTACTAACAGCTGTTACTGATTTACATTTTTGTCAAGCCTTTTTGAAAGCCCCAGAGACAGAGATGTAGATGTAGAGCGCCTCAGAAGCACCAAATGTGTGAAATGGAGTATTTGTGACAAGGTGCTTACACAAATGAAACGAAAAGCAGAATTGCTGTTCTTTCCACTGCTTTATGATTATTTTGGCTTTGACAACTAGTGCAGCTCTAGCAGCTCTTTTCTTTCACAGCAAACACACACAAACAAACTACCTGTATGGATCTGATAAGCTGATATACTACATCACCTGTATACTCATTTATATTTATTGTTTATTTATTCAACCAGGAGTATACCCATTGAGATTCAATAAAATGAGCACTGAACAAAAACCTTAGGTGGGGAAGACAGTTCCCAGTCCAGCAGTCCAGTCCTCTCTGAGCACTGGACTCTGACAGACTGACAGTAAATCGACTGAATAAAGGACAGTGTCTCCATTTGTCGGTCTGTTTCATAAGTAGTGTAAAGAATCGTAGTGTTTGTTGTTTTCTCACAGGTAGCTCTGGTTAGTGACATGCCCATACTCCCAGGAAAAGTTCCTCATTTTTTTCCATGTCTTGTTAATGTTTTTTTTAAGATTATTATTCATGCAGAAATAACAATGTCATCGCCATTTTAAAGCCACAATATGTAAGCAGGCAACAGCCCGTCAAAGTCTCTGACTCTATGAGGGCGGACACTGGGTGTAAGACTGTTACGGAATCCTGTCAAGGCGATGAATTAAAGAAACAAATCTTCTTTTGATTTGCCAGTTTAGCTCTGAGTTGGATATGGGTCTGTAAAGGTCAGTGCACATAAAAGACAAAATAAAGGCTTGTCCCATTTGATAACTGTACCTGTATGAGGTGTCTACATTTAAGGCTAGCTGTCCTCGCCTCCTCCCTGATGAATGTGCACTGGCTGAATTCCTGGCTCACTAGTCATAAAGTCAGTGGACTCTAGTCTACTTTATTGCAGGAATCCTATAATTCCTTAATAATCACTTTTGTCTTGATAAGATGCTGATTCATATGTGACCCTCTGACCGACAAATCTTAGCATGAGGAGAATCTCTTGGAGTGTTTGCAGGAACTTCCTGTAGACTTTAAACACTACTTGTTAATGTTTTACCCTTAATCAAATACCAGGCTTCCTGGGAGGCAAATGTCAAACTGAGTGTAAGCAACAGTGGTTCAGCTTTTATTTATTTTTTACCCCAGATGTTCATTAATGCTTGATTGCTATGGCAAATCAGTGTAATAGAGTGATAAAGTTAAATCAGCAGTGATAGCAGGACTTAATGACTGTAACTCTGATGAGATGATTGTTGTTACTCAGCATGCAGTTAGATCCGTCGCTGGCTGATGATGTTAACAGAAGAGTAGCGGTTGATGGTGTGATGTAAGGAGTGTGCAATTGTTGTGGAAAGACTCACAGTGGAGAAAGTGGTTTGTGAAAGCTTAGAAGAGAGACCCACTGCACGTGAACTAATCCATAAAATCCATGTTGCACTCTGATCTGTCAGGCTAAACTGTTGAAGCTTATACGTATGCTCATGATTAGCCTAGTTTGGATTTTAATCTGTGTATAGCAGGTAAATGTGATATTTATCTGGTGATGAAGTGCAGTGTCTTGTCTTATTTTTTTACATTTTAGTTTCAGGTTTATTCAGGTTCCAGAGCTCGTGCTGTAATTAAGAGCCATGATTTCCCTCTAAAACATGCCTTGACACTTCTGGAGCAACACTGCAGGGATATAAAAAGACACAAGTTTTCTCATCATCACTTCTGAGCCAGCATGTAGGTCTGTGTCTTGATTTATTCATCAGTCATATTAGAAAAGATCAAGGACAAGTGGCCTCATAGGGCGAATCAGTCTTTCCAAAATGATGGTGCATTTCCCATGGCAATCTAATGAGTAGATCAGACATGTTATCCTTTTTAATTTCACGCTGAGCCGTGTGGCTTGTTCTCCTTATTAAGAAACTAGCTGGCTTTGCCTCAAGGTGGAACTTTGAATCTGCCCGTGTCTGTGATGGGACAATATAATTTCCCGCTAGGTACAAGTAAATAATTGCAGATGTCTTGAAGTGAATATCAGCATGTTCTCATCATTTAGTTTTGAAGAATTCTCTCCTGAATTTGCTTGTATTCTCTCAGACAAGCTACATGATCATGTTTATGAATACTACCACATTAGGCACTTTTCCTGATGTCCAATGACACTGAACCTAATAACCTTTTTAGGAACTCTACCTGCATTTCAACTGCAGGAACCATGTTCCAGATTTGGTTCTTGGGCTCTAGTTCCTGCCCCTCAAAATGTTCCTGCTCCCAAGATGGAGCTTTCTTTAGGCCCCGGTGGCTCTGGATGGAGTTAGCAGCACTGAATGTTGTGGACAAGCCTTGAGGCTGCTCCAACCTGTGCACACCATTCATTCAGACTGTTCAGTCTTTTTATACAAATGGCACCCAGAGAGCGCTGCTTGGTTTATGTATTAAGTTGGTGTTCAACTGCCAGTTAGTGTGTGGCATGTGTTTTCAAGATTTTTGACAATTTGGCTCTAATTATCTGTCCCATATTACTTTGAAAGCTCAAGCATCAAGCTGCAGTTTGCCAGAGGTCTTCTATTGCTTGCAAAAGCTGCTAATTGGCATTCAATGATTTCTTTAAAGAATGAAACAATGGTTCCGTACCATTTTGTCTACCTCATACTTAAGTTTTTGATTAAAGTCATTTTGTCTCAAAAGTAAAATCTATAACAGGTAGACATGCCTGAATGATCTTTGCTGGGTTGAATGCTTGTCAAATAATAGAAGCTGGTTGTAGTAATATATAAAAAAGTTAAACATTGCTTTTACTCTTGAAGGTTAATCATTACTGTTCCAAGATATTTCCCTTTTTTGCTCATTAATCTGTGTTGGCTTGCTTCTTGTAGGCTCTAAGGTGGTGGGCTGTGCAGGAAACCCTTGAGTCAAACTGGTAGACTGGTTACATAAAAATGTCTGTTCTTTTGTTATTTCCCTTCCACTAATGCTAGTGTGAATAACAACCTTTGTTTACAATGGCTGACACTGAGACTGTATTGTCCACCATACCTACTCCCTACACTTCCTCCTTCAAGGGTTTGTTATCCGACTTCCCATTGTTTATGGACCACTTGAACTCACCGTCTAGGCCGGGCCTGTTTCCTGCTCTCAGTGAGTGGACAACAAAAGAATAGATAATTATGGACTTCACAGGATGAGTTTAAAATATCTGATCACTTCTAGGCGGTTTTTAATAAACCAAGTTGAAGGTCAGCCTGTGGTGAGAATTTCCACGTTGCTGCTATGGCAGCGGTGTGGAAATCTGAGAGTGATCAGTCATGTAGAATCAATTGATGAACAGAGCTGGCAGGGTGTTTCGAGAGGCAAGAGATGAACGCACAGGGTGGAAAATAGCAGTTTGCTGCAGTCCTGGGAGAGAAGTGAAGTTTATCTGAGCTTAAGGGTGCTGTCTCTATTGTGTGCTACCTAACAAAGGACAAAGCATGTTCTAACTCACCAACTGCCAATGTATGTGAAATGCTTCCCTGCCAGAGGCAATTGGGTCAAACAATCCAGTTTCCGTTCTATATATAGCTTTCCTCTCAGATGACTGTGGTATAGCTAGATGGCCCCATTAACCACATGTCACATCAGCATTGTGCAGGTGAGGATCTTTTCTTCCTCACACCTTGTATAGATTTGACCTCCATCAAGTCAGGAATGACCTGGAAAAACATACATGTTGATAACCCGAGGAACCCCTTAACCACCCTGGTTTCCAATTTCTCTCCTTTGAAAGGAAGTCGTCTCTACATTGTACCATAGACTGGAACCCTGTTTATTGTTGCCTCGAGCTGTTCCGAGGTAACGGACAGCCCACATTTGAAGGCCACAGAGCTGACATATGTCTGGTTGAAAATGTCAGCAGAGGGGAAGCATCCTTAATGCTTCATGTTATTGCTCAAATACACTGATAAGGTCTTTGGTGTGTTTGTTGTGTATTCCTTCAAGTTGCATGCAGCGTTTTAAAGACCGTTAAGGACTTTTTGAGGACTAGGCCATTGGTCTCTTGACATAAACGAAGAGGCAGCACCATCAGCACAATTCTCCTCTTTTCTGGGGCTTCTGCTTGCTCTTGGGGTGTCTTGCACAGAGCAAACGTGAATATTGAGTCTATTTTGTCTATTCAGCCAGTGTGTGTGTCCACAAAGACCTGTGAGCCACTGTGGGACTTTCACTGCTCTGTTTTAATATTGAGAGGCCCCTTCTAAGGGGCCACGCTTTGAGGCTGATATCCAAACACAGCTTAAGAGCACTGGGATGGACCTGACTTTGAGAGCTTCAGGAATCTTGATGCCTGTCTTGCTGCATACCATGCAGTCCATTCCCCTCCTCTCTGGGGAGACTGTCTTGCCAAGGTTACCTTTATGTCTCCACTACAGCTTAAGTGTGGCTGCATTTGATGTTGATTGTGGGGCCTTTGCAGTTGTAGGATCAACACTTCCTCATGTGTACCTCCATTAAAACAGCCTAAAGCTCAGACAACATCAACACTTATTACTCTTATGCCTGCTTCAAATAATTTATTCTTGAAAACAGAGGGACAATAGAATGACTTGTCTCTGCAGTGCATCATATTACATTTTGTTGAGGATTTCTTAGCGTGTAAGTAAATGTAACTTATACTCACTGTCACGTAAGTTGTCATTTCCTTGGAAAGCTGCAATGAATGTGTGTAAAGTAAAGTAAAGTAAAGTGTTGATTACGTTGCATCAACTTGCTTCCTTGCAAGAACAGTGTTAGCTGCAATAGACGTTTATTGCCTCTAAGTCTAAGTTAGCTATATTTTATATATGGTTTGAAGGCTGCCCCAGTGTTCACTATGTTTTTGGAGAGACAAAGCCGCATGACACACAGTGGGTTGTTCAGGGGGCCTGGGAGTTAAGAGCTTTCTGAACAGATACACATAGCCCTTCTGACAAAATCCCATTATATTTTATTGCTAATATGACCAAAGAGTTAGAATTGTAATTGTGCCTTCTCCTGAATACTTAGGTCGCATCTGATAAAGATGTTGTTGCACCTCTACCAGACATTGTTGGAGTCAGTTTTAGAATAACATGATTTTGATTTGTAACCCCCGTGCCTATTGCAATCCAGTGCTGTAGTTTTGTGTTCAATTGGTAAGAATGTCCAAGCTGTGGAGAAATATCACGCTGTTATAGTATGTAGCACTGGATGCACATTGTGGCTCACAGGAACCAAGACACTTTTTGGTTTGTTTGCAATATATGTTATGATCACTATGACCATGTTCAGTCAATGCCATTGAGGTATTTCAGGTAATGTTCAGAGCTTAATTCCCCCACCTTGAATAAAAATGGCCAACAGAGACATGCCGCTGGATAAAAAGTGATGACTGTGGGTGATGGCTGAAGAGGTGGCTCTCTCAATGGGTACTGACTGTGTGTGTCCGGTCAGGTGGCTGTGATGGGGGAGGGGGGATGGAAGGAATTCGTCATGTTGGCTTTTGGAGTTTCAAGAGTGCGTTTCTCATTTCCTCTGGGTTAACCTGGGTGATGTTTATTGTTACTGTGGGGATGAACAGCCAGCTCCCACACAGCAGTCAGCAGTTTCATGGATGAGGCTAATGTATTTGACTATACTCTGCTGAAGGAGACTATTCTATACAGATGCTGCTCAGATCTGTTTCTTACTAAGTCACTCCAGGTGTTTACCTTGCAGTCATGCACTTTGATGTCATGGGCACAAGTGCCCAAGGACTAGATTCAGACACCCGCTCATTCTTGAGCATTAGAACGAGTCCAACTCCAGAAATGCTTTTCTGTACTTTATCCTGCCACCTCCCTCTTGTTATAGCAATCTTTAAATCAAAATACACTTAAAGCATTGCCAGACATGCATAACTATGGTTTAGATCACAAAACATGTTGTTTTTTTCTGCTACAGCCTCGTGGCTGTCACGCATTTGCTGACTGTCCATGTATTTTTTTTTTTTTTACTTTAGTAGAGTTATATATACGCATTCTATTGATTTAGTATTAGTTGTATATTGGTTTTATCAGAGTAATACTAGATTTAGTAGTTGTATTAGTTCTAGTTAGTAGAATTCTGTTTGCTTTTTAATTTGAGGAATTTCAAGTTATAGCTTATCTCACTGTGACTTGTGAGTGTCATTAAATGACCACATCAGAGTTGTAGTGATACTGTTCTATTTTTGGCAGAAGTCTAAGAACATGCTAAATTTGATTTAGAGTAACGGCTGCAACTGGCCTTTGATGGGCATAACCTGTTGTTGCAATAAAGTTGGTTATTATGATTCTAAAACACATTAATAGCCTTTTCTATTCTGTTACAATTTTAGCTGCCTGCACACTTGTTCATCTGGCACATCTGGGTGCAATTATGTTATGACAATGGCATTATATTGTGCAATGTTTTAATATCCATAGAAATCCACAGATGGGATATTTCTCAACTATCTGTCATCATTATGTTGTGACTTAGACCCACATTTCAGTGCATTTGAATGATTGACAACTTAGAGCAGACACTGAAGCATCATCTTCCTTATGCAAGCCTTACATGCCAAGTTCAGGCATTACTTGCCAAGGCACTTGATTTTTTTGACTGCTAGAAGAAGAAGTCAGGGTCATGTTTACACTGAATGCACCTGACCTCTCTGATCTGATGGTGTGAATGAAATTCCTGTATTTGTTTTTATCTTTTTTCCTCCATCCACCATGGTATTATGTAGCTTGTCAAGGTGGATGTTAGAGGAATATTGAATCAGTGTTTGACACCTTTAAAATAGCCAAATGGATCTGTTGCAGAAGTTACAGGATAAAAAATATAGTAGACTTGGATAATGTGATGGCCTTGCTTTGTGTGTGTGTTTTCCCTAGGTTGTTTAGAATGAAACCCAAATGCAGTTATCATGCACTACTTTGAAACTGCATTCATAATCGTGATTTGGCATTTGGCTCGCTGAAGTAAAACCCCATGAAAAGTAATTTTTTTGACCAGTCAAGGCTGAGTTGAGATGCAGAGGCTCATCAGGGAATTGCCCCCCTACACCTCCATCTCCCATAACTGATTCAGTGGAGACACTGCTTCACTATGTTTCATCTGACACCTTCAAGGATGAAAAAGGGCAGATCGATAGCCTCTCTCACAGCAGCAGTAAGAGAACCTAGATATTTAAAGCCTGGCTTCTGGGTTTGAGCACTCAGTGCAGGGACTGTATGTTTTGTTTGCAGAAGGCATTCCCTTATTTGGTTGAAACTATTCTGTTCTCTTCATTGGAAAGATTGCTCTGCTGCTATTAATACCGTAGGGTACCCTGTAGCAGCCTAAAATGTGTTTAGAGGTTTAGAAACCAAAAATCCCACACAATTAGCTGTTGTAGCTGCCGCTGTGTTTAGTTATGTTATGTTTTTACCATTGTCCAACTGCACAAGACTATAAATAATTGCAGAGTAAACAATCCCGTCCAGGCAACTCCAGGCTGGATCTTGAGTTCATGTTATACCGTTTAACCTGAAGGATTCAAAATGCACACTAGCATGGGAACGACCATGGAAAGCAGTAGCAAACACCCAAGTTCAGCGGCATAGCATCAATTACATGTGGAATTCAGGGCATTCGACAGAGTGTTTTTCTGCATAACAAGATAGCAGAACTTGTCCTTTTCTGTTTAAATATTGGAGCATTCTTTCCATGCGCCCTCCACTGATGACCTGCAGGATTGGGAGGACTGTGGGAAAAACTTACAGGTGCCAGCTAAGCAGTATGAAATGCGGATATTCACTTTTGTTCCATGAGTGGAAATAGACCCTTTTGTGTTGCTGGATTTGTGTGAGTGACAGTAGATGCATTTCTGTTGTCTTGTCTTGGCTGTGAGTGACTGAATTTTTTGGTTTATTTTTCCTCTAGGGTCCCTACAGAGACGATTCCAAGAATCTTGCCATGTTCAAGGCAGTGCTGAAGAAGAACAGAGATGGAGGCAAGGGGAGCAAGAAGGATTCAGGTATGTGGAAGATCAGGAAGAAAAACAGGAAGCTAGGTTTCAGGGAACAAATACCCCATACCCCCAAAGCCTTAAATACTGTATTTCAGAGGTAGATGTAGAAACACTTTCAGTGTTTATAAATAAATTTCTGACTATGGAAACTTTCTGAAGTGTCTTTCATAGACACCCACGTTAGTAAAGATTCAGATTGTGAAGGCTGAAGTGAGTTTAAAAAAGAGCTAAGGTAAACTGAAGAGAAAGTCGAGATGAAAGCACAAAAGACATGCTGAATCTTAAGTGTGCACTTTGCAAACATACTGTCATCTGAGTCATCATTTGCAGCACTTGCCTGAATATATATGTGGCCAATAATTTAGCCTTACTACCTCTGTCTGTAAATGTTTTCTTTGAAGAGCGCTGTGTAGTTCTTAGTGACTGAGACATGTGTAAATGCCTACAGTAAGAGCTCCAAGAGATGTTGGCGCACAGAGAACAAATTAAAATATTACAGGTCAAGTTAGCTGTTTACTCAGAACAAAACAAATAAGCATGGCTATATAGCGGAAGCCAGTGGACTGCATCGTGTACATGCAATGTAGCGTGACTAAACGATGGTGTTGGTCCTGTGGAGCTTAAAAAGAAATTCCTCCAGTGCTTTGCTTATATATGATTGTAAGCACCATCACCATAACTCAAATAGAACTTTACCAAAGCATCGGGCACATGCACATATGAAAAAGTTATTGGCCATTTTGGTTATCGTGTGGCTTTACGCAGCAGTTGGTTACAACAATGGGCCCAGAATGCAACACTTCAAGTCAGGCTCTTGGTAAAATGGTAAGGACCCTTACAGTCTAATTAGGGATGGTGTGGAGCAAATTATAACTGTGTAGGCTCACACACATTTGTGCACCGTGTACAGCCCAGCACCAGCCCAGTGTTTCTTGAAAGTCTTCCAAAATTCCTAAAACCGCTGGTACGTCTATAATTCTCCATCTTCCTTTGATTTAATTTTGACTGTAGAGACAACCCGGCCATTGTGTCATAACAGATGTTTTCTTTGCCTTTGGAAACCTGTAGTATTTTCCAACATGACTAAACATGAGTCACACTCAGCAATACATTGTTGACTAGTCTCTTGTTCATACAGCGGCCCCCCTCCAATGATCTGTCTTTTTGCTTATACTGCATCTACCAGCCTGGACTTGATTTACCACCTCAGGCCTGGTTTTAACAGGTAGTCTGGTTCAAACAGTCACTGTACACAGACGATACATGTCTCATAGTTCTGCTCTGTCTGCCTTTGTTGTAATTGTTTCATTCAACAGTCAGTGCTGAAATTAAAGGGGAAAGAGTCTGACCTCTCCTGCACAGCATTGTTTTCTATCAAGTTGTTGCAACCTGTCTCGCATGTATGAATCACTGTGATAACACAGCTTCCCTGTTACCTTGACATACACACACACACACTCTCACATGCACCTTAACACAGGAGGTTCTGTGTATGTAAAGGCTGGGAGCAGCAGAGTTTTATGGCGGGATACAGCTTCTTTATCCCAGCCTTACTCTCCCAGTTGGACCCCATTCATCAAGCCAAAGTAGGTCTGTCTCCCTTTCTCATGCTGGGACAATAAAATCTGGCCTCTCCTCTCGGTTTTTTAGGGCTCTTAAGACAGATGAGAGGTCACAGAGATACAACAGCCAGCAGTGGTCATTTTGTCCAGCTGGTGTTCCTGCATGGGGCACAAATCTCCTCTTCATATCTATTCATTTTCAGGCTTTCAGAGGTTTTCAGGCGTGCTGAAATGTGCAGAAATTCTTGTGAGAATGTAACAGCCTGTAATTAATAAAGGTTATTCCTTAAGTTACCTTGATCACGATGGATGGGTTACACATGCATATTAACAGCCGCAGTAGGTCATATTTCTTATGAATCAAATATGTTTTAGTATGCCATTACAAATAGTAAAGTATTAAATTGCATATTGTGCCACTCTGTGTTTACTTGTCTGTTGTCCTTGAAGAGTATTTGTAAATTCAGGTCCTTCCTGGGATCTGAAATGAGGTTTGTAACACAGACGCCCTGATGAGAAAAGCTGTGTTAATCAAATTGGGTACACTGCAGTATAGTTAATGGTCCCTGAGACAAGATAGTACCATATTGCACATAAAATATTCACTGCACTTTCTGCGAGGCTTGAATAAAGATTACATTTTTTTTTCCCCCAAATGGTTTGGGAAAGAAAGTTATTTTGAAATTAAATGTCTGGTGCTCTGGAGTTTTGTCATCTACTTTATTATATGCGTCTCTGTCTTTCTGCTGTTTTCAAATTAGATTATGGTCAAGGATTTGTTTGATTTGGTTGATACAGCGTCAGTGCTGGGTTGAGATTTTTGTCAGCTCTGGGGTAATGTGTTACTGTTTTGTACCTGGCAGTTGGTGTTGGTATTTATCTTTTGCTGACAAACTTGTTTGGTAAGGTTAATGAGTTTGTTCTTTGCAGACTTTGTTTTTTGCTGATGAATGAAAATTGTGTTTATTAGTCAACCTCATTGTTTTTACAGTCCTCCATTATAAGTCAGACTGTGTACACTTTCTGTCCTTTGGAAGGACAACGTTCTGGTAAAATCTGCTCAGCAACATATAATGGAAATCATTGGGAAGAAAGACCTTGATAATTGTATAATTGCAAGATAGCTCAGCATATGTTGCTCATGACATGGTGGCTATGGACTGGAGGCAACTTTAAAGCAGTCAAGGAAACTTGGCCCCTATGCCAGATACCACTACAGTCATTAGCTCTCCTTTGGGATCTCCCCATTGCCAAGACCGCAAAAACACACAGTTTGCTAATTTAGTCTTTCCATCATGCACTCCTCCTAGATCCTTCCTCCTCCTCCTCCTCGCTTGCCTCGTCAGGACTCAGTCTGTAAGGAATCTGTTTGGAATTGGCCATTTTAATCCCTTTTAAGTACTCTTTTTTTATGGTCTGCCAATCCGGAAGTGGGACGCTAGTTTTCTGTGGCTTGTTGCCTTTGATGTCAACATTTTCTGAGAGAGGTTACATGGCAAGTAGGCCTCACTGGAGTTAATAGATTTGGGACCCCGAGGCACAAGAAGATGATTATATTGTAAAGAATCAAACAGTGTTTTAATTGGTGTTCTCTTTGAGGATACAAAACCCTCAGATTTTACTGCAAGTTTCACCTATGGCTTCCTATTAAGTCCCAGCAGTATCTGGTTTGTAATTCAAACAAAAACAAATTGCTTGTTCCAAGTTGGTAAATTTGTTTTGGGACAGCGTCTTGTCATGAAATAAGTTTGTTTGAACCTGTTTCACCCTGTTTTCCTCTTGATACAAGGATTCTTCAACAACAGTTTTTTTAAGTAACAATGGTAAACCTGTTGTAATTACTGGCAGAAGACGTGTCATGCATCTAAGTCATTCTTCTCTGGGTACACACACAGAAGCCCAACTTTTTTTGACTGTTGTTGTAGCAAAGGATGTGGATCAAGCCAAAGTAGCAAATGTCACCTTTCATCTACATTTTTTCTCGCTCTATAATGTATTTATGTGAGGTCCAGCGTGAGAGCACATGCAGACAGGGCATTCAGGCGGATAGGGTTGTGACAGTCCACGGTGCAGATAATTAAGTCACATGTCAACAACTGGTTCTTCTTACCGGCCTGTTGAAGTGAATTGGAGTGAATATGGGCTAAATTTGATTACATTTTTGGCTGTGTGTTTTTTTTTTTTTGTGTGTTAACATTTTATTGGTGCAAGTGAAGTGAAGCTAAGCTTTAAGCCATGCCAGCTTCCTTTAGTGGACTTGAAACACATGAGGAGACGTTTGCATTTTTCCACTTTATTTAATTCTCTCTTTGGTGAAAGTGGTCTGCTGGCTGCTTCACTTTCTTGAGTGAAGTATACTGCTTTTTATTGTCCTGGGAGTGTTTTCAGACAGCATCTCATCATGATGTGACCCAGAGAAACAGCATTTTTGACTCAGCGTTATTTGCTGTGTGTGTGTTGCAACTGAAGGCCCTCCAGTTACCGTACAGTTACAGTACCACTCAAAAAAGCTTGGCTGCTTGAGGCTTGAGGCAGCTGCCAGACAGTTGTCTGTCTGTTGTGGGTGATGCTGTGTTAATGACACTGCAATGCATTGCCATGCACCCTTTGAGGATGATAACAGTTTCAGCTGTTTATCCCTCCAACACACACACACACACACACACACACACACACACACACACACACACACACACACAACCATCACCAGTTGGCAGGGCTTTTCTTAATTTGTTTGACAGTATGGAGACAGAAGCCACTCATGCACCTGGCAGGACGGGAGACAGCAGTCCTGCAAAGGGGGGGTCAACCTTGCCCGGCTTCAACTTTTCATTTCCCGGGAGTCTTTCTACTGGGACAATAATTTTCCTTGTATGGTGGTAGGAATGACTTAAGACAAATTTTTCAGATTTGTCAATAGTAGGTTTAGCTATGAAAAGCTGAGGGGGAGGGGGCAAAGGATATGGATGTGTATGCACAATGGTCTTTATGATCACAACTACATCAGCACCAGAGTTCCCCTTAAAAGGTGATGTTTCTGTGTCGTTTTCAAAAGCAGCATGGCTTACAACTGAAGTTTAAACATGTGACCACTTTAGTCTTATCATCATCAAGGTCTTCCATAGCAGGGGGTGGTCTCTCTGCACAGACCAAAAAAAATATAATGAGAAGCAACTGAGGATACACAGACACAAGAACATTACATGTTAACGGTTTGCTGCCTTGCAGAATTTTTAAAAGAGGCAATTCCCGATCTGGAGCAACCTCATTTAGATTTTAGGATAGAGATGAAGTGAAAGATAATGGGGATGTCTTCATACACAGAATGTGTGTTTTTGTGCGTGCGTGTGTGTGTGCGTGTGTGTGTGTGTTTGAGAGAGAGAGAGAGAGAGAGGCCATTAAGCGCTGCACTCTGTTGCCTCAGCTGTGGTGGTGACTGGTACATGCTGTCTCTGCAGTTTCTGTGAGTTTCTCGGGTGTTTTGACATGAAACAGTGATTTGTTGCTAAGGGTCACACAACAGCAAATTGGTTACAAAGCAAGATTTGTTTGTTTTTTTTTTTTTGTAGGATTTCCTATGTTTTTTTTTTAGATTTGAAGCACCGTAGTGATGATAGGTAGTCAGTTAACTCTTTGTGCTGAATTTCCTTCAGGGGGTGGACTCAGCAGCCCTGCAATAAATACTTCCTTTGCAAAGCTTATAATGCTTAGTTTTTGTTGCGCCTGTCAGTGAGGTGCTAATAAAGCTAATAATATATTCAAAGCAGTAGCTCCTGCTGTTTTGTTATTGTTTATTGTGGTTTGATCAGGCTGAAGAGAGCAGCTGACAGTGCAGCGATCACCCCACTGATTGCTGCTATCTCTCTTCTGTTCTCTATATCGTATATTCCCTGTCTGTGGTGATACAGTTCAATATTGCAGCTGACATTGCAGAGATTCTTTCTCTGTTGTCTATATTCATTCTCTTTCAAATGCCCTCAGGGGTTTAACGTGAGGAATTTTTACTGTTATGGGAAGACTTCCCTTGATAAACAATAACCACAGGTGGTTGGGCAGCTATTCATTTAAACAAAAAAAGAGCATTTGACACACAGTTGTTTGTCTAAACAAAAGTTGTTTTTATTGGTTTCCGGACAAAAATTAAAATTAAATTATAATCATAATGTTTGTCTCAGAAAACCTGTTATTTCACAGACCTTTGTTGCCCAGGAATAGTATAACTGTCTCTTATTGTCAGAAATGGAAATGTTTCATCTCTGTTCAGATGTGAGTCAGAATTAACGACAGGCTGTTCCTGGAGGACAGCAGCATTAGTTGCATACTAAAACACTCAGCAGGCTTGCTTTTGCCCTCCAATTTTCTCTCACCCTTCTGCCTTTTTAATGTGTGCCAGCCACTTTGGCTACAGAAAAAAGTAATGGTCAACTAACCGGCAAGGGATGTGCTTCATGTTGCTAATGTGTGTGTGACACAGGATCCTTTCTAAGAACTCCTGTTTCCAGTCTGAGGTGTCTGTAATTTGCTGGTTAGGTGCAGTCTACCAACATCACTGAGGGAAAGCTCAGCGGGTGCAGGATCACAATGAACTCTCTCACTGACATATACATGGTGGCCGACCCTCCCCTCAGACGCTAACAAACACGACTCAGTCTGGCCACAGGTTGCAGTGTCAGACTGCCTCCGTTAGCCTGGTTCTTCTTCATGAACAGCTGGGTGGCAGCCTCCTCTCTAGCCATATCTACCGCAGCCATTTTGAGACACGCTCCCTCCTTGTCCTGTGGCTTGTAAGGGAACTTAAAGAAAAACTCCCTCACAGCACTCTTCCGTTGTGGGTGGAAAACTTTGAGGAAAACTGCTCTTACGCCAAGGATAAGTGTGTGCTCCAGGTGAATTAGGGATTTATGATTGGCGAAGTATTGGTGTATTTTTTGGATCAAACTGTTGTATGGTAAGAACAGTAGAGGAAACATTTCGTTTTTGTTCGTGTAATTAACAGCCTTGATAGATAGACAGAAATTTTGCTCACTAAAAAAGACAAACTGCACTTTTCCTAAAATTGTTAGCACACAATTGAAAGTTGTGAGTGCTGTACCAAGATGGACAGACAAACACGATGCACACAGCCAACCACAGGAAGTCTAGACCACAGATTACATACAGTATGTGACCTGTGCTGCACAGGAAGACAGACTTCACGTTATGCCACACACATGCAGCACATACACACAGAGACAGAGAGTCACGGAGATAGAGAGAGAGAGAGGCAAGCAACCTCAAGATACATTATTAACATCCTTTGATTAACCATAATAACTAGTGCTCAGACCAGAACCACTGACTCCTTTACCATCAGCTCATGGTTTTCCTTTCGGAAAACACTCAGTACTGAAAAAAATCATGCAGCTCTGAAGCTCAGGAAAGCGTTTAGTTTTTCACTTGAGCTTTTAAGTCTAAATATTCTGTGACAAATAGATCTTTCAATCAGTTTCACTTAAAAACTCCTCTGGGGTTAAATCCAGGTTACCGCCCAATGCCCGTCTTTTAACTTAAATTAAAAGAAAGCTGTGCTGACAATTATGAAACGGCTTTTTGGCCTGTGTTTGCTATTTTTGCTCGCAGTCATGTTTGTCTAGATTTCCATGTCCAGACAGTTGAGGTAGGATTTAAAATGGTGGAGAAAAGAATGCACCTGATCTACAAAGGAGACCATTGAGTGCACAGACCTACACGGCTATCAAAGCACCGTGCAGCCAGCAGGCAACGATTACCAGGGCGTAGCTCAAACCACATCTTTCACTTACACACACACAAATACACTCACAAAAAACGCACAAATGCACACATGTACGCCCACTAACCTCAGGTGTATCCACATTAGACACTCCCTGTCTCTCCTTCTGAAAAGCAAAATAAGGGCTCTTGGGGAAAGCAGTGAACCTGGTCTACCAGTCCCGCTGTTTTCCGTTTGCGGACACTTTTACAACAAACATTAGATCCTGGTCCGCATTTTAACTTTCACATCACATCACTAAAGACTTCTAAGAAGAAACGCTGTGAAGCACATAGTTTTCAGATCAGATCCAGTGCCTCAAATTGTACCTTTAGTTTCTAAAGTTTTCTGCATCTCCTCTTTTATTCTTGCTATTATTGCTGTCTGTAGCAACATAATTTCCCTGGCATGGGATCAGTAAAGTTAAATATCATCTTATCTCGTCTAGTTCCCAGGTGTGACATTGAAAAAGACAAAAAGAATGAAATGTTTCTGAAAAGGGACTAAAGCAGCATCTTCTTTTGCTCGCAGTTGCATAACGATAGTGTTCTTACAACTTTAAAGCAGAGAAAGACACATGTCCAAAATACACCAAGCATTATATCACGTCATCAGTTGTTGAAATCTTGTCTGATTATCTGAATTGCAATTTATCTTCACTTCCTTATTCAGTCATTATCAGCGTCATGTTTGTTTTTAGCAGTTTCTTGGTGGGCTTGCTATTTTGCCCTAACCAATCAGCTGCAAGTAACGTATCTGTCCTGCTGATATAATTCCAAGATGACATGGACACTGCATTAGGGAGTGGTTTCCAGGACCAGTTAACATTTTTCTCATCGATTGCAGAAATATGCTGATTTTAGAGTTGTTATTTCTGTAGGTCAGAGTTTCTCCAGCCGTCTGAAAATAACCATCAGTGGGCATTACTCCAGATCTGTTTCAACCACTGAACAAAGGAGATGAATCCCTGATTTGTTAAATCTTACAAAGCTGACTTGCATCTGTCATTCAAGCAACCTTTCACTGCATTCTATGACTGATGTGAAGAACCTTACTGTAACTGTTCTACTGTACCTATAACTATTGTAATGGCTCATTTCTTCATTTGAACTAGGATTTGCACCCCATTGTCCTTTGTTTGATGATATTCATCGAACAACACATGTAGCAGGGCTAAATGCACCAGCTAATGGTCAAATCTGGCACTGCTCTTCCTGCACAGTGGTTTCCGACTGGAACAATTTTGGAGAAATGCTTCCACGGTTCCCGGAGGCCCACTGTCTGCCATAGCAGCCGGTGACCACTCTCCATTACCCCGGTTTGGCTCTCATGCACTCTGCATTGATGGGGCCTGTGACCTTGGAAGTGTGTGCACAGCAACGGACAAGAAGCCAAACAAATACATGAGGACTCAGTGGAAGCAGGGGGTGATGTCATCTACAGCACAGCAACACACCAGTCATAGTCCCCCCTTATCCCAACCCCCATCCATGGGCAAATTGTTTCTTACTTCAAAGAGGAGGAAAAACAGTTTATCAGTTAACATAACATGCCAGGGTGTTTTTAGATGGTCTTTGAAGGGGTGATAGTGGCTGTCATGGCAGTTCATTGGCTGGAGAGGTCAGCAGGCCACTGGTTTTTCTAATTACAGCGTGACCTGCCTGGGCAGACACATTCCTTCAGTGTGCTTTTCCGTTTTGCTTTCATACCTTTAACATCCTCTGTCTGTGATCTAAGTGAACACTAAAAGTGTCTCTTTTTATGCAGAAGACTGCTCTGTCACCCACAGGATGTACAAGGATGTTCATTGTCTTACTTCTCTTTAGTTTACTTTGATATTTTTCCAAAAGTTTTGACGGTTGTGTTTTTGTCATCTATCGGCATCTTTCTATGCAGACACCAGCCCATGCTGTCACAGTGTCTGACTCTCAGAGAAGGCTGTGTGGGTGTCTTTGGGGACCTCTGTTCAGTCTTGGGCTTGGGGCCCCTTTCTCTCTCCTCTATCCTGCTTTGCACTGCACCGTTGTGTTCTGCCTTTCTGAACACAGAGACTCTTTTTTTGTAATTGTGCCTGCAGATGAATGTCTTGCCATCCTTAGCTCAGGAGGGTTTGCGACAGGCTGAACTAATGACCTCAGTTCCTTTGTGCTCAGCCTCAAAGGAACCGGGGATAGTGCTTATTGCAAGGAGGAGCAGTTTACGTAGAGTGCTCCCTCTTCATATTTACATCTCTTTTATTTTAGAGGTGTTTTTTTATTTGAAAACGCCTTTGGTAAAGCTTACTAATGCCTAACAAGAGTGGTTATAACTGGATATAAATTTAGGAGCATTCTGTTGGAGCTGTGTAATAGGTTTGTTTAGTTTGAATGAAGTCTCTAGGACAAAGTATGGCCGAGCAGCGGACAATTGAAAAAGGCTGAAATTTGAGGAAATTTCCCCATTCATTTCTTATGGGAAATTTATCGCAGTTGTTTGCGTCTTACGTCGGCCTTCGATGGTCATAGCTCGAAAACCGTAAGAGATATCAAAATGTGCCGAGGGTCATTTTGAGCCGACAAAATTATCTACGTTTTAAAGTTTGAATGAAGTCTCTAGGAGAAACTATGGCGAAGCAGCGGACAATTGAAAAAGGCTGCAATGTGAGAAAACTGCAGATATCAGAGGCAGTCAGTCCCTGATTAATGAATTGCTCTCAGCTGTGTTTCTGTGGCTTTCTCCTTGTCTGTCTCTGTTGATCACCTCAGCTGTCTGTGTCTGCTTCTCTCCTCTGCTTCATGTCTCTGTTAACATGAATTAATGAGCTGAATCAATAAACATGAATGGAGCTAATGCTAACGGAGCTAACAGAGCTAACACTAACGGAGCGAACAGCTAACGGTGCGAATAGAGCTAACGGCGCTAACGCTAACAGAGCTAACTGTGCTAACAGAGCTAACAGAGCTAACGGCGTTAACAAGGGGGCGGGGGGATGGGGTTTTCATTATGCATTTGTCTGTGTGTGTGTGTTTATGTATCTGTCATTGTGTGTGACTGCGTATGTGTGTGTCTTCGTCTGTTTGTGTGTGTGTGTCTGCTTGAACTACACAAGCAGCCCAACCAGCTCCAACATGGAGATGTGTATAGTATATATGTGTCTGAATGTGTGTGTGTGCGTGTGTGCCTGTGTAACTTCTGCCCCACCTGCTGATAATTACCTCTGCACCTCTCCCACTGTTTACCTGTTCCTGTTCAGTTTTGACGTGCTGTTTTTAATCACTTTTTAGCTGTTGGTTAGCCCTTTTTGTGTGTGCATTTGTGTGACTACTGTCTCAACCTCTTTGGCAAAGAGCTTTCTGAAGCTGAGTTTAACTGCTTGTTGGACAGAGATTGTTTTCAAACAATGCCCTTGTTTTGACTGAGCTCGTTAAGATAATCATTCTCAGGCTTGTTGTCCTGCAGATGTGTGTGCGTGGGTTATTGACCGGTGTGTGTGTAAATGACAGTTGCACCTGTTAAACTCTTCCCTTGAAAAGCGGCTTTTTCGCTGTCGGTTTCTTCCGAACAACTTGCGATTGTGTCAAAACCGTAGCTGCTATCAAAAAACCGATTACACTGTGAGATGCGGACAAGTCTGGGCCAGATGTACGTGTGTTTTATGTCCAGATATTCTTTAGAAAAATGACAAAATGGTCGACTTAAAAAGACTCTGCGACTCAGAGAACAGGAGTTTGTATTGTATGCAGTGAGATTTGGGTTCGGCGAACCTCCTGAACTAAATCCTCTGGTGAGAGAACCGTACCTCGTATCAGAGTGTACTATAGATCATCGGACTCCCGAGAACTTCCTGAGTCCGGCCATCTCCTCGTTTTATTCCTGACACAACAACTTTTCGTTTTATGGCGATCTAAAGACAGGAGGCATTTCTGCTTTGCTCACAAAACAGCTCTGAATTTTAACATGGGACTTAATGGGAGAACAGGAGGGCGCTGGCTGCACAAAACGTCTCACTATTTAAATTCAGTAAGTCTCTCGGCTTTTTCGAGGACATCACACGAAAGAGGACAAGTTTGTCTACAAAATGAGCCCAAAATTATGCGTGTAGAGTGTAATTTGTGGCCGTAGCGACGAGAAAAAGAGAAGATTTTCAGATCGTTTTTAGACTCTGTGCCACTCTAGCACGCACTCTAGCACGAACATTCCGCGCAATACACACCCATTATAATCTCAAAATTTCCCGCCAAACGATCACTGTCATTGAACAGTGACTGATCAAAAACTATAGGACCAATCAAAATGTGGATGAACACACCAATAGACCAGACTTGGGTCTACATTTTAAAGTTGAAATGAAGTCTCTCGGTGAATGTATGCCTGAGCTACAGATGTTTGAAAAACTCCAATTTCAATCTTGTTTTTCGGGACGTTGCCCCGTGTCCCTAATTAACTTTTTCTTCCATTATTAATCATGAAAATAACAAATCAGGCTATCAGCCGCTTGCTAATGGTTAAAAAAGAAGTTCCTATCGACCTATCCTTTAAGTGCATCAAATGAGGCGAGTATGATTGATGCTAAACTCACACAGATGCACCTTTTACAAAGATTTTCAAAGATGGTGCAAAGCTGCAGGATTTGCACTAGTCCTTGTTTGCTTATGGGATTAGGCTCTTTGGAAGGATTGGATGGCCAGCCTTTGTGCCATATCCTCGTCCATTTAACGTTACTGAACGGGCTGTTGTCCAGGGGTTACTGATGTTCTCATGACCTCACCTGGCCCCAGCAGAAGCTCTGCCTAATGATCTGTGCTAATGGCAGCCCAAATCTGTTGTTAAACCAGATCTCCATGGCAACCTAGGACTCCAGACCCCATTGCAGATTTGCCTGGAAATAAATTCTGCTTTTGTCTCAGAGCTGCTTTATCTATATTATAAACAGATCGGAGGCAAAAATTGGCAGTGGAGCTCTGGAGAAAGCTCTTAGGTTGAGAGGAATCAGAGAATGTGGGACAACTGAAAACTTGCATCCACCTCTCTTCTGGCTGCATTGTGACTTTGAAGCATGGTGGTCCCAGAGCTGTGTTCGCAGTGTTAAAATGATTGATCATAGTATAGACAAGTGGGCTGGGTCATCCATCATCCATGTGTCCTTTGCTTGGACTGTACCAGCTGTTTCCATGACTTGTAGAGGACGCTGATGTAATTAACCCCATGTAAAACTCATGTGAGACATTTTATGGTTTCACTGTAGTGGCATTAATCCATCTGTAGCAAACATAGGAACAATGTTAAGAGACTTATTACCAAAAGGTATATTGTGTCTGTAATCTGAGTGCCACTGTTTTAGCCCTTCCTCACAATGCCTCAGCTTTTGTAGGTATATACCCAGGTATGCATAGAATGTAAATGCTCTTGTCAGATACTACTACCTTAGTTGAGTGTTGAGTACAGACCACAGCTGACTCCCTTTTACCACTTGAAGGGCTCTGATTATGATTAGAGCTGTTGGATGAGAGTGGAAATGAGACGGGTGTTTTTTCTGTGGTGTAGGAGTCAACACTGGGCTCTACTTGCCTAGAGTCTGACACTGAGGTGGCCTGGGGAGAGACATTCAGACTGGGATGAATATCAATAGCTCTCCAGCCAGGACTGTCAACACTGGATCTGTCCTAATTTATTCCAAAACTGTGATGGAACAAGGTCAAGCCCTTGCCACTTTAACATGGCCTCTTGTAGATTTTCATAGATGGTCCAACATTTGGATTTGCGTATGCTGTTGTCTACAATATGCAAACCCAAAATTTATATATATATATATATAACATTAGCACCTGAGGAGTAATTTGGTGGACAGTGACCATGAGACTAATTGATGATGTGAACACGCTCGTAGTAGCTTTGGAAGATCTCACCATCAACTGACCTTGTGTGTGCAGTCATTAATCGTTTTCCCATCAGTGTATTTTAATGCACATTTTGAAGTATTGCATGAGAAAAGGTTGATGGAAATGACAAAACTTAAAAAAATAAACTTCCTTCATTTTGAAAAAATATTGCAAAATTGCCACACAGATCAAATGTAACCTTCCTCACATTAATACATGAAACAGACAGGGGTGTCACATATCCATTTCTATATTTTCTTTTCACCGGTAGAGGTTCACCTGGCGCTCTTCTGACCATGTCATCTTGTTGCACCCTCTTCTTTTGCAACGGTTTAATGGTTTCCCAACTAGAGAACTGATGCCACCTACTGCTTACCTCGATAAACCAACTACTAATAATCGCATAACGGTAGTGGATGAAAACAAGCATGCCCACGATTGCAGCACACCTGTCCTTCAAGTAGGTCTAGCTCTTACTGAGAATAGTCTAATTAAAATCGGCTCCACGTGACTTTTGAACTATGAAGCCAACACTATTTGTCCTCTGTCAGCCCCTTTATGGGCCTTCCGATTGCTTCCCTGTCACAAATCTTGAAATAAAACATGGTAAAGATACTGTCTGGCTCATATTTTTCCCCCCATACCCACTTAAATTGCCGATTTATGAAGAGAAATGGGAAATGTCATGGAGCCTGCCCAGTGCTACCCTCCTCCCCCTCCTCCTCCTCCTCCTCTACTTCGTCTCCCCAAGACACACACACACACCCCTCCCTGTCAGTCTCTGTTCCCCTGGGGCCAGTGGGAAGGCATTCCAGAGCTCAGGCCACTGCAGAGTGTGCATCAGAGGGAAAGAGAGAGACAGACAGAGCCTTAGTGTTTTGGATTTGAAACATTCTGCAGACTTGCTTTGCCTGCAGCATCTTAGCTTTGCTTTTAAAGCAGCTAATTTGTTCTCATTATCAAGTGCATATGAATTTGAGTTGAGGGTTTCAGGGCTGCAGGAACTGTTCCCCTTTCTGACAAGCTAAAACTAAAGACACTGTCAGAGTTGTTTTCTCTCCTCAGGGGCCACCAGCATAGATGAGTCATCCTTTGAAACCAGTAAGAGAGCTGCTCTGGACAGTTGAAGAGTTAATGGAATTTGATTGCTGCAGACAAAATTGACATTTCATGGTAGAAAATGTGCCCACAGGAGGGATGTGGGCAGGCTGTTGATATACTTAACATACAATGATATTCTTAGTGTACAATTAACACGGGTGAAGAGAAAGGAATATTAGATGCTGCAAGGAACACATTGCCTTTTACTCCCCCTATACTTAATTCTGCACCAGAAATGAAGCCGAGTGGACAATGATGCAGAAGTTATACAAGGGAAATGATAAATGCGTTGTAAGAGAGCTAACACACTTGGTTTGCTTTGATATTTATCTTTTACAGCACTCTGTGTTTTACAGTCTTTTGTCAGGCTGCCTTATACAGTATTTTGACTGTTCCTATGGCTACCAGTGACTGAGTGAAGTGGTCTGAAATTAGACTGGCCTCATGGGAAAAACACTGATGCCTCCATAACATTTCACCAGCTGTTTGTATAGCTTTGTTTAACAATTTTTTTATTCCTTTTTTAATTTCTTAAATTATTTAATGATCTTTAAAATGGACCGATTTGCATCTTATTAACATATTAGATCTAATTTGTCCATCATCATAGACGTCTTGTAGTGAATACCCTCCCCCACCCTGTATTCTTCGTTGTCTGGCTCGCTCTCCTTTCTGTGGGTTGCTGTTTGTTAACCATGACAGCTTTTGTGAGACTGTCACCCTGGTCTCGGAAGTACACAGGGAATCCACATTGGCACTCAGTCTAGCGGGAGAATTCCCCCTTTGGTGGATTGTCCTACGGTCATCATGCTTTGTGTGTCGACTGAAAGAATCTGCATTAATTATAGCCTTTCTTCATTTTCTCTGTGGTCCATAAAATTAACAAGTGAGGAGCTAATAGAGTATTTGTGTTTGTGTGTGTATGTTAGTGTGTGTGTACAGTATATGTATGGATAGGAAATAGAATAGTATCATGTTTAAATAGGCTTTTCCGGTATAACCAGCTTTGCCAACTTAGTTTTCACTGTAAATAGTATTTTTTGAGGTCTGCATTTCATACTACAGGCAGTGGACCAACTACTTTGCTTCAGTACATAGTCTTGAAGTGGAGACTGATTGAACCAGCAGCTCAGGCAGAAACTATCTGGTCTCTGCACCTTTTAGAGTTCCCCTGTGTTGCCTTAACCCACTTAAGATCAGATTGTCAGATGTTTATTACAGTAGGCACACATTGCTAATTAATATTCAACTTACTATCGCTGACATTTATGGCTGCCTTTGTACTTGTGGTACAGAAGGGACAACAAATTCATGCCGATACTTGCCTTGCACAGGAAAACTACATCAGTGAAGAGGAACAGTGGTCACATGTAGACCCTCAACAGCGCTGACTCCTGAAAATACAAAATACCACCCCAAAAATGACACATTTAACATAAAACACACATCATGAATATCATCAAATTGTTGGAAATGACTTGACACTTATGTCAATATGATTCATGCTTTTAGTATCAAGTTGGCAGGCCTTTAGAACCTGACTTCCTATTAAGACAAACATGTGGGTCAGGAGGTCAATGTGTCAGGCAACGCTCCTACTCTCCATTTCTATTCACTTTGGTTAAACCAGGCCTCCAGACTGTTTCACCACTGTCCCAAAAAACTGTTTTAGCTGTCCCGAAGTGAATGGAAACTGTCCCAAAATCATAATGCTGTTTCTTTAATTTGCTTAAGAACTGGAGTTTCTTTAATTTGTTAAAGAAACTGTTTTACACTTAGGTGAGATTTACAAGTCCTGACGGTATTTTGGTGCTTTTTCTTTGATCTGTGTCCGGAGTTCTTTATCAGTCTTTATTTTTATGTGTAGGCCTTACTGTGTTCATCCATGTGGTGAGGTCCCAACACTTAGCAACATCACTGCTAGCCAAAACATAATGGAATCAGTCACAATCGTATGTGATAGTACTAAGAGTAACTGCATGAAAAGATGTGCTCCATTGTATTTTGCACTTGGTTCAGTTTCTCATTTTTCTGAGTGATAGTTATACATACCTACCTGTACATACATATATGCAAAAATCCCTGTCATCTCTGAGATGCCTTGGGAAGCATTACTGTTCGTCCTGGGACAACAGGACACCGTTAGTCTTGAGCCCTGGGTTAAACACAGGCCATCGTCCATCTTTGGTGACATTCATATAATTTTAGTTGCCTTTAAATGTCATTAAACAGACTCCTCAGAGAGAGAGTCATGGTGCCAATTTGACAGGTTTTACTCCTTGACACTATGGGCTGAATATTTAAAAGAACACTGAGCTGTTGTATTGTTTCTCTCTACACTGCCTTTAATTTTTTTGTCGGCTGACAAGCACCCATACCTTAAAGTTGTATCATTTTATTGGACAGATCAGGCCTCTGTTGGACAAGGGAGAGGGTCTGTGTCTTTCAAGGGGGGGATTGCATTCCCTCACAAGGGGTGACAGATCACTTTCCATTGCACAGGTTTGCTTGAGAGGCGAAAGACACCATCGAGATTTCTACCCATGAAAGACATTTCAAAGCATTCACCATTCAGTGTTAGCAGTGCCTACCATGCTGGCAAGGGGAAAGGAAGGACGCTTAGGCCATGCATGAAAAAGAATGGATTTAATTCATTGCGGCTGACTTTTATTTGATGAGGATGGTCACTTTGCACTAAGTCACTAAGTAGCCTGAGTTAAGGCTGTACAGTGCAACCATTCACTGCATACTGCAATCAGAATGCAAGAGAAACACTGGAGAGTGAAATACATTATCAAAAGAATATGATTTAGTGCATTTTGAAACAATGAAGTTACCCTCATCTGCATTCAGCCAGTTAAGGTTTTATATTTCCCTTTTATGTAGCTCTGATTCAAAGTACAGTCTTTCCATCTTGAAATGTAGGAGACAGTGAGACGGAACATTGGTTGGGATAAACGTTTAAGATTGACTCACATTGACATGCTCAAATAATTGATTTGTACTTTAATGTTTATTTTTCTAAATCAATGTCTTGAAATAATATTGAACCGTTTTTATGGGTTGGGCATGTCCTCGTGGGCTCTGGCCCTTCACTTTGATGGGGAAGAAGGAGCATGCAAGGGACTGTAATCATTTTTACATCATCTTGGGGCAGCACTGTATAATTAGAAAGGGTTGATTTCCTTGACCACAGCAGGGGCTGAAATTGCAGGCCTTGCCCCAACCAAGGTTTAGGAAAGTAACTGAAATAGCACTGGCGAGTTTCTGTCCTTGTGTCCCTCTGCGTTATAAAGTGTCGGTCAGATGGCAAAGCAGTCACCGTGACACACTGAAGCCTGTTCACCAGCGCTCGGACGGCCAGCTTTTATGTGGCGCCTCTTGTTTTCAGAACCAACTACCAAAATTACAACTTTGTCATAATCTCTTTAGCATGCCATAAGCCTGAAACCTTTATCAGCCACGACCTGCTGTGAATGCAGCGAGTGAACGCTCATCTTGCTGCTTTGCATTATACCAAATATACTATACTCCAATGCTTCTGAAGCAACGTTCTCCCTGTGCATACCATTCCCCATACACAGTTATCAAGCCCACTGCAGAATGACAAATACTACCAATTCCATTATGAGTTTATTAGCTGCCAGGTTGCACACAGGTGGAGATCCCATGCTGGATAGGATAACCAATTAACTCTTGGTATATCCTTCTTTTTGAGTGCTTGCCACAGAGAGAACTTGACATAGATTCCCTGCATCATGTCTTCCATATCTGCATTTCTAAGCTGCAGTCAGTCAGACACTCACACTTCCCTAAGGACCCTTTTAAGTGTCAGTATCAGTGTGGATGCAGTAGGTCCCACTCAGGTCGGGGTGATGGCATGTCCTGGCCTAGACTGAGTGACCTTTGGGTCATTCACAGGTTTTTCCATGTCTGAAGGCATGCAGAGGTGTCATTGCAACGTTTCCGTTTCCTGTCTCTGGCATTCTTCTTTGTTTAGGAGCCTATTAAAACACAGAACAGCTTTGTGTCCCTTGTGGCAAAGCGGAGGCGTGGAGAAAATGGGTCTCTGTTTCTGATTAGCCCGGCAGCCCAACAACACTCATTTCCCTGAGGAGAGAAGCAGGATGCTAATAGTAGCTTGCCTCTTGTAGTTGAGTCTTCACTGATTTCTACAAACCTCTGGCTGCAGACAGGCGTCAGTGCTAATCTGCTGAAGTCTTCCCAAGCAGTACAGTCCTAAAAAACAGACCCAAAGCTAATTGTCATTACTGTGGTTCACCACATCTGCAGTTCTGATCTAGCTGGGTCTGTTGACGTATGGTCTGTATTATTAGTTAGGTATTATATGTTATCTTGAGGTTGATAATTCATACATTTTAATTTGTGGGCATGATGAGTGGGCAACTTTGATGCCGCAGAATAGATTATTTTACCGTTAGCTGGCTCCGTGGCTGGAATGATCTTTCCAGGCAGACCTCGTTCTCAGTAGAGCAAAATCTGTTTTTTCCATTTAGGGCTTGGATTCCACTGAGCAAACTAGTAGCCAGGTTAAGTCATTTGCAAGTCTTGCGCAAAATCATCTGTAGAGACTGTGGGGAACCACTTCTGTGAGAACAAATTACAATATCTCGTCAGGTGAGACAGGAAAATGTAGGGAATATGTAGTCTTGGGTTAAGTCTGACAGCAAAGTGAAGTATAGCTGCCCTGAAAGTGTAAATGATTAAGTGTAGGCCACAGTGACACCGTTGGAGAGATTCTCTTATTCTCGTTTTAAATTGCAAGCCAGGAGATATCCGGACGACTGGATTGTATTCCACACCATGGCGACCAGTTTAACAGGTTTTTCCGTTTTGAAGCCTTTTAGATTGTAATCACAATCTCAATGTGGTGTTTCTGCGTGGGAAAGTTTTCTTACCCCCACTTTCAGAAAGATCAGAGGCAGCATGAATGTGTATGCCTTGTACGCTCCTGAACATAAGGCTTGTGTTTTAGTGACTAGTCAACGAGAGGCAGAATTGCTGTTAGCGCCTCTGGTGCTTTATTAGGCAAATGCACGCAGGAGAAGTAAAAAAGAAAATTCCCACAGGTTTGTTTTTCTCCTTCAGGCCATATTCTTGCAAGCTTGGGTTGATCTACAGCTACTGGAAACATGAATCAGGCAGTGACAGGCATACAGTTTTTGCTCTTGGTATCTCAAGTTGCTCAGTTGTTGATTAGAATGTCTTGGACTTGTCGAGCACTTTTGAGTACCGTGGTTTTTAAAATCCTTTTTACTATGCATTCTTTAAGACTAGCGTTGATGACAAAATACGAAATGGACAGAGAGAGAGAGAGAGAGAGAGAGAGAGAGAAAGAGAGACAAGATGAAGATGAATGACACCTGCCTCTTAATGAGTGAATTCACTGAATGAATTTGAAGACAGATTTCTGTCCTTTAACAACTACGAATACTTAGCAAGGAACACCCAGCCAGTGTGCTTGGTGAATTGCATGTTATTTTAACTCAGTGGTCAATGACACAGCCTTATTTACTCCAGTAGCTGGATGTCCTTATCACATGCTTCAATGGCATGAGAAATTCTCACTAGCCCATGACCCTGGGTTTAAATACATATCATGTGGCCCTGTGTTTTTCTAGATCCAGGTCTCTTCCCACCTCTATCACTCATTCTTGTTTGTGTCCCTAGCAACCTATGAGGAGACTTATCTCTGAAATGTTTTTCAGGCATAGCATTCTGTAGTTATCTTGGTCTAAATTGATTTCATGAACAACACCAGTTGCTTTTGCTGTATTTTATATGCTCATACTCCTAAATCTAAGTATAACTTGTTGACACCCTCGAATGTAATCTTGACAGCAAAACCCTACTGCAAATGTGGGTGGTCAAAAATGTCTCTGACGGAATGCTTCTCCCCACAGAATCAGCAAACATCGTTTCACATGCGAGGAAATATGAACTCCTGTAATCATGCGTCAGTCAGCCAACTCACATGGGACAAATTTATTCTGTGAATACAAAGTATGAACTGAGTTAATGTTTGGCGTCTATTAGGCTCCTCATTGAGCCCCGTGGGCATACAAAAAGCTCAGCAAAGTGGTGATTGAAATGATGACAGTAAACTTTCCCTCAGGGGTTTCCTCAGGGGTGGGGGAAACAGAGCCTGCAGGTGGATGCTGGAATGTGGGTGGGGCTGATCAAATAATGTAACACTAAACAGAGGCAGTGACAGACGCCGCAGTGTTTGCAGAGAGCTAGCAGCTAAAGTCAGAGCACAAAGGGGGTAGCTCATTGGCACATTAAATATACCACCTTATTGCAAACGCTTTCTTGCCAGCTTTGGTCCATTGAAACAGGAAAAGACTAGATGCATGATGAGTATTTTAATTTTGTTCAAATCAGTACAGGAAATCTCAGTAAGTGACCACTCTACTGTATGCTGAATTCCACCATTATCCCTGCTGTGTAAGCTGATTGCTCTGCAAGCCTGTGACACCTGCCTGTGTAACATGGTTGCATAATAGTCAACTGAATACCTTGAAACTCCATGTGTAAAGTCATTTGATAAATTGAAAAATGTGTAATAAGTAAGCAACATTTCTGCTTTGCTCCTGAAAAGGTGACATTTTTCCGTTTAAGTTTAACCTGATCACCATGATGTCTCTTTTATATGCACTCAAAATGTCATCCTGCTTTCTGTAGCAAATAAATGTTGCCAGTTTTTCCTCTGAGGTTTTACATTCCTGGCACTAAGACTCAGGATGGTAGTAAAAGAAAATGATTTGGTACATTGTTTCGTTTGGGTCAGCTTCAAGGTCAGTTTGGTCATCTTTGTGTATCTGAACTCTAAATATACATAAAGCAGGTTCTGGTCTCTATATAAAATAAAATCCTTAAAAATAGGATGTGTGTTTTTTTAAATTTTTTTTACAGTTCTAGATGTTCTGGAGTACATTTGAAAGCTGTAACTGAACATTATTGGTTCATTGAACATTAACAATGACTCAAATTATTTTATGTAATGTGAAAAACTTGCCAAATAATATGAAACCCACTGAGAATTAACACCTAAACTGTAGTTCTTTGCAGCTTTTAGCCTCGTTAGCCCATTTCCTTATGTCACCCCAAGAGGTAATAACAAAGCTATTTATAAAATGTGTAACAATCTTGTTGTTCTCTTCAACAGGTGACATCCACAGCCACAGTGCCCAAAGAAGGTTCTCACCTGAGGGAAACCCTCAGCCCCGAGGGCCTGGCAGCGGTCACCCTAATGTGCCGGATGATGTTTTCAGATTAAGCCTTGCCAAGGGAGTGTCCATGTCTCTTCCATCCTCACCTCTCCTGCCACGACAGTCCTACATGATGCCCTTACGCCCTAGCAAGAGATCACCAGGTACTGTTTGTACCTATATTTCATCTTTTCTATATGATTCCTGATGTTGTTACTATTCTACCATTGGGTAGTACAGCAACAAACCCCATGAGTATTAACCAAGACGAACTAAATGTGCTGCAAGCGTTTGGGTTATTCCAATTGTTTTTACACTATCTCAGTCTTGTAAAGGGGCTTCAGTTTTCTCTGTGGGCTTCCTGTAAAAGTGATCATTCCTGTCTACCTTGAGGAGCTTTTGTAGGATTGTTGAACATTTGACAGTGCTCCAGGTGTGACAGTTCCTCTCAGACATAAAACACTGCTGCTGGAGCTATCAACTTACAGTCCTTTCTGAAACATTTCACACAGTTCTATTCTAATTGTTAGCCTTAGACAAATAAAAGTTGCACGAACGACAGGGGAATAAAGTAATAATGATAGCCGGACCAGTCTGGAGTAGCAGTTAGAGCGTGAGCTCAGGCTGGTTACAGAGAATTGTTTTTGTTGCTACATCCTTGTATTTGATCACCTTGTGTGGATGTAGAGGTCCTTACAACTGCACCGTGTGTTTACACTTTACTGGCTGGTAATGGGCGCGTGTTTACACTGGATCTAATTGTCAGTCCTCCCTGCCTCCTTCTATCCACCATGTTGAGAACATGCCTGTCAGCAGCTGTGGGATGCTTCAAAGCAGGGGATACCTTTGTAGCTCAACTTGTTTCAACCTGAGTCTTTGTATTCTGGAGACTTGGCAAAGAGGAGAGAAATCCTTTAAGTGGTCAATGCGGCCCCCACTCACATGTGGCACTCATCTGTGGGCTATCTCGCCTTTGTTTAGAGTGGCTACAGCTTTGATCTGTTTAGTGTAAAGATGAGTTGATGGGAAGGGGGAAGTATGGTTTAATCCTAATGCAAACTTGTTTCGTTCAAGGTCACATCTCTGTTACGAAATTCTCATTTAGCTGTTCGGGTCCAGTTTTAGCATTTAGGTTTAAGTTGTCACGTTTCACTTCATTTTAGTTCGTTTTGAATGAGCTTTCTAATATGGAATGCCATATGCTAATTTCCGATGCAGATTAGGACGGAGATATTGTGTTTGCTTCAGTGTTTTAACTGATTTTCTTTGCACGTTTCCTGCAATTCTCATCACTTAATTCAAAAGCTAAAACTGGTCTTGCAGGCTTGAAATTGTGATGCAGTACATTATGCAAATGTTCAGTGAAAGCTGGATTCATAATTGCAAGTATGCTTAGTCCCTAGTTTATAGAAAAAAAGGAACAACAAAAGACAAAAACAGCTTATAAAAGCCAAGTTGAGTTATATTTGGTCAGCCCCCACTCAAGTTAAAACAAAGCTATTCAACAACGTAGGTGACACAGGATTTGTGATGACCGTTTTAAACCCATCAAAGAGAGTGCTAATGAAATGTATATTTGCAGACATGAAGGGCGGGACAAGAGGGAGAGAGAGAAGGAGAGAGAGAAGAGGCTGGGTTTGTGAAGGTGAAAAGGGCCCTGGAGACGAGGGAAGGGGAGCACTCATTAAAGGCATATTCCCACTTGCGGTGCTCTGAGGCGTGGAAAAAGGGGAAAAAATGGACTAACTAGATAGGATGTTATGGAGGACAACCAAGGGAGAGAGGGTTGGGGGATGGTTTGGAGGCTCTCCTCCGCTGTCCTCACAGGTAACTGTGAAAACCCGTAGGGGAAGAGTTCACACCTCCAGTTAATAAACACATACTGCAGGAAATGTCTCAGCCCAGCGACGAAAACAACGTGGGTCATAATCCTATATTTTCTCTTCTTGCTGAGCCCGAGAAAAGACATAGTAGACTCAATTTAAGACTCCTCTCTGTTGGAATGAGCATGTTCTACCGAAAATGGATGGAGTGGAGGCAGTTCATTGAAACCAAATCATCAGTGAGATTAGTTCATTTTGATTCACTCTAGATTTCAGGCAGGAAAAGCTGGAATTACTGTTACCATTTCAACACAGTCATGTGGTAAAGTTCACAGGGTGCTGGCCTTGGTGGCTGGCCCTACTAAAGACAGAGTCAGAATGTATAAATCCTCTAATAATTTAATCAGGCCAACATTATGAAAATCCACACTTGCTTGTATTCTTTGGGCTAAGAATAAATGCCATGCTTAAATGTGTAAGTGTTGTGATTTGATCTCGGCCCCTAATGAAGAGTGCTTGAGAGATATTCTTACCCATTTAGGATTTGACAGCAGGTTGTTGCATCATGCATACAGGCCTTTTATACCTGGCGTAACATGGGTCTTTGGTGATCTGATCACAAGTGTACAGCTCTAAGTGCGTCAGATCACACCTGGCATTAGAATGCATCCGCACGTGCTTCTCGAATGACCACTTGTGATTGGATCTCGACTTCTCCGCTTTATATGCAAATAAACACATACATCGTTCCATTTGCAGAGACCGAATACAATGTTGTTTTTAACCGGTGGCCCAACAATAATAGCCGACATTCTGGGACAAACAGAAACATTTTTTACACAAAGAGAAAAATAACATAAACAGCTTTTCACAAAGTTTAGAAAGTTTCTCGTAACACAACAACTCTGATTTTTTTTAATGTAGTCTGGGGTTCACAAACATCTGCTGCTTATCTTGGCAGATAAGAGAGCTCAAACATGTAATTTGCATTAGCATGAACCAAATGGAAATCAGACAGCTATTGTGTTTCATGTGTGGCCCAGGACACAATTTTGCTGAAGACACATTTTTAAAAACTATTTTCAGCATTATAGTAATGTATTTTCAGATAAAGCAATTGATTTTTCAAGGATTTATTTAGCTTGAGTAGTAAGATAATTTTCTCAGCCCTTAATAAAACACTTGAATATTTGGTTTTACTTAAATCCTGAAAATAGCAATGATCAGAAGTTCATCTGTAGTTCTTATTTTATACCACTTTTTTGCATACAGTGCTTGAGAATCATGAATACATTTTAGGGAAATTTGCTATAAGCTCATGTGCCTGTGTTATAATTTTTGCTAAGATTTTGTTTTACTCTGAAGTCA
Source organism: Chelmon rostratus (assembly GCF_017976325.1). NCBI lineage: Eukaryota > Metazoa > Chordata > Actinopteri > Chaetodontiformes > Chaetodontidae > Chelmon > Chelmon rostratus. Next base: position 14,167,028 of record NC_055670.1, on the reverse strand, counting down.
CATTGAAAAATATTCGTAGGACATTTCCTGTTTACTAGTTTAGTTATTTACTGAAGTCATACTACCCTCATTTATTTATACAGTGCATCAAATCAATGCATTCTGTTACAGACCCATTTACTCTCCTTCCTATCCAGCCATCACTGATGTCTGTGAGGGGAAGTGGTTTGACAGATTCAGAAAACATTTTGCAGCTTGACTTCATTTCCAGACACATTAGATAATCTATCACAGTTTGGAAGGCTCCAATTTAGTGGTTTTTCTTTTCATGAAAGCTTCAGAGGGGGGACAACAGGGAAACATTGAGTTAATTAGGAGTGTGACGGATGCCTGAGCCGCAAAGTCCTGGTGGCGTTGAGTGCCACCGCTTTGATCAGCTAAGCCCAGAGCTTAACCATGAAACACAGCGCCCTGACATGTGTTGAACAGCACCTAGGCTTTATAGTCTTAATAGTTTACAGGCACCCTTAAGGCCCAAGGAGGGACATTTACTGCAGGAATGTTGCCTGAATGGACCCATCTTGCTACAACTCAGTGCAGGTCAAAGATCAAGTATTGAAAAACTTGAACCTCAAACTTGCGTGTGCAGAGTATAGTTCATGACACAGTAAATGAGGTTTTCAGGTCTTTTTTTACAGTTAGAAACTCCCCGTGCTCCGCCTCTGATCGTCTCCTGGGTATCTCCACAGTGACCTCCTCTGGTTGTTATAGGTTACTGTGCCATTGTGGGATTAAACGCATCTGTTGTCCTCAAGGTTGCACTGCTTCGTGAGTTGCATGTGTGTGAAGATGGCTCTTTCGCAGCTGTGCTGAATGAGTGCTTTACAAGAGTGGTGTATACAGAGGTGACCGTGGTGCTGCCACTGTATGTACATGAGATGTGTGACCTTTCTGTAGTCACATGACAAAACTGTTAGCACCGTGCTTTGCCTCCATGCCTGCCCGCGAGGGATCATAAAACAGCAATGCATATTAATTTACTGCCGTAATGGACAGTGTATCATTTTAATTGGTATATCTGCAATGAGGCCACAAGGAAATGGTCTCTGGTAGGCTATTGTGTGTACTGAAATAAGTTCAGTAGGTTTTATTTTGATGGAGGCTTTGGCTTTCAGTGATTCAGAGGCTGGTTCATTTATTGATCAACCAAGCAAGTCTGCAAATCACGACCAGAGAGCGCGGTTTACTATCTTGATAGGATCTCTCTTTTAATGGATCTGGAAAATGATTCTGTCATCCAGGCAGGGTGGAAGTCCTGTTCATGCTCTTTGATCTGGTAAAATCCTACTGTGTTTGGACACCTAGATCCAATAGGCCAACCTGAAAAGAATTCTATGACCCCACAGCTTTTGGCTTGCTAGAGCTAGTTGTGTGTCTGTGTTTCTGTGTGTGTGTGTGTGTGCACGTGTGTTTCTGTCTTTCTGTTTGTGTGTGGGTGTGTGGAGACAGATCAGGTGACGACTTTCGCTTAGAGCGGTCTGATGCTCTGAACTCTTCTCTGCTTATCGTCTCTTTATCTCTGTTTTGTGACAACAGGCCCACTGTTTACCCAGGGCACACTGTACGCTATACATTAAGGGTGGTTAGCTGTTTAAGCCACCGTGCGGTCCTAACAGTGTGCTTTTGTTGTTGTAGTTATTAAGCACTGTGGCCATTTTGCAAAAATGAGATTTTTTGTGGAGCAGGGCTTAAAGGATTCAGAGGATATTATCACTGCAGACCACATAAAACAACACAGAAGGTCATTCGGTAAAATGGATTTGTGCGTTTTCGTTAAGCCTCATATTTATAAACCATTCATTAACAGCATATACGAGTTCATGGACCGTTTCTGCTTAAACTGAAACCACTAAACAGATGTCATAAGGTTCAGAATGATATAATTCCTTTTAACTGTGTAAGTAATTTTGAGCAAACACATTTTTCCTCAGCAATGTTACTTTTTGTTGCCAAATTGTTGTTTTAAAATAATGGTAACACATTATATTAAGGTAAACGTGTTCATCTTTAACTAGTTGCTTATTAGCATGCATTTTAGTAGCATATTGGTTTTATTACTTATTATTAAGCCCTTTTTAATGCCTTTCTGGGGGTTAGGGTTATCAAGGGTTAGATCATTAAGATTGTAATTCATGTACATTAACTTCCATACATGCGACCAATGAGCAGTAATTAGGAGGTAATTGAGGGCAAAAGTTTAGTTAATGGCTTACTTATTGTAGAATGTGGTCATGCTGAATAAGACATTGATAAGTGCTTTATAATGACTAAAAAGAGCCATGCATACATGCTAATAAGTAACTAGTTAATGGGCAATATGTGTTCCTTATTATAAAGTGTTACTAAAATAATTCCTATTATCATACAATATTCATCCACTAGTGTTTTTTCAATGAATACAGTGTTCATCCACTAGTATTCTCCTTTTTTCTCCATTGCCAGATGAGTGCAATTTATTTTGCTGTTCTGTCAAGAGGATAGGAACTCTCTTCAAAGCCAGTTGTAGCCCCTTTGAGGTGAGCTCTCCTCAAGTCAACCCTGGTGTATTGACAGTAACCAGACAGCCCTGAGGGAACATTGATGCCTCTGTGAGAGCTGAGCCAGTAAAAGACCTTGCGATGCTGCAGGAACCCTTTGAAAGGTTCCTCTGATGAGCACCCGGTGAAAAGTTCTATCCAGTTCTCCACTTCACTGCACTTCACTACGCTCCAGCTTTGGCTCCTTATCACATGCAATCCCCCTTTTCATCTGTAATGGAATCCCAGTTCACCTACTGCCTAAGAGACCAGCGCTGAATATACAGTCATTGCTTCTTCAGTCAGTAGGATCAGGATGCTCACATGATACAGAGGTGCATCATACTAGATTGTAAATGGTTATGGGAAAGGAAAAATCTCAGCTTACTTTACATTGCTTGAGATATTCTAACCTCTTGAAAATGTATGACCATGTGCACAGTTGAGACTAATACATAATTCACACCAGCTTGCTAAACAGCATGTGTGAGATTTGTCATGACTATTAAACATGTAGTTTGAAAAAAAAAAAAAAGAATTACCAGTCTCTCACTGTGATATAGTGCAGAAATTGAACTGACCAGGAGAGGATAATGGCAATATGTTAGGCTGTGACTGGGGAATGACTCATATATTAGCATTCGTATTTTCAGTTCAGAAAGCACCATGCCTGTAATACTTTCTCATCTATTTTGCAACCATAATGGCGAAAAGATTAAAAGCTTGGTACAGCTATTAACAAGATCAATTAAATCTCATGCTCCCTGTGAGACGTTCATTGGATAACACTGGTAACTGAGTTTGACGTACAGCACTCAGAATATCAGTCTTTTCTTTTCTTTTTTTTTTGCCAGAATATATTATTTTTCACTTTTGAGTTGAAGAATGACATTTTGGAACATAAAGAGGGCTGTTGTGAGCCTGCTTTCATTCTTTTTGCTGCACAAAGGGGACACACTGTCTTATTGAAAAGTTGAAATGTGAAGAAGTCAGAGTCCATCTTGGGGAATGCTGGGAAAACTCCTTGATCACTTCCTAGCCGTGAACAATCCTCTCTTTCACTGGCATTGGCTGGACATTGTAAGTTGCTGGTCGCAGGTATTCGACTGTTTTGGTGTGTGTATGTGTCTGAGTTTGTCTGTATGTGTGCGCGTGTGTGTGTATGCTTGCTGATTGATAGCTCGCTGGTCATGGATTCCTGAATCTCACAGTGAATACTGGCGAGTAAAGAGCCCTCTGCAGTCACTGCTTGTCTGGATGCTTTTCCCCAGAGATAGTCTTTCCTCTCTTTTTCTACCTTAACCCTTCTCCCCCCTACCTTCTGTTTGCTTGCTTTTCTTTTCAGATATATAATGTGTACAAACACATTTTACGTATGTACTCACTGTGCATCTTTTCTCTGTCATCTATTCCTGCAGGCTCTTGCCTTACCTGTCACTCCCTTTTCTCCTTGATTTAATTTCTCTCTGTTAGCATCTGTTAGCTCTTCCATCTGTTTCAGCTACACATAATAAGCACTATTTTTTCTTTAAGTGGCTAGATCCTTTTGGAGCTATACTCAGTAATGGAAACCACTGAGTTGCAGCATGTGACAAGAAAAACTGCTACCTGACTGATAGTAGACTTTTGAGGATGGCACAACTTTAATGAGAACAACGCAATCCAGTAACAGGTTTTACACCATCATTTACATATAGTTCTTACATTAAACATCAAAGATACTAAGTGCGCATATTTTACAACGGGATAGTGAACTTCATCATAACTATCAATAGAAACACAAATACAGCAGAAAGATAATAAACATGAATAACAAGATAGAAGATAACAAACATGAATTCAATTTCTGTGTTGTTATGTTTTGATGTTGCAACCCCCAAAACTACCCTAAACCACCGCAGTCTCTTTCAACATGCTTTTGAAGCAGTCTTCTAGCATTTCGCTGCTCTAATGAGCCCTTGCCTGCTTTTTGGAGGATATCAGAATGAGACTTGTCCTCTCTGCATGGGGTATGTTCAGAATACTGAAGCTTAATGCATTTTAATTTGTTGCATCTGGCTCTGAGTTAGAATGTGCAGATGAGACCGAGACAGCTGAGCGATAATTCTCTGTAGAAAATCCTCACATTCTTCCTCCTCTTTATCATTTCCTCCATGGTTCTTTCTATCATTTTGGAAAATGAGAGTTTGATGATGGTCTTGCATATATTATTTAAAATCAGCGTGCATGTGAATATATTCACATTCATTTACATGAAAGTAGGGCTGAACAATATCCAAAAAAGCAATATTGCAATTATTTTGACAGATATTGAGAAAACGATATGAGTCATGATTTTTGTGGGAATTTTTGCATTTCATTTTCACTGAAAAAAACATGAAAATGATGATGGTGTGATTTTTGCAGGGGTCTGTACCAAACAGGCATGTTCCCTTATGTCTGGAGAATATGAAGGGGAAAGCATCTCTGTAGCACCACAATGCTTCATTTTCAATGCTATGTTCTGACACATTTTACCTTTATCAAAAAATTGCACCTCCTGCAATTTGAGTATTGCACTCAGCCATATTGCGATTTCGCTGATATTGTGATTAATTGTTCAGCTCTATGTGAAAGTGAAAGCCCATCTCTCTCTGTCGTTGTCCTTCAAGGGTCATATGTCCGACACTTCCATTTCTGCGACCTTTTCATGCCTGTTATAAACTGCAATTGCTTATTCGTCAGCGCTCCATCTAAAAGGGCAGAGCGGTAATGACACCCTGTTAAGTCTTGAGATGAGATTTGAATGGAAAAGAAACCCCTGTGTGCTTTGTCATGTGCTGATGCTCAGACATCAGAGGCTTGCTGAAGGACCTTTTTCCTATTCTTTGTATTAGTGGCCGTCAGATATGGCCTAAAAATTACCCTTGATAGCCAGCCACATGTTTGTTATTTCGTGCGTGGATCCTGTGTTCCTCGCAGCACTTTGTGTTAAGACGTATCTGAACTTAAGCATATGGTTTAAATTACTCGAACTATGCCCCCTGTTGTTTTTAAGTGAGATACACTCAAAGGAACATATTTGGCAGTGCTCTTTCAGTCCAAGATATTTACCTGAACCAAGCGTGTCTCACACACAGCCCTCTCTGTCTCTGGAGTCCCATTTTAATTGGAGCCGTGTGACTCCTGGGGAATAGGTTGTGCCTGACCATCCACAAATGAATGGAGGTTTTCACGACAGACTCTTTGGCTTTGTCTGCCAAATAACAGGCTGACTTGGATTGCTTTTGCAGATGCTTCACTGGATCAGTCCCCTGAAGGCTTAGACCTCATCTATGAAGACAAATTGGAAATCCAATATTTAGATTATAGCGGTTTTAAACGACACCATCATCACCTTCAAAACTATTTTTCATTACATATTACAACCACTGCTGCTCCTCTGACAGACAGCTGCATTTGATTTTGGGCTTTTATTTTGAGTTCTTTGACTTGTTCATCGCTTGCAAACACCCAGTTTATAAAGGCAGAAGCTCTTCTTGTGGATCAAAAGCATCGTTCCTCACTATGCATTTCAAGTCGCATATCCATAGATGGCACTGTGCATCAAGCTGACTTTGACTCTCATGCTTGGTTTGTTGCAATGACACTTCCAGATCATTTCCTCTCACATGGCTGCTGCTGTAACTCCCCCCTCCCCTTACCCCCACTCTAACCTACACTCTTAATATCTGCGGCCAAGATCGAAGCTGTGGTTTAAAATTTAGTTCCATCTGATTAAAAGGATTTTGGTTTCTTTTTTGTTGAGGTGGGAGTGACTGGTTATCAAATGTGGTAATAGGAAACGGCTATCTCTGCTCTCCCATCTAATCTTTATGTTATGACTGGGGTTACACATACAGTCATCTGATAACAGGAGTCTGGAGGAGGAGGAGGTTTGGATTGGGTTACAGTAGGTCAAGGTTGGAGTAGCATGGAGGAGTGGTGCAAGGGGAGGCATTCTGTTGCTTTTCTTTATGGATTTAGGAATCTAAATTATACAGTCACATCCTGTTTTCAGATAATTTTCTGCAGTTTCATTTTGCTTTTGTATCTGGACTTAATGTATTACTCTTTCACACAAGAAGTTATGGGGTTGAACTAGAGGACCTGGAAATGTGCACAACTAGTTGCTCTGGAGATGTTTGTGTCATGGCTTAATATTTAGTCTAGTGTCTTTGCTGGATCTCCTGCATGTATAAACAATTATATTGCCACTCTCAAGAAAGATTAGTAGGCTCACTCAAAGAACCTTAATTTGTGTCTGTTTAGGGCAGATTAAAAGGGCTGTTTTTGTAGAATATGTTATAGACAACAGGGGCAAATCTTTTTGCATGCACAGAGATGGAAAACTAGCAGTGTCTGTAGTCGGGTGAGTATGTCAGTGGTTTATTTTAAAGTTCGGCACAGTGAGCAAGCATTCTGTGTGGAGCTGTGGGGTTTTCTAATTCTGGCCCAGTGTGAGCAGAGGGAACAGAGCAGCCAGCTAACCTCGACTCCTCACCAAAGACAAAGACAGTCCTCAGAGGATTGTACCGCTGTCCCAGATACATCATCTGACTTGCACCAGGACACCTGGACCTTAATCTATCCATTTGTATCCTTGTGGGTGTGCTTTCATCGGACCGCTCACAGCTCATCATGCGGTAAAACTCCGTGCTTATGTGTGCTTGAACACTTATTTTTAAAGTTCACGAAGAGGCTAATTGTTGTGGTTTCCTGCTGTAGTGTACATTCCCTGAGCCGGCTAGCAGTGTTTTACTGGGACTCTCCAGCCATGCAGACAATATTCTGGGTTGTCAGACAGACCAGAGCTGCTATCAGCGCAGGGAGCTGTCTGAGAAAGTGTGTGTGTGTGTGTGTGTGTGTGTGTGTGTGTGTGTGTGTGTGTGTGTGTGTGTGTGTGTGTGTGTGTGTGTGTGTGTGTGTGTGTGTGTGTGTATGTGTGTGTGTGTGTGTGTGTGTGAGCTACGGAGCGCAGCCAAGCCTGTCCAACTAAGACACCACCGCCTCTCATCTCTAGTCCCATCTGGAACACGTTAATCCAGCGAGAACTCTCTCTCTCTCTCTCTCTCTCTGTTTCTCTCATTCTTTCCTCTTTTGCATTTCCCTCCCCACCTCTCTCTCTCTCTCTGTGTGTCTGACACACTCTCTCTGTCTCTCATTCTCCCTGTATCCTCGGTTCATGCTAGCAGGTCCAATCAGGAAGCCCAAGTATGTGGAGAGTCCTCGCATTCCTTCTGATGCCATCGTTTCAGCGCTGAGGAAGGTGGCCGACAACAAGGAGTCCTCACACAATGGTGAGTTTTGCTTTCTTTTGACTTGTGTGTGTCTGCTTTTGTTTTCGGTACAGATTAGAAACAGTTACACCTGAACTTGTCAGCTGGAAACTTTCCCCTCCTGCTGTGATCGGTCTTTATAGCTGTATGTGTGTTTTGTGTTACATATAATATCATTGTTGTGTCCATGGGGTCAGAGATAGGTCTCTGGGTCCATCATGTAAGTACCAGTGAGTCAGAGCTGGGTTTCTTCATGTAGCCTCTTATAAAAACACACAATAGTGCTGTGTTTATTTTTAAGTGTGTGTTTAGATTACAGAGGAGTCAGTTTTCCTCGGTGTGGGGATACACTGTCTGACCGGAGTGCTTGATTTGTTTCACGGGAATGTAATGAGGACAACACCTTAAATCTCACAGTAATTGGACACAATATGTGTGTTCTTGTGTTTCCATGTTCCTGTGAGGTGTGCCTTTAGTGTTATTGCTGCCTATTCTCTCCTGTTTTGGGCGTTGTGTGTTTGTACGTGTGTGGGTAATGTTCCGCTAAGTGCTCTGTTTTGATTTCCAGCAGAGCAGGGCAGGCTCAAATTCCTCCCATAGGCTTAAGTAGAGTTGTAGGATGCGTTATCTTTAGCAAAAGGCAACACAGAAAGTAGTGCCCTCTTTGTATATGGCTCAGATATGCAGACAGCAGTAACCCAGCGCAGCCCAGTCACTGTTGACTGTTGCATTCCAAGGCACGAGGGTGTGTCTGACATTCAGCTGGCACAGAGCAGTGTTTCGGCTCAGACCGGGCTACCGGCAGATAGCGGACGCCAGATAAATGTTATCTCATGACAGCTGGTGCTGTTGGCACTGTTACTAAGTTAATTTTATGAGCTGTATACACTAAAAAAGTTTTGAGATACCTGGTTTGAATTTTTGGAGCAGAAATGCAGAGGGAGAATCTATTGACTCTAAAATGGACATTTTTCATACCATACACATCTGTTTGTCTACAGTATTCAATGCCACTGTATTAGTCTTATTAAAAAGGTATAGAACACCTTCTGTTTGTATTCCTTTACACGTGAGTGTGACTGATAATACTGCTCCTACTTCAACAACTACTACTACTATTAATAATAATAAATGTGCAAGACCGTATACTGTGATACCGCCAAACAGTAATATTTTCTGAGATGGTAACCTTACTGTGAAAATCTCATACCAATACAATCTTAGTATAAATGCGAACCTACTACAGGCTGCAGGAACAACAACCCTCTCCCACTTCTTACCATCACTGAACACCTTGCTATTCCCCATGAATTTTCCCCCTCTGCAGCCCTCCTTTTGATGCACATATGCATAAATATACACATTCACTTGCCTGTGCTGTCTTCGAAGCAATCTTTCCTAAGCTTTCCCTGCTCTGTCTTGCTGCCCAACACAGAGAGAAGAAAAGTAATGCTCAAGGTGAATGTACATAATGTTAACAAAACTACTTGTGTTTACAGAACGGCTCTTGTTGATGGACCTTGTGCGCTCAGTGGTACCTCTCTCTAATTTCATTCTTTGCTAAAATTACTATTCAGGCGATATAGTCTGAAGCCTCCAAGCCTCCAGAGAATCTTTCTGCTACCACAAAATGTAGAGAACCATCCAACTGATTAGGCCTCAAACATGGAGAGAACACAAAAATATCAAGCTAAGATTATGAGTTAAATTTCGCTGCAGCAAAAAAACCCAGCAAAAGTTGGTCTCTCCTTGAACAGCTTGAGGGATTTACAGCATTTTTCACAGTTTATTTTGTAGCTTTGGTAGCGATTTGTACAGCTTCTCAACTATTGATTCAGCTCTCACAGAACTGGAAAAATGTCTGTCTTTAAGGTCAGACAGCTACTTACCTGTGGCCTTTACTGCTGCCATGCACAGTTATTCAATAAACATAAGCAGATCAGCCAGGAGAGACGATCTAGCTCCTTCTTTAGACAGCTGTGGTTAGCAGGTAAAAGAAGTTTACTGCTGAGAAATTACAGGAATGAGCCAACCTACTCGGATAATTATGTACAATTAAGCACTGTATAAATTCTAGACTAATGATGGCTAATTGTGATAGCCCAGCTGTAGTAGGATGAGGCCCCATGCAGCTGACAAGCTTTTGAGAACAGCTACACATGCTATGCTTCTCCTTTTCTTTCCCATGTGGATGAATTCAGACATTTGCATTTCATTTGCAGTAACACCATGCAGTTAGCGCTGGTGTCACTGAGTTTGGCGTAGACCTGCTATATCAACTGGATCCATTTAAATTAACTTGTGTCACACGTCACTTGTGACAAGGACATAGCCAGTGTTCTTTTGTCAATAAAGAGAGCAACTTTCAGCCTGTGTTGTCTCCAACTTCAGAGAGGGTAAACAATGTTGGCTTTTTTGCTAACTGAGACAGGACAAGATGGTTGTTTGACATTGCAGCTTTTGTAACAAGGTCAGCGTCAGCCTGGAATGTTGATACGGTGCCGAAAGATTCTGAGTCAGAAAATCCATTGGAAGTTTTGCAGCATGAGAACTGTGTGACATTTAGGCCCCAAAGAAAGTGAGTTCTTAGGAGTTGTAAAGGGGTTTTTTGTTGGGTGTTGTGCTGGTGGATGCCTCTTTGGGATGTCAGAAAACCATGCTTTACATCAATAGTCACATCTTGGCTGCAGCTTTTGAGGTATTTTAGACAGTGCATACCCTGGTTTGTTTCATATGGTGAATGTCATTTTAAAGACTTTTATGCAGTATAATTTTTTTTGTGTGGTTCTTTTTCATCTTCATATATGATTAAAGCTTGCATGTGGAGTTATACTGTATTCATTTGTTGCTGGACTGTCAGCTTTCCAGAGCTCTCTGTTGTGGACTCGCAGGATTTGACCTGCAGTGGAGTCATCTACACAGCTCTGTCTTTGAGGGAGGATAGAGTTTCTTGTGCATGTGTATTTTTATTTTGTCTGTGTCTGCAAGTACATTTATGTTTGTTTATGTGTGTCCGTGTTTGTGTGCACGAGTGCATTTGCAACAGGCAGCCAACAGTCCCCCCTGTCAAAATTGTTTCAGCTGTGGTCAGAGCTCTGTCTCTGTCAATCAAGAGTCAACCTTAGGTCCTGTCCTTTCCCACAATTATGTTCCTCTTTGTTACACCCCCCTCGATTACAGCTCCAGTAAGACCGGGCCCAAGCACTTAACACCTGTTTCTTCGTGTACTGATTATGTTGTCAAATGCTGCAAATATGGCCCAACTTATATTAAGTATTCCGTGAATTTACACCACTTAAATATGTCGGTGGTGTTGCTTTCACTCCTCTGTGTAACTATACTGTTAGTAATCTGACCTGTCATTGTTATTTCCTGTACAGTGTGTGTTACAAATTTGTTAACACCTTTGAGAGTCCCTGTCTTCCTTTGTGTTGTTCATCGCAGTCTATTATTGTTGAAGTTAAATTGGGACCTAACAGTGAAAACATTTCTAAAAGTAGGCACCTTTGGCTGTCAGTTGTGTCATTTTGGCACAATATAAGGCTAATAAAAAGCCCTAACATTGGCAGAATACAGAACTTTAACAGGTTCAGCTTTGTGTTGTCCAGTAGTGTATGTTTGCATGTCCTGATATGTAAAACGTGTCATCAATGAAAAGTAATCTGATACAAGGTCTCACAGCCACAGCTGGCGTCCTGACAGGCAGCATGCAAAGAATGTTTTTGCAAGTGTAGGAAACCGTGGTGTTACCGGTGTCTTGTTTTTACACTCATTTTGATTTACCAGTTTCTAAAACAGTACAGATGATGTTGGATTATTCATATTTTCTTGGTATTACACTGAGAATTAGAGACAGAGGGATGTGAAGAAATTGTTTTCCCTTTTTACAAACTAGCTATATTTTGTGCCACTCAGTGCTCAAGCCCAATTGTTTAATCAAGTCCCAATGTCAGCAGTTTATATAACCCATGATGATATTTACGCAGCCTTCACTCACCATCTACCATTTGGGAAAGCAGTGAGAAGAATGAGCTGTAATTTGTTCCTGGCTGTAACAGGGTGGTAGTTCTGCCCCTTTTCTATGGCATAGGTTCCACTTTTTAATCAGCAGCTAGAAGCTGAAACTTTGCGTGATGTCTGTCTCTTCCCTTGTTTAATGATGAAGCTTCATTAATCTGTGCTGCTCATCTCTGGAGGATCCTTACAGCACAGCCACTGTGCCTCGCTGCATGAAGACACTTTAGCTCTGTTGGTCAAATGGTTAATGAATTGCCATAAAAAACAAAAACAATAATAACAGCTAGAGTATGGTGTCAAACTGAGATGTCAGTCAAAAGTACGATTACTGTCACCTTGCCATCCCCACCCTCCAAATCTCATTTTACTTATTATCGACAGTCTCACCTCAGTATGCTGTAATGTCTCATTGGATGCTCCATCTGTGCTCGCAGCAAAGGACATTTGTGGTTCTAACACTGGAATGTGCAATAAGAGTGCTCAACAGGCTTTAGAGGCCCACGTCACCTAGTACCTCTGAACTCAAATGGGGAAGCAGGATGCATGTTCTCATCGAGGGTTCATTAAACAGGCTCCACTGTTGTGGTAATGAAACTCCAGCTGCTAATGAGCACCGGCTGGATTGTTTTCTCGGCAGGGAGAGAGCCAAGACAGCTCTGTGGAGCCGGTCTGTTCATGGGGTTCACCCTCCTCCACCACCCGTCTTCTGCTCCTCCTCCTTCCGTCTTCATTCTTCCTCATTTCACACCTGCTCATAAACTTCCTCAGGCCAGCAGATAACGATGTTGTTTTGGTTTTGCCTCCCTTTGCTGTACTGTTACTGGAATAATGAAAAGTGGTTCCAGCTACATCCCTGTTTTTTCATATCTTGAGGACAGTGTAAGATATAGATGACTAATCAGATAGTGTAAAGGGAGCTGTTTTACTTCATACCTGCCTTCCATCCGGAGAAACGCAGTCATTTTACCTTATGTGTACTGACAATGTAACTGCTGCCCTACTGCCACAGTTTTATTATCATGCCCACCACAGAATCAAAAATAATGTCACTTCCATTATGAAGTCATAAACTGATTCATAAGGTTGTGCTAAATGACATACAGGTTTAAGGCTAGTGTTGCTCTCACAGATCAAGTCATGAAGTCCATTCGGGTGGGACCAATTAATAAACTGGGTTAATCAAGATGAAAGTAGTTAATGAGAGCCATGAGAGCAATGTAGCAGATTGACAACACTCATTGTTTCTGGATAGTATTTTATCCACTGCAAAATTAGAGGAGGTGTGTTATAATAGACAACACTTTCCAAGCCTATTTTCCCTCTCATCAAATCATTAACATTGATGCAGCCTGTAGCCTTGGCAGAAAGCACACTTTTGTCGTAACTGTCCATTTACTGAGCTTGTATGGTCTGATTCTCCCAACGGCTTTGTCTCTGTATGTCAATGTAAAGGGTTGTTATCCATCAAGTTAAATAACAGCTTTTCAATTATACACTCCACAGAACTTTGCAGTGTTCATAAAATAAATGAAAGAAATTAAGGGGATAAATTACGTTTCCTTATGGATGACCAATGATAACTGAATGTGACTTTCCATATATGTTAGTTGTGTTGCACATTGGACCCTTTCTAGCTAATATAACTAGTCTGTCATCTAGTCACTGTAGTTTTGACTGGAAGCAGCACCAGATAATGAGGATTATTAGACCATTGCAGAGGTCTGCACAGGTCTTGTAATAGTGCTCCAGTGTTCCAGTGACACATTTCTGGAACATGACATCTCACCATTTTATTATATAGTGTTATTTGTTGTAATGAGGCAGCTGCATTCGATCCACCTCCAACCAGAGAGTTTGCCAGCCTCAATCACATACACACACATCGGTAGAGTCACACTACTAGACAAATGCCATTTCATTTTTTAAAAATGTTTTTAAAAGAGATCCTTTAAAGAGGAACACTAAAACTTTTTTTGCACTGAATACACAATCACATACAGTAGATTCTTCAGAATACAGTATGATGATAATACAGGGGATGTCTCCAAAAAAAGCTTTTCCTGCTCAAAATTAGCTTGGATTTGACAGTTCAGTTCAGCTGAATTCTGTGAATCCATGATGAGAAAGACTCTTGGGAGCTATTTTGTTTGTCAGGTGCTGTGGAAAATATTAGTGGCAGAACACAGGCTGACCATAGCCCCAGTTTGCACCTCTCACTCATGGTTACTGGTAGCGTTAAAACAATGTCATACATGAACAAGATTTATTCCTCCTCAGTGACTCTGCTATATTCACAGCTTAACAAGATATTTAGGGATGGCGAACAGTAACGTTAACTGTGACAAACAGCAGGTCCAAGGCTAAGTACTGACATCCCCATAGACCCGCGCCTGAACAGTGCCTGGTAGTAGAGATGCTGGCCCAGCTACAACACGGGTACCCACTCAGTAACTCTCTCAAATGGAGATAAATGTGCTTCCAGTGAGTGTCAATGCTTTGCCCAACTCCCTGTCTTTCCAACGGAGACACAGGGAGTCTGACAGTAGCTGCTCATGGCTGGTTAGCTCCGACTACCAGCTCTACATTGCTGTCCATGCTACATTGAGTCGTACTCAGGTTAGTCTCCACTGTGTCCTCTTACCTTTTTCTATAGGGTGTAGTTACCCTTTAAATTTGTCTGTTAAAGATTTTTTACCCAGAGGTACACTGAGTGGGACATTTTCATTTGAAAAATAAACTCCCTACTGCACAAAATATGCTATGGTGATACAAATGAATGATTTCAAACAGATCTTTGACATTTCTGTTCTGTAATTTCTTGTTCGTATACGCAGATACTGATATATCTCTGTGAGAGAGTGAGATAGAAAAGAAAATACACACACAGGCCCATAGATACAGTACATCTACAGTTTAAGTTTGTGTGTGACTAACCTGCTGTGCCTCAGGTAAATGATCTAATCTCTGAACGCCGCGAGGCAGGCCAGCCGGTCTGGCTTTTATTCAGCCCACTGTCAGGTTATCTTGGGAAACAGGTAAACACCTTGCAGTCAGAAGTGCTCCACTGCTGATAGCATTTTAAACCACTACACCATAGCTGCCCTTTTTCATACTTCCCCTTTTAGGAATGCGTGACAGCTTGAGAAGCTGATAAACCCCATAATGACCCCTCTGTCTTGGACTCTATCTTGACTTTTTTCTGATATGGTATGAATTGGAAAGTCATTTCCCCTTTGAATGAAGTTGTCAACTAAAATGAGATACACTAAGTTGGATCTTGACCTGGGGATAATCTATATGTTTCATTCCTGTCATCATGTGTCCCAGACTAAAGAAGCTGTTATGACAGAGGAATTAGAGAACATACGTGACAAAAGATTTATGTTGTGGCCTCAGTTTCTTCAGGTGTGCCATGCCACTTGCACATGTCATCTTATAATATTGTTCTAGTTGACATTCTTCTTCTCCATTCATTCATATTGGAATTGACATTATATAGCCTTAAAGATGCGAATGAGAATTTTATCTTAAAACATTCCAAAATTGACCAAAAATAGCTACAAATCAGAACAGAATGTGATGAAATAACAGCTCTGATGTTATGCCAAAGATTTTCACTTATGGTGTTGCAGAGATATCTACTAAAGTTAACATGCCCCACCCCTCATGTCTCGCAGTGCCACTTTGTATGCGAGTGGTGAGTTCACTACGTTCCACAAGCTGTCTTAGATTTTTCAGTCTCATAAATAAACAAAATAAACTCACAAAATGTCAAAGAAGGAAATATTCTTACACGTATTTTCGTTATTGAACAGAAAAATACAACCGCACACCTTCTGAATTTAAGTTTCTCTCTTTTACCAAACTCATACAAGCTTAGCTGCCTTGTTAAATTCAAACTCCACATGAATAAAATAAAACCCCCCAAAACCATGTTGGTTTCCACTGTTCAAGCAATCTCCAACTCTGGTTTGGTTAAAATAAACCCATATTCACTGAGTTAGATGTGAAAATCCCCACCAACTGTCATTAATAATAGTGATAATAAATAATAAACTTTATTTGTGTAGCACCTCTCATACAGGAATTGCAGCTCAAGGTGCTTTACAACAAAGAAATCACATGCCCCAAGTTTGCTTTACATAGAAAAGACAGAATGGACATAAAAACAGGGATACAAAATAATTGTAAAATAAGATGGAGAATAAAACCCACTTAATGATGATAGAATGAAGCATGACAATAAAAATAAAGGCCATGTAAAAACACAGAATAATATGCTAAAATATAGGTAAAAATAGATTGCATAAAATGCATAAAATATAGTAAAATACAACAGTTTAAGAGGAGTGTAGTTGTGTATAATCATGTGGCAAAGCACAAAAGTTTCAGACCTTTATGAGGAAGTCACAGATAGTTAAAAGCTAAAGTGAAGAGATAAGTTTTTAGCTTTCTTTTAAAAAATATTCAGCAAGCTGTTTGTGATTGTTGCTGGAAGCCTCCAATAAACCAGCAACGGATCACAGTGTTCTTCAAGGCACATAATAAACAAGGGAGTTAGCAATGTAGCTTGGGCCTAGTCCATTAAGGGCTTTGTATACAAGGAAGAGGACCTTAAAAGCAATTCTAGATGTTATAGGAAGCCAGTGCAAAGCAGCTAAAACTGGACCTCTGTCCTCTTGGTTCTGGTTCATAGCTGAGCTGCAGAGTTTTGAATAAGCTGAAGTCTCTCAGTTTTCTTTTCAGGAGGCCAGTAAGTAGTGCGTTACAGTAATTGAGTTGGCTTGAAATAAAGACATGATAATATGTTAAAGAGCAATGAATTGGCTGGTCCCAGGGTTAATAAGTTAGCTCTACTGGACAACTGTCCTGTTGTGTGATGAGTCGCACACTCCAAATCCATTCACAAGTGGTCGGCAAGCTAAAGCCAAATAACTGTAATGAATAAACATGTGGTACAACCATAAGCTTAACACAGATTTCTCCACATGCTGCATGCCCTATGTTTTTATTCAGAAGTACAGGAACTCAAAATGTTGCGCCCTATTTTTGTCTGCTTCTTTTCTTTCCTACCTATATGGTGTTTCTCTGCACCAAGTGGAGGGCATAAACATCTCACAGTGTATGATTTTAGATAGTTTAGTCTTCACAACTCCATAATATTTGCATCTTTAGAGCTGAAAGCCATGCCACGCCATGCCTTTGACAGACTCTCATAATGAAAAACAATCTGTCATTGTCTGTCTCTAATGTACGATCGCCATAAATGTGTGATGTGTAAGGTGCCTCTTTTAAAGACCTGGCACCAATTCCCATTATCGGTACCCGTCTACTAAAAGTTGATGGAGCATGCAATGTGTTGTGTATTTCAAATTGCTATTGACCCACAACTGGCACTAAACATAGATGATATCTGATTTCAGAATTGTTTGTGTGCTGTATTTGCATATGTGTACATGAACAGCATCTTTGGGACCTCCTTTCATATCTGACAGTAAAGATGTCAATAAAGAACCATGACATCGGCTGCTTGTATTCAAAACATTGTCAGAGCCAGCAGAAAACATATATGAAGGTTGCTACTTGAACATGTTCCTAGTTTTCCTGGATTGTGTTGTGAATGAGAATTATCCTTTTTTTGTGCTTTATAGAGCTATGTGAAGACTTAAAATGTTGTTGATTTTACCCTAATAATGTTGTTGGCATTCAGGCCTCAACACTATTTCTGCACCAGTGGTCTTAAAAGGCTCCTGTCCAGCACTTAAGTACACAAACAGGCTGACATTCCCTGTATAGAATTGATTTTCAATGTATGGTCTTTTTTACTGTGCAGTATTTACAATGGAGAAAAGGTGATGCAAGTACAGCACTCTGTGTGGGCTAGCATTCAATACTACATATGCAAAAGAATCAGTTTATTCAGTGTAAAACCTTAAGGCCTATTTGGTTATTGCTATGGTTACTTTCAGAATTATACAACATTTCAGTTTGTCAAAATTAAAAGAAAGTTGATGTTTTTTTGTAGAGGCGGTGCAGCTCTCCTGAAGTCAGTGCCAACATGAAGCACAAAGTAACATCAGCAACCAAGCAACCAAGTGGGCAGAAGTGTCAAAGGGTTAACATAAATATTCTGCACAGTTCAATCTCGAGATATGTGCTTGTCTGGCATTACTTGCAATACAAGTATCTTGTCTAACACATTTTGTTCTTGGCTGAAGGACGTAGGCACATGACTGACACATGCCAGGCCATAATGGCTGATTCTGTTCTGTTCAGAAGCCCGTGATAAATTGCTGCTGTGGTTTATTCTTCCTTTACAAAATTGCTCTGGTAGTTCAAGGCAAGTTCAAGAATCTTTGGTGCTCCTGATGTAGTTGTGAATTAGTTCTTGCCACGTGTGCAATCTGCTTGATGAGGCATGCTTTGTATGTCAGGATGAGAATTCAACTGCCTTTCAATGATAAGACAGCCAGACCTGGTGGTGAAATGAGGACTGGAATAACTGTAGGAGGAAGCTTACATGGTACACTGTAAGCTGCTGTAGTAAGTAGCTCAGGTGGCTGCTCTATTTACATTTGAAACATCCTTGAGCAGGACTAAGTGCGTTAGTTACAGGGATGGAGGGTCTATAATGTCCACATTATTTTCCATGTGTTGTTTCTGGTGTTTCATTCAGATGTAGAAATCTTGTTTGTTCTCCCGTTGCCAATGAGGGCAAACTAAGTTCCTCTTAGGGCTGTGCGATTGGATGAATATGCCGGGTATTGATGACTGGCCATTGGCGGTTGTTTGTTTGTTTTTGACTGTTATTTGAATGATTTTTGTCATTTTATTGCTAATTTAATGGTCTGCCTCTGAAGAATGAGTGAGGGCCGCTGCTTAGCAACAAACTCTCGTTTGAGCTAACCCTGTAGCTCAAAGAGGCAACAGCAGAGGGAGGCGGCGGGGAAAACAGCGTGTAGAGCCAGAATATTTTCACATCTTATTCTGTGAATTAAGGATTTATTTCAACCAAACCAGAGTTGGTGATTGTGGGAACAGTGGAACGACTAACCAAGACCGTTTTGGTGAGTTTTATTTTGTTTCAGTCAAGTTTGAACGATGTGCGTTTATTGTTTAATTCAGTCAAATAGGTATCACTGGTTGGAAGATTTTTGCTGAGTTTTAGCGTGGACAGTATTTTTTCCTCATTCTGTTTCTGAATGTAGCAGCACAACAATGACGGCAATAAGCCTTCCTCGATTACAGATTTTGGCTCACCTTCCATGCTAACCAATGTTCAGAGAAAGCTTCAGATGAATCTTAAGAATAGAAGGTGTCTTGCTACAACAAAGCAGAGAGATATGGTATGCGGTTCGCATTATGTAACAACTATGAAATGTAAAAATGTGGTGTGTCAGTGAGCTAATTTTACTGAATAAGGCATATTAAAATCCAAGATGGAATACAATAGCTTTCGTTTTCCATTTCGAGACTACTGCTCTGTAATAATGCCCTCATTGCTGGCAGTAGTGGCTGGTTTGACATCACATAGTATCCCTGATTACTATCCAACTGTTCCTTCATTATTGTAGCAGTATAACTTCCTCTGACCGGTGGCAGCACCAAGAGCAGTGTCAAAAAGAGGGACTCCCTGTGGACAAGTGACAAGATTTCTGTGCTCCACCTCTACCCTTAACATTCTTCCTGTTCCTTCCTCTTAATATTACTAAAATCCGCGTCTCTGTAAAGCTCGATTGTAGAAAAAACACGAAGATAAAAGTAAAAAATTGTTGTGTCTTTGCGCTATTTCCTTCATCACATTCACAGTATTCTTCCAGGTTAAGAACCTCCTACCAAGATACGAATTGGACTGCATATTACAAGTTAGTCCCCTCTTATTTCACTAGCACACTTTTCATTTATACTTTGACTTGGAAATTATATAAAATTACATAAAAATGCCTCAAAGGAAGAAGTTCAGGCTGCTCTCATACCTCCAATATGACAGGATCCAATTGAGGCTCCCCCAAATTCTACAAGGACCTCCAGAAAGTACATTAAGGACACAGCAGTAGTCAAACATGCTGTACCAAATTACAGCATACAGCAATTACAGGCTACAGACGGTGCAAAGCAGTTTGAGTAAGAAAAAACAAACATAGATTAAGGAGTGTTTTACAGACAGGTCAGTGTTCTGGACCCAGAAGAGATTAGTTAGTCCAAAAAGTCTGAAAAAAAAATCCAGTATTTTTGTTTTGTGTGTTTGTTTTTTCCTAATAAAGAGTGCCGAACAGTGTCAGTGCATCTGCAGGTTTACAGCATATATTTGCTTAATTTCATTAAAATTACCTGTCTGCCCTGGACCTTCAGATGGCACCTGTACGTTCAGCAATCCTCATTTAAAGATTTCTAGTTCCCATATAGATAAATACATCCAAAAAAAAGCCATATTTCACTGAGGATGAGGATGATTAAACATATATATGTTACATGTAAAATGGTATTTTCATGTGGAAACCTAGTGTATGGGGTATGATGAGGTCGGTTGAGACATTTTCGTATGATGACATCCAGTAAGATGTTATATACTTTCAGATTTCAGAACTATAAGTGCCCCCAGGTTTGCACTTAAAATAAGACACCGGCAGAGGAGATCAATTTTTAGCGTGTTCATGGCTGTCTTCAAAGTGGTGGGGGGTAACCCAACGCCTTTACACATTAAAGAGAGAAATGTTACAAGGCATATTTTGTTATGGAGAAGTAGATGGTGAGTCATGGAGGGATGGAGAGCAGTCTTTTTGATAATTTCTCTAAAGGTAGCCTTCCTTTTTTGTCATAAATTTTTCATTTTCACCACCACTTTTCACACATGTCCCTCTCTTCTCCAGTTTTGTCTTCTATGTTGACTGTTACGTGACCCAGTAATTTTACCAGATTGGACAATTATCCGACCTGGTAAAAGAATAGCGGTTATAATAATGTATTGACATTCACAATGATCAAGAACACATTGACGGTGTATATGTGTGTCTGGTGACTTGATTTTGACTTCACTGGGCTTGGCAGTACATTGTGCCATTGAACTTGTATTTATTTAATCAGATTTAGTTCCAACATTATTAACAGCTGTGGAAGAAAGAGGGCAACAGAGAAAATGAAGGAGAGAGGAAGGAAAGGTGCTGACAGAGAGCTGTATAATAAGCTTTTGTACAGTCTCCCCACTGCTGTCTCTCCCTCCATCTCTCTGTCTATCATATTGTTCATAAAAATACTCCTTTTCAGTTTCAGCACAGGTACATGTTGCACAAAGTGTCTTATTTGTCTACAGTGTTTGTTTTTTTTCAATATGCTAATGCGTAAACAGAAACTAGATTGCAAGTGGTCTCTGCCTTGTTGATGGCATCCCAACCTTGAAATTGCACTCTAAGTGAGTATTAAGGCTCGGAAAGACTGCAGACAGTTTAAGCTGTGTTGGTGAAAAACCAATGTCCACTCATTGATATTCAGAGGCTCTATGAGTGAGAGCTATGAACAACCAGAGAGCTCTGGAATTGGCACTCGAGGCGTGTTGCAGGACGTGCACATAGGCTCTGCTAACTGCTTTCTTAACAATGCTCGACATTCACATGTATTCAGCCACTTAGAACACCCTCACACACATGCACACACGCGCACACACACACACCATAGCCCCCACCACACTCACTCCCTCTCTGTCTCTCGCTCCCTTGCTCTTCTTTCCTCCCCTTCTCCGGGTCTGCACCACATCAGCAGCAGCTGGAGAGTGCAGCATAGCATTTCAGAGCAGAGCCGAGGAGGGCAGGGCAGGCAGAGTGGCCCTGTGTGGGCCATCCAGTGGAGAGAGGTAAACCTGCCCGCTAACGCTGAGCATTTCTCTCTCTCTCCCTCTCTATCTCCCGTCCTGTCTCTCCCTCTTCTCCAGAGCTGCAAGCAGAGAAACAGCCAAGCTCCTCCTCTCCTGCCACTCAGGAACTGATGACAAGGCTGGGCTTTTTACTAGGAGAAGGGATCCCGGGTACGGCACGCATACCTATGGACGACAAGAATGAAAAGAAGGTATTTTAATTTTCTCCCTCCCGTCCAACTGCCTCCCTCTTCCAACAGCAGCTGCTGCCACTGCTGCAGCACACAGATAGAGAGATAGAGGAGAGAGGGAAAGGATTAGAAGAGGAGGGAAGTTGTGACAGTGTAACAGAAGAATGGATTTTTTTGTTGCAGCTTGATTTATTTTTTTTCTCCTGTGCATTATCTTTGGATGGTGATTTAGGAGGGACCTCTGGGATTTATTTTTTTTGGCACAACAAACAACGGTAACTGTCACGCTGTTTTTAGATGTTAAAGATGTTCTAAAGAAAGAAACAGCATGTTTAAAATTAGTGGTTATATTCCAGTGCAAGCTCTCAGATGCGCTCTATGAGTCTCCCAGTAACTTGAGTGCTATTCCAGGGGCTCTTGAGTCTGTAACAAGAGTGTCTGAGCCCGGGTCCAGAAATAGAGTTATGTTAGGTCTGAGCCTCACTTTGTTTGGCTCTACTAATTAAGCTGGGGTTGTGCGAAGAGCCGAGCAAAGCCCAGCATGCTGCGCTTCCCTCATTCATCTCCTGTCTTGTACACGTTTTGACTCTGAACCGGCAGGAAAGTGAAAGAGACTTATAAAGTATTTTACGAACATCTCTTTAGCCGAGATGTAAAACAAGGCGACAAGCAGTATGGGAGTCTAATGGTTTTTACTTTGTGTTTGTGTGCATGTAGGTGCGTGTTTTCAGCTTAGCTTAACTAGGGAGGAGCATCTACCAGAAATTCTCTTTTCCTCCATACTGCTGTTTTACAACATGTTTTGTCTTTAACTCAGCATGTTGTTTTTTGTTCTGCCTGACAGTAAATTATTAGATTTCCTTCAGCTGTTTGGCTCTTGCTGTGGTCTGTTAGGTGGCATAAGCTCTGGGTAAATACTACTGGCATGCCGTCTGAAAAAAGAGGTGGGACGTAGAAACAGGAAATGTTGTGTAGTCAGTGTTCTCCAATTTATTAATGGTGCCTTAAGCCGTGCAGCATCCCTCCTTTTCCCTTGTTTGTGTTCTTTCAGCATGCTATTGTGCAAACATGTAGACAGTCAATACATCTCAGATAAGAGGTTACTCCCACCTCTGTCTCGAATTGGCTAAGCATTGATGAGTCGTTTTGTGAGATCATTCAGGCATTTGTTTTGAAGTACTGCAATAATGATTTATGTGATGAACTCAGTTACAATCACTATGTATGTACAGTATGTTCCATTTGGAGTAAAGAATTATCTTGAATGATGGTGCAGTAACAATATGCAGTATGTGAAAGAGGCTAAGAAACAGATTCAGGATGTTTGAGTTCAGGTATAATGTTAGAAACCATCTGCGATGGTTTGCTGAGATTTGAATTGGAGCAGTTTGTTTGAGACGAGACACAGCCTTGTAATAAGTGCTGTTTGAGAAGCAAACTGTGGGTGAAAGTCCTTCAGGCAGCAAAATATCTGCTATGAAGTTGTTGCACTGAGGATGAGGCTTGACTTAATATGTCCAAGGCTTGGAACATTTCTGTTTAGTTTCTTTTTGTCTGTAAAGATGGCACTGTGCCTGCTAAAGAACTCTCTGTGGTGAAAAAGAAATTGTGTTGAATTAAATGGACTCAATGTGAATGAATGATGTTGAGGGAGGAGGTGATTCAAAATTTAGTGAGTGACAATCAGACTCAATCTCTGTGGTGTGGAGCAGTTTGAAAGCCCTGGCTCTTCTTACAGTGGGGCAAGGATGACCTTCTTGAGCTACAGTACATTGTGTGCAATCAGAATACAGTTGAAGGAAAATGGGGAAACAAGACAAACCAGCTTTAATTTGGATTTCTACGGTTGCCAGTTAGCTCAAACAAGGATTCAGCTGCTGTATGGCTGTCAGACAGGCTTGATGGCAAGAGAAAGGTGTCTATTGTGTCACAACAAAGTAAAGACTTCTTCCCTGGTGGAATTCTCTTCAGGCTTATTTTAGTTCTTCAAGACATATGGGTGTGTAATTTTCAAGCCTTTCTCCATTTACAGCGCTTATGCCTTTCAGCTTTTGTGCCATGCTCACATGTGAAAGGCTTGTTTATTTGTGAGGGAATTTTTTTTGCACTGCTTTCACATTATTCAGGTCAAAGTGGTTCCTCTTAGTCTTCCTTGCTGATTCTGTATGCTTTCAAATAATTTAACTTTCAAAGAATGCCAGAATTAATAACAGCCACCGCAAAGGGGCAAAGTCTGTCTGATTCAGCAGCCTTCTTAACCTCCTACAGATTTTCATTTGATAGTCTCGTATAAAAGTGTGGTGAATGCCAGTGAACTCTGATCAAATGATTCTTTACAGTTTTCTCAATTCTCCTTCCAAATAAGGTTGGAAAATCATTTCTTGTATTTATTGCTGCTCATGCTGAAAAAATGTGAAGGTGTTGCCAGCTGCCAGTTTATATTGAGTTGACTTCATACCTCATTGTCACGTTTGATTAGTAGAGCACATTCTTGGTGTAACCGAACCCTTTTCTCTATCTGCCCTCTCCCCAGTGCTCTGTGACTAGCCAGGGTATCAGTCCCTGCTCTACACTGACCAGCAGCACGGCGTCCCCCAGCACTGACAGCCCATGTTCAACACTCAACAGCACAACCAGTCGCCCCCCTCTCAGCCGCTCCAGCCCCTGTGGGACCATCACAAGCCCCAGCTCCACACTTGAGAGCAAGGACAGTGGGATCATAGGTGAGAAATAGCCAGCGTCTTCATCGTACCTAAATAGCAGCTTTTATGGTCAAAAAAAAGAAAAAAAAGAATTAACTAATTAAGCATGAGACAGCACTCTCTCCAGCACTTGCCATGACATGTTAAGGATAGGAAAATCAGCCACATTAAAACCACATTCATCTGGGGATAGGATGACTGTGTGAATGAGCTCCAGCTACACTGTATACATCGCTAACAATTTATTGATGAATAGAAAATTTGTTTCAAAATAGAAAGCATAACACACTGTGCCTGTTCATAACATGAGGTGGCAAGGGTCCTCAATTCTTCCAAGCACGCACTTTCAAACGAAAAAACATATTTAAGCCTAATTTGCCTAATAGTGTTTATTGTTTTCACTTCCGGTCCATATCGGTGTGAACAGGTAGTGCTCAATATAGAACTCACAGTTCAAGACCAGTTAACAATCACTGACTTGTGGGTCTGGATTGACTTGCCGTTGGTCCAGAAGCAGACTGAGGTCTGGACTTTGTGAAGCCCTGCTATAAAGTGTCTGTCGAATAACCAGCTTCAATCTGACTTCACTGCAGGTTATAACCACCTGTGGGAAACCAGGCACAGTGTATCAATAGCTTAGGTAGGAGAGTCTCAGAGTACTCAGAGTAATGACAAAAAATGCCATCTTACCAGTTGCTAGGTTTGATAAAAAAAAAAACATGGGCGATGACAAAAGCTTTGCTGACCCCTCAGTAATGTCTTTCTCCTTCTTTTGGCATTTTAACCCCAACCCATCAGCATGGATTCTCCCAGCATACACTCGCTGTGTTATTATCACATACTACAGTATTTCATGTGAAGCTTATTTATATCCTAATTTGCAAGCTGGGGATTGCAAACATATGCTCTTTGTGATTTAGAAAAACGTCTCACCTATGTAGTGTCACTCATTCATTATTTTGATTATCCCATTGGTTTATTTTTGTGGGGCTGGATAGCATTTGCGTCAGGTTGTATTCATCCTCTACCATGTGTCGCTCATTGGGTTTGTATCAGGCAGTTCCAGTATGAGAGAGCATTGAGGTGACAGTTTGACGTTGTATTACATCTCTAGTAATAGCCCTGTGAGACATCTGGGGATTTGCACAAGCTGACAGGAATATGACGTAGTCTCTTGATATATTAATCCGTCTGCTGTTTCTACTTACAAAGCTGACAGTGGCAATACAAAAGTTAAAAATTCATTCTGAAAATGGCTTTTGAATATTTGTGCTGAGGAATCAATAGCAAATGGTAAGTGTAAAATCCTGCAGTTATCCTCAGTTGAACTTAAATAATTTCTCAAGGCGCTGGTAGATTTTGGGGGAATGGTTAGCTGCTAGGAATAAGGTTTAACCTTTTCCTTATTCTTGTATTAACTAACTAAAGTATCACAGAATTGATGCCTATTTATGTTACTGAATGACATTATTATTCTACAGTAGAAATGCATGCCAAAGCCAGATATAACACTATAATTTGGATTTCCAGTCCTGCAGAGGTGACATAACTGATTATCATGAGTCTGTTATTGTATCCCCCCAGAGCGATATCATAGCTAGCTGTGGAATAATTTATATAAGCTGTGATATAGTATCTTCCAGCACAGAGCATCAACATGCTGCCACCCAGGATGAGACATGCAATCACGATGCATGCGTAAAACTACTTTGCTTGTGTCAAATCAAGATTTATTTTGTGAGAGTTTGACATGATGTGGCGTTGGCCTACAACATCCCACCCACTGCCTTGATAAGACTGCAGGCATGGAAAAGAACAAAGCTATGTTGTGTCCACAAGTCAGATTCCAGCCAGTGATTAATGTTCCCTGTTCTTTGAAGTTTTGACTCTCGCTATGATTTCAAAAGCACATTAATTTGGCTCTGTAGTGCTTTAAAAGCTCCTTGGTGGAACTGGGGAGACTTTGCAATGTCTTAGCATTGCCGTACAGCTCCCTGAGGAGTTTCTGCATGAGATGCCTAAAGAAGGACTTATGACAGCCCTTTAGCAATGACAAAAACCAGTTCTGTGTATGGTAAAATGACAAGCTTGCCATAGATTTGAATAGACCAAGTAAGCAATCACTGTAACTTCTTCTATGCTGTGATGACTCCTAATGCCATTCTCAGAGCAGGGCAAGGCCTGACAGGTGACATAAATGACCTCATATTTACCTAGGTAAAAAACACAGGAGTCACAAGGTCCAGGATGTGTTATATTATTGTTAGTGATGATGCAACGTGCTGCCGCATTATGAAATCCAGATTAGGAGTGTGTGATGCAAACACAGCCAGCTGGCCAGTCAGTTCCAGTCCTCTGACTGTGCTAATGTCTCTGTATCCAGCTGCCTGTCATTGTGTTGCTTTGGCCCTCCTCTCATCTTTTTGGATCGTATTAGATGGTTGTGCTGGCCTGAGGGAGGATTAAAGGATTTGTTCTCATGTTAGCAAAAACACCTGTCTGAATGCAAAAAAAACCCCAAAGGCATGTCTCAACAGTAATTCTTCACTCTTCACTTACATTTTTTATGTATGTTTAAGTGTGAATTTTGGTTCATAGTACAGCATCTAGCCGCTGTTTACACTGTATGATATTGGATCCTTCAACAGATGATCAAAAGCCATTCGAAGAGTCTGAGCTCAGGAAATGGATTCTACAAATCCATGCCATCATGTCTCTCTCGTTTTAATTAGTGTAAGCAGACTGTCTCTGTGAATATAAAATCAGCTGGTGAACAGTGTTGATAAGGGCAATGAGGAAAAGCGGGTAGTTATTCAAAGTTAAAAGTTTCATTACAGCTCAGTATCTCATTTGAGATGAAGACCGATAAGTGTTCATAGCACACAAAGAGCATTACTCTCACATTTCTTGCCTCTTTCCCTCATCTTACCTCCCTCGCTTGCTCTAATTCCTTCTCTGTTTTCATCTCCTCTCAGCCACCATCACTAGTTCTTCAGAGAATGACGACCGCAGTGGCTCCAGCCTGGAGTGGAGTAAGGATGGCAGCCTGAGGGGCAGCGGACGCCATGGCCTGGCACAGAGTGTGCGGGCGGACACCTGTTCTCCTGTGGCTGAAGAAGACTCCAACAGTGCCACAGCAACACCAGCCGACACCCCGTCCAGGACGGACCAGCAGCAGCAGCAGCAGTCCAACACATCAGCAGGGGCACCACAGCCTCCAAGTCACTCCCCCGAGGGACCCATTCCACACCAGCCACAGGCTTCCTCTTCCCTCATGATGCCGAGGCCCAACTCTGTAGCAGGTAAGAGCCCTAAGTTTTTGAGGCTTTGATGATGTGTTCTGTGCAGAAGAGGGGAAAGAATGGATCTGTGTATCTTTCCTTTGTGACTGTGAGTGTTTATTTAGCTTCATGTGAAACATTTTATCTAAGCTTTCTCCTTTAGCCTGGTAACCTTTTGTTATGCTGACAGTAAAATTATGACTCTGTGCTTGGGTGTCTCACTGCATTGCATTTCCAGTCAGTTGAAGACTGTGATGCTATGATATGACCTGCGCCTGAGGCTGACAAGTGTTGTGTCAGTTCCAGTCCAAGCAAGTGACAGACGTAGACTGAAAAAAGCATGTGTAGATACAGAGGGAATAAGAAGTTAGTGTTTTCCAGAAGCCAGGTTGTGCTTTTAAACCAGGATTGGAGGTACAAAGACAGAAGTTTGGGATTAGGCAGCTGTTGTATTTTGTGCCTCGGCCCTGCCTGCCGTGTCGGACATGAGCGCGAGCCGCTGTCTGGCTGATCTGTTCTGCATTCCTGTCCTGGAACCTCCCTGTTATGGCTCAGCTCTCCACATCCACACAGCTGTCACAGTTGTTGGTATCCCTCGCTTCCCCCTTTTCCCCCTCTCTCTTTCCCCCCTTTTCCATTCCCAGATCTCCCTCGCACTGCCCTCCAATGTTTTTGCTGTTGCTTCTTTTGACCTTGGCCCTGTTGTTGTAACACACACCCACAGCCGTTAGTTTTACATGTTCCTTTAAAAAGTCCAAAGCTGAGTTGAGACCAAGTCAGTGCAGAGACCAGCAAAAATCAGCCTGACTGGATGCCATGGTTGAACTAGTATTTGAGAACTATTAATTCCAGCGGTTTAAATCCTTTTGATTCACTAAGGACCGTTGTTAGATTGTGTACAAGTGAGCTGTGAAATCACCAGCAATAATGTCTGCAACTGTACTTGCAATCAGATGCTGTTTATCTTATACCCAGGGGAACAAGGTGCACATACTTGCTGTTAAGCTGACTAGACACTAGAAATAAATAGCAATATGAACATAAAGGACATGAGTTACATGTTTGCCTGTTATAGTAGTTGCACACTAGAGCGTGAGTTGAATGTAAAGGGTAAAGGACCTTAAATAAGATGACAACGCTCTCTTCAAGGAAAGGTGAAGACTATTCGGAGGTGGGGGTTACACAGTTTGTAGAACAGATGAGCTGTATGTCACACTGCATTGTACAAGCAGATGATCCCGTGGTGAGGCGAAATCACAGGCAATTACAGAAGCAGGGGCAGGCTGGGCATAAGTGGGAAAGGAACCAGGTGAAATTAGCTCAGACCAGTGGCCAAGATGGAGACAAGTCAAAGTACAGAAATGAAAACTGTAAGACTGAGACAACAAATAAAACATTAGAATATGACAGGGTGAAAAGTGTGTTTCACCTATTTCACCTGGATGCTGCAGCTGCCAAATTCAGTAGCTTTACTGCTCCTGTGAAATATGCCTCCTTTGCATTTGACCTTGAGGAAATACAGTAGCTATTCAGTCATGTCTGCAGCCACATCATTGTGCGCTTTTCTCTTTCATGGTATTGAGCTCAGAATCCTATTGAGTTTGAATGCACTTACTGTAAATCACCTTGGAGGAAAGCATCTGCCAAGTGAATGTTATTCAATTTAAACGTGGCAGGTTTGTCTCAAAGTCCAATAAGTTGCACACTGCTGAAGGTAATGTGCTTATTGTCTTTGTCAAAATTATCCTTGCAGCGTTCTCTTTAAACAACAGCAGGATAGTCAGATTGAGTGCGTACAAAGGATAGAAGCAGAAAAAATACTACATGGTTGGCGCATAGCCTGTTCTAAGACATAGTACACATGCCACAGCTTATGTATGTATTTCACACAATAGGCACTGACTCTTGCACAACACTTTTGATAATGTTTCTACAGCCCACGGTTGAAAGTGGTGCATGGCATTGTGCTGAATACGCCTGTTCATTGGCCATTCTATTGTTCCATGAGTCCAAACCCTTTTACATCTCATCATTATTTTGCTGCTGACATAAACCTGACCGGCACAGACACACTCTGGCTCATAAAGCTAACAGACCAGGAAATATTTGACTGTTTATGTGTGTTGGTTTGCGTGTGAGCACCAGCGTGCTCGTCTTCCCGTGTGCTCCAACAGTTTATGGGCTGATGTCATAGTTATGCAGCGTTGCCCTCCAGGGACCTGCAGAATTCACACCTCAGATTTTACGCTGTGTGGCAAAGCCCTGTGAGAGGACATCAAGGACGTGGTGGGACAACTTCATTTATGGCCCAAACCAATCTGCATTGGTGTCAGGCAGTGCCAGGGACACTGCCTCTTTTCAGGTGATGCTCAAGGAAATGTATTCACTAAAAAATAATGTTTCTAAAGAAGCAATTACTGAAGCAGGTTGGCACTACTGATGGAGGAGATAGCATTACCATTATACAAAACAAACGTGTTCATCATATGTGCCTTCACTCTATGTGCCAGAACCTCTCTGACTGTTTTCTGTTTTGTGGCTGTGTATGCCAGCACATTTGAAAATCAGGTGTCTGGTGTGGATACTTCCTGTCTATCGATAACACATTATCACATCATGGCTATAAACATGAAAAGAAATACAATGGCTGAATTTGATTGGCTTAAAAGATAAATGATCACTCATTAATTACTCCCTAAAACAGGGGGTTGAAGCAATGACTGTTTTTCCATTCAGGGTTTGGGTCATTACATTGTGCTATACATTAACTGGCCAGTGTAGCATTATTCATCGTAAGACTGCTTCCACCACATTTCTCATAGACTTTTTCTGACACACTGCTACGTAGCTACCTAATGATCCTTGTGGTACTGCAGTGTAACATGACATATCTCAAAGAAAAGATCGAGCCAGTATGTTGCCACCATTGGGTGAGAGAAAATCTTTTTTTCTGCCATACTGCCATTGGGATGAGAGTCAGCACCTCCAGGACTGAGACCACAGCACTCTGCTTGGTGGATTGCTCCCTTTGGCTTGCGAGCGACTTCTCCTCCAAATGAGGTTGACTCTTTCAGGGTCTTGTTGACAGGTGAGAGTAAGTTGGAGGATGAATTGGCGGATTTGTGTGGAACGGGCAGTGATGCACACCTTGTACTGGACTGTCATGGTGAGGAGGGTGCTATGTATGAAGGCAGAGCTTTCTTTTTTACACCTGATCTACGTTCCAGATGACACCAATCGACACAAGCATAGTAGGAACCTAAAAAGTGAGATCACAGATACAAACAACCAAAATTATTTTTTTTCCGTAGGATGTCTGGCTGCACATTTAGGCACAGTGTGAGGAGCTCGGACATCCGAGAGGAACTTTTGAGTAGCTGCTCATTGAAGCTGAAAAGAGCCAGTTAAGGTTGTTTGGGCATCTCTGGAGGAATCCAAGAGGCATTCAACAACAGTAGATGGAGACCCTGGGACGGACTCAGAACATGCTGGGGGGATTACATGCCCCACCTGGCCTGGGAACACCTCAGGATGCCATCAGGAAGAACTGGGATGTGTGGTTGTGAAAAATAATGTGTGGGCAAAGTGACTTAGCCTGTTGACACATTGACAGCAATACGTGGTGGAAAATAGGGTTAGGGTTAGGTATGGAGGTATGGATTGATGGGTTTCTCAGAAAATGCACTTGCAGTGTTATTTCACCCAGCTAAACACTGCACTGTTCTTATATCGATTGACTAAGCATTAGAATATTGAGGCAACCACAACAGACTGTTAAGAGAAGCGCATAAAGTTGCGTAAAGTCCAAATTTTCTTGAAGGCAAAGTGGATTTTGTCCATCTGTTTCATGCCAATCAGCAGGCATGTAGCTGGGCCTCTAGAATGTTAGCCATTTGTATGGAAGGAATGTCCGCATATTGCTGAGAAGTGTCACGTGCACTGCGTTGGTGAACAGACACACTCACACTGTGGCTAGCTTGTGCCTGGGCTGCTGTGGGAACTCGAGCAGCACTGTGTGGCGCCTGCATGTGCTGTGGCAAGTTGCACAAATGTTGGCTCGCACCACCTGTCATCTCCGAAGGAGCTGAATTCAGATGTCTCTTCATGAGCAGCTTGTAATTGCATCATTAGTCGGCCGTCTCTGTGGAATTATCTCGGCCACCATTCTTCATAGAAAATATTTTCTGACATATCTCGTAAGGCAGCAGTAAAAAGTTGTCACGTAGGCAACCCCAACAGGCACCACAGACATTTATCACCTATTTTCTATCAAAATATACCCTGCTTTAAAGGTAGCTGACCACATGTAAGGGCTGTGTGGGATACATACTTTAGAAAGTCCAAGAAATGGATTCAATATGTCCTGGGCTTCTTTGTGTTTTCAGAGAACCTGTACAGGAAAAAATATTGTTCTCTTTTATCCTCGCAGCACCCTTGATAATGCAGTCCTCTGTCTACAGCCAAGTATCAAAAGCCTGCTGAGATGGCTCTCAACAAACAAATGACATTGTCTAGGAATATAAATGGCTGTCTTAAAAGTGACTCACTTTGATTCACAGTATGTCATTAATTAATATCTGACTCAAGGATCATTATTTCTTTTCAACATGGTAAAAATGCATCTCCCACAAATTGTCTGTGAAATTATTTAAATGTGCTGAATGATGTTGCCGTGAACGGTGCTGACCTCGTATTTCAGACTGAGCAGTAGTGTTAGGCAGCTGGGTAGCCAGCACATTAACAACACTAACCTTTTGTCCCAAATGTTGGATTTTGCAGCACCCATGAATGTTCATGCGTCTCAAAAACACACAGTGAGCTTTGTAAAACGGTTGACAAAATTTGTCTTCATCTAAGCATCCTTTCTTCTGTCTTCATTATACTTAGCTAATAAGAATTCAGGGACTAAGAATTCTATTTTGAGTTATTTGTGTTAAGCTTTTCATAAAGGCTTACAGAGTCAAAGGGCCATATTAGTTCTGGCCACTGGAATTCCATGGTTTTGAAATCTTAGCTTGAGCTGCTTGTGGTCGGTTTGCTCAGACAGGGAGATTGAGTTAGGGTCACTGTGGCTCAGGAATGGTACTACAGTGCATCTGTGGGGTTTTGCTATTCAACACACAGGTTTGTGGTCTGAGCCATGTTGAGATACAGTACACAATCGATTTTTTGTTTCTTCTCCAAAATCCTCTGTTCTTCTGGCAAAACTCATGCTCTGTGATAACTTCACCGATGATAGTGGATCCAGTATCCTTCTTTAGGCTGTGTCTTCACCTAAACCTATGGGCTACTTCCAGGATATGTTGTTCCTCTATCAAACCAGAACAGTGACAAGGTAAGGTTTGTACAGCTGTGTTTTATTAGAATGACTGAGGTCATCTCCACCTGGTCCACGTGAACACAATCTGTTACGCAGTGATGTTTGCAAAGGTCAGACTGTAATTTCCTCAAATTGAAAAATCATGTCTCTTAAACTGCTGCAGTACTGCAGCTTGAAGAGAAGTTACGGCTTTTTAAATTTGATATGCTGTAGTCTCTCTATAGTACTGGAAGAGGAAGACATGATGTAACTGTTTTATCTGATAAGCTGTATCCTCATGTCTTCTCCAGTGTATGAGACAATATTGTCTGCTGTTATTTTTGTCGATGCTTTGTGATGTCTTCAGGTGGCCATAGAATCCTCCTTTGTCCCTTACTTTATGTAAACATTGATCTGTTTAGTCACAGATTGAAAAGAAAGCAAAGTGAACAGATAATCCATCAATATTCTCCAGCTCTTTGAAAGGGTCACATTTTAAAATGTCCTTTCTCAGTGAATTGTCAGTGCCTCTCTGTCACAGCACGAGCAAAATAAAAACCGTTGCAGAGATCAATCTGCTTGAGTTTTGAAGAGCTATTTAAAATTCTGCTCAGTGGCACTCCATTGACAGATCAGAACTTGCCAAATGCCCAATTTCAAAGGGACAGAGTGTTAGCTAACTACTCTGTGCCACCAAAGAGCCATCTGGCTAAGTTTGATTGACTGCACCCCACTATTTAGCGTTATGTAATAGCTGTCAAGGGACTACACAGCTGTTATGATGGCATACATATCTTAATTCAAGGTCTCTTTTCTTCCTATCTAGAGCTCTTGGCACAGAGTGTTTGTGGTGAGGAATGGCTTGGCTTGTGTTTCAAGTTGTGCATGCTATTCTTGTGTAGAAAATCCATTTTTAAAGCTACGCTGTCTCTTAATTGTGCTTTTAAGTTTGTGTTATCCAGACTATAGTTATTTCACAGTGGATTGACTCGTGGGACGGTGATACGGGTTGATCAGTCAGTCAGTCACTCACTCACTCAGTCAGTTGGTCTTCCACTTAGGTCCAGACTTGAGTATCTCAAACACTATTGGATGGAATGCCATGGAAGTTTGTACAGACATTCAAAATACGTCAGATGAATTGTAATAACTTTGGTGATCCCCTTACTTGTAGTGCCACATCAGATCAAAATTTCAATTTGTCCACTATTTTAGTTTATGGCTAAATACTTGCAAAACGAATTACATTTGTATAGCCTCAGCTGTACTGTATGCTAATCTAATCTAAGATGTTGTACTTGGTAAACATTATACCTGCTAAAAATCAGCGCGTTAGTACTGTCTGCATAGTCATTGTTTACATGTTAGCATTTGGTTTTAAGCACCAGTAGTACAGCCTCGCGGAGCTGCTAGGGTGGCTGTAGACTCTTGGTTTTACAGCTACCAAATTTCTTTGAAAGTGATGGAGCTGTAATACTACGATCATACCTGCATCATGCCATGTTGTAAATTTCTTGCATCAAACCCAGGTAGCAAGCTGCTGGCATGATCTGATAATATTTGGCTTGATTTTCAGTCAGACTTGGCCAGCAACAGCTCTGAGTCTGTGGTTTTCTTTGCACCGAGTTGAAGCTCTGGTAGTTTGTTCTCGTAGGCTGTGTGTCGCTCCCAACAAGCTTCACCATTCAAAAGTTTATGTTTATGTTCCAGGTGGTTTAAGGCCAACACTGAGGGGCCCATCACTCCATCTAGTGATGGAGGCAAGAAAGAAAGTCTCCTGTACTTGATGTAGTGGAAAACAGTGTTTCACAATCAAACCGCAAATTTGTTAAACATCATTTTTCTCAACAATCAGACTTCTTTTTCGTGTTGAAAGATTCCCTGACAAAGTCTATAGCAAAAACATAAAGAACTTGGTGCTGACAGTGTGCATGAAATGAGACACTGTTAGCGCCAATAGTGATGGGGGTGGTGATAATTAAGTATTATTTCAATATATAACTATATAACTGTGTATATTATGTTATTATAGCAAATTTCTTAAACCAAGTTTTCCAGGTTCATAGTTCTCGTTTCTCAGATTTCTGAATACTTGTCCATTATTTATTATTGTGGGAATCAGACCCCCATCTATGTCATAGCAACTAAATATTATGCCTTCCATTTTAGAGAAAATTTGCAGAACTTCCACCCTTACTCTAAAAACTGGCTTTCACTCTTACACATACAATGTCACACAATGGTTACAATGAACTCCTTCAAATTGAAAAAGGCAAGACTGTGGGCAAGTTGATGGGAGAACTGATTGTATCTATTGGTGCAGAGGAGAGCCAAGTCAGGGAGATAAGCGGCGCAGTGGTTGAGGCAGAAGAGCTCATCCCTCTTCTCTGCTCTGTCATGGGAAACACAGTACTAAAGGTTTCAAAGGGCAGACCTGCCTGGGGAAGGAAGAACACCATTTTCATCAGAACACAGTTTAAAGCTGCACAAATGTGTCAAAGTCACTGCAAGCACAGACTTTAAGGTATCATGTGTATGTTTTATCAATGGGTTGAGATGTGCAAGAAGAGGAAGGAATCCAGAGACTGAGGGCAGATACTGAATTATATGTGTATATATGAAGGCTTCCCGTGGGAATTCTTTGCCTTTAAAGAGCTGTGGATAACGAGAGATATGTCTTAACAAAAAGGAAAAAGGGTTATGGTGCAGGATGCATTATCGTAGACAGGAATGAAGGAGTGTGTGCATTTAAACTACTTAAGCAAGTCAAACTGAGTATTTCCTTCAGTCCTTGCTTATTGGACCCATGGGCAAAAAGAAATGCCTGGTGTAGAATGAGGTTTGGTGTAGCTTCTGTGTTCTCCACTTCAGAAATCTTGAAGAAATCCCAGGAGAAAAAAGATAAAGACCTCTTATTTGTGTCAGTATTGGGCTTTAGTGGCAAACTGCTTCATAGGGTTGATTTTCTGTCCATCTGTCCTCCTCTGTTCACACATCTCCCTACCCCCCACCTCCATATCTCCACAGTATTCGTGTCATATTCTTTCATGTACTTATTTGTAACTCTACAGCTTTTCCTACTTTTCCGCATGCCTCTCTCTTATCCCTCACCCCATTGCAGCCAGGATCATTGATTAATGCTACGGTAGCTGCCCATTACAAACTGTAATCAGCCACTGGAGACTAAATGTCTTGGTTTTCCATTTATTTTTCCTCTAATCCATTCCCTGTTCACCCTCTACTACTTGCATACCAAAATTTGTGTTTGCAAATGCATGCAGCAGATGGACACAGGTGTATGCATTAGTGTAGCGAGTGCAGAGAGGGTGGCATTCATTTAGCTAGTGCCTAATGTTGGGGATGCTGTGACTGGCTGAGCACTTGAGAGGGGGCAGCCAAGCCCTCTGCTCAGCAGCTGAATGCTGTCAGTGTGCCTGCACAGGAGCAGTGGGGCAGAGGAATCGCTTTTGTGCCCTCGGTGAGCTCATCCATTGGGAGCACTCTCAAGAGATTTAGCTGAGGGGCTGCACCCTGCCTACTTGCCTGTATGCTTGCCCAAATATATTCCATGCTGGGGACAAGGGGAGGGCTTTGAGAATTCCCACTGTCATTCCTGGCTCTGCTGATGGATGTAAGTAGCTGCTCAGTTTATTATCAGTTTTGTTCAGTTATTGGGGCTGTATTGCTCTGCGCACGCTGACTCCAGATTATGTTTTTATCTTTGTTTATTTTTTACTTTGTTTGTTATGAGTTCGACTGTGTCCCTTGCAGGAAAAGTAACCATGAGGGCCTTCTTTTATTCCAGTCAAAGCTATGTTGATGGCAGCTTCCTCAGTTACTCTGTTGTCAGCAGAAGGGTTTTAATTAGTGGGACATTCCAGAGAGCAAGTTAGCGACCAAGTGATGGGAGAGAGGGAGCGAAGAGAAGAGTTGAGTGTTTGTGACAGTGTCTCCCAGCTGATGCTGGAAAAGTAGAAAGCAGAGGCTTTGATTCTGCTCTTCAACAGGGCCAAGAGAGCATGGATCACCATGGTGATAGAACTGTTGAACAGTGAAAAGCAATTGGAAGAGAGACCTTGTACCACTAATGCACATCTTTATTATGTTTACAGACCACGTGCTGTAGTTCAAACGGAAAGTTTGCTTTGTTATCACTGGCTTATCAAGTAGTTCATCTGCAGAGTTTAGTTTCAGAGGGAGAGATCCTCCAATTGCTCTCCTGTTTTGAGACCATTATATTTGAAGATGTTGAAAGATCACCCTGCAGCCCTGATTCCAAAAAAGTTGGGACGCTGTGTAAAACATTAATAAAACTTGCTAATCCCTTTTGACTTATACCCAATTAAAAACAGTGCAAAGACGATATGTTTGACCTCATCAACTTCATTGATTTTTGTAAATATCTGCTCATTCTAAATTTGATGCAAGAAGTATGTTTCAAACAAGTTGGGACAGGAGCAACAAAAGACTGTAAAAGTTGTGGAATCCAAAAACATCTTTTTGGATCACTCCACAGGTAAACAGGTTGATTGGTAACAGGTGATAATATCATGATTTGAGATGAAAGAAGCATCCTGGAAAGACTCAGTCGTTAACAAGCGAGGATGGAGCGAGGTTCACCACTTTGTGAACACATGATTGTATAAAGGACGTTCCTACATGGACTCAGGAACACTTTGTAAAACCGCTGTCGATAAACAGTTTGTTTGCAAATGACTGCATTCTGTTTTAATTTACATTTTACACAGCATCCCAGCTGTTTTGGAATCGGGCTTGTATAGTAGAATAATCTTTTCCTCCAGAATTAGTATAACATTAACAGTAATTTGGATAATGTTCTCTAATGTATCACGCTTTTTGTTCCTGTTCTTGAATGATTGTGCATTAAGTCTATTCTGCGTTATGGTGCTGAAATTAGGGTGAAATGTTCTGTAATTACAAGAAGACTGAGCGCAATGAGTAATTTCTAAGCAATATAGAAGTGACGCCCTAAAGTAGAACATTTCTGTCTTTCTCCAGCTGTTAATTCCCTCTGTATTTTTATGTAAGATGAAGGTAATCTGCCTTCTCTACAGCCCAGCAGGGGTGTATGTGGGGACAGACCTCTCACCACTATATTGTGTGTAGCTGTCAGCTCAAATCAAAGAAAAAAGGAGTATTTCTGTCTTGACTTAGGGATACTGTTATTCTTTCTCCTACAGTATACTGGTACTTGCACACAATGCCTCGAGCAAACTGCAAATGTCAGAGCACACTGGCTTGCCACTTTCCTCACTCATCCTCTCTCAGAGATGCCAGATGTGCCACAAAATTTGACTTGTGTGTGTTTTTCTGTCTTACTCTTTATAGTCAATGCACCAATGTGTCTGCTTCACTTTCTCTTTATTTCTGTGTCTCTGTCAACAGCAACCAGTTCAACAAAGCTGGAAGACCTGAGCTTTCTTGATGAACAGCGCAACACCCCCCTGCGGACATCCATTCGCCTACCCTGGCACAATACAGGAGGAAGGCCACCTCAGGACTCTAAAGGTGACTGAGCTATGGGTGATTGATGTGGACACATATAAGGCAACCGGTTAAACGTGGAAAAACACAGTAGCTAAACATTTTACAGGCAATTGGGTTACTTTGAGAATGTGACAATTTTTACAGTTATGTTGTGCTTTTGTGAGTCGGAGTGTTAGCCATGTCAGCTTCCACATATTTGATATTACTGTAAAATGGTAAGAACTGATTTAATAAAAGTAAACTCTCAATGATATTGGAGTATGCAGCACAATGTAAAATGCAATCTGTAAAGTATTTAGACAGTGATATGTTTTTCATTGTTTTGACTTCACTCCAGTACACTAGATTTCAAATGAAATAGTGACAGTTGCTGTGAGGATAAAGTACTGTGTTTCAGCTTTAATGGTTTTTCATGTAGTGACATGCATATTAAGATAACAGTATAGGAATTGTATCTCTTGATGCTATTCAGATATATGTGTACAATGTGCTAAAATTCATGCA
Source organism: Chelmon rostratus (assembly GCF_017976325.1). Classification (NCBI taxonomy): domain Eukaryota; kingdom Metazoa; phylum Chordata; class Actinopteri; order Chaetodontiformes; family Chaetodontidae; genus Chelmon; species Chelmon rostratus. The sequence continues at coordinate 14,127,866 of NC_055670.1, read as the reverse complement.
TTATGCATCTGAGGTGGGTGTACGTACCTTCAAATGAAAGCTAAAAGTCAGCACTTAACCCTCATAGTCACTGTTTAATTTAAAATTTATCACACAGAGCCACAAACAAAGCTGTCCAAATACCTACAGTATGCACTGTAAACACCAGTGCACTGAAATAAAGCATCAAAATGCATGTTTCCTGTACACATTTAGCTCTACAGATAAAATCATGTATGGCTTCCTTGCATCACCAGCCTTTATCTTGGTTATATGTTTTGAAACCTTGGTGAGACAAATCCCATGACATGAATATTTGATGAGAACATGAATAATTTAATATGACATCATTAGATACTCAAACTATTTAACCCTCTTTTGAAAATGTCGTCTTTTTCTTTTCCACACGTCTTTAAACATCAAGTCAATAAAGTAGCATCATGTCAGTGGATTAATTTTTATATCCCTGCAGAAGAAACATTAGTACTGAGGAGCAGTCCGTGTCTGTTCAGACTACACTGCGTATATGGATGTGTTTTGTTTTCTGTTAACACAAGGGACTGCAAGACAGTTGTATAACACTTAATGATACAGTCTTAAAATACTCTAAGTCTTAAGTGAGTGAAAAGATGAGATATAGTTTGTTTTCTCATAACAGAGGTGGGAGTTAGTGGGCAAGAGGCACCATCATAGCCAACACAACAGGTCAGGTCAAAAGTCTAACAGAATATTCTATAAAAATCTGCATTACTCCTCACATTTATCTATAGATATGACTGAGTTATGGAAATGTGTCTGTACTATTTAGAAAACTGCAATGAGGACAAAATTGTCCTTTTTGTTAAAATTAATTACACTCACTGTATATGTCAAATGTGCCCGTAATCATTACCTAGTAGATCATGCAATAATTAAGAATGCACTGGCGGCATTCCATTCTTTCTCTTCCCGTATATTAAAATTGTGTTTACGAAGAAGTCCTGCCTTGTTTTCAGTATAAAAATACTATTTTTGTAAAAGTGTGAAAAACCAGTTAATTGTTAAAACAGTAAGCCATTGTTAAGATGAGAAAAATGCTCAGACCAAAGGTGTGGTTCTTTTCAACAGAACAATATGAGTCACAGTTGTAAAATGAACATCAGCAGTGGCAGCAGTAATTTTGGTAGTTGCAGTGATACAGTATTAGTAGAGAGAATCAGAGCTTTAAAAGAGTTCCTAAGTGAAGAAGTGTTCTGAGATCTAATTAGTGCTGAAGTAGACCAGATAGAGAGTCCTCTTTCAAGCCCACTTACATTGTGATTACATTTAAGTGAACATTTGTCCAAGTTAAAGCAGACAATTAAAAAAGCACGCAGTTTTAAGGCTACAATATTCAGGGTTTTGATGTAAGTGGCACATGCGGAAAAATTACATTTTCAGATGATCTTACAAAGTATGTGCACAGGTTTGTCTATGAAGGATGGAAGATGAATTTATTCTGGCATAAATTCAGGCTGAACCAGAGGTCCAATTTTGTCTTTACGTGCTTGTGTTTTTGGCACATTATTCAGAGGCTGCAGAAGAGCTTACAGTTAGCGATTGATGCTTCAACAGAAAACACTGCTGTATTGTTGACAGAAAGTGGGAATCATTCCAGGATCATGCTTCATGCCTTTATCTAAAAAGCAGTATCTCTGACTCTGCATATTTTTGTGAAATGGATAATGACATGCTTTTAATTCAATTTTTTTTCTTTCCTGCCCCTTTTCCTCAGCTCGTTTCGCTCCATACAAACCCGTGGACATCATGCTCAAGCCCTTGCTGTTCGAGGTGCCCAGCATCACCACAGACTCTGTGTTCGTGGGACGAGATTGGCTCTTTCAGGAGCTGGAAGATGTCCTGAAGGCCAGCGAGTCTGCAGAGAACCACGGCGCTGTAGTGGTGGGCAGTGTGGGTTATGGGAAGACAGCCATTATCTCCCGGCTAGTAGCGCTGAGCTGCCACGGAGGCCGCATGCGCCAGATCGCCTCCAACAGTCCCAGTGCCTCCCCTAAAAGTAATAATTTTTTTGTATTTGCCTTCAGGAGTTTTAAGTTAATGTTATCATATTCTCATTTTAATACTATCTTGCAAAGTGTGGAAGTGATGTCAGGATATGTCCACTGACGATAGAAACTCGTATCTCCTCAACTACTCTTGAACTGATTTCACAAAATATGGCCCTCACAACATAAAATCATTTTTGCTAATCCATCAAATAATACTAAAAAGTTCAATGACACACTCATTCGTAAACACATTGATCTACATTTATGAAATGTCTACATACATATGTGACAAAGTGTGGATCTGTGTTTTGTAGGTGGTGGGGGACCAAGCGCTGAACTTCCTCTCAGCCAACCACCGCAGCCCACTCCACCTTCCAGTGCTGCCAACACACTGAGAACCAACAGCTGCCCGGGGACGCCCGACATGCAGCGACGTAGGGAGGAGGCTGTCAAACGCCTGGCTGCGAAGGTACAACTTCAGCCAAAGCTGTTCCTCAGCATTCAAGAGAAATCACAGTGTGGAAGCCTGACTTGAGAAGAAAAGATTGTCTCACTTACCTTTAAAGATGATGTTCCATCCTAAAAAAAAAAAAAATTGATTGTAAACCTTAATTTCTATATCAGCTTCCTAAAAATGCCTATTTTGGACAGTTTGTATCTTCTTGCAGAACCTTGTGTGTTCTTGCAGTGATACTCTGCCTTATTACATTATGTTCATGGTGTGCAGAGATGCTTTTAGTATGTATGAGATGCACTGCAGAAGCCTGATACTGCCTCAGCTCAGTTGATTTATGCTTATATGTGTTTGTATATGATTTATGGTTATTTATGTTCATTTGTTTGATATTCAGCCAATGAAATATGGATGGTCCTCAGCAATCTGCTGACATTATGAAAGACTGTGCCACCATTGGTCTTTCAAAGACATTTAATATCACAGGCTTGTTTGATTTGAGAAGCAGCGAGCTTAGTTAAAGACTTGGCCATGAAAAGCAATATTGATGTCAGCAGCATCTCAGTACTGCAGTGTGACTGTGAGGAAGTGGGCAGATAGAAGACGTGCTCAGGTCTTTGGCATGCCCTTTTAGCTCACAGATGGAAGGCATTTGCATTGTGTAGGGTGAAAGCAGGGTCTCTCACTGCTCTGTCATGGGAACACACAAACTGTATAATCAGAATTTTTGTCCTAAATAGCACACTTATTCTTATAGTGCAGTCTGACGTTTACTTCAGATCAGCTGTTTGAAATAAAACTCATCCGAGTGTTTTTCACATCCTTCAGAGGCTGCTGTATCTTTCACTGTCTTTCATCAAACAGACAAGTTGCAACACATTAGATGGAAATGAAAAATTGTACCGAAGGTCTGTAGTCTTTTTGTTATTTTCTGTGCAGGGAAGACTTTTTTTTTTATTTTGGGGGGGAATTGTAAGCCCAACGGAAGAGAGATGTCAGGAAATGAGAGGAGAGAGATTGGTAATGACATCAAAGAAGAAAGAAAATGAAATCAGCCGCAGCAAAACCAGCAATGTTCTGGTTGGTGGTACACTGATTTTCCACATCAAAGCCTGTTTACAAGTGTTTGCCAGCACTGGGGTATATGGGAAAAAGTTGCATAAAGCCCCTTGTGGCTCCAGAGGGAGCTATGCGAAATCTGAGAAATTGCCCCAAGTGACATCACTTGAGGCATTTTATCGGTTAGTGCTGGAAAGGTGGAGTTAGAAGGGAGTGAGCTTTAAAGCCCACTCCTCATCTTTGCTTGAGACTAGTGGCTACATGAGCCGCCTGGATTGCAATTGCATTGTGGGTAATGTAGGCACAAGGATTTGACAAGGAAGAAGAATGTGTGGAACAAAAAAAAAAAGATGATTTCTCAGTTTTAAACATTGCTTTAAACTCTTCATCACGAGTCCGACATTGTTATGGGATGCAATGCTTCATCACTTTGAGTACTCTTGTGACTTGACGTGTACACCAGTGCCCCCCACATCCAGTTCATTTAAACGAAACCTACAAATGGTTTCATTGTTAACATTTAGTAGCAAAGAGTTATTAGAGAGAGGGCCAAGCACCAAATTTGACATCTACTAATTATTAGTCCCCACCTTCCCACTCTGTGTGAAAGCCTGCATGTTTGGGATTGCTTGAACTATCTGAGAACAATTTAATACTTTTAACCATTTGACTGTGTTCTTATAAAGCTGACTTGAGTTAGATAAAATCACTCAATCAGAGTTTCTATATTACTAGCAGGTGAACAGTTACAACATTCCTGCATTTTCGGCAGCAATGCTCTCATCACTATTGGAGACCACTTGTCTCTGACAGTGTTGGCAGCAAATACAGCAGCAGAAGTTGGAGCATATTTCTGCAATGTTTTCTCCGATTATGATCAAAATTGTTCAGTTGGGAGACAAGTCAGCATCGACCTGTCCGAAATGTCCTCTACTTAATGCACTTTGTCTTGAGTTGCTGCTTGCAGCTGTCTTTTGGTTTTATAATTATTAGATCCACATCCTGGAGATACTGTCATGGTGGTGTGCTTTTGTTAATCTGTTTTTGTATTTTTTTGTGTTCAGCATCATGAAATAATTTCAGAAATTTCTCATCTGATCTTCACTCTTGCAGCTTTAGTGTCAACTGACTACACGTGTTGTTTAGAAAACAGCACAACTGAGTGCACATAATTGATTGACCATGCCGTACCTGCATGTTCAGTAGATTTTGGAAGTACTTAGTTGAGTGAAACTCTCAGAGGAATTTAATAACTTTGGCAGTGCTTAGTGCTTTGCCCTCAGAGAGTTTTAACAAGGGGGATAGGGGACCATTATACTCCAGAGAAAGTTTTTGATTCACAATGGCATTCACTTGATTTGAATACCTTTGTGATTGCGGTTTGTTATCTTTTTTGAAGGGTGGCACAGCTTTCTAATGGGACTTTTTCTCTGGACTCTGTCATTGATCCTGCTTTGTCCTCATTTTTAATGTTACTGATTATATCCTGGTGTCCCTGCTACACCTGCAGGGTTTAACACTCTGGTTCTGTCATGGATACCTCCTTAGTGAAATAAGGCATGAGATGACTACTGTGCAGTTTGCCTCTGCTACTGGGAATGCTGAAGTTCATGCACCAGACAGCTGACTTTATGCCTGTGAGGCTCATCTAAATGTCTATGAAACCCAAGCAATATCCCTCAAGCCAATTATTGTGTAAAGTGTTTCCAGCAGGCGCTCTCAGAGGGCTCTGTTCCTGTGATGTGTGAATACTGATGCAACACTGAACAGCTTCTGTCAAATTCTGTCAGTTCTTTTTAATCATTGATTCAAAAGTGTTCTCATAACAGGGGCACTGAGGCCATTACATTTTATGGTTTATAGCAAGTTTTATGTCCTACTCCTATGCCACATTTTTCAGCATTGTTTCTCAAAAGCAAGTTCATTATTGTGCAAGTAGATGAAGAACTGCAGGTGTACTGCAGAGTGTTGCGTCATCATTTGTTGAGATTCTCATTGTTCAATGATGAAGCTGTACTCCACATTGCTTTTATGCTAACTAGCACTGCAGTCTCTTTGTCAGGCATCCGTCTAAAACCATTGCAGTTATACAAACATCAGGTTACTTTCATTTCCTGAACATGAGTTCACAGCTTCCATCTGTTGCTTTGTTATTGCATCTTTCCAACAAAGCACTCAGTTTGTGTGACATATGAAGTGCCCCAGGAGAAAAGTCTTCCTAAGGTGAACAGCCATGTCACAGCCCTATTCCTTGTGTGTAACTAATCACAGGTGACACAGGAGTCATAATGGCAGAAGAAAAAGCACAAACTCCACCGTACCAAATCCCCCAGTGAAGTATAATATTGGATTGTTAAAAAATATATGTTGATCATTTGCTTTCATTTAGCTCCTATTCTGTCATGTTGATGTTTTTTATGGTGATATGAAGAGTAAATGTAATTCCATGGAATTTAATGGCAGTGTTAGGCTGTTGTATTCTTTGCTTCTGGAAATCATTTTCTTACCTTTTCTGACAGACTACCACACTAGCTTTGCAGAGCAACACCTCATTTTGTCAGTTTTGTAGCGAGTGTACAACTTGAGAAACTAGTTGATATTATGGTGACGGATAGGGATGAAAAGTGCCTTTTGTTCCACATGAATTGCAGTTACTTGTTTAATCACAGTCCCCTCTTTGAACATCACCATCACGAGGCCCTAGATTGGTGTTGAAAGAGTACTGTTTCATTGTTCCTACCTAGCCTTGTTTCAAACCTCTAAATCACTGTCAACGACTTTGTTATTTCAGTGAAATGGCAATTCAGTCTAATTGTGAGGCTAGCTTCCACCCACATTTGAGCCAAAACCCATCATTGTTGTTCCCATATTTACAGTATATACCATATAGCTGAGGTTAAAATTTGGCCCATAAGCAAGGTGCCAGACTAGAATGTGTTCCTGCAATGATATGCACATCCAGATGACTGCCATGATTCAGTATGAAGAACTTGAGTCATTCATCACATGCAGTTACTTTGGACCAAGCCTTCTGTGCCATCTCAGAAGAGTGTAGGCTTTAGTCAGTTCCATAAACCACACTTCATTGTTCATGGAGCGATAGTCAGCAGGAGTAGAGGTACAGAGAGCAGAGGAACAGGTCACCTGCTCCTCCTCCTGCTGCCGCTGGAAGTGTGTCAGCTCCTCCAGGTTGGACTGTAATTAGAACAGAGTCATATATCCCCAGGGCATCTCTGTTTCCTTCTTTCCCATCCCTGCCCCTCCTTTTTCCTTCTGAATCAGACCTCCTTTGAACAGTGCAGCAACCTGTTCAGACACAGAAGATCCCTCTTTTAGAACTCCACCTGGGATCCTCTGGCTGCTTTTTATAGTAGAGTTTACCTGAGGTGGTCAGCCATTGCCCATTTGCTTCATCATCCCTTCTGCGTGGACGAGGGTGGAGGACGTCACGTTCTCAACTTGGTTGAAGAGATAAAATGTGGCTTTATGAAGGTTATGAACATAAGAAGACATCAGACTCAACACACGCATCTGAAAAATGTAATCTTAGTCAAAGGGGCTGCTGGCTTTTGCAAATGCTTAGAGGTTATTAAATTTTCCCAGCTTTGCATATTTGTCATTGCTAAAGCCAAAACTAATTAAACTCTTAATCTATCACTTTAACTCATTTTTTTCTCCCTTCCCTTTCTGTTCCAGGTGGTGGCATATCACTACTGCCAGGCAGATAACACGTACACCTGCCTGGTACCAGAGTTTGTACATAGTATCGCTGCCCTGCTGTGCAGAGCACACCAGCTCAGTGCGTACCGGGAGCTGTTGCTGAAAGAGCCCCACCTCCAGAGCATGCTCAGTCTGCGCTCCTGTGTCCAAGACCCCATGGCCGCTTTCCGGAGGGGGGTCCTTGAGCCACTAGCCAACCTTCGTAAAGGTAAACACCATCGATGATTTTTCATGTTTGTAGGCTTCTTCTCTTGTGAGTCAGTTTTGCTCATTTGCTGTTTTAGTCTTTAACAACTGCATGTTACTCCTCAGGAAATGTATAGCATGGAAAATGTGGCGGACAGACGTCCTAATCACTTTTACGTATGTGACTAAATTTTGTTAGACACCAGGGCCAAATAGTACTTATGAACAAGGTTTCTGAGTTGCAACACAGTTGTAGTGGGAACGGCTTTGTAAGCCACCTCAAACCTCTGCTATATCATAAAGAGACACTTACTGTAAGCTTGCAAACATTATAGGGATGTTAAATAAGACTTTTACAAGCCTATGATATGAATCAGAGAAAGAAAGATTTCCCAGTGTAACTCAACCAGCTGCCACTGGAAGTGTTAACTGTTTTCTCTCCAGAGCAAATGCAACTTGACATTTCAGTAGGGAGGGAAGTGGGAGCAGTGGCTGTGTAGTTGATGAATCTAAGTAAAGACCCTTATCACTCACTCTCACCGCACAAGTGAGAGAAGGTTTAGTTGAGCTGTTTCTCACTGCAGGTTGTTTTACCTTTGTTGGTTATTGTGTGTGTTTCCAGAGCGAAAGATTCCAGAGGAGGACCACATCATCTTGATAGACGGTCTGAATGAAGCCGAGTTCCATAAGCCCGACTACGGAGACACCATTGCCTCTTTCATCACTAAGATCATTGCCAAGTTCCCCCCCTGGCTCAAACTGGTGGTCACTGTCCGGGTCAATTTACTGGTAAAGAAGAACACATTAATAACAAACACTGTGTCGAGCTTATCTTTTACAGCATATATGTTGTCGGAATATGACATCGTTCAGACTTATTAAACTTTTCAAATTAACCTGCTAATGATAAGGATCAGTTATAATCAGCTTATTGCAGCAGGTTAGCAAATTTCTACAATTGTAGAGTTTAACAAATCCAATCTGCTGTCACTCCTTGATACTCTCATTGGCTGCCAAATCCTGCAGATTTTGACGAGTCGAAAGTTGAAAGGTTTTCCTGAGCTGCTTTTCTTCGTGGTACTCAACTCTCTACAGAGTCATTTTTGTCAAGCATATCCAGGAACATTCAAGAAGGAGTTGAAGTATCAGTGACCCGGAATCAAGGCTGCATTGCAGGCATGGAGCAGTCAGTCAGTTTGAGCTAACTAGCTTGGAGGGAAAGTGACACTAGGTCAAGCAGTTACAGAGATGTGCTGGGCCTATGTTGAACTCACGCTGGTGATAGCTGAGGCTGTGACACGCGACGGCTGATTCTCTATGCTGGGACGAAGCTCTGAGCCTGGGATAATAATGTGATAGCTGACTGACTGACATCCAGAACTCAAGTTATTAATGCTCAGGCAGAAGCCAAGCCGAGGTAGCGTCCATCAGTATGCAACACGCTGCAAACTCTGAGTCAGACTTATATCTGGTCCATGGCGAGGTTCTCTGGATGTGCTAAATCAATATATTGTAACACTGACATTTTGTATTCAGCTCTTAGCTATTCACCTTTATTAATCCACCAGGTTATGGTGTGAATATATATATATATATGTATATATATTTCTATATTTTTTTCCTCCAGATACGCCAGTTGACTGCGCACAGTGTGGTTTGCTTAAAACATTTCTGTGAAACTGACGTTCGGAGGGCTGTGATGGAGACGTGGAGCACTTTTTTAATTGGAGGGAATTTGTGTCACAACCTCTGAACTTGATGGCCAGTCTCATTTGTCACAATGTCTGAGCGAGTAGGAGATAAAAAGAACAAATCCTTGATACAGTGTTGGAAAGGTCATGTTAATACTCTTCCTTCAGTGGAAGCCATGGAAAAAAATAGTACTGAGTTTGCAACCACAGCATCATATTTGTGCATAGAAGCATCATGAAAACTGTCATAGTATTGTTTTGCACTTCGAACAAACAAATAGGATTTCACCAAAGAGGAAAGGCTCAAGATGTCGGCCTGTTCTTCCTTGACTAATATCTGGCCTATCTGTGAGGTGTCGCTAACACTTCACCTACCTCGGGGATTATGATCAGTGCATTTCAGTGACTCGGTGCATGTGTGTATACATGTGTTTGTGTGTCTGTTTGCTGTACCTTGTCATGATGAGGAAGAGAGAAGTCTTATCTTGGCGAGGCAATGTTTCTCTAGCCTCAGACAGGCTCAGGATTGCAGGATTAAGGTGCATTGATTTCTCCAACCCCCAGGACATGGATTGAAATGTGAGCTCTGGCTCAGACCTCTGCTAGATGTGTTTCTGCCCCCCCACCCCCACCTCCAATCCCATCCATCCCCTGTGTCTGAGTACTCACTTCCCAGTCCTGTTTTTTCTCATAACCACATTTCCTGCAGTAACAAGTGTCTGCTCTGGCCTGATAGCTCAGCATGTTTGCTCCCGTACTGCTCAAAAGAAGTCCTCTGATAGTAAACGCACAAGCAGAATTTCTTCAAATTGAATGTGAAGGATGCTTTTAACCATATTCTTCTATTTGTCCGTTGTAACAAGGAATACAATTTATATTGCAGAGACAAACTAGAAAATTACTTATTCCTATTTGGGTATTGAGATTTGATTGGGACATTTTCGCATAGGCCGCAAACATAACTTCTTCTGTGTAACTCTGTTGACCTCATCTCTTCAATAGGAGATTACCAGCCTTCTGCCGTTCTCCAAGATCTCCCTGGATGACTTCGCTGACAACAAAGAGATAAGCAACGACCTCAATGCGTATATCCAGTACCGAATCAATGGCAGCAAGGATATCATGAACAATATCAGCCTGAACGGAAAGGCCGACCCTATCACAGTTGGCAAACTCAGTAGCCACCTGATCTCACGCAGCCAGGGCTCCTACCTGTATCTCAAACTCACTCTGGATTTGTTTGAGAGAGGCCACCTGGTGATCAAGAGTGCCAGCTACAAAGTCGTGCCCGTCTCACTGGCAGAGCTCTACCAGTTGCAGTGCAACATGAAGTTCATGACCAATTCAGCCTTTGAGCGCTCACTGCCCATCCTCAATGTGGCGTTGGCCTCACTGCACCCCATGACTGACGAGCAGCTGTTCCAGGCCATCAACGCCGGCTTCATCCAAGGGGAGCTGCAATGGGAGGACTTCCAACAACGCATGGAGTTGCTGTCATGCTTCCTCATCAAAAGGCGGGACAAGACACGCATGTTTTGCCACCCCTCCTTCAGAGAGTGGCTGGTGTGGAGAGCTGATGGAGAGAGTACAGACTTCCTCTGTGACCCCAGGTCAGTCCTCTGCTTTGTAAGCAAATGCCGTAACTCAGCAGCTCTCCCTTTAGGAATGTGGACTACTTTTAAAAGCAGGACAAGTCCGTAGACTATCCAGAAAATATTCTTGCACTGCATCAAATTCAGACGTCAAACAATCTGTAGGGAAGCATAAATTAAGTCATGATTATGATTATATAGCCAAGTTATTTAAAAAAAAAGCAGTAGGCTTTTAATCAAAATGTCCTTATAGTGATTTTGAGACTGTGGCTCAGAGCACTGCTTGAAATTCAGCCCTTTCAGTACAAACAATGCACAGCAGACAGCACTCATGAACTTTTTACTTCTCAGTGTGGTTCTGAATTAGTTATTAATAGCATGTGAACCAAAGCCACGACATGAAAAGAAAACTGACATGAAGGACCTTCTGCAGAGAGTAAGTAGAATGTTCAAATCAATAAGTGCAGCATGACTCATTTCTGAGTCAGGGAGGAAATTGAGTTTGAGATGTTCCATATCATAGCAACCCACTATTTATAATGCAGGTGCTAATGGACTGTATTGCAACTTGCTATTTTGTTACTAGCAATCAACAATTTGCAAGGACACTACTCACATACACAGATCTCTGCTGCAGGCAGAAAAGCTGAATTTCCATTGAGTAACAAAAGCTAATCGTATTTGTGGGTACAATACAGTGGGTGCCATCCTAATTTGCAATAGTGGATGTCAAAAATATATCGGATTCATTCCATAAAAGCCATGTTATTATTGTGTATTTCTACCAATGTGTCCCTGTTAGCTAAAAACATATATTAGAAATGGAGTTTTGAATCAGTCCTTTGGAAACAGACTGTGTGAAATTTGCAGAAGTGGCTTCAATTTGCAGAAAATGATCATTGTTTCCTTCCGTCCCCGTCTTGCCCTGTTGGACAGCTTATCTGCTTTAATAACACTTCCTAATTGTAATTCTGGAGCCCCCTCACCCACATTAGAGACTTCTGTCATTCTCACTTAATAAATTGGATGATGTCACTTTGGCTTGCTTTTCCTCCACCCTGTTGCTCGCCAGTATCACCTCTGCTCACACAGTCGCATCTCTAAATGGACCAGGGCCGAGCTTCACATTCTGGTCATTCGCAGCCTTCCAACTCCGTCATTAAAAAAACAAAGGCTGAGAGTCTGGCACAGGGAATGCACATGCAGACAAAAGCTTGCTGCACTGCCTCTCTGTTTGTGCCTGGGCACGAATGGAGAGAATTTTAACCAGATCAAAGTGATCTGCAGTCATGCATGTGCTTTTAATGAAGTTCTGCATTAATTAACGCCAGAGTGCCTGGGTGAAGGAGGAAAGGAGAACCCAGGGGTTTTACACTTTTCCCCATCCTTCAGCAGGGCATTACTCAGCATTTATTTACAAATGCACATAACAAATTGGTTCTCCATGACGATGATGCTGTTCATGATGATGCTGAGAGTTGCAAAAAGCTACTGTCCCAAGTTTATCCTGAACAGACGACCAGCTGAGACTCTATTATGAAAACATTTTATGAGCATTCAAAGGGTGAAGTCTTCTGTTGTCATTCTGTTTGTTATCTGTTATGCTTTATGGCTGAGTATCCTCTCTTGTTTCCTAACCCAGGACTGGCCATGCTCTTATGGCTTTCATGCTTTCTCGCCAAGAGGGGAAACTGAATCGTCAGCAGACCATGGAACTGGGACATCACATCCTCAAAGCACACATCTTCAAGGTACAGCTGTGGGACCTATGCATGCTCCCGACTTCCTCTTCTAGGAATTAAACGGTGTTCGCTTAGTGTGTATTTGTGAGTATAGTTGACCTGAGGATAAGCCATGAGATGTGAAGAGAAAACACTGACAGCGTGTGCAACCCAAGTTCACTGACTTTATATATGTGTTTGTGTCATTCATATATGCATGTGTGTGTGTGTGTGTGTGTGTGTGTGTGTGTGTGTTCGTGCAGGGCCTGAGTAAGAAAACAGGCGTGTCATCCAGTGTGCTGCAGGCTTTGTGGATCAGCTGCAGTGCCGACGGCCTTTCTGCAGCCTTGGCCTCCCTGAGGAATCTCTACACACCCAACGTCAAGGTAAAGATGTTCTTCAGCTCTGGTGTGTCAGTTGGACCTGAAACGCAGCGCCTGTTAGCTGATGACATGATGAAAATGGAAATTAAGTGATGCTGATTTTGAAATAGCAGTCATTTGCTCATTTGCTTTCTCATGTGGTTTGTAAATAGAATCGTCTCAGGTATTTTGATTGGTGGTTGGGCAAAATAAGCAATGTGAACATATGGCTTTGCAATCTGGTAGCTATGATGAACACTTATTTTTGACTTTGGTTTATTATTAGTCTTAATAGTAAATAAATAAACAACTTAACAGATTACTTTCTAAATAAAATTATCTAAGTTGCTGCTCAAAATTACAATCACACTATGCATGTTGACAATCTCTACACTTAAGAGTCCAATAATGTTCCCTTCTTAAATATCGATATTTGACATCCTCCATGAACGCTTTTGTAATGCCACAGATGGCAGTTAAAGGACTGGTGTGTAGGTTTTAGTGGCATCTAGCTGTGAGGTGGTGATTAAGCACTAATGGAAACATGATTATTCATATTAGATTCCATTTCTGTCAAAAGATCCCCTTAAATCTTATATGCTGGTCCTTTAAGTTGTGAATTATTCTAAAAGTCACTCTGTACATGTGCACGTGGTGATGAGTGTGAGCTCCACACAGATTAACAATGGAAAGCACCCTGAAAAGCAGTGTCTCAGACCGATGCATCTGGTTTCTTCTCATTGGCTGCATCCATGGCATGTGAATGAATACACAAATAATTATAGTCACAGTGAGTTACATAGCTTAAATAGATTGTAAGAATATAAAAGCTTAAATATTTCTCTTTCACCAGCTCTTTTATTCCTTTTTTTTTCAATTATTTGCTGTTACCTCACATTTTCTCAGAACATCTCGCAACAATTCACATTTTTATCTCATTACCCTTTAAGCTTCTTGTATTTCTTGCAATATGTCCCATTTTCCTTGCCGTTCATATGATGATGAATGATCATTTCATTCATTTTGTAGTGATGAAAACATGTCTCAGTATTTTGAGGACAATGGTAGATCTGTGGCGTCTCTGTCTTCTGTTAGCAATGAATATAGACTCGAGAAAATGAAAAGAGTGTGTCAGTGATAAAAGAGGGTTTAACTTACTGTACGTTAGTTAATTAATGGCTAGCAGGACTGCACTATCACATGTGATACCAACCTCTTCTTTGAACACAAGAAGAAAAGTAAATGACAAATTTCAAAATGACAGATACATTCAGTTTGCATCTTTTGACCAATTGAAATGCCTTTTACATCTTGTAGCTGAATCGTATTTCCAGATGAATATAGTCAGTTGGTTATTTCACACAGTGATTGGCCATTTATGAATCAGATAATGGCGAGGCATTCTTATTGTCACATAAACAGCACGAGAAATGAAAAATGTTTCCAGGAAATTAGGAAGTCAGTATCGATGAAATGTGTCATGATGAAGGATGACAAAAACCTGAAATGTGAGAAGTTGAAAGGTCAACGCAAGATGAATGGACAGAAAGACATACAAGGATAGACTTTTCTTCTTATTTTTTTAATATAAGTTTACTGTAAATTGACGGTAAAGTTGGTAGCAGTAGAGCTTGTTAAACTTCTAACCTCAATATTATTTCAAATTACTGTCGGTGTACCTTCCGGTGACGTTTTGAGGGGAGAAAATCATTTGCCTTCCCTGTAATAGTCATGTATTCAATAATGCAATAATGCAATCATTTCTTCTGCTTGAAGCTGAAGTATTCTACGTTTTCTTCTTAGCGTTTTAGTGGTTTTCCATCACTTGTTGTCATCTTCATTGTCTATTTGCGAGATATTGTGTCTAAGTGTACCATCGCTCACAGAGATGTTTGTAGAATGACCTTGTTCTGTCCTCTGGGAAAACAGAGAATCGCTGTTAATTTACTCCACAGTGGATCCAACAAATAACACGCCATTTCATTTCCTGTTGTCGGATACTCATTTGGCTCCATGGTTCTGTTCGACTAAGCATTTGTTATTGATTTCCTCGTCGTGGAAGAGAATAGCACACTTAATAATTGCATTCAGTAGAATGTGACCACTTCATTTGGCGCCTGACCTTTGCTTGGAGAAAAATCTCTCGAGAAGGCTGAAGCGATATGCGCTTTTGCACTGAAATGAGCTACGGGGGGAAAGCCAAATGTATCTGTGGTTCTGAGATCTAGACTCTGCCGCGGTTTAAATTAGTCATTGAACATGGTGTTTACAAATCCTTGAAAGTCATGAATTTTAAGGGCATAGCAAATTGCGTAATCTTGCACCTCCATTATTACAAACTCATGCCTTGTATTGTCCAACTTTATTTTAAATTCTAGTCATGATCCCATTTTTGTCTAAAGATATCTGCAGTGCTCTTGTGTAATGTTGTGAAATAGTGTGAAATAAATGTTTTATCTAGCTTGGAAGGCAATTTTCAAGGGGAATAAGGAGTGCATGAGGATTCACATGGTCCTTCTGGATAATATTCTTCATATATATTTGCAGTTTATTATTTTGTCATATTGTAATTTTGCTGTTTTGGTCTGCTCTGTGCACATCTGTTGCTTATCTGTTCACTGTGGAGGAGGGATTCCTCCTCTGTTGCTCTTCCTGAGGTTTCTTCCATCTTTACCTTTTAATGGTTTTTTTGGGGGGGTGTCCCTTTATCGAGGGTCTAAGGACAGTGGGTGTTGTAGGCTGTACAGATTGGAAAGCCCCCTGATGCAAATTTGGGATATTGGGCTATATAAATAAAATAAAATTGGCATGACATGGTTAAATACAGCCAAATTGACAGCATGGCGTCGTCATTTGTTTCCTTATTTCCACATTTTGGCAATTCCATTAATCTTTAATTCAGTTAAAAGGAAACATTAAAAGACACATTTGTTTGTCTTTTTACATGAGAGGGCTTATGAATGGAATTGTTTGCAGATAATATAAATGCACAGATGGTAACACTTTGATAACATTGTTCCAACCCAGCTGTCTGTGTTTGCATTTTCATTTGTGCAATCAGGTGAGCCGTCTGCTGATGCTGGGCGGGGCAAACGTGAATTACCGCACAGAAGTCCTGAACAACGCGCCGGTGCTTTGTGTCCAGTGTCACCTTGGGCACCAGGAAATTGCCTCCCTGCTGCTCGAGTTCGGGGCCAGTGTAGATGTTGTGTCTGAAAATGGCATGAACCCCCTCTGTTTCTCAGCCGCTGCAGGACACTTGGGACTTGTCATGCTGCTCTGCAAGCGAGGTGCCAAGGTGAGGAGCTGATATTTTCAACCCTCTCGTTCTGTACATAAAGAAGAGTTAGAAATAGCAAACGTTTGATCACAGAAATAGTCTATTGGCTATCAGCACAAACTTGGCTCAGCTGCATTGATGCAGCACATAACTCAGAGCTAATTAATCAGACTGTTCATTTAACTCAGGTGTTGGGCCTGCTTCAAAAACTAACCACGTTGAATTTCCTCCAGGTTGATCATGTAGATAAGAGTGGCCAGTGTACGCTGGTCCATGCCGCTCTCCGAGGACACCCAGAGATTATCCAGTACCTGCTGGAGCTAGAGTGGAGTGCTGAGGGCCAGCAGCAGGACTGCGCCCTGAAGAACAAAGCGCTGCAGCAGGCTTTGATAGCAGCCTCCAGCATGGGACACACACAGGTCCGACTGACACACATGCACTTCTTTTATTTTACACACAAGTAACCCTCACCAGCACCTTTACACGTAAAAACAACGTATAAACCTGAGGATATAATAAAGAAACTTTTTATGCCCTCTTTGTGAAGCCATATCTCAGTACAATGTATTTGAAAGAAAAAACACAGGCTTGCTTCAAAGCATATTGCAAAAATGTGCTCCACATTGAATTCTGATGCTTTTTTCATGCTTTACAACAGCTTGCACCAGTGATTTTTCATGTGTTTTCACAACAACCTTCCACAAAGAATGTCAGAGAGCAGAAGGAAGCAATAGTTAATATTTCAGGACACAGCGTTCTCAGTGATAATGACTTTAAGTTCGAAGTGTTGTTTGGCCTTGTGTGTCTGAAAACAGGATTCAGGGATCGATCACAGTGCTGTGCCTTCAGCTGCCCAGGTGCGATGCAGGCTCAAGGTTTATTTTGGCTTCCTCATTAGCTGGAACAGGATCCCGAGGCCCAGCTTAGAATAACAGAACTGGGCCAAGCTATGCTGTCAGCCCACCTGTAGAAGGACACCCCGATAAAGTCGGAGTATTAATCAGATTGGACTCATCTCACATAACCTCCTGCCAGTGGTTCTCTAGTCTGCTGTGATTGTGGGAGCAGCAGTATCCCATTTTTTGTTGTCCTGCTAGAAAATTATGTTTTACACCTTTTGAAGGCTTCTTTGATATCTTATGCTGGAACAGTACAACATTAATCTTAGTTTCTTTTTTTGGCAGGTTGTGAGGGGCTTGCTGGCGTTGAATAATGAACATGCTGTGCAAATTGATAGCCACGACACTCTGTGGGGGGAGACAGGTATGTTTTCATCCATCTTTTTGCATTACGTGGCTCCCTGGTATGATCACTTGCTGTTTTAGCATTCTGGACCGCACTGTGGTAATTGCACGCTGCAGCGGAAGGTCTTGTATGTCTCGTCTGCACAGCAATGCTCTTTGTTTGATATAGAGGTTGCGCATCCCAAATGTGTGTGCAGCTTTTATGGCTATTCCATCTTTTCCTGTGCTGTACTTTCTGGTAAAAGCATTACTTATTGTGGGTCATGTGGGTTTCTACTTAGAGTTTGGTCAACACAGCATTTCCTTTGAACAATGATTTCCCAACATGCTGCTGGATTTCAGCTGCAGTATCCCTTTGGTGCTCTCTGTTAAGATACTGCCAACATTGTGGACATTTTGAAGCTACTCCGCCGTCTGTTGTACACATTGCTGGTCACATTTAGGTACACCAGCGGTATTGTTGTAGAATAACATTGATCATTATCTCTTAACCATAGATTTTCACTTGCTGTTGGTTTCATTTGAACCTTTTTTAGAGAAGGCTTTTGGGACGTTTTCGCTGCTGTGTGATTAAAGCTGATTGTAGTTAACGGCCTACAGGAGCTGGCTGTCAGGTTTAAAACTGGTTTAATGAAGGCTGAACAAAGTAGTAGAGCGTGATATTTAGTTGGAAGGGTCCTGACATCTTGACTTTTTTAGTCATTGCAGAGGTGATGTTTTGAGACATGTATTGTATGTAGCTGTGTATCATAGTCATTATCAATGTACACAAAGATGCAGTCATAAGGAAATGTATTTGCACATTTGCTTTGTTTCTATGTTTCCATCTTAAGTGCTAAAAATATTTCTGATCCATTCTGTGAGCCTCAGACTCAGACAGTGTTGCTTTTGGAATTCTGGACACGTTTGAAATTTTGTCTCTCATCCTCAACGTGAGCTTTTTGCTCTGAGAGTTCAGTGATACAGAGCTATAAATGCTCAGTTTTTGATGCTTTTGATACTAGAATAGATGAAAAATGAGAATTTTAATAATAGTCTCTTTGTGTCTGCCTCAGTTGTAAGCCAGCAGGATTTAGCACGAAAAGTTTGGTGCTACTGGAATATAGGTCAGCCCATTAGTGGAGAGGCTGTCCACAGTGCGGTTAACTGGTGCTTGTGCCCTGCTAAATGACTGCAGGACTTCAGACCTTATTACAGTCCTGGGACAAAGTCGTCCCTCTGAAATAGTCCTCTATGCAACTGCTGTTCTGTTTCCACTGATATGACTAGAGTCTGTGTTCTAGTACAATCGAAACACCTGCGCTGTTGTTGTTGAAAGCGTATGTTTGTCCAAAGCTTTGGGTCACATTACTAAACCTGATATGTATCCTAGCTTCCATAAACATTGGAGCCACCTGCAGCTGCTGCAGCATTTACCTCTCAGCTCCATTTGCAAAGTGGATGTTAAATCTGAGCCAGCACCCTCTTGAACATGCCATCTAAAGTAGTGAAATATTAGGTCACACGCAGCAATAGAAAAAGCTGAGCTATGACACCACTGATCTGATACAAAGTGACTGCATACTCAAACATTTTTGCCCACCCACCTGGCACTCATTCAAAACAAGAGCCAGGCTCATCTGCATTCAGGGAGAATAAACAAAATATTGACCACAGTGTTGATTTTTGTCCACTGGGTCATGCAGACATAAAATTAATATTAAGCAGTGTGCTACAGGTAGGGATGCAGCATTATAGACAGTAAAAATGACTCCACTCATGTTGGCTGCATCCAATCAGAAATTATTGGCTCTGAGCGATATATTGAATCTCAGTTTCACCTTAAAACCCCTTTTTTCAGCATACAGATTTAATTATTCAACCTGGCAGCAGCCGGCGCTCTGATGAGGAGAATACCAAATACTACAAAGCTCCTGAAATATCCCCTTTAAAACTGGCCATTCATCGTTGTCTCCGAAACAATCCTCAGAAAACATCCTGTCTCTGTGACCATTTATTTCAAATTTAAAATTCAGTGGAATATTACATCTCTATGCAAATAGGCCCACTGCCTCCTGTGTTTAAATAGAGGCAGATTGGATTGCGCATCTGTGCAAGCTCTATCTTTCAAAAACCCCTCTAAAGATGCAAAACTCTTCCCTGTCATGCAAAGAAAGGTAATTTCACTGGACAGAATCATCCTCACTGTTGTGAAGACAGAGCAGAAGGATTAGCTCAAGGCAAAGACCAATACTTGTGTTGCAGTAGTGTAATCTTTTGTAAATCATATATCATTTTGTGATATATTTTGTTGCTTGTAGTGGTACTTCTGTATATATTATTCCTGTCTGTTGTTGTCATGGCAATAATCCATTTAAAAGACAAACGATTTTTGCAGTGAGCTTTATGTCTCTCTATGTTCATGCTGCTGATTTCTTTTGAGTGCCCCACAACACAAGACTCGAGGCTCTGGGAGGGGTCTCCAGGTGCTGGAGAACGGCTGCCCACTGCTCTTAATGGTTAGAATGGCGAAAATACAGGGGGCAGTTTCTCTGTACGCACAGTAAGAATTCAGTTCAGGTCTTTTCTTCCTCTGTACAAGGCGCTGCTATTATTATCTTTCATATGTACAAAGAGCACAAGTGTTGGTGCTGTATAACAGGAGCACAGCATGAGCTAACCCTAGCAGCTATTTGTGGGTTTGCTGAGGTGCCTGGGGAGAAGATGCTCTCTATTCTCACATCAAGTGACAAACACCTGCATTTTTACAGTGTGCGCCGAAACCAATACTGTTTGCCAGGCTATCTATCAGCATCTTGTAGACAAGATTCTTCATCCAAAGTAACACGCTGGTAAATAGGAAGTTGATTGTCATGCATGCATGCACGAATGAAAAAAAAAAAAAAACTGTTAAATGTGAAAGAAGACAATATGTGTGCTTAGTAGAAGTGCATTTCTTATTTTAATTGAGCATCTGCCACATCCCCAAGCAAAGCAAATATATCATTTTACAAAAACAATCAGCATCTCTGTGTTGTCTTTTATAAGTTGCCAGCAGCCTTTTGTAATTGATATTTTTCCAATTATTTAGTCATACTTGACTGAGCTGCTGCATGAACTTTACATTGACAAAAATATATTAGTAGCTCAAGCAACGATTGCATAAAGACAAATTGAAAATCCCAAACTGTAGTTCCTACTTATTATTTAGAGCCTTTTTCTGTGTGGGTGAAAAGCTTCCATGTTGTTTATCTGCAGAGCTTTGGTTAAAATGCCAGGTCACAACCTCTTCGTTGTTGGTGTTGTGTCTTAGGTTTCTCCAGCCTGCTGGTGAAGTGGTGCTGGATAAAGACAATACTGTGTGTTTACCTTGTAAATGTGTTTTTATCAGACAGTGATTTAGAGTCTCCTCCTCAAAACACTGTCAAGGCAGCTTTGTAGGTGGGCTAGAGCAGAGTTGGGACCAGGCTGATGAATAGCGGACAAAACACGAGATAAAATAAGACAAGACTGCTGATAAAACTGAAGCAGCAAGTCAGACCGAAACAATAAATTATATTAGAGAAAGAGCAGAAATGCTGAGATGCTCTTGTTTTAAGAAACGTGTTTGTGAGGTCACTCTGAAGATCTGAATAAACACTGTTAACTTCGCATGAGGAACTTCTAAGACTAAAACGAGTTTTGTAAAAACAGACGTCGCTTTGAAACATCAGCGAACTTTACAGCTGTTGATGCCGTGTTTAATGTAGCCCAGGACCGTCCCAGGTGCTGCTAATGTCTCTCCCTGGAGCACAAACAGAGCCTAAGTTTAGCTGCTCGGAGTTATTGTTCTTTACTGTGCTGTGTGTGAGGAGATCCATATTTTGAGCAGATGGAGGGCGGGGTTGTTTGGCTCTGATGACTGCTCACCCAGATGGATGATGTCAGTCAGATATGGAGGCTCGGCGGCACCTTAAATCTCTCAGAGGTGAATTTGAGAGCGGAGCTGCTCTTTCAGCGGATCTTACTCTGTTTTGACAACCAGCGCTCATTTAAGACCAGTCCATCTGCTGCCATACATCAGCAGCCGCCGATTAACTGTAAGCATGGAACATTTCGAGAAGTTGTCTCTTTTCTTCTCAGCACCAATTAATATTGGTTGTTTTCCTTTTTGCTAAAAATGAATTAGACACAGTTAATTCCAGTTGATTGTTGCCTGAAAAAGATCCACCGTAAACAAGAATGGGTGTTAAACAGAATTGTTTGACTTTGTTGTCTGATGTTTGTCTGCTGATGCATTAAATGACTGAATTCTCATCTCTATGTACAAGGCCTGGGGAACTTGAGGCAGGACTTTAATGAGTTTAATAAGCATAACGTAATTGTCTGTTTTTAAACTCAATTAGCACCAAACATTAGCCTGCATGTCTTTGCTCTGTGAATAATAGGAGGGGTTCTGGGACTGCAAACACCGTTTGGCCTTTATTTTCCACATACTCATGGGTTACTAAAGACCCGGCATGTTGCTCATGAACAGCATATGTATGTGTGCTGTACATGTTATCATCTTCACTAATCCTTTTGCCCCAAAGTGTCCTCTCTGGCTTGGTGTTGTTAAGAGAGATGATCTAAATTCCACTTTTATCTCACCACCTACGGTAACTTGTGACGGTAACAACTCTAAATAAAGATGTCGGGCTAACGTCTGTGTGTGTGTTTGTATCTCCTCCTCTCTCCTCTCTTTAGCCTTGACAGCAGCAGCGGGCAGGGGGAAGATGGAGGTATGCGACTTCCTGTTGGAGCAGGGGGCGGTGGTGCAGCAGGTCAACCGGCGGGGGGTATCTCCTCTATTCTGCGCCGTCAGACAGGGACACTGGCAGGTGAGACATGCTGAGAGGCTCTTTCTGTCCCTCTGTATCCACAAACTGTGTCAAACTACAATTTCACCTCAACATTTTCTTCTTCTTAACAATGTATGGTGTTTTAATTTGGCACAGTCTAGAGTCCCTCAGAGCTAACTCTAACTCTCTCATTGCTTTCTGGTCTCTGCTAAATAATCACAATCACTGAAGTCACGTGTGATCTCTTGGCACCTGGATGTGTTTGACGTCCGTTTTTGTCTCCTTTCTAGATTGCAGAGCTGCTGTTGCAGCATGGTGCCGACATTAACATCAGCGACAAGCAGGGCAGGACCCTACTCATGGTGGCTGCATGCGAGGGTCACCTGAGCACTGTAGAGTTTCTGCTTTCTAAAGGTGAGCCACAACAGCGTCCACCATTAATCTCATTCACAGTGAAATAACAAGGAAGTGAATGCTCATTAGCTTAAATAAGCAGTGTGTGTGTGTTTGTGTGAATATGAAGCGCTTAATGACTGTTGTTTGTCTCAAAGGTGCGTCTTTGACTTCGATGGACAAGGAGGGACTGATGCCGCTGAGCTGGGCATGTTTGAAAGGACATAAGAACGTAGTGCAGTTTTTGGTGGAGAAAGGTGCGGTCATCGACCACACGGACAAGAACGGACGAACTCCGCTGGACCTCGCTGCCTTCTATGGCGACGCAGAGATCGTAAGTGAAGTTAGTTTGTTGAAAACATCCCAATACACACGCCACCAACATACTCAGACACATCCACACAAGCACCCTTCATTTAGCCTTAATTTAGAGCATCCCTGTGTCATTATTGAACACATACCGTTGTGTGTTAGCTCTCGACTGTCAACGCATTGTGTGTTTATAACCAGTGGTGTTCTCATGCAGGTCCAGTATTTGGTGGAAAGAGGAGCAGTGATAGAGCATGTGGACTCCAGTGGGATGAGGCCTCTGGACAGGGCCATAGGCTGCAGGAACACGTCGGTGGTGGTGACTCTGCTGAAGAAAGGGGCCAAGCTGGGTAAGCATGCTGCTTTTTTTTAAAGACAAAAGCCCTGTGATTATGTGTAAACTGGAAACGTTGAAGTGGTATATTCATTAGCTATGTAGCTGTGTGTGCAGACACTCAGTGCTGTCAGTTAGTCATCCGTCAGTCCCAAGAAACTGTCCGTGCTCTGTTGAGTTCTTTCACATCTCAGTAAACACTGAGGGGCTCTCAGTATTTTGTTGTCTCTGTATCGAGCTTGTTTCTGTCTTGCTCAGAATCTCATGGTACCAAGAATAAGCTCAGACTAATTTGGTGGAATGTTGTGGAAAAACCCTGTTTTCATTCCTGATTTCAGCCTGTGTGTGTGTGTGTGTGTGTACGCTCACTTTTACTGGTATGTCAGTGTATGTGTGTCCCTTCCTCTTCTCCCTCATGTGCTGCTTGGCTAATTTAAGAATGTGACTTATCACCTACATGACATTCATATAACTATCTGGGTCTGCAGCTTATCTGCAGTGCACTCTGCCTTATCAGAAAAAAAAGAAGTAATTTTCTCTCAGCACAGTTAACAGTCTGCATGCATTTACTGCTGAAAATACAAGGCCATTTCAAGTTTAGTTACACATAATTGTATATTGTCAAATTACCTTTTCCTTTCACGACAAATGACTACTTTTGCTGCTGCATGACCTCTTTTCTCTTCACTCTCCCCCTCCTAACTCTTTCTTAACTGCCCTCAATAAACTAAGGCTACAGAACGTCTCCTTACGATCGATCAGGTACAATCTTTAGGTAACTTTACCTTGTCCCAATTTCCAGAGAATACAGTGACCTGAATCTGTTGGCACCAGAAACAACAACATAACACGACTCTCTGGACTTCTCTCTTTCCCCACAGGCAACGCTGCTTGGGCCATGGCTACTTCCAAGCCTGACATCCTGATTATTCTTCTTCAGAAGCTGATGGAGGAGGGAAACCTACTTTACAAGGTAATGTGTCCACTGTAAAGAGCACTTTTCTGTTTTTTTTTCTATATAGAAGAGGAAGAAGGGCTGAATAATATAATTTAGTTCAGCATAACAATGATGTGATTTCCATCTTTTTCTAGCACAGTCAAATGCACAAAATGAGTAGATGTGTATGTTCTGCACCGCTTACCAAAGGAGCCATGATTGATGCCTGACATTTAACAGATTGAGTTTTGTGGCAGAAAGGACAAATCAGGTGTTACGTGTGTGTGTGTGTGTGTTATATTTGAGCTTGCCTGTGAGTTGTATGTGTGATTGATGAGAAGGGAGGGCTCCAGCCAGAGAACAGCTATTGTGGGAGTATCTGGCGAATACCTTGCCCTGCTTCTCTCCCCCATGATTTTCCTCCTGGTTCTGTCCTCTTCCTCACTGCATGTTTGCCCTCCATGTGTCCTCCAGAAAGGGAAGATGAAAGAGGCGGCCCAGAGGTACCAGTACGCCCTGAGGAAGTTTCCTCGAGAAGGCTTTGGCGATGACCTGAAGGCATTTAAAGACCTGAGGGTCTCTCTGTACCTCAATCTCTCCCGCTGTCGCAGAAAAACCAACGTAAGCCTCTCAAGAGACACACTTTTTTTTCTTTTGTTCCTCAGCCAGTGCTGTATTTTTAGCATGATCCTGTAAGAACTTTAAATAAGGCGTTTCACCCACCACATTCTTATTTGCCAGCGTAATGAATATCACAGGGCATCAATAAAAGGATATTTGGTGAAGAATAGACTTTTTTTTTTTCCTGAAAAGTATCCCCAATTGTTTTGAAACGCTATCAACTAAAAGATAAATCTGTGACTAGGACTCCAGCATGTGAAATGATTTGAGCATGTGTGGGCAGTGGAGGCTTGTTAGCGTTCAGATGGTAACAGGGAGGAGGTGGGGAGAAAGCTACAAGCGCACTGGGCAGTGGACTCAATCTC
The DNA here is from genome assembly GCF_017976325.1 of Chelmon rostratus. Taxonomy (NCBI): domain Eukaryota; kingdom Metazoa; phylum Chordata; class Actinopteri; order Chaetodontiformes; family Chaetodontidae; genus Chelmon; species Chelmon rostratus. The sequence goes on along the minus strand of NC_055670.1, from coordinate 14,102,793 downwards.
CACAAATCTTCTTGTGAAACAATCTCAGTTCCCGCAAGTGCCAGCCTGTCTGCTCGCTTCAACTGTGCCGAGCAGTTGTGCCTCTTCCTGTTCGAGATTTCACCCAATGTTTTAACAGAATGGTGGATTTAATGACTGTTTGAGATAGTCTGGAATGAAAATGACAATGAAGCAAACATGAAGAGAGAGATGGTTTTTAAGCTGTTCTGTTGTTGGATTTCTGGGTAATTGTTTCTGCAGGAACGCTCTTCTTAAGTTGTTTACGTAAGTCTCAGTCGTACGTCTAGCACGAAGACTTTTGTAGCGAGCCAGCTGTTGATGTGATTACATGCCACAAGCTTGCAGGAGATATGAAAGGAATGGGCACGACATTTTCTGTTGGCAGGTATTTAATCACTTGTGTTGGAGACATGTAACATGGGTTCAGACATTACTTAGTTTGGAAAATACAGCTTTGTCCTTAAAGCCATAGCCGCAACAAGGATGACACACGCATACTCTATTTTAAAATATTAATGTCTGTGATTGAAACTGGTTTACTGTAATTCAATTCTGCTCTTTTTATAGGATTTCGGGATGGCTGAGGAGTTCGCAACGAAAGCACTGGAGCTGAAACCCAAATCCTATGAGGCCTACTATGCCCGCGCAAGAGCTAAAAGAAGCAGCAGGTACAGCTCCCGCCCAGTCAGCATGGTTGTTATTGGTGGTGAATTATGTGGTCTGGATCTGGTATCTCAGTGTCTATCTTCATTCTTTCTGCCATCCACAGGCAGTTTACAGCCGCCCTGGCTGACCTGCATGAAGCGGCCAAGCTGTGCCCCAATAACCGGGAAATCCGTCGTTTGCTGGCCCGAGTGGAGGATGAGTGTAAACAGATGCAGCGTGCCCAGACTAAAGGAGGCCTCGCTGGGGCCGCAGCTGCCCCCATCCAGGCGTCAGGAGGCCACGAGTCCGACCAGGAGCAAGATGAAGGACAGGTGGACCCTTCAGAGCACAGTCTTGCCAGGAGCATGGAAGGACAAAGAGACATCCTTGAGGAGGAGGAAGAGGAGGATGAGGAGGAGGCCTCACTGCACGATAGGACGACTGAAGCCTGCTGGTCACAGAACAGTTATTCCTACAACCGAGTCTTACCCTCAGAGCCTGTCAGCAACAGTATGGGACATCAGAGTCTGCCCCCCAGCTCGCCCCCAGGCCCCAGCAGGCTACCCCCCCACCGGTACCCTCGAGAGCACCGGGAGGCGCTGGCCCAACAGGGCCTGGTCCTGCAGCCCACCAAGCAGGCCCAGATAGTCAAGACCAACCAGCATATGAGCTCCATGCAGGCTGGGGGAGGGCACGTGGGGGGGCGCACGGCAGGAGCCAAATCACAGTATGCTCCCTCCAGTCCCTTACCCAGCCGACACATGTCCAGTATGCTGAAGCCGGGCCCGGGCATCGACATCAGCCCTCTGCCGCCGCCATCTGACGAGCCCGTATACGGGAACCGCGTGTCGCTGGCGACTGCCTCCATCTCTATGGGTCACAGTTGTGAAAACGAGAGCCTCCATTCCTCCCAGGCGTCCTACTCATCCTGCAGCAGCTCCAAGGGTCTGGGGCAAGACAGGTTGTCTGCCCACTCTGCATCCTCCCTGGATGGGTTGGCCTGCTCTGGTCCTGGACCCCAGGGGAACCACACCGACCCAGGAAAGGAAGGGTTGTGTGGTGCAATGGGATCACAAGGAGGAGGCAGCAGCAGCAGCATGCACGTGTCCAGTTCCACCAGCAGCCTGGCGTCCAGCAGCAGCCTATCAGACAGTGGCAAGCTGGGTCCCGATGTCCGCACCAAGGTCTCTGACAAAACAAAGCACAGCCAACAAGCCAGCTCTGCAGCGGAGTACAAACCCAGACCCTTCATGGGCATAACTGACAAGACAGCACGCTTTCAGCAGCAGCTCCAACAGCAGCAGATCCAGCAACAGCAGCACGGCTTGCCGAGTCACCAGAGCGGCCGCAGCTGGCTGAACCACTCGTCCGACGGTCTGGTGTGTCACAGCATGTCAGCGATGGGCCTGCTGCCGGTCGACTGTGAGCTGCCGTACGCCAAAACAGTGAGCACTTACCAGGAGCAGCACAAACCTCCACCACCTCAGGGTGCTATGGCAATGAGTAGCTTACAAAACGGCATGCACGCCAAGGAATTCACCGAGAAGTTCTGCCAAGCCGCCAACTGTTACAAAGAGTCCAAGCCAGCACTGGCTTTGCCGCACACGTTCATGGACAGCAAGCCCAAGCAGCCTGGCCTAACCCGAGATAATCCTGCCATTCACGTAACTTCAATGAAACCAAAGCGATCATTTATAGAGTCGAATGTGTAGAGATGTTTATGTTATCTCTCGTACAGTCCACAACGCACACACGAGCAAAAATCTGAAGTGAGAAAGAGCTGTTTTAATGTTTTTAAGCAACCCCCAAAAGAATACAAGTCTCACGTTGAAGCCTTGTCAGAAGTACAGTGTGCAAGCGGTTTGTTCTCCTGCGTGAATACAGACTGCAGGCAGTGGACCGAATGCTCCAGATTTTTCTCCTCCCAACCTGTCGCTTGTGGCTGTCAGCTTCTGTTACATGACAACATGTCCGCTGTCGTTCAGCCAAGCTGGAGACATTGCACTGAAGGAAGTATTTGGACATGTACTGTACAGTCCTCATCAACGCAACGGTGACAGTAAGCACTTTATCAGGGCTGTACCCGAAATTGTTTCGGTGGAGTCGAATTCACCTGTTTGTTACAAAGATTCGACTGTTCGCCCCCCCATTCATCTGAAAAACCACTGGCATGAGTTTCAGTGACGATTTCAACCACAGTAACAGTCAAATGCATCGGAGTCATAGGAAAATAGTTGTAAGGAATTAAAAATCAATAAAAGACAGCTGCATATGATGCAGTATTTGAATTGCTGACATGTGATGTTGGGCTACCAAACGGATTTGTTGGAAAAACTGACATCACTTCTACAGAATAAGCCTACTTTGTGTTTAAACATCAAAACTGAAATGAAATGATTTAAGATTGGAATTATTTTTTCTATAGCCATCCCGAGTCAGGGTCTGTGGTTTGTTGTCATTTTCACACTCGGTTTGTAAAGTTTCCAGCCTGCTGTGCTGCTGCTCCTGCGCTCCTCTGTCTGCAGCTAAAAAACAAATGTGCATCGACTGACAAAATGCAAGTCGACTCGAGCCCTTCACTTTATACACATTTAGGCCGCTCAAGTGCTTAAGCAACATATTCAGTTACAGCATAATGTTATTACAGAACAGTTTTAGGTGAGTGAAATGGGGTTTGAACTGGGTTCATTACGTCCATGGTGCTGAGAGAGCAGAACTAAGCAAGAGAAAGTCCTCTGTGAAGGTGTTAGAAAGTCTAAAGGACGGGCATTCCTGTGTTATACGAAGGATGTTATAGATCCTCGTGTTGTGTATATTATATAAATATGTACTTTTCCTTCTTTTCAGTGAAGGTCTATGTTAAATGTATTGACAAAGTTCAGACTTGTGTATTTTGAGTTTTATGCACAATGTTGTTCAAATGGTGTTAAAGGTTCTAAAAAAGCATTTGTTAAATGTGTTTGTACATTATATATAAATCACCATTAACATTGAATTGAAATCCTTTCTGTATCTGCTTGTTGTTGCTGTCTAGTTTAATTTATTTACAGCGCCAATGGCTTGGTTAATTGTAAAAGCAATATATTTTATATAGTTATTTTTGCACAGCTACTAAGACATTTTATGATTCTCAATAATGTTGAGTTTAAGTGCATGCTACAATTGCAGTTTATATTACAGAGTAAAAAAAATCTATAAAAACAGAAATGGTTTTGGGGCACAGTGCCATCAGCTCTATTTTAATATGTACGTTAAATGCAATTGTTGCCATGTTTTCAGTATTGTGAGCTTTATTAGCTGTTATCACATACTGTAATAGAACATTACTGCCATAGCCACCATGGGAGAGAAAAATAAAGACCCACTGAGGACAAAACAAACTGCTCTGCTGACTTTTATTCTAAAACACTGCCTACGATAAGAAGACATTTAATAATTACCATGAACCTCAACAGGAATTTAAACATACAAACACACGTTTGATGAGTGCTGAAAAGCAGCAGGGAAACGCAAAGCACCAACAAAGAGTTCAGCTGAACAGCGGCCACTGTGGCCACACATGGCAATTACAGGACATTAAACTTCCATTCTTTGGCGAGGTATGCCATGTTTCCTTTTCCTTTTTAGCAATCGTAGAGAATAGTCGTTATCAACAAAATGACTTATTAATGTTGCACAGCAATATCTAAGGTTTGCTAGAATTAGCTAATATTAGCCACTGCTTGCTGCTGCTCGCATCAGATGTAAGGCCCAGAGTGTACTGAGTGAAGCAAGGGTATGATTTATTCAACTTTTACTTCTACATTCAAAAGTTATGTGTTGTGGCTTTAAAGGAACTATATGTAAGAATATGTTATGTTAAAGATGTCTGTTTACTGTGTTGCAGCAACATTTACCGAAGTTGCTGCTCCCCGCCAGCATTCCCTGCTGGGTTGACCTGCTCTGGGCCTGAAAACCTCGTCCTCCTGGTGGTCTGGAGCTCCAGTGCCAGAGGTGTAAACACCAACACTGCTCCCGGTCCCAGCAGCAACAGTTAGCAGCAGTTAGCAGTTACTCTGGTGACATGCTGCCTCCATTTGTTTGGAGTAGAAATTCGACAGGTGGCCATTTCTTACATATTGCACCTTTAAAGTGATAGTATCTTCAGATACACAGTATAATGACTCAGGATCGGCTTGTCTGCAGGCACTTTGCTAAACAGGACTCTATATTTACTGGGCAAATTACCATCGACTTATCTTAGACATCAGATTCTGATTATTTTGTCAAACTTGTGACTCTTCAGTGGTGCCCTGAGCAAAACTATTAATGGCAATTACTTCCTCAGCGATAATAAGCTGATGTGTTACCAGATCAGAGATTCCTGTTTAATGATGAAGTACCTGCTCCTTTGGATTCTGGCAAACAAGCTACAACGAGCTGCCGTCTACTGGCTCGACTTCCACCGTGTTATTGCCGTCTTCAGCGATCTGTTCGGGGTGAGGAGCGTGGTCTGCAGGGGCAGGTTCGTCATGGGACTGGTTTTGTTCTTGCCCCTGATCCAGCTCTCGATGGATTCTCGCTCATAGGAATACCCATCTGTGGAGTAGCAGTTGACACCTTATACACTCAGATAATGATGGACTGTATGCAGAAGAGAAAACAGATCTGTAGAGAATGAATCGTGGTTTTTGCGTTTGTGGTCTAACCTGCAGCTATGACTGGATCCTTCAACAGCTCTCTGGTGATTGGACACAGAAACTCATCTGGGGCCTCTGAACCGCTCTGCTCTGCCTTCAGGGCCTCGATTTTCCTCATGAGGCGACCGCGGAGGCCCACAGACTCTGAGAGACCAACACACTGCTCAGTATTCTGCTCAGCACGACTGGTAAATCACATGACGGCCATTTCTTGACACTTACAACTTAAAAAGTGAAGCAAAGATTGCGTCCAACATTTAATCATTAATGTGTCATTAAGGAATTAGTGTTAGGATCATATTGACATATTTAAATTTGAGGTGGTTTATGTGAAATCCTGAAGCCTTTTAGTGAACCAGCGAGACGACGGACACTCGACAGACTAACTGTCCTCTCTGCTCTCTCAAATTAAACAAAGGCCGGAGTAAATCTGGACCTCCACTCAATCAATCTGTGCTCAGACACAAAGACCCAGACCGCGTGATGATGGCTTCACAACTCCGCCGAGGTGTCTCTCCCTTGAGGGAGTTTGTGTGGGTTGTAGTTCAAAGTCAACATCGCTCGTTATTCTCCTCAAGAAGAAAAACTCCAAAGAAAAAAGGGGGAAAAAATCCCCCTGCTCACACAGCTGCCCGCTGACAGCACCCTCTGAGTGTGTCATCAGCTGCAAATTTCACCACCGGCCACAATGGAGGGAGGACCTTTACAGCCACATGATTAGTGATGTGTCCGCGTACGGTGGCAGCAGAGGTGCGGGTCAGACAGAGATACAGTGAGTGAGAGCAGCTGCAGGGACGTTTTCTGGCATGCATCCTCGAATCCTGAAGAGATTTTTATCTCAAATATATTGTTAGATAAAATCGCTGCCTGTCGCACTATTCCATCCATTTCCCGACTGTATTTCACTCCTATTTCTATGATACTTTGAAACTGGTTACACTGTGCAACATTTTAAACTGTGAGAAAGGTAGAAAGATGGTTTGTATTAATTAGTTACATGTTAAAGGTTTAGATAATTGTTTGCTACCTGTATTTTAATGCCTCTGTGCAGGCGGCTCAAATTTAATATGTTGAGTCTAAAAAAACAAATAAACCTGGAATCAACCGATCTAGAATGTAAACTGCCCCCCGTGTTGCTAAAACCCCCAAATTCCCCGAAAAAAAGCCGCAGACCTCCGCGTCCTCGCACTCCTGAATGAGGGAATACGAGAGTGTTTGTGCTGGGGATGCTTAATAAACCATCTGCTTCTAGGTACGAGTTAACGACTTTGGAAATGATGTCAAGACCGAAAGGGATGATTTCTGGACCACGTGATAAAACTGTGGCTTAAAGCTGCGTCTGATCACTGTGTGAATTTAACAGATGGGAGAGACTTCTGGATGGATTCTGTGCAGTTTTGGTTTAGAATAAGGAGTCTGTTTAGTCTGAATAGGATTAAAATCTCTATTTTTGCTCAAGCGGCGTATAGGGGCACCATGTTCTGAAGAAACATGATCCATTTTTTTCTTCACAGTCAGCCACTGTGCGCTAAAGACCGGCTATTTCTCTCGCTGCAGTGAATGACGTGCTGTGAATGCGTCTTAATTTTGCACTCATTCATGGAGCAGGAAGCACGGGGAAAAGCAAGTGCACATCACAAATACTATGTGGCTGTCTAATGGTGGAAGTCAGCGCCCTGAGACTCCTGTGTTCAGTAAACCAGACAGATGCAGCGGTGGGGGGGTGGGGGGGGGGTGGGGGAGGGCTGCTGTCGCAATCACAAATAGTTTGGATCCGACGGGAAAAGTGATAGTGCTTAATCAAAATGCCTTCTCTCTGCGAAACACACTGAACCCATTAAGTCGTCTAATTCGTTCAATAAACTGAACCTGGAGAGAAGAACTGCACTTAACAGCTGTGCAGGGTTTAAGATTTCCATAAGTTCCCACAAGCCATTAGTCCTATACTGTCCACTTTACATTTAGATTGATAATTTGATGAGACGCTACAATAAAGCTGCAGAATGAGGCTGTCTCCACTGAGATACACTGAATTATATCCAGGAGAAACTTTTTTCCTCCTCTTACTCAAAGATTCATGAATATTTCATCAAGTGAAGTGTGCTGGAATCTAATTTGCTGTGTGTGTGTGTCTGTGCGCACTCACAGCATGCATAGAAAATGATAGTTGTTGGTTGCGCAGCACAGAAAGGACAGGAAATGTGGCAATCTGCTGTTTCCTCTGTCCTCGTTCCGTGTTAATGATGAGAGCTGTCCTCCATACCAAACGCATGGCGACGAGATGCTCGGTCCATAGGACATGCTTTGCATAGCGGAGCAGCATGAGATGTTGGCTTTAGCGTTTGTGCCCACTGCTGTCCAATTAAGGCAAACACAACAAATGCCAATAGGGTGTTTTTGCCATGATTAAGCGTGAGGCTGTGATGCTAGTTACATGATTACAGTCGGCACGAAGTAGCCGTAATCAGAGTAAAGACGGCTTTTCTGGACATCAGGACATCCAACGGTCGGCTACATTCCCTTCAAAACTGCGTAAAAATTAGAATTTAAGATGGCACCGTGCTTAGCTGAAGCGAAATACTAACTAGAAAGCACTGATAGCTCCAGCAAGGACACCAAATACAAGGTTAACAATCCCCTAAATGTGTTATTTCAACAGAGAGTAATTAGGTTTTAATCTGCAGTGAGGGTGTGTGCACCTCATGCATATTTCTGACCAGGTGCACATGCGGGTTTGTGTTTGTGACAAAATGAGGTGAGAGATCAAATCTAATGCAACATTCTTCACTAGCCTTTTACCTTTCAAAAGGTGCATTTATAAATTAATTATACTATCTCACTGTGCTTATGTCCTTCTTTTTTTATCCTTTATTGTGAAACACTTTCTGTTTCTTTATCAGAAATGTTAACTAAATCCTTATGGCTGCTATTAAGATGCTATAAATAGTCACATGCATAATAGTTTACTAAGTTTATTGAGTCAGTGAAACTGTGTTTTCTTTGCCATTCTGTTCACTGAAGGAGAATATTTTAGTATTGGTATGTATACGTGTGATTAAAGGCGTGTTGACATCCATCTCCGGCTAACTGTGGGAGTGGAAGCCAGGCTTGTGCTTGTGCATCAAGTTTCACAATAAGATTCATAGACAGGCAGTGTACACGCAGGTTTTATGAATGTGATGCACAGAGTGCCTACACATATTTTCATCTTTCTTGGAAAACAGAGTTTCAGTCGTACAGTTTTGGAGGTTATGAAGGAGAGGAGAGGTTTTGAACAAAAACAAAAGGCTTTATAAAGAGTCACATGATCAGCACTAACTCATCACTTGTTTCTTGGCCTGTGGTTTTACTTTTTACCTAATTTTACTCGAGTCTGTTGAGCAGTTCTTATTTCCTTTAAAATAACGGACAAACATACAATAGATAAGCAGACTTAAGGAACATTTGGGGAAATGCGTTTATTCGTTGTTTTGTATTAGATGAGGTTTGATGCCACTCTAAAGTCTGCACAGTAAATATGACGCTGAAGCAGTCAGTCAGTTAGCTTAGCATAGCATAAAGACTGGAAACAGAGGGAAACAGCTAGCCTAGCTCTGTCTGAGGGTAGCAAATCCCTGTACAAGCCTCCCTGAAACTCACTCATTAATACGTTTTATCTCTTATGTTTCATTTGTGAAACAACAACTGAAGTGTAAAAGGTCTTTATGCTAAGCTAAGATAAGAGCGGCATCAACCCGACCTAACTGCAAGAAAGCAAATAAGCATTACTTTCACAAATAGTCAAAAACTATTCCTTTACAGCCTGACTGCAGTGTTGACGTCCACATGAGTCCACCCACTGCAGGGACGAATGTTTTGGGTTTCCTGGCTGTAGTTTGTACACCGAGACCTTGCATGACCCTGAATGGACTAATCTTATTTTCAGGGGGATTATCATTGTTTGTGACGTAAAGGTCATGCAGCGGGGTACTGTCCTCACAGCGTGATTTGTGATTGTATAAGCAGATAGAAGTGCTGCAGCCTCGCGTCCCTGAATCACATCGCTGTTTGGGGAGAGTTGAGGGAGGGGCGATAAATCAGAGCATCGATAAAAAGCGGCTTTTATCATGCTATCCGATTCGGGCTTGTCATGTTTTAGGATCAAACAGTAAATCCCCACAAAAAACACTGAATCCTAGCGTCCCTGTGTGTGTGTGTGTGTGTTCTGTGACTGTGTTTTATACTCCACACTCACCAATTCCCAGCTCTCTGACCGTTTCCTTGTTCAGCTGGCTGAGCTCTGGTCCGTCGATGTTGTTGGCTTTAAAGATGCTGACGAGCTCCTGCAGTCCTTCCTCGCACAGCCAAGTCTGCACATCCTCCTCCGACCAATCAGCAACCAGCAGCCTGGAGTGACCCGGCAACTTCCTTCCTGCAAAACATACAACAGGAAGGGAGGAAGCGCTCTGCCATTATACCCCCCCAGTCCCCTGCAACAAAACGTATCTGATGCAAACAAACTGTTTCCCCGACACTCCACAGAAAGGACACACTTTCTCTGCTGATGCTGAGACTATTAGTTTCCCACGTGCGCACACACACACACACACACACACACACCAGTGTGCAGCTAATCAACCTTCACGTGACCCTGCGTGCGTGAGCGGCCGTCATTTGTCACACGAGGCTGAAACACACTGGCCTGTTGTGTGGCGGCCCCGTTAATGACACCTCACAGCGGCCTCGTGCTTCTCATCGCCCATCATTAGCCACGTGAAGGATGACCCTGAAGAGTGGGAGGTGACGCTCATTACCACCTTTTCCTACCTCCTAAGCTAAACAACGGAGCACAATCAGTCCATATTTCCCTCCACAGACGACTGTGGCCTTGCACATGCCTGAGCCTCCAGCTCGTCTAGAGCTGCTCTTGGATAGTAAATATTCAAGCTCGAGCCAACCAGTAGCTGTTGAGATATTTCAGTCTGGACCGAAGCGGTGGGCTGATCGACTGACTGACACTGCTAGCAGCTAATGTGGCTTAAAATGTGTCCTTATTGCCCTCTGTTGCAGCTGCACTGGAAATATCCATAATTGTCAACATGGGGCCATCATGAGGTTATCTATAAAAAAAAAACAAGAAAAAACAAAACAAAACTAAAATTGCTATGTTGTTTAAAAGTGATTTTCTTTTTTTGGCTAGAATGAAACTATGGAGACAGAAATCCTGCCCCTAGCACAGTTGCGCTGAGTGGAAACATCCACTTATTGGGTCTGCACGACAGCGAGCGGAGCGACACCACCTCCTCTCTGCAGCCTTGGCTGATAAGGTGTGGAGTCTCCCAGTCTAGGAGGCTGAGTCACGGCAACACGGAGCCAAAAGCATGAAAACCTCGCTGCAGACTGGGTCAGCGCAGACTGCGGTGTGTAATTACTTGGACAGACGCACGTATGAAGCTCTCTTCATCACCTCCATTGTTTACAGTGCAGAGAGGTCTGGCCGCAGTCTAGCTGTCTTATTGTCAACAAATCCCACGAAAAGGCCAAAACCAGCAAAGAACTGATTCTCCTAACAAGTATCATCTGTGCAGCTAAAGCCTGATAGTTTATTCGTCTGTGCCATACACCTCAATTATTGTCCAAAAGCTATAAAAATACATTATACTCGCACTGGATGACATCATGCATCCATCCATCACATCCACAAGCACGGTCAGCACCTCCTGCCATAAATACTCACGGCCATGCCTGATGTGGATTAATCTGCAGCTGAATAGTCCCCAATAAACTTTACTCCTATGTAAATATCACTACAGGTTTTATAAAGCTTTGGATGGTTTGAGGCCAAAATAAATTTCTGATCTGCTGATACATCATGAGCAAGCTGAGCACGGAGCAGCAGCGCTCTGTTTCTATTCGCCGTATATATGGAAGAAACTTCGAGAAAACGTGAGGTCAGCTCCAACTCTCGGCTTGTTTAAAATTGAGGCTTAAAACCCCCTTTCATTCAGGATTCTGCCCACAAACACAGGTGCTTTCAATCACTCTGAGAATCACTTGATGTCCCCAAACTGTGCACTAATGAGGATGATAACAGGGTAAGCTGCACCGCCGAACAGGTGCAGCAAAACTAAACCACCAGGAGAGCGATGGGGGAGTCAATCAAGACTAAGTTAAAAACACCTGAGTGGAATATGTGTGTCTAGGACTCATGTGCTGCAGTGAAATTTATTTTGTTTTATTCCATTTTATCTTATTTTTAAATTAATTCAAGTGTCTTTTTATATTAACTTGTCTTTTTCATCTCATATAAAACTTTAAATTGCCTCGTTAAAAGGTGCCATTCAAACAAACATCCTCAAGACTCAGACGCAGCTAGCTGCTCAGGTGCTAACATCAGCATGCAAGCCTGTCCATAATGGCAATGCTAAAATGCTATTGTTTAGCAGATATGCCTTTCATGTTAGCATGCTTAACTATGGTGAACATGACAACCATTATATCTGCTGAATGTCAGCATGCTAACCTGACCACAGTGACAATGCTAACATGCTACTGTTTAGCAGATATGTTTATCATGTTCACCATCATAGTTAAGCATGCTAACATGTTAACACTTGCTAATTAGCACTAAACGCAAAGTACAGCTGTGGCTGATGGGAAGGTCATTAGCTTAGCAGGAATTCAGTCATAAAGCAAAGTATTTTTCCTCTGAATCCAGGGGGAGCAACAATGTCTGCACCACATTTCATGCCATTAAATCTGATAGCTAATCAATAATTTCAGTCTGGACCGACGTTTCCATGCGTAGAGTCAGCTAGCGTGGCTAAAAGCTACAGTGTCCTTTCCTTTTAAGAAATCGCTGAGTCTCATTGAAAATAAACTCAAGATTTGTGACACATTTTTAACATTTCAGCAGCGAACAGGCTCAGAGACTGAGAGAGAGGCAGGCCGACACACTGTTGGTTTTGGTCTCCTCGTGGGATTTGCTGTCATTAACAAAAACAATGAATAACGGCAGCCTTATCCTTAAAAACCAGACAGCTGCTATTTCATTGTATTTAAAATTTTATCCCATTAGCTTCACCAAAGCACCTTTTTTAGGTTCACACAATATGGTGCACAGTTTACACACAGCACAAACACAAAATCACAAGAAGAGCTTTTCACCGCCTGCAAAAAAGGAAACAGGACGCTGCAACAACAGCTCAAAAGACAAGACGTCTTCAGCGGATCGACACATTAAATTATCTGAACACCTGGGCTGTGATATCTGAACCAGTCACATTCAAATAAAAGAGCGGCGGCTTTCAGCTCAAAGAGCAACTGCGAATAACCGAGGATTTCTGAGGGCGAGCGATGCATTTATTTACCTTGGCACGCCGTCTGCATCGATTCAGCTGCTGCAGAAAAAAACATAAAAGGGAATAACTTTAATATGTGAGAAGAAAGAAGATTAAAGGAAGGGGGAAACAGAGTGAAAGAGGCAGAGGCACAAAAAAGGCAGATCTTCACTGAGATGGTATTTGCTTTGTCAACATCAGGCTGACTAATGGCGGACGGGGAGCTGCCCTGATGAAGCTTCAAGGCCTCCAGATGTCTGACGATTGCACCTTTTCATTTAGTATTCCAAATGTTTTCTTTCATGTTGGCTTTTTAAGAGGATTCACCTCCATAACAGCACCTCTCTGAGGCTCGGTGGTAGTTTGAGCCGCTGCACCAATAAACATCAATCACAATTGCTCCTCTAGACACCGCAGCCAGACAGCAATACGCACGTAATGGGAGCTTCTCCTGCTGGATATCTCCCAAAACACTCTTTTGGGAAGGCTCAGGCGCTCTAAATGGCTTCTGGGCTTTGAACCACTGCTAACGGTCTGTTTTGTTTTTTTATAAAAGGAGTGATTGTTCATTTGTAAGCGCCGACCTACACAATCCTCTGTTAAGTATGTACCAGTTCTGCTCACTCCGTCTCCGATTCTCCACACGTTCACCGTTCTGTCCATGGAGCCGGTTGCAATCCACGGCATGGTGGGAGACAGAGCAACAGCAGTCACATACCTGCAGGGAGGAGGAAGAGGAGCAGAAATGTGAAAGGTGTGTATGACAGACTCAAACTGGCACAGGAAGAGATCAGCTTTTAAAGTCAAGTTCCCCCTACCCTTGAAAAAAAAAGGGGGGGGGGGTCCTGTCTTAGATCGTACAGTATCTTAAATCCTTTCAAGCACTTCAAAGCGCTCTGCTGGTGCCTACCTGCGGTGCCACTTCAATGACTGTCTGGAAAGCAGCGCTGGAGAATACACTATTGCATCACTGCGCCCGAGCGCTTCTCGGAAAAACTAATCAAGCGAAAAAAAATCACACATTTTGATCCGAAACACCGGGACTCCTATTCTGCTGTTTGCCTGATAGCTGCAGAGATTGCATAGCGGCGGGAGGTCAGGTCATTTACCTGTCGTGCTGTTTCAGAGTGTAGAGCAGGGCTCCCAGGTTCTGTAAACAAGGTGCAAACAAACATGGACAAAGCAGGAATGTTCGGCATGTCCGTGTTTAAGAAACCTGTGCTGCCGCAGTGGACTGCAGCAGCACAGGTAAACAAAATACCTGCATGCTGCGAGTGGCTCTTGACCTTTACTTACCGCATCATATATTGCAACACTTTTATCCACTGAGCTGTTGAATAATTAGAGTAAACAAAGTCAGCATCATTTGTGTGCATGCATTTGCATCACAGAGCAATAACAGAAGAAGAAACTCTTGTCAAACAAAAATCAGATGTTTCTAAGTGCTACAAACAAGAGCAGATTAACCTTCCCTATGTTTGATTAAATGCCAGAGAGGGACCCCAGCAGAAGCTTAAGCACAACAAAATGCACTCCTCCTGTGGCCGAGTGAGGGAACGGCAGCATCAGTGCTCAGCAGTGGCATCTGCTGTTTACAGCTCAGAAGACATTTTAAACACGGAGGAGAGATTAATTCAAACTTAATTCGTCCCAAATGAGCAACTGATTTCACAGCAAACAATAAAACAAATGACTTTACAGAGCAAAAAGCCCGACAGGCACAAAAGTCAATATCCAGTCACCAAACACGGGGGATGGGGCTGTTTATAAGAGCTGCTCGCACATGTGAGGACGAGAACAAGCAATGTGTGTGTGTGTGTGTGTGGTGCGTCTTACCCCGAGACCACCAGCTCTCCGTCAGAGGAGAAGGCACAGGACAGAACTGGAGCCAACTGGCTGCTGAGAGTGTGAAGCAGCTTCATGACACAGCCTACACACACACACACACACACACACACACACGAGAAAGGTTAGAGTTCAAAATAAAATTGTGTGTATTTGTTCTGCTACCAAATTAACAAAAACACTAGGGTGAGTTCCCTGAAAGTGACACACGCGCGCACACACACACCTCTTGCCGGCTTGCAGCTGTGATACCTGCAGTCGGCTTCTTGGAAACAAAAGATTTGCTCTTTGGCGGTGAACCTGACACAGACACGAAGACGGGGGGCAATAACTCATCGTGCCGCATCTAACCGGTCTGTAGCAGCATTGAAACGATGGGCCTGTAAACACATGTGTGTTCAATTCACCCTCCCTCCTCTCCGTCAGAGTCAGAGTCCTGTTCTCAGGCTCCGTGGGAGGCCAGTCTATTACCGCATGCATATTCATGACGTGATGTCAACCGCCAGCACGGCTCTGAGTGAGGGCTGCTGCCGCTGGGTGGAAGGAAAAGGCTGCATGAATGATTTGAGCCACCAAACAGAGCTGGAGTAAAACTATTTCCTCTGGATGTAGAGCCGTAAAAATATAGAGCTGCTACACAAAGTAAGCACAGACTAGAAAATGTTCTACACTGACAGTGATCCCGGCTTCGAAATTGGCCCCTCGGCTTCCCTGAATCATCAGCACTTGTATCCCTCTCTCTCATAAAGCGGTGAAAAAGGGGGCTCGGGCATGTAATCCTCTTGCAGGGACGAGATAAATGCACATTTCAGAGCGGCGAGCTGGTACGTGAAAAACCGCGTGTTAAAGACATGAAGTGAGGACAGACATTGTTCTGCGTCCTTCTACAAGCTGCTCAGAGACAAATAATCCCCACGGGCAGCAGCGGGTCACCACGTGGGACACATCGCATCCTCCCCAGAAACGACGTTACCACGGCAACAGCTCTTAGGAACTAACAACATGGCGGGTTCACACACACACACACACACACTGTCGAAAATACAGTCTGCAGACTGGTTACACAACCTAGGAACACACGAAACGTCCTCGCTCTGCTGTCGGTCCTGCGAGATATAAATGTCACAGTGGATATATGCACCTGACTTCCTCCCAACGCTTCTCCGCACTCTGTCCTCCGCTGTATTTCAGCAGAATGTCTTCAAGTGATCCATTATTAATGAGCCGGTCTGCAGCTGATTTATTCACGCACTAATAAAATTCCTCTATTCTGCAGAGAGATTTCAAGGTCAAAGCTGCGAGCAGGTCGTCTCTCAGGGGCGATGGAGTGGGAGAGCTTTAGGGGCGCGCGGGGGGGGGGGGTCGGCCTACCTGCTCCTTCACGCTGGGAAACGATCCATATTTTCAGCTGGCTGTCCTGGCCGCAGGAGGCCAGTCGAAGCTCCACGCAGCAGCCGTCTGCAGAACACAAAGATTCCCCTTTCCTGAGTGTTCATGCTCGACTGAGTTCAATAACAGAAGAAGGCAAATATGATCTGAAGGGCTGTTTGTGCAGTGTGACAACACATGGACAGTGTCTCTTAAGCCGTAAGTGGCATAAATACAGTGTTTGGATTTAACCGGACCCCCTTATAAAGGCACGCTTTCTCCTCCCCAAACATGGCGAACAACCAACACTGTAAATGTCAGTTTGACTCAAGGATGAAATGCAACAGGTTGCTTTTAACTAACTGTGCAGGATGAATTTATATTATGTAAGACGAACCAAAACCAGTGGTGAAATGTAAGCAAGTACATTCACTCAAGTACAAATTTGAGGTACTTGTACTTAAAATACATATGCAACTTTATACCTCTCCACTATACGTCAGAGGCAAATATTGTACTTTTTACTCTGACAGCTTTAGCTACTTTCCTGATTACAATTTCATACCTTTCCTGTCCAGTGAAAACCACCAATGCGTAAATTTGGTAATCTGAATGTTTCTTAACTAAAGGATGAAGTTTTTCCTCATGAGCTACTTCTTAAGCAAAGTATTTAAAAGCCCTCTTGGATGAGCTGGAAAACATCACAAAGTTCATGAAAAGTTGATGCGTGGTTCTCACGGGACAGGGCAGTTCAACTGCTGTAGATTAAACTAGCCAGCAGTAGATTAAGTAGTTCAAATCAATTTAACACCTACAGCAGTGAAATGCAACAGTAATATTAACCAAAAACATCACTTATAATAATATAATAATAAAACACTGACAGGAAACATTTTGTTGCACAAGTACTTACTTTTGATACTTCAAGTACATTTTTACTGGTAATACTTTAACTTAGTGAGTAACTGACCAACTTTGAACTGGGGTGCGAAGCTGCAGCAGGTGACTCCCAGGTCGTGGGCGTCCCTCTCAGCATGCAGGAGGTTGATTTCCGTGTCCCACAGTTTGAGGTCTCCGCGGGTGCAGCCGCTCGCAAACATCTGGCCACACGGAGCGAAGCAGCAGGCCACGACACTGGCCTCGCTCACTGCGCTGCATCTGTAATTAGACGATGATTTCATTAGATTTACAGCTTCGGCTGCACTCGTCATGAACAGCAAAGTTTACCGGTAGACAAGGAGCAGGACTTGGCCTGGAATAATTAATGCTGGCTTTAAAACTAGCTCTTTAAAACAAATATGGATGAGGCCATGGAGTCCTGTACTTACACATATAATTTAAACCACCTGTGAGAGTCTTAATTAGAGAGACACAGCAGGGCTGAGGGTGCCTGTACAGCTGCAACAGATCACAAAAAAATTCATGTGATTTCTTGTGAAAAATGATGATCAAATTACTCAAAAATGATCCTCACACAATTTCTCATGAACATATTTCATCCAAATTAGTGAGTCGGCTGCTGCTGTCAGTAAGAGCTTGTCGAGCTCATTGCGCTCCTTGCTCTTCGTTAGTCCCACATGTCTCTTATTAAACCTGCTGTGATGCAGTCCTGAAGTACAGCAACTCTAATCTTTCTGGAGAAAACTGGTTCAGTTCATTCAAGATCAACGCAGGACAAATCCAAACCATGTCTGAAGAGGCCGGATTGAGTTCCAGCTGTTTCAAGGCCCTGAAAGCTTGATTTCCCCCCAAACAGCATCTTACTGTGAACAAAGCTCTCATTAAATAATAATATTTATTTATGTAGCACCTGCAATATTTATTTATTGCAGCTCAAAAAAAAAGGAAAAGCAGCAAACATTCACTGCTTCTCACATGTCAGGATTTGATGCTTTTATTCTCAATGTGTTGTGGTTCAGTGATATTCTTTGGGTTTGGACTGCTGGTTGGATATACAAAGAAATGTGTGGCCAAATGTTTTTTTGGACATTTTCTGCACAAAGAGATGAATCAGAAAAATAACCCGCACACAGATTTTAAATGATAAAGACTTGTTTTGACAGTTGCTCACAGTAGACATGAATATTTATTAGATAAATACTTAAGAAAGGAGCTTTAAAATGTCAAATCAAGTCAATTGATTTAAGCATCAAAAAGCTGAGACGCTGTTTAAAACAAATAAAACAGAATGTGATAACTTGCTAATCCCTTATGACACATACTCCATTGAATACAGTACAAAGACAACATATTTAATGTTTGACCTCATCAGCTTCATTGATTTTTGTAAATATCTGCTTATTCTGAATTTGATGCAGCAACATGTTTCAAACAAGTCGGGACAGGAGCAACAAAAGACTGGGAAAGTTGTGGAACGCTCCAAAAACACCTGTTTGGATCATTTCACAGGTAAACAGGTTGATTGGTAACAGGTGAGGGCATCATGATTGGGTATGAAAGGAGCATCCTGGAAAAATTGTTCACAAGCGAGGTTCACCACTTTGTGAACACGTGATTGTATGAAGGATGTTACTACATGGACTCAGGAACATACACCTCCCGCCTCACTCGCAAAGCCCTCTGCATTGCGAGAGACCCCACCCACCCGTCACATAGCCTCTTCAGCCTGCTGCCATCAGGGAGGAGACTGCAGAGTCTGCGGGCCAAGACCAGCAGACTGCGGGACAGCTTCGTCCACCAGGCTGTCAGGATGCTGAACTCTCTCCCTGCCCTCCCCCTCCTCCACACAAACACTCAACCTGGACTATAACTTCCCCCCCAACACACACACACACACACACACTCACTCCCTGGCTGGACACTGGAATACCCCCCCTACCACCACCACCACCACCACCACCACCACCACACACACACACACACACACACACACACACACACACACACACAGGACTCTGATATGCCCCCACCACACACACACTCTCACACACACACACACACACACACACACACACACACACACACACACACACACACACACACACACACGTATACACCCTGGACTCTACAAACTCTCACTGATGTGAACCCCTCCCCTCAGGAAAACAACACACTGTCACTTTATTCACCACCAGTTATTAAGCTAATTCTTTTTGCACTACCGTTTACATTTGCACTATTACATTCTCAATGTTTCATTGTTTAGTTTGTACAATTTTTACTTAGTTTGTACAGTTTTTATCTAGATTGTACAGTTTTTTTACTTAATTTGTACAGTTCTTATTTAGATTGCACAGTTTTTACTTACTTAGTTTGTACAGTTTTTATTTAGATTGTACAGTTTTTTTATTTATCTCTTTTCTAATATATGTCCTGTCACAAAAGGGTTGAAGAGTAACGCAATTTCGATTCTCTGTTTGTCCTGTACATACTGCAGAATTGACAATAAAGCTGACTTTGACTTTTGATTTCAGAAAACAGTTTGTTTGCAAACAATTGCTTTCTGTTTTTAATCTTAGTTTTCACAGTGTCGCAGCTTCTTTGGGGTCTGAGTTGAATAACCTGGTATCACAAATCACAAATTTGCATGAAGGGGCTTCACAATCTGTCCAAGAAATGGAAGAAACTTCAGGAAGAGTGACAGGAGGGACGTTTCTCCAGGATGGACAGACATGCAATAGACAGACTAACACAGTAAAGTTACAGTGTGGACAGTCATGTCACTATAAGGCAGGACACCGGTCCTCTCACTCCACATACTGCAGCTTTAACTGTTGATGTGATTGACAGTGGGTCAAAGTGTACCTGCGTAATGTCTTGGAGGGGAAGTCCCAGAGGGCCACGGTGCCATCACAGGCCCCTGCCAGCAGGAGGCAGGAGTCTGGCGCCAGTGCGCACACTCGGAGCGGACTGCGGCCCGGGTGCTGCAGCGTCGCGGCCACCTCACCTGTCTCCGACCTCCAGGCGATGACGGATCCGTCCGTGGAGCAGCTGAGCAGGTAGCCGCCACAGGAGCTGAAGCAGCAGCAGTGAACCCCGTAGCCGTGACCCGACAGAGGGGAGAAAGGAAGCTCCGAGAAGTCGGCCGTGCTGTAGACACGAAGGGTCTTATCACCGGAGGAGGTGGCCAGGAGGGAGGGAGAGAAGGCGCAGCAGCTCACCTCGTCTGCGTGGTGCCTGAGAGTGACAATGACTGACACCATCTTGTGACAGGGATGTTTCTGAGGGAGCGGTTCTCTCACAAGGTGGCGCAAAATGCTCAAATATCCGCCTGTGAGAGGGGCGAGGGGGCTGGAGAGGAATGACGCACAGCCGGCGCAGAGCTGCGGAGCGCACGACGGGTTCGTCAAAATCGCTAAAAAACACAAACCTCTGAGCGCAAAGTGTCGCTCCTCAGGTGACCTGTCTCCACTCCCTCCTCCTCCAGCTCGGCTGTGAAGTCTGCTCTATCTTGCACAGCTGTTATCAGTCATGTGACGCCGTTTTATTACCAGTTACACAAGCTTCATAGTCCAGTTTTCCCAGTTTTCCATTCCCTATCAGATCGTGTAGCTGATTTCTCTCTGCTCAACAAACTGATCCACCATTTACTCAGTTACTTCATTGTTTTACTGCAATTGCCTCTAAAATAAAACAAAAATATTCCACAAGTAGGAATCGTGTGAAGGTTCAGTAGGTTAAAGTACTCATAAAGCATTATAAACTATTCATATTATCAAAAATGAATGAAAGCATTTTGTCTTAACTGCTTGTGGAGCTAATTTTAACTTATTTACTCGTCATATTTTATTTGTTATCACCTTTCATATATAAAGTAACTATAGCAGCTGTAAAATGAATGCAGTGGACTGAAGTATTAAGTAGCAAAATATGGAATCACTACAGTACAAGTATGCCAAAGTTGTACTTAAATACAGTACTGATTCCACTACAGGTACTGCATCAAATCAAGTAAAACAATCTCAAAGCCAGTGTCCTACAATTTTACTTAAGTTGTTAAAGCAAAATCAACCAAATTAAAATGTTTTAAATGAAATCCATGATTTACAAATTGAGATATTGATATTGATATAAAAATGTTCTGAATAATAACGATAATAAAAAGCCTGAATAAGGGAGATAGTGAAGGCCTAGCGGTGTTATTTTGAAAAACAGGTTTATTTTATCTGTGCCACACACCCACTATTTAAAAATAATATTCCCACAAAAGTCGCTACTCATGTCACAACATTCATAATAAAATACAGTTACTTCTGGCTTCAGCTGTCTTGAGACGCCTCCGGTGGACCCTGACACTGTCCCGCTCCCGGCTGGATCGAAGCCCGGTGCAGGTCTTCACGTCCGTCCTCGGGATGTCTGACGAGGCTCTGGCTGAAGGAAATGCTTGGAGATGAAACACACTAGATGCACCACATCAATTCTTTTCAGAGGAAAGGCTCTAAAGAGTTTTACATTTTGTGTAAGGGTTTCCTACAGTATACTGTGCAGGACACACACACGGCACACACACTGAAAATACAAAAAAAAAAAGAATAAATAAATAAAAATAACTCGCTCCTCCATACGCTGTTAAGAGGTCAGAGGTCAGGCACTACAATACTGAGGAGACCAGTGTTTTGAGTTGATATTCAGCACATGTGCAGTACAGTATGAGACATATGAAGTGCTACAATCGTCCTTAAGCATTAACAGTATTTTTAAGACTGTACTCTGTACTGTACACGCTATACATGTTAGAAATAACCTGTAAATAGTGACAGTGATGCCTCCTTGTCCTTCACACAGTTAACACAGATGAACTGCTGGCACCCTACAGTACAGTCAGAGAGCTGTAAACAATTCCTTTTTTATTGGCTTGTTCAATAATCCATAAAACAATATTTCATGTTTTTTTTTAAAGCTGTGTGCCATTTCCTGCTTTTTCTTACAAAAGACGGACTGTAACATAAATACGTGAGAAAATAAATACACACATAAACACGAAGCGAACGTACTGATGATTTTAAAAAAAGCCAATGAGCTATCTACAGTGGAAATCTTTGTTTCCCAAATACAACATTGAGTCCGAGAGTCGGTGCGTTTTGATAAAGGAAACAGTATTGCACTTTAAGATTTTAATCCATGAAGTGTCTTTTCTCAGCAGGAGAACGTGTCCCTTCACATTGCACGTCAGTGTTTTTCTTACTGTGTGTTTAGTGTCACAGGTGACAAGAAGGCCCCCAACACTAAAGATGAAGTCTGATATGTAGAGAGTAGCACAGAAAGTCCAGACTGGTTTTCATTTTTGTTTTTTCATTTCAGCAGCTCCGTCCATCGTTTGTCAAAAAAGCTCCTCATGCTGTGGCCGGCTCGTCCGATTTCCGAATCGTCTTCATTAAATCGTTCGCAGTTCTCAAACACCAGGTTCACGTCGACGATGAAAGCTTCCAAATTTGAGTACCTGTAATTAGAAAAGGTTTTCATTTTAATTAGACGCAGCGTGCGAATCAAAAATGGAAAATTGGGACATGCACATAAAAATCCAGGAGGAACACATACGTCTGTCGTCTTAAAAGGCAACACTGTGACAGTGACACAAACATACTGGTTGTTGATGAGCTTTTCTCGGATGGTGGAGAAGTCCATGGGCTTCTTGATGACCTTCCTGTACCCGGGGACGGCTTTGTGGTCGACCGGTGTGAGGAAGGGCCAAGCGTGCTGATGGGCCTCCAGCTCAGCCAGCAGCACTCTGGAGAGAACGAGTACAAGTAGCAGCAGATATGAAATGATGCGGTAAAAGTCAATGAATATGGATGAACATGTTGTATACGTATCACAAGAGCTCATCTAAAAAATGAACTGATTTTTCACAATGGCAAGAGGGAAAGTAGATCTGTTAATGCTGTCAGGAGGTCCTTTGCATGCAGTGAGTATGTGTTCATGCCTACCGGCACATCGCCAGCCCATCTGAGTTGTTGTCTTTGGCCGTTTTGGCTCTTTTCACACAGGGGACAGGGCTGTCACGGCCGGCCTGGGAGCCAGGCGGGCTGTCATCTCCTTTCCTCTTCTTGAACTCCTTGGTACCTTTTTTTGGCAGGCTGTTGCTGCTGGCAGCCTCCTCTTTGATGAGCTCTCCTCCCGCAGATGGCTTACCATTTCGTTTTACCTCGCTGCCTTTCTTCCCTCCTCCAGCTGTTCGGCTCTGTTGCCTCCTGCTCCGGGGGGACTGACCACTTTCCTGATTGACAGAACACACAGAAGACTAGTGCAGAGACACACACAGAACAGATCATATTCAAATCAGTTAACGGGATGTGTACATGGGATACGGCTATCCTCTCAATGGACAGTTACATGGTCTGCGGACCCTTACATCTACTGTAATAGATCTAAGTGACAAAAGAAAAGAGTCTCAGATATGTGAATACACATTCAGGACATGTACCTTTGCTACACAAGTGGGACAAAACCAGTCGCCGTCAGGTACTGTAGTGATCTTGGGTTTATGGCAGTAGGTGTGGCAGCCTTTGTCACAGCCATCACAGAGTAAGAGCAGTTCTTCATTATCCCCCTTTTGACATAGCTGGCAGTGCTGGAAACACCAAATATACGTAGCTGTGAATTCAACCTGAGACGCATCACTGTGAAAAACTAATGGTTTGTATGATTCTATGCAGCCATGCATGCTGATTGATGTTGATTTGTTACTAATTGTGCAATTATCTGATATGGCTTTTGTCTAGTAATGATGTATTGTAAATTGAGGGGCACACTTTTTCTTTCTGTTCACATTTCGCCTAATGAGAGACCCCTCTAAGGAACACAGGCTGTGCAGATATATTGTGTTAACCTTGATTCTTTTCAAGAGGTTTATGTATTTTTTTTTGTATTCTTTTTAATGAAATGGACCGTGAAGCCATGCAGCATAAAACATTGATCTTCATAGAGGGGCATCTTTCATGCGAGCTGTAAATTGATGTTAAAATAGATGTCTGATAAAACTATATAAACAAATCTGTGTGTGAGAGAGAGAAATTAAGGGTCACTAACCACTTTCATGATGGATCTTTCCCACGCAATGGATTTCTGCAGCTGCTGGATGCAGAGTGACAGCTGAGCTGAGCTGCGGACCTCACTGAGGGCTTTATGCCACAGCCTCATCCCCGGAGCCGCCTCCTCCTCACTGCTTTGGGGTCACAGACAGTAAGACAGCTATACAGACTAATGGTACACCAATCACATATACAGTCTGTAACATAATCACACTGACTGATAACAGCCATTCACTACCGAGTTATCAAAAACTAAGTGTAGGGGGAAGAGATGCTTGTTTAAGAATCAGTAGACTGACTGCAGGATAAACCTTCGTCACCACAGTGACATTATCCAGTCTGATCTGAAGGGTTGTACTGAAGGGTCTCTTTAGCACCTTCGCTCGATGTTCCTCTCCAGCTCTGCCAGCCTGATGACAGCTATATCGAGGGGATTGTTGGGCCGCCGCACCATGGTGCCAGGAAGTTCCTCCTGGCTGGTTTCACTCTGTCCAGTCTTCTCTGGAGCAGAAGACGAGAAGAGCTTGTGCTCGTGATAGACCAGATCGTCCCTCTCTGACTGCGGCTCAGGATGCATCCAGCCCTGACGGAGATGTTGGGAAATATGGTCATCGCAGCAGCATTTCGTGACAAAAGACAAAGTGAGGACACAGGAGCCCATCCAAGCCTGTACTGGCAAACTAAAGGGTAGAGTAGGATGCCTGTTTGTCTGTACCTTGACCTGCAGGCTGGCTGAGATGACTTTCCTCTCCAGATCCTCGACCTGCTGCAGCTGGCTGATGTCCACCTCCATGGCCTGCTCCTCAACACACCAACTCTCCACTGTGTCCCCACTCACCTCATGCTTCTCCAGCTCTGCCACATCAATTGCTGCCACCACAGATACACACAAGAGTGACTGCACGCTTCTGTCTAATGTCATTATATTTAATCTACGTGCACCCAAGTGGCACATGACAAAAGGTCAAAAAAACAATACTTTCACATCACTGCATGTCTGTTGACTTAAAGAGAGAAGAGGAAATGTGGACCAACCATCTTTGCTGCTTGCACAGAGCTGTGTCAGGTACTCCATATGTTTTTGGATCTGTTTCTGCAAGACCTTCTCTCTGATGCCTCGGCTGTGGAGGGCTTTGACCAGACGGTGCAGCTCCTCCATGTTTGACACCCTCCACCAGCCACGCAGCATCTCTGCCCACACACACGTGCACAAATTGAAAAGCTATTGTTTTAACTGGTTATTTTTTAGCAACGTAGGGCAGTTGGAGAACTGACTCACAGCCATCATAGCATGTTGTTCCACTGCTGTCTGGGCAGTGAATGTCTATAGTGCAGCATACTTCTAATGTGCCTTCTGGCAGTGAGCCATTCTTACCCTCGGGGACAGGCTGAGGACCAGGGCAGTCCTGGGTCTTGGCCACCTCTGCAGCAGGGAATGAGGGACAAGCAGGCTTGTCACTCAGGGGCTCTGGGGTCTCGCTCTTGTTGACAGAGTTGTTATTTGCCAAAAAGAAGACCTTGTTCCCATTACCCTCTGCACACTGTGAGGCCAGATCCAGCATGGAGGGTAGAGAAGTGCCAGAGAAGGGCGGGCTGGGACTTGTGGCTGCGCTGGACATGTCACACGGTGTCAGTGTGCTCTGGTGAATGCCAGACTTCACTTGCTGAGGGGGAAAACACACACACTTTAAAAACCATTTTATTTAACTACCACATGCATAATGTATAAGCTAACACAGTGGTAGCAGTTAGTGTCCAGCTTTGCCACTGCAGCTCCCCTGCAACGATTCTGAGAGTTGCTCATGGTTTGTAACATCATGTAATGTGGATAACACTTGAAACATGTGTCTGAGTTCCAACAGCAGCACTGCGTGATCGCAAACAATTGTGATGGAGATGGAGATAGCAATATTATCCACTAACCTGAAAGATAGAAGACTGCATGCTATTGATCTTGGCAGGATTGCTGGAGCTGGCTGTAGCCGGGGGATTAGGGGAGAGGGAGGAGGGGGATTTGGCGCTGATGGTCTGCGGAGGAGAGGAGGAGGGGGCCGGAGGGCTAGAGCCAGAGGTGACTGAGGACTCGTCGCAAGGAGAGCGCGGAAAGAGGCTAAACCACTGGCTGCCCTTTTCCATCAGAGCCTTGGCGAGCTGGTCGTCATGAAGGCTTGACTGGGGGCTGCAGGTTATCCAGGGGCTGCTTTTGAGCAGAGATGGCACTGAAGTATCCTTTTTATCTATCAGCCCCTGCTGAGGAGTGGCTGTCTGAGAGGTGGGATATGAGAGATAAGATGCAGCGGTAGGGACTTTAGCAGAATGGCTGTTGTGAGAATTGATGCCTGATTCTTGAGCCATTTTGGCCACTTCAAGGAGTTTGCTGAGCTTAGAGAAGGAGCCGGGTTTTTGGAGGAAGAGGTTGAGGCTGTCTTTGTCCTGCTGGCTCTCTGCTGTGGTTGTGTCACCGTCTGTGCTCTGTGCTGGGCTGCAGACCACCGACTTCTCTGTCTCTTCCGACTCTTCTTTCACTCTGATCACCTGAGCAGTCCTCTGTTTTGTCTTCTCTTTCTCTGCCTCTTCGTAACCTGAGTGAGCGTGGAAAGGTCATGTCAAGGCACAAAAAACATTGAACTTTCTATCCTGGCAACAAAAAAAGGTGAATACAATGTGAGCTATCAGTTTTGGTTTGCACCTTCACCGCTCTCCATGCCCTCCACAAAGATGCCGCCACACTGCGGAAAGACCCAGTAACGTCTCTTGTAGCGGTCCTGTCCTATCGTCATGGAGCGCAGTGACTGAGATGCGTCGAATAACTTCTGTCTGATCTGACTCTGTTGCTAAAGAGACAGAAAGTATGGCTATTATATTAATTCATGAGCTGATCGTGAAGGAAAAAAAAAAAGGATGTCATAGGGTTTAATTTACCTTGTATGTTTTCTCGATCTGTTTCTCCAGCTCCTCCATGCTGGTCGAGTGTACACTGTCATCCTAGATGAAAAGATCTCATTAGTGTGAGGCCAGCAGACCGGATGACATTTACTATAACAAACACCGACTTAGCTGCTGCCTCCAGTAAAAGCACCATGCTGTCACTGACCTCCTCTTCACATATCTCTGCTTTCTTCCCCTTCTTTCCTCCGGATTCTTCTTCCTCCTCATCGTCGTCGTCTCCTTGGTCTTCGCTGTCGTCATCCTCGTCCTCTTCTTCCTCACTGTCCCCTTCTTTCCTCTTGCATTTGTTTCTGGCCGTGGGGATGGCAAAGCTGTGGCTGTCCTCTCCCCCGACACTGTTGTCTCTTTTCCCCGTCTTCTTGGCGTGGATGCTCCTGAGTCTTTGAAGACAAAAACAGACAGTCAGCACGTAGAGTATATGTTCATGTGCAACTCAGACAAGATCCAGATTCTTCAGCATCGTCATGTGGTTCACTAACACAACATGTTCAAATGTATGTCCAGAATCTTCCAATAACAGCTTAGATGATACATGTACTCACTTGCGAAGCTTTCCCTCGACAGCCCACTTATCCTTCCTCAGGTTGGTCATGTGATCTATGTTTTTGTCGATCTCACTGCAAAGTATCAGACAATATTGAAACCTGTTTCTGTGACATTTTTGTAGAATAAAACAAGAGTGTGATGTGTTTGCAGCACTCTGCAGCATGTACAGCACTAATGCAAAACTGATGACACAAAACTAGTTTGATGCAACCTTGTGAAACTGTCCATCAGGCTTCAGTTTGTCATATTCCTTTTCATACTTCTGTTATTCCATTTAAATTGAAGCCCCCATAAATAAAACAAGCCAATACTTCTCACTCTGAGACACACAGATTAATTGCTTCAGGAAGATAAGGAACACTCGTTTATACAGCGTACTGAATCATTTTCAAAAGGCACCAATGACTTCTTTAACACAAATGTATCAAAGCCAGAAAATGACCAGGGCCTATTTCAGTGGCAGTTTGGTTTACTGTGAATAGTCCAGGACCCTCACCTGATCACAGCCTTACTGCAGCAGAGCTCATTAACCAGGAATGCCAGCATGGAGGCTTTCTGTGATGGGCTGTGGGCCTGAAAAGACTTGGTCCTGAGGCTGAGGGCCAGAGAAGCCAGCTCTGTCTGCTCACAGTGACCCTTCATGTAGATCTGCAGGATCTCTGACACATTGTCTCGGTTGATCCCCACATTAGTCAGGTGGTCCCCCAAGGCGGTCTTAGTCTGATAGAAATAGAGCAATTCAAAAATATTGTTTAGTCAGAGTGTGAAAAAGTTGAATTGTTTTACAAAATACGCTAAAAACACCTTTTTATATACTATAGCCCATGAGAGCGGACCGCAGGTGAAGTGTTTAGCTCGTATGAGAACAATGGAGTCTGGTAAACCACTGTAACACTGTCCTTTTGGGCAATTACCTCTTTGTTAGGTAAAACAAGCAATGCAGCACTTAAGTGACCCCTGGGATGTGTCTGGGACACATTAAGGATGTGCGGATTATTATGAAACATGCTTGATGTTTTCGTCTTGCTCCCTCTCGTCCTTGTATGCACAATCTCACTCAATGTGTACATAGCCTGAGACAGCCACGTAATACGAAGAGATGTAGTAATGTCAAATCACATGCACTCAGCACAGGAAGGACAAATGGCCTTGACGGAATTATGGTTTAAAATGTATTTGTGCGAGAGCTCTGAACACTGATACCCTCATAGAGTACTGGAGTAAATTGGTTAGCTTAGACGAAACTAGTGAAAAAAAACTGTAAGGGTTGCTGCGAACTCATACAAAGGCAGCCACTGCCAAAATTTCCCATATTGTCATAATCTCTATAAACAGATGCCTGCACATGAACACAGAATCTGTAAGCAAGGGGCAAAATTTTGGTATTAGAAGCGTCCTGGTATCAGTCTGTAGTTCACGTCTGAGAGGGCTTTGGTTGCATGCAGGTAAACAATCCGTGTGGAGAGCAAAAGAAGCGGAACACATTAGTGGAACTGTAATCTCACAGCCCATCAGCTATTGTCTGACAATGATTCAGCTTCTTAATAGCTTTTTATAAATGTATCTGCATTCAAATGCAATGTATGTTTATAGAGATAAGCCAAAATGTAGAATTGTCGAGTATGAAAGTGAAGTTGCTAACTGTAGCAATGAGCGGTACACGGAGGAGGAAGTCTCATCTGCTGGCTGCACCGGAAGCCCCAAAACATCGGCTGTTGCCCCAAAAGGCTAAATCGTTGTCAGATGACAGTCGAAATTGATAATGTCATGGCTGTCAGTTGCTTCATAAATACCTTAAATAACAGAAACTTGTGCTGCCTTAGTTACAGAAGCAGTGCAAATTAATACATGAAGAGGTGATACATGACTTTTATACATTAGTTTTGTCTGAATCCATAGATTTTATGGCAAAGTAGTAGTAGGTGTGTGTTTGTTTTTGTATGAATGTGAGTGCATACACAAGTAAGTGACAGTACAGGAACCATTTACAATTCAACAACTGTACAAAGGCTGAAGTTCTGACAGACTCTCACCTTGTGACCTGCAGGTATTCCAGGATCACACACGGCTGCAGAGAGCATGCTCACCAGCAGGTCCTGAACCTTGCCCATACCGTCCCCAATGTTGAGCAAGCCCTCTTGAAGGTCATTTAGGTTGAGCATGTGTGGATTTATGTCTAACCTCAGGACCTTCCCAAAGCTGTGTAGAAACTCCAGCACCATCAGGCAGTCAGAGAAGGTACTTCCTGGTAAGACCAGACCAGGGATTCGGGACAATTCTGGAAGTGGCTATACAGAAACACATTCTTACATTATATTAACCATCTCTCAACTATTAGACATAAAGAATCGACATTAAGACAATTACAAAATCAGGCTCCTATCATGGTAAAAATATATCAAGAACTAAAGTACATATGTCTCAGCAGGATTTCTAAAAACTCACGTTTACTGGATATAAAGTAGACTCGACTACTCTAAGGCTGTCTTTATGGGTCTCTCTAAGAAGTTGACCAGACAGGAGCAGCTGATCCAGAACAATGTCATCACTAAGACCAGGAGAGTGGATCACATCAGTCCAGTTCTCAGATCTTTACACTGCCTTCCTATTTGTCAAGTAATTGATTTTAAAACACTCCTACTGGTTTATAAAGCACTGAACAGTCTAGGAACAAAAGACATTTCTGGTCTGCCGTTCAGTGATGAACTCTCCAGACCTCTCAGATGGTCTGGGATCAGTCTGCTTACTTGATATTAGCTCTACATGAGTTAAACTTGGGACTATTTGTTCATATCCTGCACTCTGTTGTAATATTTGTTTGATTTGTCTTTAGTTTAGTTTATTTTTATCTTCTATTTCAGTTTTACTCGTTTTACATTTTTTGTGTGTCCTATGTATTGTCTTGTGTTTTTTTTACCTTTTACAAGGCCAAACACTTTCTCAGTTCTTGCCTATTAAGTCTCAAATTGCTGAGCCGCAGTAAAGAAATAAGAGAGTTTGGAGAACCTCATGCTTCTATTTTCATCCTTAGTTTTAGCTTATTTTTATTATGATTATCAAGTGGGTTTTATTCTCCGTCTTATTTTTCATTAATCTTCGATCCCTGTTTTATGTTTGTTCTGTTTTTTTTTTCCCATGTCAAGCACTTGGTGCTTGTGACTTCTTTGTTATGAAGCACTTTGAACTGCAACCCTGGTTGGAATGGTGCCACACAAATAAAGATTATAATTATAATTATTATCTATTCATAATGCTGTTCTGTTTCATGTGAAGCACTCTGAATTACCTTGTTGTTTTAAGGCTCTATACAAATAAACCTGCCTTGCCAAAGCAGTAGATGTAATATTGTTAGTAAGACAGCTCAGAGAACATTGTTATTATTAGAGTTTGAAATATTTTGTGTGAAAGAAGAAGTTTGAAATGACTTAACATATATTTTCCAGTGTTTCTTACAGTGCCAATGTTATTTGTTTCAGACTAGTTTGTCAAGTCATGTTTAAGAAATTTTACGAATAAAGCCCTGAATATAGTATATCAGTTACACTCTGCATGGTGTTATGGCAACGATAGCCACTTGGTGGCAGTATTTTGACCTACACCTGCTTTCATTTTAATCAATTCCAGATGCTTTCAGTGATATTGCGCATCTATTTTGGTAGATCTGATAGTGAAACAATGAAACCATAAATTTGTCAAAAGCATTTCTAATCTTCATGCCTATAGCTCCTACAGTGATTACACTGATTGATTTCCATATCAGAAAAACCCCTGTGCTGGTGGAAAATCCAATCTTTTCACACACATCTACTCCACAGATGGAGACTATCCATGGTGACAATCATGGACTCTCATTATCATCAGCTCCACAGTGTGTGAGTACCTTATGATCTGCTAAACACATGTCTTCATTTGGCTTCTTCAGCTCCTTTGCCTTTTCCAGTTCCAGTCTTCTCAGCTCCAGTTTCCTCTCCTTGTTTAACCGTTTCTCATCCTTCTTCTCTTTCTTCAGACGCTCTTTCTCCTACAGACAATAAAACGATTAAGTATAATTGAATATATAACATATATAATTGAATTAACCACTTTTATTGTAAAATGTGTACAATAAAAACATTGTAGCAGAGCACAGGAGAAACAAGATGTGAGCAGATCACAAGTTACCCACCTCTGCCTTCTTACGGGCCTCCACGGCCTTCATGAGCATCATGTGCTGCCTGCGTCTTTCCCTCTCCTGGCAGAGCACAGACACATATTTTCTATTCCACTGACAGTTTGAAGACAAAGGGGCTCACATTTGCAATGCACAGGATGAACTCCACATAACGTGCATGCACGATTAAAGAAGAAACACAGATCGTCACAATCATCACACAATCAAAATGTAGCACAATGCACCGTAGTTCAAGTGCAAAAACATGTAACAGTTAAACAAAACTGAGCACAGTGAAAGACAAAAAGCTAAGTTGCAGGTGGTGATGCATACACAAAGCATAAGCTCAAAGTTAGAAACAGCAATTATTAATCTGAGCATGTTGGCAAGCAGAAAAGTGCTGGCCAAGAGTTTTAGCTATAAGCGGAAAATATTAAGTGTTACAAGGACGAGCAAAGAACTGAATTTCTAAACAACTAATGAACGATGTTATATGAAACTATCAGGACATTCTATGGTATTATTGCCTCCCATACCCTTAATATATATTTAGTGAAAATAATGACGAAAATGAACAACCATGATAAAACATTTAAATCTCAAATGAGATCTCAAAAAACAAGAATTTTATGTCTATGACTCAGTGCTGCAAATCACTGGCAAGAACACAAAGCATATATTGACTTTTCTCAGGTGATAGAATGGATTAGAAAGTTGGCTCACATGCTGCAGAGTAAAAGGATTTTGAGGGCCTAAATTTAATCAATCCAAAACAAAAACAATGTTCTTTCAGGCTATGAGAGTGCTTTGCATCCTGTTATAGTATTTTCTGTGGAGCTAAGGCGGTTTTGATCGTATCGGGCAGATAATGGATGTGTTTTCTCTGAGAGACAAATGGTGCAGATGTATGCAGTGCACTGTTCTGGAAAAGCCATGCGGAAGGACGTAGTATGACTGCAGCCAACGCTACACTTTACGCATTGCTATGATGGCAACCATTTATCACAACACGTTCACAATATGTTGTTAAATGTACAGAAACAAACATACCCATACCATATCTAGTCTATGCCTCTCCAACTCCTGGTAGAAAGAGTTGGCAAAGTATTAAGAAATAGAAAATCACACAGAAAAATCAGTGCAAGAAAAATCCAACCAACAGTGAGCTGAGATAAAAAATACAACCACGAATCCCAAAGCATAATTTGACAGGACATACTGTACAAAATAATGATCATGATCATTAGTCAGAGACCATTTCCATGACATTCAGCTTAAGCGGAGTACGAATTGCTTCGTTATAATGTGGTCCTGGACAGAATACTGACCTGGTGCTTCAGTATGACAGCTTGCAGTCTTCGCATCTCCTTCTCCTTTAAGAAAAAAAAAAAAGATTATATCTATTAGAAACCAAAGCAAATACACCACACAAATAAACACAAATATCTGTCCTTCTCATATTAAATTAATATTAAACAACATAAAAATGCAGGACCTCCAGACTTCACTGGTTGAGCTAATGTCAGAACTTTTCATACATGCATGGAGAATATGCAAGGAACTGATCTGACCTCTCTTTGCCACAGACAAGCAGGGGCAAAAGATTGAGAGTCAGGGGCATGAGGGGCATTTTTGGCAGTGAGCAGGCTGACTTTGAGCAGGCTGAGACCAGAAGCAACAGTTTACAATCACAGTTTTGTTCTTAAATGTCATCAAACTCACCTTGTTTCTCTTCTCAGTCTCCAATATTTTGGCATTGGCTGCTTCTTCTTTCTTCTTTCTTTTCGCCTGCATGTGGAAAACATGAGTGATGGTCATGCAACAGAGGCAATTAATAGACTCATTTAAAACACATACAGCACGTAGACCACAGGAAAGACTTGAGTGAATAAACTTTTGAATTAGGCAGCAAATTCTGATGAACGAAAACTGGCCAAGATAATTTTCTTAATTAAAAGTCATCGAGTGAAAAAAATAAAGGCCCAGGAAAAAATATCTTAAATGTATAAAATATAAAATACAAACTGGCTTTGTAGAATCATTAATTAAGTGTTGTACTTGATATTATGTTTAGGTTTGACATGTGTTTGCTAGATTGCTGTTCGACAGTTAATGCTGTCAATAGAAAACATTCCACAGAAAGCTAAACAGAGCCAGTGGCTCACCGCTAACGTCAAATCTAACATACTGGAATCTTGAGCAATGAGATGATTATTTCCTCCCATTAACACTGAAAGACAAATTGGCTGTAGTTATTTGAAACACCAGCAGGCAGTGAGAATAAATTAAGCAAAATTTCTATCAGTAATTATAGCCCCAACAAAATCCTGTTAAGAGCTGCATGCCAAGCGTGTCAACTGAAATTTGATTTATAAAAGCTAAAATACTTCACAGCTTCTATTAGTGGGGGAATGCAAAGTAGGTATTTCACCTAGCCATGGTAAACTCTGGGCCACCTCTTACTTAATGAAATACTGTATTTTGTATTAAGCCCCATCACGGTCTGAGGAGATTTTCATATTCAATGGCACTTTTGCAAAAAACCAATTAAGCATTAGTCACATGTACTCACTAGATGTGACGAAAAGTGGGACCACGTAATTTAGGAATAGCCTTTGGTTGGGTTTTTTAAAAATCCTATCAACAGCAGAAAGGAAGTGTTTTAGAATGTTTCTGCAATAACTTTCAGGACGAACCTCGAGAATTTGCTGTGCACGGAGTTCTTTCTCCATACGAATTTGCTGAATGCGCTTGATCTTCTCCTGGTAAAAGGATGAGGGCAAGATCAAATGAATTAACTGTTAAGTCATGCATGTTATAGAGTGGTGGGGGAGGGGGTGAAGCACAGCGGGTCTATGCAGATGAGGAAGGTGCACCATTCTGAAGGATAGCAACTTCCTTGAAGAACTTCAAAAGCAATTCAACTGTGCTTTAAACAATTTCACCTTATAGCACACAAACTCTGAACATAAACGGAGCAGCTGCCGACAGGTGTGAAGCTTTGCTCGGAAAATTTAAACAATGCACAAAACGTAAAATCCTTACCTGCTGTTTAAGAATCTTCATCTGCTCCCTCTTTTTCCGCTTCTCCTCTGCAGCCATTATTGCTGGAAGCAATAATATAATAATTATAATATAACACAAACAAAACAAGGCTTACACACATTACGATGTTGTGTTAGAAGAGAGTGCGACCAGATAGCAGCGGTTTACCTTGTTGCTTCCTCGCCTCCTTGGCTGCTTGCGCCATGGCCTGCTTCTCAAGTTTTCTCATCATTTTGATCTGAGCTGCCTGTCGAGCTATTTCTGAGACATGATGAAATACGTTACTGAAATCACAAATCCTATTGAGTTAAAAACCACAGATACTCTTACACTCTCCTAAATGTCTTTCAACAACCTCTAGAGAAAGAGCTTTTGCAACAAGCAGGTTTTTATGTGCAATAATGGCCTATTGAGAAATAAATACTGCTGTGTTTACCATGTGTTTCTGTAAAGAACTTCTTACAGGTTGATTTTGAGGAAATGAGACATAAACAGTCACTGATAATATCTTTAGAGAGTTGAAAATGGTTCTGCTATCATACCTATTTGAAGTTGAACTGAAAATAGCAAGAAGTGATATGACATTAGCTCCAGTTGGCCAATTAACCTTACAACAAAGATAAATGCACCAAGCCACAACATGAAAATAAGTACGACTTAATGGTTGATTTTCTCTTTAACAGGTGCCGCTGACAGTTTTCTAAGATGCAAACTGACCTTGAGCCTCCAGTTTGCGCAGCAGCTTGGCGTCACTGACATCTTGGAAGTTATTTTCACCAATATTAAGAGGATGAGACTTCCACTGTCTGGCCCCTGCACCATCGCCAATCGGCTGGTGGTCGGACTTTGTGCAGCGGCTGCGCCTCCCATCCATTGCTATGATACTGGGAGCTATCTCCCCCTCTGCCAGCAAGAACCACTGTAAACCCTGGATTGATAGGAGAAGAGGAGAGCCAGATGAAAACCAAAAAATGGTTAGTCTGATTATCTAATCTGCTTTAATTTATGAATTAACTACTTATAGCTATATATATGAGGCAGTAATACATAACATACCTCGGAATACTTTATTTGTACTTTTCTTGTGTTTACAGCAGCATTTTCATGCTTACTATTCAAACCAATTTTTCATTTCATATTAAGAAGTTTTGTCAGAAAAGCTCATTAATATGCTTTGGTCTCTACTACAGTGTGAAGTATACTGATGTGGGCATTGAAATTTCTCAGTGCAATTTCATCAATCAGCTATAAGGTGGGTGTAGATCACCTGACTACAATGATAAATTGAAATATATATTACAAACAAACATCATTTTACTTTTCCATCTATGATTAAATGACATTTTTGTGTAATCAATGTCCTTCAGTGAAGAAACTAAATATGAATTCTAGATAATTATTGACCATGTTGAGAGGTCATGATGGAGGTTCCTGCCCATCAGAAACACAAAAAACAAAAACTAGTAGAAACAATTACCTCTGGTCCTTCTCTGGCTTCATAGAAGTCACCAACTTTAATTTTTGTACTGAAGCTGAAGTTGTCCCGTGAGATTTCAGTTATTCCATTGCGGAGTAAGTACTGCAGGCAGAAGAATAATAAGTATTAATTAAAGATCCTTCAGCCGTGTTTACTGGTCGAGCACTTCATGTCATCCCTTCCCACCTGAGGACAATTAAATACTGCTATGTTGATGCAGTGAGCATGTGCAATTGCTTATAGCTACATATTGTAGATTTACCTTCATTACATCAGGATACTGACGCAGCTTCTTCCCGCATGGAGCAAAGTAAGCGACCTCTCCTTGTAGACGACCAGCCACAGTCCTGATTCGGGTCTCTCTCTGCCACCTGAGGAACAAAGAAATTAGCACATACGAGGAGCCGCAAAGTTAACAGAAAAACAATATCATAACCACTGTGCAGCTGTGTACAGTCAACATTCATATATATTTTCTAAGTTGAACGTTTTTCTCATAAAAGTTCTCTCCTGCAGTCTATTAACATCATCTTTCATTCATCACAGCAAGCAAACAAGGAGGCAAACTGTGTAAATGATGTCTGTACAGCTGTGTATTGTGTAATCTGTGGCCTTGTCGTCCTCTGACCCTTTCAGCAATTACACTCCTAAATGGCCATGTGCCAAGTGGGGCAACCCCTCAGTTCCCATGAGCTCCGCTGGAGAGCAGCCACAGCTTACAGACAGGACTTGTAGGCTGCTTTCCCAGACAGAGCAGCGGGCTGACATACAGGCTTGTGGGCTCCTGTTTCCTGTGAACCTACCGATGAAAAACATCCCCAGAAGATGAAAGGATCTGAGGCTGTATTTGTGGATTTATGGGCAGGGAGTTGCGAATGTTGCATGTCTGTGTTGCAGGCTGGATGAAATTAACCCCTTGATGTTGAACTGCTGGGCCTCAATTCATTTCCTGTCCACTGTGAAATACTGCTCAAGGTTTTCAAGGGCCCTGAAAGGAGGCCAAAGATGGTTTTTGTGGTCTACTCCTTCTTAGCTCTTGGAGACATCACTGTCCTAAAATCAATTCAAACATTTACAGTATAAAAATTCTAAGCAAAATTGTCTGAGCATGATTGATGCACTCTTGCCTGATTTCATATTCACAGTTTCACACTTTTACATGTGGATCTGCCCCAGCAGACAACGGATAAATATCCCGTCCATGGTGTAATGACAGCACTTGCTGACTGTTTATTTGTTTTTCGTAATGTGGTGAATGTGTCAATGCTGAAAGCTGAAAGAAACTATTCATGGTCTGTTGTATGTGGCAAACCCAAATATTATCATATTTGCCGTGGGTGATCTTGTGTCTTAGGCTGCTCCACAAAGTAGAGAAGACCACAGATGACCTTTTAGGAAAGGTCACTTGGCAGCCTCCAGTGAGCTGACATTTTAATACAACACCCATTGCATAAATGCAAACAATGCAGGAAGTATTACAGGAAGGACAAATGGAACAACAATCAAAACATTTCTTGTAATATGAAGTGCATGCACAATGTCTCACCCAAACTCAAGAGGCAACCGCAGAACTCTCTCATCCGTTACTCTCCTCCTCTTCTTCCCTGTTTCTAGAAAACAAGAGAAATGACTCAGCGTTTTTCACACCTCCAGGGGGACCTGAGCAAATCCACAGACCTGCCATGTTTACAGATATATCCACTACACAAAACAAGGAGGGGGGCTTATTATTGTAAACATCAAACCCTCGACAAAACAAGACCGTGTTAGACATCAATTTACTGTGGATAGTTGTTTTATGTGTTACATCGTAAACTTTACTTGACATGACTTCACTTAAATGACCACATGCCCAGGGTCAGTGGAATTTGTTTTTTGGCACAACATTAGGTAGGTTAACTCAGTTCAGAGTAAGCAACACCCTATAAACATGGCCATCAACATACAGCATCAACAATATTCAGACCTTCTGACACATAAGAGGAACGAAGCATGTAGAGCAGCAAGCCTCACCGCCGCCATGACAGTTCAGCGGTTGTAGTAAATACAGTTTCTGAATTCTCATTTTATAAGTGTAAAGGTTTAGAAAAGTTTCTTTATAATTGCCAAGAGTGATTGACACAACGGCATACAGTTGTGGCGTGATACTTCTATTACTCCATAGAAGGACTAAAGGGAACAATAACTTACTTACTTATACTTTCCCATTACGTCAGGATCCAGCTCTGTTAGTAACATAATACGCTCCGTGACTCATTCAGTATAAGATACATAAAACGTCTGCCTGGGTTATTAAAGCACATGCTGTGATGAACCATCAAAACAATGACGCAAACAAATTTCTTCCAGAGAGGTCATTTTAACCTGGAACTATTGAGAAATGTAAGTCCATGTTTTCACACTGGGAAAAAAAAGCATCCGTTTCCCCCAGATAGTTTGGATGGTCTGAATAAGCACAAAGGAGGGAGGACAAACAAGGCTGGATCACCAACAAAACAGAGCAGGGGGGAAAATAAATACATACTATGCCGACTGTGGTCATGAAACTGCTTTGTTATCTGAGTGAGTAACACTTTCCAGAAAGCCTGAAAAAGCTGTGGAAGCAATCAGTCTTTCAGCAGATGTGAATTTGTTACCTGGCAGTGTTGTAAACGTGAAGGAAGGGGAGCTGGTCACTGTGGTGGCGGTGAGTAGGCTGCTAGGTAAGCTAGGAGGCTTGATGATCTGCAGATTAAGCAGGGAACAGTTGGCTGAGACGTTCGTAGAGGACTTTTGAGTGGACAAGGAGGCTTTAGCGAGTTTCGGAGGAGTCCTCTCTGCGCCGCTCTTCGCTTGTGTCTCACCACACTCCTTCATATCATCCTCAGAGCCATCAGAGTCGCTCTCCTGATTGCTCTCCGACTCTGCAGGGGATTGCAGCGTGAAAGAGGGAAGCAGAGAGAGACCAAAATGATATCGTAATGAGCATTTTTCTCACAACCAAACCATACAGTACAGAGCACTGCTAATTTCTAGAAGCCTCATAACATGTTATCAATGCTCAAATTAAAGAAAGGCCTGTTTAATCTAACCTGACAGGCTACTGCCAGAATCTTCATCCTCAATATCATCTTCATCATCGTAGTCATCTCCTAAAGAGTCGTCCGAGTCCTTGCTGCTATGGATGTCGGACTCACTGCTTCTCATCAAGTCTACAGGTGGACTGGATGAGTTGGTTTTAGAGAGGCTTTTTCCTGCACGCACACACTTGAGACTCTTCGTCTTCCTTGGTGTGTGAACGACACCCGCTGAGGCAGAGGGTTTAGGTGGGGAAGCAGAGCTGCCCGACATCTCCTTGGTGCCAGTGCTCAGGTTGATGGGCATGGGATAGTGAGGGCCGGCGGCTGCCTGGAGGGGCTTGCTACTGGGGGTGCTGCTCTGGCTGCGGGGTTTGGTGATGAGGGCCAAGGGTGCATCCTGGACTGCACCGTGGATCACTCCATTAGAGTGGTGGTGGTGGTGGTGGTTCAAGAACAGATTGGTGTCATTGCTGTGTGGGACAAACAGTAAATGACTGATCAACATAACTGACAAACGTTTATGCAGTGTCAGCAACAATGATGCTGAATTTTTGTGAGTTTTATACCAGTTCTGGCTCTTAGGTTGCAGAGAGAACGCTTGCTTCACTGAGTCCATGGAATGAAGGGGCTTCATATATAAAGATGAAAAAGAAAGGGAAAGTAATTACACAAACTGTCACTCACATTACATTGCTGTGGGCTGTGAATGAAGGAATTTAAGGTGTAATAAGAGACAGGGACAATGAAGAGTAGGCTCAAGCCTGTCAACAACAGTACAGAAAAAAAGGCCGCTGTGGGAAATATTTTTTAAATTGTTTGGCTTTGTGCCATCATGAGACTTTAGCTGTCATCTTGTATTTGTTGCTATTGTCATGCTCTGGCAATCAAAAGCCCGTATTTAATGTACCACCATCATATGAATTAAAACCCTCTTGTTATAGACTGCTACATTTTCCCCCCTTTTCAAAACTGACAATAAAAGAGGCCGATTTCTCTCTCTTGATAACAAACATCCCAAAGCATAACAGAGCTAATTGCTTGTCAATTTTGTGAAGTAGTCCCAATAGAGCTAAATGCATTGTCACTTGTAGTCATGTAGCGGTCAGACTCACACGTAGTATAATAAAAGCCCTGATAATAGTGTTTAAGCATTCATTTTTTTATTGCCCACTGGGAACACACGGATTGTTATTTATTTCATGACAGAAACAATGATGGACAGTGAATAAAAACAACTCCTTCTCTTAGAAAAGACGATGAGAAATATGTTTATGTTTCATTACAATCATCGTTGTTTTTTTTTTTGTACCAGAGGCAGAACTCAGCTTCAACGCAGCAATGTGAACAACACATATTACTCACCTGTTTCAATCTAAAACTGATCAAGTGTAACGATCCTCTATCCGGAGGGCTTCCACCGCTCTCTTTCATGCCATCAACAAGTGGTGTGTGCTTCGGAGAGGCCATCAAGAATTTGGGTTTATGTCGGGATTTTTGTGAAGCTAACTGCGTTGGTGTTTTGGGGGAAGAAGACAGGGAGAGAGGCTTGGGTGAGGAACACAAAGGCAGGGGCTTGGAAGGACAAGAGAGAGCGAGAGGTTTGGGAGAGGAGGAGACAGATCTATGCTTTGGTGAGGACGAATGTGAGAGGTGCTTCGGTGAGTTGGAGAAGGCGATGGGGTTGGGTGAGGACCTGGACGGCAGAGGGGAGGCCTCTCTGTGGGACTGTGCTAGGGGGCTGTTGCTGGCTGCCAACCCTGTGGCCTGGATGACACTGA
The DNA here is from genome assembly GCF_017976325.1 of Chelmon rostratus. Classification (NCBI taxonomy): domain Eukaryota; kingdom Metazoa; phylum Chordata; class Actinopteri; order Chaetodontiformes; family Chaetodontidae; genus Chelmon; species Chelmon rostratus. The sequence goes on along the minus strand of NC_055670.1, from coordinate 14,061,942 downwards.
TGTGCTGCTGGCTTTCCTCCTCTGCAGTCCTGGAGCTCTGGAGGAACGGCACTGTGGACTGCGACAGGCCAGCCGGATGAGAAGAGGACTGGAGGCGGTACGAGGAAGCCAAAGGAACAATGTCACGGTGACTGTCTCGAGTTGCCGAGGAAGGTCTCTTCTTCTTACTCTCAGAAGAGTTCTGTGTCAGCCGCTGAGTAGGAGGATGAGGAAACGGGGAGAACACAGCATGTCATGTCAGCTCCTACTGAGAGAGTCTCACAGTGGCAGCTCTGTCAGCTAGCACACACATCCAGTTCGCCACCCACCACCATGGCTGCTCTTGACAATCCAACTAACATTTACTAAACAGAGACCAGTCTTACACGGGGACACTTTCACTTTTTGGACAGAAAACCTTACAAAATAACTTAACTTACTGGTTTCACACCATCCTAGCAATGTGCTTTCGTTCATTATTCTAAAACAAAACTAAAAAGAGGAAAATCTCTTTTCTTGTCCACTGAGTGTGCTGCTGAACATTTAAACACAATCACCAGAGGGAAATTAGAGACACTCACCTTGACTTTCCCTTTCACTGGACTGTCTTTTTCCAAGTCAGAGTCCCCGCTGTCATTGCTTTGATCATCATCATCTTCATCATTGTCCTCCTCCTCCTCTTCGTCCTCCTCCGCGTCATCAGGATCACTGCTGCTGTCCTCGCCATCACTGGAACTATCCGACATGGATCCCGATTGGCTGCCACTCATGCTGGAGGTCTCTACTGGTCTTCTGTTGGGTTTCTAAATAAAAATAAAAGTCCACAATCTTTAAGTGAAAAACAGGATAAAAGGTGCCAGGAGACAAGAGCACAGTGGAGTGAGCTGTCATGCAGTGTACTCAAATACTTAATCAAATGCAGTATTAACCTTGTCATTTCTTTTCTGAATGGTCTTCTGGTGCACTTGGCGCAGGTCCTGGCTGCGCTTTTGACTCGGACTACCGATGGCTTTGGTTCTCTCTGTGTTTCCCTTTGTTGGAAATGAAGTGGTGTTCACAGCAGAGTTCCCAGAAGGAGAAGAAGCACTCCTCCCATTCACTGTTCCAGTTACGCCTACAGAAACTGGCATTGTGCATTTCTTTAGATGAATACTCATGAGAGCAAGCAAAATGAGTCAAACACCTTAAGAGGACAAAATATTGTAATATTATGCAAAAATATGTTTATGGAGTCATTCTGTGTGGAGTCTCTAAACTACTACAACATGTATGACCTCAGGCTTGAGCTCGCTCTTTCTTTTTTTTACCTGAGGTACGTGACTGCAAGGGAGAAGGATCGTGGCTCTTGAAGGTTGATGCAAATGCAGGATGTAGACCCATAAGAGGAGGGAAGAAGGCTGCTGCTCCTCTGGTATGTGCTTCAGATGGCCGCCACCAGTCTGGAGAGAAATGCTGGTCAGTTAGGCACAAATAGCCACTTTATCTCGATATGCAGATAATCCACTCTGCCAACATGTCAGAAGAGCATGATTTATTCAACCTTTTAACAGCACTTATTCACTTTAAAATAAGGTTTTGCATTGATAACAAGTATATTCCACTGACTGTGATTTCATCTATTTGGATTGAGCGCAACAGCTGTATATAAAAATGGACAACATAACATCTTGATCACCCCCTGGTGGTCGGCTGCAGTATAGGTCATAAAACCCATCCACGTTAGCGGATGGGACATTGACCAAACTAAAACATCAAAGCACACATCGAGTGACATTTCTGTTTCATTAGGACATAGGATGATAACATAAGTTAATGCTTACTGTTGCATGTAGGTTGAATTTCATGAGCAAGGCAAATACATGAAGACATAAAGTATTCTATTGTCCTTATTGTTGAAAAGGTATGCAGCATTTCACTGATATTAGAATCCAACTTCAAATAATAACTTTACCATAAAGCAAACTTTCCTTCTCTCCTCTGTTAATACAAAAAAAATAAATACAACATTGGACCTACCAGGAAATGTACCAAACTGGGAGTGAGCAGCCAAAGCAGACAAACCCAGACTTCCTAGGCCTCCAAACTCAGAGCGGCCTGAACTTGATGAGTAGAGCCCAAAAGCTGGACGGCTGATTAAAGGGAAACCATTGGAGCTGCCAGACATATTCAGACGTTCATCCCCCGTTATCTGGAGCAAGTGGCCTGGAGAACAAAGAACACAGTCTGAAGAATGCTTAAAATTAATATATTGATTTATTTACGAATGTATCTATCAGTTAATTAATCTAGAAAGACAATCTAAATATTCTATTTACAAGTACAACAGATGTACAGTGCACAACAACAGATTTAACATATCATGGGTTGATAATAAATTTCTAAACTCATCAACTGCTACCATAATATTACATGCTTAAAAAACAAACAAACAGTAGAGTAAAACAGAACATAAAGCTGTGGATTCTGCTTGATCTGTTCAAAATTGCTTCAGCAAACACGAGACACAGCGGTCTGGTGAGTCTGAGAATCCAGTCACAGTGATAATCAGAAATGATTCCAGGTCTGGCACACAGTCATATTTAGAAAATGAGACGAAACCAAATTATTACTGGATTACCACTGTTGGTGAATAGAATAATGAAAATAAATGAGAGCAAAACTGAATAAATGAAAGGAAGATGGCAGAGAGAAAAGGACACCTATTGAAAGCAGTCTAAAAATACAGGACTGTGCTGCTGATGCCAAGTTGACCTTTTCCTTTGACAACAGCTAAGAGCTTAATATCCAGTGTTTATTATCAGGACTATCTCTATCAAGCAATCTAATCCAGCCCTATTAAACAGATCTGGTGATTCCTTTTCATTAAGAACCCAGAGCTGTCCAGGAATGATAAAAACAAAGTCCAGTTGATTTTTTTCTGTGTAAATGCAAAGCTAACCAGGCTAAACACCTATGTCAGCCTACTATAGTGACAGGACATTATGAGCTGTTCATCTGGTACGATAACCTTGGCTACCACCTTTTGGCCAATAAGCTTTACGTTTATTTGTCTGTTTACATATCAAACCAGATCCCTTAACTGCAATTCTTATTAACGTCAGTGAAAATGTTGCCTGAAAAGGTGTTTTTGTGAATAAACAAATATTTCGAGGAAATTTTAATTAGGGGTGTAAATATCCAGAAGACTTTATTGTTAGCTCAAAGCAGTCAACTTTGACTGTGGACTCCTGTTGGCCTAATAGCATTATCTTGGAGAAGAATGGATATACCTTCGATAAGTGCATGGGTGAGGAAAAAAACTATTGGAGATTCTTAAGCGACAAGGTGTGCTAAAATAAAATACTGTATGCTGCCGAGTGTTTTGTGACCATGTCTGGTTTTATTTGATGTGTGGAATAGATCTAAAAATTCAATTCAAACATTGTTTAATACATTTTGTGTCGCTGGATTCTAGACTGAAAATCGATCAAGATGAGCTTTCGATTTCGATCATCCTAATCAAACCAGGATCAGCGATTCTCCCAACTCTTTCAACCCTCACCTACTTGTGCACACTGGGCGTGTGTCTAAAGGACAAAACCAAAGCAACACTTCAAAAACCGACACAGCGTAGCTAACCGGTTGCCTGCAGCTGCAGTTTTCAACTTGACACCATGGTCACTGCTGGAGTCTGAGATGATGGAGAAAAAGGACTGGAAAATCCTGCTTCCCTGAATTCACTGGTATGGCAACATTTTGCCTGAGCATGTTGTTGACAGACAAACTACAGTTTGTCGGCTATGCTGCACATAGATGCTGCTCTGTGTGTGTGTGTGTGTTGTGCTGCTACACACATGCTACAAAAAGCCTTTTTGCAGGTGAGGAAACATGTGCTGTTGTTGTAAAGTACCCTTGTGCTATCTAATGTTTCTTCATTTTGTGTTTATTAGTTTTTATATTATTGTTATTATATTTAAAAATAATAATAATAGTGTTTTACATTCCCAAAAAACACAAAAAACAAAACAGTTATATCACACTTGTGTGATCTGAAAACATAAGTGTCGGGGCATAAAACCAATGATCTGTTGACCTTAAAAATCAAGTCTCGATAGTATAACACAGCCATTACTGCTGAAAGAAAAAAGTTAATTAAAAATCAAACAAAATCGTGACCTTGTGACACCCCTACTAATAATGCAAATTTACTAACATGATTTATATAATGTCCCAGTACAGCAGTACTGGGACAGTAAAATCAGTCACCAACTTTAAAATAACCAGGTCATACCATTTCTCAGATGCCAATAAGGAATCAGACACTTGTTCTCACTGTTAAATTCACTAGGATTTGCTGCATGATATTTCTTCTTCTATAAACCCCTCATTAGACGATAAACACCTAGTTAAAGCAATTACAAAGCTTTCAAAAAAATGAAAGCTTGAGTATGATTCAATGGGTCAAAGAGCCGAAGGAGTTGCCGTCACTGGTTGTGTGATATCTTTCCTCTACTTTCCACAGGGGATAAGAAATCTCTTAAAAGAACTCAATTTTCTTGATAGTCATAACAGCGATGTTACTACAGAGGTGCCAATGTGCTTTCAGCATTTAGTGCTCAGTGCAAAATAAATTATCTGGGAAATTTCTGTGCACGTTTGGTGTGGGGGTCTGAAAATGAATAATTTATGAGAATGTCTCTAATGTGTTCTTCATTGTGATAGCATGACAAAGAAAAACACTACTTTTTGGGGCATCTTATCGTGAAGGGAAGAAAAAAAAATAATCACAAACCACGGTATGTAAATTTGCACATTATTTTGTGGTCAGGGGTAATCTGACAGCTTATGCATCACCGCTGCTCAATGCATAATGGCTTTGACCACAATTAGTATTCAGAGAAAACAAGAGGATGTCGGCGGCTGCATGCACACTGTGAGGCTGACAGACATGTCAAATCACACAGGATAAACTGGAGCTAAAGGTTGTCAAAAGACATCCACAAGGGCGTACAAAGCTTTTTAATTGTTGGCATTCATTAATTCAGCAGCTTTCCATTCCTATCAGAATTGTCTGAAACAAGACTGGGAGAAGGTGTCTTAAGCCATTTATTGTTGCACAATTTTAATTCAGTGTTTTCAACAAAATTTACTCCAAATACATTTGCCTTTTCTTAATTTCCTTCTCTGTGGAAGCTATAAAGTGAAGACTGTACAGCCCCTGAGAATGGAACATTCATTTACACTTATTAACAGCTTGTGAATTTAAGGCTGTTTTGTTGATGAATGTTAATCCTGCAATGCACATGTGAACCTTAACCTGCCTAAAAAAAAATGTCATGACCTCATCCAAAATGTCAAAATGTGGGCAGAATGATAAAATATATTCACTTGAAACTGAATGAGACATCAAATCAATTAACTCTGAGTCATATTTGAACTTGTGCCTTGACTTTATGCACGTTTGGCAGTTTGTGAGAATGTGTGTGTGTGTGTGTGTGTGCGTATGTACCACAGGTGGTGAGAGGTGAGCTGCCTGCAGGGCTGGGGGCTGGGCTGCTGCACTTGGTGGAGGGTGTCTGGGTTGGAGCAGGGGAGGAGCTGGCTGAAGAGGAGGCCATGTGGAGGGAGGACAGGGCTGATGATGGGGAGGCCAGTTGCTCTCCAAACTCCATATCTGTCAAACAAAATCCAGTCAGTGCTTCAAGATGCAAGAGAAAAAAAAAAAAAAACAGCCACTCATGCCCCCCCCGACTGAGAATAAGTTTCTCTCTAACACACATCTAAATAACTGTCACAATAACACTGGAATCTCTGAGATGACCTTTGTGGAAGGCAACACGTTTGTGCAATGTTATGTGATGTGATGTAAAACTGCTGCCAATTTTTCCTTTAATGTACAATGTGTAAGATATGGCCACCTGTCAAGGGTCACTCTAAACCAGGGGTGGGCAAACTTTTTCACTTGTGGGCCACAAAGGGTTCTAAAATTTGACTGGGGGGCCGGACCAGGAGCAGATGGATGGAGTGTTTTGGTAATCCACCTCATAAGAGAAAATAAAATATCATGAGATATGTAGAACACATATAATTTCAATTGAAAATGAACAAAAGCATGACAACTAAATATCTGTCTTTGAAGTCCCACAGAACTGAGCTATTTATTGAAATTACTCTTTTTATTATTTTAAAGCACTGAAAGTTGTGTTATCCTTAAGGATATTATCATCATCAGTCTCCTCCTGACTGTCTTCATTTAAAAAACGGTAGGAGATGCAGGTCTACTTGTCCTCTCCTTCTATTCAATCATCCCTAATGCCAAAACTCAACAACGAGCAGCGCGAGGACGGAACAGTGACAACGCGCCAGTATGTGGAGCGCGTTATATTTGATCGCGCTGCATTTGCGCACTTGGTTTTGAGAACGTACGTGCACCTGAGCACCACATATGTGCATCCCTTAACAGACAAAACAAATTAGTTTCAAATGCATTTTTTACATAACACAACGGAGAAACGTACTTTTAATTTCAGTGGGAACAGTGTTGTTGGTCTCCCTTTTTATCCAGCGCATCAAAGTCTGGAGTCAGTTTTCTTGCTGTATCATAGTCTTTAAACACCGCCTGATCGGTGTTCAGTCAAAAATATTTAGTTGTCCACTCCTTATTAAAAACTGGACATTCTTAGCTCCGCTCATCTTTACAGAAGGGCTGAGGGTCGAAGAGTAAAGCGCAAACGTGGAGTAATACGCTTCACCTCAACAAAGCTCAATGTATCTAGAGTGCGCCATCTATTGGGAAAAAGCCAGAATTGCAGGGAAAATAAAACATTAACAAGGTTTATTGATATAATTTGTTCAAGTTCGGCGGGCCGGATTAAATTTTGTAACGGGCCGCATATGGCCCTCGGGCCGTAGTTTGCCCATGCCTGCTCTAAACAAATGGGGGGTCAGCATATCACCATCACTAACCGCTCAGTTAGCGAGTCTGCACCGACCTAGAGTTCTGAGCACCGGGGATTGTTGGTGTTTAGACCAACAGTGGACAACAGAACAGTGCTCAACAGCCTCCCACCAAACACAGCCTCAAGCACCCACAGAGGTCCGTCTGTAACGACAGGCAGCATGACAAGATGGGCTGGGTCTAGCTGGTTAGCATGCAACACAAAACATAGACGCCTTTGACATAACATCAGAACTGTTCCTTTTTCATTCTGCTGATAATGTTAATACATTTTTTGAATGTTTAAACTAAAATTCAGGCCATATCTTACAGATTGCACCTTTAATCGGACGTGCCACCAACACATTTTAATTTATTCTTCCACAATCTTCTCATCAGGTCCATACAGATGGATAAACAGAAGCTGTAATCATAGTCTCTACCATTATCTCTGATGACTCTCAGATCACTGTGGTGCTGCCCATCATCCAAATTATACCACAGAGATCATACAGTAATACTGTACTCTTTTCATCAGCACCACATTTCCTGGATTTTCCATTATTTATGCCACTTTACATCCCACTGATCACAAAAGCCCACATCTGAAATCCTCTTTAACTTGAATGCAAGCTTCCACATTCTGTCTTTCAGCCTGCCGTTGTTATACTATTGCGCATTACACCAACAAGTCTTAGATGTCCCCGGTGATTCTCCCCTGCACAAGAAAACAGGAGCAGCTGATTAATTTGAGGACACAAAGCTACCCTCTGAATATCAAGTATCATCCCTCACCAGGAACAGCACTGATGAGACGTAAATGACATGAAAGCTGCAGCCATGCTTCACTGGAAAGGCCACTCTTAGCTGCGGTCGTGCGGGTAGGAGTTTGTGCAGAACAAAGAACAAAGGTGCTTTCATATTTATACCGCAATATTAAAGGGGAAAAAAAAGAAAGAAAAACATTTGGTATAATTTTGAGCTTGCCACATCACAGTTCATCTGTCATTCTAAGATGTCCAGTATGCTAATGAAAATCAAAAACCTTACCTGTATATTAATTATGAATCTGTACAAATGACATTAAATATTCAACAGGGTGGCAAAGATTTTGTCAAGGATTAAAAGGTAAAATGTGTTACTAATAAGTTCTGCACACTCTAAATTATAGTGTTAATTCCCTTCTCATTTTAAGGTGATATGCTGCAGATATAATCTCTTACTGGGTCATTTTATTCTACTGCATAATTAAACTGGCATTTTCTATCAATATGAGACATGTGAAATTATTTCTGAGGTAGCCTTTCGTTCAAAAATGTTAAAAACTGAATTACAGTTGACTTCACCTGTCAAATCTACCATTGCAAACAAATGAAAATATATGAGAAAAAAAAAACTGCTCTGGAGGGAAACGCTGTTCTGCAGCATTTACGAAGCCCATCCTGAATTCATTATTTTAAATTAAAATGGGTTTAACAAGCAAATAAGCTTGAATTTATAGGTGATAAACATAAAACCACAAGAGGCAGCCAGTACAGTACTCTGGGTGTTTTATAACCTACATCAATTTTTTAAATTAATTTGATGGATGCATGTACACCATCTTTAGCTAATGTAAGCATGTGAGGTGAAAGACAAAGTGCAGACATACCAATCATCTGGATGCAGGTCTCATGAAAGCACATACAGTATATGCTAATATTCCAGAGATGATATACAGAACAAATGACTTTGATTGAACCAAAGTCATGTTCACATATGACTCTTAAAGCATAATGCAGCTTGTCACCAGGAAACCAATGACAAGAACAAGATTCTATTGAGACAAAGCATCAAACAATGTCAATCATTTAAATGTGGGCTGCTATGTCTCTTCAAATAAACAATTTAAGTAATAATACAAACACTCTGTGTTAAGATGACACAGTTCATCAAAGTTTTCCATTCAACAACATTTCTCATAAGCCCTCAGTCCTCCTCAAACTGAGCATATCCGCGTTTCTGCCAAGGCACATTTCTGTTTTTCATGTACAGAGTGATAGAAATCCTGTAAATTCTCTAGAGACTTTGACTATGCAAAATAGCTAGTACAATAAAATAACAGGGATCAAATGATGTTTAATTAGTGGCTGGGAAAATGTACTTTGTGCATTTACATATTCCCACTCAAAGTGAATGCATTGGGCGGAAGGTTGGGAAAATGCTTCCTCAGACTGCCAGTCCATCACAGGTGTGAGGGCACACTCACACCAACAGACTGTTTTAAAAGACTGCAAACCACTCGACAATCCCTGTGCGCTTTGTAATGTAAAGGGGGATCTGACATGCCAACGGGAGACACATGCAAATGAAGGGACACCAATCAAACTACAAACAGACTAAGACCAGGATCAAACACAGAACTTCCTGCTGTGAAGAGGCAAAGCTAACAAACTAAAGCAACGTGTTGCCTTCGATACAAATGCAGCTTTACAGAAATCATACAGCTGGCTTGAAAGCTAAGCTCACAAAACCACACATTAAAATGAAGTGTGCAATTAGTTTTCTTTTTGCCTCTTTCATAATTTTACAGTTATTTGTTATTTCTTTGGATCTTTAAAAAAAAAAAAAAAAAAAAAGGACACCGCTCTTTTGTTGATCAGAATTGGCTTTATTAGCCAACTACGCCTGCACATACAAGGAATTTGACTCACTTGCACAGAAAAAAAAAAAGACACAGCGCAACGAGGTCAAAAAACATAAAACAAAAGACTTAACTTTAACTTAATAAATCAAGTAGTGCAAAAATATAAAATAAACAATATATACAATAAAATTCACATGTGCAGGTATTTATGTTGACAGTGACAATGAATGACAAATGTACATTAATGGATTATGTCAATGTCAAATAGCTCATATTCTGAAATCTTTAAGTAAGGTGTTCACTGGTTTATTAGCTATAATAACATTTTGAGAAATGTGCTTATTCTCTAGCTGACTTATATTCACACTCATGTCCATACGCTGGTATGTAGATTCAGCCAGCGGCCAGTTATCTTAGCCTATTAGGGCTGCAATTAACCAGTATTATTATTGATTAATGTGCAGATTATTGTCTCAAATAACTGTTTGGTCAGCAAACCAATTAATACATTTATCATTGCAAACATACTTATTAATATAATAAATACTAGAGATAGGGGATAGCAGTTAGCCTGGCTCTGCCAGAGGGTAAAGTCCTCAGCTGAGAACAACATGTACTTTTTGTACTTTGGTATTTGTACGAATTAAATGAACAAGAATCTGTTAATTTATGAGCGTTAGACGTGCTGGTAGGCTGAGTTTGTTAGCTGTGGATCGCTCCAGACTACCTGCTGCCCCGTTTTCAGTCTTTATGCTAGGCCAAGCCAGCTGGCTGTTGGTTGTAGCTTCATACTTAGCGTAAAGAAATGAGAATGGTATCTCGTCATCTAACTCTCAGGAAAAAAGAGAACCAGCGTATTTCCCAAACTATTCCATACACACTATTCTTTTAAACTGAATATTGAAGTAAATAGTAAAGAGCAAAAGAACTGTTTCGACCTCACTGTGGTGAATAAACTATTGCAAATTATGAAGAGTGGAGAGTATCATAATGGAAACTGTATTTACTCTTTCCAGCTGTGTCTTTGTGTGTGATGGAGCTGTACGTATTTCACACAGTGTTGTGTTTTGGGTGCACATGAGCACATTTGTTTTTCATTGTGTGTTCCTCCTTGTCCATGTTATCTTCTTGCACAAAAACAGATGGCTGATGCTAACAATGATGATCCAGTAACAGAGTCATCAGCATGGATCAGCAGTATTCGGACTGCAAACACGGTGTCTTTTCAGCTAATGCAAGAGACAGAAAGAGGTAGCATATCAGTGTCCTGACACTGTTCTCAGATAGAGAGAGGTAACTCTGTACCAATCTGTGACAAAAGTGAAGTGGAGAGAAAAAACGGAACAAATATGCCTTTAATTCCTGGTGACCTGCTAATTAGCATTGCGTCACTATGTTCAAAACACCTCCTCAGACATTAACATCTCCTTGATTGATTCTAGACATGGCTGCTTTGACACCAGCAGCAGTCTCCCAGTCTATTCATCATCCCACTAAACACAATTAACTCCTGCTATGACTGAGCAACAGCAACGCCACTCACTGTTTGGCCTCAGTGATTTTCAGGAGGAAATAAAGTGATGTAAAAAGCAGAGAGAGAGAGACTGAACCCTTGCCAGTAGCTGCCAGTGGTAACGCAAATTAAACAAAGGCCATTAGCTCCTCCACTTTCAGTTGTCTCTTTGAGGTCACCCAGCAGACCAGCTGAAATGAAGTCAATTATTTGTGAAGGCCCCCCCACCCCCCACCAACCCATTTGTGTGTACATGCTCAAGATGTGCAGGATGAGAGCTCGCTGTGGTGCAGGCTTTTTACCGTCAGCGAATGACAGAAAATGGAGTGCGTGGGGTCGCGGCGGCAAGGTGCATGACAAGTTCAGTGGTACACCCACAGTTCAGTTGAAATACCATGCTCCTATGAGTTTCAATCAGTTCTTCATTCTACCCATGTCTTCTGATAAGTTGTTGTTCCTGGCCCTGACTCCTACTCTGCCTGGAAAGTGATGAAGTGTTCTGTCTGACCCATCCCACCAGCTACAGAGGGAAACTTCACACTGACCTGCACCAGGGGTCGAACTACAGTAACTCACAGCATTACTCATGGAGGGATTTTCAAGGCCAACTAATGCCTCCTGTGTTTGATGATGATGCATTTGGGGGGATTTATGTACCTTCTACAAAACATTCTTTGTTCCAATGGATGCATTTTCACATGGAAACACACTTTGTGCACTTGGGTCAATGGAGGTGGTTATTTAATGTGGTGACAGTTCAAAGTAGGTTTTCAACCTGTCAACCTAAACTAGTCCTGAAACGATTATTAACAGAAAATGAACCAACACCAATTTTGCATTTAATCCATTTAGCAAGGAAACATGCTGTACACTCAGACTCTACCTAAAACTGAATCTTCTTCTAACTTGTTCTGGGGTTTCTACAGTAGAGACACACTCTCTCTTAAATTGATGATGTTTAAGTACACTAAGCATGCTGTCATGAGTGAGTAGCTGTGCTGTGACTAAACACAGTATTGCTATGCAATCAATACTCTGCATTAAGGGCTGGTTTACCATTCATCTTATGTTTGCTCGTTGCAGTGAGGGCCCCTTTTTTATGACCACGCTGGGAGACAAAAGAAACCATGTGCTTTCCAGAGATTGTGTTCACGACTCAGGACAAGGATGAAAAGTCTGGATGAAACTACTGGATGTAGGTTGTAAATAAGGAGTCTATGGAGTGAATGGTCGACAAGCCCGACTATTACTTTTGGCTGGCAGATGGCAGAGCAGTGTTGGTTACACTGGAGAGCCTCTTGGATGCTTTGTGACACTGATACAGTGGGACTCCCACTGCTACTAAATGTGATCCATAGCAAAGCCTGCCCTAGTGTTACTAAACACCTTCAAACACCATCTATTCCCTAAATGTCCTGTCTCAGCCATGGTCTCTTATGCATCAATGTAATCACATCTTTGACCTCCTATGCAAGAACGCACACATGCCGTGAGCCCAGCAAAGAGATCCACCTGTGCTCACACACTGCTGGGATAATAATCCATTTTTGCTTTTGAGAATTACCAGAAAAAACATCAAGATTAGGCATTCTATTATCATCTTTCTTGAGGGCACATCTATCTTTAAAGAAGACCGTCACTCCAAAAAAATGAATTTCTGTTTGTATCGACTGCTTCAAACAAGTATTGAATGCTACCATGAATAGAGTGGAGAGGCTGGTAGTAAAGGAGGCAAATGGACTCTGATGAATGATGCAAGGCCTCAGTATGACAAATGTTCCAAGAAATGCATTTGTCCTTCACAGCAGTGTTAGCACAGTTTGCAGTTTGCATGTGGATCATTTTCATGAGGAGTGATCTGGGGGTGGGACGTGGCGCCTGGAAACAGGAGTCCCACATGTTCTTCACAGACTGACATCCATCATGAACACGTTCTCAGAGCTCCTGCCTACTGCAGCCCCATCAGCAGCGAGCATTAGCCATAAATTGTGTAGCTCAGCCTGCAGTTTTTAATTAGACACATACAGAGAGGAAGGAAGAGAGGGGGGCAGAGAGAGAGAGAAAAGGAAGAAAAGTAATTTCATGCATCTCCCAATCAGCTGCTATTAATCTGTTGTTGGCTTAGAAAATGCAGGTGGTACAGGACGTATGGCATCCCCTCAATGACATTTTTATTGTTAATGCATTGCTAAAGCAGTATACTTTCAATCAGCATGCCACACTTAATACAAATTAACCCTTAAATGTAAAAATTAGACCTACAGTATACTTGTTCATGGCCTAATATGCAGCCAATTCCTAGTATTTGCAGGGTTTTCTACAGGGAGGAGGTGGAAAGGCAAGCCAACACTTGTGAAAGATAATCACATGTACACTATATTATTATCATTAACTTCCCACGACACCCTCCTTGTTTACTCCTGCATCATTTGTTCCCCATCATTTGCTGAAGGCATCATTATAATGAGTATTTGTTTCAGATAAGGGAAAGTGAGGAAATAAACTGGCATAAAATGGGGACGTTAAATTTGTGACTGTGTGAAAGTCTTGGCCCCAGAAAAGACGATATCCTCAAGGTTCTATTGCTAAAAAATGAGGGGTATTTCTAATTAGAAAAACAGGGATGTATTTGAGAGGCAAAACAACAAAAGGTTTCTGCCTTTTGCTGGAACAGTATGTATATACAGGACCTGACTGTGAGATACAACAAGAGCAGGCAAAATATATATAGGCAACTGTTTCCTTTGCCACTTACTCACAGGTTAATCACTGTCAGTGGGAGCTGGCTCAAAACCTTTGCCTTTCCAAAAATATTTACATGCCACTGATAAGAAAAAAAAAACATGGTAATGTGTATTTACTTAGTTCAGACTCAACACTTTTATTTGTGAAAATACTTTCTGGCACAAACAAGGTAGTCATGTGTATGATAAAATGCCAATTTTAATAAATCATCGCTTGCAACACTTTACATCGCAACTTCAATTATTCACAGAAAGCAAGGTGGTAACGCAGTCGCACTGTGACTCAAAGTGTTATACAAATTCAGCAGCTGAATACCTCCGTTTAATATTATCGGATTGTGAAAGGTGTGCATTTGCATGTAAACAGGAAAAAGCAGCTTGAATATAAATCAGGTGAAATCATCTGACAAAAAGCATAGCTATAATTTGAACACGAGTGTAAGATGCTGATGCAAAGGTCATCTGTCATTCTGCACTGCTAACTAACAGAGTAATGGACACCGTCTACTATTCTAGATTCAACTGCAAAAGAAGACAAAGGCATCCTTGGGGCATTAAGATTATGCTTACAGTGTTTGCTTGTTAGACAAATAGCTGTGGAGGGCATTTGGTAGATTATGCTACAGCACTACGTCATTGTAAAAAAAATTGCCTGTAGTGTTATCTATCAAGTATCTGTCAGCTGTCTGTACCTGGAAGGTTCTGTGGTGCAGTCTGATGGTGTGACTTTGGCTACGTATCATATTAGGTGAGGTGAGGATAAAAAGTAAAAGGTATGGTGAATCTTTACGGCTCAACACCGAAATATCATTAACATCCTCATGCTTTAGATGATCAAAGAAACAGCACTTGTGCACAGGAAAACATGAGTCCTAACAGGGCTTTTAACCATTTCTCCCCACCATCAATGTCCAAGATGAAATAAAAGGCAGCTAGGATCAAGGTAAACATCGCCATCATAGCTTTTTTTTTTCCATTCCCAGTGCCTCTCTCTCACTCTCCAAAGAGTACAACATAAATCACATGGCAACCGTAATGGGAAGTGGGACTGCAGTGTGCCAAATGAAGCAATAAAAACAGATCCCGAGTGTCCCTTTCAAAGCATTAGTCACACAGTGTCCATATGTCCACTGCTTTATTGAAGCAGACGATGCTGGTTACATTCAAACAAACACCTGTGCACACACCAAATGTCCTAAATGAAGGTCAATGATGTAGAAAAAGTGAAACAATCAGGAATTTTAACCTCAAAAATTGCCACTGCACCCTTACAGCTAGATCATGTCTGTCTGCCAAAAAGGAGAACACAATTTTCAATAGCTGGACTTGCTATCAGCCTTATAATGGAGACGCTTGAGGACTGACACATCTCTACACCAGTCACTTTGATGTGGAGGGCCATGGGACTCACTACTCCCATAACAAATTCTTGGAGTACAAAGAAACAAGAAGGGCCTTCAACACTCCAGACAGGAAGGAGCACGCGTGATTAAGACAACAGGGATTAACATGATACACTGATGGAAGCATGAGACCTTCCAGCTTTGACACATTCTTCAGACTCTGCTGAAACACTCTCCTGCTGTTCTCAGTCGCCAAAGTTTTGCTATTGCTGAGCTGTCGGCTGCTCAGCTTCTCCTACGGTATGTGAGACAAGCACCTCACACTGTTGGCTAGTTTAGGCCCCATGCATTAGTAACAAAGAAAGTCGTCTCAACACACAACGCTCCCCTGCTCATTTTGTGCAGCTCACCACCCACCAGGCTGATATTCACTTTTACAGTGTATGTCAATCCAACCCTTGTAGTATCATTAGCAGTGTACAAGGCAATGAAAACATATAATAAAGGCAATACATGAAGCCTATAGAAAAAAAGGGAAACTGAACAAATTCAATTCAAATTGGTGTACTTTATAAGTTACACCTGTAGACAAGCTGTTACTGGCAGACAGGTTTTCCAGGCAGCCATTTGGAAGCCATTCAATGACAAAAAGAACAATTACCTCCTCAAGGTCCACACTGAAACAAAGTTGTGCATACTACAGGTGCACTGCCTTTTCAGTACTGCATTGTTACATTTTGATATTAAATTCAGAGCATTAGGTGGCAAAAAGTGAATATTTGAAACAGCACAAAGAATTCACTTTGGAACCAACAGTGTGTGGATTTTAAAAACAACTTTCAATGGTGATTTATTGATATGCAAACTGTAGCTTTCAAGAGAGCTCAAAGATACATTCCTGATTTCACAGTTCATAACTGAGTTTCTAAACATCAAAAGTGAGTAGGGAGAACAGTTTAGGAGTTAAGGGCTCAATTTGGTACAGTAACAAAATGAGGGGGTGTATCTTTAAACACAGTAATCATTTTTGAGCACATAAGCCAGTGAAATATTTAATCTAACAAATTTCCTGAATGTTAGAAATTTGCATGTATAATCAGCAGAGAAGACACTCTTGTGTCTCTATCACCAGCGCCAGAGGCAAAACAACATACTGTAGTACAGGATTTATAATTACTGGCTTGAATAACACAGGTCTGATTGGAACAACCTGACTTAAAAATGCAAAAAACACTGGATGCTGCAGATCAGAAAGCAACATGTCTGCACAATTCATACTGTCGACCATAACAGAATTTTAGTATTTTCAAAGAAGGCTGGGCAGTTCATCAAATTTTAACCTACAAACTGCGGCAGTTCCAAAAAGAAAAGCAACGAGCCGAAGCATATGACTGTTTGCAGCGCACATATACACAGATGACTGCGTGTGTGTAATGTGGCTGAATGTGTGTCTGTGGTCGTCAAGCATGTTCACTCAGATGTATCATGCAGACTGAGCCGCAAAACAGGACACAGTGAAGCCAATGATGCCACTGTACATATTGGTTTTTTGGTTGTTGTTGTTGTTTTTCAGTTGAATTATATTTGAACTTCAAGGAAACCATTGTTAAGACGTTTTTTTTTTTTTTTTAAGTGAAATCTGACAGCAATTTTCTCAATCGGTTAATCGTTGAACCGCGAGCAAAAGCAGCCTAGCAACTGTGGCTTTGACTCAGTGACATGAAGAAATGCTGAAAGTTTAATTTAGCTTTTTCATGAGTGATTGTCAGTTTCATTTTTCCCCAAATACACAGTAAAATGAAACCAAAAGGCAGTGCCACAGTGAAAACCTGATGGCTTCCCCATGATAAAATCAACTGCTACACTTCCTGTTATAGCAACCTTTAACCACAAACAGAAAAGGAGAAGAATCAAAGAAAAACAATGCATCATGTATCATGTACTATAGTTTATTATGGTAATGGTTTAACTAATTACATGAATAAGAAAATCTGACTTTGATTTTCTTGCATTGTTGCATATTTTGGAATAAATACGAGTGTGAAGTACATTAAGACCCACTTTCACACACGCGTTTCAATCCATAATGCTCTGGAAATTCTGTATGTCACCTTCAAAGCAAAACAGTGTTATCCGCGGAAAGGCTGCACAAGAGCCACAGACTGAACAATTTGGCACACAGTCCCTGTTGACATTCTGCTTGTGTTAGTCATTAAATCAAAGGTTATCAGAGACTGAAGTGTCAAAGGCAAATTTAACAGTTTTACCATCCAGAGTTCTTTGTTCTAGGCACCAGTATGTAACTGTTTCACATTGTAATTTTAGGGAATTAATAGGTAAAGGTTATAAAATTAAATAGGGCATTTCATTATTTTAAATATGCTAATTCTTATGGGATAAAAAGGCAGGACAATGTGCTTTGAGATGAGAAAGAAAGGAAAAAAGTCTTCTTTTAATAGTGCTCAAAAACACCTGAAATTCATTGGAGAGTTAATACGAAGCGCACGGTGCATGCAGCTGTGGCTTCAATGGATGTGGGAGAGTCACTTGGGATACTCATCAGACTATTTTTATTTTGATGAATGTGCGGGGAAAATAACTAATTTCCTGTCTGCCTCTGAGCCATCTTCACAAAAAGAGCTTCTTCTCTGCTGCTAAATGAATATTTCCATTGCCTGCACTACTTCAGATACTGTGCACATCAAGAGGTGCTAACAATGACTACATGGTACCGAACACCACTGACCACTACAAACAACCGTGATAGTGAGGGGACATTTTAATACATGTGAAATATTATTGTACCTCAGGCTACCAGTCATTTCTAAAAACAGAATTCGGAATATACCAGGGAATACAGGATTTTGGTTCAGGACTATTGCTGCTTCAGGTTCTTGACATTCAAATCCAGACTACCCACATTTGGTGATACTGTGCATGCACACAAGGTATGGATCTGAACTGGTGAGGGAGCTGGCTTTAAATCAGTGGCGACAACATGCAAAAGCCTAACATTGCCCAAAGCAAAACCACAAAGAGGTACTGAAGTTGATGTGGGGGCAATGGCACATTCACATAGTTCAATCCAAACAAGGTAGCTGGAGGTAGCAGTGCCATCTTCAAATGTAGCAACTGCAGAGACAGAGCAGTCCTAGTACTAACAAATGGTTGGACCTGGATTTACCAAAACTGCCAAACATACACACACACACACGCACACACACGCACACACACGCACACATACACACACTAGTGTATAACAATACTGCAGACATCATTAGTGTCACTATTAGGATTGATTTGACAGTTCTGTAGTCGAAGACCTAAAAACAAAGAGTGAGATAAATGATAAATAGATTCTTATAGTTATAATGTGGCTGTGTGCGAAAGCAAAACAATAGCAGAAAAAAAACATGAAGCAGATTTATGGCTACTTTGGAGAGTGTTTTTCAGTCTCACTCTGTAGCTCTGCATGCCTTCCCAACATCTACGCATACATCACTGTCACACAACTGTGCATTACCTTGCATGCAAAAAACATGTCTCAGATGAAGCTGCTGTTTCTTTTAATCTGTTATCAGTCTAATTTACTTTATCTTTATTCTTCTTCAGAAAAGCACACACATGAATGTACAAAAAGGGACTTTTAGTTCCTGGGGCTATCTGGTCGAAGCCCAACAGAGTCATCGGGATTGAAAGAGAGATCAAGAAGTGTGTTGGTGGCATATCAAAGATAAGAGAGCTGTTCATAAAAACAAAAAATGTAAAAAAAAGACAGGGAAAAAAGAGAATTCACCCCTGTGGTACGCCACACACTCAAAGACCTGATGAAAGAACAACATGGAGACGCCAAAATTCCTGACAGATAACAGTAAAACCATACATGTGCAGCTCCAGATATACCCACCTACCTTCTAAGCCTAACAACAGGATGCCGTGACCATCTGTGTCACAAAAAGTAGCACAGAATGGGATGCAAATTGTCAAAAACATTATTGTTGTTGCTGCAGTTACAACAGGCTGCAGACACAACAGCTCCATGGATATGTGTTACTTAAACCTCAATCCAAAATCAAGAGATGATCATCATTTTGGTGCCATGCTGTATCTTGCTGAAACGTTTCACCATGTCATTATGACCTGAGGGCAAATCAAAAGGCAGTGTTTATTTGTTATATCTGCCTGTGGCATTTTCTGCTTTCAAATTGTCTATAAAACACTGTCTTCAGGACAGTATGAGATCAGGCTGACATACGCCAAATATTGATATACATACACTTAAGTAGGTAAGCCCAACGAGGAGCAGCAACTGTCCTTGCTAATATTGTCATTGCAGGGCAGCTGTGTGAGGATAGTATGAAACAGAACACCTTGCGCACACACACAGAGCCTTGCTAATGGAAAAATCTTCACACAGTTCCTGTTAGTGAAACTCGACAAGCACTGCCCTCTGAAAGCTGTGCGCAGCCAGGCCTGAAAGAGGGGAGGAAAGGTGCATGCCGTGGCAGCTTAATATCATCCTCCTTAGAGATAGAAAAACAACTAGCACGTATGGGTAGCTCCACATTACAACGCTCGCAGACTTCTGGCAAGAACATTACATTCAATATCAGATTTTGGCATTGCATATACCAAAATGTGACTGAAATTAACATGGTGGTAAGTATTTGAATGGAGAGATTAACACAGATGTAATGCCCAGAGGAAGCAGAAAAAAAAGCTATAGCATATTTGCCATACATATATTTATACAGGTTGCTGCCCAACATTTTTTTTTCCTCCCGCTCTGAAAGAAATACCACTGACCTAATGACAGATTACTACCAGTAGCCCAGAATATTCACATGGATATTTATATATGGTAATTAAACATTAATGCAAAATGGGCAGATTTAATTGTAAGAGATAATATAAATAACACTACTCTGAAAAAAAAAAAACAATATTTGGAATAAATCAAGATCGACATGTCGTAGAAATTAATTCAGCAATTCAATATAATATAATGAATAAACAGAATATGGGGGAAGGAGACAACACTTCACATTTTCTGAAGGATGCCACTCAAATCCAAACATTTCCTCCTGGATATTAGGCTACGTGAATACAATATTCATTTCACTGCAGGAGAACAGTCAATGCATAACAAGGAGATCTGCTAAAGAAATCAACCATCACGCTGAAATGCATACATATTAAACTGGGGTCTCAATGTCATTTGCTTTTTGCATCGTTTATTCTCTTGCTGCATTTTCCACAGGTTCATCCAATATTTTATTCTGACTTAGATTTGTTTACAGCCAAGAATAATTACTGCATATCACAGTTTCATTCTGTGTGCCTGTGTTATCTGTGTAATGAGAAGAGCCATTACCAAATTAATATTATTTGCATAAACATTTTCACCTTAGTAAATTATTTATTTTGAGTGGAGCCATGTTAATGAAAACCACTTGCAAAACTGAAGCCATGTGATATATCGATACTCCTGAGGAAAATCTTCCATTAACAATGTTGTTTAGAACTCAAATCAATTACAATTATTCTGTAGCAAACATTAAATAAATGAAGCTAAACAGCTGCCATGAACTGGTTTCCTTGTTCACAAACTACTATTTGCTTCCTCATTATGCACTAACAACAAATATCACTTTCATGATTACACATGCAATCTTTTTCTAAAAAATTGACATTTAAATCCTTTTCCACTAGCTTAGTAAACAATGGAAGTGAGATAATTGATCATGTGCTGGGGGGATCCCTGTGAGCGGCAGAAGGTCACCGCCCGCCAGCAAAGCTGATATGGAAAATGGCGTTGATGCTCCCGAGCTGCCATTTTTCTTCCCTGACAAAGACTCCATCTGCCACCAAGCCATTTGCAGCCTCCGAGTCAGAATATCAATGATTTCCAACCATTCTACAACACAGCGTTCACCTTGGTGTCACCTCTACGCCCGTCTGAGCGCTGACACCACAGATCCTCTCTGCGAAGATCCTGTAGACTGCCAACAAAACTCTCATCCAGCTAAGTGGCATTTATGCTGCTCAAGAATGACAGGCATTTTATTAGCATTGATAATACCTGAGTGTTTTGAGATTAAACAGCTACAAGCTTTCAGAAATTGTGGTTTACTCTAAAAAAAAGAATAAATCCATGATATCAGTGGCAAAATCATGTCTGCAAAAAAGATCCTTTGGAAGCTTTTTTCCAAAATACACTGCAGGATCTTTATTTTGTGATGCACAATGTTGCTGTGAAATGATGAAAAGTCCCTGTTGTCCAATGAACGCTTAATGCCAACAGTAAAGAAGGAACAGCAGGCAGCTGGCCTTGACCACCCAAGAAAATTCAGTTTTCCTCAATGCCATCTGCACATATCAGAGACGCTTTTGCAGGCCTACAGTCTGCCAACAAGCTCCCCAGTAGACCATGTAAGTGTTGTACCAAAACCCAGGCCCGCCTGACCTCTCACCCCAGGAGAGAAGCAGATATAATTAATTCCACTTTATTGACAACAAACTAGCCTCTGTGACTGCAGCTGCCTGTAACTCATACCACTCTCTGCTATACTGCCTTCCTCCCAGTGGTCTTATCCCTGTTGAGCACACACAAGTTGATCCACATAAATCCATACCTCTGTGTTCCAATGTTAAATATTATATTACTTCCTTCAACCTAGCAGGCTAAAGATCAACAAAGAAAACCAAACCAGTATATAAGGAAAACAGTGAGTATGCTTGAGCAGCAGTCGGCACACAGTTTAAGTCACGCAAACATGCGTCCACTAATGGGTTGGTCTGCTATACATACCAGGAAGTACAATACAGAACAGCAGATCAGTGCTTCTCCAAGTGGAGAGACTACATAAATGATTTAATTAGACATTTGGGGCGGCTGTGGCTCAGGAGGTAGAGCAGGTCGTCCTTGTCGGAGGGTCGGTTGTACGATCCCCAGTTCCTTCAGACAGCATGCTGAAGTGTCTGTGGGCAAGATACTGAACCCCAAATTGCTCCCGATGGTAGTGTAAAGTGTGTGTCAATGGGTGAATATGTCACGTGTTGTAAAGTGCTTCAAGCGGCCAGAACACTAGAAAAGAGCTATATAAATGCAGTCCGGGTGTGCCAGCAATTTGCTTGAAGAAAGGGGGATGGAAATATATCAGCTGTTTTACTGGAATTTTAATTCCTGACCAATTTGTTGCTGCATTTTAAAGGTTTATACTTGAATTGTTATACCTGTTAGTTTTGCAGATTTTCTACCAAGTTGCTGGTGCATTATGGTGCACAGTGCATATTATTTTAACAAGTCAGTAAATTTATATCCATGTAGTTAAGTCTCTTAAACACATTAAGGCATACAGTTTATTAATTAAACAATGGTATCAGACGGATACTCGTATCGGCAGATATCCAGAGTCAGGTATCATAATTGGACTGAAGAAAAGCTGAAAAAGCTGATCAGTGCACCCTAAATTCAGATTGGTGCCATTCTTTAAATCACAGGATGAATACTAACTTAAAAAACATGATATTTCTACAGCTGACCCGCTGCGTGCTGTATTTCAAAAGGACTGACAGAACGTTCTGAGATAGCCTAATGACTAGATAAGGTTAACATGGAATCAACATCTCTGGATCCACACACCTTCCCCTCTCGAGAAGCAGAGATGTCTGCAATAGATCTGGTTTTTGCACTCTTTTTTTATTTGTGTTAGGGGAAATTTGCAGAGTTTTAAGTTCTCATTGTATCTTTGTGCTATTTTATACAAGCAGGTGTAGAACCAACGACAGTGTGCTGCCTCAGTCATAAACTGAGGACTTGTCATGTGGTTTGATTGATTGAGATGAGGCTATCTTAACGTTTAATGCAAAGACCATTAATCTCATAAGACAACATCACATAACCAGTAGCTCTGGATTAGTACCATACAGAAACGCATTATGCACATTGCTGCTATTCTTAGAAGCTAAACACTGCACCTGAGATAGTCAATGCAGAATTCATACAACTAATGCATCTCATCATTACATCATTCACATGAGTCTTTGCTTTAAAATTGAGTTCTTTCATCAATTCGCTGTTCCTTCCTGTATGTATGCTAGTCCCCCTCCGGGCAGGAAAACCAGCAGAAAGAAGAGTAGGATGTGATATATATACGATCACATCATATTACTACAGTCTACTCTGTAAGGCTACACTATTAACTGAAGCACATCAATATTTAAAAGAGGGGGGGAAAACTGCCATAACTCAACCACTCCAATACAAGACAGAACACACAAAATGATGCACATAAAACATATCACTCACAGGTCCACAAAGCTTCACTCCCTCTCATTTAAGACTGGAAACTTATGATACGAGTATTTATGCCACTCCTTTTGAAATGACACTGAATGAGAATTTTATTATATAACTGAATAACATTGACAATTCATTTAAAATGGCATTGTAGTACGCCTACATGTTTATTGGATTTAAGAATTTATCTGACATTAAATAGCGTAAAGGAACATGGTCCTGCTTCACTTTGCCTCCCTTAACAATTCCTGAGAAAACAAGCATGTCTGCCTTGTCGCTTTGTGTGCTGTGCATCTCCATAGTGTTGAAGAGGTACGGAGATGAATGGCAGCACTGCCTGGCCTTTACTATAATGCAGCTGCAGGCACATGGTGATGCTGATTTAAATTTCCTTTTGCTTTATTAGTCTAGGTCTCTTTGTATATGTGTTTTCTGCCTCTTTTTGACTGTATCGCTGCTAAAACACTGCTGGGAACGGTTAGACTAACAAGACAAATCAGTTGTTTGTCATCATATCGCCTCTCAAACTCACATATTGCCTCTTAATCCTTTTCTATATTACTCTTTCCACCAATGCTCTCTTAGTTTCCTTTTCTTCTAGTCTTCCGTTACTCTTTCTCCTTTAGCAGAGGGGAAAGAGCTCTGCACTGCAAAAGGTGTTGATCAACTACAGCAGGTAAAGCAGGGCTGGCAAGCAGATGCGCTGACTGGTCACAGCTCAACAGTAACACATTTGTCCAGTTTGTGGGGGAAACACACTTCGACATTTTACCCGTAAAGACGTAAACTGATCAAAGTTGATCAATTACAGCAGGTAAAGCAGGGCTGATAAGCAGGAACGTGCAGCTTGAACAAGGAGTCAGAGATCACTACACAGATGCACACAGACTTCACAGTCTCTCAGCTTTTTAACACCACAGCTCACTATATCCTCATAAACAAAGGGCCGTTTTCAGCATATTCATTCATGAAAGATGTGTTTAATGACTCAGGCCTGTATCAGGACTGTGAAATTACCTTACAACAACCATTGTGTCAGCTTCTGGCAACCAAAAGCAAAAGCTGGCAGCTGTTTCGGAAACTTACTGTTGGGCCCTGTAGGTAAAACTGAAGGTTACTCATAACTGCTGTAATAAATCCTCAAGGGCTTCAACTACACACACAGATGAAAGCGAGAGTGCTCAGGTTTAGAGACGATGGGAGTCCTGTGGCGAGGCTCATTTTGCCATCGCCATGTCGACTGGGCTCGTCTACAGCGCTACAGATGACCTGTCTCTTTCCAGGGTCAGTCACATAAACAGTGGGAGACTTTTTCTCTAGATCGGGAGGTGGCCATGTCCATGTCATAACCTTTATGAAGCAACGAATGCTGAAATTACGCCATGAAATTTAAGTGAGCAGTTCCACTCACCTTCACGATTTTACTTAATGTTGTGAGTCAGAGCAGACACAACAAAGAAGCAACAGCACTGATAACTGAACTACATCTGATTAACCCACAATTCAATATTACAATTAAGAAGGACATAATAATCTCTATTTCTTTTTCAAAATCAATTTAATTTAATTAAAATCGTCTGCCTTGAAAGTGTGTTGATCTCGTGTGACAACCAAGTGTAAGTGTGCTCATATATTGACTGCTTGGAAAAAGTGTTTCATTAGAAATACCTCTGATCACACCTACTCCACAGTGGAGCACGTACAACAAAGAAAACTTGACTGCACTTGCGAGACTGCATATGAATTCGTTGGTAATTTGGTAGCGTGCATTGCAGTCAGAGAAAAACCACATGTCACACTTTCTGATAGAGTAGGGCGCAGGCTGAAGGGAAATGAATTTGATACACCGACCGACTCTGTCTTGGGGCAACAATTCAGTCTTTAATAGCAGCTAGGAAACATCTGTATATACGGAGTAGCCTAAATTAAAATTTAAAACAAAGCCAAACAATGGCTCCAACCCTACCAATTACCCTTGTTTGGCTCACAGTAATTTATCTTAACATACCCCATAGTCAAAAAAGTTTTCCTTTCTCCCCAAAGAGATTTAAATATGTTCTGAAGCCTTGACACTCTAATTCTAAGAAAGACAGGAATTAATTAGATTAACACACAAAATGAGAGCAAAGTGTAATGCAGCACAAACTAATTTCATAAAGGAGGACTTTGTTAAATCTCGACCTAATTGGAAAATTTTAATCCTATACCTAAATAATACTTCAAAATGAGGTGCTCCGCTTAGTGCTGCATTTCCATTCATCAGTTACTTTTTCCAATTTAACAAAGCAAACTGGTTTTTCCTATATGAAATCAAAAGAGACACTTCAAAGAGCATAATGGCAGAGATGGACAATGGGTGGCTGATGTAACCAAACACTTACTGCATGACACTGTCCTCAGATCTGTGACATCACTGCCGTGCACCTGAAAGACGAGACAACAACAGTCAGATATATTGCTGGATTTTATCGATTTACTCATTCAGCATCGTTCCCATCTGAAAGCTCTGTGAAAATGAAATAAAAATGGTAATATGGACCCAGGGGCAGATGAGTTACCCGTTCTAAACATCAGCAGAAAATCAAAGTCCTGCACCAAGATACGACACAGGGCAATGGGACATGACAAAAACACTTGCAAGAAATTGGATTATGGTCTACTCTATGACAAGAGTGGCTATATGGGAACATTTTGATTTTATAGAAATCCAATGACTGTAGGAAACTATGAAATAAATGTTTTATGTTGAGTAGAAACTGAATCAGTTTGTTCTGAAAAACACCCAAATAGAAAACATTCAAGTTTTGTCGCACTGAAATTTCTGCTTTAAAAATTGCATAATAAAGCAATGTTTATCCTTAATGTGCATCCTCTGATAAAGCCGCTCCCACAGTCAAGTCATTTTATACCATAACACACACACACACACATTAGGCACTATGAGCATTTCTGACCAACCACCACATGTACAGTATACTATTTATGTATTACATCTGGGTTCATTTTGATTGGCATGTTAAAGAAATGGAGCTTAAACAAGGTCCAATCTTTGAATTAATCCTGAATCACTCAAATTCTCTCAAGTCTTCATAAATCACCTAAAATCACTGAGTCTAAGGTGTCTCTACAATCAGAGGAGTGTTGAAGCCATGGTCCTGTATAGCAACTCTGAACTAAATCAAGCCAAACCAATGAAAATAATGAGCTGACTGGTTCTTAACTTCTATATTAGCACTTCATATGAACATGAATGATCATGACCATGAACACGATACGATAGAGAAGGTGCTATTGATCTTACTGTAAAACCATCCAGTTTTTCCCTTCACATTCTCTGCAACCTAAATAAGAGTATCTGAGGAGTGAGATTCCATCTGAATTAAAGGTTTTATTCACAAATCAATAAAAGAAAACAAAACTTTATTTTTTCTTTTCTCCACAATCTACTGTTGAAATTGGGCTTTTTATGTCTGCGATTAGCTTACGTAAATCAAAGAACAAACCTAATGCTAGAAAACAAATAGAAAAGATACTTATTTACAGGCTGAGCCATCCGTTGAGCTTTTTTTTTTTTTTTTTTTTGGAAAGGTGCATGTTTATAGGAAATAAAATCCAACCATATAACAGAAAATAGAGAAAATTCAAGAAAATTCAAGTCCTATACTAATGACAAATAACATTATTGGTTAACAGACCACAACCAAAAGAATACCCCTTGCCTCACCCTCCATTCCCAAGCATTCAGGGGAACCTATATGACAGGGCGCTCTCTTGAGTCAGTGTTTGTTTGTTTGTTCTGGGCTACTGTACAAACATGGCAGTACAATATGGGGGACTCTGAGAAAGCTCATTCTAAGGTGACAAGCCATTCTTATTTTCACGTGATTATACACATATGAAAAGTATGTACATTATATTCCATTTCTGACATAGCATAAATCCCTCTAAATCTTACACACTGTTCCTTTAATACAATAAATCTGACATATCTGATCTGATTGTTTATAGCATCTATGTGTATTAAGGACTGTTAACCAAGCCTAACAGGCACAGGTATTTGGTTATGACTTTAGAGAACACAGTATCTAATTTGGACATCACAATTTTACTTTACTGACCCAGTCACACATCTTCAAAACTGAGCTGGCTCATGATCAAAACGACATGTGCAGTGGTTTTCATATACAGCTCACTTCATGTCGCAATGACCCACTATATCAATATTGACTCTTTTAAAATATCTTGACACGGCGGGAAGACAGTTCAAAGGCAAAAAGGCTCTTTCATTGGACATAGAATTGCTGTTACCCTGCCTCTCCATACTGTCTAAATCAGCACTAAATATGACCAGCAAACAGTGGATCTCTCATAACTCACACTTATGGCCTCCAGGCTCTCACATCAATAGCAACAACACTTGTTGTGCGTCATCTACAAGCAGGTCTCCTTACAGTTCCATCTGTGTCATTTTGTAGTGTGAATACCAGTGGTAAAGAGGCTACTGTCTTCTACACTTGCATGTTTGATTCAATATTGCGAGTAAAAAGTTCATTCTCTAGGTTCAAATAACTGGTTGTTTTTGTTCTACTACAAGGCTGAGCCTCTTCGGGACACTCATCTAGCTCCATGCCATCACTTTAAGTACAGATAATGGCATTGGCCTTCCTACTTAGAAAACTGTTTACTAAGTCATGTGTGAAAAATAACAGGTAACCTGGGTACCAAAAACAGGATCCTTCCTCATAGTCTCCTTGACAGTCCTTGTGTTAAATGACTTGAGGCTTTCAGCTCACTAGTGAG
This sequence comes from Chelmon rostratus, assembly GCF_017976325.1. Taxonomy (NCBI): domain Eukaryota; kingdom Metazoa; phylum Chordata; class Actinopteri; order Chaetodontiformes; family Chaetodontidae; genus Chelmon; species Chelmon rostratus. Next base: position 14,033,719 of record NC_055670.1, on the reverse strand, counting down.
GTCAGGGTGAACATCATGTTTGTTACAACCGGGCCTGTGGCATCTTAATATCATCTCTTCAGTCGTTAACCTCACCCTCTCAGCTCTGACAAACCAACACTGTCAGCTACAAATTCTGTTAATATGAAGCTTTTTAGATAAGTGACATTAAATTCAATGGCAGGTAGTGCTACGAAAAGGAAAGGTGTGTTGGCAGATGGGTGCCGAAGCACATGCCTTCCACAGCAGTGTCCTACTGTAGGTTTGTCCCGACTACTACTATTAGTCAGTGTTGACATTTTCACTGTTTATTATGGCCAAGTTTCCCTAAGCGTTCACCATTGTTTTATTTGCTTTGCTGTACTACACCTTTGTTGCCATTAGGATTGAACAAATTCATCGAAACATCATAAAAACTGCAATTTTTTAAAGGTAAAAGGTTAAATGTGTCACAACATACCATTATAAATAAAGCTTTGTGGTGCTACAGAGATCCCCCAGACTACAAAACATTATCACTTATAGATTTTTTTAAACCGCGATGCAAAAATTAGAAATGGTAATAGAAATATGTGTCAAAATGATCGCAATGTGATTTCTTTTGCATATCATTTAGCCATAGTTAACAGGCACAAGTGCTTGACAGAGGCTAAATGAAAACATGGGCAGCAACTTTTTTGTCAGAATAGGTCCAATATTAACAACGTTTCAGATATGTTGAAGAAAGTCATGAGTATGAGACAGAGTTGCAGTACTCTCATGCAGGTCCACTGCCTGTGCAGTGTCTGATCATGGTGAGAAAAGAACTTAATTCAGTTTCACTGAGCCTTAGATTTTGGCCTTTGCTGATCCAAACATTTTTAGGGATGAATTTCTTTTCTCCAATCTCTTATCAGGCCAGACATTGCTACATAAAAATGCAATATTCAAAAATGCGACTGCAGCAGCATGTATAGCACAGCTAAAGTGGGAAGTGTTGTGGCAGCAGTGACCAGATTTTAAATGATGACGATCAATAAAAAAGGGGGCTGCTCAGGCACAGTCTTCGTGTGAGAGAGGAATGGTCTAGAACAGAAACTGGACAAAAGGTTTGTGTTAGTCCTGTGTGACTACCTGACTTGGAATTATGAAGAGGATGGAGTCAATTCATTCATTCTCAGCTGGCCTGCATTTCCTGCAGCAAAGGAGGCAAATAAATACTAAACAGCCAAACAAACAGAGCAGACCACTAGCATTTTAAACATCTTCCCCATTAACACAGCGGGGAGACTTCAATCTCAGAGGCATCATTGGTTCAAATAAAGCACTGCGACAAGCATCTCCAGGCGGAGAGAAAATAGACCAGAAAGATGAGTGAAAAAGAGTAATCTCCCTGACATATTCCTAATAATCCACCTCCCTCGTGCCTTTCACCCCCCAAGCTCACCCAATCATAAAGTGTCAACACTGACCTACAAAAAGGGACTCCCGTCAAGCCTTACATGTTTAAAAACATCAATCACAACAGACAAAGAGGGTACATTGAATTATACAGTATTAACCTTCAGGGCTTGCATAAAGACCATAGATTTATTTATGCTTGCGTGTTAAGAGCCTCCGCACTGTTCCTTACAGCAAGCTGGCTGCCAAATTGATGAACCTGCTCAGCCCTCAGCAGGAGACCAGCACCTTTGATTAATGAGTGCAAACTTGTGGAAAGGGTAAGAGTAGAAGAGACAGGGTGAAAATGGGTGAAAACACAATTATTAGCAGTTCTGCTTTTTCTTTCAAAAGGCAAGGGGGAAAAAAGGGCACTTTCAAAAGAGCCAACAGAACATAAAAAGGGGACCTTCTCATGTTCTGCAAGGCCACGGGCAACTGAGAGGGGCCACGGAAATGTTTAATATGATCCCCACTTGAAATGGTGAGCACTGTGACCAATTGAGCAAATCTGGTTACATTTAAGACAACTGCTTAAAGCTAGGAAGAGTGACATATTAGACACCTGAATCTACACCACTGCGTGTCTTGAGCTGGTGCACAAAAAATCTAATAATGCTAATATACTATGTGGTGTGCTGCTAATGGAATTTAAGGTATATATGTTTCTAGTACACTTTAATTGAAACTTGGATCTTTAAAGTTAAATAGTTTGTAATCACGGGAACAAATCTCTGAAGTGAGTTAAAAATATGTTTTAATTTGTCTGCTGGGACTGCTAACATTTAAAAGTAAGTAATTTTGCAACTGTGAGCTACATTTGCCTTTGGAGCCTGGAAGAACAATACCCTGCAATATTTTTAGCATTCAAATGCCAAGTTGCTGACTTGCTTCTTTTGATTTCTCAATGTTAAAGTATTAACATATTAGAATCCTTGCGCACATCACTTCAACATTGTTCTCTCTGTAGAGGTTTTCAAGGACATGTGCGCTGAATAAATATGAGGCAAATTTAGTGACCTTCTACCTGTGTTTTGATTCATTGGCAGTTACTGGATGCATGCATAACACATCAAGGCTGTGATCTGATTTATTTTGCTGCCTTGGCTACTGAAGCCATTTAAATGATGGACTTTACCAGGAATCATGTTTACTGCCATTTCACTTAAGACTGTGTGTGCAAAGGGCGCACACTAGTTAGTTACTATCGGTTATATATTTATAAGGACAAATCAGCTCTATGGTGCGGCAGACAAAACATGCCTGCCAAAACAAACTAAATGATGCAGGCTAAATTTACACCATCAAACTGAACTCTGTACACTGTATGAGCAAAACACTCCTGTATAAAAAGGGCGGTTGATGCTGTCATGACACAATTTGATAATAAATAGAATAAATTAATGAGGGCTGAATTCCATTTAGCTGCTTCATTTTCAGGGTCCCGGTATTGCGCGTGCTGGCTCACTGTGATGCTGTTACGGCTTACTGAGACATGGCCTCCAGATGCTGAACCTCACTTAGGATAATTCCTAACTCACTAATTCCTAAAATGACCTGGAACTAACTAAGTGGCAGCCATGATAAGAGCTGGTCAAATTCTCTAAGATGTTAAGGAAAGGTGCTTTGATGCTTCCTTTCTTATCTCCTTTAGCATAGGACACACTGGACCAGCAGCAACATGTAAAGCAACCACGGCAGACCCATGTCTAACATTCATTGTTGCATAATTACATAGCCTAGTGCACATGCCAGTCGGACTCTCTTAGTACCATGGTTGTCTTTTTCCTCATGGATTCCCCTTCACAACTCATGACGTTTCCCACCGAGGTCTAAGTAAATCATTCATAAAAAAAAAAAAAAAACATAGGACGCAATTTTTTGGCTATTCAACCGCAACCTTGGATGACGACAAACCCGCTGTAAATGTTATTAGAAACACCTGTGCTTTTCCTTCTATATGACAAGTCAAGATGTCTTACTTGCTGCAAGATTGGTCTTAACTCATTTCAGCCGCATCAGGTCAGCAAACTTCTAGATTGAGCTTTTGTGGCAGTCAGTGTTCAGTGTTCAGAATTGACAGAGAGAGATGGTGCATGTGTCATTCATAACATTTAGAGTAAGTCAAGTAGACTCCAAACCAAAGCGCACATGGAAGAAATCAGGGCAATGTTGAAATGCTCTGATTTCTGCATAGGAAGTAAGGCCTAGTCTGTGCTTGTGGCACACAGATTATGACGGGTGTTAAAATTTCAAGGGCTTTAAGCCAAGTGCGTGACATGTCATCACAGGAAGATAAAAGTGCTTGGATTGCAGTTTCATAACGTATCCAATCCGTTTTGATAACTGTCCAGCATAAACTCCATAAAACGCCACAACCTATTACACTGGTGTGATTAAAATACTGCTTAACAGGAATCAAGGTTGTGTCATTCAGATCTTTTCTCGTCTAAAGTTTCCTAACTTTATTGCAAGCACACGCCGTTTAAAACGGACTGTGCTAATTTAAACACCCCAAGATGGCGAATGCCTTGTTGTTAATATGAAAGCAGAAAAATGGAGGGTATTGTCATAATCTCAAAGGGTAAATTTCAGCCCAGACCGCAGCTGCAGCATTAGCTGCGCTCTCCTTTAAGAGGAAGCCACAAAAAGAGAAGACAGAGGGGGGAGAGCAGCGGGCAGTCCCCCCGCCTTAACACTGATAACATCATGTAATGTTCGGGAAGACGAAGAAGATAAAACACTGCGCCCAAATGTATTATATCCAGTTGTTTGCTAATGTCATGACATGTTATCACACGAAGCTTAAAACCACAACAAGCATTACACAGCCAGGCGGACACTTCGTTTCACATGATACACTCGTACAAGACGCGTGCTGGGAGCTAAAAACAACTAATATCCCTACAAAGCGAAGAACTTGTGTGCATGTGTTCGTCATCCGTCCATTAACGTTTCTGGACAAACGGTGAATCCGCAGAGTGGACCAGCTGGCAACAAAGACAAGATCCACGCTGCGAGGTAATGACAAGACTGAGCAGCGCTGCCTGCCTGCCTGCCTGAGCCAAGTACCGGTGACATGTTAACGGTAGTTGCTCAACTCTTGTGTCAGAATACTCTTCTTGCGACCAAGTTACAGTTTTAACACGACAACAGTCACATTCTGAGCAAAGTTTAGTTCGACGACATCCGAAAACGCCGTATCTACTTTGACATTAACTTTTTTTTTCCTCCTTAAATCGCCGTGTTGAACTCATGGAGTGGATAACGCTTCAGTGAGGCAAGTGTAGGGAAAAAAGGATGCTACCGGTTTAGCAAAAGAACGTTAGCTTAGCCGTTAGCCCGAGCGACAGAAATTCGTTTAACAGCGCGTTTGCTTACTGAACGTACGTTACTGAGTGATAGCCGGCGAGCTAAGGTTGCAAACTCCCGACGGCAAAACACAAATACACTCACCTTATCGTCGAAAATCGGCGTATTCCTTTAAAATAAAGCGAATTTAATTAATTCATTTACTTCCCAGCTTTTTTTTGTGCTGTTTGCGGGATGTTTAAAGAGACGAGTGGAGAAGTGGTCAGTAATTGAGTCCGGGTTGGGAGTGTGACTGGATGTGTTGGTCTCTAATCGCAGATTGAAGAGACTCTCGCCTCCGTTTCCACTCCAAGCAACTCAAGAGAAGTGACGTCAGCTCAAGGCTTCTGCCATGCAAACTTTTGCCCCCCCTCCAGAAAAAAAAAAAAACAAACCGACTGTCAGCCTCATCAACCATCATATCTGCAAACGAAGGTGCAGCCGATGGCCTCTAAATGCAGAATAAGCACCAGATTTAAAAAGTGATATCATAAATTAAATATAGATCTGTTATTTATCACTACATCAACAAACAGGTGCATAAGTTTCAAGAGGTTTGAGTTTCCACCACATCCTTGGTGTGACAGTGAAAACACAGTCCTGCATCCTATATTCACCTTCTCCAGATCTTATACACTATTAGAGGGTTGATTTATAATCTTTGGAATTGATTGATGCTGTTTTTATAAATTCAAAGTAAGGACACAATAAGGTTGGAAGGCTTTTTGAATTTTGGTGGCAGATTATACTGCACACAGCCACATACTTTGTTTTGTAATTGATAGCTCAAATGTGGCAGGAAAAATAGCTTTGGCAGACAGTGACAGACAGCATAGTTCAATATCTAAAAGTAAGTTTGATGATTTGATGCCGCTTTGCTTTGGCTGGTACAACAGATCAGTCTTATTGTCCTGCAAGCAAAATGTGGAAAAAGGAGACCCAGCAAAACAGACTCATCCGGCAACAAACACAATTAAAGATCGAACGTTAGAAAAGGCAACATTCAATAGCGGTAAGAATGAAAAGTGACAGCAGTTAGTAAACCGAATTAAAACAGGGAAACCTATAGATAAGAGTTCAAATTAGGACAACAATGCTGGTGAATATAGAGGGAGCAAATTAATTTAATTCTGCATAGTTTAAACACAAATGTGTGGATCTGTTGCACCTGCCCCTGAGGTGTTCATGCATCTGTGTTAAAGGGAGCAGTCTGAATGTGTGGACTGCTCAGCTCACACAAGAACCAGATGAGGCTAAAATGCGATAGAGAAATTATTAACTGACCATCAACGCTTTGGTGACGGTTGAATTTGAATGGGCAATGCACAATGACTACCTGCCTTTTTTCCCCCCCTGTGCTCATTAAGCGGGCATGCAGTCTGCAACAGAAAACAGGCTGCATTTCATCGTGAAACTCAAACAACAAACACTGGCAGCACAGTGACATTAAAGCTATATGTGGGAATGTATCAATGGTGTGAACTGATGTTGTGTTTAAATACCACAACTGCACCGTGTTGTCTTTTGATAGAAGATGATGTGTTAGTGATCAGGGGATGGCGTGGATTTCAACTCACGGCCCCTTTTTTGTGTGTACAGCACACTGTACATGAAGTTGAGCTAATTGGAGACAGTAATTAAGACACAAAGGCACATAGAGAGAGAAAATATAAATCCTTGATCAGCATTTGTAATTTAAAACAGGTTTATTTGCTTGTTCACCATCCCTTGTGCTCATTGATTTTTCTCCCCCCGTCTCTTAACTCTGCTGTCATTTTAGATGCTGCAGTCACATGACTGGACTGAGCGTAACACACACCTGGCTGGATGAACACACATGGTGAGAGAAAAGGGGGGAAAAAAATCTGATAAATTTGTCAGCCGAGCCACAGGATACCTGGGTTTTTAATTGTATTGGACAATCTTCATTAGATAGATTGAACACTGGTAGAGATCGAGGCAGCGTCTCTTTCAAAAGCCTTTTTTCCGGACGTGGTTTTTCACATTGCACAATCAAAATGTCAGCCTATACCTTGGTCATTTGTAACATAATAAGTCGCAGTCGATGGCTGCAGTGCAGCAGCGTGCTGGGGGAAGGGCAAACAGTCTGTCCCCTTTAAAGGGATTTTTAAAGAGTCTTGATTAGAAAGTATAATGAGATACCAAAGACACAGCAAAGATGATCTCTCCAGAGACTGATGGAAAACAAATTAAGATGGTGCTTTTGTTTTTAATTATTATTTTTCTATCAGTCCACAGCGAGCTCAATATACCCCTAAGGCACAGGAGTTGGACTCACTGTCATTGATTTAGTTTTTTTCTTTCCTGACATAATTTAAGTAATAGAGATTTTAATCATGTCGGCACACAATGCTCTGATCCCTTCAGCACCAAAGCCTCCCAGCACTGCACGTGCATTTGATTTAGAAAATGGCACAGCGTCTGAGCTAAAAACTGCGTACGTTCATCACACTTTGCATCTGTGTGCGTGTGTGCTGTCAGTCCTGAAAATCTGCCGCACCATGTGAGCGGTCAGATAGGAAAATGTAAGCCTGTACTCAGAGTCGCACTGTGTCTTCTTACGCAGCAGTTACAGTAGCTTTTTTTTGCCTTGCATTGAAAGGGAAGGCCAATGGTGGACAGTAACTCAGTACATTTACTCAGTACTGTACATACATACTACTGTACTTGTACTTTAAGCTATTGGCAGAGCTGTTAACAGCTCCGCCAAATAATGATTTTTCCCTCTAAATGTCTTACATGGTCTCATAAATGTCCCAATATCTCACCAAAAATCACAGATTAGAGGAAAAAGTTCAAAAATTTGGAGCAGATTTGTGTATAAGACGTTTGTCCCATTCATCATCTCCTGACCCCTCAGGTGTATCTGGTGGCCCTGTATATAAAAATGTATATAATGTAGCTCCAACTGGCTCCAACTGCAGCAGCTACAACAGTATCGTGCTGCTTACACACTGATGCTTCAGTATTAATAATTTAATGATGTCATATGTAATGATATAACAGTCAAAGGGACCAAACCAGCACTTTTACTTTAATACTTTAAATACATACATTACATACATTGCTGCTAATACCTATGTATTTTTCCTGAAATGGAATTTTTCATGCAGGATTTTTGCTTGTGATGGAGTATTTTTACATTGCTGTATTGGCACTTTTACTTAAGTAAGGTATTTGAACACTTCTTCTATCACTGGGGATGGGAATAAATAACCTAATGCAAATATTTTTAAAATATATTTCATTCTGTATATTAAAATTACGACAAAGAAAACAAAGTCAAGTTTAAGCATGGTTGTAAAGAGCGTAGTATGAAATGCCTTGACATGAGATAGAGTATACTGCTGTTTATCCCGAATGGCCGGTCAGAGAGCAGTCATCTAAATAGTGGCCTTTGTTTTCCTCTGTTAATTGGAGCATGTTCCAGGATGGTGAAACACGAGACTTCCAGGACATGAGAAACAGATGCTCTACACTCCCATGTGCAGACACCTTCCCCGGAAAAGACAGGAACATGAATAGAGGTGGACAGAAATGACAGATATCTAGCAGGAGGAAAAAAAAGAAGAAGAGGGGATTGCGGTGCAACCAGAAAGGCAGGAACAGAGCTGACCTGTTCTTACACACAGGCCAGAGTCTGGCTGTTTTTCTACGTATTTACACGTCACAGTTTAGTTGTATTTTTGTTGTTGTTTTTTTTTGCTCACTCTCAGGCTTGATGAACTTATGTCTTGTGATCCGGCGTGGCTCACATTTTCATTCCATCTGTCACGCCACTGTATGCCATATCTTATTCATGCATACCAGTGTCCATCTGATTAGTCATTCTGGGTCAGTGTAGAGCTCTCCCTGCTCCAAGCAGTGGTGTGGCAGATGTGTGGATGAGGTTCATTTGCAATTATTTGAGCGAAATTAGGCCATTACAGCCATTGTGACGAGACAACAGCCCCTCTGTGCTAATAAAAGACAGACATCCTCAGTTTAACAGAAAAGGCCATTTTAGGGACATTAACAGAATAAATCACTTAAGTTGCAATGTGTTTGCAAAAAAAAACTTCAAAAGGTCCATCATTGATTAAATTCAATAATTTCCCCAAAAAATCAAATGAGGCTTTTTAGTATATTAGTGCTCTAATTAATTATGACAGCTATAATTATCATAATTATGCCTGTGCAGGAAAACAAATTGAAGAAAACCTTTCTGTCGCATGTCAGTGCATGTTTTTCTCTGTTGTAGCTGCTGAACACTTTTCTGCGACATTACAACAAACCACAAATGCGTGTAGATTCAGCAGACGCGATAATCAGACTGAACTGCCATTTTGTTTTCACATCGTTATTCATTCTTAATTAACTCCAGGGGAAAAAAAGGGAGGAAGAAATCTGAGATGAGGGCAGCAGTTCGGAGAGCTGGAACCGGACTGGAACGTGAACACTGAAGAAAGGAGTGTTTTACAATCACTCTTCACGCTTTCCAAATGTATCATTCAGGCAGACGCTCACAATCACAGCAATCAGCTTTTATACCTCGAGTGTATTATACTTTGTTGCATATTCATGAGCGCAAATCACCCTTTGGCCTTTTAAATTTGAGTTTTGAGAATAAATACGTGCTGAAATCTAACCAATCAAATCTCTTTAAAAGCCCCACTATGTAAATTTTGTGTGTTTCTTCTCCTCCAGCGTCCAGTACATGCAGTCACGTTGATACACAGAACACAATGTGTGACAGAATTTAAAAACCTTTACAGATATTGTGGTTGTCCAGTCATTATTATATTAAGACCTGTCAGTCACTTCCTGACTGATTGTTGTGTTTTTATTTTTGGTGGTTTGGCTTTTGTTCATATTTGAATCAGGAAATGAGCGTTCAAGCTCTGTTTAAGCAACACTTTCTCATTATTTTTTTTACTAAATAAAAGCAACAGTTTTAACATGTCCAGCCACACATAACCCCACACATGGCCCATGTAGCTCCAGTCTCACACCTCCCACACAGCAGTCATGGTCTTTTCCCGTCCCATTTTGATGCTTGGGCCTTCATCTTGCTTAACATGTTGATTATTTGCCACTGCAGCGACACCACATGACCTTCTTAATCATCAAGAGGACTTTCACCTCAGCTTGGAGACAAGATAAGCTTTTTTTTTTTTTTGCATCATATTACTTTGTGTTCGTGTTTAAAGGTACATTACCTCTAGACTTCATTTCATCCAGAAAATCTAATTGGTTTGCCATTTTAAAAAAGTCAGTCATCTTACAGATGGTTGTCCAAACAGCATCAAATTTATTATCTTACACATTCATTAGTGGAAGAAAACCCCGACCCTGCACTGTCGGTGAATGGACCTGACAGAAATGTGATTCACTGTCCCACCTTGTGGCCAAATCTTGAAATGACCTGGGACGCTTTGAGGGAGAAGGCTGCTGTCGTGGTTCTTCATTAGTCTGCTACATCAATAAATGTCGGACGCACGAACGCCTTTGATAATTCAGAACCTGATGTTAAAAACATCAAGGGAAAGCACTCAACAGAAAGAGGCATATGCAGCCAAAATTTAAAGAGAATTTGTTAGATGACAGACTTCTTGGAGGTCTAAAAATAGGCGTGCATGAATGGGAACAAAAAAAAAAAAAAGGAGAGATTTCCTGCTGATGTCTCTCAGTTCTGTTTCATCTTGGCCCACGCTGGGATGTCAACAGTGCCACTGGACATTTGGAGGGACCGACACTCTTCAGATGACAGTGATTTAGATATCCTCTCTGAGCTAATTAGACTCTATCCCCAATTTCAGTGTCCTAATTTATCCTTTTCTCCTCAATTATGCATTGACATATATATCAAACAGGAATGCTCTATGTAGATCACACAGAATAGAGAGAAGTCATTTTTCTCAGCTGGACAGCCCAAAGCTGGAAGGAAACATATCACTGGCAGCATCCTACAAGAAATACTTCTTGTTCCTGCCTAATGCAACTTTCTGCTCAGATCAGTTCAATAAAAGTGAAAGCCTGTCTTATAGTCAAACATATTTTATTTATTATGAAAAACGCACGAGGGCTCAAATCTTGCCAAATCAATCTTAAATATTGCACAAAAGCATTCATGCTGTTCAAAGTGTATGACAGTTTTAAGAGGGTTTATTTTACACAATGTAAAAAGGTTTATTGTTATCATTCTGCAATGCAAACATTACAAATCTTGATTGTCGTTAATGTCGCAATTTCTTATTTCCATAGATAAAACCTTGACCACTCTGCCGAGACTGCATAAAAATACATACAGTATCTTTTGACCAGGTAAAAAATACAATAAGGGCAGATGAACTGTGAGTGTAGGAAATTTTCACTACAGCCACCTTGAAAATATCCTGGAATGAATGAAGACAGTTTCATCTGTTTTTTTTTTTTTTTTTTAATCAAATGTTGGCTTTATAGGCCACATTTGGGCCAGTCTAACACCTGGTCACAAGAAAAACTCACAGAATGCAGGGAGATCGCTTAGGACGGCTTTCCATTTCAACATATATTACCTGGAAAAGAATCTCTTTAACGGACTGTGCAAATTTACTTCATTTAACGAGTGGAGTAACAGGGTAATTGCTCATACTCTATCTATTTACATGTGCCCTTGATAGCTTGTGATATGAGAATTCCCGTGTCTCCGAATACTGCTTAAAAAGGGACACTCCACTGATTTTACACATGCTAAAAAGGTCAGTTTACTCGTCGTGGCTGTTTAATCATTTCTACTGAGGGTTTTTAAAGTCTGAGAAAATAACCCTTGATGATGTTCGTCAGGGATATTTACACATTTGTAACAGAGAGCCTGTGTTACAAACTGGGGGTGTGCAGCATTAACCAGGCAGGCAGCTTCTAATGGAAACATGAGATTGGTTGCATCATGTGAAATGCAGAATCCAGCACTTTTGGAGACTGAACTTTAGGATGCCCGAGTCTCCGCTGCACCAACTGACCATTCTTCGTTCAATCTCCCTCTTGTTAGTTTATGGGAATGCAATACTAAATCTCAGGAGTAGCGCTCTACGGGAAAATGTCTGTCTGCTCTGGAAAAGTATATTCATTCAATTTTCTTTCAATACGCAAGAGTAAGTTACGTTTAATATGCAGGACAGAAATAATGATCACAAAAGAAAAGTATAGTGCCTGATAATAAGCTGATGTTACATCAAATCACAGATTGCGGATGAAAATGCACCAATCTCAGAAACGTAGACGTGATTCTATGTTAGCGCAAATGACAAAAAAGCAGAAGTAGTGAGATTTAGTTTTAGTTTTAGTTTATGTGCCACAGTGAGAAGTTAGTACCAGAGTAAGCCTGGTGTCAGTCGTCACACAATCACACTACATTATTCTGAATCATGGCATTGAAGCGTGTTAACCCAAAACTACTTCAGTTAGTGGTTTTTGTTGTTTGTTTTTAGAGTGGACTTATCTTTGCATGAACCCACACCACCCAGTGAGGAGGGCCAGATGCTTTCTACTGTGGAAGAGAGAGAAAGTTCTCCTATGGCACACTGTCAGTCTCCTCAGCCTCCACCAGGCAGGACCGGTCCGTTTCCAGGACTCGGAACGGAGGGTGGTACTCGAACGCAGTGAAGATGCTGGAGCCAGGACTGTGCTTCTGGTGCAGGAACCAAACAACGGCAGAGACTCCCACGATAGCCACCACGCTGAGAATGACCAGGGCGGACAGCAGCGCGCTGGGCTCTGAGGAGGACAAGTAACAATGCAAGGAAGGTCACTACCATAAACACGAAATCACAGAGGAAGAAGTAAAGAAATTGTGAAAAGAGGCTCAAAGGTCGACTTACTCCGCTTGGCTTCCTCAGCTTCTGGGGGAAAAAAAAAAAAAGCATAGTAAGGTCAGTTGAAAACAATCCCAACTCACATTAAACTAAAATCCTTTCAAAAACTCTGGAAGACATTTTGACATATGTGTTGCATAAAAAAAGAAGACTTAAATCTTACTCTGATCCGTCTCGCAGATCACGCCATTCTCTACGTCATCCAGGCAACTGACATTTTCCCACTTCCCTGTGTTGCTGTGCAGAGCCACACATGTATCCAAAGGCACGAGGTCGGACGGAGAAGAGCTGTCCTCCCAGTTAGTGAATCGCACCGGGTCTTCGCCAAGCCACCTCATCTCGTCATCTGAAAAGACGCACCAATCAGTAGTCCAACAGGCGTGCCAAACGCTAGAACAGGTAATGTCAACCGGTAGTCTCCATTCTGCTCTGCTTACAAATAATGTTGACAGATATTCAATATATTAATAATATTCACACTAACTGAGATTGAAATTTTGAGATTCTGGTGGCTTCATCCCAGATGATGCCTTCAATGACTGCTTCAGAAAAACAGGATTTCAAGAATTTGTTCCACAAGTCCTAAAAGTGCTCAGACACATGTTGATAATTTGACCTTATGTTGAGACTTTTTAGTAGAATTAACAGTATGTCAAACCCCAATGCAGAGACAAATGATCACTTACAGAAAATGATCAATGGACTTTGAAACAGAACGCTTTCTAATTATTACAAGCAACAGCATCAAAGAGCCAGTGCCATTTTTCCACCTTCCTCCACACAGGTGTAAAAAAAGATTGTTTCCCTATCTGATTACGATAGAGAATCAGAGTTTATCTTATGGAACTTATCCAGCTTGTATTCACAGTCCTCCGCTCACATGGTACTTACTGTTCGTGTCATAATACATTCCCAACCACACGTTGACAATGCCTTTCCACACCGCTGGGCTATATTTAATGACAAAGTCATTCTCCTCCGCACTCTGGACGGTCAAAAGCTCTAGAAAAAGCAGAGCAATGTACAATAGGATCACACAGACACACACACACACTGAGAACACAACGCTACTGTCATTTTGTCTTTGAGAAAATATTTGAAAATAAAATATCTCTGGTACCAAATCCTTGGCAGAGGGTTTTTGCTCTCTGAAAAGTGTAGGATTTGATTTTGTCTTCCTCTCCGTGGACAAAGTGGTAGCATTTGTCCTGAAACGGCACCCAGGTGCGTCCGTCTGCTGGGCAGTCTGAGGAAAATCATGGGAGACAAGGTTTGACACCTGACCGATGGACGTTTCTTTTAGCTGTGTGCATCTGTGCAGAATGATTCAGAAGCTCCAGGAAGGATAATGAACACCACACTAACATAATCAAATCACCAGTTTAAGTATATAATGCTTGAATGCCAGTGAATACAATCCCACACGCCCCCAACAGACTGTGGAGCTGAAACTACGTCAGTTAGTTTCAACTTGTGACTTGTTCCCCTTTATCAGAGCAGTTTGTGCCTGTGTTTGGAAAATGGTGACAGGACTTTCCGGACTGTTCCCTGGACAGTTTGTTGAGTTCTGCACCTGTTATTTACAATCTGATTCTTTCCCTATGGAGCTCTGTTGCCTAAGGTTGCTTTTAAAACTCATATTTCTCTTAGTTTATGAGATGTCTAAACAGTGTTTTATGTAGAAATGGACTAGCTAATATTTAATGACAATATTTGCTCCACATGTCACAAATCTAGTCCACATAAGGGGATTTTGTACGTGATCGCTGCACATCAGCCACGATTAGACACCTTAAAGGCAAAATCTAAAGAATGCTGTCCTTCAGTGCACCAGGCCCCAGAGGGAAAACACGGATTTTAATGTTATATTTGCGTTTCGCAATACAGGCAAACACACTGCTTTGAACTGACGCGTAGGAACAGTTTGTGATTGTTCAGAAGTTCTGTTTCCATACACCAAACATCAGTGTCGACATTCAGGAAAGTTGGTTTGGTAACAGTGATGCATGTTTAGTTGCAGTCCGAATCTACTGACACGGCTTATCGAGAGAAACCTTGCGCTGAACAAATACAAGAGCAAAACGCTCAGAGTTAAGGGCACTTGGTGTAGCGCGGGCCTACGCGATGCTAAAAACAACCACAGCTACGCCTGCGACTGACAGAGGCGAGAAGGCAGCTCGTCCAGAGCCAAGGTTCAGTTTTTAAAGGCTTACCTCCCGTCAAAGTCACCTGCAGCTGCGTACACAGCACAAACACACAGCACAACACCGAGCGGGGGCAGCGCTTTCTCTTCGCGGACTCCATGACGGCGAGGACGCAAGAAATCACGCAGCTCCAACACTACTTTTCTGACTGTTGCACGACTCAAGTGTCCGCGAGGCAACGTGAGCGAGATCCCACCCACACGCGCGCACACACACACACACACACACACACAAACGCGCGCGTGCACACAGGCACACGCACTTGCGCACACATTTACAAAGCACGCGCAAGCAAAAGTCTCAACACAGGGAATACAGTAAGAAGCATTAATTTCACCATCATTATTATATTATTTACAAAAAGTTGATACTTGTTGCATTGCTGGAGATAACAGCCAACAACAACTTCTGCGAGTTTATTACAAAAAGCATGTGGACACTTAATGCAAATTTAGGCCAATGTTGAGGTAAAGCTTCTTTGATAATTCAGCCGTTGTGTTTGTGTGCAGTTATCCTCCAGGATCAGGTTATGTTGCATACAGGAACCTCTAGGTGGTGCTGTGCGCGCAGTGTTCATCACACGAACTTGCATTATGCAGATATTTTTCACTAGATTCCATCTTCTACCTTTTCACTGTTATTTACAATAGTAGATTTATCCTGAAAGAGCCTTCTCATATAGCCATCACTGTGATATGTGTTTAAAAATTGGAAAGATTGGTATAAATTGGCAGCTTTTAGAGTGATATATTTCATTGTTTTTATTATTATTTATTTGCTATTATTTTTGAGGTCTGATGATACCTACATACGTTTACTTCAGTAGTTTTTGTCAGTGCAGGAATTTTACCTGTAACAGAGTATGTTAACCAAATTTTCCCAGGATTAATAAAGTTGATCTTATCTTATCTTGTCTTGTCTTATTTTCACAGTGTGGTATTAGCAGTTTTACCTAAGTGAAGGATCTGAATGCTTTCTCCACCACTCCTTCCGAAACACGTAAAACAGCATTCAGTTTAAAGGCTCCTGTCACATTTATCACACATTAAATCCAAAACACCAGGGTTTGGCACAACAGCCTGAAGACTTAATTGATATGGAAAGAAACATATTTAGTCCTGAAATGCTGAGATGATTAATCACCAGTCAACTGATTCATTGGCAATCAAAAACATTCCCTGGTTCCAGCTCCTCAAGTGTAAGGATTTGCTGCCTCTCTCTGCTTTGTAGTAAACTGAATATCTTCAGGTTTTGTACTGTTGGTTAAAAAAAAAAAAAAAAAAAAAAACAAGATGTTGGAGGTCAAGTCAAACTCAAAGAAACTGTGACCAATTTTTGTCAGTTTATAAAATAAACCATTAGTTGATTAATTGGAAAAACAATCAGTACATTAACTGGTGATGAAAATAGCTTTTGTAGCACTAAACATACTGTATGACTATAAAATGACGTCATATTGCATTATGTTCTTAGTGTGTCTATTATTCTGGACAAATTATGGCAGCAAAAAGTAAACAGAGTGAATCAACAGCTCTCTACAATGGTCACAAGAAAAACTGAAGAGTGTAAGATCTGCACTGGTTGTATTTATTGCTGGGGTAGTGCAGCGTGTGTCCACCCCCTGTGTCTATCAGTAAGTCTGTAAGTGTCAGTGTGCTCTAATAAATACTGCTGTAATGAGCCAACAGGGCTGCCTGAATATTCACAGTCAGTGTGGTTTGTTATTACCTTTCAGGATGTCGGTGTACAGAAAACAAGCAGTTCCTGCTGTAGGTATGTAGGCTGTTTCCAACCTGAGCAGGTGAGGGAGGGGACAGCAGAGAGCCTCAGGGGCAGGGTGGTTGTTGTTTGGTGGGGGGGGGGTTTCAACTCCGCTGCCTGCAGGCGCAGGTGGCACAAGCAGAGACAGCTGGAGCGCGAGTTTTGCTCCTCGTCTGGAGCTGGTGGCTTCCCGTAGGGTGGCACAACACCCTGCAGGATACTGCGGGGACCCATCTGCCATGGTGAGGCCTGCTCACAGACGCCCCCATGCACCCACCCTACGCCATACCTCCTGATACCCATAACTCACCCCGCCCAGGCCATGCTTGTTGTCAGTGCTACCATGTGACAGTGTTAACATGGTCCTTACCAGGTCCTCACCCTGTGGGCTGAAAGCAAAGCAGCTCATAAAAACTGGTGGAGCAGCTCAACAGAGCTACAGTGCAACTATATTAAGATCTTGCTCAGAGTAAGACGGCTGAGGAGTAACTTTGAGAGGCGAGGCTGAGCTGAAGTTCAGTTCTTTGAATTGATGACAGGACCTGGAGGCAAATATTGTACTTTTTACTCCACGACATTTGTCGGACAGCTATAGTTACAATTTTTTATACCCTTCAGTGAAAATCATGCATGTCCAGATTTGATGATTTTGATTATTTGTAATAAACTGATGCATTGCTGTAGATAAAATGAGTCAACAGCATATAGAGGTTAAAATTAGCACCTTACACATCTACAGCAGTAAAATGCAATTAATGTAGGGCAAGGGCAAGACATTAGGACAAAACATTATTTTCAAGTTGTCTCAAGAAAAATTATCAATGAACTCATGCATGTTTTCCATTTTCTGATTCAGCCAGATTCTTTGTTAAACATAAATTGATTTCTGACCTTGGATGCTGCAGCCAAGCTCCAGTAACAGCCATCATATTGCATTTTTCTGTTCAACGATCTAAAAACTGGCAGACTACACAAAAGATGTTTTTACATAATTTCATCATTAACCAACGCAAGGTAAGCAGGAGGAAGAACACTTAGCTCTCCTCGCCAATAAAAAGCAGACTTACAACAGATTAAAAGTTGAAAATTTTTATTCAAAAATGTCAAAGAAATGAAAAGAATAAACCTTAGGCAACAATCTACTGAAAAAAAAGTCTTTGGCTTTAACAAACACTACAAAACAAAAATACAGAGGAAAGATTCCTTAAACTGTACATACAAGCTACCACTGGCAATTGTGTGGCACGTGTAAAAAAAATAAAAACAACACACTTTCATTTAGCTCTATGAAAATCTCTTATTTCCTCAAGCTGTCTGTACAAAACTCTTCATAAATTAGAACTTTTTCATATAACTTAATGACTGTTCAACATGGTGGTTACTTATATGAACAATTTTTATATGATGCACCTCTGCAACTCTTGACCCAGATACTATGGCACTTGGTTCAGACACCACTAGCAGCATAAACCTCCACAAGACAGTATTACTTCTCAGTCTCTAGCATTACATGGAAATCTCAAGTATAATCATGGCGGCCCTTTACGTTTGTTGCACACCCGAGCTAACTACAGAGGAAATGCTGCTGCGAGTTTGTCCAGACCCAAGACAAAGCAACAGACATGTTTGTTCCAAGGAGCGCAGATCCAGTGAACACAACGCTTTGTTGTCATTGTTGGTCTTTGACTTCTTAGATCAGCCTCTGGAATCTATTGCCATAAAAGCAGCAGCTCTTTTCAAACTATGACACCGACTGTGTGAACATGAGTAGAAACAGGTTGTCGCTCCACCACCCTCATGATTACAATAATGCATCATTAAAAAAAGAAGAAAAAAAAAAGGTTTGAGGAAAATGAAAAGGTATTTAAAACAACCTATAAGGAAACAGCTGTATGCGGCCAGCTCCTGAGCGTGGCATTTGGTCTGGAAGGGCGGGCTGGACCTGCTAACCCGACCTAGTACAGAGGAGAAAAAAAACTCTGAGGTAGATAACTGGTCTGACTGACCACCAGGTCGAATCACAGGCTTATTAGAGGACACATGATCAAAAAGCCTGCTTTAATCCACTATGATCAAAAAAATACTTAGGTTATTTTCTTTCGTGCTTTATCGTCAGAGCCAAGCGCTGTCCTTTCATTGTTTACTTTTTTGCTTTTTGACTGAATCTTAACTAAAATGTTGCATTTTTCTTTAAGTATGAAATTCATCTGTGGCACTTGTTGGATCCAGGCCTTCCTTCATCCTTGCGTGTGTGTGTGTGCGTGTGTGTCCATTCTGTACTTACATCTACTAATGACAGCTGAATGTACGTATACAAAGAAGGCACACTGTCCAAACTGCAATCTAGTTTGCAGAGTCACTTCTGTCCAGGTTCAAGAGACGAATGATGCTATTTCCTCTGTGTACTAGCTCACAATCTTTGGTGAAGTAAACTACAACTGAAAGTGCCAGGTTTGTTTGTTTCCTATCAAAGAGCGAGGTGCAATAAAATACACGTAATCATCTTGTTTTACCCCCCAACTCACTGAACTAAGTTCTATTACAAGGCTTTGATGAGTTTTTTTTTGCACAATCATAAGTCTATGTTTTCCTGTTAGTTTTTTTTTTCAAATAAAAGTGAAAAAGACACACCCCATCAAAATAACAATTAACATCACCCATCAAGACAAAAAAACACGATCGACTTCTCGTTCCCCCACCCCGCCAAGTTCAATTTCAGCTATTCTACAATACCAAGTAATCAAAAAGGCAAGATTCAAAAGGTGATCTTTCAGCAGAATTTCTAACACATTCCAACATCCAGAAACATGTATGGTCTTCTTACTAAATAAATATTCTTCTACTTCTACTTTTCTATCAGTTTTGGGAAGGGAAAAGCAATAACACATAGATTTCATGAAACTACATTGCTCATTTCCGAGGCAATAGCGCCCAGCACTGTCCGCTTATTGCCGCTCTCTGTGGTGGTATGTACAACTACTGTATCAAAACTGTGAAGGCAAATTTTAATCAGACAGCAAGATCAATCTAAAGTACTAAGAGAAATCACTTTACAAGAAAACAACACTGAACACTTCACCATGGCAACACTCACACAGCAAGCACAAAAACATCATTTGCAAAATATCTGGCTGAAAAAAACCTTCCAACAAAAAAAAAAAAAAAAGAAATCTGGAAATATTAACAAAAGACATATTTATTATCATGCACTTTGAACAACCAGTCACATGATTCTTTCTTGTATCCTGCGGCAATCCTTGGTAAAAAATAAACGTTTTCTAGTATGAAAATAAAACTTTTTCAAAACTTTCTTTTAAATATATTTTTGAATCACTTGTTGAACTCAGATATTCTCTCTGAAAATGATACCAAAAATAGTCTCACTTTAACATTTGCAGAACCTGTGCAAAACAGTGAAAATATCCTTAGCATCCATTGCTTTCACAGACAGGATTGTTTCAGCTGTTGAATGTTACCTCCGCACTACTTGCTTTGTTGGTAGGAATATGGGGAATGATTGCCGGATGAGTCCACCTGTGACTGGGCACCATTTTCCTGGAAGAGAGTGTAAAATAAGTCTTCGCCACTGCCATCTTGCTAGTAATGACCTGCTCTCGGAAATGAAGATGTTCCACACACATGACGCTGCACTGATGTTAATGCACATACCTCTACAGGAACGGCTGATGTCTGCATGTGTGCATACTGTGGGATATATGCTCCTTGCATAGCTGTGTTGGCAGCCATGAACTGCACAAAAAAGGAGAGAGAAATAGTCATATATAGAGCATGCTCAATATCTATACACCTTACAGATTAATGAAGCGCCTTTTAACACCTAAGTCTCAAATAAGGATGTGAGAACTCATTTCTGATTGCATGCAGAGTTCTCTCACCGTTCCTGCACTGCCCAGAGAGAGGTGACTCATCTGCTGTGTCAGCGGGGCCATCATAGAAGTAGGCTGTAGTGACATAGATGGGTCCATAGAGGGCGATATCACTGTACCCTGGAAGGAAAGCGAGAGCAGAGGAGAGGAATGTATGCAGCTTTTGCATTTACACACTAAAGGAAAATATTCCTCAAAAAACATATTGAATGGAGACTGTCACAAAAGGCAGAATGCAGAATATCTGGGAGGTAACTGTATCATGAGTTTTGTAGGATTGGATTTCAGAGAAACTGAGTAACCTTAGACTTCACATCTAATGCCCACAGCAGAAGGTGAATAGTCACTTGTTGAGCAAGTTGTCTATAAGCATCTTGGCTGGCCTGACGCATCTAGCAGTGTTTTCTCATCTTTGCTGGCTCGTTTTCAAAGCAAGAAAGGACTCTTCGCTCTCAATTCAAACCCATCTGTTGTAAAATATTCGGCATCTGTCATCAAAAACACAGCCTTACATAGCCTCTCCAAAGCAGTCGTTTCTACATTCCTATACAAACACTTTAGGACTGTAAATCCTCAAGGATCAGTGGCACCTTATGTGTAACTACTACTCTCCCATATTGTGTGTGTCTGTTTACAGAAAAATGTTTCAATTCTGTTATATCCACAGAGGGGGAAAAAAGAGAAAAGGGAGCCAGAGGGAGTTGTGGTGATGGAAAGAGTTTGTTCTTACTGGGTGCTGCATGATGTAGGGCTGATGAGGCACCCAGGACGGGTTCTGCACCTAAAACATCGCACAAACACACTCTGTAAACACAGTGACACTGAACAGCTGCTATTTCCAGAGATCACATGCTACTGTGGTTTGCACAGCAACAAGCATGAATGGCCACTGTTGCCCCTTGTCACACATTTAACCTCCAAAACCCCAAAGGACAAGTTCCTGATTATAAATGCTGATGTAAAAACAGAAATGCTCAGCTACTTTGTGTAAAACTGCTGAATGAAACGTTTCTTTGTTTAATCACAATATCAACGCTACATGCTCATCACTGAAGAGAAAGATTAAAACCTGGTATGTTGAAACTGGAGACATGTATGGAGACATGGACGTTTGGGCAATCATCCTGTTTGAGATACTGTATGCTGGTGGGAAAAATCTGTGGACGCAGAATAAAGTATATTTTAATAAAATAAAGTAAGTTAACTACAGATAAATATATACTGAGCAGCACTGCAGTCTAATCTGGTGTTGTATCTTACCCGTTTTGCATAGCAGCTGCACTGGGGTCATATGTGAGTGTCATTCCAGCCTGGGAGCAAAACAAGGCACAGGTTTGGCAACTCAGCCGAAGCACGTCACACCAAGACAACATCATCATACAGAAACTCTATTGTTTACAAAGCTGAAGGAAGGCGCTCTTGACACAAGACTTTATGATAAACAGCAGAGACCATAAGCAGCATTACAGCTCAATAAAAAGAGTGATAGATATCATGTAATGTATTCTGTTAAATGACTCTTCAGCAAGACAAGACAACAAAGAAGTTACTCTAAAGAGCCTCTGCTTACGGCTGTCTATTTGTAACACTTTAAGTGCAGCTGAAATGTGTGGTTTATTATTCCTAACTGGTCATGGATAATTGGTTTCCATCCATCCTGGGCACCACTTACCAGTCTGGAGTCACCGTCCCTTCCCCAACCCCGACCATTCTGGGCAAATTTATTCTGACTTTGTCTCTTTTTTTGTCCGCCATCGGCAAACTTGCACAGCAAGGGTTCAGGTGGTGCTAAAGAGAGAGAAGTGGCGAGAGAATAAAAGAAAAGGTTTGTCTTAAACAAACACTGTCACACACGCACACAGTGTTGTCTGTCATTGCTTGCTATACAGTCATTCACTCCCTGAAGCTTGGGAGTGCATTTACTGGCCAGCCTGGGAACACAGACATCTAATTTAGCAGCTGTGGGGCTGTAATCCCCTCCCTTCCCTAAAGGAGGCAAGGCCAGAGGAGACTATTTCAGTCTAATAATCCAATTAAAAAGCTTAAAGAGGGAGTGGAAGCCACACAGAGCAGCTCTCTCTCTCTCGTTTTCTTTGTCTGCGCTCTGCCACTTAGGCCTGAGCGTGTATGAGCTCTTTACCAGCAGACTCGCTGACTCCTGATGGACATTGCATGCATTCTAGTCAATACAAGGCAAACCCTGTAATTATCTTTCACATATTCTATTAAAGGCATGGTGGTTAAATTAGATCATTTTACATTGAGTTTTGGCAGCATGTGCCTACAAATGTAAGATAATTATATGTATATCTTACCTGGAACACCTGCAGGTGTCTTAATAAACTTTCCATTGAAGTGAGAGATGACTGCATCACATTTTTCAGTTGACTCCATCCTGAATTTATAAAAGACACACAGAGCATAACTACTTTTTACTGTGGTAACTGCAGTAAAAAGGGTGAGAAGGTACTTTCCAAGACCTGCTTCCTTTCTGGGTGGGTGGAAGGGGTAGTTCAATGTAAAAGACTGCAGGCACCATGTGTACACATGTTGTGTTTGCACCACTCAGACCTATTCATGCATACGCACACACACACACAATCATTCCTATGATGCATTATAGTATTTTTGTTTTGTCAAACATGACCCTGACCTTGCCTGGCAGGTATTTCAGTAGACGTCAGGTTGTGCAAGTACGACAGGCGGAAGCCAGCATTGCCACTATAATTAAGTGGCCCAGTCATTATGAAAGTATTTTTTAAAGGTGTTTCTATTTGTCCACACATGAACTGTTTCTCCCTCTGCCTTGTAATCAACAACATAGCTATGTGTTTTTAGGTTTTACCACTTTCTGCTTTGAGCTGCACGAGGTCCTTTATGGTGAGGAATCAGCAAAACCCATTTTCGACAATTTCAAAGTTGTTATATGTAATATTTTGAAACATCACTTTATCATTGCTAGCTGGTATCATTAATAGCCTGGATCTCAATTGTTTAGTACTGTTTATGCTACTGTATCTCAACATAAACACCACATTCCCTACAGTTTGTTACATATTGTTGTAAATGGGATATTGCCACTTGTCTCCTTTCCCCCGTGTCCTGACATCACTTCCATGCTACTGGTCCTCTTCCTATTGTCTGCTGTTCATGGGTTTCTTTTGACTATGAAACATCATCTCAGCTGGATACCATTTATTTAGTTTACTCATATTTTATATTTATACATATTCGGTATATTTTAGATTTATTAATGTTAAAATGCTTATTGTAGCACCAGTGAAAAACTGTTTTCTTATCATTGTTCCAGGACCACTGGCAATAAATTACACAAGGATCTCACCTTGCAAAGCCCACTCCTCTGCTGCCTCCACTGGAGTCCCTCAAGATGCGCGTGGATATGACCTGGCCGAAGTGTTTTAACATGTTCTCCAGTTCCTGCTCATCCATGGACAAAGGCAGGTTGGAGATGTACAAGTTTGTCGGGTCCTGTTCTTGTTGCTGTATGGTGAAAAAAAGGGAAAGAGGAAGCCAGAGGTAACGTAATTACACTACAGGAAAACACAAAAACATTCCTTTACTAGCATGTAAACTATAAGGAGGAAAGGGGGAAGGAAACAGAGGTTTCCTTATAGTTCCATATGATTTATCCCTGGAAATGGCTAAACATTTAATAGACTTCTACTATGAACCTCAGTTATGGGGTTATCATGTGTCTGCTTATCTCTGCTTCTTCCTGTCTGTCTCTGTTGGGGGTTTTAGGTAGTAAAGGGTCACTATGAGCAGTGATGAATAGAGATTTGCATGCAGCCCACGCTGGCTTAAGGCTCACATCAGCTGATTTCTTGCCGTATTTTAATAGCATCAGCAGAAACATAAGACACGGCTACGAGTCCCAGAGGAGCGGCCTCTCACCATTAATATTCATCAGCGCTGTGCTGTTCAGAGTCAGCTACAGGGACAGGCTGGATTACTAAAAGTAATGCACTGACAGAAAAATCAACATTTCAGAATTAGAGGACAATAAATGAGCCACAGCCTGCGCTGCAACAAAACCCAGGGAAGGTGAACACAGTCTTTGGTGGCAGAGGCGAGCGAGCCATTATACTGTGTATGCCACCAAAATCATTCCCAGTAATAACAGGATGCTGATTTCTTATTATACGTTATACACCACTTCATCAGAACCATGGTCTTTATTGTCACATCTTAATCACTTATTATTACACACACACATTTCATATATATATACAATATATATATATATAAAAGGGTTTGAAGATGAGGTGATTGCGACTCATTACCCGGAGAAATGTGGAAAAGCTCAGAGAAATGCAGGGACAGAAATATGGCAGTGAGTTGAGACTAGTGTTTGTGTTTTGAATGGGTCACCACCCATCAGTCAGTCATTAACTGTGACTAACACATGCTGAAGAAGGGAGGTGCGGCTGATGGAGGGGTGTTACTCTTTGCCTTGCTACAGAGACAGGGAGTATAAAATGCTGTAAAAGTTATGTGATCTACTGCAAATATGCTGTCACTTGGCCATTTGACTAAAAGACTGAAATTCTGATGTAGGTATGTGAATGGAAAATGCAACTAAGATATATATATATGTGTGTGTGTGTGTGTGTGTGTGTGTGTGTATGCACGTATATGTATACGTATACACACACACATACATACACACACACACACAATATGTGTATACTCTTAACTTTTACTTAACCAGGGTATGTTAGGTTAGTATTTATGCATTTTTTAGGAACAACAACTTTCACACCTGGTTGCCCAGTACAGCCTCAGTCTTATCTGTGCAGCTCCATTGGAGCAGTTGGGTTGTTAAGTGACTACAGCGGTGGTAATAAGGGACAGGCATGTGCTGCTCTTTCATTTCCCTCACCCACATTTAGCCCGCTGATCCAGGGCTTGTACTGCAACTTTCTGGTCACGAGAAACAATATAAAAACAACGCTGTTCCTCCGTATATTTCATCTACACAACTAAACAATGATGACAATTTTGCCTATATTAAATTATCTTATACGTGTGTTAGGTGAATCCCTTGTATGTATACAGAGAAAGAAAGGCACATAATCAAGTATCACAAGACACTCATTGAATTAACGTGAAGTAAAAAGAAGGGAAACTCTTATCTGGCTACTTCCCACCACAATCCACTGAAATAATAATGAGAGAAGTCCCATTGAAGGGTGTCTGGGCAGATAAAAAAAAGAAAAAAAAAACAGGAAAAGGGACCTTTGTCAGAGAGTCCATTAAGCCCAAACAAGCTTCAGCAATAGTGAGAATAAAGCTGAAGTGAAAGGCTCACACTTTATAATGGCATTTACCTTCCACAATACAAAGATTAAACTTTGGCATGCCCCTCGAAGCTGCTCTATTTTAATTAAAAAAGTAAAATGGGTGCATGGAGGCATGTCAAGAAGCTCCACAGATCCCCAGACAGGGAAATGAGGCCAAGGGTTCTTGCTCAGTGCTCTATGGGAACTAATTTCCCCAAACCGGCTCCTGTTACCATAACAACACACAATTATTTACTTCCTTTTCTAATGTTAGTGAGAGTAGATGCCTTAGGTAATACAGTCCTAATTTAAAGCCCTTCAACTGAAAATCGCCTATATTATATTGTAATGAAATAGAGATAGATCTGTAGCGTATCGAAACCTTAAAAAGCCTGTCTATCCATATAACACCTTTAAAGTGGAATATTTTCTTTAACTTGACAATCTAATATAATAACTTCCGCTTGTCCAATGAAGAGGAGGAATTTGTCTGCAATGTTTTGTAATGTGTTTGTATGTGCATATTTGCAGTATGAAGCCTCATTTGCTGCGTGTTCATTTTTGAGAGGTTAAGGCAAGGCACTACAGGCTAAAATGCTGTTTTTTCATGCACTTGTCGACTTTGAGATTCTGGGCTATTTGCTTCTATTTCAGACTTGTGGAAAAAAATATCCAAAATACACATTTAGGTGTTTATTTTACAGTATCACTCATAGCCTGATTGATATGGCACTTTTATTCTTAAAAACTTGGTAAAATGGATTTTGTATGTTGACAGTTTCTGCAGTGATAAAGAAATATCCAAAATTCCCTCTGTAAAAACCTTTGACTCTAATATGTGAACTAAATGAGACAAGAATTTTGGACCTGGCTTTATCCAATGTTCAGATTTCTGTTGTGGAATTGTATGCACATTAGTGCATATTTAATCAGATACTGCCTTATTTGTAAATTTAAACATTACATTTTAGAAAACTTTTAATACAAAAAATAAGTGTCTTAAAGTAAGTAATTACCTGGGAAAGTTTCATGGGTATATCTATTTGTTAAAACTTTTACCCTATACCCTATAGTGTCTTGCCTTCTGTAAAATACGTCAACCAGCTGTCAGCAACACCAGTCGCTACACCCTCTGGTCTAACTATTGGTGCCAGTCACATCTGAAACCCTCCTGACGCCTGGCTGGGAGCTGTCGGCTGACAGAATGCCTTTGGGAACCATCGGTGATGTATATGTATGCAACACACACATATACATTATAAACCATATATATGAACACATCTAATCACTGAGGTACAGATTTGCTGAGAAAATGGTGCAGCACAAATATGACCTGTATAAACACTGTATAAATGATACTTTTCATTTTTAAATCGAGTCAAACAGACTCTATGGAAAATAAAAAGGAAAGAGATGAGGCAAGAGAATAAGACAAATAAGAAATAGAGAAAAAGACGGAGCACCGGCTCAGAGCGCAGCAGATGGAGGGTGGAGATGCTGTTGATACAGCAAATGTCTCACTAGAATACCACAGCTAAATGCAGTGTAATGCTCACTGTGACTGCCTTGTAAATAGAAAGAAGTAACCAACACTGTGACTTCACAGTTCATTAAACCTTGAGATCAAATTCATGATTAATGAACTCAAACCACAACAGCCTATTCACCTTTTGTTTGCTGTTACACAATAACCTGATAATGTGTTAATTAATCATTTTTGCAAATTGTGTGACTGTAGTGAATCCAGGAGAATACATAATCAGCCTGTGTTAACATATCTTCACTTATTATTTGTGCAGACCTCAATTTAAGACCGAGCTGCACTTTGCAAACACATGCACAATTGCAACTTGCAGAGTGCAACAACCTGGTGCAAATGTGTCACATTTACTCCTGAAAATGGATGCAAGTATTAGTAAATCTGGTGCTAAATTGTGCAAATGCCTAAAATTAAAAGTCTCATACATGCATAAATAAATACACACTGCTTTCAACACAAGCTTCCTTCATGATTCATTCTGATCTCAGAGTTACTGAGCACTCTACAGAACAAGGGTTAGGGAGCATGCACCCTACAGTCAAGGATTCCAGACCTGCTTTTTAATACCCCAAAGATTAGGTTTAAGTTGCCTGGCCAGCCAGATGGAGGAGAAACAGTGTTACTGGGTGACTGGTGTGGGTGTGGTATCAGGATTACACTGTAATGAATCCTCACCTTTGCCATCTGAGCTTGGACACCAGTGGTCTTCAGGGCAGCCACAGCCTTCTGAGCTGCAGCGGGACTGTCAAAGTCCACAAAGCCATATCCTGAGGAGACGAGCAGCGCAGTTAGAACAATACTATGTAGCCAGCACACATAGCGGCTGAGCCTCCATGTTATGTGGACTGACCTTTGCTTTGTGTGCTCATTAGTAGTTCTACCATATCACTATAACAAAGCTTTACATACAGTGTGCTACTATGTGATTTTACACTATGCATGTATACACTTCTGCATTTTATAGGTCTATCTTTCTGTATTTAAGTGTGTTTGTGTGTGTGTGTGTGTGTGTGTGCGCGCGTGTGCGTAAGCAGAGGTAGAAAAACGCTGAGGATGCAGATACCAGTACGACGTTCAGGTCAGCTCTTTGTCCTCGGGGGTACAAACAGGGTGAACCTATGGTCCTATCTTCTACTGCAGCTGCTATATTTAACCTATTCAAGCCAAATTATGGTGAATATGTCAGGGCTCTTTCAGCTGAGAAATGGGTCACATTGGTACTAAAAGTTTATTGTGAAACCTTATTATTATAGATATGTTCCCCATCGTTCTGAAACGAGTACGAAAAACAATGGCTTTTAAGTATTTTGTGAAAGTTTCTCAAGGTTATTGCTAAAGCCACCTCTGGCTTCTATTTAAAATTCAGCCAGACCTTTACAAGGTCTTTAACGGTGTCCCCTTTCACAGGGAGCCTTCGATTAACTGGCATCTGTATAATCCAGAGGAGAGTGACAAAGCATTCTCTTAATCCCATCAGCACTGGAGAGAATCGCTAAGTCCCTCTTTAGTTGGACAGGCAGTCCACTAGAACTGGACCAAAACCAATACTGTCACTCAGCAGGAAGAGGAGGAGTCAACCACTTCTTCCCAGGAACCACCCACAGCAGTGACACACCGACAGACAAGAGCTGAAGCTTAAAATAACATGAGCTGGGATCCAGCTTTAAGCAGCCTGGCTGCCTGTTTCCTGACTTGCCCATTTCATCTGAGAGAACTGCATAGCTGCTGAATGACTGACTGTTTTGTTGAAATTCACACACTGGAAGTCTACCACCTGTGGAGAAAATGATAGTGATATTCTCTCTTACAGTGAGCTGTTGATAATCCAGCAGGGCAGTTCATGAGATAAAAGAGGGTGGTGTTGGAAAGAGAAAAACAACTTCACACACCTTTACATTTGTTTGTAGTCTTGTCCAGGATGGCCTTTGTTGATACAATTTTGCCATACCTGGGAGAGGAACAGAAAGGCGAGGCATTGTTAGCTGGATTATGTACCAGACGGAGCCAGTTATAAAACACACAGAGCGGGAGGGTTGAGCAACAATCTATGACATCACCCTAAAAATATGAGAAACAGGAAGTGGTTTCCATGGGGTGCTGAAAACCCCTACCTCGTGAGTACATAGCTAAATAGTCCCCTTCTCTTTAGCCACACTGAACTTCAGTCACTGTATAAAGTCCCTTTTAGGAGAAGGCAGGCACTTGGATTGTTGGGATTATTAAATACTTTTTTTATATGGGGAGCGAGTGTTAACATATAATTACCGATTTAATTTTATATTTCCGAACACTGGTAAACTGTATACCTTTTTAATGGCACAATGCTGTCACAGATGACAACTCTTCCTCATTCACAGATGCTTGTGCGTATGTGCAAACCAGTGCCTCACCAAACACAGAGATTGTGACATTCAAAAGTCAGGTCTGGTTCATGTTGTTGCCATGGTTTCAACAGAACAGTCTCGGTATGCAAGCAGAAAGGAAAGTGCTGATGGTAACATCTGAGAGTCCCACATTACTACAGTGTCATTTCTTAAAAAGCACTTTGATGCGGGGGCTGTTAAAAAACTGACAGTATTGAGGTGAAACAGTAAAAAGTCTAAAAAGCTCATTTTACCTGTTTTTACTGTACATATTTTTGGTGTTGATTATTAAAAAATATATTGTTTTTATAGACATTTAGTTAACTGTCACATGAAGATAACAGAGATGTATAAACAAATCTATAGTTTCCATACTAAATGACATGCAGAAGAAAATCTCACAAATTTAGAGCAATGTATTGTAAGTAGGCTCCTTTACAAATTAATTTCTTTCAATGCCTATTTTCCACTACAGTGGACACACTCAGTCCATAGGTATCCTGTTAAAATTGATCTATATAATCTACAGTGACAGTGATACAAGCCGCAGTGTGCCGTGCAGTCAGCCAGGAGGATATTTTAGCAAGGGATTAGGCTAAATGCTAAACTGGGTGAAAGAGCATGACCTTATGACCTTTCCTTCATCTGAACTCTAATCTCAAATCATGTGCAGCTACAGCGTGTTTTTTGCTCTTACACTATCATCAAAATGTTGTACATTTACTTGAACCTGCACACATAGTTGCTCTGCACAATGTGTCCATGTACACCCTTAGCTTTAGGGTTATTCAGTGTGATTCTGAGAGACATTTTGAATGCACAGGTAAAAACAAAGTTTGACCATAGATTTACAAATACAGCAACAAACTGCACTTCAGGTCACACTGTAGCATTAATTACTTCTGTACATTAAGACAACAGAAAACTTTTGCATTTAGTTTGCAATGGTGTCCTCGTGATCTCGATAACTCACAAAAATGTCCCCCCTGTATGGATCAATCCTGATTTAAAAGTAAAAACACCCTCAAAGTTTTATATCAATCTAAATCTTCAATACAAAAGCTGCATGTCACGGCTGAGGCTAATTTCAATATATGATATATTTCTAAATAGCATTGGTAGCTTTGTGTTTGGGGCCTCAAAAAATCTAATTAAATCTACGAGGCACCAGGGTGGTCTCTCTGCTTGGCAAATATAAAGCACACAAAGAAAGCTGTGGATGTGCCCAGTGCTGACACAGTATCTCTCCTCTATCCACACACATGATATATGACATTTCTGCACCTGTCTTCATCTGCCTTCTGTCCTTGTCTGGTGTTCAAGAGCATTTTTCATGTTATATTCAAATAAAGCCTTAAATACCCCATTTGTTATAATCCCAAAAATATACATACAGTATGAATCCATGCCGTCTGAGTCTCACCACTCTCTCTGCATGGTTCAAAACTATTCTGTTCATTATAAAAAGCTGATTAAATCTTAAATCCTCTCTTGGAAGATGTTTAAACAGACCTGTAGGGCTCAATTTGTCATTCAAAGACAGTTTATTGGAAAGGAAGAAAATGTACTATAACAATAAATCACAACGGAGACAAACTTCCATCCACTTTCTGACCTTTCAATAGCAAGAAATTAAAAATATTATGTCAAAAAGTGCCTGCCACTCCAAATTCAAACTACACTCAAAAAACGAGCCAAAAATCAATGGCTGATCAATTACAGATGATCATGATGAGAGGAAGTGTGGTACTCACGGCTGGCAGAGCTTGACCAGGTCATGGTCTGTGGTTGAAGGGGACAGGCCTCGGATGTAGAGGTTAGTTTTGCTGAGCTGGTCCCAGCCTGCAGTGCTACTGCTGCTGCTGTTGTTGGTGCTGCTGTTAGTGCTCGGGCTGGGTGGAGCCATGGGGTGTGACGATGGGGCAACAAGTGGCTGGAATGGGCAGAACACAGAAAAACTAGGTTGAATTCAAGCTCAGCCATACCGGGTTGTAATTAAATCAAATTTATTTAACAATACTGTGCCAAATTTGGCCACATCAAGGTATAACCATGGCTCATGGCTGTAAACACTACCATGTATCCACTCTCTTTTAGCTCTGTTTTGCTCTCTATCAACTCCAAAAGAATATTTTCAGTGCTTTGGCTGCAAAAAGCTCAACTTTGTATACTAGCTAGGTGCTAACTGTGTCTGTCTGCCGAGCTGAAAACAACTGGCTGCTGCATCAGGAAGTGATGCTGATGAGAGCAGTGAGAGTAAACCAAACCAGTACAGCTGCAAGTTGTAAAACCAAAACCAAATCAATTAAAAGATCCTGAAAGAAGTAAAGGTAGAGCTGAGGGGAGAGCTCTGCATGTGCATTAGCATTCTGTCCACTGTTGATTTAACAATTTTAGTAAGCCTAATCCTTGTCCAAGTCAGGACAAAACAACAACTTGCTGCAAAATGTCTGCACTTTCCAGAAAAAAATTAGGGAGATTCAAAAGAGATAAACATGACTGAATAAATGAATAGTTTTGCTTCAGAATGTCTTTGATTTCCTCACAAAATATCAATACTAATATTAATGTTTTAGTCAGCTGTATTGCAATATGATGACTGACAAATTTGCATGACATGTCTGCATGAAAATTCAGTCCAACAAAAGTCTGCACATACAGGCACACAATCAAGGGGGAAAAAGATACTGTCTGGACCCTCCATCATTACTGTCATGTGGATTTAAGTCTAGAGTTAGGATTAATGTTTCACATAGCGGTGATCTCTATCTGCAGAACTATATCCACCACACCTTCGCAGTCAGCACAATCAGGGTCCACAGGGGCTTGTAGCTCTGACATCAGTGTCACACTGATGCCACACATCCTCTAGGTGTCGAATAAGCTATTCGCAGATCAACATCAACAATCATGTCTGGTGTAGCGCCAGACTTCTTAACCATAGCACTCTCATTAATGAGTAGCTTTATTTATATATTCAGAACGGTTTGAGTGAACATGTGTCTTTTCCCTATTAGTCAAGAGAAAACAATTGCCAAGATTTTTTTTTTGCCCTGAGATATGAAAAACACAATGGCACTGCAATTTTCAAAGGCTATTCAGTTTTGGTTTCTTTTCTAAGTCTAAGTATGGCCTACAGTGGCAGAGGGCCTGTCCTTTCAAGGGCAAGGGAGAAAAAAGCAAAAATCCTTCAGTTATTGAGCAACTTTGTGCTTTATGTTTGCAAGATACAGATGTCCTAGTCTGAGAGAGCTGTCCCCTTCAGGGATTTGTCTTCTTCTTTACTATCTGACACTGATTATCCCCCCTACCCCCTAACTGAGGAATCACAAGCTAAGAGGAAGCTGATGGAATCCGAAGCATGAAGTGGAGACAGGATTGAACAACCAAGTCTGGACTTCTGCCTAGAGGATCTTCTCTTGTGACCGACTGGTCAAACGCCTCACACAAGAGTGACCTACTGTATTCCAATTTATTGCTGGCATTGGTCCTCATTTGCTTCTCCATCAACCAGTTAACTGTTTTATTTAGCAAGGTCTGTGTCACAAAGTTAAAATTGTGAATATGCTTTCTGTGTAGGGTGTGAACAAAATTGTTCCACAAAGTAAAGGTGAGGGATTACGTGTGGGGATTTAATGAAACCGAAGATTATGGTCTCACTGTTTAGCAGTGGCCACAAAGACAACAGCAATAATGTTAATCAAGAAATCCTTTGCAAGGGATACATGCATCAACAGACTGACCTATAACCGAAGTGGAATATGTCACATTTGCTCTCATGACTGGCCTTAATTTTTCAGAATGTATTAGTCATTATCAGGAAACATAGATCACAAATTAGACTACAGCCAGGCCAAAAACCTAAAAAACACCATAGACCGTATAAAAACAGAGATGAGACTCTATGACTTCACCCATAGGTTTCTAAGGAGCCATTATGAAGCTCAACGATAGTGGCTCTGGCCATCTGCATCTTGGCAGTGTTTGACTCTGCCAAACTCCTGGCTAATTCAGAAAAGGGCAAAGAGGTAGAGCGTGGGTGAAGCTAAGGTGGGCTGAATGAAGCCTTGTTGCTGAAACCTAGCAGCTAACTGTCACTCAAAGCAGCCATGTCCATAATCATGCATAACTTTAAAGCCTTAATTTAATTTAAACAAGTGAGTTCTAGAAAGATTCACCCCCATACAGTTGTCATGACCAGGGAACTTAGCTCTAGAGACCAAAATTGTTTTTTGTACCCGGCTGTAAACATGTTTATTTCCGTTTTAATTGGACATCTTAATATGGGGGTCTATGGGGATTGACTCGCTTTTGGAGCCAGCCTCAAGTGGCCATTTGAGGAACTGCAATTCTATGTGGCTCCATTTTTTAGCCCTGGAGGTTACTGCTTGCTTAACATTAACTACCAAATGTTCTATTCAGTACAACTTACTTCTTAAATAATGTTGAATAAAACTCAATTTGACACCAAATGTGAAAAACTTCCACGGTGTGCCAAATAGTGGCAGATACAGTGTCATCATACTAGTGAAGTCTTGAGGTACTGCACCTCCTTAACTTCACAAGGTGGAAGTTACATCTTATTTATCAGCATTTCAAAAGAATTATTCAGAAAAAACAGTAAATGCTTAATATTGAAAAACACCCTGAAAAAAACGTAAAGCTCAGACTAATCTCTGTTTACTTCGCTTGGGTGGTTTCAGGCACGAACTTCAGGTAGATGTACATCTTATATCAATATCGTCATAATGTTAGCGACTAGAACAAAAACAGTAATAACCTAAACTGTAGGTCTGGAGATGAGAAAAACAAACACAACCAACCACTGGGAAAACAATGGGGGTAGAGATAAAAGCTTTTAGATCTAAAAAGGATTCATGTTGGATGTGTATTTAACTTTAAGTTTTCGCAGTCACTTTCATTACAGTATGAAATGCACCTGTGAGCTATGAATAGGTGAAATAACACACCAAACAATGATTGTTGCTTAACAAATGACACATGCATTATATACATTCCAGTAATAGTTTATAACATATGTAACAAAGGACAAGACAAGCCAGTCTATGAAGCGAATGCCTGCCACAAAGCCCCAAACTGCCTTTTCAGAGTCTGGGCTTCAGGTGAGTGCAACTTCCCTTTTATGAGGCACTGAAAGGGATTTTTGTTTTCACGCATCTACTCAGATGCAGGACCGTGAGAGACTGTGATGGGGAGAGGACGGCATCTTATCAGCCAGCTCCAGACCGGCAGAGCCTGTCATATCCGAGCTGGAAATACACAGGGCTTCCAGTAACAGGCCTCGCCCATGGAGCTCTAGCCACAGGATAACAGCATGAGCACGACAGAGTAAATATGCTTATTTAAATCTTTGGCTAAAGGGAGTTTTTTAAAAAAAAAAAATCTATATGTAACTGGGACAAAGTGAATGCATCAGTGGACAATTAGTCATCCGTACTGTGTAAGCCTGTACAATACAGAGAAACCTGAAATGGCAAGTTAATAGGCTGTATGAACTACATTTTGGGGAGAGTATACTCCAAATATTTATAGCTTACATCACTGAGAGTGAGGTTTGCTAAAATAGAAGGAAACCAAACTGTTTACTGGTCCAAAAAAAGCAAGTATAGTACAGGGAGAATTGCAAACTTTCTTTAAAGTGTTCAGCTACCAGCTCATGCGCACTACCGCTTTAGAATCCAAAAAATCTAATAAAAAAAAGATGCTACTAGGAGAAGGACCTACTGTTTTGCTATGTGGCCAGTGTAGCCATTACATCAAGTAAAGTCATTGGCCTGTATCTCTCCAGCGGTATCGGACCTGGACCACAGCCCAGCAGCAGGTATTCTCATTATGCATACAGCGAGTGGCCTGTGTGAATCCTCCAGGAACACAACACTGCCATTTCAAATGGTACAAGTCAACCAAAGTAAGTTTTCTCTGTTAGGCTGTGCGTAACTTTATTTAAACTGCGCTGCTGTCATAATGACCCTTGTTTGCGACTTCCACGAAGTCAGCTTTGTGAACAATATGTCTCAAGGCTGGTCGCTGAGAAATATTAGCATAGTTACCTGTTTGCGGTACGGAGTCCTTAGTGGGTTTCCAGTATTAGCAAAAATCATCCTCACTTCGAATAGGGAGGGTAGTTTTTTTCAGTTAAGCTACGATTTTCTCGCGAAATACATCAAACTCCTCGTTTAAGTAGGAAATTATTAGACATGGATATCCTCCTTACTCCGCTAAAGGACACAAAAATAGGATTCTATACATATTAGCTGTGTACATATCCTTATTGACGTCGACTATCCGGCAACAGAAACCTCCGTAAATTGTCCCAACTTCGATTGCCCAGCCCCGTTTGTTTGACTGGCTTCATTGATTTGCAGTCAGCGCTGCGCAGGACAGACGCTGCTACGGTGGGAGAAACCATTTTACGCTTTGGTGTGGGGGTGTATCTGAGCAATGTTGTCAAAATACACGATAATCTGCATGTTTTACCTCTAATAAAGATTTAAAAACACATGTTTCTCATATGAACAAATACGTTACAGTATTTACGATTATATATGCTGTCCTTGTTATCTGGGCACAGAATATAAAAATACTGCTTCCACCTTGGTTGTTGTTCATATATTAAATGATGCATACCAAACATTCCACCGTGCGGCTGGTCCTGGATGCAATATTCTGACAAGTTTCGGTGTGTTATTGCGTGTAACTGGCACAAGACACGGAGAATATAATCAGAAGAAATAACAAGTAAGTAAAATCAAGCAATCTCAATCTCAATCTCAATGTCAGCCCCAAAATAAATGACCGTGATCAATCGGTGTGATTATTCTAGAAGCGCTGTTGTTCAAACGCATCCATTTCCTGTTCATTTAAAAGGAGATTCAACATAAAAAATAATAAAAAACTGACTATAGCTGAGGGCTGAGGTCACACAAAACAGCGATAAAACATCGTGCTGTCATTCCTCTTAATATTTGGTTCACAATTGAAGGATCAGTCCACCCAAATTCCAAAACAACACGTTTCTCTATTAAATGAATAGTATACACTCATGCAGACACTCCTGATATTATGTTTTTTTGTTTTTATTTAAGGCAGCCTACCATGCAACTGCTGCCACCCCAATAAAACAGTTAGTGGTTTATTACAGGCCTATATATATATATATATATATATATATATATATATATATATATATATAGTTTTTTTTCTAGCATTTACCAACAACAGTTCTAGGCAATTCTAGAACTGAGACAGAGACATCAGTAGTGGATACTGCAGAACCTCTGAAAATAATACTGAAACCATCTGCATGAAACCACAGGAGGACAATGGGAAATTATGCCTTCAGTTATTTAAATGAACTGATCCTTTAAGGATTACGTTTTGCCTTAGAGTGAAATGTTTTTGAAAGAGGTAGCTTCTGTTGTGGATTGTGTGTAGTAGGAGTGAGGTGGGTGTGGTGGTGTATGTAAGAGTGTGTGTGTGTGTGTGTGTGTGTGTGTGGGGGGGGGTCTTTATTGGACCTTGTAAGAGGGGCAGGGTGGGCTATAAATCAAAGGCAATCTACCCACCACTGTCACCTGCTGATTGGAAAACCAACAGTGGTGGCAGAAAATGTGACTTAATGGCGACCTTCAGTAAGGTACGAGCATCATGCTATAACCACTGCCTTGTTCTGCCTTTAGTCTCTTTAAACAGTCTGGTCTTCCTGAATTTTCTCCGCAGTTGTTGTGTGTCACCGCTGTCAGCTGCAATAAATAAGACAGATACGGTCCAAGTGTGTCAGTGCCCATTTGTCGAGGGCACTGGCGTAATGTATACACATAGGTGTGATACGTGTTATGCTGCTCCTAAATGAAAGCAAAGGTCACCAGTAGAGCATGTAGGAAAGTTCACCAGGCCAACAGGAGTCAATGGGTCAGCATTAGAGGATCCATAAGAGGAAAGGGAGAGAGGTCTGATTCAGCACTCTGCTCAGGATACTGGGGGGTTGGGGGGCTAGAACCACCACCTTTTATGAAATAGTGAAAGGAAAGGTTATCTCTGATCCCAGCGTTTGTGTAGCATTATAATAACACTTAAACCTACACATGTACTCAATAATATTGGAAATTGATGTTATTATTACAGGCAGAATCATTTTGAGTGTTTATCTATAATTAAACACTGCTTTCCATATCAAAAACCAGACCTGGAAGAGTTATCATTTAAATGTAATGCCTACAGTAAGTATATATAATATACCATGAAGTCACCTCATGCAGGTTGTTTTGATATGAAAACACAGTCTTTGCCAATAGAGGACCAGATATGCAGAGAGCTTCGAGTCTGTCTGAAGGAGATCTCCTTTCATTATAGATGCAGGTTTAATTGCACATGCATAATCACTCAAACAGGCACAAACATGCATAGATGAAAAGATTACAAGATCACTAACACACAAACCCACAGATACACAGGCTAGCACTAACACACACACACACACTGGGTATTTCCAAGGGAAATAAGAGAGTGGGGTTATTTTAGGACATTGCGCTACCTGTTCTCACTCTTCCCTGAACTAATGTAAACAGTCTCTACCAGAAAATAACTCTGAGGTGTATGAAGAAAGAATTGCTCTCTGTTTTGTCCTCGCAGATCATAACAGCAATTACAGTCTCACAGCTCATTCTGTGGAAGGCAGTGAGAGGAGTGTTTCCTCTCTCTGTTAGATTCCCGAGAAGTGCCACCGACCACAATCAGCGCAGCGCAGGGTTTTAGCAGCTCCAGGAAGCTTTTAGTAACAGCTCTGTGCCTTCCTGCCTGGATGGAAGGGTTGGTTTGGGGCGTGTAACCCCTCCTTGGCAGCAGCAGATTCATTTCCCCTGACTCTCGACAGTAGGTTAGCCACAAAAGAGAGCCGGGGGTGCCTGTGAGTGTGTGTGTCAGACAGAAAAAAAAGGCCACATTCACAACTTTGGTCTTTAATTGAGGTGCTCAATGTGGGGGTGGTGTTCATGACAGCCCTGCTCAGTTAACCAAAAATGAATGAGTCACTTTACTGGTTCCACGTAATAATGAACAATTGAGGATGATCTTTTTTTAATAAAGAAATACATTATAGGTAGATGTTTGAAAAGTTTGGTCTTTCATAGCAGGGTCTTTTGAAATCCCTCACCACGTGGTACATACTCTGTGTTTGATTTACTGCAAAGGATTAACTTTGATATCATCACACTGGCAAGTGCTTGCGAGTCCATTGCAGTCTAGTATAAGTCTAATATTTATTATTTTGTTTAGGTGAGTAAATCCTGCCAGTTATGAGGATTATGAAACATTAGATAGATGGCTTACAAGTTATATATGTAAATACCGTTAAGTATGTGATTATGCACCATTTATTTCAGCTGTTGGATGATGATGGGCACAAAAATCTATTTTGGAGCTTTCATGGTGTCAAGTTAATGCACAAACCTTGCGGCAAAGCAATTTAAACATCAGGAAACAGGAAATTGAAAATCACTGCAACCGTCTGATGTAAAATGTTCATTATTACATCTTGTGAATAAGTTATTTCTTTCTGAAACAACATGCTAAAGCTTTGACAATGAATGACAATTCAGTTTTATTGATCGATTGTGACATCGCTTGTCCTTATAACCACTTTATAAGTGAAAAAACATCATAAAGATGGAGCTGCAAATACAAATGTTGACATATTGTAGGCCTACATGATAGCACATAATGGAGTTTCCTTTTTCCTTGCTAGCTTTTAAAATTGTCCTCACATACAGGGGTTTGTGCATGGTAAGGTGGTTTTTATTCTTCTCACTGACATTTTTATAGACATATTTGAAGCTTTTCTGATTACCTTCTAATATATGAGAGGAAATACTTGACAGCAGCAGGAAAGGTGTTATTGTGCAGCTTGGCCCTCATTTTGCTCATGTCAAATGTCCCGAGAATGAGAGTCATATGTGTACAAAGGCAGTTCTTTCAGCCTGACACTGACATAAAGAGCAGCGCCACTGGGCTGTTTCATTGTGTACATTCTGCTGCCCGGCAACTCTCCAAACTTTATTGTAAACATTGTATGGTGCTGTTCAGCCTCAGCATAATGCCATTGTCCACATTCTCACAGTGACAGTTAATGCATTCACCTTAACAATGATTTAAAGTTTACTTTGGTGAGGCAGCCTGCCATTAACCATCACCAAAATATCACCAAATGACCACTTCTTTGCTTGGAGTTCTTATCTCTGGAATAGCTGAATGACATCAGCACAGTTCATCCTCCAGAAACAGCATTTAAAACTGTTATGCCTGGAAATTTTAAGGTCAAACTCATTATTAAGATAATTACATGTTTAGAAAGCCCACTGTGGGATAAAATTCATGGGGATCACAGTAGGCGACTTGGGCATAGTATTA
Source organism: Chelmon rostratus (assembly GCF_017976325.1). Classification (NCBI taxonomy): domain Eukaryota; kingdom Metazoa; phylum Chordata; class Actinopteri; order Chaetodontiformes; family Chaetodontidae; genus Chelmon; species Chelmon rostratus. The sequence goes on along the minus strand of NC_055670.1, from coordinate 13,993,634 downwards.
TGTTGCACATCAGTCACTATGAGCAGCATTCTGTGCCTTTGAGGCAACTTTTATATTAAAGCATCAGAAATCCCCCCAAAACCCAGTCTGGTTTCTTATCCTGCACTTTCACTTTTTAGACACTAATTCTTTGTTTGGTCAACTGGTGAAGTGTTGAATCAGATGAATCCCACCATCCCCTATAATTATGAGAGAAGGCATGAATGAAGGACCCCGTTCTATGGTCCATTCACGAAGAACCCCTCAGGAAGTGTGTTTAAGGATACCCTAATGCACCAAGAAGTAGGATTTCCACTTCTTTCAGTGTAGGATAACTGATAGTGTGTTCTCAGTGCTCTGTGTTTCCTGTTGCTGGTACAAATAGTCCGGAGCCGCAAGTCTCCTGCTGATCAAATTTTCATGAGCTTGAGAAATGAAGAGCACTAGAGGGCTCTTTATGTGAGCTGAGACGCCTGCGGGTCAGTTAGGGACTTTTGTCTTGAACTCACATACCGTCTCACATCTTCAGTTCTGTTTCATCCCCACTGACTTTTTGTACTGTTTCACCCTAATCAATAAGACTATTGTCTTACAGTCGTTTACTATGATATCCTCAGTTCTGAAAATAACTGAAAGCATTTGCAAAATCAGCAGATGCCAACCTGTGCTCAGTGTTTAGTCAGGACATGTTCTGAGAAGCAAATACAGTATCTATATCACAGCTGCAACAGCATGAATCCAGCTTTTTGCGTGCTGTGTTTGCACAGCTTTTAGAGACGAGATCTATATAGAGTCAGCCAGTTGCGGTAATCCAACATGTCTCATCAAGTCCACCCAATCCCATGAGAATGTACAGCGTGTGCAATCCAACACACTGTGACTTGGTATGCAGGTATCGGTTATAGTGAGGGAATATTTGTTGATGGCAATATTTCCCACAAAGAGAGAACTAAAAGCATTCCGCTTAACCTCACCCTCTGTGAGAAACATACACTGCTGCCCCTCCCTTTCCACATGATTATTGATTTTGGACGTCCAAACTGCCTTATCTTATACTGACAAATTAAAAATCAATTCACGTGTTTGAGGACACACAGTAATATATTGTTGGCTCACTTTAGGCGTATTGGACTGTGGACATCGGTCAAATAAAACGAGTATTTGCATATGCATTTGCAGTCAAATGAGCTACAATAGAACTACCTTTGACCAAAAGTGTAAGTTTTATGTTTTCAATAATACTTTTAAAAGCATGTGTATGTGATTCAGTAAAAACTCGAAGTAACAGGACATATGGTGGATAAACACTTTTAAAGAGATATTCATCTATGTTAGAATTAGTTCAGCTGATGTTCCTTACCTTCTTTATAATGTTAACTACATCTTGCTCAATGAGAGGTTTGTGGTTTAGCACTTATGTAACAGGAACAGGGAGAGAACTTCCCCTCACTGTCAATCAGGAAATCTATAAGCATGCAGTATTTCTGTATAGCCTAAAACTGTTAAGAGCAACACATTATTCAGGTCACTGTGGAGGTGCAAGTGAACATGATTGTGATTTCACACTTAGTAATGCTCCATAGATCCGCTGCATGTTTTTGATCCGCCTGGGAATTTGGCATATTAAAGAAAAAACCCCACTAAGAGTCACTAAGAGTCAAGGAGAGCTAACGATCATAAAAATCCCCTTGAAGATGTAGTATGAATGAGTAATTGTGTGGAATTCTCAGAACTACTACTCACAATTTTGCAACATACTCATCCCCACCCCACTCTGCAAATAGCAGGAAGCCCCTGAGGCCAGAGTCTCAACCAAAACAATATTGTGTGCAGCTTTAGCGTTTGATGGAAATCAAAGTGGCTCAAGGGTCTGCTCTGATGTCACACACACACACACACACACGCACGCACACAAACACACATGCACGCACACAAACACACTTGCTTTCACATGTTCCAGGAAAAAAAAAACACGAAAACAAATTGCACCCCTTCATAGTGAGGTCAATTGTTTCACCAATTCAGATGAAAAGTAAACACAATACCAACGCAAGCATTGTTATGAAGGAAATGTGTGATTTTTTTTACCCTTTTCATTAATAGCTTCGTGGTCTCTTGTCATCAAGGTTTCTCTGCATTCTGTGCCACCTCTCTCTGGGCTCCTGAAATCTGATCTATGTGTTTCCCCCTGCATTCCTCCTCTCCCCCTCCTCCCCCGGCATGCCAGAGTCCTCAGCTCTGCCCTCTGTCTGATCTCGCGTTTCTGCAGACCTACAGCAGATTGTTTATTTTGCTAGTCACAGAGGAAACATGGATGGACTCTTCATTGGCTCAAGATTTACTGCTGAGCTCCAACCAGGCTCCAGTGCGACGTGTATTCAGAACAGGGCCCCCTTACAACAGCAAGCTTAGTATCCTTTTTCCCCACGGATGCATCGCAAAGGACAATGGAGCTGGCTGCCTGGGGAATAGATGATCACATCAGTTGATACATTGTACATACAAACAATCCACTCGTCCTACTAATAGTGGATAGTGGGGGCACAGATCATTCAATATACCACATACACCAGTGCTCTATAATGGACAAAGGGCAAAAAACCCACATCTGACCCTTTCATAGGTCTTCTCTGCAGTAAACTGGATGATGCTGGAAAAGGACACCGCATCTCCCCAGAGATCACTTCTGCTGAAATTTATGAGGCCTCTCTGCACCACTGATGTCCTCTCATAAGCATCAGGGTATTGGGTAAGAATTGGTTTGGGAGACTCATTTCCTAACAGAAAATCATCTGTCTGCTCACTTTATTGTGTACGTTGAACATCTGTTTTGAGTAATTACAAGTCTGAATGAAACAATGCTTTATACTGAAATGAAAGAGTGTGTTCCTCTTCGTCTTCTGGTTCTCAACACTTCAGGATGTATGGGTTACTGAAGACCTAATGCACTGTAATCTCACAATGCAGGGAAATGCATATATCAATGACGGAAACACTTCTCTGTGAGATGTGGCATAAATGCACGTATCTGCCTTTCAGCCTATGAGAGCATCGTGGCTGACGCTAATGCATGGTGGAGCTCTGTGGAGGCAATTATGATTTATGAGTCACATAGGGGAGAGTGAAGGAAGGTGCAGTCCGTATTTGGAAGACAGAAAAAGAGAAAGAGACAGAGAGAGAGAGATCAAATAGAGAAGATCACCACATGAAAGGGAACAGAGTCATAAATCTGTCTCATCATGTTTGCACTTTTCTCGTCTTAAGAGTTATTTACTCTCACCAGAGCATGGCAAGTAACGCTGATAGAGTGCATTACAGAGGTATTTCTGATTTTTTTCCCCCCTTGAAACTGATTTTCTGATGTTTCTCTGTAACATATTAATATCCCGAGCAGCCGGCTGGGTAATAGAATTTCCTCCTCAGGAGAGAGGAACAAAGGAAGGATTGAGAACAGAACAGAAAGAGAAAAATGGTGCTTGAGGTGGATGATTGTGTCGTCATTGAAATGACTCGTATGCCGCACCCAGCGTTCAATTATCAAATCAATGCATATCAGTATACCACAGCCTAAATGACATTTTTCTTTACCAGAACCACAAGACAAGAGACATGTGAGACTGCCATAAATCCAGAGTTCAAAGCAACCATGAAAAATATGTGAAACCCTTAAGATGGCCTGCTGCTATCTCCCTGAAAGGAATTCCTTGAGGGTTTTTTTTTTTAATATGAATTGAGGTTGCCTGTCTCACTCTGGGAGTGTAAGTCATTCTAAGCGGGAGCAGAGGTTGAGGTTGGAATGCGAGGGTCAGAGATGACAACCTTCTGTGGCAGGACTCCAGAAAACGACCTCTGGAGGAGCCAGGCCACTGCAGCCCTGCTGTGCTGCACCGGCCACACGAAGCTCTGCACCGGGTCATACTGGAGACAGGAAATGCTCGTCCACCCTGCGCTGTCATTTCTAGACAGTTCTGGATTAAATCATTTACAGATCGAGACTGAGTAAACGCTGTTGGCTCATTTAACCTAACACATACCTGTGATTTAAAAACAAAATTAAAAGGTAGATATCTTTGTTGTTTTTACGCACATCAAAGTTATTAATATTATATTAATATTTATTTCAGCATATAAACTGTTGAGAATTGTGTCTTTCCCAGCACAAACATGAGACACACACTTCCCGTTGAATGAGAGAGAAATTCCAGCGTCTGTGCCTCCTGGCCATGGTGAGGTAACAGACAGCGTGGGCAAAGTATCCCAGGAGATGTTGTCACGCATCCGTGAGAAGGGTGCAAGAAGGTACTGTGAGCCTATGGATCACCATATTTCAAAAGTGTCACAAGGAAAATCTGAAGCAAGTTGAGGCATGTTTGGAAATCTCACTAATGAAAGATTGTAATCATCCGTAGTGAATGATCACATTATTAAAACACTAACTTGTGAAGTGACAAAATTGTTGGAGGATATTTTAAAAGGCACTTTTCTTCATTAGATCAACTTATGATTTTGTTGTTATTGAGAAAAGGGCATTGGCACGTCCCCAGATATTAAAGGGTGTTTAAGTTATGGAAGGTATCAGTGCCTGCATGTTGTGGTAATTTATAGGAAGCTTTTTTTTTTTTTTTTTTTTTTTTTTTTAATGGCCATTAAATACAAGCTGGCATCATATCTACATTTGGAAAATGTTACTTGAAAATTGTGCATATCAGCATAAGGGGGATGTGCTTTTTGATTTTTACACTGCTGCCAGGCTCGCATATACAACCTGAATGGCCTGTTTCACTGTGTTTCATAGCTTCAGTGGGTCCTACATGAGGCTCTTTATGCTCTGAGAATAACTTCAATAACTTAAAGTCACAGTAAGGAAGTTCAGGGGACGCTGCAGCTTGATAAGTCGCTCTCAGCTGCCATCTACTGGTGATTCTTTTTGTGCTGCTGGTATTTGTTGGGTTGCCCATCGGTGGGGAGAGAGCTCATACAGTGCAGTCTGGGAAATGGGGGCTTCTAGTCAAGGTCAGAGGTGAGACACATCAGACATATAAACCTATAACCTATAACAACATTCATGTAGGAATGTTTATGTTTTATGACCAAACATAAAATGGTAAAATAGGAGATTTAATGTCAATTTGCAAACCTATTGTCGAGAATGTATATAAATACCACATAAAAAATGATACAAAAATTGTCCACTCATGTCTGAACAACTAAATATTGTACCATCATCACTCAGCGTTTCTTTTTCATAAGGGATTTCATACGTTTGGCTCTGAACAGATTTGTCGAAATGTGTTGGAGGGAACATGACGAGGCCTTAACATCACTCATTACTGATTCTTGGCCACAATGTAAGAACCGGATCCAGTGTGGTATAAATTGTGGCCACAAATTACGAATGATGAATATTGCCAGGGGGCACCATGACACAGCACAACACACCTCTAGATACTGGTAATGTTTGTTGATGAAATGTAGATGTAATCTGTAATATATTCTTCTTTTTGATTAAATATTTGTCTTATGTGTTTTACACAAATTTGCTGGAGGAGTTATTACATGGGGTTCCCTGTGCTGAGGTCTGGTTCTGCATCTAGCTCATGCTTCAGCAGCCCACCTGTTCGAGATTCTGAGGCATGTCCTCTCTGTCACACTGAAATGACCTCCAGACCTAATAATTGGTGACCTCCAGTGGCGATAGTGGTCACCTTGCTGCAGCGTTGCAGTGATGTGTTTCCTCAAACACACCGACATCACTGTGGTCAGGTGGTCAGCTATGTCACATGTGCACGCACAGAACACAGAAGTAGGAGTCAATTATTTATATTTCATAAAAGCTAAGCTAAGGACATGTTCACTGACTTGGAGCGTGATGTCATCACCATTACCCCCACAGTCAGAGATTGGGTACCAAGCCCCAACAGATACCAACTGTCAAGTGTTATAATTTTGATGGCGCCCTTACTCTGTGTATTACGGTAAATTGATGTATTGCTATAAATCTATTGCACTGTATTGTTTTACGGTACAGGATATGACTTCCCAATGCGCCTTTGTATGCACCTGTTGTTGATATCATGTTCATCTGTATTGATTCATAGTTAAATGTTGAATAAATAGACACTGGAGGGAAAGTGAAGATCCGAGTCTATTCTGCCTGTCCCCCATACGCACTAGAGGACTGTGCACTCCAGTAAAAAGGAGTAAAGAAATCCCATGCACTCAACACCAACAGCCCCAAAAGGCCTCAAAGGCCTGCACATGAAAGTACACAGTTGAAGCTTTAATTTTATTTTATTTTATGGCCTTGTCGTGTAGAGGGGGCCAGTGCTCAGGTGGTGCAGAATCCTAAAGAAAGTGCTGTTTAATTACCACTAAAAGGGCCCATCAGTAGTTTTTGCCCATGGGCAACAACAACAGGTTAATCCAGCCACGCTTGTTTACGTGCTTAACACTTCTCAAGTCAGAAGAACTGACTGAACGCTCAGAAACGTCTGACAAAATGCTGGAGAGCAGAATGAGCAGTTCGTGGACAGTTTTCACATGCACAGCAGTCGGTTTGAAGACGCGTAGGCTGGAAGAACCCACAACCAGCTCACCCAGCGCTGCGCGAGCTGCGCGCTGATTGGCCGCGACCGACTCAAGGCGGAAGTCCACAGAGCAGGGGGATTCCCCGAGGGAAGTTCCCATCTCAGCCAGGCTATGTAAAACATATGCTGCCATATCCTCTCCGGCGCTTCGTAACTTTGCATCTGAAGATTAGGCGACGACGCTGCGGCCGTGTCAAAACAACAAACTCGACTTTTTAACAGTTACTCGAATGAAGGTAAGAGGACAGCGGCTCGCTGGCGGCGGGGGAAACTGATCCGGGGAGTTGTTGCTCGGTCGCTTTCTCCGCCACCGGTTGAATGAGCTATGGCGAACCGGCCAGTTGCAGTTTAAAGAATACGGAACTGTGTGGACTAACTTGGACTACACTTAAAAGTGCCTTTACTGCCGTGTGTCTGCTGTTCTTGTGCTTTTCTAACTCAGCCTGCTAGCTTTGCCGCTGCTTCACCCAGGAGCCGCGTCTGTGTAGCACCGCTGGCAGGTAGCTAGTAGCGTCACTGTGACATTTATTTTGAAAGATTGAGCCATAATTGACTGGCAGCATCTCGTCCATCAGCTCAACGAGTCCGTGCCAGCTGTTGCAACACTAAGTTTAGTGCTCCAGTTGTCCCAGAATTGCAGCAAAGTTGTTTGAAAGTCGGTGCTGACACTGGTCGAGAAAATACTCAGATGTGTGAGGGTTGTTTTGGTCTCACAAGAGTTGTGCAAGACATTGCAAATGCGTTGGGTTGCTTTATTTAGTTGTCACTACTTTTCCGTGTCTCAGGTGCTCGTCAGCATCTTCAGCACGTCATTTCTTACAAAACTAGAACAAGGCATCGCTTGTTGAAAAGTGTTCTTGCTCGTAAGCTTGTGTTCCACCGGAACTGCCATTAGTCTTTGGTAATAAGTGCAGTGTGTACTCAGTTTTGTCATTGCATCAGTGCCTTACACAAATAATATGACACCTCTTTTTAAATTATTAACTTATTTTTATTATTTTTAATGTGTGTGAAGACAAGTTGTGTGGAGAAACATTATAAAACAGGCAAAAAATGAGACACTACCTCCACTATACACCAATCCTAAAGAAAGAAGTATTGTCTTTGGGAGCCTGTTTCCTCTGGAATTAAAACATTTTCACTCCCAGGGCTCATGTCTGCTGTGTCAGTGATGATTGTGGAGCACACGGCATGGAAAGGAACATCGGAGACCAGCTCAACAAAGCTTTTGAAGCTTACCGCCAGGTCTCCATTGAAAAGGACAATGCTAAAAAGGAGCTGCAGCAAATGGTAATGACATGAGGACAAGAACTTTCTGTGAAATGAGACAAGTATTACTAATATAGCACAAATAATAAGTAGCTTGCAGGTTTTTATTGAAAATATGTGTGTGTGTGTGTGTGTGTGTGTGTGTGTACTCTTTTTATTTATGTTAACAGTCAAATAGCAAGAAATTTGTTGTGTATGAACATGGAAGTGTGACACACACAGACGTTTACATGCCACAGGCCAGACTGCAGGTAACGGTGCGAAAAAGAATAACAGAAACCTCATTTTTACAGACTGAATATTATGAGCGATACACTCAAAAGCTTCAGAAGCAGATAGAGGACCAGCAGCAGTTGATTTCAAAACTTGAAGCTAAGTTATCAGCAACAAGGCAACCATCAGGTTAGTGAAACGTGCCAGATGATAATTTACTGTTGCATTGCATGGCATTCTGGGCATTGAAATTGATAGCAAATTGTAATGGATTGTCATAAATGAAACTGAATCTGCTTCATGTTGCATTGCCTCCTCACAAACTCAATTTTCACTGTTTTGGCTTCTAAGGAGAGATGAAATGTGAGCCCTGCAACCATCTCCTTGATGGGGCTGGCGCTTATAGGATAACACAGTATCCGGTATGTAGGCTGCCTTACAGTTTGCTCTTTCTATGTCCAAACTATGTGAAAACTGCAATATGATGGCTCCCGATTTTCTTCTTCATGAGCGTGCATACAACTTCCTCTCACACACAAACATGTTGATAGTACTTCTGCTTGATGTCGGCGCACTTGTGCCAACGGGGATGTTAAAGAACACCAAATAGAAAATGAATGGCGCTGTAGCTATGAGGCTCCAAATCTGGTCGATCCATATCTGATTTAATTTGAGCATTGTATTTTTGAGGCCTCAGCTTCATCCTTTGTTAAACTTTTTCTTTCATCTCAGTCCCTCTCTGGCTGCACAGCACAAGTCAGCCTGCATAAATAGCATTTTCTTCCTTACCCTTGTTTACACATACAATAATTACATGATAGTTAAGCGAAATTCCGTCCTTGATCAGAAGGTGATGTCCATGTGTTTTCGTTGTTTTAACGTGACTCCATTCATTTGTTTTCCAAAGATTCAAGCAATTGAGCAAACCTATGATTACAGTGCTGCTGTGATAGTATCCACCCTCTGTTTTACTCCACAAAAGGTGCATCCACTTTCACTTCACCAGATGGTGCTAGAGGATAATATCGCTGCACAGTTCAGCAGCTTGAGCTTCACTGTTCATTTATTCAACCATTTATTCAGCGGGCCAGGAAACATTTTTCACTAGTAGATATAAATTTGTGGCGTGTAAATAAAACTGCATCTGTATTAACATGCATGCTCTGGCAAAATTGTTGCTAATGATCACGATAAATGTAATATGTCTTCTTTTCAGGAGAATCTGGGCACCGTTGCTGTTGCTCCCAATATTCCAGTGAACAGCAGTGTTGACTAGTATGTGTCTCTCCTTGCACAAAGACTTAAAAAAAAAAAATCTTGGACATAACAGTTAAAAGAGTGGATTTTTTTTCTCACTCTTTGTTTGTCGTTCTGTCAGTCAGGACATGCTGGAGGCATTTGAAGCAATTCAAGGGAAATTCCGGCAGATTCGTTCTCTAACCAGAAGACAAAAAGATCACCTGAAAAGATTCCACAGAGGAAATGATACATCAAACGGTAATATTCATATTTACCAAATCCTACCTGCCTGAACCTAAATCCACTTGCTTCTTAATTCAATTACTTAGGATAAAATGTGTTGAATTGAAAAAGCTTTGTATGTGTCATAACAAGTGATGAATTTACTAGCTTTTGCTTTGTTCTTTTAGATAATGAGATGGCAACACCTTAAGTAGGGATGTACTTGAATGCCTGATTGCCCTTTCGAACCATGGCTGGCCACCTCTGTGAAGATAGCGTGGCTAAACATATTTAATACTTCCACTGACAAATGCATGATGTTGGCTCTGGATGCAAGCTGTGTAATTGATAACATTACATAATTATTAATCTAGTAATTAGTAAGAAGTGTGATAAAAATATTTTTCTGTTATGTACATATCGAAAAGACCCAGAATATATTTTAACGTGTGAAACTTCTCAATTCAAAGCTCAAGCGATGGAGAGAGAAAAAACTGTGTAAAATCTCATGTTCTTTTGCCGTGTGACAGATCAGCGGTTCTCCATGCCCATCCAGTGCACAGACCGTACAGCAGAGGCAGAGAGACCCTTCTCCTCAGCGCTAAGGTCAGCGGTGGATGTCACATCTCTGGCGTCCCGCGGCGCCAGCCCCGAGGACGGGGACCTAGTAGACTCTCTCACCAAACTCAGCGTCAAATTCCCGCCCTCTGCAGACAGTGAATATGACTTCCTGAACAGTGCTCCAGAGAGACACATTGGTCTGACCGTGCCCACGAAGCGGCCCCTCAGCACTGTCCCCTCCCAACTGATGGAGGAGGAGCCTGTGGAATTGCCCATGCCTTTTGTCTACCCTACGTCCCCCTCCCACTCAACATCATCTTCGCTCTCCCAGGAGAGCGTGCGGGGACCCCAGCAGGTGAGAATCACAGGAGAAGGTCTGAGAAAACTAGTAGCAAATTATCAGTCACTGATTGGTCTTTGCTAATGGAGGAGTGAAACGGTGTGAAGTCCAAAAAAAAAAAAAATAAAATAAAATAAAAAAATCCCCTTGGCTTAACTTGAAACGTATTACTGTGTAATGTGTGCAGATTCTTTTTTTACTTAAGCATGGATGCTCTGGTTATATTTGGCATCTTTTGCTGGAAAGTGTGAGCCAGATGGAAGCACATTACAGTGTCTGAATCTGATGAAACGAGTACGGTGGCGAAGTGGGATTTTATTTGCTGATGTGTATAAATGCCTAATAAAAAATTGTGAATGACGTGCAGAGAGCGAGTCTAAAAGTTGGTCCAGTTTTTCACAATGCGATTCTTTCCCTGGATGACATCAACACGGACATTTATAATAAGCAAGGCTGTTTTGATAGTTTGCATGAACACATAAATAGTAACATAATTAAACACTTGGGCATAGCTCTCTGCCTGTACTGTTCCTGAGTATTTGTGCAGACGGTCGCATTGACAGAGGACTTTATTCCTTAAAGCAACAGATACTAGATACTTCAGCCTATAGGACAAGTGGTCCGACATGCTTTGATAGAGTGAGTGTAAGGATTGTTTAGAGCATGAATAATATATTGTTGTCTTTGGTTCATCCTGCTGTGCAGCCTGTCTGGAGTCCCGAGCTGTCTGATGTGGTTGACGTGGGGACAGAACTGGAGACGCCTCAGAGCAGCAGTCCTGATAAATGTGCTTTCTGCAACGCTGTGGTTCCTCAGGACCGAATGAACAGCCACCTCTACTTGCATTTCTCTCCAAAGAATGAAGCCGACAATTGACAGTGGAAGCAGAGACTGATGGGCCAAGGCCACAGCTACACCAAGACTTACTGTATTCATGGTCCAGTCCTGCCTGCCATGAAGTATATGCGGTGTGTCGGATTTGAAATGACACTGCAATAAGACTTGAATCCACTTATTTAATATTGAAGAATTGAATGGTACACTTTCTTGTCCATTATATTTTTCTAATATCTCGCTGAGATTTTACTCTAAGTGACGATGATGCAGGATATGGTATATCTGAGCAAATAAAGCGGACATTTACTCTTGCGACACTTTTTTTAAATCATTTGAATCATTTCAAATTTAAAGCAGACTGGGATACTCGTTAGTGTAGCCATACAGAAAGACATAAGGAGGACAAGATGTGTATTTATTAACTTTCTGTAACATGTTTATACATTTTTATTTGAAAACATGATTTACATTAATAACATACGGCAATTTCCAATTAGACATTTGTTGATGAAGACATGTTGTGTAAATTAAGCTTGTGATCATTTCTGCTGAAATAATCTTTGTTGTTTCCAACTTTGAAATCACTTTAAAAGTTAGCGTGCCATTTGTTCATTAAAATGATCTACACAGATGGCAACACATCACGTTAGGCGCAGGCTATTTGTTCAGCTGGATGGCCAATTACCTTATTATCTGAACAGCGATGATTTTACCTTAAGCAATATTATGCTGTACATATTGTATTAACATTTATTTGAAACGAACATGACGTTTTTACTCTAATAATGCTATACAAAGTGATAAAATGAGACATTCTAGGCTACATATTAATAATTAAAATGTTAACAAGACCGAACAGTGAAGTGCAGGTAGTCGTGATTTGGAAATAGAACAGATGATGTTTGAGTCACTGACTGTGTGAAAGAACATCTTTTACAGTATGTGCAGCACGTATCATTTGTCTTTTCTAAACAGCAGCCTCAGCTTTTGACTTCTGCAGTATTTATTCACACCTTTGCTAACAATTGCAATGATTTTCCGCGTTCAGTGTGATGATGTTTGAGGAAACGGGGACACTGTGTGTTGAAACACTTGGTTGTGCAGAGAGAACCTTACAGCTCCTCAGCTATGGGCTGGTAACACTTTTGCTGGGTAGATGAGCTGGTGTGAAGACTGCAAACAAGGTTTTTCCCCCCTCTTTAAAAGTGTCGGGCACTATGGCTCACTTCTCATAATCAAATACTGCTTGATCGACTGATTGATTTGTTATTGTTATGTTATAAACCTTAACTGATTGTTGCCGCTGAGCATTTCACTGTGTTTCATAAATAGCTCAGAAGGGTGTAAAAAATGTGATGTAGTAATGCTATCAAGTACTCCCAACTAGTGAGTCATTACACTAAGATAGAAGAGCACAACTGAAACACAGCACATCATCAACATGGAGGAAAAGATGGATCGTACTTGTCATTTGGTGTATTTACAAAGGTGATTATTACATATTGATCTAATGTAATGTGTGTTTATTTTGGATTGACATGAACCACATAATTTTACAATTTGCATCACATTGTGGATGCTGAGGGGAGAATTTATTCTGATTTTTTTTTGGCAAATACATATCCCTAATGATCCTCTCTGGTTAATCTGTGAAGAGTCGAACATTGTGCAGCCTGCATGCTTTTCTCTCTGGGATCATGAACAGCTGCTTGCTCATAATTATGTTGTCATTCATTGTTATTTGGAAGAGGAAACTCATACTGACAGCTAGGGGTTTTTTTTTATTTTGTGTGTGTCTGTGCGTGTGTATTTCTGTACACTGTATATTTACTCGCTTGCACATACAGTAATGTGAACTGTGAGAAAACTCCAGTTGAGCTCTAAGGCATTGTTGTTGCCACCATTTCCAGTAGAACATGAGATATGGGCTGTCTATCTCCTTGGGACATTTGCTACCAGAGGCAGATTTGAAATAGATTTAAGAGCTACAAAAAAAAAAAAAAAAAAGAAAGGATATGGATTGAGATGGAGAAGTAGCAGGCTGATTACAAGGTGTCAAAATTGCCAGGAGCAAGAAGGTGAAAGCAATCAGGGGTGAGAAGAGTGCAGCATTCGTGAGGGGCAACTAATTATCCATCTCATTTGTGGAGAGAGGCATTTGAGGCAGCTCTAGCCCACTGAATGGTGACAGATTGGTGCGGAGGAGAGGGGAGGTGTTAGAACAATGGAGCCCAGCTCACCATCATTACTGCATGCTAATCAGCAGTGCTTCTGCACCACCAGTCGGTGCTGAGTTCGGGGAGACAGGGAAGTCACCGGCTTCAGGGGACCTCAGTTGTTCTCAAGTAGAGGAGAGAGAGTGGAAGCTGACGGACAGTATAGCTGTTGGCAATCTACCAGGTTTATTTGAGCTTATAGGTTATCCTATGCAGAGAGGAGCTGATGAGGCATGAGCTGATGGAGTGTTTTTAAGTGGATTGAGTGGAATAATGGTGTAATACAGTATATACATGTTCACACAGTCTAAGATGACATTTAAATTCACATTTCTTTGTGTCTGACCAAAAATTAAAGACATAGCCTAGTTTGCTATGATATAAACAAAAAAAGCAGCAAATCACCACATTTGAGAAACTGAAAAAAGTTTAAATCAATAGAAATACTAGTATAATACAGCATAATTAAAGGAATGAATGAATAATTGAAAAAAATCATGATAAAGGAATGAACAGGCTATATAAAGAGAAAAATAGGTTTAAATGTTTGTTTAATTTATTTAAAATACAAAATAGTTCATGTATATGCAGCACATCTCGAAGGACGATACCTGCTTTGTTACTGTGCTCACCTTCAGCTGTATTCAGAGTGAATTAAATACTCATGTATGGCTACAAGCAGGGTCACTACACAGCAATGGAGTTTAAAGATGGAGGATGCAGCTCTGCATTTCTGTTTAAAATCGTCACTCATTTTGTGATGAATAACGCCTTTTAACCACAGTTTGTAACATTAGTATTTAATGGCAAAGTTGTAATGTCCAGTGTTGATGAACAGAGAGCACTATTACATCAAATGTGCAATCCATAATCCAGTTGTGCATCAAAGTGGTAGCTCCAAAAATGCCAAATCAAAACAAAACACTGGGGCCGGTTACACCAAACTGTTTGTCAGGCTTTTTGACTTCCTGTCTAACTACTGTTGTTTTCTGATGAACGTTTGTTTATGTCCATAATGGTTTTAGACGCAGATATAAAACATATATTTGCACACATATATATACACTGAAAATGCTTTTTTCCCCTTTTTATCTCAAACTCTTCAATTGTAAGTGTAATTGTAATTCAATTTAATGTGGTCAAAAATCATGTATTTTTGTCCTTTAATTATGTGTACGTTTATGCTATACAATATAATATGGCTCTTGTATACAGACATCACACATCTGACTATGTGTGATTTATGACATTAAGTGATATCAAGAAATAAGGGCTTAAAATATAATATTTAAACAAGAATGATATTTTAAATAGATCTATTAAACAAGCATACCTTTTTCTTTATTAGCCTCTAAATGGATTACAGCTAGCAGGCAATAGACAGATGAGGCGCCATTCCACTAAGTCATTATTTTCAACAATTACTCTTCTAAGTATTTAAACAATGTTTATCAGATCGTGCCATTGCCAAGAAGATGTAACACAAGCTGGGGGGGAAAAAAAAGAGATTGTTAAAGGGTTTAATCAAATCGAAACAAAACAGAGAGATAGCAAGTGGATTAAGGTCACCTGGCTAGAATGCCCTCTTCACATCAATGTCATTTCGATAATTAACAACTTAGGAGAGAAGCATATTCAACTGTCTGTGCACTGGTCACCGTTGGCATGAGAGACTGCCAACTCTCATGGCGTTGCGAGCTGCGAGTATCACCTCACAGTTGTCTTGCCATGCGTTGGGCTGCTCGTGCTCTCTGTGCAGAAGTGGTGGAGCCGACTTTGTGTTCGATTAAATGTGTTGAAGCCATCGCTGCCTTGCGCAAAGTCTCAGAACAGCCCCTCTCCATTGTGTTTGCTTCAGTGCTGGTCTGAGAGCCCTGATTTCTGGAGCAGAGATTTGGCAGTCACAGCAAGTGATGACAGAGGCAGTGGTGAGATCGCACCCAGAACCCCAAAGGAGGCTCACATTTCAGGCGGACGAGGGGCTCGTTCAATACACAGAACACAAAAGCGCCGATCGGTGGAGTCTGACGATGCCATTGTTCTGAAAATCACATTGTTCAGCCACCGCTAGCAGAGCCTACTTTTATGTTTACTTGTGGAGGGTTGGAGTGCTAGACATTTGTAAACTTCTGAACTTTTTGAAGACATTTGACTGCCAATTTGAAATAATTGTACGACTGAAAGTCTGGCTCTCGAGATGTCATCCTCCCATGTTGTTTTTCTTCTTGACACATGGGGGTGGGTTGGAGCAGGGGGATGTTTGCAGAATGGTAACTTGCAATTCAAGGGTTAAAGCAGCATGAAAGAATCCATTCTCGGTTTAATGACCTAGCCTTTCTGGGCGAGGACGACAGGGAACATGCTCTTGACTTGTACTGAATTTGCCAATTAACACCTCCAATAACAGGCTGCCTCTGAACATCACCGATGGAGAGAGAGGAGGAGCAGCTCTCATGCACTTTGTTTTTCAGCCTCTGATCTTGTAATGATGAGGTCTGGGCTTTCTTCATACACTGAAAATGATTTTGCCTCGTACGCTGCTCTGCAAATATTTTTTCATACTAGAAATTTAGATGAATTGTTAGAGATAAGCCCTCGCTTCATGAGCAGTGTAGCCGCTGACAACCAGACTGGCAATGATGTCGGAAATATTTTATTTTTCCACGTGCTGCTCGAATCCTTATGTAGTTGTTGGACATTCTATTTTTCGCACATGCCCATATGGCCGTGCGCAGCTTCAATTAGACACATGGCTGGTAGCTAAGATACACCGTGCTTGATTAGCTTTGTCTCCTCTTATTGTTACACATGAAAATACAACAGTGTCCTCGATGGATATATCTAAAAAGATCTATCCCCTTCAAAGAAGGTCCCCATTCTAGTCAACCCTCTGGTTTCACACATGCTTATCAGACTCCCAAACAACACCTTGTGCAGGTGTGAATATCAAAATCCCCCGTGTAAATCGCAGTGGGCACTACTGTGTTGTCCTCGGAGTCCTCTTACATGCAGCAGTGGCTTTGCATGAGGCCTGAGAAGCTGCTGGCTAATAACAACAACTGCAGAAACACCTTTGGCTAAGTGCAAGGTGGACATTCTTGCACCAAATGTGCTTAATGACTGCACAAAGCGTCACGAGGATCTAATTGAAAAAGGCGCCTAAGTGTACAGTAGCTGGTTACTGCCCAGTACAATCACATGATAACACTGTAGTTTCACAATTCATTAGCAGGTACTTTAACATTATACAATAATTGAAAGATGGCTGCATAATTGATAGCAGTTCACACCACAGGGAAAGTGAAGTGATCCATCTAATGATAGTGGGTTAGGAGGCAATAGATAACACTTGAGGTGTGAGCTGTGTACAGTTATGACAACAGAGGCCTTGTCCTAACACTTCGTCAACTTAACACATACAAACACTGCAAAGATGTTAGTCACATTCATGTCTGCAGGACCGAGACGCGCAGCGCCCCTCCTCGAAGTCAGCGGACGGCAGTTCTCCTCCTCGCGCTGACCACCTTTGTGTCATGTGTAGAATAATATGAACCTTGTTAGAGATGCTACGTACAAATCAATTCATTTATTCAGTGTTAAGAAACCATCTGGCTTGATTAGATCTGAAAGTCATCCTGGCAGGCCAGTTTCCTGACTGACACCTCATAGAATTAGTGGGAGGACGGCTTCGTTTGCTGCCTTTGCTCAGCTCAGGCTGCCCGGCTCGTCATCTCGCTGGGCTCGAAGCTCAGATAAGAGCTGAGAAAGTCTTCCACGAGCTCTGCTTACCTCAAGTCTTTGTTACTGTACTAAACAGATTCAGCATATCTGGGTTGTTGTTTATTAGTCTTAGATAGTGAGATATAACACTTTTTGTGTTCTCTTTGTGGAAGCTGTGAAAATGGCACGCCATATGTAATACACTTGCTTGCTGTTGGTCTTGCCAATTCCCCCAAGATCAGTCATTCCTGTGCCAATGCTCACACTCTCTCTTTGTCCTTGTGATTTGATTGAGTTTCTTGGTTTGGACGGGTTTCCTTTTTGATGCTGTGTCTGGTGTTTAGTTGTTGATTTGATGTCACTCGCGGTCCAGCTAAAATCACCATTTGAACCAGAGCATACGTGTTCAGATATACCTCCGAGAACATTTGTTATGATCAAGTCAGAGATTGTTAAAGCGCAGATGAAACAGAAAATAAAACCCTGAGGTGCACGTAGTAAACAGCGAGCCCAAAGCAAACGGCAGACCCATGAGCCAAAGCATATTCCTCTAATGTTTTTTTCCCCCCTTCTAATTCTGCACAAAACAAATTGGCTGCATATTTTGTTCACACCTTGTGTAACCTGGGGATAGCGAGCGCAATTCTCCCTCGTCATACCTGTGACAACACCCTGCAAAGTGCTCCCAGTGCCCTAATCTGCAAGGTAGAGACCTGCTGCTGCTGCATGGAGATGTTGTTTTCTTCGTCCTTAGCTGCTTGTCCCTGTGGTTTTTACGTTTACACACCCACCAGAATCACACAAGGTAAAAGAGAATATGCGAGTGTCTCACAAGCTACCAATTTTTTTTTCTCTCTGGAAAACATGTTAGCGTTCAGCAGAAAGCAATAAAGGCATGCTGATGGTGTTTGATTTAGAAATGGCAGTCAGACCATGATTTTAGCATCAACAGATGGCCAGTAGATTGGTTTAAATGAGTAACACCACTGCCTGCTTTAGAGTTGGCTCAAGTAGTAGAGTAGTGTACTACCGTCTTATCATATCTCCTTGTGTGAATGGTGATGTCACCATGATAGATGCTGCTCAAGTGGGATCAGACCTACTCAGTGATGCCTGTAGAGCCGAGCTCTGGGAGATCCCTGTCTGGCTGCATTATTCAACAATGCTCCTTACCTCTCCCAGGGAAGAGGGACTGTTGAATATTTGAAAGATAGAATTTGATTTTTTATTTAAGTGTATAGATGTGGATGGGAGAGGGGGGAAAAAATAGAGATAGTGCCAGTCGGTGCAGCCTGGACGGTCACCAAGGCAACTTGCCGAGTTTTTCTAACTGATCTACGGGACTTCTTGGCCGTCTCACTGGGGGACGTTTTGGAGAAGTGGGCTTCTTCGAGCGCCTTTTGACTGCGACTACGAGTTGACGGATCATTGATCATTTTAGTCCCATATTTATGGCCACCACTTAGTTTAGAATTTGACTAAACCTTCTTGCGCAGAGCTTTTCAGTCACCTGGATGTCCGTCTTTGTATGGCTGTACCAGTTGCTGCTCTCATCACACCTTTGCAGATCAGTCCCAGAGCTCGGACTGTGGCTTTAGCCAGTAATAATCGTTTAGTTCAGTTAGCAAAAATAAGTAAAAGGTACTGAATCTCCTCTGGACTCCTGGGCTGTTTTGTTAAATTGAATGTATCAATATTTCAGTTGCAGCATAAGAAAGGAAATCTGCTCATTGATAACGTACCAGACATTGTGCCAGGCGGTGATAGCCTATTTTCAAAACGGCAGCGTTAAAAAACAAAAAAATAAAAAATAAAAACCCACCGTGGCTGCAGAACCACTGCTCAGATCCTGACGAGCCAAGCTGAGTATTGATCCATCTGGCTCTGAAGACACTGTCATGTCACCTTTGCATTTAAGTGTTATCTCGTCAGCTTCAAATGATCTAGCTGTCAGATCTGGAAAAAGCTGGCCTGTGTGATGTTGCTTTGTCTCCAATGTCCAGCTGTTTGCTTCAACAATCCGAGCCAGCAAAATATTTGAATCCAGCGTTTAGGCCGTTTTGTGTACGTCAGGACTCGTATCTAATCTGCTGGTGAGCTATATATTTTGTATATGTGTCTTTCTATTTGTACAATATGACCAAATTCCACGTAACAGTCGACTCAAGTCCAGAGTTTTTAGTCAGTCATCTTACTCTCCCCCGATTGTCACCCACTTCCTCAGATAATTAAAAAGACAGCTTACAATGGATGTTATCAGAAGCTCAGTAACAACTCAAACCAAGTGCAAATTGCTTCAAAATTGCTTCCTTCTTTAAAGCAGATGTAACTGATAGTTAAAGGGTGGAAATACGGCTTTGTGGAGAAAGGGCACAAACTCTTTCCACCAAGGTGTGGTAACAGGGTGAAAATTTGAAAGCAAATTCACTCCTTGCTAATGTAGCCTGTGTGGCCCCTAATGATAACACACCCACTGTATTGCACCCACAGCAGTAATTTTCATCTTTTCACTCATATTGGCTGCAAACGTTTTTAGTCGTAGTATGATTTATCTTTTCCTTTTTTTTTCTCTCTCTCCTCAGCGTCTTCTTTTCTCATACATGAATCACTGTACAGTGTCCAATGTCTAATTTAGTCCCAGAGTAGCGCCGTAGTTTCCCGGTCATGTAAAGAGCGGATCCGTTCCTCAAGGATCTTGGAGAAGCAGCAGGCCGGAGAGCGTGTTCGGCTGCTATAAAGGCAACGGTAGGACACCAGCCAGTAGTTCACACTTGTTGGAGCATATAGTGAGGCTGTGAAGATGGATTCTTTCCTTATTATACGGTACTGTCTGTATTTCTCATCTTTCTAATGAAAAAGTGGCACTGTGTGATATATTCTTGCTCTGTGTATTTCTGTAGCACACCGTCTGCATTAAACATGCCTATAGCCTAAAAGTGGATCACTGCGTTTATTTCTTTATGCGATCGGCAAAGTTTGTGAAGGAAATGAACGGGTTTCCACGTGTTTGTTTGTGACAGCCTAGATGTGAGCGGCGGCGACATAAATCATGTCACATTTATTTTTCCTCTCAACTTGGAACATGGTTCTCTTCCCTGTAGAATTCAGAACTGATCATTAACCTTTCCTGTAGTTCCTTCCCTTGCCTGGTCACATTTCCTCTCTATTTGGTTCCTGGCCCCATATGCCACTTTCCTATTTCCTGCCTGCAGACAGCAGGGAGTAGCTCTATTATCACCTTCCTAGAGCTGTCTTTGAATGTGAGAGGCAATTCCATTTCACTCAGCCATGGGGAGGAGGAGGTGGAGGAGGAGGAGGAGGAGGAGAAGGAGCAAAAAAGCACACCGTAGAGCACACAGAAACTGGTTTAGGTTTGCTTCTTATGGTCAATTGTAAGATTATTTTTGCTCTTCTGCTCGTACTGCCCAGATGTTCAATGTTCTGTAGTGACGGTGCAGGTTTGTGCAGAATAGCTCCAAATCAGAGCAAAAGGTTAAGTGCTGTGTATCATGTCTGGTTGTTGTGTGAACACTTTATCGTCAACTCCATTTAGAAGTCGTCTTTTGAAATATTAACAATCCTAAAGCAGTTATATTACACAGCTGTGAAGCTGTGCTAAACATATCGAAGATGTCTCTAATGCTTCCACTCTCGAGTGTGTTCTCTCCATTTTGCGACATTTTACTCTGCGTTATTTTTGGGCTTCCCTGCGTCTTTTTCCAGCTTTTTCATCAGCGTCTAGTTCTTTGGACTGCTCGAGCTCTTGACAATATTGCTGCAGGATAAATTAAACATGAGTTACGTAGAGTGATAATCTGTGGGCCTCTCTTTTCACACTGCATTCCCAATGAGCTGCGTGTTGGCCTGGTGTTGTTGCCTGCGATTTTAATGAAGATTATTCTTGTAACACGACAGTCGCCTGTTTGCTCCTATTCTCCCCCAAATATTTTCTCTTCAAACGAAGAATTTTGCTTTATTTCAAGGGAGCTGTGCAGCATTTGTGCTTTATTTTAAAAGTGCCTCTGTTGCAGGTCAGTCACCAGTTTGTCATGGATTTAATTAAACATGTATTAGGTGCCAAATCTCGGATGTTGATTAATCAGATAGCAGGTTTCTGAGTTGTTGTTTTTAGATTAAATATTCAGCATCGTGTCAGGCTAGTTATCGATTAAACGATACACAGCTGTGACTGGGTAATTAGTGCTTATTTTCCTCCTGTCTAAGCAACGTAAGGCTCACATCACAAAAGGCAAAGCACAAGTTACAGCACCGGAGCCTTCTGTTTCCTATTGTCCAGGTTTATGCTGATAGTGGTCGGGAAACCTCGGAGGATTCTCGGAGGAGTAAGTGCACACTTCGTGGCATGGCTCCTCTTAAAATGGAACTGATGTTTTATAAATAATTTCAAAGTTACAAACATCAGCCTCACAATCACAGCCATTCAATGATATTCATTTGGCATAAGTCAGTTTCATTTCTGTGTGCTTTTCATCAGAAATGGCTTAAAAAGTAGAGTTAGTCTGAATTTTTCATGCCATGGGCTTAGCGGGGACAGTGGCCATGTTCTTCACTTGCACACGTCTGACAGTGCATGGCAGCAGAAGTAACAAAATGGTCACAAACCCCAGCTGCACTCCCCTGGTCACACGGGCTCTTTAAATTTTAAAGAGACTAGCGACGAACCAAACAGTTGATAACGGGTCAGTAGCAGGTGATAAAAGAAGTTTTCGTAGGGACATTAGCCTTTCCGCTAACTTTGTGCTTCCTGACATTATATCCTCAACATTTGTTTAGCCAAATAATACACATCAGAGAGCATGGAGCAGCTGAAGGCACCACTCTCAGGGACTGCACCCAGAGGATTAAACTATTTCACAAGTGTTACTTAAAAGAATTGGTAGGAGACAAAATTCACACATTTATAATTATGCGTGGATTTTATGTACCATCATGCGTGTTCATATTGTTCCAGGTTTCTTATTTTTTTTAGTTTGCTTTGAGGGGGGAAGCTCAAATTGAGCAGTGCGGATAGCTCATGGTTCATTCTCCCATCGAATGATTATTTCCATAGGGGTGTGTTAATTACCGTACTGTCATTATGCTGTGATGTAGAAACAACTGACAGGAATAGAAAGATAAAAATAACTTGCAACAACGTGTGCTTTACCATGTTACGGGAACATCAAATTAATGATGCTCGCACAGGACTGTGGTTAGGACCTTGCAGCAAACTGCAGATTGAATAATAATAATAATAATAAAAAAACATGCCGTGGATTTGAGTGGTATGCAGTGAGATCACAAAAGACTAACTGAACTGGATTCACTGAATAAATGCACTGTGAAACAAATGGTATCAAAGTATTAAAAAAGAATTCAAATAAAAATTGTGTTATTCTGCCATTTATATTTCTGCAAACTGTAGCAAGGGCTAAATTGCATTTGTAAGCAGTGTGACTTAATAAGAAAGTAATGGGAGGATGGGGATGGGGTTAAAAATTGTAGGAACAGAGAAATAAACTGGTGGCTTTTAATCAGCTAAAATCGCTGCTCGAGATAAAGAAGCACATGCATGAACATTTGTATGAGGTGAATCGTCTCGAGGTGCAGGTCTTTGCACAGGAGCCCTTGCCTTTCCACTGAACGTCATCATCACCTGTCCTGAGGTTAATTTGCTGTGAGCTTTGTGGTAAAGAATCACAGTTTGGGTCTGGTCTGGCATGGGCGACCCTTAAAGGACATCAATAATGAGCAGGTGTAGGAGTGCACTTCTGCGGAGACGCGTGTCTCTGTGTGTCCAGGGAGGACGGCTAATAAGGGTTTAAAAGCCACAACTGTCCACTCCGCCCCTTAGCAGGCCTCCAGCTGTCTTTTCTGTTAGAGAGCACCCTGATTCCCTCTGACAGAGCAGATCACTGATGGCAGGAAGCCACAGGGGGCGATAGTTATGTTCGCATGGCACAAAGCACCACCACACTTGGTCAGATTAGTCATGCTAGTTAATTAAAGACTTAAGATAAATACGGGCTTTGTTTTTTTGTTTTTGCTCTAATCAAAGAGCCAGGAAGAACGGAGGAAATACTTCACTTTGATTTATTGATGGAAATTGCAATGTGACGTCTGGCAAACAACATATAAATAACTTAAAGGCCATCTTAAATGCATTCCCATGAAATTTTTAGTGCTGCTGTAATATAAGCCACTACCTGTCATGAATCCCAAATAACCTTGGCTCTATCCTCTTAGCTCAGCCCAGTGCGCCTCATTCCTTATTACTGGCCTGACAAGGAAATGTTTACCCATCCGACAAGAGACAAGCCATTTCATAGTCGGAAAAAGCAATTTCACCTGACTGGAGTAGCACACTATGTCCCCATATCCTTGCTGGCTATAATTTTGTTGTCATTTTGTGTGCTGTGATCATATCATTGAAGTGACAGTGCTGGGCATTAGGTAAAGTCCCTAAGCTGGTGCTCACTTTCAGGCTTTTTCTCTCCTTGTCATTCACATTGATTAGATTAGACCCAGGTGGCAAGCAGATTTCTTTGCCACAACAATAAAAAAATGGTGATACATCGCTTGGAAAAAAAAAGAAAGAGAAAAAAAAAAGCATGTTGTTTTATGAACAAACAACAGAAGCGTTTTTATTAAAAAATGTCTTTTTATGCTTATTTTTGTATTTTCACAGATTACTGAGGGATATTCAACTGATATCAACTGACAAACTGCAGATATTTGCATCCAATTTGAATTGAAGTTAAAAAGTATAAACATTTTGGAGCGGAAACAGCATGAATGCTGTTCATGGGGACCTGGTGCATTAAGCTCAGCTGGGCAATGGGGAGTTTGTACAAGGCTGGTGGCAGAGATCCTAACCTGCACTGAATCTCCCCGAGGGACGAGGCTGGCCACGGGCACAACACATCAGCCCCCACCTTCAGCCCCTCTTTGGTTATGTCCACTAGCAAGCTGAGCCAATAGAAAAACAGGACTTAGTCTGATAGATAGGCACCAGAGCACCTGGGGAAACAAACTGAGTCGCTGCACGGGTGTTCAACAATTGGTTTGTTGAGGGGAAAAAGAAAAACAAGCCCATGTTGCTTATTAAAGATCAGCGATGGAAGTGAACCATAATCCTGTAATGAGGAGAGCAGAGAGTGGCCTCCTTTGCTTGGGCACAGACAAGCCTGTGCTTGCATGTTTCACAGGAATAGATTGCTGGACCCTATAGCTCTACTGTAATGACCCCTCTTGTTAGCTTCAGAGATTCATGGCTGTTCATTAGAGATACAAACTCGTGGATGTACCCACCACTGAAATAGGCCTCCATCGGTCGACTCTTAACCTTGTCTGGTTCAGACTTGCTGGGTAATGGCTCGGCAGTATAACTAAACCAAAAAATATTCACTGAAGTGGGAATAACCACTTTTTGAGGCTGTGTCAGTGATGTTGTGCTGGACTGCTTTATATCAAAAGGTTGTTTCTAATGTTTACACCTTTTAATATAATGCAGCTTAATAAATCTCCATAAACCGAAAAAACTATGGTGTTGTCACCTCTACTGAGTTTATTGTTCAGGTGTATCCAGTGATCCAGTGCAATATAGAAAAAAGCCCTCTCACAATCACAGGATGGATTATAGTTTGTGTTAACGTGGTAATAACCTTGTTAGGTCGTTAAACAGGAAGGTGTTTATATTGCACTAAGGATTGAGTCACTTTAACTTCTTCTCCAATACTTTATTTATCATCCTGACAAAGTTTCATGACACTGCAGTGAGGACTTGGCGTGGCTTTGGAAATGTCTAATTACATGATGGAACATTTTGAGGATCCTATCTTCTCTACTTTAATTCTTAGTTACCGAACTAACAAAAAACTTCACTCTTTGTTCTAATTGTTCATTATTTCAGAGACCTGCTGACATCAAATTTGATCTTTATTTGGATATAATCTTGTGAGGACTGCTTTCCATT
Source organism: Chelmon rostratus (assembly GCF_017976325.1). NCBI lineage: Eukaryota > Metazoa > Chordata > Actinopteri > Chaetodontiformes > Chaetodontidae > Chelmon > Chelmon rostratus. The sequence goes on along the minus strand of NC_055670.1, from coordinate 13,968,476 downwards.
CCACACATCTCATTATGTACAACCAGTCAGGCTTAATGTGAGTTTTAATGAGCCTCCAACTCTTAAAATAACTTCGCCAAGAGACAGATTGTTGTTATTGAATTGTATTAAAACAATCTTAAATCAGAGCACCAAACATATTTGGTGTCTTGAGATTTTCCTTTACTTTCTGTGAGATGCATTTGCTGCAGCAGCCCTGTTATCAGCCCGCTGGTTCATAACTTTAGGGCATGAAATATTAACCAGCACTGGGACTCATAAACACATCTTCAGTGGGACGCCATGATTTCACGCTATATCACAAACATTTTAAGGCATCAGATGCGCTGCCTGTCATGGACTGTCATTTTTGGTGTGTTAATAATATATCTTGGTTTCTTCGGCAGACATACTTTGGCACTCATAGCACATAAATAGGTAAATAACGCGGATAAATAGGTAAATAACGCATCTGACGCTGCAGCTGACAGATCAAACATCATACTTTTTTATCTTTATTTTTTACTGTGTGTTTTTGTTCATAAAGATTACAAGAAAGAGTCCGTGTCCATATGTTTTACGCAAATATAGGCCCATGTCACAGTACAAACAAATCACTTTGCTCACAGCGCTCCACAGATTGTCCTAATTAAGAGCTGTCTAATTAAATTACAGCCTTGAGTTAACCAATGGCGGCACTTGTTTCATTAGCAAAGCAGGGAGAGTGATGGAAAGAAAACCCTTCCTGATTGCAGGATGGTGTCAATTGGCTAATTTGCCGCCTTCGGTACTTCAAGTCATAGCAAGGCGTTTTCATAGTGTTAGATTAGGAAAGGCGTGTGCAAAAGCCTGTGATATATGTTGAGCTAATAGTGGCTTCCTATCGAGCTATGCAGGTCGAGAATTGCATCTCGCCCGGGAGTGATCTCTCCAAGAAATTTATGAATGTGGGCAGTGGCTTTTCGAGCTCCGATGGATCAGAGCTTTCGTTGCAGGACCATCCTATTATATGTGCAAGTGACAACCTGGAGAGAAGTTCACCTCTGAAAAAAAACTCCAGGGAGATGACGAATCAGTCAGAGGCAGACAATTTTCCCGACTCAAAGGACGCATCAGGGGACGTCCAGAGGGGCAAACTCTCTCCTGATCTTCACGGAGTCTCTGACATCCGTCATAATTTCGATGGATCTGCAGGAGAAAGGTGCATCTTTTCTCCATCCACCCAGCCACAGTCAATCTCAGCAGCTCCCAGTGCCATGTTCCCTTACCCGAGCCAGCATGGACCAGCGCATCCGGCTTTCTCTATTGGAAGTCCCAGCCGCTATATGGCCCATCACCCGGTCATAACGAATGGAGCTTACAACAGCCTTCTGAGCAACACGTCTCCGCAAGGCTACCCGGCTGCGGGCTACCCGTATGCGCAACAGTATGGACACACTTACCAAGGAGGGGCTTTTTACCAGTTCTCCACGGCGCAGGCAGGACTGGTTCCGGGGAAGGCGCAGGTGTACCTGTGCAACAGGGCCCTGTGGCTGAAGTTTCACAGGCACCAAACAGAGATGATCATCACAAAGCAAGGACGGTAAGTGCGCGCACAGTGAGCGCGGCCAATCTGTCACACTCCTCGCAGAATTAGTCCATTTTCTGGCTACATCACCGCGAAGCTTTTGCTTCCGCGGTACAGAATTGACGTGTGTTAACATCGAATCAATATTTCCCCAAATAAAAAGGAGAAGGGACTTGGCATCGCACCAAGGCAAGCTCGAAAGAAAAAAACGAGGAATCTGATCTGATTTTTGTGCCTTTTTTTAGTCACGAGAGGCGTTTTCCTAATCTGTGCTCCTTTATTTTCCACAGACGAATGTTCCCGTTTTTAAGCTTCAACATCTCTGGCCTCGACCCAACTGCGCACTACAATATATTTGTGGATGTTATACTTGCTGATCCAAATCACTGGCGATTTCAAGGAGGCAAGTGGGTGCCATGTGGGAAGGCAGACACAAATGTAATAGGTATTATAATTCATTTATTCCGCTATTTATTCCACAATTAACGTTTTAATTCCACAACATGTTTTTTTTCGATATATTTGGCCACTGCGTGTATTTAAAAAGGTCAAATTTAAGAAATCCTGTCAAAGTAATTTATTTTAAATAACAAACCATCTATTATGTGTTTAATTTATCTGTATTTTTGCGTATTCTTTTAGGAAACAGGGTTTATATGCATCCGGACTCACCAAATACTGGTGCGCACTGGATGCGTCAAGAAATATCATTTGGAAAGCTAAAGCTGACAAACAACAAAGGTGCCTCCAACAACACGGGGCAGGTGAGACAGCATCACATCCAAATATTCTTATGGATTATTTATGTAATACAAGATGGAAGAAAGCAACGTTTTTCCATTTTCTTCCTTGTTTATTATATCCTACTAATTATTTTCCATCTGGCATAGTTTGCTATCTTACTGTCTGAATCATTTACAGCAACAGCACCAGTGAGAAAAATGACAAGATCGAACTAAATGAGTTCAGTGTCTGCTTTTAATCATGCATCCAAAGTTTGAAGCTCAGTCTCAGACGCGCGTCTTTCGTTGAATCTCCAGATGGTGGTTCTCCAGTCTCTCCACAAGTACCAGCCCAGGCTCCATGTGGTGGAAGTAAACGAGGATGGGACAGAGGACACCAGCCAACCAGGACGAGTCCAGACTTTCACCTTCACAGAAACGCAGTTCATCGCCGTCACAGCTTACCAGAATACCGACGTACGAGCGCTTCATGTGACACCACACTGCTGCAAATGTCCCCTCAAACCATGCTCTGATCCGTTTTTAACAAGTTCACTATTATTTAAAAAAAAGAGCACAATTTTCTACATTTTACAATACTTTTTATTTTACTTATTTATTTTGAAACAAAGTCAAACGAAGCGGATTTTAATGGGACTGAAGACAGAAAGGCTCAGATTCTTGCATGATTGGGGATTTCTTCATCCTGCTGTCTATATCTCACAAAAACAAACAAACAAACAAAAAATTAAATACTAAATAAGAAATAGTGTTTTGGAGACGGACGCTGCAGTGCGCTGATCTTTGTTTTCTAATCGGTGCCTTATTTTTCCGCAGATTACGCAGTTGAAGATTGATCACAATCCGTTTGCTAAAGGATTTCGGGACAACTATGACACGTAAGGTTTTCTCTCCTCTGAGCATTTTTTTTACACATTTATTCGATTGTAATTTTGTTAATTGCGGCTTCTTTGATTTATTGCATGTTGCTGTAATTCTAGCATATATAAAGTCTTCATTAAAAATCAGGTTACCTCATATTAAAAATCTTAAATGTACTCTTATGATTCTGCTGAGGATTTGGTGAATTGTTATCGCAGTTATAGGGGCTCAGAAGGTTTCGAAAATGAAGCGAACATGGTCCTAAAAATGTGTGCTTTTGTGCTTTTGAATGGACTGAAACTGACGCAGGGGATTTTTAACTTAACTGGCAGAAAATTCCAATATTTAATTAAAAAAAACTCCACAATATTAGAGATGAAAGTTAAAATGATTCCTTTATAGTCTGTTGATGACAGAATTGATATTCCTCACTCAGTGGCTCGGCTTGTCTTGTACTGACAGTAATTGCAGATAAAGGAGCAGTTTTCATATTGATCCGTAGGTTTCAGATGTTGAACAGCTGAACAAAGCGGGGATTTTTGGAAATGATACTTTGCGTGCGTTTAAATTTGTATAAGGCAGCAGGCCAGTTTTGACCACTTTGCGTAAAGATAACTTTTATGTCATAAATGATGAGAGAATCTGCTGGATAAAGTCACTGCTGAAGCAGATACTGACCTACATTTCTTTGATTGTTAGAGGAGCGGCCGTAGCGCGCAGCTCGGTGACTGAATTGTTTCTCTGTTTTTCTCTCCATCTTTTCAGTGTCTACACAGGCTGCGACATCGACCGCCTAACTCCATCACCGGGTGACTCTCCGCGTTCACAGATCGTGCCGGGTGCGAGATATGCCATGCCTAGCTCTTTCCTGCAGGACCAATTTGTCAGCACTTATGCCAAATCTCGCTTTCACCCTGGCATGGGGACTGGTCCTGGCACGGAGCGCAGCGTCCCACTCGGCAACAGCTTGCTATCCCCGCAGCAAACCGAGGAGCCCACTGTTGCCACCCCCCCGCAGCGATGGTTTGTCACCCCTGCCAACAACCGACTGGACTTTGCTGCCTCGGCATACGACGCCGCTGATTTCGCCGGTAACGCGGCCACCTTGCTGTCCTACGCAGCGGCCGGAGTGAAGGCTCTTCCCCTGCCGACTGCAGGCTGCTCCAACCGGCCTCTTGGCTATTACGCAGACCCGTCAGGCTGGGGAGGACGCACGCCACCGCAGTACTGCGGCGTGAACAGCAAATCCAGCTCGGTCTTTTCCTGCTGGCCCACTAACTCTATCGGTGGCAGAGCGGGCACCAACTACCTGGCCGAGGAGGGAGACTCCATCCCGACGGAGCGGTCACCGATCGGCGGCTCGGAGGAGACCAAACCCAAAGACATGACATCAGAGTCGAACTGGATAGAGACGCCGTCCTCCATTAAGTCCATCGACTCGAGCGATTCTGGCATCTTTGAACAGGCCAAAAGGAGACGGATCTCACCTTCTGCCACGCCGGTTTCAGAGACAGTGTCCCCGTTAAAATCAGAGCTGCTGACACCGAGAGAGTGTGAGAAAAACTGCACAAAGGACATTGGTTATTACAGTTTCTATCCTCACAGTTAAAACAATGAAAAGCCTATCTATCTATCTATCTATCTATCTATCTATCTATCTATCTATCTATCTATCTATCTATCTATCTATCTATCTATCTATCTACAGGTTAATCATTAAAAATAAAAAAAGACGAAAAGGACTGTCATCTCCACAGTTAAAGGCCAAACAATGTAAATTCTTCCACTACTGACTACCCTGTTCTGTCATCGGTTTGGGCGCCTTGTTTCCACACTGTTAAGTAAGAAAACACTGTAATTATGAATATAGTGTACATAATTATTGGTGATAGTGATTGGATGTACACAAAATAGATAAAATCTGATTCCTAAGTAGTGTTTAAAGAAAAAAAAAAGCGAACTCTCTTCTGTTAAGTAGCCTAAACTGTTAGTAAAGAAAGATATCGAGAATCTGTACATGAAATGTTCTTGTGTAGCATATACTGGCATAATAATCCTTGTCAGTGAAAAAAATATGTATTTTGTACTTTATCAAAGCTGTAGGCTACCAAAACTTTATGACGTTATTGATCACTGCTACATTCATGATACCTGTGGTTAAATAAGTTATACATGTTGGTAATGTAGACTTAGAGTCTTTTTTTTTCTTTCTCTCAGCCTCTTATTTTTCATAGCCTGTATTATTTTGCTGTTGTGAAAATCTCTGTATCTGCTGTAATGTGATTGAAACGTAATAAATGATGTTATCATGAGGACAAGAAAGGAACATATATTTTTTAAATTAATATTTCATTAGTATTTTTTAATTGATGGCATGCTTCTGTTAAAGTTGTTTGCATTTAAATTGTTTTGGAACTCGCAGATATTTTTTTTTTTCGTTGTTTTCCGTGAACGCATCACGTGGACCGTTTTTCCAGTCATTTAAAAAGCGGTTTTATCAGGACACCGTGAAAGTGCTCCAAACAAAAAAATAAGAATATTCTAATGAGCAATAAGAAATATTCCAAATTAATTGATGCCCCTCTCATGTGAGGCTTTTTTTAAAATTGGAGAGGATGCTCTCGTGTGTCTACTGATTGGTTTAGAATACGAAAAAAAGTCAATTTAATAAGACATCCAGGTGGCAAAAATGGCACAGCGAAAAAAGAAAAAGAAGAAGAAGAAAGAGAAAAGGAGATCAGTTAACGAGGGCACAGAACTGGCGGGTGCCGGAGCTCTGGAGAACCCGTGAATGGAGCCAGACTGTTAAACGTCAAGGTGCAACTTTTCTGTCCGTCACAATGCAAAGTGATCCAGGTGGTTCCTAACAACATTAACCAACTCATGGATTTGCCGTTAGATATTTCAGTCTGACTCAACAATAAGGACTGCTGCAACATTTGGTTGGACTGACTTTGTTTGCCAATCTAAGAGGGCGAAAAGTTTTTTTTTTCTTTTCTTTTTGTCATAGTTACACCGAAAAAAACTGTGAAGTTGACAAGTTTTCTGCTCTAGTCTTCCAAAGGAAGTGACACATCAAAAGAAAGTCTTGCCTGTGTGAAAATGTGGACCAGAACAGACCCGCAGAGAACAGGGGTAAGGATAAACCTCACTGCACATTTTGTAAAATAATGTGTTTTTTTTTTAAAACTAAAATTAATTTCAAATTGAATGGTTAATTGCTGATTGGATGGTTCAAGCCTTATATATGCTCTGCCTTAATCATCTGCTTTTTAATTGCGCCATTTGAAAAATTATTGAACACTGATATCAAATTAAGTTAGAAAAATAATTAAAGCTGATACGTAATAAGCTCAATGTGCACTTAATTGGGATTTCAGTGTGAAGGAGATGCTCACAGCTGTCAGTAAGACGCGCGGAATTTAGCGTTTGTGTGTGTGTGTGTGTGTGTGTGTGTGTGTGTGTGTGTGTGTGTGTGTGTGTGTGTGTGTCAGTCAGCCATAGGCCTTCCCAGGGATAAACAGCAGATGGCGATAACTGAATGCAGGTCCTGTGATCAAACAGCTTTTCATTATGTGGCTCTCAGGAGGTGAGTCCAGTCCAGGGGCAGAAACCACAAATCCGAAGATCACTTATTAATAAATGAACTTCTATTTACGACTTAATCGCAATTACTGCGGTTTGCCTCTGGATTCAGCTGGCCATGGGTTGAGATCTACACCAGATGGCGATGCTTTATTATTATATCCGTTAAAGGAATCCCTGCTGTTGAAAAAGCCTCACCGCTGCAGTGCCAAAAAAGGGTTTCAGCTGCAATCCACAAGCTATAATCAGCACAGTAAACACTCTGCCTGACAAATAAATATGACTGATAAAAAAAAAAATCAAATAACGCCTGTCATTATACACATTTTATGCATGTTTGGCGTCACATCCTGCACCCAGATGTACCAGGCAGGACCCTCCAAAGGTGAAAAGCCTTTAAGTTCATAAGTTCATCCTCAAGTTCAGCTCAGAGTCTTTCAGCAATACTTTGATAAAGATTCTCACAGCTAAAGCAGCACCTTTGTGCCACTGCCTTTGTAAACAGGGTTAAAGGTGCAGTTTCAGGTCTAATGTTAGACACCCACATCCTCCAGAAAGGTTTAGTGCGCAGCTGTGTTGTAAATCATACGCATGCTTCTATTGCTGCACCATAACACCCCCACAACTGAATGAATACAATTAAAAATGTGACCTTTTTACTGTCTGAACACGTCTTATCTCGGAGTTTGAGCAGGATCCCTGGGTTTCTGCCTTTGCTCTGAGGTTTCTTGTGTTTGTCCGCAGTGGGATGCTGATCCAGCTGCAGCACCTCTGCTCAGACGCTCCACCTTTTAGCTCATTTGATGCCAGACTCAGAAAAGCATCTTAAATTTTACGGGACATCCTTTAACAATCATTTAGAGATTAGGGAATTTACTACCCTACAACTTTCTACTGAGAGGATTTTATGTGAAATGACAGCAACAGGTTTGGACCGGGTATTTTGGAAAATCTGGGGGAGTTTGGGAGTGCTGGTGAGTAAGCCTATGTCCACGGAGTCTAATAAAAACCACAATGACACACTTGTATAACTTGCAGAGACAGATTGCACATCCCCAATAACCTTTCCTACACAAAAAAAGGTGGCTGGTTCTGCTGATCAGATGCGAGTCTCCTCACCTCTGCGTCTGAAACACAGGTTAAACACTTCAGGAGCGACGCGTCCGCGTCAGCCCGCAGACGCGCGCATGTTTTTATGAACGATGGCGCAAATCATCGCCGCGCCGCTGACCGACGACGATTATAAACATGTGACCGCTGTGTAGTCGCTCACTCACTGCTACACCTGCCGGGATTACACACAGCGGAGGTTTCTGCTCCAGCTCTCCGATCACCGCCGGGAGAAGGAAGATGGACACCGCGGACCAAGGTGCTCAGATAGAGCCGCTGCTGCCGACGGTAAAGAGCAAATGATCTCTGGGGACAAATATTTACCTATGTGGATGAATATTTCAGGAAGACTTTTTATCCCGTCTGTCAGGTTAAATTTATTCTGCTGCGATCTGCTAGAAGAGTGATGGTAACGTTTAAAAGCTGCAGATAAGAATGCAGTTTCTCCAGGAGGCGGATGCAGAGTGTTTAACATCTCCTCATACCTGTGGAGCTTTGGGCGGCTGTGGCTCACCTGCAGGAACAGAGAGAAAATGCCTCTCTGGCAAAGATGATTGACAGGATGTAAGATTGCAGCATGATGTTGCATCACTGGTGAAATCTATTCTTTGTGAGCCAAACTGTTGCTCAGTCTTTAGAAGCGTGGTGTTAAAGTTACTTTCTAAGTTGGAACAGGCGCAGCCAGGAGGCTTTGACTGGCTCGTCTTTTATCCTGCAGTATGATGCTGTTTCACAGTGTAACATACATGCTGTTGGTGGAATGATTGATGTCCCGTTGCTTTGTGCTATATGACAAATCCCTGTCATGGCAGATGTGCTATTAATACAGTAAATTCAGACAGCAGTGACCTTATGTCACTGCTGTAATGAAACTGTGACATAGATTAAGGTTTATGTAAAATGCATCAAAAGTATGGTGGTCATGCTGTTCTGACAAAGTCCCAGACTGTACAGATGTATACTGCAGCAGACAGCTCACACACAGACGTCCTTACAAAAACAAACCATTTCTACAAGTATTATTTTGGAGAAATTGGTAAATCTTATAGACATTAAAGAAAATAAAGTCTCAGAGGATGTTCTCAGAGACACGTGGGCTAGCTGTCCCCGCTGGTCTTTGGACATTTTGGACAAGATTTATTGTCATTATCCATTTGCTGTTTACATCCAAACAGATTTTTCCACTTAGCTGGAGGTTTTAAACAGACAGGCTTTTAGACTGAGAGTTTCTTTGCTCTGATTTTCGCCACACGGCCGCTGTTTCAAAATGTGAGGTCGCAACCTGTCCTTAAAAGTCACTGAAGATTTAAGAATCTAAAAATATCGTTTGAGAGTTAGTCTTTATTGTGAAAGTGTTTTGAGTGGCTGATTCCTTCCTAGATCAAACTGATTATAATGCGATATTCATATTGTTTGTATAAATACACACACACACACACACACACACACACACACACACACACACACACACACACACATTTGTATATAAAGCATTTTACCAGTTGCACTACAGTGCTAATGTTTTATCTTTCAGGTCAACTCTTCCTTTGGCTCGTCAGTTGGACGTAGAAGTTTGGTGAGTTACATTCCCTGGGCTTTATGGCTTCTATCACTATGAGGGTAAAACTGGCACATAAAATGCACATTTTCTTAGATCTAAAGAGTGCGAGCAGAATACAGAGCCACTGGTAGAGCTACAGGAACACATGGAGCAGCCAAGCTGACTTGATGCAACATGACAAGCTTACTTTGCATACTTACAAAGAGGAAGGAGAGGAGGCACGGTATGAATAAAGCTTCCCCTTTGATTAGATGTTGCCGGGCAGCAGCAATGATGTCACGGCTGTAATCTCACGATGAGAGACTGGTGGCTCTGTCGATAGATGCTCAATCACAAATTACAGTTGTTTGGCACAACAGAAGGGCATCAGCGGCTACCAGGCATGGTGTGAGCTGGGCAGCAGGAGCTCGCACTGCAGAGCTCAGCTTTCAGACTGCGTTGCACTGATTATATATAGTGGAGGACACGGAGGAAAAGCTCATGCATTCTGAATACTTGGAGGCTCCTTGGCTCTTAAAATACCAGGTAGGACATGACCTCATGGCCATCTTCGCTGTTGTGACATTATAGCTAATGTACACACTGGTTTATTGATGTAAAGTACTGTGTGATTGAGGGAATCATGTGGTTAGCAGAGGGCAAGGTGTTTATGTGTTCAACATGGGTGTAAAATCCTGGGAAAAAGTGGAAAAGGAGCTTCTTCCTGTTGACCACAACTGTTCCATCTCGCAGTGTGGAGATGGATGCACATATGAAGTCTTCCAGAACGAGAGCTCAGAGCTCTAAAACACCTCAAAACATCTCTGAAAAAAATAAATGTAGTAGGCTACTAATGTGTCCTCTCAGAGATGCTGAAGTTTATAGCAGAAACATTTAAGGATTACAGTGCCACACGCAAGCCTGTGCAGTTAATGATATTGCTGCCACTGATGGTTCCAAAAATGCCACAGCCATCTGTAGGGATCAGATCCAAATATGTGCCACATCCTGTGATATCACTTCAGCCGCGTGGTTTGCCAGTTCTGTAACAAGATTTTGCTGGTGAGTAGATCTGCCGTGGTTCCGTGTTAATGTTACATCCCAGCAGCCCTATGTCCGATCAGCCCCTTTTAAATGGCACAAAAACATCAAAATCCACCTAACAGCTTTGTGCATGACTCTGTTCATATGGTTTCATACAGAACCATCATGGACGCATTACATTACAGTATTTTAGAATTGGTAACAAATATTTCTCTCAAACAGTTCACACATTACTATTGTCTTTAAGTATCTTTAATCAAGTTGCTGAGCATAAACCGAAATCCCATTACAGCATAAGGATAGGTGCTTCTGCATGGATTATGCTACCTTACAGTACATGTCACAGAAATGCTGCAGTATGCTTCAGTGGGGCTTTATTTGTTTCACAAATTTGCAAAGAGCAATTCCAAGAGGACTAACTGAAACTAAAGTAATTTCATCAAGGAATAAGAATAGGTGCTCCATGTCGTATAACCCTGATTGAAGAAATTTTGGGACGCAGTGTACGGTAAAATGTAAGTAAAAACAGAGGGCAGCGATTTGCAAATCCCTTTTGACCTATATTCAATTGACAAGATAGTTAATGGTCAAACTGATAAGCTTTATTGTTTTTTGTAAATATACACTCTAAATTTGATGCAAAACAAGTTGGGACAGAGGCGTGTTTACCATGAGCTTCTCCTCTAACAACACGGTCATGGTTGGGAACTGAGGACATTAATTGTTGTAGTTTTAAAGTGAAATTCATATACAACTAAATATATACAATATTTTGCCCCTCACACATTTTGAAAGGGAGGCAGGTCTGGACTGCAGGCAGGCCAGTCTATGAAGCCACACTGTTGTAACACCTGTAGAAAGTGACTTGACATTGTCTTGCTGGAAGGAGCAGGAACATCTACTTGGCAGCATATGTTGCTTCAAAACCTGTATGTACCTTTCAGCAGCAATGGTGCCTTCACAGATGTGCAGGTTACCCACACCATGTGCACAACACACCTCCACACTAACACACCTCTTTGGCCTGGAGGACACAACGTCCATGATTTCTAAGAACTAAAAACGTGGACTTGTTAGACCACAGCACACTTTTCCACTTTGTGTCAGTCCATCTCAGATGAGCTTGGGCTCACAGAAGCCCGCGATGCTATTGGACGTTGTTGACACGGTTTCGCTTTGCATGGTCCAGTCTTGACTTGCATTTGTAGATGCAGTGACGGTTTTTCAAAGCATCCTAAAGCCCATGTAGTAATGTCCTTAAGTGCAGAGATTCTTCTGGAATCTCTGAATCATTTGATGATATTATTTTTTTGTTCCTGTCCCAACTTGGTTCAAACGTGTTGCTGCCATCTACCAAAATCAATGGAGTTGATGAGGTAACTCTTTAAATATATTGACTTTGTACTGTTTTCAATTAAACATATGTCAAAAGAATCAGCAAATCATCACATTGTGTTTTATTTATGTTGTACACAGCATCCCAACTTTTTTGAATTGGGGTTAGGGGTCCAAATTAGGAATTAATGCATCTTTATTTCTTTATTTGTTTTTATATGCGGATATAGCAGAATGCAGCAAGCTGCAGTCCAGTTTACAGTAGTTTTATGTTATGTCAGGTTAAGTTAAGAGTTTTGACAATAGTGTGTGCACATGTGCAACCTGAGGTGTCACTACACAGAGTTCTGGTGGTAGTGGAGTTTGTGTGAGAAAACAGTTCATGAATTATGAAAGATGTGATCATTGGATGCATTTAGTGTCAAAGAAATGAAAAATGACCCACAGTTACGTCCACATTGACTTCTGTTGTGGAGACTCTGTGAAGAGTTTTGAAAAAGTGAGTACCAATTGTAAAAGAACGTTTTTAGAAATGTAACCATTGTATGTGAGCACAGTGCGGAACTAATATGGTCTTATGTGGCTGGTGTGTTAGTAACAAATACTGGCAGTTTAATCTGGGCAGGGATGTTGATCCATGCCCTGTATATTTGTAGACAGATTATGAACACCAGCCTGGCCAGCCCATGTGGCACTGCAGCTGTGAACAGCAGTGACCTTCATTATCATAATGCCTTGATGGTCAACTGGTGGTCAAGATGGCGCATATCAAGCAAGCTTTCTGGATAAAAATACCTACTGTAATAAGTGCTTTGACTCTGTAATTTCCAGTAGACGGGATTGATCCTGCAGAACTCTGTCCAGCAGTAAAGGCAGTTGGATGTTTGTTTTGCTTTCTCAATCCCAGCTGTTGCTGCTTGGATTTACAGTAAATGACAGTGCCAAATGAGTTTTACTCTTAAGTCCATCCCATTGGTGCACTAATCAACGACAGCACGGCGCCCAGTTCTGATAAGTAATCGTGTCTAAATATTGGCAGTGTTTATATGTCACATATTTCAGTAAATTTGAGGGTTGTTTCAGTCTGTCAGTCCAACACTTTGATCCAGAGTGAAAAATCGAGACAACTACTAGATTCTCGTAGTCCACAATCCCTTGACTTTTAATCAGGCACCACAGTTGCGTGTAACTGAATTCCTCGTAGCATGCTAATACTAGCATGCTAACATGCTAATATGATATTACAGATTAGATAAGAATGTCTTAGATCTCTTCATTATCGACAGATCATTTTCACTGGCTATTTTTGCTGAGAATTGTGGCCAGAAAAAATAGGAGACAGGCCGAATCTCTGGACGAAGCACCGCTGTAGTGGCACCTGAACTGTGTTGCTCATGCAGGATGTGCAGCTGCCACAAAAGCAAGATGTTTCCTGCAGGGCGATGTGCACAGCTGCTTCCCTCAGCTTTCCTATGGAACCTTCTGGGACTGTCTCCCATGCAGTGGATAAAGTTAGTCCCAGATTGGGCTAATTTTTTTCAGTAGATAAACCACCTGCACTATACCTGCCCATCAACAAACAGCTGACAGACAGAGACAGAGTACATTTACTCAAGTACTGTGCTGAAGTAAAATTTTGGGGTACTTGAGTATTTCCATTTTATGCTACTCCACTACATCTTGGAAGGCAAGAAAAAAGAAGAAAAAAACATTGCGACATTAATTATTAAATACTTTGCACACATGGACTATTGATTATTCTTGATTAAGGTACAGACAAGAAAATAATGTAAATTAGCTCCACATGTAACAGATGCACACATCAATACATCAATAATTATAATCCAATGAAATAATGTGACTCTGAAATCAGCTATTCAACAGCCAGCCTGTTATGAAAACAGGCCTCCCAAGATTTTAGAAGTGATTTTCAAATTGTGACAAGTGACCTAGATTTAAAGAAAAATGATGTATTAATATTTTGCTAAAATCTTCCCAGATTTGCCTCAAATTTTTTGGATTTTCCCTGTCTGCACCATGACGAGCTTTCATTTCGCAGGTCGTGACTGAGCTGCTGGTTTTGTTCCTATACTGACCTCACCCCACCCTACCACAGCCTCTCCACACTGGTTATGACACTTTTGTGCTGCCTGGCGCCCTCATTAACATGCCCATTCACTGCTTGAGGCTGTGCAATTTGGGTGTGAATGTTCATGCCGAGATATGATAATGTCTTGGTGTTCAAACTCAGATTCATGAGTGTAATGCCTGCCTGCCTGCACTGACAAATACTGATTTCTGCTGGTTTTCCCTCTTACCACCTACTCCCTCTCATCGTATTACATAAGAGGGCCGACATTCACACCACAGAATGCTGGTTCTCACAGTGATCCGACTCTCATCGAGCAGATCCATGTGCTCTGCGCCATCTCCTGCTATATGCAATGACTGTGTGTCCTGCTGCAGGTCTCTTGTTGAGCTGTCACAAAATGTTACCAGCTGCGTTAACTGCTAATTAACCTCTGTCACATGTGGAACAGGCGTCCAGCACTGATAAGCCTGGTGGCTCTGTAGGACCGGAGAGTCCATGGAAAATCTCTTATGTTCAAAGAGCTTTTAAAGCAACATTATGCAAGAATTTGCATTTTCTGCTATTTGGTGCCTCTACAGTTTTCTTAGTGCTATTCACTTATACACCACTGTCGCAAATATAAACGTGCATTTGTTATGATTACATTACCTATGATCAAAACCTAGCAAGTCACAACTTTGCTAACACGGCCAAACAAGTGCAACAACACAAGAAGTAATTTAGCAAGCCAGCTAATATTACTTACTAGTCCAACAGCAACAAGGCTAGCTTGGCGAAGCTCTCGCCGACAACTAAAAGCCAGCCTGAGATTTACTCATCTCTTGATGTCTGTAGAAGCTGCTTAGCCCGGTTCTGTTGCCTGCTCACCTGGCTCCGGGGCTTAAACCTCCTCCTCTCGGTGGTACAAAGCTCCTGCGCTAGAGGTGTAAACACTGAAACTCCCCCGGTGCTCCGCGCTCCCAGTCTAGTCTGGCCAGAGTTAGCTAGCTGACTAACTGGCTAACAACGGCTAGTCAGCTAGCTGATTAACTAGCTAATGATAGCTACAGTTAGCTGAAATTAGCATTTAATTTAGCAACATGTAAAGCTGTTTGTTCACCAGAAAACATTTCTCCATACAATATGATCTATTTCACCAAAATCAGTGTAGCTGGTGGTTTGTGATGTAGTGCCGTAACATATGATGCCCTACCCAACTTATATAATGCAAGAAAAGGCCTTGAACACCTGTTTAGTAACATGATATCAAAGCTGATCATCATAAAATGGTTTCATTTATTTGAAATACAGCCTGATGAATTGTTTTATCTCTTTCCTCCAGTTAAGAACAAGTGTGAAGTGTAACTGGATAAGTGTGGGTGGTAGACGATGGGTAAATACAATGAAAAAAAAAAAAGGCCAGTTAAGGAGAATGTGAACTTGCAAACTTTTTGTAAATAAACTCAAGCAGTGATTCACCTGCGTTAACAACGTAGTACAGGTCAGTGCAAAGGAAGCTCCATGAACAAGAGTGAAATTTTAAATGTAGCTGGCATGTTTATGGTTCTCAAAAGCTTTCTATTTGGACGATGATGATGCTTTCCTCATCAAGATGAAATGTGCAATTAGTATCAGTGGTAACTGCGCATTTGGTTGGATAATGTGTTTATTCATAATGCCCTCGAATGTGAGGCAACACCAAGTCAACAATCGTTTTATTTCGTGCGATGTTCAGCATACATTAGTGTACTGGAAGATAACGTTGTCTTATGCTCCACTTTCAGCTGTGCCGTGTATCAGTGTGTTATGACTGTGCTTTTGAATAATGTTTATAATGTATAATGTTGAATATGTGTTTGCGTGCATCTGTTTGCCACTATGTTTCCAACAGAGGAGTGATGACGAGGCCGTGGTGGACAGAGGAGGAACACGATCCCAACAGGGAACCAACTTTGAGAAGGAAGATCTTGAAGGTACACGAACAGACACTGAATGCATCTGGATAACAAAAAGCTTCAAGCGGCGAAAGGCTGCTGCAGCTAAGCCCGCCTACTCTGTCTTTGCAACTGCTGCTTTCCTCTTGACAGCTTTTCCATAGTTAAAAGAGGAGAGTAGAGTGGGAGGTAGAAAACTGTGGGTGAGCTGAGTTTGCATCAGTAATTTCATAACCAGTAAAAAACATGGACAATCAAAACAAAGACCCAAACGTGGCAGCTGAGTGACTTTGGGTAACTAACGGCCAGAAGCTTTCCCCATCCGTATCTGCAGACACAGATAACAATACATTGCTTTTTAGCTTTTTAGTCAAATTAAAAAAGCTTTTTAGCCACTACGGTAACTTTTCAGATATGCCCATAATGAAGATAGACTTCATGCATATAGACACTGTAAATGTGGGCATCTCATGCATGGCTGTAAGGTTCAAGACTCTATGCACTCATTGTTAAGTTCCTCTTTGCAACGTATTTCCAGAGCTCAACAGCAAAGAAAGCCACAGAAGTATAGACTAAAAACTGGCCATCATCTTTGTAGAAAATGGAGCTATTGAGACATATGAGAATCCGTTAAGAACTAATACAGTGCTTTTTGACTGACAATATTAATGTTTTGGTTTTAAACTTAAAAAAGTAATGTTTTTTTGGTTGCAGAAAACCTTGATTAGTTACTTGTGTCATGCATATCCCCAGCATTTTGGCGTAGATGTACTGATCATTGTGGAGAGCACTGTATGTGCTGTATGGGGTTGTCTGGATCTTCATGTCATACTGCAGTGAACTGAGTGGGCTGTTGTACGAGTGCAAACACAGACATGCTCTCTCTATTTTTCTCTTTCTCTTGCTGTCTCATACCTGCACAAACACAATCATGGACGCACACACACACACACACACATAGTTGTGCAAGGCATTTTGAAGGTAAAAAGAATGGATGAACTAACAACCAGGCAACACAGATTCACACAGCAGCGGGCCATGAGTGTATACACACTAATTTACAAACAAGAACAGCAGACGCAAACATAAATCTCTCATTATTACTGCAATGTTAGATTTTACACATCTAACATTTGAAGTGCAAATTAACACTTTCCTTGTCATAGCCATATGCACTCATGTCATGCAATATGCTTTCATGTATTGCCTACATAAAGAGGATACTATACATAGATAGTATACTATCTACTAACTGTCATAATGTTTTATGTTTATCAGATCACTTATCCCCAGTGTACTGCAACTTTTTCACACTTTCACACTTAAAATCATTTGCCCCCTACCGACGAAGACCTTTTTGTCTTTGTTTAATTTGGTCAGAGCCCATTTTGAACACTCATTGAGCCATGTATTATTGCTTGTCTGTAAAAGATGACTATTTCAGGACAAGTTTTTGTGTGCCGAGTGTGAAGTCGACATGTTACAGAAGCACTTATTTGCACGGACAAGAGATCATGATACATATATTCCACTTTATTTCATATTTTATTGGGGACAAGATGGTTATTTATGATGGAGACTGTTAAGGGAAGGTTTTTTGTGAAAGCGGTACAGTAGATTTTTGTGGCTTATTCCTCTTTCTGTTGATATTTTTAGAAGTGAAATAGCCAATATTAAGTGTCGTGTCAATACATTTTTCAGTAAAAGGAGCTGCGGAAAGATAAAAACCTTTTATCCCCCAGAATCATCTTTTCCATCAGCAGTTTCTTTATTTTTTTCTGTTTAAACAGAACCAAACGTCACTATGAGAAAAGCAATAACCTTTTTTTTTATGTTGGCAAGGTAATCCTGATGGGTTGTTAATGATTGTACAGCGGGAACAGGTGGTAGTAACTTGATGCTCATTGTGGCATGGTACATTATATAGCAGCAGTAAGCAGTATTATATTAATACATATTATCTGTGATGCACTTCATCACAGTAAAAACACTCAGGATGTAGCAGGAACACATAATAAATAATAAAAAGCTTAATGGAGTAACACAAAGAAGTACTGCTAAACCGTGATCAGTGAAATCATAATGATTATCTGTAAAGCTTCTTACAGTGTGCGCACACACACACACACGCACGCGCGCACACACACACACACACACACCACACATGCACACGCACACACTCACAATGTTTCCATCATGTTTGGTGACATTACATAGATTTACATTCATTTCCTGGAGACTTCAGACCTTAACCACTACTTGCCTAACACTAACCCCTACTCTAACATTCAACCTAAACCTAAAATCAACCTAACCTTAACCAAAGTTTTCAGCCTAAAATTTATGATTTATGTAATGGGCACTGTGTTTGGGCTTTTTGTGGACATAGCCACTGTGGCATCACCCATTGGTTTGTGGACTATTGTTTTGAAGCCTCGAATTTGGCATTATGGCTGTTGCCATCCTGTTTTTTTGGAAACAGAAGTGGCTGGATTCGGACAAGAGGCTGGAGATAGAGAGGAAAACACATTCCTACGGCCCGATCCTGATTAGATCCGACTGAAAACCCAAGGACAAGGTTGCTACTCCCTAAAACATGCCTTTATCATTTTACACTGAATGGGACCATAATCTACAAAATGAACATCATGATGTATTAAAGAACACTTGAAGGCCATAAACTCAGTCGGAAAATATTTATTGAGGTAATAAATTAAGTGCAAAATAACGTCATTCTCTCATATGCTTGCATACAATCAGACTTCTTTTTGCAACCAGTGGAGTCGCCCCCGGCTGGCTATTAGAAAGAATGCAGGTTCAAGGCACTGACTTAGCTTTTCAGACCTGGAAGCTCCGTCCACTTATTATACTGTCCATGGTTTTGTGTCCAAAATGAAGGTAAGTCCCCACAGTGTGACTATGTCTTACATGACATGGGTAAGACATCGACACACACACAGGCAGGTTGCAGTTGATCCTCCTCTAACCAGTGTGGGATTTGTCCCCAGGCCACAGGACTCTCTACATCGGGGTCCACGTCCCCTTGGGCAGTACCAGGCACCGCAGCCATCGCAGGCACCGTCACCATGGAAACAAACACAAGAAGCGGATCAGTGACCGGGCCCTCACCTTGGTGGAGGGAAGAGAGTCTCCTGTTTATGGTAAATCTCCATAATCATGAACGTACATGCATTATAGCACAGACAAATAGTATTTATGCCTATCAGCTCTTACTAACATAAGATCCTTGGTATTCCACTTGAACCGTTCAGTGTAATTCTTTGTGTTCCCAGACACTCCCTCCCAGAGAGTGCAGTTCCTGCTGGGCACTGAGGACGATGATGAGGAGCATATTCCTCATGACCTCTTCACAGAGATGGATGAAATCTGTGTGAAGGATGGAGAGGTTTCTGAGTGGAGGGAAAGTGCCAGGTACCGTTAGGCTGTCATGACTAAAACGTAGAGTCTGCAAACAGTCATGACCCACATGTCATTACTGAAAGCTCTGATTGAATGGACCGGCCATGCCCGTGATCCCACTTATACTGATGAAAGATGTAGCTGTGTGTCTAGTGTTTGTGTCCCCATTACATTAAGTAATTGCGACTCATTGGTGTAATTGCGAAGGGAATCGACTGCTTGTTTCTTTCTTCCTTTGATAATTGTCAGCGTTAATCAAGAATTTATTTAGCAGATGAATTATGGTCTTCTGTTAAAATGGTAAATCAGACATATTTTATTTATGGTGGTACCCTGATGAGAGGCAATAAGGAAGGGGAGTAAATGAGTGAAACTGAGAGAGAGAGAAAGATGTATTAGAGTTGAATGTGTGGAGCGAGGGACTCAGTATGTGAGTGTTGTTATTTCAGCTTGAACAGATGGCTGGCCAGTTTGTCGTCTGCTGGCCTCCTGGCTCCTGACTGGTACTCATCTCCTGTTGCAGGTGGCTGAAGTTCGAGGAGGATGTTGAGGATGGAGGAGAGCGATGGAGTAAACCCTACGTAGCCACTCTGTCCCTGCACAGCTTGTTTGAGCTGCGAAGCTGCATTATCAACAGCACCGTGCTGCTCGACATGAGGGCTAATACCATCGACGAGATTGCAGGTAGCAGTTTCAACAAGTGACAAGTTGGTTTCTTTTTGGCAACTTAAAACATCTGAACATGAATCCAAATGGCATGTCTGTGTCTACCTTAGACATGGTCTTGGACCACCAGGAGTTATACTCACCACTGGGAGATGAGCTCAGGAAGAAAGTGCGGGAAACGCTGCTGAAGCAGCACCATCACCAGAACCAGAAGAAGCTGGCCAATCGCCTGCCGATTGTACGCTCCATTGCTGACATGGGTCGACGGGCATCGGAGCTCCATCTGGACAAGCATGGTAAGAAAATCGAAGAGCTGTAGTACTACATCTGGTTCCCAAACTGGGGGTCAGGACCATCTAAGAGGTTGCAAGATACATCTGAGGGTCCAGTAGATGATTCCCAGGATAGGAAAGCAGAAAACTATATATATATATATATATATATATATATATATATATATATATATATATATATATATATATATATATATATATATATATATTCACAAGTTTTTCTAAACTTGTGAATTGTTTTTTGGAATTTTACCTCTTCTGGCCTTTATAATTATTTAAATAAAGATTTCTGAGAAGGAAAAATCAGTCCTTTGTTGAGCAGGTTGGGAGGACCCCTTGGGGACCACTTTAGCCTCATTTTTCAACGTGCAGGGCTCCATGGTCAAGTTAACAATAGACTTTCAAAATAAGGCTTGCTGAGAACGATGGTTGATGCTGTGAAACGGGTCTTTGATTAGGTTTAGGCATCAGAACTACTTGGTTATGTCTAGGAAAAGATCACGGTTTGGCTTAAACTAAACATATCAGTTATGTACATTACTTCACTGTTGGTTTCACATGGGACACAAACCCTGGTTACCTGGGTGAAGGTCCTGTGCTTCACCCATCCAGCAACATCAGCCTCCTCCACAGGTGGACTTTTCTCACTCCTCATGCTATGTCTTGTGTTGGGAGTGAGAATGGGCCATCTGTAGAAGTCTATCGAACAACCCTGCGTCTACCAAAGGGTATAGTGCCTTAAAAAGGGTCGCCAAGGGGTCCTGACCAGGCCTCGGTATGTGACGGGAGTCGGGAGTGAGATCATGGTGAGATCAGGGTGACATCACGTTGACGTGCTATATGCAAACTGTGAGATGGGGGAGTTAGGGGTTAAGGGGTCAAAAAGGTTGGGAACCACTGATTTACTGGATTCTGTGATGAATCTGGTCAGCAGTGTTTAAGTGTGGATACTGTACTACTGTTAATGTGCAATGTGTTTGTGTGTGTGTGTCCTATAAGCATATGGTCCCAACTTGCGTATGTTCCCATCGTTTCTTGATTCCCGATTCTATCCACCACCCACCATCTGCCCACCCACCTGCCACAGCCCCACTGAAGTCAACAGGTGCTGGTTTATACAGCACGCCCCTGTCCCTTTACCAGCCTCTACTTAAATAACATATTGTAGAGGGGAGTATTCTCATGATTTGTGTTGATACTGGCAACTCGAAATAGGCTGCTTTTGTTGGGTTGAAGTGGTTGAGCTAAGATTAAAAAACAACGTTCAAAAGTACATTCTGTAAATATACAAATTTGTTTTCTGTTGATCTTCACAGTACAAGAACTATTTGGTTGAAATTTGGGCTAAATTTAGTCCAGGACAGGCTTGTAATTGGAAGCCTTACTTGCCTATATCATTGCCAGCTACATTTCATAAGCTTCAGGTTTGCCAACTCTCCACATGACAAGTAGAGTTACGCAGAACACACCAAACTGTTAAATCATTTTCTAGTTTACTAGGAATCTTGGGGGCACATCATGAACAATTTAATTTCACTGCTGGGGCATTTTCAAGCTAATTTCAAAGCAGCAATCTCAGATAAGCTCCATGTCATGCTTTGTCAGCGCATTAAACACTATAATTGGTGTTAATTTTTGACCCTGCTGTTTAATGCATGCAGAAATTAGGCCAGACCTGTCAGGCAGCTCGGCAGTAATCACGTTAACGTGAGCCTGGATTTTTTGAGACAACAGCAGTGATGAAAATCTGGTTGGTTTTATCCACAGCGGCACCTGTAAAAGCTCTGTGATCTGTGTGTGATCCTCACCCTGGTTTCCCTTTCTAGAGATATTCTGGGGACTTTGTCAGCCTCATTATATTTAGTGAAATAATCAGCTGCTGAAATGTTGAGAAGGTTTTGGAAGTGATTCATAATTCTCCTGTGTGGATTATCCAGATCATATGACGTCCTCCCAGTCTCAGTTAGCCGGTCCAGACGGGAAAGGGGACGCCAGCAGAGAGAACAGTTCTGTGGACTTCAGCAAGGTACAGTACACATGCTGTTGCACTGTAATACATACAGAACTGTGTTTCCAGAGTTATGTGCATGTCACAAAATGTGTACTTTCTTAATTATTTCCATTTCATGCTACTTTATACCTCTACATCCAATTGTACTTAACTCTACTGCAAGTAAGATTTTAGGTGCAAAAAATAGGTCACCACATAAAATACTGTATGATGATCGTCATAGATAGAATATTCAACAAAATATAGTTATAAAGATTTGCTCTACCTTTGGCAATAAACCCTGTGTGCACATCAATGCATCAGCAATAATAATGCAATAATTTAATGCATAATAACACACACACACACACACATACACCCACAATTACCCTGTGACTGAGTGACAGGCGTGCAACCCAAATACATCCCTTGCTCCTACAGTCATCTAGTAAGGGATTAGGATTATAACCATGTTAAGTATTATAAAAGTCATTCAGCACTGATGATAGCCACATGACAAGCACACACAGCAAAGACAAAGATAAAATCCGCCCCCGTAATGTATATGTGTTTAACCTTTTGTCGGGGTCAGTATTTGAACTGTTTCATGTGCTTTTCCCTTTTCACTGAAGCATTTGCACATAAAGTACGCTCTCCTTACATGGAGGACTATTGAATTGAATGCGCCATCCACAGCAGCCTTTTTCTTATACGTGCATCTTATCTTGCAATTTACAATCCAACACGGCTGCAACTGCGATTTATTAATCTGTGCGTTATTATTTACTGGATGCACACAGGAAAATAATCCGCATTACTGTGAGGATTTAAAAAAAACAGCGCTATGCTGTTTATAACTGTCACAATGAATCAATGTATCAAAAATATTCTTTGAGATGGTTCTGCACAGCCGCCCAAAAGCCATATGAACTCGATGAAGGAACAAATAACACTCCAGTCAACACTTGTCAACTCCACATAATTAGCGCTGAAAAAGCAACACCTTTAATATTCCAGAAGATGCTGTACAATGCAGTTCCTCTGCATTAAAGACGAGTGGAAAGCAGATACTGCATAGCTACTGTAAGAGGATCATATGCAGGGTCAACTTTTATCAGCCATCATCCTTATACGAAATAAAAGATTCTCCATTCTGATGAATTATTATGCAGCAGGTCAAACTAACAGCTATGTCTCATATAATCTTCTGTTTCTGTTGTTTCATTTGAACACTTGTTGTTATATCTCATGAGACACAAAGCCTGGATAGCCGGACTATATTTAGACAAGAATCAAGCCAAACCACTTCATCTGGGCTTTAATGTGAGGATAAAAGGGTGAAATAATGACTTATATATAGAAGGCACTTTGGAACATGAATGATGTTTTTCTACTTTCTACTCAGGGCACGCTCTCAGTCCATGCAGCTTAGACGATAAGCTATTCAGAAAAAGGGTGTCAAGGTCTTTTAATGATACTCTTAACTTTGTACTTTGTGTCCTCTTTCAGATAGACCTTCATTTCATGAAGAAGATCCCGGCAGGGGCCGAGGCGTGCAACGTCTTAGTGGGAGAGCTGGAATTTCTGAACAAGCCGGTGGTGGCATTTGTCCGTCTTGCACCGGCAGTCCTGCTCAGTGGGCTGGCGGAAGTCCCCATCGCCACAAGGTTACTGCAGGCTGATTCGGCCATATCTGCCACGAATACATTTTATTCATCCTGCTGAACCCTGACATGTATCTAAGTCCTGATTCAGGTGTCTGTTTTTGTCTTTAGGTTTCTGTTTATTCTCTTAGGACCCTTAGGCAGAGCGCCCCAGTATCATGAGATTGGAAGATCCATTGCAACGCTAATGACAGATGAGGTGAGCAGCCACTGACGAACACCTTATTAGCGCGCTAGCTGCAGAGTTTATTTATTGTTAATGTTTTGAATAGGTTGGTTTAAATGTCAACCAGATGTCGTACTCAGATTTTCTGCAGGCACTTTGCATAAATTCACAGTCCAGCAGAGCTCAACAAATTCCTGAAGTGATGGAACATTTCTCAGCATGAAACAGCTCCGAGCTTTTATGACATGCTTTTGGCGATGAGTCAGCCCTCATGTCCTCCTTTTTGTCTGGGATTTAGGCCGGCATCCACCAACGCTGACGAAAAGATGGGCTCTGACAAATTCCAAACTTAGTTATGCGCTCTTTGGAATGAGTAGATTTGATGAAACTGCATGTTTTAAGGGGAAGAACTGCTGTGAGTCAGTGGTTAACACAGTTGTTTCATAGTGAGCGGGTCCTGAGTGTGAATATTCTAGCCTTGGTTCTGTCTGTGTTTGTATGGGATGTTCTGCACATGTCTGTATGGGGTTAAGCTCATCAACAGAAACAAGTCTGAATGTGCCTGTCTGTTCCATTGCAGTTAAAGTTGGCAGACAGTCCTGCATTAGAATATCCATGAGCCTGTAAAGTCTAAACTGTATAAGAATCTTGAAGGATGTCAGATGTAATGGGAGTGATGCGGCCTGCATGTACAGTGCAGCACATGCACTGCGCCTAGTCAAGGTTTGAGTCGGGAATGCAGCTTTAATCGACCTTCATTATTTTTCCGTCTCCAGGTTTTCCATGATGTTGCCTATAAAGCTAAAGATCGCAATGATCTGATCGCTGGGATTGATGAATTCCTTGATCAAGTGACAGTCCTGCCTCCGGGAGAGTGGGACCCATCCATACGGATAGAGCCACCAAAAAACGTCCCTTCTCAGGTTAGCAGGAATTTAGCCTTTTAGCCTCTTCTCTTTTAGATTTCCTTGAATTTGCACCTGAAAACGAACTTAACCGCTGTGGATTGCATGTTGAACAGGAGAAGAGGAAGAAAAGTAACATTTTACCAAACGGACTTGTAGAGGGCGAAGAGGAAGAGGAGAGCGGTGGCCATGGGGGTCCAGAACTGCAGCGTACCGGAAGGTAGGAAATCACAAAGGGAAAGAATGTGCTGTGTAAAATGAGCCTTTATACTGAGAAATATTATTCTTAATATATAAGTGCCTCATACTAAACTGCGAATAGACAATGCTGTGGCAGTACAGCTTGCAGCCTACTCACTATGCTTGTTGGGGATTTAAGGTTCTTACTGGAGCCACACAGACCACACAGAAAAGAGGTTGCACTCAATCTTTAGTTTATTTTCCGTTGCAGGAATTGGGAATTGGTGACAACTGGATGAGTGCCAATGGTTCTATAAAGGCAGAAAACAGAAGTACAACATCTTGTCTAATGTAAAATATATACAGAAATAACCTTCCAGCAGTTACTTGTTCTTTAGTCAAACTTCAAATTAGCGTCACAATAAACAAGTAAAATCAAATCATCATCCATTTACCTTATTAGCTTAATCAATAAATATAATCCTAATCAATAAATTAAATAATTCCAAAGACACATGGCGCATCAAACAAACTTCCAGTTGCATTTGTTTAAGGACAAAGAGAGGAACTCCCGCCCATCCATCCCTGTACTTATAGGGGAGGCAGTGATTGACAGGTAATCAACCTGTCAATCACTGCCCTTTAAACCGACTTGTGGAGCAGAGGGGGAATTAACTCTGTAGTTTCTAACAATGCTTACTATTTTATTGCAGAGAATTTATTTATAATTAGACTACTCTGCCTCCAGAACATCACACTACACTTGTTACGTTTTGTAATTTATCAGGAACTCAGAGGGAACCTGCACTGCAGTTAAATATTATATGGGATTTTGTAAATGCACTTCTTCAGATTGATTATTTAAAAAATGTTTTCAGTGATTAAAGTTGTTCCTGAAAATCTTCAAAAATGTATCTAATAGAAAGCATGTTAATGTTGACACAGAGCGTTGAATAATAAATGGCATGTGAAAGAATTCTATAGAAATAACGTATGTCAAATAAACTGTGATTGTTTTCTAAAATGAGACTTAAACTGAATAATATTCTCGAACAAAATGCACACTGCAATGCTGTTCGGCTATTTGTGTGTAAACTTGGTCTGTAGTAGTGGTTGTGAAGTGGTTTCCATAGAAACATCCTGCTTTGAGATGTCTATTTGCAGTTACAGTTTTTGAACACAGAGGACTATCACAGTCCAGAGCCGAACATCAGGAATAAATGAGAAGAGTGGCGAACTTCTTTTTCTACTTCCAGGTGGTTTGGTGGTCTCTTCCTAGACATCAAGCGCAAGGCCCCCTACTACCTGTCCGACTACACTGATGCTTGCAGTTTACAGTGCGTGGCCTCTTTCCTCTTCCTCTACTGTGCCTGCATGTCCCCTGTCATCACCTTTGGAGGACTGCTGGGCGAGGCGACAGAAGGACGCATAGTAAATCACATTCACCTTTCCTCTAAATGCTCGTGGCGTTCTGCCAAGACGAGCCGTGCACTGCTGTACACGCCTCTCAGTACATTAAACCAGGCAAACAGCTGCAGTTCAATATGGTTAAGATTTTTGAACTAACGATCCACCAATAATCTCTCTGTCCCTCCCCAGAGTGCAATTGAGTCGCTGTTTGGAGCCTCACTGACTGGAATAGCTTATTCCCTGTTTGCCGGGCAGCCCCTCACCATTCTGGGCAGCACAGGGCCGGTGCTCGTTTTCGAAAAGATATTGTTCAAGTTCTGCAAGTACGTTTTCTTTTCACGCGACTGTGCATGTAAATCGTGGCTCTCAATGAGCAGTGACTTTAATCTACACATTGCATAATTTTGCGATTGCATTGTCAGATGTTTATCATTTCTCTCAAACATCTGGCCTCCTATGGATCATTAAATGTTGTGATTATATGGACAAAAGACCATTTCATGATTTCATTGTGATAATGACTTCCTCCAATCATCCACATTACAAGCTTTAGATAATCAATATATGATGCGGTTTGAACTCAGATATGTCCCACAGTGATTTATTACGGTTTTATCTCCACACAGGGAGTATGGCTTATCCTATCTGTCCCTGAGAACCTGTATCGGTCTGTGGACAGCTTTCCTCTGCATCGTGCTGGTGGCCACAGACGCCAGTTCCCTCGTTTGCTACATCACACGTTTTACAGAGGAAGCCTTCGCCTCTCTCATCTGCATCATCTTCATCTACGAGGCCTTGGAGAAACTTCTCCACCTGGGAGAGCACTTTCCCTTCAACAAGAACAACAACCTGGACAAACTCACCATGTACTCGTATGTGGACACTTATTCTCACACAATATGCTGTTAGAAGTAGGGAAAAAAGGATAATTACTGAGCACATTCCTTAGAGGTACTGCAAATCCCTGACAGATGAGGGATTATTTAGTCACCCAGATGTTCATGTGCTTCCACAGATGTTCATGTGTTGAGCCTTCTGACCCCACCAATGGCACCCTGAAGTATTGGGAGATCAATAATGTCACCGCCTCAGAAATCTACTGGGAAGCGCTGGAGGTCAAGGTACCCTCCACTGCAACCGCAGTTAAAAAAGTAGAGAAAAGTAATCTGTCAGTCATGATTGTTTCAAAGGTAAGGAAAAGCAGGAATTGCGGAGTTCCACAAAGACAGACTAAAAAGGACACATTTAGGTTTTCCACCTTAAAGTGGCATGCTCTCCCAGATGGAGGAAGCTGAATAGAGGAGATTAAGGGCATGTGGGCTGGATTATATTGGATTACTCATTGCAAATCACTATAAAAGCAAAAATTTTGCACTCAGTGAAGTTTTTTGCGGATGTTCATAAACCCTGTTTGTGGAAACCTAGACTCCGCTGATGCTGGTTTATTGCTAATCATGCGATAAGTATAAATATCTACCCTCTACCTGTTGGTGCAGGATTGCATTGAAAAGCAAGGGGAGTTCGTGGGCAGCGCCTGCGGCCCTCATGGTCCCTACGTTCCTGACGTCCTCTTCTGGTGTGTCATCCTCTTCTTTTCCACCGTCATCATGTCCGCCTTCCTCAAGGACTTCAAGTTCAGCAATTACTTTCCCACAAAGGTACAATTCTTTATACATGATGATAGCATTTGGGGGCATGATGATCCAAGCATGAAGACAAAGCTGCTACAGCCGCTAAAGGTGGCTTTGGTTATGTAGCATAGTGCAGTGGTGCACTCTTGTGGTCAAATATAGGTACTGCGTAATAGAAACAAGGACATTTGGGAAATGGGGAGTCCTGTTTGGGATTAAAATAAATGAAACTGCAGTATTTAAGGGGCATTTTTACATGTTTTTCTCTTCCTCAGGTGAGGGCCATCATCAGTGACTTTGCTGTTTTCTTCACCATCCTAACCATGGTCTTAGTCGACTATGGCTTAGGAATTCCTTCTCCAAAACTAAAGGTTCCCAGTGTGTTTAAGGTGAGCTAGTCCATGAAAGAAACTGCAAGCCAGATAAATTCCTTATCTAATTGCAAAGTCCGGTCGCCTGTTTTCAACAAGCTGCTATTTATGTCTGATCAAAAATGATCTTTTTTTTCTAAATCAGCCGACCAGAGATGATCGAGGTTGGTTCATCAACCCACTGGGGCCCAACCCCTGGTGGACTGCGGTCATTACAGTGGTCCCAGCTCTGCTTTGTACCATCCTCATCTTCATGGACCAGCAGATCACAGCTGTCATCATCAACAGGAAGGAGAACAAACTCAAGGTACTTCCTGCTCCGGCTTTGAACTCTGGTTTCAGACTGCATTAAAAAGATGGCTTGTGTCGCATCTTGGAGACACGTACTTCAAAATCGCTCTGTTTCATCTTTATGTGCTGGTGCTTTCTCCCTTCAGAAAGGCTGCGGGTACCACCTGGATCTGTTCATGGTGGGGGTGATGCTCGGTGTGTGCTCTCTGATGGGCTTGCCCTGGTTCGTAGCAGCCACCGTCCTCTCCATCACCCACGTCAACAGCCTGAAGCTCGAGTCAGAGTGCTCGGCTCCTGGGGAGCAGCCCAAGTTCCTCGGCATCAGAGAGCAACGCTTTACCGGCCTCATGATCTTCACCCTCATGGGCTGCTCTGTCTTCATGACATCCGTGCTGAAGGTCACTTCATTTTGAGTTGTTCTCCCAGTATTATTCACTCATGCTGAAGACATGTAACGCCCCTTTCTTAATTATTGAGTGCAGTGCAGCAGGTCTGCTGAAATAAAGCAGTTACTGACATAATATTGGATGTTTGTTTTCAGTTCATTCCTATGCCGGTGCTGTATGGAGTGTTCCTGTACATGGGAGCATCTTCTCTCAAAGGCATTCAGGTAAAAAGACTTGAATTTGACTGTATTTGCATTTTCTGTAATGCAGGACTTGTGCATGTGAATATGAAACTTTTTCCTTTTAGATTATCTGCGTGGCTGAGACTTAGACAGACAGTTGGTCTGTGTGTTTAAGTTTTAATTTGTGGACGCTCTGGATAATCTGTGTAGACTGTTAATTCTCACCAAGCCATGATAGGGAATCGCCTCCATATTGTCTTGCTGCCCAGATAAAAAGTGTTAATTGGCCTCTAGTGTGTTCCCAACGTTTACGGAACACCTGACTGTTATTTAATTGCCTTGTTTACTTCTTATCTTCTTCACTTTGGAGTTCTATTATTGTTTGGAAAATTATACTTGAATTGAGACAAATACTTTTGGAAAAAAAAAAGATTTTTATTGCATAGGTGTCCTTCTATGCTTTTCATTAGATACAGGCTGTTGCAGTACACACCCAGCAGACACAGAACAACTTTTAGCTTTATGGATGTTGGACTTCCACCAGCTGCTTAATGCTGGGATGGCAGCATGTTGTCACTTTTAAAGAGCGTTTTTTTTTTAAAAAGGTTGCCAAAATGATGCTAAAAAGCTGCAGAGTTGATGATGAATGATCATTCTTTGTAGGTTTGTCACCTTTAGGAAGCCTTTTACAGTACTTGTGCAAAGGTTGTGGTCGCCCATCTCCAAAAGTGCATTATAAAGCCCGATAAGATAGTGACTGTAATTAATATTTTTTCTTGTGACAACAATGTGTCAAATGACAATGTGAAACGGCTCGCTTGTAGTGATGACTCTCCAGAGAATTATCACCTCAATCTGCAGCTCTCCTCGGCTTTATAGAGCTTAATAGTGAGTTTCAGCTCATTGTTCAGCTGTCCAACCCTCAGATTAACTGTTTTGGTCCAACCTGACCCCTCTTGTTGACAGGCCCGGAGGCACGAGGTTTCTGGAATCAATGATGCAGACCCACACAACAGCGAGGTTTTCAAAATAAGGATAAATTTATTAACTGAAATCGCTCAGGATGAAATACAAAATAAACTTGGCAAGTTAACAAAGTACAACAAAAGGCGCTAAGGACAATAATGACTGGCAAATAGCAAAACTAACTATAGCTCAAAAGGCTAGGAGGAAAAGTAACAAACAAAAGACGCAAGGCTAGACTAATCACTATGGCAAGGTAGCAAAGTTTAAACAAAAGATATAACTCTAATGACAAGACTTACAAGGAGACAAGGATCATGACAGCAAGATAGCAAGGCAGTACAAGACATGGCACGAGACAATCTGGCACAGGACAAAGGGAGACTATATATACACGAGGTAACAAAGAACAGGTGGAGACAATTAGGGCGGGGTAGACAATCAGACAGGAGGGAAACACACCGGGAAGTCAGGGGCCTGAAACGAGAGGAGAGTTAGGTTTCACAATAAAACAGGAAGTGACAAGACATGACGCTCGTGAACAAAACACATTAACAAATCTGACGAGACATGACACTTGTCTAACTCTCATAGCGTCACTTGGTTTATTTTTTTTTTGTCTTTGTAGGATATATTTTTTTGAACTTTTAAGACCTGCTGTATTTGGTCTTCTGTTGTATGATGTATCAGAAGTATGTGTGTATTTGTTTTAGTCTTATTGGTCATTTTTGGCAGGGGATTACCTCCACAGATGTCAATATTGTGTTCACAGCTGGTTTCGCTGCCCCCAAGTGGCCAAAAAAAAAAGTCAGTCATTGCAGGTTTAAGAGTTGTTTGTCTTTTATTCCCTCCAGTTCTTTGATCGTCTGACACTGTTCGGTATGCCAGCTAAGCACCAGCCAGACTTCATCTACCTGCGACATGTACCCCTGAGGAAGGTGCACCTCTTCACCATCATCCAGCTCAGCTGTCTGATTCTGCTCTGGGTCATCAAGACCTCCAAGGCTGCCATTGTCTTTCCCATGATGGTGTGTGAATATTCTGATTATATCATCTGCAGCACCATTACACAGGAAATATAACTGTCAACACACGGCTAATTTAAGCATTAGTGGGGCTCATTGTGTGTGTTACACATGGGATTTTTGTGACGTTTTCGGTCCTGTGTGTCAATTCTGCAGGTGCTGGCTCTCGTGTTCATCAGGAAGCTAATGGACTGTTTCTTCACCAAGAGAGAGCTGAGCTGGCTGGATGACCTCATGCCAGAGAACAAGAAGAAGAAGCTTGAGGATGCTGAAGAGGTGCTGTTACTCGTAGCCATGTGCTGATTTCATTTCATTTTATCAGTGTTCACATGCATTTAAACCTGCGTTTTCCTCACCCTCAGGAGGAGGAGGAGCAGAGTATAGTGGCGGAAGATGAGGGAGTAGTGCAGATGCCGTTAGAGGGGTACAAGTACGTTATATTACATTTGGGATGTTTTACAAGTAACATGTACACAACAGGTAATTTGTTAAATTTGTTAAATTGTTGCATTAAGATGGTACTAAATTGTTACCTTGTTTCTCTTTTCACAGAGGAATACCCATCATCAACATCACAGATGAAATGTCCAAAGGGTCTTTTGGAAATACTTGGAATGCCAACAGCTAAGACGTTTGAGAAAGACCTCAAAGCATTATGGTGAGACTCTTTGCATTGCTGAACATACAGTATACACACTCAAAGCTTATGGAGTTAGTGTTGTGTTGGCAGAGGTGAAAAATAGCTTTAAATGTGTCTTATTATGAATTACAAAAGCAGCATCCGTTTGACTCAAATACAAAGAAAATGAACATCTATAGTACCTTGACGTTCAGTGATTCACGGGTCTACATTATGTGTCGACACTAAAACGCTTAAAGAGCGCTAAAGAGCTACTTTTACTCTCTTTTGTTGCTAACAAGACAATACACGCTCAGTATACTGTATGTATATCTACTAATTATACTAATTAATTATATCTGTCTTTTCTTTTCATACAATGCTTACAGTATTTCACAACTCTGGTGTGCAACGTGAGAAAAGTAAGATGAGGAAGATGGAGGTGCGTCTTTGTCCATGTCCTTCCTTTGTGTTCGTAAACAGATCCGTATTTTATGCTGCAGTTTATCAGTCCTTCAAGTTAAGTCTTGTAAATCTCTGTGTGTTAGTGAATAACTGTGTTATCTAATGTGTCAGAAACATTCGGCTTCTTCACGAACCAACGATTGTAAACTATGGAGATGTAAAAGGTTGGTCTTGCAAAGAGACCGACTCCAAGTTTTTGTCTTTAGATGAATTTGTATTTATTTTGTTACATACTTTGCATTTTGAAAAGCCATCGTAACATATCCTTAGATTCTTTATCTATTTATATACTGATTTCCCATAATTCTTTATTGTTGTAGACATTGAATGATGTGAAAATGAATGTGACGATCTAGTAAGTAGAAGGTCATCCCATCATTCCAGGTCATAACCATATAAGCCATGCATAAATGTGTACAAATCCCTGTAACGTGCAAAGAAAAATACACATTTCTGATGTCTGTTTATCAGATGGGACTATTTTGAATTCCATATAATGGTTGTGAGAGATAGAAATGAGTGCTTGAAAGTGATTGATAAAGGGCAATATACATCTCTTAAAAACCAAATGCAATAGCACTTTTTGCCAGAATGTCAATGCTCTATTTATATGAGAAATTATTTATCTGTATTTATTTTGTGGAATAAAATGAACATGTTTGCTACAGAATACCTTGTAACCTAACAGAGACTTGCAGTATTTTGCCTCCTGGTGTCAGCGTATTGCTTATGTTGTTAATGTAAATTTGAATGATATCATAATTTGTTTTAATGTTTGTATAAAGCTCAGTGAATTACAGATTAATAAAGATTCATAAAAAAGTCATTTAACCCTAAGAAATATTCCAATTGTGTTATATGTCTGAGGATTATAATGATGCTTGAACAGCTGAGTTTAAAATGAACTAGGGATGGGTTTATTTTTAAAAATGCGTAAGAAACACAATTTTATCATGTATATCTTCTCATTGTTAATTTGATTTAATAAATTTCTATGAGCACTCTTGTGTGTCTTGTCATTAGAACATGTGCACTGACTTCTAAGAGTGTGTGCACGCCAACAATGGAAAGATGGGTAAAACTATAAGGGTACAGAAACATGCACGAATCAACTAGGTAATTGGAAAGCAATAATTAGCACTTGTGTCTTATTTAAA
The DNA here is from genome assembly GCF_017976325.1 of Chelmon rostratus. Classification (NCBI taxonomy): domain Eukaryota; kingdom Metazoa; phylum Chordata; class Actinopteri; order Chaetodontiformes; family Chaetodontidae; genus Chelmon; species Chelmon rostratus. The sequence continues at coordinate 13,934,923 of NC_055670.1, read as the reverse complement.
TTCAATAATAATTTTATTTTGAAAGCCTCTGGCTATCCCTGTTAGTTTAAACGTGTCAGTCCTAGTATTCTCCTCTGATTTGTGAAATGGCAGCCAGTAGAAATGTTTGGTTTTACTTCACCATTCTATCCGGTCTCACGCTCCAACAGCACCCCCTAGCTTTTCAATGTGACATAAACAGACTATTGGGTAGATTGGCATTTGATACTAAAAGTGAACAGATACTGTTCAGTTTTCAGAGGGGCAGATCAAATGCATGAGTCTGAAGTTCCCTATTCTATGTAACTGTGTTCCAGATAATTTGATGGCATAGAGATTAATGTAGGAAGCAACCGTTAATTAATATTCTGCAACTGATAATGCATGAAGAATCAGAAGCAACTTTATTGGCCAAGTGTGCACAAATGCAAGGAATTTGAGCTGAGTATAGACATGTAAACATAAACAGAGCTATAACTAATAACTATATACAGACAAGTAGGTAAAAAACAGATGAATATACAACATTCAGTATCAATGCAAGTTAGGTGTTTCTGTAAATTGTTAACAATGCAAATAACAAAATAAATACTCAGTATGTCAGTGGTTATGTACAGTATATGGATGTATAAATGTGCACGTATGGTAGGGGTGAACAATTATTTTTTTCAGCCATAAAGAAAATATCATAAAATAGCAGACGCTACGTTTTTCCGAGCGGCCCTTGAACGCAGCGTCGCGTTGATAATACGTCACTGCATAATGGCGCCAGTCAACAAAACGGAAGTAGTTGCGGACAGGCGTGAGAAATGGACAAACAATAATTTTTTTTGTTGATGTAAAAGGCGAGCCAGTGTGCTTAAAGTTACTTTGTGGTGAAGAGTGTTAATCTCAAGAGTCATTACAGCTACAAACATGCTAAACTGGATGAGCTGCGACGACAAAAGCGCTTGGATAAAGTTAAGTCTTAAGCAGAGTTTGGATGCCCAACAACCAGCTTTCACGGACCACGTCCTGACAGAGACGACGTTCTGCAGGCAGGTTTTGTGGTGAGCGACCAAACAGGTAAGAAGCTGAAAGCTTTTTCAGAAGGAGAGCCTTGTTGCTGCTGTGGAGCTGCTGCCATCACAGAGGTTAGTGTGATATGTGTACGGAGCTCTGTAGCGCCCACCAGAGGGCAGAAGTTGGAACCGGTTTTGTGGAGGATGTGATGAGTCTGCAGTGATGTTTTCAGCCTGTTTCCTGACCCTGCGCATGTATGTAGTATTCCTGTCCCTAAACATTAAATAAGCATATAAACTCATAGTGACTTTATCATTGCTTAAAGGTGAGCAACAGGAAGTCATGATACATCCCGAAAGATTTTTGAGAAGAAGTGATTTTTGAGATCGTATTATTTATTATATTTCACAATTATTTTTTATCATGTATTTGGTATTATATATTTAATGTTTATTATACATTAAATATATTACACATATTTGACTTAAAGAATCGTTTTTCTTTTTTCTCTAATATCATTATTAAATTGCATTATCCTTGGCACCTTGGTGATATTGTTACCTGACATTCATGCCAGTAAAGCACTCTGAATTGGTCTGAATTCATGCATTAAATCGTCCTGACTCCTGCAATAGCTTTGCATTAATTAAGCATCTTTTTGTGCCCTTATTATACAGCGTTACTGACAGCTATTTAAAGTTGCAACAAATTCTTCCACTGTATCTACACGACACAAAGGGGGTAAGTCAGGCTCAAATCATATATCAGATCAGAACTGTCAAGTGATTAGGTAGAGTGATCACACGCTACTTTGATATAATACCTGCATGGGAGATGACATGAGAAAAACACCCATCATCAGTTCTGCAAATCACAAATGTCCAATTTACAATCCTCAGAGATTTGGCCCCACAAACAGACTGAAGTGGGCAGAGGTTCTTGTAATCAACAGATGGTTCGATGTGCTGCAGATGACAGCTCAGAGAGGTGGCACATCCCAGAGCATGTCAAGCTGCTGGCTCATGTGAATTACTGTTTTGTCTCAGTGCCAGGAGGAACTCAAGAGTGTTGACCCAGTCATTGTTCCCAACGAGTCCGAGCTGATTGACATGATTTCTTGTTCTTTCATTTAGCATAACCCTCCTTGGTGTGCTGTCAGAGCATCACTGAGAAATCCCTCTCCGGTGAACAGCTGACAAGTTACACACATCAGCCTGTTACCTGGTAGAAATCCCACAGCACATTTCTCCCTGGAGAGCGACATTTTTTATTGATTTTTGTCCAGCCTCCATAAACAGGGGGCTGAAGAGAGCATGGCAGAAGAAAGAGTGGTTTCTTGGCCAAAAATTAACACAGATGTTAACAATGCTACTGGATGAGGATGTGCAATAGCCTTTATGGCATTTACCCATTAAATATAAAAAAAAAACCTTCAAAACCACTGTTATTTAAAATGATCATGTCTTTTCATTTTTTTTTTTTATCAGTGGACATTAACAGGTGGATCCTAAAACATCAGCTTCATGTAGATTTATGTATGTAGATGCACATGTGCACATTAAGATGTAGATTCTTGTACACGTTTCTTTATTGAAAACTAAACATGACTTTTATCTAAATAATAAGAAAACTGAGGCTATCTACAGACGTAGTTTTGAAAGTCGCAGATCCAGATCAATAATGTAATTGTAACATATTCTTACAAATATCTGAGAGGGATGAAGATGCCAAAATGTGAAGTGTGAAAAAAAACATGATGTGAATACTTGATAAAAATTCACAAAGCGTTTATGATTGAGTCACATTTCAAACATACTGTAAATTTTCTGCATTTTGACAACATTTCCTTCAACCACTGAAGGCCGGCAGAGGGAATTTAATAGCATGACCAAGAAAAAGAGGCTAGTACAGACTGTGAAACATATAATAGCACAGAGTCAGTGTGACTTGCTGCATTATTCAGGGAGCTGTTGGGGCACTCGGGCGGAGGTTACTCTCTTCTGCCTCGGCCGGCCTTCAGCCAGGTCACAAACTCCTTGGCTGCCTGGTCCTGCAGGTAGGAGCTCACATCGCTGGTGTAGGTGCCGTCTGCATGGCGTCTAAATAGACTCCTGTAGACACAGACACATTTAGCTGATACAGGCACAGAAACTGTATTTGTGTTGCAAAAGGCTAGATGAGAGTCACATTCGTATTATTTTGATAAAACACGATTTGGGGATTTGACTTCACAACAATGGATCTGATGCAAGTATTAAGGCAATTAAAGCCATACCTTTGGTTTTCTCAATATATGACAGGCTTGACTGACTGTATTTTTAATATAATTCATAGTGTGATGCCAAGTTGAAGCAATCCAGTAAGAAAAGGGCACACTCACCCGTTTCTTTTTGAGTTTTTTAGCCATTGGACAAAGTCTTGTGCTCTTCTTGTCTCCAGATATTTACTGTAGTCATTGGAAAATGTTCCCTCTGAATGTCTTTTCACGTTTGGGAGCTCAATGGGTTCAGTCAACAAGGAGTTTTCAGTCAAAAGCCTAGAAACGGTGGAGATAATTAAGCTTAGAGTGACACAATCTCATGTCAGACACTCATTTCCCATGCTCCAGCCTCTCTTCCCTTTTCTTCCTTTGTCTTTTCCCTCTCTTGCAGGGTCCACTAGACTACACCACAACTGTTCATCCGGCTCCATCATCCTCATCCACCAATTGAACATTTCATTTCATATTCAGGACTTATTTCTATAAGTTAATATCTCATTGGTGCTTGTGAAAATGAATGCTCAAACGAATCAGTCACACTATGCGATACTTTTCAGAAATTTAGTTTTGTATCAACATGTGCTGCAAGTCCTATTAAACAACACGTTATTACTGAAACTTCAACATTAACAGGCCAATATTTGAAAATATCACTATAAGGAAGGCAGGAAACCATAAAAACAAACTTCTCACAGACTACCCTGTAACGCAAATTAAAATGAGCATTTTCTCATTAAGATTTTGAGATGACAAAAAGGTAACGTTTGATATTTGCAGGGTAGATGCTTTTTCCCTCATGTCAACAGCTGATACTCTGCGTGAAACACATGACAGATAGACACAAAAATACAGCTTAAACAATGGTATTTGCAGATTTGAAGAAACTAAATGCTGCACTTTTTTTGCATGATCAAACCATCACTAAATACTCTTAGCTTAGCATGCCTAATGCTTTCTTCCTTGCTCAGGGAGGTTTTAGGCCAATGTGAATGAGACAAAGCTGAGAGTCGAACTTACATAGCGTTTCGGTCTGTGTCCTGGTCAGGCACCTGCCAGCTGCTTTGGATGATGATGAGGAGCAGGAGTCCAGCCAAAGAATGAGCGCTATTCATTATTTGAGCTTCTGCAAGGGAGAGAGAAAGACAGTGAGAATATTTCAGTCCAGCATAAGAGAAAAAAATCTTGTGTGGACAATCTGGATGTTTGAAACGAGGAAGGTGAAATATTCTCACCTGTGCTCCTTTTCTGTTGAGCGTCTGAGAGAGGGACTGTAAAGCGCGTTGACTGGTTCTCTCTTGGCTTCTGAAGCTGTTTCATGGTCCCCTCTTGATGTGCTCAGTCTTATATAGTGAAGCATCCTCCCAGGTGACCACCCCCCCCCCCCCACCCCCCCTCCTTCAGAAACCTGGGCATATCCTCTCTTACTCTCAACCCATTAGTCAGCTTCCATCTCAGTCCACTGAATGCATTTGACTTTGTTAAAAACACACAAAACAGCAATATCTGAGCGGTAAAAGCTGCCACTTTAGGTGTCGCAATCAAACATGACCTCTACCCAGGCGAATGAACACTGACAAACACTGGCACCCGTTTACCCGTTTTCAAATATCTCTCTGTCAAAAACAAAAAGTCAGTCATTTTAAATGTTTTTGTTTTAAATGATGAAGAGACATACAAAATAGCTATAATTACATTTTATTTTTAATAATATTGTCCAGTATTCTCTCTACTTGCACATGAAGTGAGCTTTAACACTTTGAAAAATGAGGGAATTGCAGTTATATAAGGCTCATTGTAAGTTGATATAACCATTCACATTACCATAATAAAACCTTTTGCATATATGCACAACGTAATTCTTTTTAACCGCATTCTGTGTTAATACATTTGGACTAAATATATAACATAGTTAATCAAAAATGAAACTGTAATTTTTCAAAACAATGTTTATTTCACTTTCATTAGAACATGACTTCAACACAAATTATAATACTCCACAACAAATCAGTGCTGTGCAATCCAGCGAGTGGATGTTACCATGTTCACATAAAAAATGTTTTCAACTAGAAATGCATGCAATGGCTTTTAGTATGTTTTAAATGTCACATATTCTGACAAATATTCCATAATTCCACACAAAATACAAATGCTTATTTGTACAAGCAATCGAACATCCATTGCACATAAAAACAAATGTACAGAGTTCAACCTGACACTTCAGAATATCAGTAAGATAAAATATACACAATTCAGAAAAAAAGGTAACTTTCACTGTAATTGTTGGCACATTCTTCACATCTATTTGGGATTAAGGAGACATTTCTGCAGGAAGTGACTCATGAGGACGTATGTATGACGGGAAGCTGATCCTCGGAGACCGTGGTCCTTGTCAGTGTACCACTGAAATTAACACCAAAATCAGATTAGAACATGGGACCATGGGGGCATAATAATGCATGGCAGTTTTTTTTTCCATTTGAAACTTTCATTAAATCAACACCATCAAGGCCAATATTTGTCTCACTTCCCAGAGTCAATATTTACCATCGCCTCAAACTCCACTTGCTCGTCCACCAGAGCTTTGGAGATCTGTGCTGCCTGCTGGAAATGGACATTGTCTACAGGAAAGACAGTGCTTTCACTACGTGACTTAACATCAAAGCTCAGGTTTCCATCAAGGCAAAATGAGTCCATTTGTGCAAGGGTTTACTGTGTTACCTAGCACACTGTGGGCTACCGCATGCTCAAAAACTGAGGAGTATTTGGATGAAATGACTGTACGTACCATCTGCTGTGCCATGAACCAATAGATAGTCTACTGTTTTGAAGTTCTTTGCTCTGGCCGTCACTGAGGAATTCTGTTAGATGAAAGAGAAGTTTTAAAAATGTACTCTAACGTTATGTGGCAACTCAGAGTTGTGCAGTAGTTTGAAAAGATTACTGTGATCCACCTGACTTGTGTTATATTTACTTTGTAATAGTCTGAGTTCTCTGTGGGCGTGCCCATGTAGCGTTCAGTGTACACGGCATCTGCAAAAGAAAGCTAAAAAGTTAACACTGCAATCGTACAGTACGTACTACACAAACGCTAAAATAAATCACACTTATTAACAGAAGGAGAAAGGTCAGAAAGAAGTGTTTACCAGACCAACCATTAATCTGCTGCTCATTTCTGCTAGAGGCAAGAGCAGGGGCCATCGAAGTGAGTCCTGAGGACCAATGGCAGACCTCAGAAGCTTTTGTGGCTCCCAAACGTTACATGAAATGCATGCATTATATTTTAGTCGTCTGTCAGGTTAGGAATGACAACTTGTAGAAAGCTACTGGGTGCGTGGCGAGTGGCGCCTGGCAAGTGTTGCGGGAATTTCGTTCTGTCATCATTGCTAGCGCTGTATTTCAGAGGACTGCTCTGCAGTTTAATGTGGAAATGAGGTGAAAAAGCCATCATGGAAAAAATGCTGGAAAAATGGATAAAGTTGTACTTACTGGAACCTCCGGGGAACCTCTTAATCATATGCTGGCCAGGTTTTCAAAAGACGATACCTGGTTTATTATTGATCTCGATACTTAAACTATCACTAGTCCGACAGTGTCATTGAAGTGCAATGCTAAATTGTTGAATACTCTTTTTAAGTACACTGCAGAAATTATGCAGAAAAAGAGGAACTATGTGCACCAACCATAATATTCCCACTTGGCTACTGGGGCAACTGCTATTCCACACTTGAAGAGTCCAGTTCCAGCACCCAAGGCCATTGAAGTGACGTAACCACCATATGACTGAAGATCAGAACGGATTGAATTTAGTAAACGTCAAAACACTGAATAAAACGATAAATATGTGAGGAAAACAAAACACGCTCGAACTCACCCATCCCCATATTGCTATTCTGTCTTTGTCGATAAAACCCATATCAATAAATTTCCTACAACACAGAAATCATTTATTAGCAATTAAAAACAGGCATATTTTGGTATCCAGTAATCCAGACATTTACCTTTATTCTAATCACATTGCTTGTGAATGTAAGACATTATCTTAGCCTATCGTGATTACATCACAGAGGTGATTGAATGTTCAGACACACTTTACCTCACAGCTGTTATCTGATCTTCCACTTCAAACGTCCCAAGGCGCTTGTAGATTGCGTGCAGTATTTCATCACCTTGGTAACCGCTTCCCCTTCCATCAAAGCTGGCGATGATAATCCCGTGTGAACTGGAGAGGTACGTGCCCCAGTTCAGCTTGAAACGATAGTCCACCTGCTGACTGCAGGGGCCGCCGTACCTGCACAGGTCAAGAGCAGCACATATCATCGAATGTTCATTGGATTGTATCAGGATGGAGCGCTGAGGAGTGTTGTTTACTTACACATCAATAAGAAGAGGATATTTTTTAGACTTCTTGAAATTTGGCGGTAGCATCATCTGATACCAAAGATCTGTTGGCAAAAAGTTAAATACAGATTACATCTCCCTACATGATGATAGTTGTTCCTTCGCTTGGATGTTTGAGTTTCACAGTGCACAATGAAGCACATGCAGAGTTTGACACTTGGAGGCAGTTTCACCTTCATCTGCTAAAGAGGGACATTTTCTCTGTGCTCACTTTAAGTCTCAGTTTAACACCTGTGCGTACCGGATGATTTTTGACACCGCAGATAGTTTGGAAGCCAGTCATGGTTGAATATACAAGTTGCACAAGTGTGATGTGGAAATTTAAAATCTCCAGTGCACAAACAATGAGAATGGACTTTACAGTGAAGTAGGATGCATCTTGTGTTCAGTAGTTAAATGAAAAATATTTGCGTGCTTTCAGTGAGGAATGATTTGTTTATTTGTCTGTGGAAAAACCATATTAGACAGATTGTTATTCAAAGCACAGTCATTTTTTCTATGTCTTTTCTGTTCTGATGGGGGTCTTAAAACATGTAGTGTCTCACCAAATCCTGCAATCTTTATTGTGCCGTACTGCATTGTTGGCATTTGGAATTCTGACAGAATATTTTCCAGAGCCTTGTTCTCTTCAAGAACGGTGAGCTCTGAAAATAGATAAAGAACAGCTGTTGTCATACTGGAAATCACTGATGTGCAGAAAAAACAATTACAAAAGTGAAAATCAAAAATATTTCTACTTTCACATTGAAAACTATTTATAACCTTGAAGAACTTTTACCTCCCCGATACATTTTGTGTAACCAGCAGCAAGACAAAATAGCTGACAAACTCTCATCATTCCTTTCTTCAAGGTTTTTTTTTCATAGCCTATTTATGTTTTGTATCTGCATGTTCGAATCAATATATACTTGTGCTTACAAATGGCGATGAATGCAGGAAAAAGATGGGGATGTAAATGCCCAGTCTGCGATGCCAAATGTCAGATATTTTTGTAACACTGGCTACATGACACCACACCAAATAAACATCAGGCATGGTTTGCGAATGTGCACTTCACAGCTTTGTTACACTGTGAAAATATGATTAATAATGACAAAAAACTAAATGATATAGGGCCAGAGAACATGAAATTATTGGGTGGTTAGAATGTAGAGATGGGGGCTCAAAAACCTGATAAGCAGAAATAAGAATCAGAGTGGAAAGTACAACGCAGGTAAAATACCACCATGAGAAATTACGGCCTTTATTTTTATATGCTTGAAACTAAGTTTTTATCAGTCATTAATAATAAATATGCATCTGTTCACATTTCTATGGCACAATGAGATGATAAAAGGATTTAACTGTAAAATGATGCAGCTGTAATTAAGAATAGGTTTTGGATTAGAATGTGAAACATGGTAAATGTAGTAAAGTACACAGACCGACACCTGGGCCCCGGTTGTCCATGAGTGTGTAGAGGGGTAGACCGGGTCCTGATAGAAGCAAAAATAGAAAATGCACACATCAAGTCTTCTGTACGACTTCAGATGTGAATGTTTTAGCTCAGATTATTGTCCACAGATGCACCCCGTCACACATAATCCCAACGCGTCGGCTGTGGATGATTTATTGCTTAAGAGGAAATGTGGATGGGTAACTGACCGTAGCAGTCCATTCTGTAGTAGGAGGCGTCAAAGCTGAAGTAAGCAGAGTGGTACTGACACCTGTCCTTATTCAGGCCGCAGGTGAGGCACTGAGGTGCAGACGGGCTGCCTCCGATCATAACCCTGATAAACAAACAAGCAGCAACTCAGGTGTGTCTTTCAGTTCATGTCAGTTCATGCTGATGTGATATTTTGCGTCTTTGCTCTTGCTTATTGTTTATAGGATTCAATTAGCTTCGGCTAATGTGTTCGCTCATCTTCCTTTGGTCCATAAATGCAAACACACTTTAACTGGTACAAAAGAAAAACTAATTTGAGGATGTAAAAAGCTGCAAATACGAAGAAATCCTTACTTGTAAAGATTAGTCTTTTTGGGTATTCCTTCGTTTTCATTACTCACATAATATCTGTTGAGAAGAATTTGACAAAAGTTAGATTTACGTGTTTACTTTCTAGTATTGGTTGAGGTTAATTTTTGAGGTAGTTTTCCCAGAAATGTACGGTGTCATCACTCACATGGCATCTTTTGTTAATTTGGATATGAAGATGACTTCCCACTTCCCAGAGGTAACAGGTGTTGCTTTGCCCTGAACAAAATGCCCTCAGTGAATGTAACACTCAACACCAAACACGTGATGAAAGCTTCCATGCAGTGAATTTATCATAAATATAATAGAAAAATACTTACATCTTTCACATAATGAATATGTTTGTAGCCCTGAGTGTCACTCATCACTTTGTAGAAACTGAGTTTGTCTTTGGCGAAGAAAAGAGGTAAGGGCACGTACTGGAAGAAAGGGGAGATTTGACAGTCATGCACCGAAACAACAACAACAATTAATTGACAGGTTGTAATCTACGTTGGTATGTTTTTTTGGAAACTTACATGGCCGACCCAGCCTGTCTTGCTTGTTTGCTCAAATTTCTAGATAGAGAAGTTTGTAGCAGTTAGTTAGCACTTACTCACATGACCATGAAGTCAGTACATACGTCATGAAGCCACTCATGATTTCCTGACTGGCCAGGAAACCAGGGCAGTGAGAGCTACCTGTTTTTCTCTCCAGCTGCTTCCATCAAAGTCATAGATCTGTACAACCACGTAATTCTGTTTTCTGGTGAGCCACTGCACAGCGACGCGTTCGTCTGTGGGCCAGGTCACCGAGCACAAAATGTGATCACTGAGCAAAAGGCAACAGAAAGTGACAGGGTTTTCACACGAGACAGAACATGAGGCTGTTTGTATTCACCTCGGTTTGTTTCCAGTGCGGTTTGATTTAAGTGGTGCTGTAAACTGAAGGATATACAGACCCAGAAGCAACAGATGCGGGGGCAACCACCTGTGTGCGACGGGATGGATTTGTGGTATCAACCACAAACAGTTTGACCTTAGTGAGGGTCGATCCAGCCTGCACCAAACACAAAGAAATATAGCATTCTTTGTAATAATTTTAAATTGTGACAGGGTGAGGAAGATAAACTCTGGGAGCTGCACATATTATTTGTGCCATATATGAATTTATGTTGACTACCAGTTCAGAATATCTGTGTCCCACCTTTGGGTATGGAAGAGCCACGGTCTGAGGATACTGCTCAGATCCATACCAAGAGAACTCCACTTTGGGAACATCTGTGTCATTAAACTCCACGTAAGCCAAGTATTTTCCAGTCGTCGACCACCATATTGCCCCGTTAGATGCAAACACTTCCTCTGAATTTGTTGGAGGAAAAAAAAAACCTGTAACCATGTTCCATATAGAGACACAGATGCACACGTGTGGAAAAAGTGGATACTTACCCTCATATACCCAGTCAGGGACACCATTAAGGATCTCATCCTTTTTCCCGTTGTGGGTCACTTGTACAGCTTCAGCAGTGACGTTGGATTTGAAATAAATATTGTAGTCTGAGACGTAAGCCTGAAAAACAAAGTTTATTTCTAGTTTTTGATGATTTTGATTACAAATACAGTACAAATACATACCGCAGATCCATATCTTTACTTCATAAAATACACCGTTTACAGAAGTCCTGCAGGGCCTGATATTTATCTTGCGACATGCGACACATCCCATGCTGCCTCACATACCAAAGCAGCATATTTCAAAGCTAGTGATGTTGACGTAGCTGTGATATTGTACATGATAAGGGCACATGATAACATGGTGTAAACTTACATATTTATTTCCTGTTGGGGCCCAGGAAAAGTACTGCACGACGGCTGGAAGACTCACAGGCAGAACAAATGTTCTGGAAAGAAACATGAAAATAATTCAAAGAGGCACCAAATAAATCACTGCCAATTATTCTGATGTTTCCGTATGATGACAGATGATGTTTCATGAAACCCTGCAGTTTATGAGTGATACTATCATAATAAAACGTGGCAACTTACGAACTGTCCCTGTTATAGATGGAGTAAGAGGCTGTGAATGAATGTCTCCATTTCTGTCGGATTGCAAACACAAAGTTTCTAGAGGTTTTTTTCTCATCAAATTTAAGTGAACTGCTTGAAAAATTTAAAGGGACAGTTCACCCCGAAATCAAAAACACATTTTTTCAAATATAATGGAACTAAATGGCACTCGGCTTGAGTTGATCTGTTTGATCAAGATCCACAGGCCTTGTTGTGTTCAACTATTTTCTTTCCACCAAAAAACACCCACCAACCGTATCACTGCACAGAAGGACGTTTGCATCTGTTCGTGAAGTAGAGGCTTGTGCTTGTGACAGCTTGGAATGTAAACATTAATGGAGTCCTCCTTGGCTAGCAGGAGCTAATAACTCATCTCCACAAGATAGCAAAGTCTGACTAGGGTTAGGGGAGTAGGTGCACCCTTCCTTCTGCGCAGTGATATGGCGACGGGTGTAGGGAACAAGATAGTTCCTACATGAATCTGCTCACAACAAGGTTTGTAGATAATCTTGAATAACGTTTGTAGATAATCTTGAATAACTGTGTCATGATTTTTGGAGAGCAAATGTATTTTTTGGGGGGTTTTCAACAACACAACCCGAGTGCCATTGAATTCCGTTATATTCGAGAGAAGGCGGTCATCCCTACCATGGATATCGCCACAGCTTGGCACCTCACACCAAAACAGTGTAGATGGAGAAGCAGAGCTGCAGGAAAAACCTGTGTTTTTGAGTTTGGGGGTGAACTGTCTCTTCAAGGCAGACATTTACTTTACCTTTGTGTAATTGCTTTCAAAAGCAATGTATCTATAATCCCCTGACAGCATGTAATCTGTGGCATCCACTTGAGCCTACAATGAAAATGATCATGGAAATATTATGAGATATTTTTTTGCCTTGACAAAACTGTGTGTGTTGTTACAAAACGTGAAAATCTATGTTTATTACAAAGGTTGAATTGCTCAAATACAGCGACTCCTCTTTTGTTTCAGCATTGTGGAGGAAGACATTCCCATCTCTTGTTTTATGCAGATACTCCCTGTCTGCAGATATAAAAGACAATAAATACACTTGTGAGAGATTTGCACACATGAAGATTCATATATTATCTTGCCCAAATGAATAACCTGCGTGATAGCAATGACATGATACCTGATATCCAGTACAAATTGTAGGATTTCCACCTAATGGTGTCATTGAAGTAGTCTTCAAGGGTGAACAGCCTTTTGGTGCCACCAGATTCTGAAATGATGCACAAGCAGCATTAATTTTGTTGGATCTTGCTGCCTGAACAGAAGTCTAAAAGTTTAAAGTTAAATCAAGATGAAAACTTAAAAAAAACAAAAACAAAACACACATCCAGCTGTGCGTCACGTGGTGGCGCTATCAGAACCGCAGCCTCCAGCTGCACGCTGTTAAAGTGAAAATCCCCATAAGAGGAACTCATAAATCACACCGTCATTTTCTGTTCATTGACAAGCTTGAATCAACAAGTTATGATTAAAAAAAAATTGAAATGAATCAATCAAGCGCAAAACAAAACAAAACAAAACAGATGTTAAGAATAAATGATTTAGATTTAGTTTTGGGTTATTTCACACTGAACTCCCAACAGGAGAGAAACGCATGCACACACAGGCCCGAGCTTCGACTTACTGCTGAAATAAACTGCGGGGATGGTTATTAACGTGATGACGACAGCCGCCCCTATCACCCCCCACAGCACCTTGCTGCAGCCCTGCGAAAGGTGACACAAAAGTGGCAAAAAAAAAAAAAAAACATCCTCTGAAATCACACAACACAACCCGCTGCAGCCTGTCGCTGTGCAGCCTGTCCAGTTATCCTGACAGCAAGCCCCACTCCGTCCACGGTGAGCAATCCTGCATTTCCACTTGTTTTTCTTTGCTATTTTAGAACTTTTTTTCCCCCCACATCTGAAGCTGATGGTAAATCGATTACTGACCATGATGCGGGAGATGAAGAAGTCGCCGTCGGGTGCTTAATAATCCTCGCAGGTCGGTGATGTGAAGTTTAAAGTGACTTCTTGGTCAGGACGCCTGGTTGACATGCTCTCACTGCAAAAATAGCACGTAACAATGGCTTTGCTCTAAAGCTCCGTCCTACTTTAGCAGAAGAGGGCTTCTTACACTTCCCGCTGCATTCCTGAGAGGAGTCCGACACCAGACGGAGATGCCTCCCTGAAGTCAGCAGTCGGCGCAACTTTCCAAGAGCGCACAACTTGCTGGTGTTCAGGAAGCGGCTTTTTCACCGATGGCGCAAGTCACGCACTCAGCAAGTGCGAGAAGAGAGGAGGAAAAGTCGGTTTGAGCCTTAACTCCCAGTTCAACATGTTCCTGTTTTCATATTTCCCACTTAAGAAAACGACCATGAAAAAAGTGCTTTTCACTCACCAGGCAGGGGCAGTTTTTATTATGCTCTGGATCATTTATTTAGAATATAAATGCAGTGGGAAAACCAAATACAGATCAATTTGGCACACTTTCATGCGTTCTGTGATCAATGCAACTTGCATGTTTGGGCATGCACCAGGAAATCACCTCACACAGGTAATCTATATGCGGAAGCAGCTCTTAAAAGACGGTTCTAAAAATAGCAGGTCTGACTGGCTTTAAAGTAGTGACTCATTACCAGTTGGATTTAATGGAAAATCACCAGCGCTTGTTTGTCTGCAGGCGTGTTGACAGGTGGGCTCTGAGGGGCTATCACAGACTCAGTGGCTCCCATCTCACGAGACCACAGGGGTTTGAGAGGAAAATCTTTTTTTTCCTTTTTTTCCCTCCCCCCAGTCATTATATGGAAATACATTTACTGATTTTTACAGCACTTTTTTTTAGTTACACAAACCAGCAACCATAGGGCAAAGTCATACTTTGACCATTTCTTATGTTAGTGATAAAAAAATATTGTACATGCATCGGACATGTTCGCAGCACACGTTTATATCCACCACCAGTGACTCCAGTCACCATGACAAAGGTAGTGCTGCTTTTACCCGTTTGACGGGTGCAGCAATCTTTGCTGTGCAAGACATAGTTAAGGAAAGAACAGAAAGCGATGTTTAGGTGATCGTCAGCGAGTCTGTCGTGATTATGATTATGTCTCTTCATCGTCTGAGCTCTGCGCCACTTGGCTCGCGTGCTCGGCGTAATCGAAGGCGGAAAACTTGACGGCGAGCTCACTCCACTTGGTGCATTTGCTCAGCTTCTTTTCGTTGAATGTCACCACAAAGTTTTTCACGTGGAGGCAGGGGCACTCGATGCCGCGGTAGAACATCATGGTGCCCCAGTTCTGCAAAGGAAATCAGATGTCAGAGCATAAAAGGGATGATATGGTGGCGCAGCAGAAGCTTGTTCGGTGAGAACACGAATGAATGCTTACATTTATGCCATTTGTGCCCTCAGCTGAAATATAACTTGGGAGGAAAATGGCTACTGAATAATAATTAGATGTTGGAGTCATGGCCTTAAATAAGAAGATAAGGAAGTTGTATTTCATGTGATTTTCTGACTCATTTTCTCTCCCATTTTGAACCATTTATGTTGGTGTTCATGACTGGTCTTGACTCATTTCCCATTATTTTAAAATTGTCTTAAAAAAGAAAAGCAACCCCATCTTAACGTTGCCGTGCTGCATGAAGCTTCATGGCTGCAGCTTCGTATTGAATGGACACACATGAAAGTCCTCTCATCTCATTCTTGGGAAGAAAACAAATAAGTGTGTTTCCCAAAATGTCCGACTGCTTCTTTAAAATGTATACAAAAATCTGCCTTTTTTCTCTAAACAATTCCACCTAGACAACTAGAAATCCTGAAATGCATTTACCCGCCCGCAGTCTTTGCATGCTATGATGCCGTTGGTCTCATAATCCAGAAGCCGTTCTTGAAGAGCGGTGTTTTCTCTCTGAATGAAAAGCTCACTGCAAAAAAAAAAAAAGAAAAGTCAGTATTTGATTTTGGACAAATTTGCGACACACTGCAGGTTGTAATTCATCCTCAGAGCATAATTACAACGTGGCACACAGTTTACGCATCGCTAAACACTCACAAAAGGCTCGGAATAATGTAACTCCAGTCAACTCTGAATTGTAATTGGTACCTAAACTGTGCCGTAACGTTGACTCTGTGCATCTTCTCGATGATCTTGATGTCTTCACCGGTGCAGACGTGTTTGCTGCAGCCTCTGCAGCTGAACTTCACGTCTGACGGGTTCTCATTCTTCATGCCCTTCTGCTTCTTCCTTGTCATTCTCACCTTCTCCTCCATTATAGCCTGAATCTGAAACTCCAGGATCTGAAGAAAGGAAAGAAAAACCATCAGTGGGAACGGTCTTGCAGCAGTGTGGGTTTAGCTGACAGGAAAGGGCGTGAAGTGAACATACCCGCTTGTCATAGTCCTTTTGATTCAAGGCTCTGATTCTGTCGATGGCTTTGTTCATCATGTCCTTGCGGTACTCATTTACACACTCCTTTTCAGCCACCCCAGAGTTCTTCACCTCGACCAGAGTGTAACTGCTGCCCTCAGCTCTTCCTCTGCCTTGGGCCTGCAACAGGTAGAGGTAGAGTAAATGGTAAGAAGCCACTTTTATATTTAACTCTAGCACAGTGTAATGGTGCCTTAATTACTGGACAAAGAAGCGATTCGTCGTTTACACGACCCACAGGTCATTAGCCATTTGACGAGTGACGTCACTGACCTGAATCATGGCGATCTCATTAGTCACAAGGCCATATCGGATAACGAAATTGCACTCGGGTATGTCCAAACCTTCCTCCGCCACTGTGGTAGCGATCAGCAAGTTGACTTCGCCTTTGCTGAATTTGGTCAGCACGTCCTCACGCTCTGCCTGATTAACACACAGTTGCATCGCCAAGGTTAAGCGGAGTGGACGTGATTTGCGCGGGAGGCAAATGTACTGCAGTTTGTAACATGCACTCACAGAGGTCATTGGTTTAACGACGCTCTGGTCCCCTCCTCCAATGACATACGAGGCTTTCACCCCAATGTCAGCAAACTTGGGGTTTTCCTGAATCCACTGACTTAGAGCGATGGCGCTGCGACGTGTTTTGGTGAAAATGATCCCTCTGGCCGCCTCCCTGGTGCTGAACTCTTGCAGAATTTTAGCTCTGAGTTTTGACAGGCTGTCATTTTCATACTCTGGAATATCTGCAAGCCTCTGCAGCTCCTTCTTGTTCTCTGCGAGAGGCAGACGACAAACGTTTTGGGAAATTCGCTCATGCGCTTTCAAGCCTCGAGTTAGCTGAGGAGAATGATGCCGCTCTCGTGTCTGTTAAATACACAGCCACAGCAAGCGGCTGGTAGCTTAGCTTAGCAAAACGACTGGAAAAAACGGGGATGAGCAAGCCAAAAATCCAGTCTTCATGCTAAGCTAAGCTAACCAGTGGCTAGCCTTTTAAATATTTATGAAACAGATATTAGAGTGATATTGGTGAGTGAGTGATCTTTTCATCGACCTCTGGGGCAGAAAGAGAATTATTTCGTTGAAATGCTACGACATATAACAGTGTCGGTAACAACAATAAAGTCAGTACCTTGAAACAAAGTGAAGAGAAATCTCTCGGTTTCTGTGATTTGTATGCACTGCTCCTCGTCTGGTGTCGTTTTTTTCTTCCTCTCCTCCTCGTGGTATTTGTTCAGGAAACCGAAGGAATCGCGCATGCGAATGGTGTTGCTGAGGTTCAGACCCTCGCTGTACTGTCGCAGGTGCTCTGCGCAGACCCGCACCTTCTGATCTTCCATCGTCGCAGCTAAAACAGATTGAGGCAAGTTTTTAGATCAGTGGGGGTACATTTGTTCTCACAAAGTGAAGCTGGGCCGAGGGTCAGCATCCCCCGGAGATGAGCGTAAAAAGTATCGCTCACCTTTTCGCTCCTTTTGAACGACCCACTGTTCGTAATTCTGAGAGCCGAGGTCACAGGTGGGGCTCAGCTCGGCATGGGTGTGAATGGCATTCATGATTTTCTTGATTACATCGCCAAAGGGATCCTGAAAAGCACAAACATCAAACACTCTTAGTGCCATTGCCTTGACAGGAACTGTATTAAATATGAGACCACAAGTTAATAAAAAAATCTCAATCATGAAACCATCTCCTGTTAAACACATGTACCTCTTTTCTGTCTTCAACAGATACGACTATTTTCCTTGGTTCCTTTTTGTATTCCCCGAGGCTCCCTGTCATGATTTTGGAAGCATCCAGGTTTGCACAAATCTAGAACAGAGACACAGATTTACAGTGTTGGTATTAATCAAAATCATACATCTCGATCTTGGTGAGAGACACTATTTCTAATACATGTCAGCATGTCTGACGCAGAGCTGAAGCCAAAGGGCTGGTTTTAATTTCTGCCTTTGTGGCAGTAGGAAACTTTACGGCCGTGTGTGCAGGGGCAGCGTGGAACATTGGAAACAGCTTGGCTGGATGAACGGGATCCTGAGTGACTCAGGCAGGGAAACTGGGGCAGAAGTTAGACAAAAAAAAAGTGAAACTAGAAAGACGATGAGGTGGTTTGCGGTGGCATGTGAATAGAATAGGTGTGGACACAATTAAAACAACAGCTGTAGAATGTAATCCGATGCAGCAAAAATACCCTGAAGCAAGAAGTTGGCTCGCCTGATCCTTCAGGCCGAAGTCTTATGCTGTTGTAGTATTATTGCACAGTGTCGTTAATATTTTGGACACGCAGGCTAATGTGCTGCCATATAGGCGCAGACAGAAAGCTGAGGATGGCATTTACGCGCAGTATGTGCTCCTCGGCCTTCTCCATCTTGGTGGCTCCCCCGACCCCCGGCGAGGCGGTCAGGCCCAGGATCTGAGGGAGGGGCACGGCCTGCTTCTGCTCCTTCTTCAGCCTCGAGTTCTTGTGCTTCTGCTTCAGGTAGCGCATCATTATGTGGTTGTAGACGCCTCCCTTCTGAGTGTGGTGACACTCATCTATCACGATCAGCGTGAGATCTACGGAAGACGACAAACATGCTCGTGAATGCAAAGAGGACAATGTGAGAGGCAGCATGGAGGAGCGAAAGCTGCAGCTCATTACTGTACAACAACTGCAGGATTACAATGTTGTTTTCATAGATTCTTGGCTTGCTTTATTAAAAGGGAGTTTTCCTTGCGCCTGTCGCCAACTGCTTGCTCATGGTGGGAATTGTTGGATCCCTGTTAGCAATTTTCTAAAGAGGACGGTCCAGACCTGCTCTATAAACTACTCTAAGATAACTTTTGTTACGATTATATAACTAAAACTGACGTGACTTTGTACAAACAAAAACATTTCTGCATCTCTCACTCAGACATTATCGCCCTGGGACGAAAATTGCACACGTCTTAAGGAACGTTGCAATTTTCTCAACCATGCGGTGCTATTTTTGGCTCATTTATTTATTTTTCTTAAATAAATAGAGGTGATTTTCACTCACATATTGTAACATCCCTCTGTAAGAGAGGTCCTCCCACACAAACCAGCTCTTTTCTAGGAACCTGACGCAGCGGTTTAAGCCACACAATAACATATGCTGGAAAACGGTCGACTTCAGAAATAGCTTTGGTATTTTCACAGAAGTGGAAGTAAGGTGAATTATAATCAGCCACATGCAGAAGTTTAACCAGAGTGATACAAATTTGTCCTTGGAGGGAAAGAGTATGGAGTGGCAGCTTGATGTACTGTGGGTGATAGAAGCTCTCATGTGAATTTGATCAGCCGCACGCTGATGGCTTGAACAGACGTGTGGCCTGGAAGGGAGGAGATTGGAAAAAAAAAAAAAAGAAAAGAAAAAAGGGACATGCTCTCAGGCGTTTCAACAAACAGCATATGTTCCACTGAGGTGGCTATTCCACCTTGGACTGGTGAGTGCCAACACGAGTGAACAGCAGAGCCGGAAGACTTTGACAAGATCCTGTCAGGTATCATCAGGGGAGATGTTATGAGTCCTCCGGGTGGCTTTTTATTCCAATACCTGTCAGAGTCTGTGGTTTGAGCCTGGACAGATGTTAACTAAAGGTTTTAGGAAGCCTTTTTCAAAGAAAATGCAGGTATGTTGTGACCTGATTTCATTTTGAATGCTGGTTTCTTTACTGAAAGCGAAGCAAATAGTTGAGCCAAGAAAGAGTTCTTTACATTCTTGAGCCGGATTGTATAAACTTCTGTATCATACCGCTTAGGTTCACCCCTTCGTCCTCTCCTGTATTAGACCTCTCCAAGTAATTCTCAAGAATCTGGGCAGTGCAAATGATGACGTCATTTTTCTTCACAATCTCTGTGAAAGAGATTTTGAGCTGCGAGTCCCCGCTGACTCTCTCCACTTTATACGTGCGCTTCAAATATGGCAGGAACTCCGCGGCATAATGCTGCTCCACAAGAGGAATCTGCAGGACACGAGAGCACATTCAGTTTCATGGTGTGGATGCTACTAAGGGAATTCTAAAAATAAAGAAACATCTGCATTGTTTCTATTACTACAAGCCTCCTGATGATTTCAGGGTTTGTTTGTTTATGATCAGAGTAACTGCAGTGTTATGACTATCACAGTCTGGTGCAGATAAACAGGCCTTTTTTTTCACTTTGCTTAAGGCAGGGTTTCAAATTGCTTGTGCAATCATTTAGAAGAGTTTCTTGTCCATTGTTTAAGAATCAGACACACCCTTTTCTGCAGCTATGATTCCGTTCTTTCCAGCGTTGAAGAACGAGCCACTGTGATCACTTCCCTCACATGCAAACACTACTCCTCTGACTGGTAAAACTCTGCCGAGCTGTTTTATAGCTGGGAAAGCTATTTTTTCCAATGCAGCGCAGATCACATGCAGGGCCAAGTGGTAACAAGGTGCAGGGGAATATCTAAACCTTATGGTATGTAATTTGTGGTGAGCTGACCCACATGTGCAAACTGAGTGAAAGATAGAATGTTTTCTCTGGATCCGAAAAGGACATGAGGGGGTTACCATAACAGAGCGAAGCCGCACAGTATGCCAGCTATACCAGATTGTAGTACCTTGTTCACCAGGATGACCACTTTCCCTGATTGGCCCTCTGCCCTCCTGTTGTCCAGATGCTTTTTGGTAATGTAAACGGCAACTCTGGTTTTACCGCTTCCTGTCGGGAGGCATATGATGATGTTTTTTCCCTCCAGGGCAGGTCTGGCAACGTCCGCCTGATAAGCTCGAAGAACAATATCAGCTTTTTCTGGGCCTTTGGCTGCTGCTACTGAATGAGTTCCATCTGCAATGCAGAGCAGAGGTTCAGACAGACGGACGGACATGGTTTGCCGACCATGTCAGCAAACCACAATTACAAGCATAACCAGCAGGAAGAGACAGTGCTGGTCATTGTTTGCAGTTTCGGTCCTGTGGCGGAATGTTTTCTTAATGCTGCTATTAAAAACGCGAAAAACTTCTGTACACATCTGCACCGGAGTCAGCACATTCAGACTTTCATTGTTAACCCACTGATCTTAAACCACAGCGAACATGTTACTACACTAACATGAGCCCCTATAAACTACCAAACCACTATCTGGTAGATAAGATGCGAACACACAAACCATGTCACTGAGAGGCACTGTTGTACGCCATTAGCGCAAAGATTGAAAAACTGTGGCCAAAGCAGGCCAGTATGTGCAACAGATGTCAGTGTTCATGTACGAATACATGCATGTAATCCGAGCCTTTTATGACCTCATTACACAACTGGAAGTCACGTTAAGAATCGGCCACTTAAACCAACTCAAATTTGAAACGAATCAAACATCAGGCACTATATTTCCAAACATCTGCGTGTATTTATCAATCATTCAGATGATCTCAAATTGCTTGTGAGTGTATCATTTCAGCACAGGTTTTTTTTTCTGGTTCTTGATGTCTATTCTGGAAGCATCTTGTCTTATTTTCCTGTTTGCAAGGACAGAACTTGCTATGATCCTTTTGAGTCAGACTATGACTAATTTGCTCTGTCTAGGCCGGGGATAAAACATGACTGAGGGGCACCATGCACAATGTGCACGTACCCCCCTGTCTGCTATCCTTTCCCCTCAACTCCGAGTGCTACATTTCCGCTCGGTTATGACTTCAAACCCCTGGAAAGATATTTTTTTCCCCTCAGTGCAGACAGCTTTTAATTCTCCTTCTCAGACTTGGTATGCCAGAGGTTAAAAGTGCTGTTTCAAGCAATTACATGGAAGTAAATACATGTCTGTGCCGATGGAGAGATAGAGCTTTAACAACTATAAGACGTAAACAGCGGCCTGTGTAGCCCTTTGAATTTTGACCAGCAGTCCCCAGACGCTAAACTTATCAGAGACACAGAGTCACCAATCTGCTCCGTTTAAATCATAAGAAGACCCAAAGATTTATTTTTCATCATGATTCAGTGCAGTGAAGCTCGGTTAATTTCAAGAAGACCCACAAATAATTCTGCACATGCAACTCATTTCACCGGCTGGTGGAACAATCTAACATGTGATCTGCTCTGTTTAAAGCCAAGCAGTCAGCTCCCTGGCATTACTCAAACTAATGAGACAAACTGTACTGTAACCTCATATTAAGAAAATAAAAGACACTCCCCCTGTTTCTTCATTTCACATAATTATTTCCACTGCATCATTAGTCCACACGCTCCTCCTTTTGTGCAGCGTCTCTGCTCTGGGCTGATTACCCCTAAAGGGCTCATTTATTACGTGAGCACAATGTCAGAAAGTGCAGCGCCATGAGCGATGATGCTGACGCAGTAGCTGTTGAAATAATCAAACAAATTAAGCGTGATATAAGCGCAGATTTGTAAAGGAAGGCCCCCCACTCCACAGCGACTGGAAGAAGACTTTTCCTTTACATTACTTTAGAATACAGAGTCAGCATGTGGTTTTCATTTCAAGAGCTGGCTGTGCTCCGTCCTCTTTGACCTCTATGTGGTTCATCATGGCGCACACATGGAACATATTCCTTGGTGCATGCAGGATGGAGAAATGCTCCACTTGCAACACCTTCCAAGCGTGCTCATTCTGCCTATGTAAAACTAAAGGGCATCTGCAGGTCCAGTGTACATTTTTCTCGCTATGACGCCAGTTTGTTTTTTGTGTGTGGTCGGCAGAGCAAGAACACGCTTTTTAGATCACTGGCATACTTTAAATTCTTCAACATCAACAGTATCAAGGGTGAATGAGAGCGGATCTGTCCCACCTGGGTGTGAAGCCTCCGAGCTGTTAGGCGGAGCTGTGAATTCCGGGCTTGCGTACAGATCTGAAAACATATCAAGACAAGCAGGAAGTAAATCTGAATCTTATTCAATGTGTGTTTTTTTTTTCTTTAGCTCTTATTATCAAAAATATCACACAGGTTAATTTTCATTATGCACACTACTTGCATAAAATTAGAAAAACTGGTGCAGAAAGAACAGATCATACGTAGCATGAACAAGTTGCAAAAAATGTCCCCAAAAGTGCTTCATACAGATCATTTTTCACCTAATAGAAGACTGATTTTTGGACAAATCATCATTTTCTTATTCAAGCAGAAAAAGTAGAAAGTGTATACATATGTGGTCCCATGCAGACACAAGCTTCATGTAGAAATATGGTTATTAGAGTGAATAAGGTCAAGCTACATTTGGATCAAATAAATCCCACAACAGATCTGAGATAAATCCAAATAAATAGTAACTCATTAATGAATTATTGTCATTAAAGGTGCTCAAACAGAACCAAAACTCTGTCAACTGTGTTGGGAGCACCGGCTGCTAAAGGCTCAGTTCAGCTCATCCCTCGTGGTATCTCGCCAGGCAGATAGTTTCAGATTCACTTGCTCGGGCTGGGAGATATCGGTCTCAGCCTCTTCGATACAAGAGAGGTGAACTGAAAGCACTGCTGAATTACATTTGAAAAACACTTTTTGAAGAAGCAATGCTCCAGTTACTCTTGATAATCCACAGCCCTGGTTATGGGCAGTTCCAGATGTTTCACATGCGACTATTGCATGTTTTTTAATCCACAGTTTTAATGAACGTGTCCTTATTAAACCACACAACATGAAAACTTCTCCATGGCCACACACCACTGAGAGCAAGTGAGATATATGTGATTTGTAGATTGGTTGTAATGAATCTGACTTAATTTCTTTAATGTGTACTGAATCACACCCCACCCCTGACTACTGCCAGCTGTTAATACTGATATCTATAGATGCTGAGCATGTTTTCACTGATCGCAGAACAGCGGTGCTCTGTCAGACCTGTGGCTTCATCCTGAGGGCTCTCGGTTATGTTGATGTCCATAAACTGTGTGCTGTCACAGCCCTCAGCTGCCTCTGGACTCTTCTCTGTGGCAGCTTTGCCTCCTGCAGGCTCGTCGCTCAGTGAAGGCATCTCCACATCTGAACCTAGTCGCAAATAAAAAAATCAGACATCGGAATTTACTCTAATTAATCATGTCTATGTTAAAAATCCCCAATAAAGCTGGAGTATATGTGAGCACCCTACAGCTGTAGACACTCCTGTACAGATGCCCTGCACTAGGGCTGCGACTAACAATTATTTTCACTGTCGATTAATCTATTGATTATTTTCTAGATGATTGGTTGTTTGGTCTATTGAGTTTCAGAAAAGGGTGAAAAATGTTGATTGGTGTTTCCCAAAGCCCAAGATGACATTCTGAGATGTCTTGCTTCATCCACAACCCAAAGATATTCAGTTTACTGTTGTAGAGGAGTAAATCACAGAATTTTGACTTTATTTTCTCAAGAACTTACTCAAACTGATTAATCGATTATCAAAATAGTTGCCGATCATTTTTATAGTTGATGACTAATCGATTAATTGTTGCAGCTGTTGCACGGTCTCTCTCTACCCAGCAGGTGTGCTCCAGTGTCACCTTGCTTGTCACAGTCAGGCGAGCCTCCAGTCAGCTCGTACAGGTGCTGGTGGCCAGTTTCACGCAGGATATCGAGGAATTTCGAAAACCATCCTGGCCGACCTCTCACGATCCTCCTCAGAAGCTCACTGGCTCCGCTCGCGCGTCCCTTGTTTGTTGTTGTGGTTTCAACCTAGATCAAGAGCACAACAACTGGAGTGGTCTGGTTATGCAATGAGAGTGAAGTGCAGGGCTCTGCAGACCAGTTGTGTGCATTTGTCTGCCATCTTGTGGTCAAAGATCGCAAATACATCTAGTGGGACTTAAGTTTCGATTTAATCAGGTTCAGAATCGGCTTTATTGTGTACGTCCAAGGAATTTGACTCCGGTTTAAACATCGCACTCAATGTACTTGCGTAGGAAAAAAGGACATACAGCTCAGTGAGGACAAAAAAAGAGAAAGGTCCCCCCGGAAAAGACTGAACAATGAGCTAAGCAGTGAAAAATATAAAATAAGCAATGCATACAAAGAAAGATGAGGCAATAAACAATATATACAGTGAAATGTACAATGTGCAGGTATTTACGTTGACAGTGGCAGTGAGTGATGAATGTGCATGTTAAAACTTCATTAATGGACAAGCTGAAATGGCAGAAAAGTACACAACCTGTATGTTCAGACTATTTGTCCTACACACTTATTGTAAATGCACACTGTGGCCATTCTCTTGGATCACAGCTGAGGTGTTGATCTGTTCCAAATTAAACACAACGCAACAGCGGACTTACTATCTCAGCGTCCGCTGGGGTCAGCAGGTCCTGAGACAGACAGTGGACGCGCACGTCTTCGGTCTTCATGTCCACAAGACTGGGAGACAGCAGCTGAATGAGCTTCACACAGTAATCATTCCGGGCCTCCACCTCAGGTGCCGGCAGGTTGGCCTGCATGATGTCCGCTGCGTACCCGCATCCTGAATGCTCCAAAGCATCCACAAAAGCCGTGAACCAGCCGGGGCCGTGCGGCTTCCTGATGACCGCGGAAATGAGGAGATCCACGGCCTCAGCATTCCCCTCGTTCGCCTCTTTCTTTCGGATCCGCTCCTTCTGGTTGCTGTCGATTAAATGCAAATAATCCAGGACCTGCTGCACCACAACAAGCTCTCGCAACCTCGGCCTGAAGTTTTCAATCAGGTGCTCGTTGACCTCGTCCTCAGATGCCATTATGACTCACCTGGTTGATAACGACACCGTACAGCAGCTGAAGTTAAAGAGTTACTGGCAGCAAAAACAGACGAGTCACCCTGTCGGGGAAATTAAACTCTTTCACTTTCGTTTCTCCAACTTTAAACGCAAACTGGATGAAAGTGGCCACTAGGTGTCAGTATAGGATCATAGTGGGGAGGTTTTTGCATGGAGAGCAAGGCCTGCGAACATTTTCATGTAACTAAGCTGTTTCATGTTGTCAAATGTTTCTAATGTTCAAACAGTTAATATAAGGGTGCTGCATCTGTGCATCTTCCTCTATATCAGCTATCAAATACTTTTAGGAAGCACATTTAGTTAAAGGCCCCATTTCAGTCACACACCATTTGATTGGACGTCCCCTTCACTCTGCACCTGTCAGGGCAGGACAGCTACACCTTCCTTTGAGTAGGTGCCATGTTGAGTTGTTTGAATCAAGTAACTTTGCAAATCAAAAATGATATTTTCTATGGACGCTCAGCAATGCAAGGTAGTTGTCAGACATGGATCAATAGAATATTACAATGCATTTTACAGATATTAGTAATCTATCAATTATTTGTGGGAAAAAAAGCTAAATCTTCTGCAATATATGTATATATCACTTGAATTTAACTTTTATTAGAGTATTTTCTGATTGTAGTTTTGCCACTAGCATCTCAACCCTCCTGTCACCACAGCTTAGGAATGTGTACTGCGGCCTAGTTGTTTTTTTCCCACAGGCAACAATCAAGAGCAAAGATGCAAATCAATTCTATACAAAATCACCTCAAAGCTATGTACGAAATATGTGTTATTTCATTGATATTATACTATACAAAGACTGACGTATATTCCCTTTCCGTCACACTAGTATGTGGCATTATTCTTTCCATTCATAGAACAGCATCATTTCGTTCTAGTGGTGGTGAGTGTAGCGCATGATCAGGGGCACAGCTATAAACATCTGCGCTCCCTGGCAGCAGCTCATTCCCCAAGCCCAACAACGGCGATAAAGTATGGAGGGTACAATGCAGTGACCCCTGGCCTTTTATGGTCTGCTCATCCCGAGCCCCCTGGATAATCCACGCCATCACGTCTTATGTCATGGACCAAAAAAAAGGGAAATCTGGAGACTCAACTATAAGTGTGTTTTCGTTTATTGCTCCCACAGCTTCAAAACAAACATCTGCTCTACTGTTTTCTAAAGAGTTTCTCATATAAGTTAGTTAAAAAAAATACATTTTTTTTTTACATCTGGCAATACGATGTCTTTATTTTCTAACAATTGTCTAACAACTTTTTAACTTTATTGTACAATGCCAACAAAAACAGTACAGGGAAACGATATGAATCGTCGACGGTTGGTTATACATGAAGATGCTGACTTAGCATTTGGATCGGTTGTATAGGCACAAGACCCTCTCTGGGGCCTGCTTATGCGCAAGTACTAACTTTCTATGTGTTCCCCAATCCCCCCTCCCCCAACCCACCCTACTAAGTGCATCCTAAAAGAGACAAGTATGCTGACATCATTTTATATTGTAATGTGCTACTTTGGGCTTATAAGCAGTGCAAAACAGTAAATATATAGAAATAAAATGCATGCACTGCCTTGTAGAAATACCTACATCATACTTGTTTGTCAGAGGCCTCGCTCTGGGATAACAGCAGAATGCTCTTCAGTCTGCATGGTGTGATATCTGCCTGGACAAACACGTACGGTGTATTCTGTTGGCTTCATGTTGTACAGTAGGTGCACGTCAGTGACCGCAGTAATAATGCACATTGTTTAAAGAAAAGACTACAGTATACTTGATACTGTACTGTATATTGCAGTGCAATTGTCCATAACCCCTGAGTCACACTTCAGAGAAGAGAGGCATACAACGAAGGATAAGAAAAGTGTTCTCACACCTCTGTAATAATGCTGTATTACACTATTAGCTGCAGGAAATAGTTTGTATAATCAGTTCATATGCAGGCTCAGGCCCTGGCAGAGTCTGTATATGTGTCACACACAGGCTTTAGACTCTAAAAGGCTCGAATAGCAGTGACCAGGTTCATCAGGCAAGTATCCCAGCGAGGAAAGTGCTTCCACCTCTTGGCCTCGTCAGTGCCTCAGAGTCAAACGCAGAGATTACAGCAACTGGAGGAATGGCTGTGTCATCATTTTCCTCATGCTTTAGGTACGCATACCTATACAATGGCAGCGAGGACACAAAGCAGTGCAGTGCCCTAGCTTTGGCTCATGTTCTTGCCTCTAAGGTTTCACTTGCAAACTGCCTCGACATGCTTTGGCGACAGCAGTAGGCAGCCGCCAGCCGGCGGTTAGACTCCTTAGTCGCTGCCTTGATCTCTACTTGCCCATTGCACGGACGGAGGCATCGGACACTGAGTGATCGATCGCGTCGCTGTGTCTCCAGGGCCACTTTGGCAGTACAGTAACTGCTCTCTGTTAACACTCAGCTCGTGAGAAAACTTCTCCCACTTCAGTCTGCAGGCATGAGAGGGTGGGAAAAGGCTTGACAGAGTTCTTGGCAAATTCCTGTCCAAAGAAATGGTCGCTTTTAACTATGCAAAAGGCATTTCACAATTCTATCAGTCAGTGGACAGGAATTCTCCTGGCAGTGTTTGTCCTGGAACTCCAGATCTCTGTTATGTACAGTGGGATGGGGCCTTTTACAGCCCCATCTCCCTTGCTCTCTGCACAGGAGTTTGTCACCATGTGAATTTGATTTACTTTTTGTCTTTCTCCTGGCCCTCGCTCAGTACTCAGAAGTTGTGAGACAATCTGTGTGGTGCTGCTGTCACCCTCCCCTTCTGCTGGACCAGAAGGACAGGTTTTTGAGTGTCTGTGTCCCTGTTTTTTGATCTCTCCCTGGATCTATGACAAGCATGCTCAGCATCCACAGGTACCTCGCCCGGGGATGTTGAGGAGCAGTTGGCTTGAGTCATACTGTGCATAGCCCTTTTGGACTGTTTCACCATCTTCCATCTGCTGCACAGACTGGGGAGCGGTGGTGGCTATGGCCTGGGTGTCGGGGGGCCAGACTAATCCCAGATCTGCAGAAGTAACACACAGGAAGTAAGGCATTGATGCCTGGAGTGCTGAACCCGTCTAGTGTGAGGAGGGTCAGTCAGCTCCTCTTGCTTATCAAGTAGTGATAGATATGTTGTCATGCCTTTTACCTGGATCTGTGAATAAAATTGTGAATGCAGCGCGACTGGTGCACTGAGAGCCAATTTGCAAACAGGAGGACAGAGGTGGTGTCATTATGGCTATGTCTCTAGCCTTGCGGCCCACTCAGTGTGTGTTGGGACATAAAATGTTGCAACAGAGTCACAAGAAGGGGTTCAGAGCCCATTAGAGTACAAAGCCTGGCTTAGACCCAAAGTTAGGTGTTGTAGGTTGTCCTGATTGGTTGGAGCATCTACATACAAATTTTGAGTATGTGAATCTGTGAAGATGACGATGCTAAAAGAGTCCTTGAAAGGGCTTCTGCATTGATAGAACTACTGTTATAATATGTAACCATTGTTATTACACTGAGGATTGAACAGTTTGCTAATGCATCCTTAACTGCAGCAAACAGTATTTTATGCACATGCATAATGAACAAAACCAAAAAAAAAAACATCTTACTTCTATGACCAAGCCATTGCAAATTAACAATGCAGTTGTCTGTGCCTGCATAGCGATAAAAAGCAGCTACTTAGTAATTACAGCATTACAACCCAGGTAGTAGAACAACTGTGCCGCCACAGGGTTTATGGCCTTGGAAACTCTGGGTCTGAGACAGGTCTATGGAGTCCAGTGGTGTTGAGGTTGGAGTCAGAGGGGGATGGAGAGGAAGAGGAGGAGGAGGTGGAAGAGGTTTCAGTTGGAAGAAGGATCAATGCAGACTGTTGATGCCCTGTGATCTGCTGTTGTTGTTGTTGCTGCTGCTGCTGCTGCTGTTGTGGCTCTGCATGTCTTTGTACAAGCAATGCTGTAAGGCTGTCTTCGATGGGTGCGTTCATGTTAGCCAAGCTCGACAGAGAGTCTTTGGATTCCTGAATGGTCCTCTCCAGTTTGAGGTTGGGGCCCTAAAAGCAGAGTGGCAGAATATATACAACTTATTGGCCGGCTAAATGGACCTGTATTTATATTTTGTTTCAGTGTTCAGTATTTTGTAGTAATAAAAGAGGTTCAGAATTGGATGAGAATTGTCAATTGTGATGTTAGAATTGCCAGAAGAAAGCAATAATATTAAAAACGTAAATACAATAAATCAAGTAAAAAATGCAAAAGTCCCTCCTTTCACACATCACATGTTTTTTTAGATTTTTAGATTTCATTGATCACTTTTAGAGCACGTGTGGGTCTGGACCCGAGCTACACAGAAATGTTGACCCCATATGAGGCAGTTGACAGCCTTAGATCCTCAGGTGGCCCCTCTGCTTTGGAACGACCTGCCTGGTGAGATAAGGCTCGCACAATCAGAGGCTACTTTTAAATCACTTCTAAAAACACGACTTTATTGACTTTTTACTGCATCTTTCTATTGCCTCTATTCTTTCTATTTGTATTTATTTATGCTGACATTTTGCATTTGTGTCCTTTGTCTTTTTGTTTTATCTTTATCTTCACTTATTCACTTATTTCATTTGCCCATACAGGCTCTCTGTTGTTATAGTGACTTCTGAGTTAATAATGTTCTTCTTTGTCTTATTATTATTATTATTGAAAACACATGACACTGCTACTTTTAGTCTGTATTGACTCCCATATCTGTGAGGTCATCCACACAATTCAGATAATGGCTCAATGATTCTTTCCTATGATTGTCCAGACTTTCTGGCAAACACTGGCCGACAGACTAATCAATCTAAACATTCAGCAGTAGCAGTGCGGTGCAGGTAGCAGCAAAGCATTATGGAGCAGTGGGAGCTTGTAAGATTTCACAGACTGCCTCATTGTCACTGATGACTTGGTGAGAATGTGATTGGTGATTGTAAAAGCCAGCTGATGCACAACGCATGTGCAAAAATAGCCACAATAACAGTCTGTGCCTCCTAAAAGCCCCTTACTTGAGTTCCTGTATGGCTGAAGAAATGGCTTGCAGTCAAAGCAACTGGCTGCACCTTCACAGCAGGTCTGTGATAGTCTGGACTGGCAGTCACAGTGCTGTACGCTGGAGGACCCAGTGTCGGCTGTCTTTGCAGCAGCTGCAGGATGGTGTGAATATCTGACATCAGCTGAGACTCCAGCCTAAAAAAGAGCATAAAAAAGAGTATGAGACACACACAAGATGTACTGAATGCATAATTCTGTCAAGTCTGATCACGTAATGGCTGGAAACACACTCAGTCGCGCCTCGCTGAGCACTAGATGGAGCTTGTGCTCCTCGGTGGACAAATGAAGACGCACGGAAACACATTCTGCCAGAGTAGTAGACAAAAGACGCTGCTCCTGCTAGCAGTGATAATGAGCTTTGTGTGGGAGGTGTGAATTCAGCGTTTACTGTGGAAATGACTGTATCACACTCATTTGGTCAATCTCATTATGAGCCGATTTCATCCAAGCTCTATATTTAGGGCATCAGGCAAAATCTGGTAATGCTGAATAACGTTTTAATTACCTGTATTGCTTCTAATAGACACAGACATTGTCAAATTTGTTATGTTCTTGGTTGATTGTGCTGCTCTACTGTAAAGAGGCAGCACTTGTTTGCTAGTTTTGGACTGATTAGGGACAAAGTAAAAGCAGTCGACTTTCATTGCAGGTGCAGCAAGCTGAACTTTTCTTGGCTATTTATGTGGTTTTGTTCAAGAGAATGCTGCACCAACATTTTTTCTCTGTCATATCCTTTCAGACTAGTCAAAGCCACAGAAACACAAAATGACAGAGAAGTGCTGCTCATCCCGCAGCCAGCTAGCATTAGGGGAAAAAGAACAAGGTCAGGTAGAGTGCAGTGGATAAAATGTCTTATTTGTGCTAAATAAAATGAGCCAGGCTGGTATTTCAGGCTGCTGTCTCTCATTCTCTGTGATAATTCCAGCTAAAAATACCACCTGCTGTTCATTTGTGTGTCTATTTCAGATGGCCTGCTGGCTGCAGGTGTGTTGTTTAAAGTATGGCCAGTGTTGTCCTCCGCTACAGAAAATAATGAGACTAAAATGCTGAAGTATTCTTCCTGGAAGGGTGGCGTGAATGCAAATTTATTGTTGAGCTTGGAGAGTGGGTTTCCTTCCAAAGATGATTCAGAAATAGTTTGTTCTCAGTCCTACTCCGCAAAAAAATCGCACAAACAAACCTTTTGTACCAATCCATTCTCAAGTTTGATATGTTCCGGTTCTGCAGTGGTACATCCTGCTTCCAGTAGATCCAGCCGCCCACTCTGAGTCCGACAACAGCCTCTGCCAGCTAGTTGCCTTCCTCCACCTACTCATGTACATTGGCAATTGAACTACACATTGCCAGTGATCGCGGTGGGAAGTGTAGCTTACTTTTACCAGTGTGGGAGGTGACAACTTTAAAGAATAAAGCACTTCATAATCATTAAGTCACCAACTGAAGACGTAATGGTGGGCCAATTAATAAGAATAAGCAAAAACTATTAAAATGTCATGCCTGAAAAGATGCTTTTACACATTTCTGCACAGACCTGCTTGATTTCCAACCACTTATTTGATTTGTAATGATTCCTGTACACAGACAACGTGCGCTGCTTTTACTACATAAACCGTGCAGACAAGGTGCCGGGCACATGTCGCACTTTTTTATTCTATGTAGAGACCTTCTAATATTAATTGTCAGCTATTTACAGAAAGAAGCCACCTTTAGAAACATGCTTCAAGCTCCTGTGAGTCAAAAGTGAAAAACTTATATTTAACTTTTCATTGAATTTAACCCCACACCACCCAGTTTTACTTCTTGCTTTCCCCCTTTTTCTTACAGCTGCACCATCCAGAGGCGTCTTGTGCATCATTTTATACGCATTTTCCCAAAATTCAGTCTCACATGTTTGGTATCTTTGGCATCTTTGGTATTTTTGGGAACTACCCAAAAATTTAAAATAAAACTTCTGTGGGTTTGAACAACAGAGAGAGTCAGACCGTATACAATACATTACATTATTAAAACTGAAACTGAGCTGTGTCTAAATCAGAGGCGCATGACTCCAAATTTAAACTGTGCCTCCTGGCTCTTCCTGTTGTAGCTGATGGTGGTTACGACACATCACTACACAATACAGGTGCATCAATTTGCGGAGTCCATTCAGGTGGAGACAACAAATGAACAATGCACTTCAGCAAAAGAATGCGTTTCATCTGATTTCCCACCAGTTTTTTTTTTTTTTTTTTTTACGTTTGACGGCCTTGTTGGACTGTGCAAACACAGCCTCCGTCTTTCATTCGTTCAACCACCTTCTCGTCTCGTTGAAATATTTGCGCATATCCAAAAATCAGTTGATATCCAAGTCTTTCATTAT
Organism: Chelmon rostratus; assembly: GCF_017976325.1. Lineage (NCBI taxonomy): Eukaryota > Metazoa > Chordata > Actinopteri > Chaetodontiformes > Chaetodontidae > Chelmon > Chelmon rostratus. Next base: position 13,901,658 of record NC_055670.1, on the reverse strand, counting down.
GTTTAAAAGCAGGTGTGTTTGTCCTTCCCGCCTTTCTTTTATGCGTGCTTCTCTATCCCTGCCTTGCAAACTGTTGGCTGCGCAACACAAAGAGCTGACTGTAAACAGGCAAGAGGCCGTGTGTGACCAACTGCAGTAAAACCACAATTGAGACACATATTCCGAATGCGCTGTATGCATATCCTAAGAATGCTCCCAAAACCTGAATAATATCAGCATATCCCACACGTTTTAATTGGAAAATGCTCCATTCAGAATGAGGCCCAATTCAGAAAAACTAACTGAAAGATGGTGTTTACATGACCTGTATCAAATTAATATTTGATTTATTCAGGGAAGTTTCACTGCAGGAACGCCCTGATCACATTCACACAGTCACACTGTTCACACCTGGAAGCTGCTCAGTACAACCGCAGTCTCATCTGCTGGCCACAGAGCTGCTCCATGGGAGCGGCCGGGGTTAAGGGCCTTGCTCAAGGGCACCTCAGTGGTTTTAATGAGGGACCTTCCGGTAACAAGCTCGCTTCTCTAACCTTCAGGCCACCACTGCCTAATGACAAAGCTGTGAAAACACTTTCTGTGCCTTACAATAGCATCACTTGTATCATAAACTGGTTTATAAGCTGGTAAAATTCACAATCTGGGGTGATTCATAGTTACTGAAAGTCAAATGAGGATCAAGCATCTGTATGCTGACGCTAAAAATACGCACCTGTTTAAGTGCTCTTGAAGCTGACCTAAGCGCTGCTCCACCTCTCCGTACGTGATTTCGCTGGCAGAGTTATCGTCCTCTCTCAGCTGATGGAACTGTGCTGACTCATCCAGGAAGTCCGCAGGCTTCTTACAGGCCCATTTATCACAGCACAGATCTGGAGAGCCAAACCAACACGCATGCTTTACATCCTCACATGTGGGTCAGAGCAACGTCATCACGGAACAAACCCCCCCCGCCACCCCAACACTAAAATAGAATGTAATTAATCTCTACACGAGAGCTGCATGTAGGGTCTTTGTTGTAATTTATCAAGCCCCTTGTGCTGGGAGATTTGCTAATGCAGTGTTTTCGAGGAGCAAACTAACTGTTGTTATCTCTCCTGGGCACATGTTAGCGCTCAGCTTGCAGTCCGGTGATATGTGTTGAGCCTCTTTTGTGATTTTAAACACACAGAGATGGTTTGCTCTGCGATTCCACTATCTGCTGCAGCAGCCCGTGCAGGTGGGTTTGCACCGCTATGATGATTGGTGTAGATACGAGGATCATTGTTGGCTGTTGTGTGAGTCTTCACCGTGCACGGCACTTACCTTTGCCCTCGCACTGCCTTGCTTTCTGTATCCCTCCAGCAGCAGAGATTAACAATAGCTTCAGTCTGTCACTCAGTTTTCCCTCCACATCCCCAACTGTCTGTCTTGTACTACTTGGCTTGCCAGACTTGTCAGTTGGATGTGCTGTGCCCATACAAAATCCTGCCATTTCTATATCAGGTTATCGCAGTCAGTCATTGTAGCGTATTTTAGATGTCTGAGCCGGACTCCTCAGGGAGTAGAAATTTGGAATTTCCACTTCTGTTTCTGTTTTATTGGAGAGACTAAGTTTGCAGATCAAGCATGTTGGTATAGAAGAGACACTATCAATATTGCATATCAATGCGTTATCATTGTTGTTTCCACCGTTTTCTTGTATTATGTACTGACTTTTGACTCTTATTATTATTATTTCTAAATACCTTAAACTACCACACCAAAGACCTAAGAAACGACAAGAGAATTGAATCAGGTCTCTCTTACGTGTGTGCCTGCGTCATAGTCGTATCACAACAGCGGTAAAATATGATGCTGACATTTGCAGTAGTCATGCACTAAAAACCACCTAAGTGAAGCTTGTAATGTTGGGCTTTTATTGACTGTGTAAAATAATTGGATGATAATTATATTAAGCTATTGATGTGATTCAACTCAGCCATTACATGCTTCCCTTTTTCCCCCCTTAATTTGGAACAGCTAATGTCCCATTACTGTGGTGCTTGTCACTTCTAATCTAAACCAACATTAGCACAACGTGAAAAAGCAGCCTTCTCATTCATTTAAATGAGACCACTGCTTTGGCCAATCAAATATAAGCAAGCGCACATTCCTGGCTGATTACTCAGTGCTGTGAACAGTGTAATTCTACCATTTACCTTGAACTTGTGAGATAGAATAATTGTCTGTGTTGGAGTGAAATGGGCCTTTTAACTCATGGACCTATTAATCAATCCAGCCGTGGAGGCCTGGGAAGATCTCCACCACCTCCACACATTTGCTCCAACCTTCCAACATTAGTTGCTATTGCAGCAACAAGGACATGATCCCGCACTGGCTTCCCACTACCACCAGTTATGCTTTTGCCCTGCACCAGGAACACCTTGCAACACATGTTTAAGACTTCTTGTCAAAAAAAACAAAAAACAGTCATACTTGTAATTCACCAGTAAAATAATTATATCACCTTCAAAAGATGGTCTCCTCTCCGAGTTCTCTCTGACAACAACATTTGAGTCCAGGACTGTGGCACTGGGTGGAGAGGGACCGAGGACTTCTGAAGATCTCTTTAGGCACGGGTTAGACTCCCTCTCTCTCCCCATGTCTCGAACCACTTCCTTGTTTTGCCCTGTAGAACAGCAATCAACAGCAGTCAGTGGAATAACACTGTACTGTATTCCACATGGAACGGATGTCCTCAGGGAGTACCACTCAGTGAACAATAACAAAGAACAAATTTGCAACTCCAAAGCATGCGGAAAGAGGACCTGTGGTTGGTCTCTGCTGACCTTTAGACAGATCTGGTGTGAAGGAGATCCGGCGTTTGGTGCTCTTAGTGGCCTCACCATCTGAATCACAGTCTTGGGGGCTTGAGGGCTGCAGCAATGTGAGATGTGAATGTGAAAACAGATAAGCAAATGATCACATTCTGTTCATGTTTTACACAGCGTCCCAACGTCTTTGGAATTGGTTATAGTTTGAAGTACCATTTTGAAAGCCCATAATCACGAAAAATGTGAATACATATTAAACAGCATGTGGGTCCCATTTCAACAGTTTAATATTGTCTACCTTTGCAGACTCATCTCTGAGGTTAAAGGTGAGCTCCAGGTTGTTGAAGAAGTAGTCAGCAAACTCTGGGTACATGTCTATCACCTCCAGCAGATCTTCCCTCTGAATGGTGCTCAGGTCGCAGTAACTCAGAGCTCGCACGTCAGCGTTGGACTTGCCAGGCTTGGCAAACACATGGATCATTTCTCCGAAGATGTCATTTTTTCCTGGTATCAGCACACACAGAGACAATAAATCGACTTGCAAAGGTTCACCGGGATACGGCGAAAATGTCGACTCTACCTGCGATGACTTTACAAGTAGGCGTGTGCGCTTCAGAGATGGATTTATGTCATGATTTCTATGGGGACTCCTCTATCTCGCTGTTCCTCAGGCTCCCACTAAAGGGCACCAGACGTGTTTGTTTTTGTGGGTAATAAAAATCAAACAGATGTTCTCCTGAGGCCTGCGCATCAGTTGTCTTTCTATCTTTGATCCATTATTTACACTGAGGAATAGCTGCTAACTCAAAGCAACTTTGAAGTGGAGGGAAAGGAGGGTTAGATTGTGATTGACACACTTGTTGTGTACTTCAAAGGGAAAAAATTGTGTGGATAATGGCTATCATATAATGAAGCCAGTTCTTCAGCAAACTTCTTCAGCCACGAAATTCAAGTCATGAAATTTACCGTAGGCTTAGTTTTCGAACTGGGGAATAAAAGCTGAAATAAGGCTCCGTTTGCAAATAACTGACTTAAGGTCTGGTTTAAAGGCTGCGATGGAAAACCCCTTTGTTGGCGCCCGGGTTCAGTAAATGCCAACACTGTAAGCAGGGGTTCAGGAGAAAGAGATATGATATGTTGGCAGCCTGTGTGCCTTTCACAGCGTGCACCGGACACCTTTCTGCCACGGAGAAGAGCCTCACACAGAGAGCTGCAGCTCTCCCCCACGTAGCACAAGGACTGAGATTAGTGAGATTTAGTCATTAGCATGGATGGCAGTGTGAGAGACTAATTCCTCACCTGTGGAACAATGCACGTAGCCTCCTTGAACTCGGCACCATTACTAGAGGAAAATGCTTCAGCGCTATCGGCTGACCGCGGCCTTGTGAGAGGCCGGGGGCAGTTGCCCAGGCGACGTTCAAGTTTTCGCAAACAAATCGGAGCCGAATGGTGCTGATGGAGCCTTATGTTTCTATCCAATATAAATGGGCTGATCCATGAGATCAGTGACGTTTCCAGTGTGTTTGTTAATAATGGGTTTTGTGTGATGCAGCAGCTTTTGCTAAGCTTAAACCCCATTCTGTCAGGTGCAGCTTTGGAGAGCATTCATCTCATGAATAATGGCAAGTTTAATCCAGGCTTGGCCTGTAGCACCTGGTTGTGGTTCACCCGTGAAGAAAAAGATAAATATTATTCTAATAAGAGTAATGAGTATTCAGTATCACTATCTTACTAAGCAAAATATTATTAATAAATTAAGAGCTGGCAATTGTTTTTCCTCATTTTAGTCTTTCACTACCCTTTTTTATAATCTCTATTTTCCAGCCTTAACTCATTTCCCTGGGCTGTCACAAAAGTGGCAGCTATTTCCCAGCGTTCTCTGAAGACGCCAAACAACCTTTCATGGAGTCACTTAATAGAAATGTCAGCGTTAACCTGCCACATGAACAGCCCTGTTGCGCGGAGGACAGGAACGGGGGGGCGGCAGGCACACCTTGCCTTCCTTGTCAAAATGTGTGAACATGATGTGGTTTGGCTGCTGTAATGACTTGAAAATTATTCACTCAAGGACTCACATTATAACAGCTAATTCGTCGATGTGCACACAAGTCATGCTGCGCTTCTTTGTTGATATCGCCGTGTTAAAATAACGTGTGCCCACTGGGAAGCTGCGCTGCCTGTCCCTCTCTGACTCTCTGAGCTTGTGACAGCAGCATCTCCACATATTTGGAAATATCAAGCATCCTGGGCAGAGTGGGAGGTCAGCTCGATCAATAATTCAAATGTTTCAATCAATCAAAGCAAATTACATAATTAATATCCTTCACTAAAGTCAACAGTGAACACCCATGTGTGGATTACAGGCAAAGGCTATTTCCTACGTCCTTAAGCACATATTCTACAGATTTTCTTAAAAGAAAGCCTTTAGTAAAGATTTTCGTTGGTGCTTCCTACTTCATTAGAAGCAAAAAGCTTATTGATAGGATGGACAACAGATTTGCTTAAAAAAAAATCACTGCGCTCAGAACAATAAGGCTTTGAAGTAGTGTTTCCTTTTCCAAGAACAAAAGTTTTGTCTTCTTTCTCAACAGATTTGACGCTGACATTCAACACACAATCAGCTGAGAGATCTTCGGTACAACAGGGAGGTGACTTTTACAGTTGTAGGTGGAGGTTTTGAGAACAGTCGCTACATCAGTGATACAGAGGATGGACACCGGCAAAAAGGTCAAACAAAAATCGTCTTGGCTCAAAGAGTTGCTGAAAATTAGTAATTAGTTATGGTTAATAGTTATTTCTGAACATATATAATTTAATTATTGTAAAAGTTACTGCATACAAAAGTAATTAGTTACTCAGGAAAGCAACGTTTGCATTTTTAAATATCTGCTTCAATTTTTGTTTAACGCGCAACTTACAGTACCTGTATTTTTTTAGTACTGCTGTTGGACAGTGTGGGACAAGACAACTATCAAATTCGATCTGTTATTGTACTCAATATTGCTGTAGAGATAGAAGTTATTAATACTCCCGACCACCAGAGGGCAGCAACCACTTGACCTCCTACCTGTAAGCTCTCTGTATTATCTTGGTTACTATGATGATGATATATTTGATGAACACAAGTTTCTTCAGTTTATCTTAGAACCAATCACTACGAAGAAAAGCAAGATAACGTTGCCTGAACTGTTTTCGCGCCACCGTCAGGTCAGGTGACATTCCATCATAAACCAGAATATCGAGGGAACAGACTGTGTTTATCTGCAAACCTCTGCAGTTGTGCACTATTTTCACATAAGACAAAAGTAACAACTAAAAAGCCTGTTTAAATTTCAGTAACTGAATCACGTTATATAATTTGAAAAAGGCATAAGTTACATTTTTTGTTACTGACAAATGTAGAATTGCTCCCAATTCCATTTCTCCCAACACTGCACACAATGATCAACGAGGGACTGTATTTACCCAGGATGGCTACAACAATGTCGTCTTTCAGGATCTCAATAGAGCCGCGGGACAGGAAGTAGAGAGCGGTGAGCACATCGCCGCTGTGGACCAGAGTGTCTCCAGGAGGGGCGTGAGTGGTTTTGAAGTGCATGGCCAAGGCCCTCAGGCAGCCTTTGGTGGCTCCTTGGAACGCTTTGCAGTTGTGAAGAAGATTCCTGTTGAGGTGAAGGCAGATATCTGCCTGCAGGCACTCAGGGAAACCTTTTAACACCTGCGGTGCAGACAAAAATCCATGAGTAAAACGGCCAGCGTATTGGTGCCGCAGTCTACAAACAGAAGCGTTTAAATAATTGTCGTGCGACCCGGTGGAAGCTGTGAGCAGCTAATGTGTTAAGATGAATGTGCTGTTACTAAGAGAAGCACTTATTAGGCTTGACAATAGCACAGAGATAAGGACATCGGATGATGGCAAACACGTTACAGAGTCATTGACTATTAAACACAGTCGGATGCTGCATATACATCACATCTTCAGTGTATCGTAAGAAAAAGCGCAAATGCAACAGACACTATAATGCCTCTTCATTAAGATGCATTCATATAAATTATACAGAGATGTAGCAAATGCTGATTTTGGGGGATTTTCATAACAAATGTATTATGTAAAAATAACTGCCACCTGGATTTATGTAACCGCCCCCCTGAGCTAAACACACAGCACAAAGCCTGCTCAGTTCTGGCTTCGTCTCTTTCTTCTCTTGAACTGGTAGCACATAATATCAGAGGGAGATGGAAGAGTATTGTTTAATAAATGCAAGCAACAACGACGCCACCGTTTTTAATACCCTAAATCCATTAATTTGTAGGAGACAAGGATTAAACCCAGAATTCTGATGTATACATCCATTCCAAAGATAAGAATAGACTGTATGCATTATTACTTTTACATAACTTATTAAAGTAAAAAAACAAAACTCTGGCCAGCAACCACATTTATTAATCACAACGTCTATGCTTTATCCCACTCCCTTATCACATATATGGCATATTATATGGTTTGTCATTTCATCATTACATGATTCCTGCTAATTAAAACAACTCTTTGAAGTGGGTGGATCTATGAATCGTCCATGTGTGCGTGCATGCATGGAACACTTTAATTATCATTTAATCTTCTGTAATTGCCTTATAAGCCTAAACTTTTGTTGCTTGAATTGATGAGAGATTCAAAAGTAGCTTCTACCAAAACCCATAAAATTACCTGAGAATGAAATCCTGCTGCAAACCCAACACTGTTATAATCTGACAGTAATGACAATTACAATATATTCACTTGAACACAAAAGTAATAAATAAGCAGAACACACAGATTAGCATATTTTTTTGGTAAGGAACATAGTTTGTTGACTACAAAAGGACACTACTGATAAAATTATTGCAAATAAAATTTCTGATGGAATTGAAATGAGACATTATTTCCATTTTCAGCGCATGCTCCTATTTCACACTCACGCTCATGGAAATAACAAGAAATAAAGATATGTACCTCCTGCTCTTACCAATGTAGAGATGTTAATCCAGATGAAAAGCAGACAAGAGAAAGAAAGCTCTTTTTAGAAGCTTGCACATATGGTATTTCAGTGATTTATTCAATGAGACGGTTAATGTTGGAGGGGGTCCTATCCAGCTACAGTTGCAGGTGATCATTTTTATTTACCGTGTTCATATCGATGCCGTTGGTGTAGGTCCAGGAGTGTTGGAAGTACTCCTCCAGCCTTTGCCTCAGTGGGTTCGGAATCTGGTGAAAGCGAATGAACTCCTTGACCCGTAACATCTGAGCATGATAGCGGGCCGTACCCGAGTACAACCTCTGGATGATGGCAGAGACGTTTCCAAAAATACTGGCATACATGAGGGCTGAAAAAGAGACAATGATCAATAAATGAGGGGAGCCGCATTTGACTGGCTGCTTTGCATGTTTATTGCCTTTTCCCGCAGAGGCACTTGAACTTGATTGAATGCTGTGACAAACACAGACAATCTGTTGTCTGGGATTGCTTCAAAAGAAGTTTATGCCTTAAACCATTTTGAGCGCTGCAGCAGATAAAAAAAGAACAGACTTACGCTAAAAGAAAGCGAAAGGCCCGTTAACATACTCACAGCCAATCAGCATGACACAGATGGAAAAGATCTTCTCTGAGTTGGTGTTCGGGGAAACATTTCCAAAGCCCACGCTGGTCAGACTGCTGAAGGTGAAGTAAAGTGCTGTGACATACTTGTCCTTGATAGAGGGACCAGAGCTAGGATCGCTGTAGTTGTATCTCTTTCCAATGGACACGCCCAGATTGTCCAGCCAGCCAATCTTGTGCTCCAAGTAGGGCTTCTCCACATTGCCGATGGCGTACCATATACAGGCCAGCCAGTGGGCGATGAGGGCAAAGATGCACATGAGCAGCATTAGGACGGCAGCGCCGTACTCAGAGTAGCGGTCCAGCTTCCTGGCCACACGCACCAATCGCAGAAGCCTCGCTGTCTTCAACAGGCCAATCAGAGTGGTTGTCTAAACAAAACATACAGTTTGAACGTTAACAAGTAAACTAACACTGTGATGGTATTACGATAAGAACATGCATCATCTCAGTACTGGACGTTTTTCATGCAAGTCTCTCATCAAGAAACAACCTTATCTGTCGCATATCTCCCACCGCCGCGTGCTCTGACGTGCTCTCTTCTGTAACAACAAATCTAAACTTGTGACAAATCATGAGCATCACTTCACGGTCTGAGATAATGGCTGCGTTGTGGCAACTCCCCACAGCGGTCAAAGGCAAATGAACACAGGAGTGAAGGCAGCGGCAGTCCACAGATAAATCCTCATTTATTCAACAGCGAGCAGGCAGCAGCACTCACACAGCGGGTCCCTGGGAGTTTGTTGCTGCTTCTGTGTCATCAAGACAGGCTTTAGCAACACTAACCGCCATTCCCATAAGCATGGCCATTTATCTACCTGACAATTACTGAATGACCTTTGAAAATGAAGTTAATGTCTGCTCGCAAGAGAGACTCTCCTTCCTAACCACTCAGGTACTTCTGTGTTTAATCTTGATTTTCTTAAGACAAATGGAAAACAAAAGATACCCAACAGTTTGTTTCTTCACTGAATGAAGTCGTTCAAATGATAACACACTTTCTAACTGCGTTTTTCTTTCAAATGTTCCTTCAAAAATGCGCCATTCTTTTAATTCTGCATTATTTACACTATATCTCTTGGTCACGATGGTGCTATAAGATATATATGCTATAAAATTTGTGCGCAGCAGAAATGACAAAACCTTATTGAAAGCATGGTTTGCAACCATCTTTTTCAGTGTAGCTAACTATATACAGTGAGCTGTCTGCTTTCTGGCCACCTGAATCGGTTTGAATAATACTACATTATGCAAAATGAGGAATTAACCAGCTTCTGTGTCCGTCTGTCTGCCTGGTTTGCTGATGCCAAATGTGTTGAATATTTAAGATAAACCATAAACATAACAATCAGGTCTCCCAAAACATATCCTCAATTTTTTATTTTTTTATAGACCACTTGCTGAACGTCTAAAAGTATTTTATCTGCTTTCTTCGGTGGTCAGCACTGCTGCTTCACAACAAAATGGTCCATGGTTAGAGTCCGCTGTTTGACTGGTGCCTTTCTGTGCAGGATCTACATATTGGAAATGTCAGCATGAGTATTTTTGTCTGTCGGTATGTTAGCCCTTAATTTGACATAAATGTGAGGTATGCAGTATGTGCACACAGCATTGCAGAGTCTGATGGAAATTCAGCATTTTGTGTGCCTCTCAGCTGATCGTAACACAGGCCTGTTGTACTGCTGGGCTCACAAATATCACCCATCTAACAACACCAGCAAAAAAAAAAAACTAAAACACACACACCTAAACACGAAACATAAAAAATATATTAGTTTGACCTTTAAAATCTCATATCGGTTAAACTTACAAGAACACTTCACTCTACAATCTAATGAAAGTTCAATTAAGTCTTAAATGTACCTGCACAAGCAATTATGTAACACGGCTGCACAGCACCCCCCCCCCCCCCCCCCCCCCCCCACCCCCCTCTGTTCCTCTCTAATGGAAACTCTCTCTAACGTTTAGGGGGTTCAACTTAGGACAAAGGACTCAACTTCTTTTTCCACCACATCCACGGTGGAATAGCTGGAAGCAAATCTTTTGTTTTTCTGATTCTCTAATTATAATGATTATTAACAAAACACTGCATGGTGCCAATTTTGCATAATGCCTCTCACAGTATGTTCGATCTTCTGGCAAGGCTAAGTTGTTATGAAAGCAACAAGACATTGATTGAAATCTATTTCAAATGTATTTCCTGCTCTAATCAAATGGTTTACTTAAGCGCTTGTAGGTTAAAACCGTCTTGTTAAGCTGCTAAATTAAATGAGCCTTGTGAAAACCATCTGCCACTGTCTCAGTTGCTTTTATTTTCTGAATGAGAACGCAGCTGAGCGGGACTTTGCATGCTCAGTCTGAAAATTATAAGCAAGTAATGTATCTGCATGTTATCACTGCATATGACGTCCTATTTATACACCTGAAAGGGAATCGACTAGTTTTCCCCCTCATTTATTTTTTTTAATGAAAATCACTTGTGTCAAAAATCCTGGTTTGCACTGAAACATGTTTTACAGCTTGTTGTGCAAATTTTCTGCTTTGGAATTTGTTTGTTTCACCATCTTGTGAGAGAAACAAACGTCCATTTTCTTTTTGATTTTTTTGTCATTCACCGACCTGACTCAGCAGCAGCAGCAGCAGCAGCAGCAGTGGTGGAAAAGATGATTATGGTTTATAATCAGGAGCTTTTCTGGTGTAATGGAGTGCCTACAAAGCACGATAAAGCACTGAAGTGGATCCAGAGCCTGAGGGGACATATCCTACCAACAAACAAGCCAGCAGGCCTGGCAGCCAGCCTACCAATGGCCATCTCACATCTGCATGTAAGCTGTGCACACAGCCCTGTTGGCCTGCTCCTCACATAAATGCATCATTGATTGCCATTTGGTAAGCCATTAATCCGTGTAAATGGATTCTAGAATGAGGACCATTCAAAATAAAAAAAAGAAAAAAAAACAAACATGCAATTTAAAGTAATCCTTTCAGAGCCGAGACAGAAAAATTCAGGCTTTAAGTAGTGGCCCAGGGGCACAAGTCTGGACTTAGTAAATGGATAACAGTGCAAGCATGGCTGGGTTGATGTGCAGTAAATCTCCCTGGGAGAAAAAAAAAAAAAACAGGTAAAAAAAACAAGATATATGCATTAGAGATAACGTACCTCATCTGATCCTGAGCCAAAGATGAGAAGGTCAAAGGGGATCGCCGCCACCATGTCTATAAGGAACCAGCCTTTAAAGTAATGGATTGCTATCTTAGCTGGATCGCTCACCACCTCTTCGTTCTGGTTTACGTAAGTGGTCCTGAAGTTTATGAGGATGTCGATGATGAACATGATGTCCACAATTAAATCCACCACATTAAGAGGGTTGCAAGAGTATCCGCATTCACGCCTCTTCTGCTCCCCTTGGTCGTTGAGAAGAAAAGCAGCAGAGTAGGGAGTGAGGATTGCGGTGTAGATGACCAGCAGCAGGATCAGCCAGTCCCACACAGCTTTGAAGGGGCTGTAGTGGAGGATGGTGAACTTGTCGATGCGGGCCGTCTGGAGTTTGTACTCTGGCAGCACGTCAGCTCCGAGTGACAGGACCTGTTAGGACAGGGTCAGAGCAGTGAGGGAAACCACCTGACGACACAACTCCACAGGAGCACTGAGACCACGAAAACCCAATTAATTTTCTAAATTGATGTTGATAGTGTTTGAGGTGAAAACCCCCCCCAATCTGTTCACTGATCATACTGAGGACACCTCCAGGTACTTAATTCATACGATAATTATTGGTGAAGCCCACCAGGTAATTTCACAGACTTCAAGGACTGCTTTGACAGCAACGGTGAAACAATAATGTAAGTGCTGTGCAGTCAAACGGTATAAGGGAAAGGCAGCCACTCTAGTATGACAAGTAGATTGCCTGTGTCCTGGCACCATGAATAATGTGACAAGAGGTCCATATTGTAAGAGCAGCTGTATAAACTTGCACTGATGGATATTTCTATACATATATTTTGGTAACCAAACATTTGTTTTAATTTCCCCACATGAATGAACTCTTGACTGGATGGTAAATTATTCATCGTGCTCTGGAAGGCCAAGCTGTCCCCTGTTTTTTTTTTTTTTTAAGGCTTAAGAAGCTGTAGCAGACAAAGAGACAGGGCTCTCCTATGGCAGAAAATAGTGCAGGAGTGAGGATGAGGGCAGCAGGTCTGTCTATTCATTTGAGCACATTCCCCTATCTTCAACACATGAATTATAGATTTCCCCACGCTAGCAGTCAGGGAGTAGATGCCGTGTTCACGTCTCAGCGGTGTCTCAAAACTAAAACCAGCAGGGAGGGAGGGAGAGCATTTAATCATGATAATGGCTTATCTTAATTTATGAAAGAGAAAGCTCTGTTGAAAGAAGTTTAAATGTAAGGTTTCTGGGCCTCTAGTTGCTGCTAACGTTGCTCTGCAGTACTAGATGGATTTAATTTCTGCTCATGCTGTGCTTATTTCTACCAAGAGAATAAAAAAAAATGTCAGAATGGTTCAAGTTATCTGACAAACACAGCCCATGAATTTTGGCATCCTATTTCATGTAATCAGATGAAACATTAATCAAAACGTGCGATGACCGCCTGCACTCTTTGCTGTCCTTGGCGAGCTGGCATCAGCTGTGCTGCTGGTCTTGTCAACAGGCTATTCTGCCACCAGACAGCCCTTGTTTCAGCCATATGACAGGAAGTGTTGGCCCTGCTGCATTGTCCTTGAGCAAGAAACTGAATCCCTGCAGAAGTGTTATGAACCTGCATTTGGGCTTGCAAGTGAAAAGATGAATTTCTACGATGAGGGATCGGTGGGATGTCCTTTCTCTCCCTTTCTGAAACAATTACCCTTACCTGATGAATGTCAACCTTTGTCTCTTCAATACCGTCACCACTCTCTCTGCAATTAAGAATGCCCAATTACCCCTTCACTCTTGTCAATGTCGCCTCTCCACTGTTGACCTGGGTGTGCTGTAGACAGTCATGTGAATGAACAGGATCACCTGCTGCTGTTTTTCACCTGAGATGAGATTTTTGCCGCGGTACCACCTACGTGAACGTGCATTTCAAAAGAATCCAGTGCAGATCGGCTTCAAAAGATTCTGCAGTATCAAACAAAGTGCAGCTTCCTGACTCACCTGTGTGACTTTTTCGGTGACGTTGTGAGTTCTGTCTTTGACCTTCGGCGCTATGATGGTTGTGTCAGATGTTGGCGGAGAGTGAGTCTTCTTATCGGTCCCCTCAGAGAAGTTGAGTGCAATCAGAGGGATCTTGTTGATGGTGCTGTACTTGTTGATGTTAGAATCAGAGGTAGAGCCAAGCAGGCTGGACTTCACGTGATTGAAAGGGCCTGGTGGTTTAGAACAAACAGCAGCAGACACCTTAGCACCCTCGCTAAACTTGTTTAATCTGAAACTGAACTTGAATAAAATTGCCTGTCAATATTACACAATATTTCAAATATATTCACTGACAGGAGTTGACATTGTCTTAAGAGCTAAAGGAATTACAATAAAAACTTTTGTTAAATTATGGTATCAGTTTTTGGTTTGCAAGCATGGATTTAACAAAGATTAAAGGAACGTTTCACTAATTTTCAACCTTATTTCCATGTTTTAAGTATTACGCTGACATGACAGTGATACACAGTGCTCTGTATACTGCAGATATATTGATGTAGCCAGCTGTGCCCTCTACAATACTGACAGTGGATAGTGGAGGAGTACTGAGAACTGTGCTTGGCTGTGAATTAGAACAAATTACAAATGTAGTGGAACTGATGATTCATTCAGAGACAAAAGATTATCAATTTAACATGTTCCTAAAAGCAAAGTTTTGACCTGCGTTTCTTCTGTTTTCATCACCGGTTATGAATGCACCAACACACACGTGTTAACAGTATGGTGGACTGGAGCAAGTGCATCTCTTGCAAAAATCATTTTATTGGAATTTTCATGTGTGGTGACAGAGAGCTGATGAGTACTGAGTGTTTCTGTAACGCAATGCGTTTGTGCAGGGTCTTCCCACAGATACTGTGTGCTTAATGGCTAGCATAGCTTTGGAGAACATCTGGTTAGCAGAGCTACTGCGGTATCACATAACACAGCGTACATTCATGCAGGTTAATCTAAAACCAATGCTTTGATTAGCAAATGATGAGAGCAGATATGAGGCTAACAGTATCACATTAATATGATTTCATCGACTGCTGATGTGACAAAATGACGTCATTGGTGTCAGTATACAACCATTTCACAGAGTTAAGTGCAGTAAGCCTCAATCTGTGTGGATCTGTGGAGAGCATTTATGCTGATTGCCTTGCTTGAAAGTCATGCTCCACAAACGCACAGAGCAATGAAATCATGGGCAGAAACACATCGTTACCTCTGACATGGCTACCATTGTCTAAAGGCAGCGTTTTGTGGACAGAGCAAATAAAGAAGAGACATTTTAATGCACCTATACACATATAAGAAAAGACAGTAAGATCAAAGGTATGAGTAAAGTTAATAAAACAAAAATGTTGTCTTTTAAACATTACTTTTGAAGACCAAATCAGTGATCACGTAAAATGCCTTGTTGAGCCCAGTGTTACATTGTTAATGATGGATGGCTTTCCAATGCAAACTCACTTAATGTGTTGGCTGGGCCAGTGGGGCACTGTACACTAATCGCAGATTGGAGAGGTAAGATATGCTCAGAGGAGACACTCTAGTAAATACCTTCACTTGTGTGACGATCCCTGAATATGCCTTTTGAATTGGAGTAGCCTTCAATTTCATGGACGGACGAGGCTCGCCTCATGCTGTTGATACTGCCTCTGGGGAAGGTGTTTGACAGGGTGGTAGAGGTCTGCAGGTCTGTCTGGTACAGCTTCTCCCAGGGGAGTTTGGGGGATGAATGGTCAAGTGGTTCAGGACCGATGCTAGCCTGGGAAGAGTGGTGGCTCGAGCCAATGAGGCCATGCGTGTCATTGGCCTCAATGGGATTGCAAAGGCTCTTGGTGGGTGAGGGGTAGTTCTGCAGGGCCACTGAGTCCTCATTGTCTTTGGGTGAGTCCACCATCACCGCATCTGGGTCCTCTTGTGGAAGAGACTGCTTGTTGGTGTTCATTAGGCTCAATGCGGCCTGGCGGAAGCGGAAGAATCTGCTCCTCCCTGAAAATTGAGAAAAAAATGATGAGAAGGTTCGTTAAATTTTTAGTGTACAAGACTGGAAAATAAAAACGTCCAAAATCATTTTCTTACAAATGAACAATGGCATTTATGATTGGATAAGAGGTTTAGTCTGCCTCAAACATATGCGGGAAAATGGAAAAAGAAATAAAAAATGTATAGGCCTGTAAATGAGAACTGATGAAACACTCAAATTACCCATTTTCAGCAATGCAACCACTGGAGAAGGAAACTCATTCCCCTGATTACATGATGTTATTATATAATTTATGTACTTTGTTTGTGGTCTTTTGGTATGCAAGTGACAAACATGACAAAAAGCACACGGATGCCCACATTAAGAACAGCGGGTGCTGAAACACGTCTGCTAATAAATAATAAAATGAACTCTTTTGGGCTCAGGTATCTCAAGGCTGTGCAGGCTTTTCAGATGAATCTGTTGTAAGGTTTCTATACTGTATTTGTCCCCAGTAAAACAAGGAAGACAGAATATCTGCAATAATGCCTACAACTGGTTCAGCCAAACATTCTGTGTGTTAAACATGTTGATCGGCTCGTTGGTTTTACACCTCATTGATTTGACGCGGGGACACAACTTTTCTACCGAAGCTGCATTTTCGGAATTGACGCGATAGCAAAGGTTAATGACCTCTCGGGACAGAGTTTTGGCTCATTAACAATAGAGAGTGAAAGTGAACCCTGCCTCGCTCGTGAGGCACCCATCCCTCAGCACCCTCCTTACATAACGCCATTGCCATCTGTTTCCATTCCATGGCCTAATGTGCTGATGTTACAACTATAGCGGCTTACAATAGAGCTGTGACACTCAACAAGTTTCCTGGAGAGGAACCCAATGACATCCTGAGTTGAGATATGGCCAGCCTTCCTGTCTGCAGTGAGACTGTGTCACGTGTACTGTTGCTCTGGCTGAATGCTTATATAACACCTATATAACATAGTTTAGGGTTAGGGGTCTGTCGGTGTGTCAGATGGTAGGTCCAGGGTAAGATACCTCTGCAACTCTTTAATTACATATCAATGGTACAAGAAGCATGAACCCGCTGACGTTCGTGGCTCCATGACTTTTCCTCCAGCACCACCGCAAGGTTGACATTTGTGTTTTTGAATGAAATATTCTCCTCAGAACTTCGTTTTTCCCCCCAATACTTCAATTGTGACCAAATACCTGCAAATGTGAGTTCCCAGTAACCTCAGCAGTGCTTGTGTTCACTGCTAATTAGCAAATGTTAGCATGCTAAAATATTCAACTAAGATGGTGAACATGGCTAATATCACTGCTCAGCATCAACATAGTAGCACCGACATTGTGCAAGGGGTGACTGTGCATCTTTAGCTTCAGTTAAGCTTGAATTTATAAACCTGTTAAGTAGGTAAAAATGCATTATACGTATATGTGAGGAAGAAATGCGGGCTACCTTGTTTTAGTCTTGACGACATGTCATTTTTTATTTCAAACTTTTGTCTTCTCTGTTCAAAATCTTGACATTGGTGTCCACAGAGAAGCGTCCTTTATTGCTGTTTGTACGTTGGTATACTGCTGAGACTTGACCTGAGGAGCTGGCTCTCCCATATTGAGCTTGCTCACTGGTCGTTGTCTCGCTGATATATGGATCTGCTTCCTGCTAGAACTGGATTGTTGTGCTGATATTTTAGTGGACGGAAATCTGCCTTAGCGTGTTGCTGGGTTTGAAAAATAGGATTCTGTGTTTATTGAGGAACGTTCCATCTATGTATAGAATGAATATGTTATTAAATCTGAGTGTGTTGCTCTGGAGTTTTCACTAGATTTTGACAAAAGCCTTTAAAAGCGTTCCTGAAGAAGCGTATCAGCCGCTCTCTGCGCTGTCCTGACATCTCTTCTGAGATGCTTTCAAACCAATTCACACTTTGATTCAGGGGACTGGTGACTCACACAGGACTGTTATGTGATCTGAACAACTCATATGTGGCCTAAATGACTGTCGTGTGACTTTTCAGTCTGAATGATTCAAAGAGGTTTACCTTCTTTGGGACTCCCCACTCGCGAGCACGCTGATTAAATCTTGAGGTTTAGTGACGAAATGTCTTCAAGAATAAAACAACTCCAATTTCTGTGAAGTATTTCTTTATACCCTTTCATTTGGATGATTGAGGATGCATTATATTTGTCAGTGGGATGGTCTGCAGCTGAGTGTGAAGGGGCGAGGATGAGGATCAGCCCCCTGCTTGTACTCTGCTGGAAAACGGTGGATTGTTGCCCTTTGAGCTGTGAGCGAGCTGCCGCTACAAGGAAAGGAGCAGCTCGAGGTCTTCTCAAAAGGGGGTAAGACAGAGCGAAAGATTAGATGGATGCGACATTCGCTGCAATATGGACTTTTGTATCAGACTTCAGCACAGCAGAGGCTGAAGGCGAAGCTCTTGATTTACGAGTTGAATAATGTTCTGGCCCTCAGCTACGCTCATGAGCTGTGGGTAGCGTTGTGGATGCAAGCAGCCAACATGACTTCCCTTCACAGGGTGTCTGGACTCGCCCTGTGGGGTAGGAAGAGGAAAGAGCTTGCAGTGGACAGTTCATTGAAAGTTCATTAATTCCAATTGAGTTTTTGGAAACCACTGGCAAAATTGTAAATGTCAGATTTCTATATTTACTCTGGAACTTAATTATGTTTCTGCCACAACCGAATTTAGCTAGCCTGCACTAATATGTATAATTAAGCCATTCAGGAGTGGCTGCACAATTAAAGCACAAGTTATGCTCCATGCAGCTGTAATTACATTGTTGGGATAGTGCCACTCAGTAGAATTCAAAGAGAGTAAGCATAGTGATGGCGAACCTTTACAATAGGAGTTTTAAGTGAAATATTGTATTGTACAGCGCATGATATGCATCCAGTTGTAGACAGAACAGTGAGATGAAGATTGCGCACTGAACAGTGTTTCTTTCTGCTGGGTAATTTCGAACTATTGTCTCTGGTTCTGGGCCTCGAAGGCACGTTGAGGTTGCTGAATGGTGTGTTCTAGATGGCAGCTCAGGGAAAGAGGGATTGCTCTCTTCCAGGCTGAATATTGTGCTAGTTGACACCTGCAGGATTATTGCCTGCTGTCAGCACCGGATCATAATTAGCCCCCCAATGTCCCGAAATCACTTTTCACAGACTGCTACACTAAAACGTATGGCCAGGCTACTTTGAAATGTCTTCCCTGATCATTTCAGGAAAAATGCTAGAAAAAAAGAAAACAAGGTTCTTCCTCTGCCAGTTCTTTCATTCTGCTTTAAAGGCTTGTTCACCTGAAAGGGCTTTTATTTGTAAAGGTACAAATTTTTAGTATCTTCTTACAGTTTAAATGCTAAATACATGCATTTGTCATACACATCTGAAGTAATGTAGAATATGTGATGTGCAAACGGTCTTTTTTGTTGCACTTTAATGCCGTGGTCTTATCTAAGGGCTGCCCAAAGACAAAGACAGTGGTAAGGTCATCCTTTAAGTGTGATGTGTGCATGTAGTCAAGACTTGTTCTAATGTAAAGTCACATCATATGTTTATCTGGCCCGTCTGCCCACAGATCCCCCCGCTGAAGCACTGTCACAAGCAATCAGCTCTGATTAGCAATGCTAGCCACGGACACAGGCACTCGCTCACACACATGCACGCACGCGCGCACACACATATGCATGCGTGCACGCGCTGAAACACACACACACATACACACACAGAGAAACAGCACAAGCCGAATGCCAGTGCCTTGGAGGAATTCATGCTGAGTGAAGTGGATCAGCGAGCTCCGGTCAGAGAAGAGATGCTGAGTGCCTCCAATCAGAGAGGAGCTGGAATGTCTCATTGACATTTACACCTATACTGACACACATCCAAATAAAAAATGAGGGCGCGGTACATGCACGCATGCACAGGCTGCTCCCCCCAAAAGACACAAAACAGGCAGAATGATTAAGAATTAAACACATTGAACAAGATAAGGTTACGTAAGCAGACCACTCAAACTGTTTTGTCCTGGCAAACTAAATAATGCATAGTTTTTTGGAATAATAGAAGCTGGCAATGTGATTGGAGGTTACACTGAGCGTTTGAGGCAATCAAATTCTCTGGTGCACAATTATTGTCTAGCAGACACAGAGGGCTTTTCTTTAAATGAATTATCTCAATTGCAGCCATCCACTTATGCAACACGCCTCTGTTAAAGGAATTATGTGTTAAAGGAATGGTGCCATCTCACAATATGCACACAGGTTCACTGACAAAAAAGAGTAAAATGTGACCAATGCATGACAGGTGCATCATTACACAACATCACAAAAATTAGTCCCTTTTTAATTTTTTTTTTCTCCTTTGCTTTTTCAGGTACCTTTACTGTATATCATAGTAAGGTGAGAACTGCCTATCAAATACTCACTCTGATCTGACTTTGTGGGAGATGTTGGGCTGATCTTCTCTGTGGAGTTGTCACTCTCCTCATCCACGACGTAATCAAAATTTAAGATGAACATCATTACCACGCCCTCCTCATTTTTCACCGGGATGATGTGAGTGTTACACTGAAAGTCAGACCCTGAAAGAGAGACAAAGCGTCAGTGGCGAAGAGAAAAAGAAGTGTACATTATCCTTCTGCCTGTCATCTCTGAAGCGGTTAGCATGTCTTAAGATGTCCAACATGAATACAACCTATAGAAAAAAAGTAGAAATTTATCACAATCAGGAAAGTCACAGTGGAGACTTTTTATTTACAATGTTAAATAAACAGATATTTACAAATGACTAACACCTCCTTCTGGTTTCTCATGAATGCTGGGAAAACAGACGAGAAGCGAATTCGATTTAAAGGTCAGCGCTTGCATGTCAGAACAAAGTTGAGATAAAATAAGTAAGCCCAGGGGTTAAACAAAGTATATGTGTTTTCATGTGTGCTCGCATGCCTATTTGAGCCCATATAGATGTGCCACATGTATTTTAACGAGCAAAATGATGCAGGCTCTCAGGGGGTTGGACACATATGATGCAAGGGCCACAGTATGGTGCGGATAGCAGGGTTTAGCAGAATAGATCAAACAGGCAGGACAGATTACAGCCAATTTAGAGGATTGCGATGTGCTCGTAGGAATAATGACTGGAACAGAGGATCGTGTGAAGCGGTGGAGCAGAAAACATCTGTGATCTAAACTTATTCAGGAGCCCAGAATATCTCAATTTGTCAGCTGTTATTGCTGTGTTAGTGAAAGCCACTAAGTGGCCTGCGGGCACAACTGCCCACCAATAAAACTGTCTACCCACTGGACCCTAAACAACAACAACATAATAGCTACTGTAATGCTATAGGGTGACATACAACATCGCAGTGGCCACCTCTGCTATGAGAGAAAGCTGCCTTGGCAGCCTTATGTCCGAAATTACACCAATTTTAAACACATCATCAAAAATCCACATTACGTATATTCATATCATCTGGCCGATAAAATTTAAATATGTACTACTAGCTGTCCCTTTGTCTCTGCGTCCTTCTGTCTTGTAGTGTTGCTGCTACTCACAGAGGACACATATTACCAGTGTTCACTGTAATCTCCGCAGGGCTCACAGACACCCTGCCAGCAGCATTCATTAGCAGTAGACTTGCTGTCTGACTAAATATAACAAGCTCGGTCTGCCTCAACATGCCAGAGTTCTGTTGGAAGAATTTCTGCATCAAAAGTCCCAGAAGTAATGGCGCATTGTTACCACAGACGATGCGGTAATGTGATTTGAATACAGCGGAAGACGTCAAAAACGTGCAGAATTTGAGAATGCAGGTAGAATTACGCAGTGTCGTCTGAGGTAATGGGAATAAATAGCAGCGCATACGCTTGTGTATGTGCTGTATGTGGATCATAAAAACCAGCAGGGGGAGGGGGGCCGGACACTCCATGCCCATCTTGCCTGGTGTCGCGTGTGCCTGGTTCTGTCATGTTGTAAAGTAGAAGAGCTGTGCTTAGAGAGCTGGGGAACTGCAAGTCCTCCCCCAGAAAATCCCTTTTTCATAAAAAGCACTTTCCTGCATTTCCCAGAAAGCCTTCACTTAATTCTACATTGTCCCTTCCATAAAAGGGGACATTTTTGGTTCTGGCTCTGATGTGTTTGATTTAGCAGTATGCTCATTTTTAACAGGCAAGGAGAAGTGAAGCGAGCGAGGGAGCCATTCAGTATCAACTTTTAATTATCTGATGAATCCCGCAGGAATTAAACTTGTTAGTTCTAAACCCTTAAAAATGAATTGGCTCCAAAAACGAACACTTACTGATGTTATTTTTGGGACATTTTTCCTTTATTCACACTGGAGTGGTGACAGAGTGATGTCTGATGCCAGATCTCTAACCACATATTCATTATTGTTTTTCAACTGAAATGATTTCTTGTGAGAGTTTAATATATTGAAATAGGAAAGTAAAAGTCCATTGAGACATAGACAAGCAGATTCCATATATATTACTGTATATTTTATTTATTGTAGCTCTTCAAATGCCATGTTATTAAAAATGACGAAATGTTTAGCCTTGTGTATTCTAATGCATCTTTCCTCCATGCTTCTTCACTTGGTCTAAATTTTGCTCCCTGTCAGGGGTTTAATAACATGTGCATTATATGTAGCATTAGGGGTTCCCTGCTACATAGTTGCATGGTTACGTGTCAATATTTTCATTCACTTAAGCACATTTTTTTTCATTACGGAACATTTTAGACAGTGTGAGCATTGTGTGCAACAGCGTCATCAGCTGATGATGAGGTACAGTGTGTGTCTGTGTTTGCAAAGGAATGCAAAATGCGAATGAAATGCAAAATAAATTATAAAATCCCTCATATAAAAAAGGAGAGGGTAGAAGTAATACACTGAATATCTCTACTGGTTAATACCAACAGAGGTCTAGTGTAAATTATTTCGAACTATAAGCTGCACATTGCCAAGATGGTAAATTCAGCAGAAATATTTCCGGGCTGCAGTTTACCTCAGCAGATGGGGAAACAATGGTCATGCTTAAAGGCTAAACCATGGGGGGCTCTTCTCATCTGGTCTCCTGCTGAATGTCACCTCTACCGAAACGCATCAAAGGAAAGCTTCTTTATAACTGCTGCGTTAAATCAGCGGACACTGTGCAGTCCTCGGTTTGATCCGATGATGTGCTCTTGTACGTATTTGCCCACAGTGCTTCAGACCCTGGTGAGCAAGAGGAACTTTTTGTGAATAAAACAGCTTTTCTTTCCTCCACCCAAAGTCAGCGGCAGAAAGCCATGTGATCGGAGATACTCATGACCTGAAGAAAAACGGCTTCTGTCATTGATTGGGAACAACTGCGTTATTCATCTTCTTCATGACTCACAACAATGGTCGAGTCTAAGGTATTTTGGTGGGGCAATTATGTGAATGCAAAGCTTTGATTTTCTCCCTATGTTCCACTATCCGTATTTAGCTAAAACTTAGTCAGTGGCAACACTAATAGAGAGCCACAGCATCCCATGATGCTTGTGTAAATCAGCAAGTTATTTACAGCATGCGGAACCTTGGAAAAACCATGATGGTTTTTTGTCTGTATTCAATACATATTCACTAGTGCTACTGACATGCCAAGGTTTATAATGAGACCCTAAACCAAATTCCACTACCTAGCATTGTGTGATAATACAGTTAAAACCAAGCCATTACATTATTTGTGAGTAAAAACTGAAGTCAGATTGAACTGTGATGCCTCCCTCTGACGGACAAATTGCGTTGGCAGACACGACTTCTCAGCTGAAGTGTCACAACGAACAAAACTGTCAGCTGTGGTCTTTCCCAGATTCTCTGGGAAGTAATACTGGATTCAGGAAAACACACTTTTCATCAGAAAAAAACACCAGAACACAATAAAAAACGCATGAAATCAAATGTGTGACTATGTAACCAACATGTACTGGAGATATAAACCCCTGACATCAATCGCAGTGCATTTCAAGCTCATTCAAGTCACTTTTCTGCATCTCCACAATTCACAAATGAAGAGTTTTGCTTCCCTTCATGCTTCCCTTGTTTTCATTTGCTCTCATATTTGCTTTCATCTCTCGTGTTTTCTCTCCATCATCACCATCAGTTTGATAGTTTGCCTGATAGGGTCCAGCTGCACACTCTGTACCCTCTCTACAGCCATCAGTACACTTCAAGCAAAGTGCCTGTTGGATTGTCAAAAAACATCTGAAGCCCCTCTCTCAAAGCCTTCAAGAAGACCGTTCAAAAGTGTGTGTTTGTGTGATTCATTATGTCTTGTCCCTCTCTGTGATGGCAGGCTTTGAGTGAGCTTGGCTTTAGATGTGGACAGACAACACTTTGCACAAACTAGTGTGTAACAAGCATAGCCGGCCTTAATGGTGGCTGGTGGCTGGGAGAGCTCAACGCACTGCAAAACAAACCAAAAAAAGCACAAGGAAAGGAAAAAAAACATCACTTTGACAATGCATACATCACATTAAGAAAACCCCTCCCACAGCAGTTAAATTAAACACAGTTACAGCCCTGCTCTTAGACTTGGACCGTGACTCTTCCGGGAAATTAGGAAACACAATCACTAATTTGAATAAACATACACAAAGAAATGCTGCAAGTCGTACAGAACAACACAGAACTGAATTCCTGCTAACGTGCTCCTAATTAGTAAATGGCAAATGCCATGTCGGTGTAGCCAGAATCATGCAAGCCTCATGTTATTATAAAACAACAATATATGTAACATTGTCAACTCACTATCCAACATCACGCATCACTCTGTTGCATTCTGTGCCACTTGCAGCGTTTCTGCCTTCCGTATGTGCTCCATTTGTTTTTTCGTATGCTGCATTATGTATTTTTAAACTGGTAAATGCGTCTTTCAATTGTCTGGTGTTTTATTGATGTGCAGCTCTTAACTTTGCTAAATCTGACAAACGTGTCGGCCAAATGGTGAAGATAGTTTCCTAATTTTCTTCTCTTTTCTCCTTGTGCATGTATGTTCGTAGCTGCATGGTTAACCTCTGACCCTGGTAAATATACAGCGTACCGTGTGTTAACCGCCATCCAACCTCCCTATTCTCCTGCAACACTCAGCTCAGCATAACACAATGCTGTCCAAACATGGCCATAGCTGCTGGACATGGTTAACATCACTGGCAGTTTGTACCAGTGAGCGTCCATTAATTCCCTGACCTTTATATAGAGTGTTTCCCTGCTGGCCAAGAAATGTTATTTACACCTGCTTGAATGAATGGACAGTGTATTAAGACTAGCTCCCTTTTCATGATGGAAATTTCATTACTCCAGATTCTATTTCCATCATCAATTATTAAAACATTGCTGCTTAATCAAGTAATCTTGTGGACATGCTTACGACGATGACTCACAGGTCAAACAGAGTTGTGGTGAAACGTCTTGTGAGATGTCTTGAAGACACATCAATATATGCAGTAGTGGTGTTTGTGTTCATGGAGCAGTGCAGGTTTCACTATACATTTTAAAAAAAATCTTTCAAAATGACAAGCTATGTCTTATTTGAACCCCTCTGATGTTTTGAGGCCTCCTATTAATCTGCATAAGCTGATCTACTTCAGGGAGAAACATGAGTTGATGATTTTTGTGTCTTTATACCGATGCACTATCCACAACTGCAGCATTTAAACAGTACAGCCCCAGACTACTGCCTGGTAGCAAGTCTCGTATAATGAAATCTGACATGTTTCTCGTTTAGGGCTATTCTGCTTAAGCCAATACGCATCGTTACTGGGGCATAGCCAATCGGGACTAGGGCATGTAGGGAGAGGCCATGCAAGCTAACCCTTTGTTTAGAGTCCCTGGGCCTTGTGGCAATATCTCGCCTCAGTGAGACTGCTGTAAGCTACACAGCCTGGCCTAATTTCATCTTCAATCAGTGTCTCCAGAACCGTCAGGGATAACTAGCAGCTCGGGCTCAAGCTACATTTCATCTGTGTTTATCAATTCATGATATTTTGCTCAGCAACTATTTATTCTGTTTGATTTTGGCCCAAATGTTGGTGCATTGAATGCAAAAACTGAAGTCAGCATGCGGTGACTGATAAGAGAAAAACACAGATGGTATGGAGAGGAATATTAGATTACTACCTCCAGTACAAGAATCCCGTGAGATAAAAATAGCCTGTGGATGAACATTCCCACCCAATGCAAAGTAAGACCTGTGTAGTTATAGTGTTCGAACATCCATCTGCGCCCCCTCTCCGCCAATTAACTTGTTTCGCGTTGTAATTATGGGCAGAAATGGTCGCAAACAGTCCATTATCTAATAAATATGCAAATGTCCCTGCGATGAAGCTGATATTAATGTCCTTGAGATGGAAAGTCCCTCGGCTTCTGCTCGGACGAGCTGATTTCCCTCGAACACATGAAACCTGATGAGGAAAGCTCAGAGCGTGTTTCACCTCATACTGCGAGACACCAAAGAGGGCCGAGCGCGATGAAAAATGGATGCGCTCTTTTGGAGGGTAGTCATCCAAGTGTCCTGCAGCACACCTTGTGCACTGCGGGCTCTCGGCGTCCCCCTGTCCCCTCGCTCCCCTGCCACTAAACCCTCAGCGGGGGCACGCGCGGCCCCTCGGTCCCCTCGGCGGGGTGTCACCTATGAAACCCTGCACCCACGCATACCACATGTCCCAGATCATTCAGCGCGCTCAGCTAAGCTGCCGCTGTTACGAAGCCATTATCCATTTAACTTCTCTCTGCACGGTGTCAGCTTCCTTTTGTTAACACTCATTCAGGTACAAAGTATTATTACACCCCGTGGAATAGGATAGCTTTACAAAGCCATCAAGGGAAAGCATTTACCTCATTGATTATGTATCATCGTTGGAGGAAGACTGCGCGTGTGGGATCTCCTCTCACAACCGATGTTGGTTGCTCACGCGGACAAAAAACGAGAGGAAAAAGGCCCTCGCGCTGAAGGCCTTTGCTCTGCTCCCACGGTCCCCTTTGTTCCACTACTTTTAATTTCGAAGCATACGCATAAGCAGCTTAAATTTTTGCCTTTTCAGTGAAAAGAGCCAAAGCTTTTTTTGCTCCTGATGTCGCACGCCTCCCTTCCGCAAATCCTGACCTTACTTTTTTTAAAGATTTCCCACTGCAGTTATTGGCGGAGGAGCAAAAACAAAGTGCACTGCGCTGCCACACTGCAATCCCTCTAACCCCGGGCATTTAAGGCATGTCTGCAGATCACACTTCAACCAGTATTTAGAATGACAAACAGGGAGAAATAGATAGTAATACTGGCAACTAATGCTGCTATATTTTATGTTCTTTTTAAACATGCCTGTGTTATTTGTGACGTGCAGTAGGCGCGTGGAAAATGGACGGGTTTAATACAAAGGATTAGCCAATTTGCATGAGGACTGATAACTTGAAACACAGTTAGGAGAGGAGACAGTGAAAACATCCACTTTCCAGCCATCAGCTTCAATTTGTGGAGCGACTTGAATCAATATGGCCACCGCTCTCAAGGATGCCATCAATCTTTCATCCCCCTATAGCAGCGGGAGCGTGTGGATTGTGTCCTCCATACCAGTTTAATGCATTTACTCTGTAAGCTGCTCATTCCCAGTCACTGCACTGTCAGCCTGACATCTTTATTCATAAGCACACGCGCTCACTGTAAATTCCTCTGAGGAGTATTAAGAGTTGTGTCTTGAAGCCGCGATGCACACCGGGGAGGATTGTGAAGAGACAGAGAGCAGCGATTATGTTGGGAGGTTTCCGCGGCTCTCATCCGCTGCGCTTTAAACATTACACGGGCGCGTGACGTTTCGACGGAGCGCGGCACATGCGTGTGAAGACGGGAGGATGGGAAACTAAATGAAGTTCAAATCCCGCTTGTCAAGAAGCAAGCTGTTCGTGCTCTCGCAAACAGACTCCAGAGTGTTTTCTGTAATTGTCCTGCAGGTTTCTGAGACAATCTATTTCAACAGAGCAGCAGCCGGCTCTTGATTCTTCCTGATTAGCAAAAAAACAAAACAAGCAAGACAAAAAAAAAAAAAAAAGCAAGGCTGATGGCTGCTGATGGTAGATTAAACATGTATCCATGGCCTAGAATCTAATCAAACTCACAATTAAAAATTAAAGCCCTGGCTCCTTATGATTAAATAAAACATTACGTCTCTTTTTTCCATCTTCGACTCCTCATTTATTGCTGTTTGTACCATGGAAGTTAACACAATAAAGAATATGATCTTAAAGCAACAATATCGCCAACACTGGCAGGGAATGAAAGGAGAAAAAAAAAGCATGGTTTTATCGTGCTGCTCTATAAGAAGAGTACTTCTGGACTGACTCTGTGCAGCCATGCCATGCTGACCATAAAAAGCTCATGTGAGAGCATGGCAGGAGGTGGTCAATCCGGGGATTTATGCCACTGAGCGGCAACATCATATTAATACTCTGACTCAGGATTGCTGTCTCTGCAGTGCACCATTCATACCAGGACTAGGATTGGCCAAAAATGAATGACAAACACCAGTCTAGCATTAAAAGGAGAGCATTTTTTATGCAAAGCTGGCAAAGCTGTAGCCTATCTCATGTGCAGCAATGGCACAGATTAATGGATTGATCCACCGTCGAGTAAAGCTGCTGTACACCTTTGCCGCAAGCCACGACATGGCTTAATGAATCAAGGGTCTTCAAATATGCAGCGAGCGCATTTTAATTGAAAAGCGTGAAGCCGGAGTCAAGAAACGTGAACTTTGCTCCGTCTCTCCTCCACATCTCTCGCTCTGTCCGTCAAAACACAAGAATCATGTTTCCACCTGACATAGCACCTACTGCTTCATCCTATTCCTATCTCTGTGCTACATCCGAAACTAAGAAGAAGTGCTCGCCACAATTTTGGCAAGCAGAGTTTTTTGTCACCCGGGCACGTGATGTAATGAATCAAGGCAGGTGCCAAAAAGATTCTACCGCTGTGTTTCAATACGTTCTCACATGGAGCTTCTGACTGTTCTATCAGACACACTGACTATTCCCCCTCCTCTGTAATGCACACAACCAAACATTAATAGCATGAATGTAACACCACTGTCACACCACACCACCACAATCATTTTCTAATGTGGTATGTGGATATCACATGCAGCAGCATGTTCTTGTTTTGGACTGTTCTTTGTCTCATCATAACCCTCCTCGTGTATGAGGAAGTTCTGTTTACTGCTATCAGGGCTAATGTCTGGAGCACATATTGTTACTGACTGGTTAGCAACAGACTGACAGGCCGCATCATGGAGTGGACACAGTGAGGAGCCGCAGTAGGTGCTTTTTTCTGGAGCAACACGTCAGAAAAAAAAAGACCCCTCTCGGCTTAAGGACGCGCTGTGACAGCCACTCTCCTGTGCCAGGCCACTGACTCACCATCCTTCCGGTAGTAGGTGATCTCCACCTTGCGCTCCTCTGAGCCAAGCACAGCCTGGGACACCTGGCTGATGGCCTCCTTGTCCGTGAGGTCACCGTGGAGGAAGTCGCAGGTGCATGGCTTCTGCATGATATCCGGTCTGGAGAAGCCCGTCATCTCGCAGA
Source organism: Chelmon rostratus (assembly GCF_017976325.1). Classification (NCBI taxonomy): domain Eukaryota; kingdom Metazoa; phylum Chordata; class Actinopteri; order Chaetodontiformes; family Chaetodontidae; genus Chelmon; species Chelmon rostratus. The sequence goes on along the minus strand of NC_055670.1, from coordinate 13,872,463 downwards.
AGCCATCGTTGCAGTATATGATCGCACAGTTCTCCACCCTGGCATTGGCTATCACAAATTTCCGGTCTGCATGAGAAGAGAGAGTATGCACTGTATGGATGCAAGCACTCTGACCTCAGAGGCCACACCATGGTGGCTCACAAATAAAACCAATCAGCAATCAAGTTGATTAAATTCACTGGCACTGTGGAAACAAATAAGCAGCAATTTGCATATTCTAATTAACGGTAACTACATTTATATACATTGTTTTCAGTTCCTGCGCTACTAATGTTTTTATTCAGCAAACCTCAAATAAAAAAAAATCAACATTTCAGTCTTTTGTTTGTCTCCTTAACAAACAAAGTCATTAATGTTTTTTTATGCCATGCACCATTTTTATTACAGCATGAACTTGGATTTTTATTGTGAATCTATCAAAGCAGTATTATCTCTCTGGCAGCACATGAAGAAGATACTCACTCTGACCCTCGAATTTCCGAATAATTAATCCAAGGAATGTGTTTTGTGGCGCAACGTGACCTCTTCTCACAGGCATGTTTGAGCACAGAATATCCCGCGATCCCCAGCAGAAGCGCCTTTTACAAGTAAATCCCGAAGTTACAGATGTTGGCTCTTCGTGCTGCGTCCCTCACCACAGACCATAGTCGACGCGAGCGCTCTCTTCCCACTTTAAATGACCTTCCCACTTCGCCGAGGAGTTCCCTTAGCCCGCTTGTATGCCCGAGCATGTAAATGCCTCCTCGCCGAGACGCGCGGAATCGGGGAGGGTCGCTGGAGTTACAGTCAGTTCGCAAAGCATTTCGCGTTGAGGATGGGTGCGATCCTGGCGTCCTCTGTGGCGGTGTGTTGGGCGCATGCAGCGGGCAGTGCTTGATATGCCAAAGGGAGTGACGTTGCTCCCAGGGGGCTTAGTTCCCTCCACCTCGGGTAAGGATAAGTCCCAGCCCTGTGCTCCGACACTGAGCGTTATGGAATATGCGCTCATTTGGAATCGCATGCGCTGCAATATGCATGTATATGACAGCGCACTATCAGTGAAGACTGATGAAGTGCAGTGTGCTGGTGCTTCCTATGAAAGGCTGCTCATAACCACACTACTTCATATCTCTACACATGCTTTATCATGTTTTTAAAACCCTACAGCTATTTTCACGCAATGCCTTACATACAGAACAGTATTACATCACTGAGAAGTGATATAATATAGTGTTTTAGTTCTGCTCTTCTATATTTAGTTACTGCTTTGAGTCCAAACACATTGTTATTTGTGAATATTCGTAAGCCCCTTACTAAACAACGAGTTCAATGTGAATTATTGAAGGAATAGTGCAACATTATTGGGGAATATTTTCTTTCCTGCTCTGGTCAATAATTCATCTCATTACAAAAATCTCAAGTGTTAAAAACGACCATTTATGGTTTTACCATTAGCTACGTGCTGGACTACTCCTTGGCTGCGGTGACTGGAAGTGCTAGGAGCTGGACTTTGTTGCCCATAGACAGAGCCAGGCTAGCTGTTTCCCCCCGCTTCCAGTCTTTATGCTAAGCTAAGCTAACTGGTTGTTGGTTGAAGTTCTGTATTGAAGGGACAAATGTGAGAGCGGCATCAGTTTTCTCAACAAGAAAGTAAAAGAGCACACTTCCTACTGTTGTTTTTATGAGATGATTTAAAATCAATGGACATTTAATTTTCACAAAATATTTCGATATTTGATATTAATATGATACATGTGAGTATATGAATACATCACATGTAAAGGCTTTAACAGCAATAGCATTTATTTTGAAGGCGAGATTAGGTTAGTTTATACATAATGTACAAAATATTGCATCCATATCAAACTTCCATTATTAAACCAAACCCAAACCCTATTTATTTAACATTTACTCATGTTTAGTAGAACATCTGTCAACAAAAGCAGTGATTTAATGCCAGTGGTGGTTCTGGGCCCCTTTCTGGGTGTTTTCAAAGAGCATTTCTATGAACAGGCTATAAATCTTCTACACGGATCTACCAAAACAATTTATCCCACTCTCTGCATCCACCTACAATTCACTCTTTTCTCAGAAAGCGAGGCTGTGTACAAACTTGATTGGCGTCCCCCTAACTCTTATCAGTGTTGTAACACCTGTAAGGGCAGTGCACAAATTACAAAATAACACCTTAATGCATGTGCTTTGATGACCTCATATTGTTGATGGCCCAGCTTTAACCCAAGCAGGGGCAGATAACTGCAAACACTGCCGGGCCTTTAAGAGCCAGCTCTGGCGTTTGGCTGCCAAGAGCTCCTGGTAGTTGCTGTCCGTGGTGCTGAAGAGGATGGTGAATTCAGGTGCTGATGGAAAAACTGATTAGATTTATATTTGGCAAACGTGGACTGAGATCTTTCGGTACAATTCACGATTTTCTAAAACTGTGCTCAAAGCAAGTGCTGAAATTCTACAGACTCCTTTGTTCACACACTCCTTTGTGTTCAGTTTAGTTTGCATCTGTTCTACTGCCTCAATCATCCAGGTCATGGTTATCAGAGGGGGTTTGGATCAAGGGCAGCTGCACTCGGCTGTTGAAACTTGCTCCTCATCCGCTGGGCCTCTTCAGCTCTAACTGACTGGTACCTCACACCTGCGGCCAGAGGTGAAACAATTTCAAGTTCCAGTTCAGCTGCACTTGATTCAACCGGCCTTGGACCTGTTCTACTGGGCGCGTCTGATGCATTCACTGACACTAACATGATGAGCAGGAAGAGTTATTTTTGGTTAATTTAAATTAATGATTGAAACTAGTGTTCAGTTTATGGGGGCCCAGGCTTGATGTCAGTGTCCTGTCCAACACCTGTAAATTACATAAACATGAAATCCGGTGTTTTAGCCCTGGTTCAGTCCAGTATGCACTAGTTTTAGTGCTGTATTGGTCCACCACCAGTACAGTAGCTTTTACTGGCTTGGCCTGTTTTCCCAAAGTAAGCACTTATTTACTCCGACTGTTCTGCTCGACGGGATCATCAGTTCTCTGAGACTGTGTGCTGGAATCAGCTGCCCACACTTTTATACTGGGGCTTGATGAGAGATGACAGAACCAGAAGGTCTGGTGATCTAAAACAGAACCGCAGACTGGGCTGCTGATTCTAGAAACACTTTGAGTGACTGCTACAATCACGGTTGATAGGCATCCTCACAGTCATTTTACTGGATGAATCAATTGGCAAGTTGGGCCAGTTTTGAGGATGTTCTTTCTCAACAAAAAGGCCAAAATAAATAATAGTCAATTCCAGTCAATTCTAGTCATAAAATCACAAATTTGCCTCAAGGGGCTTTACAATGTGTACCATATACACCAACCTTCATCCTTAGACCCTGGCAAACTAGCAAAATCTACTTACACATACCAAGCCAGAATACATTAAGGTAAAATCTGAATATATTTAAGTGTTTCTCAACAATCATTCCACTTAAAGTGGTTTCACCACAACTTTAGTACCTTTGAATACTTAAAATGTACTGGTTTACTTTCTTGAATCTGCTTTTTTTTCCAATTTGAGGCACATTTATTCATGAAATCAGCTGCATATTGTATGTTGGAGAGCTTTTATATTTATCTTGGGATCTCAAGTCGATGTGCACGTCTACACAACTTTGCAGAAAAGTCAGCGCAAGATGAGTTTGACTGAGGCGCTGTCCATGGTCCTGCAGCTCTAGTCTCTCTCTCTCTCTCTCTCTCTCTCTCTCTCTATATATATATATATATATATATATATATATATATATATATACTGTGGGAGCTAGGAAAAGCTCCTATACTTCAATGCTGGCAGTATATAAACACACACACACACACATGTCCTCTCCAAATGATTTTTTTCTCTGTCACTCATGGGATTTCATGAATGGGTGCATGTACATAAAAGTTCAGCTAATCTGTGAAGGCTGCAGCCCACAGCCAGGTGGTTGAAAAAATGAAAATGTATGCGTAATGCAAAACCTTACAGACTTACAGTCTGGAAACATCTGTCCCAGTATTGCAGCTCGAGCTCATCGCCCATCTGGCCAATTGAGGCGGAGAGAACACATTGAATGAACGCATAAATACAAACATGATCACATCCAGAGATTATACTGTATATTTCATTTATGTCAAGATGATTGGTGCATTCATTTGCATTTAACCAATTCACACCAAATATGTGATGCATTTTTGGAGTTTTAATCTAACTGGCAAGCCATTTCATTGTGAATCACGCACAAGAACGCTATTGTTCAATACCGATGGACCTTGGCTGCTGTGATATTTTGTTGCCTTTTTACTTTTTCTCAGTTTTATTGGCCTACATTTAGAAGATACTGTGTAACACTCTTATGAGCCAGTATCTGTTCCCGTCTTTTGCACTACTTTTAGAAAAAAAGTTTACTTAAAAAGTCATCTTAGATAGCAAATTCATCACTGTTCAAGAACCACGAGAGATAATCTTGCTGTGTTTTTTCCTCCTGCGCCCATAAACACAGAGCTCCCCGGGCCACAGTGCTTGGTCGGCTGTATTTTATTAAATCACTGTTGCATTAAGCCAATCTGCAGCTCCTGTCCATTACTCACAACACAGCTACAGTTGAACCTTTCAGAGGTCGGCCATTACTCACTAACAATTACGTTACAAAGTCATGACTTGGTGTTTTTCTGTTGTTTGTTTAGCTTAGCATCTAAGGACGGAAATTCAGCTAATTGATTGTCCATTGTATGACCCGGAGTCTAAACTATTAGTTACAGTATTATGACTAATGTAAGAAATATCATTGTTGCATGTATCTTACTTCTGGAAACATACTTGATTAACAGTGGCACATGTGCTGACTGGTAAAAGCAAAGGGTAGCAATGGGTGGGTGAGGGGTGATACTTCCTGATAGCTGCACACAAGGAAAGCAATATCCCATGGAGGGCTGTGTGCCCTTGGGTGAAAACATACTGTAGTGCTTCTCTCATCTCACAATGCATCGGCAGCGTACATGTGAATTACACTTGAAATGAACCTTATTCTGCCAGAGCTACTTTTCCGTCTTTGATAGCTTGAGCAGCAGAGACTAGGAGTGCTGAGTTCACCTCTGATTCTATAGCTAGCTTCAGTTAGCTTTTACTTAAAGTATTCACTATATGTGCTGAATTTCAAGTGGTTTGTGAGTGTGAATATTCTATGATGTTCAGAGGCAGCGTTAAATACTGGATCTGTGCAATTTACAGTAAAGAGGATAGAAGTTGGGATCAGCAATCTGATGAACGGACAGCACTCCACTCGACTACGCGCAATGAAATTAAGTGAGTGAAACCTCCAGCCGGTGCCACGCAGGTCTTATTATGCTGAGGTTAAGAGAGCATTTACTCTAATGGCATGGTACCTGATATTTTATCCTTAAAGTGCAAATCAAACAGCATAAATCTTGCATTAATTACAAGTCGTAGTGTCTGTGACTGAGCAAGATGATGACATTCATCCCGCTGCTTGTGATTAGTCTGTCAGATTACAATAGCTTCAGCTCTGAGTGATTCCCATAGGGAGGACGGTGCTTGAGTAAAATGCAAGTGCAAATCTGAATGCCAGAAAACATCCATCTTTTTCCAACAAAGTGAAAGTCTGCCTGCTCCAGCTCACGGCTGAGCTCAGCTATGTGGGAACCTCGTGCCATATTAGACAACACTCTCAAGAAGCGAGTCGAAAAATAAATCACAGGATATCTGTTTATTTTTACACTTAAGCGTACAGCTTCAAAGGATTGCGGCGCTAAAGCTTTCTGGATACTGTATGGTTGTTTTGAAGATCACGCCGCCATTCATTCATTTGCTCATTCATTCATTCATTCCACATAATCTCTGAGAATTTAGAGCAATTTGAAAAACAGCTGCAGCCACAGCAGCGTCCACTGTCCAGAGCATAATCCAGGTCTCACGGCAGTATAGCTCTATCTCTCTCTCTTTCTCTCTCACCCCTTCCACTCCCTCTTCTGCTGTGGCCCATGCACATGCAGCCATGGAGCACAGTTGCAGGGCTTACTCATTGTCCATATAAACCATTATGGCCCTGTCTCGGAGAATAATCCACTAGTGCAAAACACTAGAGTGCTATTGCTGCTTTTGCTGCTGCGCCCTACCCCATATGCCACTGCACACATTCTCCACCATCTGCCATCAATGAAAAAAAAAAAAAAAACAGAGAAAAAAGGGCCACCCTGCACTTTTAGCTTAGTATGCGACTTCATAATATCATTTAATCTTCCAGAGGTCAGTGCTTTTTCTCTATCACATAGGGTGAAACATTTTGAGAGAGGCTTCCTTTTAAAATACATAAGAAAATGTAAAGCATCAATGGTGCCTTGGGGTGCAGAGGTTGTTTGCAACCACCTTGTATTGTGTATGTTGATTTGCAGGGTCACATAAATACTGCAGCATCTGTCCCCGGTGTCACCACTGTGAGGAAACTAGTGCTCGGCGCCGCGTCAATGCAGCTGCAGTCTCTAGGCAAAAGCACCATATGTTGCCACCCACAAATAGGCTACAAAGTCATCTGACAGTGAAGCGCCGCGCGTGTGACTTGCTTTGCCATTCGCCTTTGTCCAGGCTGCTACTGCTGATTCATCACAAAGCCAGGCATCTTCTGTAGGTCAGCCATCCATTGTTGTTTATCAGACTGCCAGCGGAAGGAGAATTAGTCCTGATGCATAAAGCTTACACAAATCCTGTTTGTGTTTACTGATTACATCTCTTGAAGCATCAAGAGAATAAATATACATGATATTGGCTCCAGTTAAGGATAATTTCTCTCGAGATTACTTGAACAAAAGATAATTATCATGAGAACTGCCTCAACAATCATCCTCATTCATCACTCACACTTTGAAATAATTGGCACGTAAAGCGACTTGAGGCGACATTAAAGCCTTTCATCTGTTCCTAATGGCTGGAGTCTCCTACTGAGGTCATCGGGGGCGTCGCTTGTTTCTCTAGTGCAAATGGCTCTGCGAGGCTACAGCTAAACATCATTATAGATTATTTATTCATCAGCAGTGTAATGCTAGATGACATGCAAAGGGCACCGCCACTGGATTTTTTCCCAGTAACAGTTTACCTTTATGGATAATTAAATGTCGCCAATTAAAATCTGACGATGGCTAAAAGGACGCCGCTCCAAATCACTTTGATGACCTTCTGATCTGACTGCAGATTAATGATTTAAGATGAAATAAACAGCAAATGTTGTATGTCTTCCGGCTACTGCCGCTACAACAGCAGCGACAAACAGAAGCAAATCTTTTAGAGTGAAACTCGAAGAGTCAAAAGCCATAAATATTTCAGGAAAGCTAACTAATGAGCTGCATTGATCCACTGATAATAATATTGATAGCATTTATAACAGCAGATGACAGTGGAGAGGATGAAAAGCACAGAGATGTGTCCACTACTGTGGACCTTCTCGCTTTGTTTCCTGCTGTGTGTGAATTAAATGCTGACAGAAAACTGCGAATATGTCTGTAATCAGAAAACGACCCCTCGAATCATCAATCGTCGGACATCCCTAAAGGACGCTGTGACACCACCCTCCTCCTGCAACATCATCAAGATGTGGATAATCTCCAGCCGTGCTATTGCCGTGCTCCTGGCAAGTTTTGGGAGGAGCAGTGCAGCACCGCTGTTGTCAAAGTGCTGGCAGGGCTCGATGGAGTGATTACCTCATTTCAGTTATCCCCTCTGTGATCAGAGGTTACCATGGAAACTGGTGTGCCCCTGTAGCTGTGCCACTGCCCCTCTCCCCCTGGCAATGTAGGCTACTTTTCATATAATTGTCCTGTGATGATGATGACGTCCACAGCAATGTTTTCATCATAACTGACCCTGCTTGTGAGTAAAGTGACCGCTGTAATATAAAACACACTTCTCACATTATTTTAAGCAACAGGTTGAGCTGACTAACGCAGGAACGGCACAAACATGATTGACAGAGCTTTCGATCCGTTCAGTATAACAAAATGTCACCCTCCGTGTCACTGTGTACTTGATAACAGTAGTTGGAGGGCGTGTATTCTGTTTAGACTGTAGGCAGAGAAAAGCTCCATCTCTTCCTGCTCTGTCTGCTTGGCAATTCACACATGAGGGACCCTCGCTATAGTCTGACGCTACAGCTCTGTCTCTCTGGAGAGCAGCCAATAAAAAATGAATTTAAAAAAAGTCCCTTCTCCTTCTCTTCAGACTAACCAACACAGATGTCCTCAGGCATCACACAGAGTGCACATCCTGCAGAAAAATTTCATATATTTAAGAGAAATACTTAAAAATGAGTATTAAAATGATATTTAGAAAGCTGAGGTCCACACTGTCATGAAGACAGGCAGCTACACGCATGCATTTCCACTACAGATACATGCAGCACCCACATGAGCGAACACTGTCATGAATTACGGAAAACAATGACCGGAAAGGAGACGAGAGCCTCTGAATCTCGTGGCCGGAGACGTCCGCTCGTCCCATCTCAGGGAGGCCTTCAGGGAATTTCTTCAAATTTGGCACAAATGTCCAATTAGACTCAAGAATGAACTGATTAGACTGTGACTACACATAACACTTTTTTGGCCATAATTCAATAATTTATAAACTAATTATTATAAAATTTTACACAAATGTATCAGATGATAAAATGATGACATTTTATACCAAAAAGGTCAAAGGTCAGCTTCACTGTGATGTCATAATGTTCTGCAAAAACACTTTTCTGGCCATTATTCAACACCATAACTCAGGAACAGAAGGAGAGATTTGACCATATTTCACATGTGGTCAGATACTGAATTGGTGACACTAATCTTGGGCATCCACCTTGAAATCGTGCTGATTTTATCGATCTTCTGTGCTGCATAGCTGAAGATGTGTGTGAATCATCTGTGTTTGACAATTCGTAGCTTCTTTGCAGCAACATCCATATTTGAAGCACTGTAATTCACCACAAGCTCATTGGTTCTGCTGATACTGAGCTTGAGGTGGTTGTTGCTGCACCATGTGATGAAGCTCTCTATCAGTCCTCTGTGCTCTTCTGGAAAAATAGTCTCCAAGTCATGACACCATGCTTCTCACTAGAGATTATTCACTGGAATCAAAAATGTCAATATGGTGAACTTCCATTCTACCAACAAATACACTTTATACCTTTTATTAAATTCCTTCAAAATCTTCACTACATATGTTATATGAGTCAAACAGACATGGATGTAAATTCAACCCGACTGGTTGGTGGAAGCAGACAACCACGAGCAGTTATTCTAGCTTCCTCAGAGGAGAATATTTATATATTGCAGCTGTATAGCCTGCCTAAGCATTCCTAATGAGTATTCCCTTGTGATATATTGTACTTCTCTCTGATCTTCACTGTCATCCACTGTGGTATCAGTAATGCAGATGCAATTATCTGTAAGTTTTGATGTCCAAGAAAAGATGAGGGGGCACGCAGGGGTGAACTCAATATGAATGTTTAAGAAGAAGGCAAGCATGGTGCATGTCACTCCCAGCCTGCACTGTTTTCAAAGCACACATATATGATGCTATCTTTAAGTTGAATGCAAAGTGATAGACTGTAATGGAATAGCTGTGCAATAAGCAGTACAACAACATTCAGTTTTGTGTTGAGTTGGTTCAAGTCTACAGTATAATCATTTCTAAGGCAGGTGGTGTTGTATTTAATGTTATTCATGTTGTTTAACAAAACCTGATCACGGTAAGCTTCACAGAGGTAGGATTTACTGCTTGTGAACTGTTTTACATGGCATTGCTTTTTTTGTGGTTACGCTCTGTGTGTTGCAAGGGTTTGCGTTTCAAACAGATTAGTGTTTTGTGGCATGCCAGTGGCACGAATTCAAAAACCAATGGTCTTACACAGGTAAGGGAGAAGCGTCTATATCTGCAGAAATATCTGCTCATGCATGGGCCAGCACTAAGTTTAACTCTGAATGGAACAGGTCATTTAGTGGACACGTGTACATCGGGAGCCTGCAAGTTAGTTGTTAGTTGTTGGGGGGCTGCAGAGGACCCGACCTGGTTGTTGCACCCCTAGTAAGTCCTGGTTATTTGAGGCACCTTTTTCATGGGAAGTAGCCACAACAAACAGCTCCTCAAAGAGCTTTGCTGCAGTGGTACCGTGGACATGACTTTGCACAACTTTGAGAGATTTATTGAAATGAAAAACTTTTTTTTTTTTTAAATGTGTAAAAATATTCTATTGAACTAAATGTGGAGTTGGCAGGAATTACAGGACACCACATACACAGTGTACGGGAATAAATGGCTGTGTGCTGACACCATGTGGTTAATATGGCAAGTTACATGTAAGGCTTCCGATGTGACGTCTGCTGTCCTGATCTGTATCCTGACTCTATTTAAAACACCCGGAGCACATGATGAAAGCATGTGATCTCCAAGTGAAAGCTGGATGAATACACATTGTCTTTGTGCGTTCCCCGTCTAGTAAAACATGAGATAAGTAACAAACATCCCTACATAATGTCAGTGGCGCTCAATTGGTGCACTAAAAACAACATTACCATGCATGCAGCTCTCACTGTTAGTAAATCATTTGTTCTTGTCTCCCCCTTCTGGCAGTGTGAAGTGTTTTCAGAAGGTTGTTATGAACCCACAGCTAGTTACCAATCACTTTATAACTGACAGGTTAGTGAATGGAAACCAGCAGTGGGCTACTCAGTTGAAATTATTTGTTGTGCATTGCTCTAGTAGCTGCTCACTGACTTGTCACGTAATCAGACTTCAGAGCAAAAGCTAACCAAATACAAAATACAGACCAAACACAGTGTACTACATACCATTACATTAGATCAGACTTTATTGATCTCACAATGGAGAAATTCACTAAATGGAGAAATTCACTACTACCATGAACCACTCCATGTTCTGTGCCTCTTTGCTTCTGTCTCATCAAGAAGTTGGTCCACTATTCTTATGAAACCCTCCTTCTCCATTGCAACTAAATTCCTGCTGGTCTCCCTCTTGCCAAATTCAGGAATAAATGTCTAACTAAAGGCCAAGGTGTTGCACTTTATGGATCAAACTTTTGATGGTTTATCTACCCAGAAAGGTTATGAACAGACTTCATATGGTGTCATACTGTTCCAGATAAAGCACAGCATATAGCGCATTCATAGTAAACACCTGAACACTGTTCATGAGGTTGTTTGTTTCATCCTCGTCAATGTCCTGTGTGTTGTCCACATTCATGGAGTGCACGCAGCAAACAGAGTTTGGTGAAATGTGTGTAAGAGTAATTAAAGCAATATCTCCAAAGACATAAAAAGCCCAAATCAGTAAATCCTACTTTACTCACAGCTGATATTATAGGTTTTTTACTTTTACCTTTCCTGAAACACATTGATCTCATTCATTTGCCCTATGTTTTGTTTTTTAATGAGCACAAACCCCAGGACTACGGAATCTGTCATCCCCTACAAGTACAGACAGTAAGAAGTGACAATGTGCTGCGATTAGCTTGCAAACATGATTATCTACAGAAGATCCTGCCAAACTATCACAGACAGAGATTTAAAACAAAGACAGATACACAGCCACAAAGTCAAAGGTTACTGTAGATCAGTGCCATTGCAAGAGACTTTCTTCCTACTGAGTAGTGGACCTTTGTGGATAACGTGTGGCAGGCTTGTGTCGATTAGTGATCCTACTGAATATTGACATTGGAAGGAATGATCGACGATTGGTTTTTCCTATTAAGATTCTAACTAACTTGCTATCAGAAATAAGATGTCATGAAAATAAAGAGTGAATTTTAAATCTTTAATTACAAACCAGTTGGCCATCTCTTTTCCATGAATCTGACACCCTGCACCTCTATTCTCCACATGCCTGCTCACCCACACTTTGCTCTGCGATCCACGAGAGTAGTTAACATTACCGATATGATTTGGATTGTGATATTAGGGCTAATTATGTCAAATGGAACATGAAAGTGTGACAATGTCGCGCCACAGTATTTCACTGGCACACAGCTTTTACATAGCTTGCTCCTATGTCCGCTCCACCCTGGTGATTGGATCCCCTGTCAGTGATCTCGAGTAACCACGACTGGACGTATGAAAATAGAAACGCTTGCCCACGTCATGTCTGGCAGGGTTTGCTTGATTCATTTAGCTGATGAAGGGACCAATGACTGTTAATTATAACCAGTAGCACTTTTACTAGCTAGTAAAATGGCTTAAGAGTTTATCCACAACCTCGCCCCCCCATATCTCTCTGACCTCCTCTCCATGGCCACCCCTTCTTGTTCCCTCATCCTCATCCTCCTCTCTCCACCTCTCTGTGCCCTCCGTCCGTCTCAGCACCATGGGGAGCAGAGCTTTCAGTCGCGCTGCTCCCCAACTCTGGAATTCACATCATCAGAAACATTGATTCTCTCCCCACTTTCAAATCCAAACTGAAAACTCATCTGTTCCAGACTGCATCTCTCTATAACTTCACTTCTCCTTGTAGCTTGTTTTTACTTGTTGGGTTTTAATTAATGTGCTTGTATTTATCTTGTGTTATTTTTGTTTTTACCCGCTCTGTGAAGTGTCCTTGAGTGTTCTGAAAGGCGCTTCTAAACAAAATGTGTTATTATTATTATTATTATTATCATTATTATTAAGAGCTAATCTATTGCTAGTCGCTAGCACCATGTCTATTCTGCGAAGGGATAACGTGGTAGCTACCTGCTTCACACAGATCGGCAACTTTAGCTCCCTGATCATCATCATCACCCCTTGACGGGTCTGAAACGGTCATATGAAACAACTCTCAATTAAATCTGCATACATTTCCATTAGGTAAAACTAGCCTGTCACTATATATTTCACCTAAAGTAACTTACCTCTTGCACTATCAACCTCCTGACTGAGGACAGGGCTGGAGTATCCTATCTAAAGACAAGATTTTCCTCTTTATCTTGAAGGCAACATATACTTATATACTTTTTTTATTTTGCATCCCTTTTTTTAATTGACTTAACTTTGACTCTTTTGATCTTCTCTTTTATCGTTTGCTGTAACAGTTTAATTTCCCAGGTGTGGGATTAATGCAGTTTTATCTTTTATTATCAGAGATATCAAATTTAATTCAGTATTTATCTAAGCATAACCTGTGATGGTGGTGGTAAAAAGTTGCACCTATGCTATTCATCATTAGCGACGACTAGCTAGCAAACCAGAGGGCTTACCTGCTGGACTGAGGGATGGCTAACTTTAGCTGCCAATAGCCAACTATCTTTCAAAGTAAACTAGGTCTATATTAATCAGATGTACTAAAGTGTGTATAACTACTTGTATTTAATTTGAAAGAGGATTGGTACCCTACTAACCACGTCAGAAACACACTATTAAACTATACCCTTTACCTCCACCGCTGTTACCATAAGCACATAGTTGCTGCTGTGAAAGATTTTATCTTGCAACCTTTGGAAGAAACCAAACTCATACGGAAAAGGGATGTCACTGTTTTATGCATGACCTATGATATAATTAGAGGAATAAAGTTAACTTATTATGTAAAGTAATCAAAACCCTTAAATCAATAGTGATAAAATAATACATAAAATGAGAAATAAATATACAAAAATCCAGTTATCAATTATCAGGTGGGGCACGTCCGCCCCGGTTTGAATGGGCATGAAGCGTCTGCTTCCAGCACATAGACTTAACCCTGCCTTGCACTCACTTTCAGTACTATTTACAACTAACACATGGCTAACATGTTCAGAAGCGTTACTGCATGTTGTCGCCATAACCCCTTACAGTACTCTTACCTGTGAAAAACGTATTCATGACAATACCCAGCAACACAGTTGGTATCATCGTTTGGCGTTAACTCATGGAGAATCAGCAGCACTGCTTTAACTGCAATGAGCGCTGATATAACAAAGCTCTGAGCGCCCTCTGCTGGCCTTATTCAGCACACACACACACACACACACACACACACACACACACACACACACACACACACACACACACACATGCACTTAATGCTCGTTTTGCCTATTTGCATGTGTTTTCTTCAGCTGACTATGTAGACCTTTTGGTGGAGCGCAGTTTGAATTCACACTTAATGTGTGACTCAGGTAGGGGTGAGCCCCAGTCATAATTAGTCCACTTGAAAGCCAAAGAAAAAGGTTCAACCAACTCATCTTGCAAAGATTTTGGCCTGATGAGATCTCTCTCTCTCTCTCTCTCTCTCTCTCTGTGTGTGTGTGTGTGTGTGTGTGTGTGTGTGTGTTGTAAACCTCATTTCCTTCCAAATGAAACACTGGCAACATTGCTCTAACATATAATCTCCAAATTTATGCAACTGACAAGAAATTTAATGGCTCATAAACAATTAGGTCACGTTTTATAGACAGTTCACTTCCACCGACATAAAAACAGACATAGCGGAATTCTTTTGTATAGATTTGATGTTCGTCAATAAAAAAAATGAATACATTCTCCTTTTTAACATATTCATAGTCTTTACATAATTGCTCTCAGTTGTGTTTTCTTACAGTTAATGTCGGGATGTCATGGTGCATGCACTAAATACATAAACTCGTATGTGCATAAATGCCTCTCATGCCATAATGACGTCAAACCAAATCAAGTGAATTCATTAGGTGCTCCTTCGTGTGCTATAAGGAAAAAAGAATCACAGGAGACAAATAATTTAACATATACATACAAATGCTATAACTGATATTAGGTATATTACTATGAATGGGTGAAATATGAATCTGTGTATACTGTATGTGTGTGTATGTACTGGCATGTGCACATAAAGAGGAGTGTGGATGTGTTTGACTCAGTGGTGAGTCATATAAGCTGGAGTCTAGCCTGCGTTAAATGCATTGATGTGGGATCTCTGCTACATTCAGTGATGTTGTCCTTGGATTTCTGTTGTTTTGCCAACTGCAGTAACTTGGCCTGCACATTTAGGAGATGCAGTGATTTCTGAAAACAAAGTTTGCTCACACCTTCAACAGAAGAGGGCAGTGTTGACCAAGCTATAACTGAGAAGTCAGAGAATACTGGTCCACTTGTATTTGTTTTGTTGTGCTCCAAATGCTTAACATCATCGATGGATTCTATAAGAATCGGAAAATTTCCAAAGTATAAAAAAATGCATTTATAATTATAACCTGCACCACCATGGACAGCACTTTCATGACATTTGCACCAGCTTTCAATACCTGCGCATAAAAGCAGCTACGCATCATAACACATGCATGTAAACAAGCGCTCCACTGTAACTTGACACTCGCTTCGAGCTTGAGGTTATTATAGTTTAGGACTGATGCTCTGACTGGTGACCTGACTGGAAAGACCAAACCTGTGGCACAGTGTGTGTTGGATTACCACGCTGGGAATTAACTGAGGAAGGTTATGAGCCTGTCTAGGCTTGCCAGAGGCAGGTTGTGGAGTACAGAGACAGCCAGAGACAAAACCTGACAAAAGATGTGCAGACGGAGACTGCGATAGATAGATAGATAGATAGATAGATAGATAGATAGATAGATAGATAGATAGATAGACAGAAAGATGTAGTTATGAACTACCACTGCATGCATTTTAAATATGCTTAATGCCCATCTAAAAAACGGTGAGTAATAGTGTCAATTCCATGTAAATCCTTTCTAGTTGGGTTAATTCTTAGTGAGAAATCTGTGTTAGGGAGCAGAGCAAGTCTACTTTGAAGTTGCCTCTCCGATGAAGAAAGGTGGATGGTGTTAAAAGTCATTCTTAAGTGTGGCACTGATGATAGAAAGTTGTTCTTGTGAGGGGGGAAATGGTGCCATACCTATGTAACATTCATATCATTTGAATTATGAATCAGAGTAAGAAGAACTCTATGTTCTAAGCTGATGAATATTTAAAGGATTGAGTATACAGATCATCATATTGACAAAGGGAGAATACTAATGTCCTCTTCTCAGAGTCTGATTAGAGGTTAAGCAGAATGCAAACTGCATAATTTATTTTCATTCTTGCATTTTTGTACCTTTTGATTCGGCTCCTCTTTTTAGGTTTGATAACTTCTTTGTGCAGAGGCCCATCGCTTTTTTAAGCCATGATATCGTAAAGTGCAGCACGCAAATGAGGGATAATTGGCGTTTGTTTTTCAAAGAAATTTAAATGTGTTTCGACTTTCGCCGTGCAAACTGTCTCACGCGCAGCACACCGAAGCCGTGACATTAAGTGCAATGCGAGTCTTCCATTTTCGAGGCCGATGCTTTAGTCGCTGACATACGCAGAGTGCCAAGCGTCCCCACTGACACAGACATTGTCCACACTCTATTAAATTGAATGTTGTATTTAACTGGTTTGGAGCCAGGGCAAAGTTACATGCTTTTGTATCAGTCTCTCTCTGGTGGAATGTGCTTATTTCAGGGAGAGACAGGCTGAGAGAGAAAGTGGGAGTGAGAGCCCATGCAGGTGAGAGTGTCTAACAGTGAGGAAATCAATATGATGTAAATTATTAAGAGCTCAGGAATGCGTCTGACCCCTACTGTCTTGCAGCAGGCTGGGCTCTGAAGGCTGGCAGGTGGACGCGAGCTTGGACTCTCCCTCTAACACTCATTAGTGGCTGGGAGCCGGGGCTCCTTGTGAGTGGGAAGGCAGGGATCACAGCGGGGAAGTGATGGCCCAGGCCTCTCACATCCCGGCTCAGCCTTCGCTCTGGCTCTGCCAGCCTCTCCCTGGAAGCTCATTAGTAAGTGCACTGATGCATAAGAGCTAGTCATTAGCTGGGCTTTTTTTCCGTCTTCATCTCTCTTTCCCCCGACACCATGTCTGATCCTGAAGACCGGTGGCAGTGCTGGTTTAAAAGACGAGAGAAGTCCACATTACCGCAGGTACTCCAGACATATGGATATGAGACAGAGGTAGCCATCAGATTTTTTTTTCTTTTCTTATCGGGGGTGTAGGGTGGGGGTGTCAATTTGGAGTTCTTCAAATGGAGTCCATCCATAGCCCTTCAAACCAAAGAGTAAACATTAGCGCTTGACCAGGACTTTGGCTGAGCGCCCCTTTCTTCCTCCATGGCTGGTTTTGATCTGGGGTATTTGCTTTAGCTGCTGGCCAGATCCCCTCAGCACCTGATGGTTGCTTAGGCTCTGAGTAAATAAGATCTGGGGCCCAGGCCTCTTCGGGGCTGCTGGGTAAATAAGGTCTCTGGTGTGTGTAGCGTGCCTGGCAGCAGGGTGAGCACTGGTGTGGAGGCCTCCAGAGACACGCCATCCCCCTTTTCTATATCTAGCTGTTTAATTCTGTTATCCTCTCTCTCTTTAACTTACTCCGTCCTCCCTCCCTACCCACCGACACACACACACAAACACACACAAACAGACCTCCCTCTCAGCAGGCGTGCTGATTAATGTTAGCCAGTTGTACTCATGAACATTTATTGCTTCTAAAGCACTTGCAACAGGACCCATGTGTGTCCAATATCATGGAATTAACTTGATACACTTGTTCAGGAAGATTGCTTAAATAAAAAGGAAAGGAACCATCTTCAGATTTGCAGCAGATGAGCTCTTTATTCACATGCTTTGTCAGGGGCCCCTGTTATGCCTCGAGTTTGCAGATGGACACTGTTAGAATTTAAAGATCCTGTAATTAAAAGTGTGTGAACACACAGGATCAAGCTCCTGTCTCTGAGGAACAGTTTGGCATTTAGTGAGTCTTTAAATGTCAGAAAGATAAATGATGATGATAGCACCTGTAATAATGTAATCACGTTCTCAATGGTAATCTTCCAAGCCCACAAACAAATGGATTTCATATACTACTGAAAGATTAAACAATTTAACACCTGACGTCTCCATGACTTATTGAAAGAAAAAAGTGGCCACAGGGGACCTGCAAAATATTGTGGTCGTTAAATTGCTCATCCTACATATTGTGTACCTTGTTGCCTTTTCAACAACAGCTAATAGTGGCCTTTTGTAAAAGACACAACTGTTACGACCAGGTTTCCCCAGCAAATGTGGACTGTCCAGCAGCTCATATACAGTAATACTGTGTTTGAATGTCTTTTCAGTGGCGGATTTACAGATAGGGAGGTAAGTTTATATGCTATAGTGTCATTCAGCCACTGTAACGAGGGATTTGCCTTTGTGAAAGTTTACTGAGTCAAATCTCATCAGCTTAATGTGATCTGGCGCTAGCCATGCTGGATCCCCTTATGCCAATTAATCCAGGTTGTAACTCACAGACTCCTGCTGACCAATTCACATCCATTGTTGATAGTTTTTGGCTGCAGGAGCCTCAAACCTCCTTGTTAGAGCCAAAAACCGCAAGAAACCCACCACCTCTTTCAGCCCCATCATATTGTCTGTTGATTGCCAGCAATTAGTAAAGCCAGGCAGGCTGAGAAATGACAAGATGGGGCATGGCTATTGCAATGCATGGGCGTTGTTGGCTCACACGCCAGCTGAAAGCCTCGACAATGTTTGTTAACCCTAGGGGTCACGACTGATTCACTAGCGCAGACAGAAAACAAGATTTATGTAGCACAAATCAATACGCAGTCAGACTTTTACCATTGTGGAGCGCCAATCCAGGCACTTCTCTCTATCTGTCTAACATGACACTAATGTGTTTTTATTCCTGTTTAACCCAGCCAGTGATGAATCTGCTGGCAGGCTACGGCGGAGACGGTGAGAAGCAGGCTGCCCTTGATTAGTTGGGGAACACATGGCAACATGCAGAGGCTGATGCAATGGCATGTCACGGAGGCAATGGCCTATCAGTCTTCAGGTTTCCTGCTGGGGGTTGTTTATCCACTGTTTATCCATTGTGAGAGAAATCAGCTATTTACATCCCGGCGCCTGACAGTGTATCAAATGGACTAATGACAGTGTACTTAGGTGCTGATCCCACTCAGTGCTGTCGTAAGTAAATTAGAATGAATGCAATTCCTCCAGTTCTCCTCACAGAGAGTGTTCACTAACCAACCACTAACTGGTCCTCTTTATTCTCCTCTGCCATCAGCTCTGATTTCATTAACATTGCTTGTCAACTGAACACAAAGGGACACACACCTGGCAGAACGCTCGCTGCAAACAGCTCCAGAGGAAATGATTGTACAGTAGGAGTCCTCTTCTTACGAGCTGGCACGCCAATAATGTAAAATTTGTTTAATGTCCTCCCCGCTTACCCTGTTAAAGGCGGGAATTGGATAGTGACATGAGTGACGGGCGGTATTCTCTGAGCATTGACCAGCAGGCACAATAGAAGAGTTGAGCCCGGTGCCAAGTTCTATTTCAGGGGCTGCATTCCAATTGATTAGGAGGCTTGTGAAACAAACTCTGGTGACAGAAATGAGAGTACGGCCCTGGCAACTATCGGGCGCGGTGCCAGGTGTACAGTCTTTCCTCGCAGCATCTCTCTCTCTCTCTCTCTGTCTCACACACACACATTAGTGACACATTAACGACACCCACAATGTGACCACGGGGATAACTTAGCGGCATTATCTCTCTGCATGTGATTATGTATTGAACCAGCTTTTGCTTGTTCCCTTTAATTCCAGCGGTACAATGGTTGTGAGCCAGGACTCTTCAAATGTATAACCTCGGTTTAAAAGGACTTCTTTCTTTTTTTTTAATTTACAGGATTCCTGGTACACAGAAATATTCCTTGATTTGCATTAAACTTTGGTCCTTGACAGTCAGTCCTGAATTGTGCTTCAGTCAAGTATAGTTTTGAAGTACTTTGAGTACTTTTGGCCTGAACTATATTAATCTATGTATGTGAGTGTGTGGCATGGAAATACTGACTGCGAGTCTGTGCATGTGTGTGTGTGTGTGTGTGTGTGTGCAAGGGCAAGTGAGTGCATGTGTCTGTGCATATGCCTGGTCTTAGCAGCAGCACCCTATAAACCCCAGCTTGTCTTTATAGTGAAGCTGATGATTGGATAAACAGTCTGAGTCTGGATTACTGTACTGGAAAATGAAAGCATATGCACAATTTGCATTTTAATGAGCAAGTGAGCATTATAAAACAAATTGTCCTGGCAATGGCAACTCTTACAATAAAGCTATGGCTTGATTTAGCGATCAAATGTTCTAAAAACACATTTTGTAGATCAATTATCATTATAATTCCAATGCAAACACTCAGGGTGCATTTAGAGTTTATTTAAAATTAATTTGACCATATAAAATGGTTTCATCTTGTCTTGGTTTACTGTAGATTCAATATACACCGAGTCATGTGTTGCATCTTGCTCCTTGCAAATCTGTTTTGATTGTGACACATATGAGGAAGCCATGCATAAAATTTATGCATGGCTAATGCAAAGTTCAGTAGGCCTGTGCCAAACAAAACGCTGTTCAATTAAAAGGGAAGTAATGGCATCCTATATAATAAAGGATATCTGTGCATACATAAACTGACAGAAAAGCATGATGGCTCATTCACGCCGTGCTATGTAATTTAGTTAATGCATTTCCCCTTGCTCTTTAAAACACTTGCACATTCAAATTTGCCATCATAATCTCTATGACAGAGGACATTAATTATGTTCGTTGGCTGATCGCTGTTTCTTCACAACATCTCTGATTAAAATTTCACACATTGTAATGATGTGCTTCAGAGCTAGAAGCTGTGAAATTTACTAAGCAGTCAGTGGGCTTGAATGCTTATTCTTGGGAGGTTCGTCCAGCACAAAAAAAAGAGGAAAAAAAATTCACATATTATCCAAATCAAAGCTGTTAAGTGCTTGAGGAAAAGCTTTATTTACATGCAAATGGAAATATATCTTCGCAACTTGTTCATTAAAATATTGTGCAAATGAGGGAACAACAAAGCAGTAACTTCTCTCCAGATATGTGGGTTCAAATTTCATATTTGGGAAGTTTAATTAAGCAATAGATTATATTTTGAAAGGAGTGTTCACTTTAATGAATCCCCAGAGAGCGCAGATAAACACTGCTATGGTATCAAAGCATTCATCTCCTTAATGGATGTGAAAATTAGGAATGTAAATGGATTTGAGCCTTTATTTTCATTGCTCGTGGGAATATTTACCGGATAAAGACGACACTTATGTAACCTACATTATACATATGCTTTCTTTTTTGGAAACCACATGAATAGTGCTTGACAATTTTCAAGGACAAACACTAAACACTTATTTAAAGCATGCTTTTAACAGCTGCACCTGTCAAAAAAAATTGAAGGAAGTGGGCTTTTCTGCTTTATTTAGCCTAATTCCATGTAGATTTGAATACGCACGCTGTTGTTAACATCACTGTAACACTGCTGCCACAGTTTCACATGTTCGCTCTTCTGTTATGGCGAGCTATCTGACCAAAGAGCATATTTTGAGAGAGCCACTGGTCATTTTAGCTTTTTCAATAAGATGTTTGCCTGAGTGTGGCTCTATATTCTGCAATCCCGAAACAGTGCAGAGTCAGTGAACCCTGGTACATTGTGTGATGGAGGAGTGCTACGTGCCCAACATTCACCTCTGCGAGGCCGACTGTTGTTTTTCCCTGTAATGTCCATTTTATTGGGAATCTCAGCGAGCCTTCACACTACCTGCTGTGCTCAGCAGTGTGGAGAAGCCGGGGCCAGTAGAGTGGTGGTCAGCGCCTGTCAATCACAATCACAAGGATCAGTTAGCAGCCATCAGTCTGAGAGGCCGTACCCAGATGTTGCCTGTCTTCCATCCCCTCATGTTCTACCTCCGTAGGCTGTCCTTTTTCCATTACTTCTTGTCTGAGCTTTCCACCGTTACACATCATAAACTAATGCAGTAGGACACTTTTGATTCTTTTATTCTGTGAATTTTTTTTTGTTATTCTGTGTTTAGAATTTTTGGAAAGAAATATATTCCTCCACTTCAAGAAACTACAAAGAAAATGTGTTATTTTCAACCACAAGTAAGGCTGTTTCTGTGTTTGTGTTGGAGTCTATAAAGGGGAGGGCTGATGCTGGGGAAGAGAGCAGTCAGAGGTGATAAGAAGGGAACACCACAATATACTCTAGCTGCTGGAAAACAAACACAAAACATTGATTATATCATCTTTACAGACACCCAGAGCTCACCGTGGTTGATGTTTACCTGACACGAAGTAAACAGCACATTGGACTGTAGACTTCTGCTCTGCATTTCATTTGCTGCCGTGCCCCCGGTATATGTACGCCTCTGACCTGTTCCCGCCCCTAATTTCCCCCATCACATTCAGAGCAGACCTGCCAACGGTCAGCTTCATTACAGCCAATATCTTAAATCACCTCTCATGTGTTTCCTGCCAGTTTGGAGCTTGGTCTCCTCTGAATCGCAGTCATTTAAATGTTCCTGTGCTGATTGCGGGTGCAGGTGGTAATACATTAAGGGACTGAGACAGCCAGTGGCAGAGTGCTGAAAGACCTTTATCCATTTGCGCTAAGTTTCCCCTCACATTCAGAAGCATGTCGGTCTAATTAGGCCAATGGTTTTGACTGTGGCCATATTCATATGGGACAGCTCACTTTAAGTTGTACAACAAGGTGATTCTACATCATATATACTCCACCAGGCCAATAGATTATGCCATGGTCTGGGGAATTTCAAGAAGAAATTGTACATTAATGAAAGCAGAGAATGGCTGTGGAGAACTGCGACAGGGTTATTGCTCTTTTCCTCTCCGTCTTTGAAGGAAAGGAGTCTCAGATCTCACAAGAGGTGAAGATATATGGGGTGTAAAACACTACTGATTGCGCCTTTTTGTTTCTGTGTTTGAAACTACTTATGTGGACAGTCTATTTACAAATTTGCATATGAAATTTAAAGCGAGTACCTTAATATGAAGAAACAGTGCTGCATGTCAAATCAAAGGCACAGGTTCAATTTTATAAAAGGAACTTGTCTCGGTGTTTGAACCGCAGCGAGTTCCCAGTACGTCTCTGCCTCTCGACGATGAGCTCTTCTAGCAGGTAAAAGCTTCAGAAAGCCCTCGGTCCATTTCCATTCTTGCTTCCAGCAGTGTGAGTGGTGTGACAGCCTCTTGGGGCAAAGGGATTATTGAGATCAGGCCTCCCCCAGCTCTATGCCTCTGGCCCAGCCAGCCAAGCCAGCCCAGTCAGTTCCTCCAGCCCCCCCGGTGCCTTACAGAGCAGCCCACCAGGCGCACAGAGAGCAAAGAGGCACCAGGGACCCCTCTAATTGTCCATGCTTTGGGCGGCTCTCTGGCAAGCCAGCATGAAGAGGGCCCCCAGTCCCAAGGCTGTCCCACTGCTCCCCACTCAGCCCCCGCTCAGAGATTCTGAGGACGATATATCTGCTTTGAGGCGTTGCGTTTCTGAGGCCTTCCTATGGTACAGCTGGAAATTGTGAATTTCTCTGCTTTCAACATGGTCAGTGCGAGTTTTACAGCAGGGTCATATTCTAAAGTGCTCAAATGATCCGTATCATTCACAGCTTAATGTGCTGTGAATCACATTCTCAAGCAAGTTTTAAAGTTTTATGGCTTTTGCTGTTAATCTCAGCCTCAGCAAAATTTATATTTTGACTTAGAGGGCAAGTAAGACTGATTCTACACTGTATGTATTTGTTTTACAGGATACTCAGATGTTTGTTTTGAGAGAAATAATTCAGGGGAACTATGATGTGTTGCTGCCAAAGGTATTTTGTCATAAAATTGCACCAAAATATTTGTGTGTGTGTGCATACAAACACACTGCCTGGTCACTTAATTAGCTTGATGCAGTCCAATACATCTGCCACAAATAAGAAACACCTCTTAATTTAATGCAGCACCTCTCTGACAGTGTCATTATTCTATTTGTAAAGCTAGAATTTATGTCTGAGATGTTGTATTAGATTGCATTAGATTGTTCCTAATAAACTAGCCACTGGGTGTATAGTATAGTATAGTACAGGGGTATTCTTGATATTTTTAGATGGATTTTTTTTCCAACATCTGAGGAATCAGTATAAGTTGTCAGGTAGTCTGGTTAATGTTGTTGCAAAATATGTGTTATCAGTCTTATAAAACTGCAAATGTTCCTGCACACTGCAGGTAATATAACCATGCTACTGGACTTGGAACACTGGCACCGTCAGACGATCCTGCTATTAATCTACCCAAAAGTAATGACACATATTTTGCTAATTGAATTGAATTTCATGTTTTTTTATTCCTTGGAATTATATTCCAAGAGGAGCTGCTGACAGCTGAGAGCTTGAGGTATTGGGGAGGCCATGGCTGCTGGGAACTGGATGAGGACTGACAAGGCCACCCATACAAAGGAAGGGTCAGCCTCTAGTCTTCCAGCGGGGGGAGGGGAAGCAAATGAACGTGTACAGACGCAATAATAAACACACAATTACTTTGATAATCGCTGCTTGTTCCTGCTCTATTCATACGTGTTGTTTATCAGTTTATCGATCAATCGGTTCCAATATACGTGACCTCTTTTTTTTATTTAACAGTATCTCAAAGACAGAAAATGATGCTTCAGTGAACTTCTCAGGAGACAGTGTTTAACCGTGGAAAGGAGTTTTAAAATTACAACAACGGAGCAGAAAACAGTGGAGCAGTGCCCTGACCACGCAGCACTGAGAAGGTGTTGATAATCTGTTACAGTTTATGTGCTGCTTTCAAACTGCATGATCAACCAAATGGAACTAAAAGCAATTATGAGCCACAATAACATTTAGGTAAGCATGCCATTTCTAAGATTGACAAAACATCACAATTATTGTGTATGTATTAGCAACTCATTAGCAACGTACATATTGCACAATATCCCAAGCCATTTAATTAAAGTGATTTCATCATTTACGCCCCCCAACCCCACAACCACCCACCCTTTTAATTCATAAGCAGAAAAACACCTACTGTAGTAGTTACAAACTCCACACCAAATAACATGTGTGTGTGCGGACCACAGCCACTGGTAGCATCTAATAATACTGAGGTGGAAAATTATTATACGTTTTGTTTCTGTGAGTCATTACCTAATAGTATATGAGGCTGAGCAAAGCACCGTAGTGCTTATATTGTACACAAATAGTATTTAAAGTGTTTAAACCAAACTGTGCCTGCAGTTTTTGACTTCCTTGTCCTCTGCAAAATATCTGGCACAAAACAAGACCAAATGTGTGTGTGTTGTGCATATTGTGCAACTATTGAAAAAGTTATGATCTCAGTAAATAGGTAGTTAGGCATGCTGGTCATGCCAGTAACAGCTATGCAAAGGATAGCTAGACAATAGCCCCTAACTGGACTGTGACAGGGTAATTACTGTGCGCACATAATAAAATTCTCTTTACATAGGTCACTCGGAAAGTGTAATTAAAAAAGCGTTATAGATTATTTTTATTGAAGCAATTAAACCAAAAAGCAAAAAGTAATTAAGTGTGGAGGTAATAATAGTGTTGGTCAACAGCATTTGTTTTGAGAGAGGGATTTGTCAGCTTCACCTCTCTAATGCAGCACAGACATCCTTTAATTTACACTCGACGATTTTATTATGTTAAACTGTTTTTTTTTTTTTACTGTCTAACAATTATGTTTATAATGCCAAAAACTGAGCAGGATTTAATGAAATCATTATCATGTGCGATAATTGTGAGTAAATGCTAGATTTGAATTATCGTCTTCCTCTATGTACTGAATTAATGAATCGTTACTATTCAAACTACTGGTTTATAATTATGTTAAATTGGCCGTCTTATCAGCAGTCAAAGACTTGGGATTATCAGCGTCTTGACTGTGTGGACTGTGCCAAATTCCTTGTGGATGTACGCCTGTTCCCTGCACAAAGAAAAAAGGAGAGATAATATTAGGAGGTTAAACTCCACAATTTTCTCTTAAAAGACATAAGGAGAGCCAGTGCACAAATGCGCTCCTGCTTTATGAGAGAAATCAGACAGACGGGTCTGTGGGGCATTAACATCCACTTGACTTTGAGTGCAGCCGATTTTACAAGCCAACACATACATGTAGCTGACACATCAACTGTGTTGATCTCTGCAATTGTGTCAGGTAAATGAATTCAGATGATATGTTAATGTGAAGGGGAAATATGTTGCCCTAGTTAGCATATGGGCCACTTGCATTTCAGAAACTTATTATCATTCAGCCTGCACATTTCTGAAAATCACAGTAATAATCTAATTGTCAGGTTGGGAAAAACTGCATCATTTCAGAAAGTAAGGTCAAAGACAATCAAAAAAAATCTACTGCACATGAATGAGGTTGTTAAAGGTGTTTCCTTAGTGTGCAGGTCAATGAGCAAGAAGAAGAAAGAAAGAACATGTGAATAGTAGAAAGAAAAAAACAGAATCAAACACATTTCAAATGAAAATGTCCACAGCTTCTTGTCCACAGTCACTGCATCTCACTGTAAACATCTGTCTGTGTCAGACAGGCAGCAAGGATGTGCTGGAGCTGAATTACATAGAAACTAAAAGCTTTATCCACAGGTACCTAATCAGCCACATATACCACTAGCTCAACTCCACGCCCCCCCGCCCACCACCATTATCACGTACAGCTACAACCCTGGTGTCACTTTTGTGTAAGAAAAAGGAGTGATAATAACCCGTCACACGTGTCCCCTTTTTATTGCTATATAAATACCCATGCAATCATTGCACACAGTGAAGGAAGTTTAATATGTCAGGGGAAAAAAAAGTGTGATGAATCAGATACAAGATCCAAGCAAAGGAACATGAAATCAAAGGTGCGCCGCTGATTTCACACGTCAGACTTCGGGCGCCGCGGTTGTGATTTGAGGTGAAACTTTGTGATTTCCTTTTGTTCCATCGCCTGTCATTGGGAATGCGAACAGCAGAGGGCAGCTTGAATACATAAATACCAAACTAGAAGGGTGCATCTCTCAGTCATCAAAGGCATGCACTCGTTTACATCTCTGGGCTCCCAGCACACACCGCTCAGCTCCTGTCTGACAGCCGGCTGGACCACAGAGAGCTGGGGACTGTGATCAGCATCAACCCTATCACAGGACCACACAGGGGACACAGTGGAGGAAGTGGGGAATAAAAGAATTGTGGAGTGACAGGTAATTGACCAACACCAGCCAAGTAGCAGGTAATGTTTTGAAAGCCCTGTGTCAATTTGTAAGTCACATAAAATCTCGAGCTCTCTCAGTCTGTTTCGTCTCTCTCTCTCCCTCGCCGCCTCGCTCTCTCCTGCAGGTTTCAAAGAGAGTTACAGCACCTCGCTGCTGCAGAACAAACCTCAAAGACAACACTCTATGCTGTTTTTATTGTTAAACCTGTGTTCTGCTATTGTCTGCCCTCCCTCCTGAGCTCCATCTCTCTCTCTCTCTCTCCCACTTTCTCCCCCTGCCTCTCTCTCTCTCTCTCACTGTGGCTCAAGATGAATCTGCCAGCGTGTGCCCATGCTCTTCATCACTGTCAGGTGCCCCATGGTGGTCCTCCTCCTCTTTCTCAAACTGGGCACCAACCGCTGGCTGGAATTATTCCTCACCTCCAAAACTCTCCCCACTGTTTCTAAATAAATGTGGCTGTAGTAACCGAGGAGTGTTGCTCATCCATCTTTACCGTGTGGTGTGTGGAGTGTGCAGTGTTTGCTGAACTAGACAGAGAGCCTAATAAGCCACACAGTGTAAAGATACGGAGTGTATAATGTCATGTATTAGATATCTGCCATTGGCTTAGAGTGACAGTTTGTTCTTTCATTCACATCCTTTAAAATCAGAGAATCTTCCACATTAGGCGTCACTTTTGTTGATTTAAATCATTTTTTTCCCACGCTGTAGCAGCTAATTTGCAGGTATTTGGCCCAGTAGAGTGAGACTCGTTAAGCAGACCTGATAGATAAGACTTTCACTTGACACAAGAATAACTGCTGATGTAAAGTTTGTAATTAAGGCGCAAACGGTAGCTGCACCATCTGTTGACAGGGTGGTGCCTGCAGTGTTTGTGAGTGTCACAATGGGTCTGCTAGGTGGGATGTTGGCGGTTAGTTTACAATGAAAGCATGCTAAAGACACAACGCTGTATGCTCCGGCTTAATGTTTAAGTACACCTTCACATGCTGCATCATGCTACTGCTGTTGAACAAGGTGTGTAGTGATTTCTCTCCTCTGCGTTGGCTATCAGCAGACAATTAAAGAGGATGCATTAATTTGTTTTTTCTTTGAGGTAATTAAGCTCTTCCGCATGAGTGATGTTGTCCCTATTGTCCCCTGCTTCACGCAAATGTGATTTTCACCCAATCCTTTGTTACATTTGCCTTTTAAGCACGTCCAGTTAAATGCTGAGAGAGAACCCACGCAACAGGAAGTTAAATAAAATTATTTTGCTTTCGGATAAAACTTAAAGAGCACAGAGGTTAAATGACTTAAATAGGGAAAGCACCTGCAATACAACTCGACTGGCAGTAAAATCAAATGACCTGGAATACTAGCCCTTTGGTTGATCTCTCATTGAGCACATCAGCCAGGATTCTTTCCCTTTTTCAGAGTGAATCTCATTCCTCAACACAAATATGCACTTATTAAGTTCCCCAAGTTCAATTTGAAATGGTTTTGTAATTAACAAGTAAGCCAAGCTTTAAAATGTCACATTTATTGTATTTTCATATCTCTGAAATTCAGTCCTGAAACAGAATGATGTGTGTTTTATAGCAGTTATGATAAGAGGCTTACACAGTCAAAATCTCAATATAGATCATTTGACAAACGTCTTTGGTGGCCACTCGTTAAATTGGTTTCACCCGCATATTTGGGCCTTATTTAAAAGATATCTTTGAATAATGGTAAGCAGTTTAGCTCCTCTGAAAAGAGGAGGGTGATGCAAATGAACTCCATTTCACTCTGTTTTGTTTAATCTATAACATTGTAGGTTTTCTGCAGTCTTTTCTCAGAGAGTTTATAGCTTCTATATTCTGGCGTAGATTAATACAGCTTAGGCATACCTATCTTGAATTTAAGTCAGTCTAATGCTCCTCATTGCATATCAAGGACACAAGAACATATTATCTGATCATTCCTTGCATTCATTACATTAATGAATCAAATATGAATAAGTGTTCCTCTTCAAAAAAAGAGTGCATTACCATAAACATTAATATTAATGTAATTATGTGGTGATGCTGGGCTAAAATATCTAATGACGTGTTTGCAAAAAAGAAAAGGAAACACCAGAAAACCAAAATTCTCTTGGTAATTGTTCCTCTAAATGCGCAATTTTAGAGACTACAGTTGCAACAACAATTGTGGAAAACTGATATTTTCTTTTGCTAAAGCAAAGCCTGTTCCACTAATCATAATTAACATTCCCACAATTTGCAGTCTGTCACTGAGTTGCAGGCAGGTAAGATCTAAAAGGCATTGTCTGCTCACTATGTTTCTGCTCCTCTCAGACACATCTGTTTGGAAAAACAATGTACATCTGCTGAAAATCATTGGATTAAAAGCAGCTGCATTTTGCTGTGTACATGGGAGTTTTGTTTTTTTTTGGCAAGCAACATAACACAAGTCTATGATGGAAAAATCTGAAATTTCTAGGGATTAAACAAATAAAATAATCATTATGTTTCATTGACATGGTGCTTCACATTGAAATGTGAAGATCACCCAGTGATCACACTGTGTATCATTGCTCTCCCCTTTTAAAAGAAAAGGAAATGCACAGTGCAGCTAATCCTCGTAAAAATAACAAGTTATGGCATACATCTCAACAATGTGCCCCAAATGTTCTGAAAAGCTGTTGTATGGTCACTTTTTTGGTAAATGCATCAACAAGCTGGTTGCATTTTACTCCGACTGAAACGTTGGCTGTCAACAGAGTTCCCATCAAAAGCAGCGGTACCATCCAGTGCCTAGAGCGTCTGGCTCTGTCCTCTTTTTCAGCCAGACCGGTCTCTGGCAGCTGCACGCATGCACACTGGCCGAGGTCAAAGCTGTCACTTCAGAGGGCACTGTCAAATCTCAGCCAGCGCTGGATGATGTGGGAGTGCTCCCTACAATCACCCAGATGTTTCCAATCAGCTGGGCTTCTCCTATCCTCCTCACCCGCTTGCGGCAGCGTCTGAATTTGGAGTGCCACCGTCAACCACTGGAAACATTTTATGAGAGTGAATGAGAAAATCTGATTAATTGAAACCATGCTGACATTTCCAATGATAATTTGCATCCTAACCCCCCACCCCCCCTTTACTCATCACCTTAACTCTTGGCACATTTCCATTCCTTTTGAAAAGAAGAAAAATAAATAAATAAAAGTACTGTGCAGATAATGAGCAGGTTTTGGAGCAAGTTCTGACTGTACCCTGTAACAGATTTTAAATTAGATATTTTGAAAGATGTTTAATTCTCTATTTGGTATATATAAAATATACTGACAATTCCAGGCTCATTCTAATTGCTTGGCTCAGTATGCCCGGTTGTGTGTGGCTGTGTGGGTGTGAGTGTGTTCACAAATTTGAAAACAACATTTTGGAAAGTGAGGACTTTTTTTGGCTGATTCTGACTTTCTGAGGGCTGTTTGAGGGATCAGGCTTGGTTTTAAGGGTTAGGTTAGAATAAGCTCTAGGTTAGGGTTAAGGTTAGGGTAAGGGGCTCTGGAGTGCATGATATCAGTGAGTGTCCTCACAAAGATAGAAGTACAAACATGTATGTGTGTGTGTCAGTGATAGTAACTTTAGCTTTCTTTGACTCTATTTTCCATCAGCATGACTGATAACTAATTAGCATGATTAATCCCATATTTATAACTGTGGTGTAGCACAGGTTTTAAATTGGTTTCTGGTAACATCTCCCACAATCTTGAAGTTCCATCTATCATCTCCCACCAGTTTGTGGGAGATGATACAATAATAGGTATACTGATATGACTTGCCTGTGTGTAAAACATGCTATACAATTACTATGATTTGACACTCTAGCAGGAAAAAAGTGTCTGTTGACAAGTTCTTCCCAGTGACCTTATCTGTTAGTCAAACAGAAACAGCAGCAGTACAAATCATTTATAATAGCAGCATAAAGAGACTGACAGGTGAGATTTAGACCACTTCACATCAGCCTTCACACCACACACGGGCAGACAAACTTCAAAGTATAAGCAAGCGCTGCATGCAATTTTGTTGGATTGTACAGGTGGTTAGAGAAGCGTAAATTTCTTTGTGCATGAAAATATTTTAACCTCATACAAAATAAGTAATGAAAAAGAATAAATAAAAAGCACCAAAAATACATCTTCACCTACAAAATGATGAAGGAGTAATTTCACTTTGAATTCTGCTTTGCTTTAATGTATTGTACCAAAATGTGTGCATGTACTCATGCAACAGCTTGACTTTACTTTGCTTTTTTTTCCACTTTTACCTTAAATGGCTGGTTGCATTTTACTGCTACTGAGACTCTGGCTATCAACAGAGCTCCCATCAAAAGCAGAAGCACCATTCAGTGAGTACCCGTCCTGGTGGTGCACAGTCCAAAATAAAGTAGCAATTATTAAAAAAAAAAAAAAAAGGGAGTCTAAGAAAAGCTGGAGCCTGGAAGTTTTATTCCAGCACAGGTGCAGCGGATGTTTTCTTGGTCTCTGTGTAAATGATCGAGCAGCCATGTACGTAGAGTATATTGTACTGTGCGCACTGTGCTTGATGGGACTTTGGAGTCAACAGGGTACAAACACAATGCACAGAGGGCAGCAGTTGGGAGGGTCAATAGGAGCCTAACAGCAACATTTTGCCCATAGGTCCCCTAAACAGGTTAATCCAGCCACGCTAGCATCAGAATTGTGCCATAGAAGGTCAACTTTCCTGCTAAATTTGATGGTCAGTGGCTCTGAAACAAATCTTAGAGATGATCCCATTTTTTAAACAATAGGAATTACAGCCCCACTAAAAGCACATGCATTAAATGTGATGGATGGCATTATTTAATTCTGGATACTTGTACCTCAAGGAGCAAAAATGAATCATCCTTGACTTCACAACGGAGTGAGACAAGGCGTGCCTCGACCATCTAATGCAAATTACCACAATTTAGAGTGTTGTATTCAGTGGGAGACCATTGCTAAATGGTCAGACAAGCTAGTCACAGATATTAAAATAAATTATGTCTAATTTGAATTTTAGTCACGCTACATTAACTAATAGAAAGTTATTAACATTTCAAAAGACAGAAAAAAGGCTTGTGCCTGCAAAATTAACAGTGGCTGGGCTGACCTGTAAGCCATGCAGTCTGATCACTGTAATGACAGCGTAATGGCATATTTACATTAAAATCTGGGCAGCTAATATGAGATTCAGAATGGGAGGCTCAGTCAAGGATTATTTAGTCTGGCCTGCTGGCCTCTTGCTGAATGTTTCTTTCTTAACTTCAATACAAAGCAGAAAGTTCTCATTTCATGACTATTTATGTGGCTGGTCTCTGTGGCTTGCGTTCCCTCTCACCACCCTAATGTTCTCTTTAGTTCCAACCTTTTATCTTTCATCTCCTCTCTCTTTTCCCTCCTTGGTCTTTAAAGGCAATTATCATTTCACTTCAGAAATGTCAGAATCCTATACTTCAGTTGTATCTTGAGGAGCCTCGTTGGGATGAATGGAATTCTTCACCGACAAAGATGAGTGGCTCCCTCCCACCACCCCTGAACCTTCTGATATTGCAGCCTTTTAAACAAGAGAAGATTTTCTTTGCATTTTAAATATTCCTAATTCATTTCTCCATACTTTGATATTCTCCAAGAAACTGCTGTGTTATTTCAAGATATAGGACGTGTGCACGGATGTGATAGGATCTCACTGGTGGAGAGGTGGTTTTAGGTTTCAGGTTTAATTGGTGTGAAAGCAGTGATGGAATGAAATTCTTGTAAGATAGAATACATTTTGCCCTGGAATTAGCCTATTTGTGTTTAAATGTATGGTTGAATATGTATCAACCAACTGTACCATATCACTAGGGTTGTTTTAGACACTCTACTTACAGTCCCAGAATACAGAGAATTGCAGCACATGCTTACTTATTGATTAGTGGAAGTAGCAATGGTTTAGTATTTTTCTGTGATAAATGACAAACATTTACTTGGATATCAAAATTGCTGATGAAAGCGATTAATTGACCGATTGATTGTTTCAACCCTAAATACCACTGTTATTACACATTACATCATCAACAACAAATAAAAAAAATACAAGCAAAATGGAATCTAATCTAATAATGTGGTGATGCACTACACTGCAGTGTCTCGAAAAACAATATCACACACGAGAAAAATAATAAATACTTATAAATGTCAATAACAGCGATAGAGAGACAATTGGTGTGTCAGGTCAAGCTAATTCACCCTCATGATTTAGGCCTCCACCATTAATTTCAGTGTTATGCTGGTGACCCACCTTATTTGGCATTCATAAGCAGAGTTATTAATAACTAATAAGTGGTTTATAACACATCATTACACATGGTATTGTGCTGCAAAGGCAAAATGCAGGAACTACATGTTCAACCAAAATTGAATTAGGTCTAAGCATCAAACTATGCAATAAAATTCTGTAACTTCAATGAAAACAGCTTTTTAAATTTGCGCTAACTACAAAACAGACTTTAAAACCAAGTCAAAATACAGCATCTGGCTGTGTTGTTACTGCATTCTGGCTTCCTGCCGCTGCCCAGAAAGCTAGCTAACCAGCTAAAGTAAGGCAAGTGAAAGCTAGCTTGTGCGATAGCTGTGGCTAGCTAAACCTTAAACTAACATTAGTCATTGATTTCTTAAAAAAAATATTCGTTACAATGAACTGTCATTTTGGTCATTTGGTTTGCGACAGTGTAACTAAAGAAATTCATGATGGAGAAGAGAAAAATAGCTAGCTAAACTCACTCTAAAGGTAGCTAGCTTAGTTGACCTCAGTGATGTTTCTTTTTTTTTTTTTTTAACTCTGATTTCATGTGATTTGGTGTTTAATCTACCTTTAAACCTCATAACTTAAGTGTATTAAATTGTAAATGATTGTAGGTCTATTATCAATCGTAGGCCTACTTGAACAGAGTACTTAGCCAAACACATAAACCCTTGATTCTTCGGATAGGCTAATATTCAAAGTTAAATTATTTTTCTGAAACAAACAAGTTCAAATGGATAACATAGGTGACATAACATATTTTGTGTGTAGATACTAAAGTTTCAAAAGGCAGAGTATAGTATCTGCATTTTTTAGTTATTGTGTGGTTAAACTGGCCTAAAAAGACATAAAACAAACATTAAAACCTTTTTCCAAATTTGCTTCTCTAATTAGCCTACTGCTCTCTGCCTTTGTAGGGAGCCCTCTCCTAGAAATTAGGTTTATACACAACTAATTAGCAGCAGCAAATGCATTTCGATGGACACGTAATGCCACCTGAATTACGTTTTGTATCAACATAATGAGGAAATGGGAACTGAGGAAACTGACAATTTAGTTCATTTACTTTCTAACAAAGTAGGCAATCTTGCAATTCACTATCCACACATAGTGACCACAGCATTACTCAGCTTTTTTTACATTTGTATTTTGGCACTGACGGCACTTGGTTAATGTTAGGGTAAGATCATGGTCTGTTTAATGCACACAAAAATCAGCTGCAATCACGATCTTTCTCCAGCCGTAACCAAAGTGCTTTTGTTGCATAAACCTATAACCGCAGCCTGGACGTGACACATTGTACATTATTACAGTTCAGTTTTATTACATTATCATAACAGTCTATGAAGTTACACCACTACAAATACATACTTTTCTTGAAGCTATTATAGTGTATTATAACCATTTATTAATCATTATTTGGTAATTTTCACTGCTTATTAATACCAAATACTGTGTGTTAAAACAAAGTGTGACCATGAAGTCTTTAAAGGTGCTTTGGCTTGGCTGTCCTCACTTTACCTTATGATGAATAATTCCAAGTGCCTTTTAGAAACAAATCTATTATTGCCACATGCACTCTGCATGACTGCTGGCTGTGAGTATTGGACTCTGACATCCTGCAGGTGGGAGGAGGTGAAATGTTTTTAAAAATGCAAAATGACATCTAATGTTTAGCGTTGCTGCTTGTTTCCCAGACCCGGGGTGGACCTGACCATCTGCTCCCCTGGTCAGATGGAGCTATGCTGTTGGCAGTGCTCAGAGCCGTTCCATTGGCCTCCATCTCAAAGGACACCCAGTATTATCAGATTTCTCATCCATAGAAAAACTGAGACAGTGGCGCTATAAGAATAACAATATGCTTAGAAAAAAGAAGGGGGTGGAGTGGGAGTGGAAGATAAAATGAGTGGAAAGGAGGGAGTGGGACAACAATAACAACAAGTTGTCTTCCTAGCAGCCAGATACTGTCACATTAGGGATGGAATCACTTCAGAAACGTGGAGAATTAATATCCTAATGAAGCTTCGAGTGGCCATTAGGTGTGTGTAATGTGGCTCCAGGGGGCTGGGATAGATGTCCAGCAGCTTTAGGCCCTTATTTGCGCGCAGTCACCTCAGCGGTTGCTTTTATTAGGGTAACATTAGAGGAAAAGTGAAGATGCCACAGAAAGATAGCGTTTTATTACTCTGGTTCCCAGGGAGCCATGCTCTACCTGTCACAGGCACACAAAGCATGCTGTTTTAGTTCGTTTTACAGCTAAATATCTCTGTTACAAATATCTCTGTCTGTGGAACAACATTTGGGCAATTATCACCAAAGTGTTCCAGCGTTGTCTGGAGATGAGTTATTTTGTACAATGTTTCAAACTGTGTGAAAGGCTTTCTGTGCAGACAGCCGTGAATATAAATTTCATTCGCATTTTTCATTCACATTAATATACTCCATTTCTCTCTTTTTCCCACATCCCCCCCTCTCTCTCTTTTTCTTTTGACAGGACTATTGCATGCCTCTGCTTTTTATCTCCTTACATTTTCGGGGAATGAATTGCTCTCCACTGTCACTGGGCTCTGGCCAAGAATTCATTTTTAGCAGGTCAAATGTTTCAGAATGTCATCTTTGACAGGAACCAACCAGCACGATGAACACAAGGAAAGACACGGCCTGCTGATTTTTTTTTTTTTTTTTTTGTTCGATCACTGCATACACTTAAAGCATGGTAACCATGCAGTACACAAAGCGGAGGCACAAGCACAGGAGTGTCTGTGCAGGAATCAATATTGAATTAAAACACTCCCCACTCATGAATAAAAAAAAATAGAAAAAAGCAAAAATGAAAAATGGTAAGGGGGCTATTGGAGCTGCAGGACTCTACAGTCAGCTAATGAAGGTTATGTTGCATGGCAGAATTCAGTAATTGCAACGCACAAGTGAGGTATTAGACAGGATGTAGCTAATGGAAAACAATCACATTTAACATGGCTCCTTGGTTCTAGCTGCTCAATAAGTGAGCAGCAGGCTGGCTCACAGCAAACAGGAGGCGAGGCGGGGGGGGGGTTCACGCGGCACGGGGTTTTAATGTGATCGGACTATAACAGACAATCTATTTACAGTGTGCTCTGGGGAGCTAATAAACAAATGTTGAGTAATTTCAGCCAGCAGTAATTACCCTTGCAGCTGACAAGGAGAGTGTGATACTCTCTCCTTCACCTCCGGCTCGGTCCAGGAGGTGTGGGCTCTTCGGAGTGGTCCTCCTCTGCTCGTATAGATGTGGCTGCCGGCCAGCAGTCAACCGCACAGGATCATTTACAGTACACTGCTTCTCTCTGTGCACCAGGGTGTCAGATTCTACACCATTGTTCTGTTTTGCTTTGGCAATAGCCGGGCACAAATGAGCACGATAAAACTGGTGTATAGCGATTCGTAGTAGATGTGCAGATTTGAACTTACACATGCACGAGTTAACATAGTTTCTATATAACCCAGTTGCACAGAAACTCAAGCAGCAGGTTACCATCTAGAGTGGTAATTAACATTTGTACATGATTTCAGTGAGACTCCCCACTTCCTTTAGCGACTTGCTATTGCACTCTCACCCTTTTTATAAATCAGTGAAGGGAGAGAACAAATATTAAGTTTAGGAAGCAAACAAATTACTTTGCAGGTTAGACGGGCGAGAAGGCCAAAGGCATCTTTATCCAGGGAGCTCAGTCTTGATCCTTCAGTTACGGTGAAATAGATTTTTATGCAAATATGTCTCTATCGATCGCTGTGCCTTTCCTTTGATGGAACAGGATGGAGAAAACTGCACGTAATTAGATAGAGATAATCATTACAGAATAATCATTAATGGAACATCAGCGTAGAAAAGACAATCTATTGCATGCAACAGTTTCTAATACTATTTATAATGCTATTGTCCGTTGTTTCAGTATACTGTCACGCAGATTATATTTATGATCATTTTTCTGTGACAATGTGCTTACAGGGTTTTGTGCCGTAAGCAGCTTGTGCCAAACAGCGATATTTTCTGTTGCAGATCATGCCTACAGTGGATTAGCCTTAGTCCCCTCTGTCATTCTGACCAGTATGGTGCAAACAATGCCACATATCAGATCCCTGCGTTCTCTCCAGAATAACAAGGAGGGAGTGGAGCAATGACGTGAGGGGTCCAGTCTGAGGGGCTGACAGACGGATAGTGAGGCAGCCGGTCCCTTATCCTCAGACAGGCAGATGTCCCCTCTCCCTGCGTGGCCGGCTGCTGACCAGGGGAGAGCCAGGCGGCTGCTGAAATGAAGAAACTTGAGAGCTCCTCGGGGGGTGAGCTGGTCATTTGATGTCCAGCACAAGAGCAGGGTGTGATGCTGAATGAGCTGAGGGAGAGAGGCAGCCTCTGCAGTCTGTTACAAAGGCCTGGCCTGATGGGTAGGGACAGAGGGGAAAATACTGAGCACAGACAGACCATTACTATATTTCATCTGTTTTGTCAGAGAGGAAATGGTTAGTGAAGCACATGTTGGAATTTGGTGTGAAGCAAACATGGGGGCGTTTTTTTTTTTTTTTTTAAACCACATGAATCTGTTCACAAAACCAATAAAGTCATATCCAGGGCAGTATGTGTCAAAATTATCATTATCATCTATCAGCCTTTAAGCTTTTTGCTTTAGAACTTCTTATATTATCAGCTTTGTGATGGCCAAAACTGTCCATAATAACACATTGGACAATGGGGGAGTGATACTGACACAATCTACAACTGAAGTCCCATTGAAATATGTGAAGTACAGTCACAATGGAGCCATGGCATCTTTCTTACCTGGCCTAGGTTCAGTCTTGCAGGCAGTGGAGAGCCCTTTGAAGGCTACAGAGAGGCTGAGATGAGAGGAAGCCCTGCCTGCAGAGGGATCAACCATGTCGAAGTGCCAGCACCACAGTGCTGTAATTAATCGCCAGCAATGGCAGCCGTAGTCCTGCAGCCCTGCTCAACTTCTCCCTCACGACAAAACCTTGCGGTCAGGAGACGTTAGGCAACATTAACTGCTCGTACTATTTCCATTTTCTGAAAGGGAGGGGTCGTGTGGGTGTGTGTTGGGGGGGGGGGGGTGGGGGGGGGGGGGTAGGAGGTGTCCCGGGGTAGGTCTGTAGATATAGGACTACCGTGGGGGCTCAGGCGGGGAGAGCGACGGTGCATAAGCCATGGCTGTGTACCTTTCATCTTGGAGGAGATTTGGAGAGGTTTCAGACCACAGAGACTTCTTAATTCTCACTAATTCATTTGCGTTCCAGATTCACTGGGCCTGGGATAACCTGAGAATGATAATGAACTCGCAAGGGGAGTGCATGGTCCCTTGCCTTTGAATGTGCTCAGAATAGATTCAGATAATCTTTCCTTGTGAATCTTTCTGGAGGAGAAGAATCCTATTAAGAGTGATTGCTTGTCATGAGATGTCCTCCAAGTTGGGGAGGTATAACTTGTGGACACACATACCCTGCCGTCCGAGGACGTA
Source organism: Chelmon rostratus (assembly GCF_017976325.1). Taxonomy (NCBI): domain Eukaryota; kingdom Metazoa; phylum Chordata; class Actinopteri; order Chaetodontiformes; family Chaetodontidae; genus Chelmon; species Chelmon rostratus. The sequence continues at coordinate 13,833,578 of NC_055670.1, read as the reverse complement.
ACCCGAACACAGTGGTTCTCTCAAAACGCACAAAAATGCAATATGGATGCATCCACAAAAAAATAGATACGTGCAACATTTCGATTTCAAAATCATACTTTATAATGAATATTTATTTGCGAGCTGCATGAATCCTCAATCAATAAACTCTTCCCACCAGCTTATATAAAAAAAGTTTTTTTCTTCTTGGAAATCAAGCATCATCCAAACAATATATTATCATTACAAATGAGGGAGCAGGCTATTTACATTTATGGATTGAAATGCCACATTTTCAATACCATGCACAAGCAAGTAGACCTACATGTTTACATCCTAAAGGCAAGCAATGCTTACTGTCCAAAACTTATTAGCATTATTGTTTTTGTTTTTTTTTTACTTTTTGGCCCCATTCAGCATTGAGAGATGTTTACAGTCACAGTTGTTTTAATGTTTGAATAAAACATCTTTTAAAAATAAGACACATTCTCGCAAATGCACTCTTGACATCCGCAAGCAAACCGTGTTTGTCCTTTACCGTCAGATCATGCCTGAAATTTGAACTGAAAGAATTTTCCATATGCTTCTTTATAGCAGGCTGACAATGAATAGAGAGATTTTGAAGAGATTTAGAGGTCTGTGGAGTTCTAAGGGATAGATTGCAAACTCTTGTGAGAAAAGGCAGGGAAAGCTGCCTCACTTCAGGGCTGGTCTCATCTTTGGTCAAACAGAAGTGAGCTTAATTTGTGGGTCTGCCTGGGGAATTTCAAAGGAAAAAAGCTTTGAGTGACGCCAAGCTTGAGCTCCCTGATGTTAGTGAGATGAATGAAAGCAGGGTCTATAGGCTACAGGCCTTCTCACACTCCCACATTAACAGAGGTCTTTCAAGTTCTCATCAGGATAATTGTATAGGATGCAGTAAAATACAAGACAGTGTTTTAGAGGATCCAGGCAGCACTTGATACCAGTCTGATTAAGACACGTTCACTTGTGTGATTATCTGGACACATTTTAAGGTAATTAAAAAATAATAACACACACATGTTTGCGATCCCTGGTGTATAATAATTAGTGGTTATAATGATACAGGATAATAATAAACTTTATTAATACAGCACTTTTCAAAGCATAGTAACAAAATGCTTTATGAGGATTAAAACATTTCAGGACTCAGCCAAATAAAACCAGACACTTTACATGATACAAAATAAACAGCAATAAAATACCCAAATATAAAGATAAGAACAAATTAAAGACGGATTAAAAACTCACTTTAAACTATAACAAGGTCTACATCTCTAACATGATTTGACTGCAAATATATTGCCCAACACAGTAACCCTTTAATATAAGTGCCTTCATTTACCATTTGAAATAGTATAAAGACATTTAATAGATGGTTTATAACACACTATAGTGCAGCTGTAAATAGATATACTGATACAAAGTGTTTAGAAATATACAGTTATGTGTCATGAATTGTAATATCTGTGTTTTACTTCATTGTCATTTAATCGGTTTATACACAAGCTTCCACTTGAACATGCCCGCAGTAGACATAATAGTTGCTTACAAATACAAATAAACACTATATCTCACGTTATACTATATCACAGCATATCATAAACTATTTTCTGCATGAAACTGTTGCCCCATTCATTCTAATTCATACTAATTAGAATTAAACTTGCCCAGAGAAATTAAAATATGGCAGTACAGTACTAAGCTTCAATATCTAGTGGACAGAATAAAGGACACTAATTTCCTGGTTCCTATTGCATAAAATACAAGAATTCATTCTCTGCCTCTTGATGTTTTTCAACAGAAGACTTACTGTGCTATTGTAAGGAACTGGCTGGCCTTGATAGAATGACCTAACATTTTGACAGGACAAAATATAAAGCTGCTCTTTATTCTGTGGACAATTCACCAGATGCAGGCATGGGAATGGCTTTAATCAATAGAAATGTGGGTGTACTGCATGATTTATTCCATGCCTTGCTTTATGTACAAAGAAATCTCAGACATTGCTTGGAGTGAAGGCAATAATGGGACCCACTCAATTTTCCCTGAAAGCCTGTGTTGTGATGGTTGTTGCAGCGAGTATTTACAAGTGCTATCTGATCAGCCTCAGAGGCTTCCCAACGAGACAGATGATTAGGTGCGGCAAACGAGCCTCATCACCAGCTAAAATTGATGACTCAATGCTGGATGACAGACAACTCTATTTGTATCAAGATAAGGCGCTGACAGTTGTGTATCAATCAAAATTGAGTTATTATTGAGCATAAAGGAAGGCATTTGTAATATCATTAAATCCAGATATGCCTCCCTTCACATCTGGCAGGCAGCCATGCGTGTGAAGGGGGGAGGGGGTTGGGGGACAGAAAGAGAGAGAGAGGCAAAGCAAAAAAAAAAAAAAGAAAAGAAAAAACACTTGGGGCAATCATTCCTGGCAGTGTGCTGGCAGCTGCTTTGTTTTTTGTAATTTCAATATGTTTCTCTGTACCTTGAGCTCGGGTGCAATAACAGCTTACAGATTGCTTATGTCATCAAATTTTGACAAACTTCTCAATATATTTTGACCTTCATCTTTAGCCATCTGCTTTCTACTCTCCTTATCTCCCCCTCAGTTTCTACCCTATTTCCGTATCCTAAATAGTTTGTGTTTGAAAGCTAGTATTAAATTACTTTTGACAAGAGCACTTCATAGTCAATAGTTTTGGCCAGACTTTTTAGCCAGTGTTTATCTTAAATGCAATAAAAACTTCTTTTTGTCTGAGCTGGGTCAGCCAAAACAAGCTGTAAACACTGAAATGTTGCCACTTTTTAAGAAATGGCTAACATTTTAGCATTTAAATAGGCCTATTTACACATCCAGCAGATGGAGAAATATATTAGCATTCATTTTGTGTCGTGTTTCGAGTCACCTGACGAACATCCTGTAATATTTACTCTCCTTTTAGCTCTGTTTTTGGTCTCTACCAATAGTTAAGTCGGAAAACCAAAAAATGAGCTGAAAGACCTGCGAAAGCTGGTGATAATTCTTCATGAGTTTATTTCTATGAGCAACCTTCACACATAAGTAGCCATGTAATCCATTGTTAACATAAAAATATTGATTATAGCAGCTTTAATAGCATCCCTGTGAGATCCCCTTTCAGGGTGTCAGTCAAATCAATCACTTCTCAGCATCTGTCCTCTTGTGAGCTGCTGATGTATTATGTTAATCATGTGTATTCTACTTGGTCGTGCTATTCTGATATGAGAAAACTATCCTACAGGTCAAAAGCATAATAGAGACCTCTTAAATAGTCTACTGACAACGTGGCATTAAGAAGTATCTTGTTCCATGAGCCGGTGATCAGAGTAAACAACACGTTGCGTATAATATAGTCCCTCCACAGTTTGACATTTCCCTCTGATTTTCATATCTTTGCCTGAAATGACAGTCTATGTAACATGTGGAGGCCTTAAAAATGCCATGGCTGATATGAAATCAATTTGCATTTCCCCAGTGCCTGGATAACATGGCCTGTCAAAGGACCCTGCAGATCTGCTGGAGATAATGACGTTATAGAGGGCGGCTTGCACAGTGGAAAGGATGAAATTGAAAGAGTGACGTTCAGTGTTTCCCATGATTGCCCTGACTGGAGGATGTGCGACTATCGGACATGCACTCCTCAGTCTTTGCTCCCCATTAGCTCCACTTGTTCCCAGACAGAGGTTACGACAGACTAAAGAGATCCACCAATCCAACCAGTCAAAGCCTCCTTGTGTCAGTGATGGTATTTCAACAGTATTAACTTTCCAGTAAAGAAATGTAAAACTGTAATAAAGCTCATTAATTCCACCCTGTTGGTCACTGTGTTGAAGGTTTGTGACCTGCAGTACATACTGTAAAGACTCTAATTATTACAAATAATTAGGGATTTCATAATAGTAAAAAAGATGTTGAGAAAAAAAATACAATCAGACTTTTAGTTCATTTTCAATTATGCCTTAATTTCCAATTCATTAATATACAGATTGACTGTTTGGCAGCTAAAGAGAATTTACATCAATTACAATGTTTTATTGTTACTTAATGGTGCAATGTGCAAGATATGGCCAGAACCTTATCAACAGAAGGTGAAGAAGTGACTGATGTTTTGGCAAAAACGTTATGTCCGTGCATTGTATTGTAGAGATATCTACTGAAGTTAGCATGCTAACCCACTGGCCCTGGCACATCCTGTCTTGTAGTACCACCTTGTACCTCAAGAGGCGATAGTCAAGTAATAAAGCCCACTGTAGTTGTCTGATGCCCGACCTTCCTCTCGCATCTGTCCCAGCCTGTCATGCCTTCATCGTCCCCGGTGTTAGCGGCCTGGTCCGAGCTCCTGTAAGTCACATCAGCACTCTAATCCCTATTGTCAAACTGGCCTCCGTTGGCTTTGTTCGGTCCTGGTCTGCCTGTGGTCACTGGGAGGCTGCAACAAGCTCTCGGTCGACACAGACTCCAGTCAGCTAATGGAGCCGCTAGCTAACTGAGCTAACTAGCTAACAGCAGCTAGTTGCTATAGCCAAAGATAGCTACAGCAAAGAGTGTAATGAGCGGTGATATGCTGCCCCCTATTTGTTTGGAGTGACCTTTGGCAGGCGGCCATATCTTACACATTATACCTTTAATGGATAAAAAAAGAGAAAGAAGAAGAAGAAAAATGACTTTCTAGTGCAGCAGTAATGTGTGTGATCCCATCATTATATTTTTCAAAGAAGACCACACAGGAATGGTAACTACACGCCACTTTGGCCACTTTGCGAAAATGTGAAAAGGAATTATCTGAATCGCGGAGATCACACATACAAGTGTGCTGCATTTGTAAAGCCATATTACGGCGCAAAACCCAGAATTTGTTCTAAACATAGGAAGAGGATAGCTGACGGCGCTGACCTGAGAACATTTAGACGTGATCGCACTGGTGCTAGAGGCCGGCTTGTTATGGAGCTCAGCGTACGCTGGGAGAGAGGGACATCGCACTAACATACGCTGCTGCTAACTGCAGGTGATTCCAGCAGAGGCTTTCCTCACTTTGCCTGTTTCAGGCTGTTGAATGTGAAAAATGTTGACCTCTACACACCGAGTCAAGCGGCGTGCTCTCTCTGTGACGGTTGAGAAAGAAACCTGTGAATGTTTCTGCAGATGTCTGTTAAATTGTGGTGGGCAGTAATGACTAAACTGGAGGCCAAAGCCATCAGATGTTTCTTATTTTCCTCTCTTACCCACACACAGAACCTTTTAACATATGTATGTAGCCAAATGTGAAAATCACCACCAATGTTTTCTCAACAATGGAAAACTATAAGGAAAATGAAAATAAATACACAAAAACTGAAAATTAAAGGACTAATTTGCAGAATAAATTCTGGAGGACAAACCTGCAACTCAAAATCAATCAGCGGTGGAACGTAGCTAAGTACTTCTCTCTGTTCTTCACAATTTTGAGGTACTTTGCTTGAGTATTGTAGTTTAATGCTTCTTTACACTTCCACTCCACAACAGTTATGAGGAAAAATGTGCACTTTTTTCTCCACTACAGTTACTTTGCAGATGATTTACATGTATATGATCAGTCTATAAAATATCAAAATATTAAGCATTGCTATATGTAAAGTACCCAACAGTACATAAAGTTTGCTCCACTTTGACACAGTTAAAATGCTGCTCACATGGTAATTAATCAGTAATAATATTCCAGTAACATATGTATGAATAGTAGAACAGCCATCGCCGGTGCACGTTGCATGAGCACTTTTGCCGATAGCACTTCTCTGCTTTTACTGAAGTCAAATAGAAAATGCAGGTGCTTAACTTGTAATGGAGTATCTTTACAGTATTTCTACTTTTACTAAGCAAGTAAGTAAAATATCTGAAGACTTCTTCCATCACGCAAATCAATACTGTACGTCGCATATACATACAAATGTGTAATAGTGCCATGCGTTATGAAGACACTTTCACCATTAACAGCTGTAAAAATATTTATCTTGAGGCATGAAATGATGTCACTGGGACGGGATGGCGGTCTACACTAAGCTGTAGTTCAGATGTAGATGTCAGGTCTTTAGCACAGAGTCAGAGTCACTGCAGTCACACTTTATGAATGTCTGAAACGGCCTTGGAGTATTTTCAAGTGCTGGTTGAAAATATGTGCGAGACAAAACCGCTAAATAACAGAAAATCTTTAAAGCCATATTTTCTCACTCTAATTATTTGTGCAGCTCTCGAGACGTTAAAATGGTGACAGGAAGGTTGTCTAATTCCATCTGACAGCCAATTCTGGACGGCTGTAAAAGTAAATATTTAGGTTGGTTAGAAGTTTTTGCAGAAAAACAGAAAATAACTCTTAAGACATTCACACACTCTAATTATATTCATAGGTCATGGTTTGACTTGCGAATAGATTTTGTCTTGCTTTCCATACATCTCATTATTTTTTCAAATCATGATAAAATTGCTTTGAATGCCTGGGGATTAACAAGGTCATATCATAAGTATCTAAGAGTATATGGCAGGAACGATGCAGAGGGATTAGTAAAGTACAAAATGTGCTGTTTCCCATGTTATTACAATAAATAAACACAGTCCACTCTGCTCACTCGAGTGCTCCACTGGGTCTAATGTCCATCTTCTGTAAGCCATATGCTGGCGTACACCGGAATGTCCCGTGTATAATAAAGAGTATACTTACAATATATGAAGGAGACGGGCTGATAATGAGACATCCCGACTCTAATCAACCATAAAAGTCTGAGGAGGAGCAGAAATGTGTCTGCTGCACCAATAACAATTTTCAGTTAATAAAAAAAATTATTTTATCCAGTCTCTTAGGACGGGGCCTTCCCTCACATGGTGCGAACAAACCTTTACGCCCTGTAGCTCGGCGAGTGTGTGTGCGAGACACACACTCGCACGCGCACGGCAGGGAATTATACTTGTCTGTATGGTTTGTTAGCACTCAAGAGATAAAACTTTACATGTTGCTCCCAATTAGCACAGCAGTGACCGTGCACTGTCTCCTGTGCTCAGCTTCCCTTCTGAAGAGGGGCTATTTATGTGAAGGCTCATGAGAATGTGAGAATTGAGGCGAGAGAGAGGAGATATGGACTGTGTGAGATAGAGTGTGTGTGTGTGTGTTGTGAGGGAGAGAGGGTGAGAGAGAGAGGGAGTGAAAGAAAGAGATAGAGAGAAAGGGAGAATTGAAATGGCTTAAGCATCCATTTTGAGTGGAGAGACAGGTCCTATTAACATTTAACAGCATTTTTGCAACTCGGTGCCGAGGTTATGATGCAAATGAGGAGGAATTAAAACTGGCCAGAGGTTTGTCATTGATGGATTGCAGTCTGGCAGTGCTCACACTTCCTAGTGTCCATCAGAAGCGATTACTGTGTAATTAAACCTTATTTCTGGACTCTCTAGTGCATAATTACTTTGTGAATGTAACCATCATCTAAATGCTACAAAAATGCTTTACCATTTAGTCCAGCAGTCACTTCCATGGGCTTGTGTCAGATATAGCCATCAGACAGAGCAAAAGAACTGTCACTTTTAATAAGAGGAAAAAAAAATAAATGAAACAGTATGCTTATTACAGAAAAATTAGGCTTTCAAGAGTCCTTTCTGTTATTTGCATAATTTATCCCCCACCCCAGCCCCCACATATACACACACCGCAAGCTTTAGGCAATTTCCCTCACATTTAAATAGATTGCACATTTAAGGCTACTTAAGGAAAATTATCACTTTGCATATTTTAATTGTTATGAAGGAAGTGATTTGAGAGAGGTCTGTGGCTCATCCTCTTGAGCCATGTGGTTGCGAAGCTGTCTGATTCGTCTGCTCAGCGCTGCAGCTCCACAGATAACCTCCGAGTTCACACACATCCACTCCAGTTTCATCAGAATGCAAATGAAGCACAGAACACTGGGACAAGTGGATCTTTGATATTTACAAAATAGCCACTAATAACTTGAGTGTAATTTGTTTGACTCAACTTTATTTTTCTCTTATCAGTCCAGATTTTTTTCTTCTTTTTTTTGTCCTGGTCAAATGGCTCTTGTTTAAGAATTCTCTGCAAAGAAACAAAGGGCGTGTTTGCCGCTAGAATTTCAGAGACAGCAGGACGGAGAAGGGATGTATGTGTGATTGAAGGGGTGTGTGTGTGTGTGTGTGTGTGTGTGTGTGTGTGTGTGTGTATGTATATAGATATATGTTTATCTATCTATATACATGTGTATCTAGCTCTCTCCGTTAACAGACATGCTGCTGTGGCACAAGCCCAAGAGAGACACTGTGAGGTGGTAAACATGAAAACAAAGCATGTGCATGCATATGCAGTCAGGTGTTTTGATGGGTCCATCCAACAACAAACATCAGTCACATTTAACAGTGTGAAAGGGACAACCTGCTAAAGGAGCCTGAAGCCGGGCTGCAGAGACTCAGTTCAAAGCGTCGCTGACAGTTTCACTTTGTAGTGGCGACATTGTATCATGGAGAATGAACTGAGCTGTTATTACACTCATATGAACTGTTTTGATACTTACCTCCTTGCGTTTAACATGAGTAAATAATGAACACATGAACATGCAAAGCTGCAGTTAATTTAGTGGTGCTTGAACTTAATTAATAGAATGCAACATGTTTAAACCGAGGCAGACTTTATTTCTTTTGCTCTGTTATTTAACATGAGACCATTCTGAATGTGGCCACGCCTGCACTGGAGGAGTAGGATTGTCTCTTTCTAACATTTAACAAGTTTTTTTTTTTACCCCTTCAGAGATGAAATGTCTACAATTAACTTGACTGAATTCCTCCTGTTTTCTAGTTGAGGTAATCTGTCAGGCAATGTTCCTCATCATAATAGAGATGCTGAATAAGACTAGTGAACAATTCCATCCTCCAAGGACAGTTCTCCATGGGAGACTGCAATGTTTGAAGTGTTAGTGTTCTCGCCTTGACAAGCTTATCAATGCTTGTGAGAGACAGTATTCAGACACTGACAGGCACTGATAATATGAAATTACCTTTTTTCACACCCCTTAGTCTTTGCAAATTAGTTAATTTTACTCCACATCGTGTACAACAAGTCTTTATTTAGAAAGGCTCTATGGAAATGAAAACAGGTTTTATTTACAATTTTCAGTGCAAAGTATGGATGTTTCCCCAAATGATTTGGCATAGATGACATAATACAGGTACAAAATGTCTGTGATGGTTTTTCTGTCTTTTTCACCCTGTGTTTGGAATGATGAAATAGCAGATATATGTTAGATCTGAAGATAAACTGCATTCACAGCTGATATTGATGTACTCACATGTTAAAAAAAGAGAATTATCAACACTGACACAATTCACTGTGTCTTTTCTCATTTATGTTAATTGCACAGAAACTTCCCACGCATATAACACCTACTACTTAATGGTGCCATGAAAGAGGAATTTTAAGCATGGCTGTTTATCTTCTAATAAAAAAAACAGCCAGTATGGATTCATAAATGATATGGATCATGAGAGGTGTATCGGTGGGAGGAGTGCAATAAAAAGTAAGCCTTAAAAATCAGCCTTCGTAAACTGTGGCAAACTGAATTACTTTCACCATAACACAAGTGAAACAAAGAAATTGTGATTTAAGTTGTCATGGATTGAACATTGTCTTCCACAAGAAAACGGCTTGAAACGGAAACAGCACAGGCTTAAATCAATCACACCATTGCAAATTTAATCAAGTAAAGGTACAAAATGCATCCAGTTTTCAGGAAAAAAAGAAAACATCTTTATTCAATATTTCAGTAACCTTTATGTACCTTGAAATTAAAATACATTTAAACTGACTGTACTGTAAGTATGGCAATACATACACACATATAAACATGTATGTGGTGCATTTTTCGTATGTATGCTGTATATCATTAGCAAATGTACAATACGTACAGCTATGTGCAAGTTTATTCTCTGTACATGTATATGAAAAGTAAAAACTCAGATTTTTCATATCTTAATGTTATCCCTCATACTTGCATGTAGAATTGCAAGTGCACATACATACACACTGACATGCGCACTACAACAATTAACAAAGGATTAAAAGCAATTTGTTACTGTACTTTTTAGGAAATGAATTTGCATTGGCGACCTTGTAGAAGACCTACACAGCCCACAAGAACTCAACAGAAACATGGTATTGTAAATAAACCGTACGTCAGTGTGTGCGGGTTAACTTCATCTTTGCCCTCAAGGTGCCTTTTTTTTTTTCTGTGACTTGTACTTGACAGTGTGAAGACAGTCTTTATGAGGTAGACTGCTCAGATTCAAGGGCAAGCTTTTGTTTATTTATTTATTTTTTTGTTCTTTTTTGTTGTCATTGTTTTAACTTTTTTATCCACAAATGCATGACATTCAAAATGACAGGACATAAGTACTACATGTACAATATGTAGCAATGAGGTAGAAATGGTTATAAAAGAAGAAGCCAGACTACAAAACGACATAAGGATGGAATCAAGATCTTAAGCAGTTCTCAACAAAATGTAATTACAGAAACACTGGCAGATTTGAGAAAAAAAGAAAAAAAGGTGATTCAAGTGACTGAGTTGGCATCACTGTGAGACTCGATGTGCTTATCATAGGTTCTGCTCAAGTGCTGTTTGTGTCTGTTGGACCTTTCATCGCATCACCCTCGACAATGAATGACTATTTTTAATAATAACATCTATAGCATGTGAATACACACCCTATCTGAATAAATGTGGAATTGTTTTCCTCATATCAGAGCTTGCTGTAAGCCTTTTTACTGACCGGCTGTGATGAAAATGAAAAGCAAATGTAACTTCGCATCCACGTGCCTCGTGTTCCACTGTGCTCTGCTGCACTGTTCGGGAGACTAATTTTTAAAAAAGCAAAAGCGTGACAAGATCGGTTGTTGTCGGACTGATTACAAGTACTACTTAATTTGAGTGGAACGTTTCCCCTTTTTAACATACATCTCTCTGCTAGTTCATGAACAGTCAACCTCTTAAACTCATGAAATCTGCACTTGTTAACGGCACTTTGGGCTTCTTAGTGCCTTCTTGTCAAAAACCCTGCAATGAGAAAAATTATTTGTTAGCAATCATGGACACAGAAACAATTATATTCCAGTGTGACAATACACTGTGTGGTATGTGACATTTTCTGCTAATACTCATGTCGCATTTTTTTTTTTGGAAAGATAAACAAATCAGCCATGTTTCTCCTTGTACTCCAGGCAGAGGTGAGTGACTGTTCATAAACTCAGACAGGATAACACTGAAAAGCTACAGATGCTTCATGCTCCATGCTGTGATACAGTAGCGGTGAGAGTGCCACATCTTACACTGGTGCATTAAAAGTCACAAATTGTTAAAACAAATCATTATACTGAAAAGAAAGCTGTTTGACTTTGGCATCAAGGGAAATTTCAACCAATAAACACGTCAAAGTGTAATAATAAATGGCACAATATTAAAGGGGAGATCTGCAATTGTTTAAGATCTCTGCTCATTTTCTGAACCTCTCCAGTTTAAGCAGCAGTTTAAAATGTATTTTCCATTAATAATCTGTTATCACTGTGTTACTGTTTGTGGTGGTCCACCATGGGAAAAAGTGACCCAGTCAATTCTGAAAAGTCATTTGAAGTTAAAATCAAAGGACCCGCATCCTGGAAAACAATGAAGAAACGCTACGCTGCTATATATTCAGTTACATGCAGATCAACAAAATGCATCTTATGGTGAATGTTTTGAATTGGCTTGATCATACAGTGTGGGGTTGGGTTAACCTTTCAATTACTGCAAGCTTGCTAGCTTTCTCTGCTGCTACGTAGTTTCTCTGCTTCGTCTGGAGGCTCTGTATGCATCCTAATAGAGGTGTGGAAGAGTTCATGATGCCAAATCTGGTGGCAGTGACCAATATGCACGCCCAATAAAAAAAAAAAAAAAAAGACCAGGTAGAACATGTGCAATAGGCAACAAACATGAAGGGACCTCCTTTGAAAAACAAACACAAGGTCCTTTAGTGCCTCTGCAGTATTATACGCCTACACCTACAGTGCTGTCTACTTCAGTGGCATTTTTCAATGTGCGAGTGCGTTGCTTTCCTTACTGCTCAGAGGAAGTAATACATTCAATGACATTTTTACTTGCCAATTCTGCTGTCAGTCCCGCTATTTCATTGCCAAAAACGTTGCATGCAAATGTACTGATTAATGGCAGCAAGTAGTGATTAATAGCACTGTAAACACAACAGTTTTAAGTGTGAAAATGACAACATAGAGTAAAAAAAAAAAAAAACAAAAAAAACAGTTTTGTGTACAGTGAGATAGCCTTCAAATTCTTAAAAAGGAATGCCACTCAATTCATGAATGTCACAGTTATGGCCTGAGACAAACAAACCAGTTCTTCTGTAAACTTTGTACCGAAATAATGGAATTGGTTTCAAGCCAGAGGATGTGTACCAAACATCACTGCGAATACGCTCACATTTAGAGTTTCTATTTGACATCACAGATTCAGGGGCCGAATGAGTGAATGTTAGCTAATACAGACCAAATTGTCCTAAGGCATAGTGTATCCCAAACCTGATATTCAGTGGTATTCCCCTTTAAGTGCATTATGTGGTGAGAAACAGGGTTCTTGGGAGTTATCAAAATGTAAAGCTAATATATTTTGCACACAACAAAATACTGTTTGGTGTTCTCTCAAAAGGTGTCCTCATCAAACAGGCAGAACAGGTGCTGACATTTTGCCGTCTTTGTGAATTTGTCTTTCAGAGATAACTAACAAACTGAGGTAGAAAGGAACTTAGGCTATACATAATCCTTAGGTTTCATTAATGATAAAACGGCAGCAGGATGGAATGGAATAGCTCGGGGCAGTTGTCTTCCTCAACCCCAAGATGTTTGTCTGCACCTTTCGAATTTCTCTCAGCTCTGCAACACCACAAGCTAAAGTGAAGAAGGTGAAGAAACCCAAACGAATGACTTGTTTTGTCTCATAAATAAACCAGAATTACTCTCATACATTCATTGTAGGAACCTTCTCGTTTCGTTTGTGAGGTATTATATATCCTTACATGGTTTAATGATGGAATTTCAAAAGCCAAGCCAAATGCTCTTGTAGTGTGTAGTGCTTCGACACGAGCTTATGAGGTACTATACATATCATTATCACTTTCCTGAGTTTTCAAATAGAGAACATCAAAAGAAATAATGGTAGAGTTTCACATTTATGTGAAACACTGTAAATTACTACTGTAACAATATTCTAACAATTACATCGTCATTTATTGTTTCAGTTGAAGTTGTAAAATATTTGTTTTTGTCATTTCATCTATAGAGGAGAGGCTAGTACAGCAACCAAATTCACCTTAAGTCTGCTCGAAAAACAAATTGTATTGTTCCAGCAAAGAAAAGTATGTCAACATTATTGTAATTAAAGGATTTACATATACATAAAACCTTTGACCTCATGTCAATAAATTTAATTTAGCTCAAATTAACCACAACTGTTCACAGAGAGCACGAAACAGACACGGCTGTAGAACACTGTTCTAATGGAAAAGAGAAAGCAAGTTTTTTGTCTCATTTTAAAGCTTTTTTTTTAATATATATATTAGCACGTCACCAATGAAGATTGTGATAAAGAAAAAAAATTAAACAGCACCACCTCAGGCACTTGATAGCAACTAAATCTCAAGATCAGCAGAATAGTATGTATATATATTTATATATGTATATGTATATACAAAAACAGGGGGCATCTTCTCCAAGTCGTTTGAGTTTTAGTGAGCACATGGCCTCAGCCACATAAAGCGTTGAATTCATCTGTACCAATGTGTGATGTCCGGACTATCATGTTCTGTCTAAAGACTTCAAGGACAATCCCTTTGCTGTATATAGTATGTTCATGCCACGACTGTTTTTCATACTTCTTGTTCTCTGAAGGCCAAACACTTTACTGTATTAAACTACTGGCTGTAAAGAAATTGCGTTTGATGGGCCTCTTTCATTGACTACAACCAAACATTTTATTCCACTCAGTGTACATGTCAAGTTCTTTTTGTGATATGCTGGGCTGGAATTTGCAAAACACATTGTCAAAGTCTTGGTAGGAGACTGGTCTCATCTGAGTGGGATGGATGCTTGACAGGTCAGGACCAGAAATGCCATGGAGAGGACCTACCACGGCCTCTTGACACAGCTGGGCCACATCCAGTCCCGAAAAGCCCTCTGTCCTCTGAACCAGTAGTGACATCTCTTTGTCACTAAGACAGTAGTTGTGCTGTGAGAGCAGTTGGCTGATTATCTGATGTCGTGCTGTCCCATCAGGCAAGGGGATGAGCAGTCGCTTGGTAAAGTACCTCCGTAGGGACTCTGGGATCTCCTCAGGCTTATTGGTGGAGCAGACCACAAGGACATGGTCCTCAGCAGAGGTCAGAATACTGTCAAGCTGCATGAGGAGCTCAGCCTTGAGGCGACTCACTGGGCTGTCCTCACTGAGCTGGGCTGACAGCAGCAGGTCTACCTCTCTGATGAACAAAACCGCTGGCTGGCGACACCGGGCCACCAGGAAAGAAGCCTGTATGATCTTGTCCCCTTCCCCGAGCCACTTGGTCACCAGAGCCGAGCTGCTGAGTCGCAAGAAGGCAGCCCCCAGTTGGCTGGCCATGCAGTGGGCCAGCAGCGTTCTACCGGTTCCCTGAGGTCCAAATAAAAGGAGGCTCCGAGGTAATGTGGCAAGTCCACTAAACATATCTGGCCTTAAAATGGGCCATAGTATCTCCTCCTTGATGGCTGCTTTGGCCATATCCAGACCTGCAATGTCGCTCCAGTCCACTGGAGGGCCCTGCTGGAGGATCTCTGTGGTCACCATCTCCACCAGGTTGGAGTCACTGTTCTTGAGTTGTTCCTCCGCAGCATGGATGGACGAGGTAGCCGTACCAATATCAGGCCCTGTTAGGGAGTGAGAGTGGTGCTGTCTGTGCTCTTCAGTTTGCTCGCTCATGATGGGGGATCCAAACTTGCTGTAGGGCTCACCAGTTCTGAGATCCCCCACAGAGCTTTTGGTTGATCCATAGGATGGAGGAGTTAGTGCTCTGCCAGAGTGTATAATAAATTTTCTTTGTTGATCAGAAGACATTGGCTGTTTGGTTGGCTTGAACGCTAAAGATGATGCTTCTGCATTTCTGTCAAAGCCGTTGCCCCTGTTTGAGTCTGAAATACTGCTGTCTGCTATTCTGTACATTGGGCTCTGTGAAGAGCGCTGTTGGTTGTAGTTGAAATTGCCAAAGCTAGAGTCCATATCTCCATGTCCGCTCATGTAGAAAGCTTTTCGTTTTAATGAGTTGGATGTGCTGCCATTCAAAGGTGTTGGTGCAATTGGTGTGTGATTATGGGACTGGTAGGTGTAGCCAGGCAGTGTAGAGGGAGGGATTGGTGTTGGAGCTGCAATACCGGACGGCAGATAAGATGAAGGAGGGGGCGCTCCCCCAGGGCTATAACCAGGGCCAACACTAGTCTGAGAAGGGTACCCTGTTGGAGGATAATTGTAGTTGGGAAGGTTTGGAGACCCAGCGTTGTAGCTCGGCACTAAGGTGGGGGGAGGAGGTGGGGGCGGTGGTTGTAAGAGCCCAGCGCTGTGCAAAGGAGAGGGGTGTGGGGAGGGGAGGGCTGGGGTACTCTGGCCGCTGTAGCCAGAATGCAGGTAGGAGCCGTTGTAGCTGGCAGTATATTCCTGAGAGGTGAGGCCCGAGTGGAGAGTAGTGGCTGTGTGGCTCCCACAGTTACTGCTGGAATAGCTCGGCTCAGACAAGCTGCTGGCCACCCCCGGGGAGCTGCCTATGCTAGCCGACACATCTGTAGGGGGTAGGGCAGCTGTCATTCCAGCTTTGCTCACAGATATAACATCTGGAGCACAGTTCATTGGGTAAATCCCCTCCTGCCAGGACTCATTCTCTGACTTTCGTCCATTCATGAGTCCAGTGGTGCTATCAGAGTAGGAACACAGCAGGGCTCTTTCATTTGGGCCCTCTAGGATCCCAGAGTACTTCTCTGCATATTTCTTAAGCAGATTGGAGGCAGTCAGTGCAGAGATGTCATCATTTGCCCACGCATACTGGTACGTTCGCTGTAAGTGCCCCCGGTAGGCCTCTACTTTGTGTGCTGGCGAGCGGGTAGTGGATGAGATGTCAAAGTGTTGCTCTGCCCATTGTGTGTGCTCTGGGGTCCACTGCATCTTTAGACCTAGATGTTCCGTATAAGGGAGAAATATGTCAAAGTAAGCATTGAATCATGGTTAATAATCATTTAAGAATAATGTTCTAATATTTCTATTTGAATAAAATTTTACATAATTCAAATACTGTCAAAGAGTCTGTAATGCATGAATTGCTTGTTGTTTTTTCTAATTGCTTGGGTGGAGAAATTAGAAAGAAAAAAGCAAGAGTTTTTCATATGATCAATGTCCAGATGTCCCATTTGGCAATCAGACAACGCAAACTGAACACACACCATGTTCAGCATGAGGACCCAGCACCTGGTTAGCGTGGTATAATCCACCCAACACAGAGCAGAATGACACAGACAGTGAGGGTCAGTCTATAATCCAACTCTCATCTGAGGCATTCTGAGAGTTTCAAATCTGCTTGGAGGAGAGCACCAAAGCAATCTTCCTTGGCAGCGCTCTGTTGCTTTCATCACACAAACCCCTCAGCCCAGCATGAATTACATCCACATCCAGTCTGCCTACTGCTTCCTAGTCCACAGAGTGAGGGAGGGGGGGCAAAAAAAAAAAAAACATGCTTCACTTGTCTTTTTCTCTGCAGCCTCTCTCAGCCTCTCTGTATGGCCCTAAGGGTTTGAATGACATAAATAATCAAGTCAAATCCTAAAGTCAATCTGCAAATAAAAGCTTTTACACACACTGTCATCTTTTACTCTGCTTGGGATTATCAGAGGATGTACTATACCCCCAAAGAATATAGACTATTAGAGAGGTTACAGCTTAAAACAATCAGAGATAGTGAGCAGAGCCTCGCACATCTTCCATCAACACTAAGCTGAGCAAAAGCTACAAGAAGATATGAGAGCAGATGCATTTAACCAAACTTTCCCCGCCTGTTACAGTGGTCCATGCCCTTGCTGAGCAGGCGCTGCAGTGTATACTTTCTACTTCAGTAGGTTAAGTCCATACTGTAGGATTTAGGCAACAAACAGCCGCTGTCCAGAGGCAGATTACAAACGCAGTGTTTGTCTGTAGAGTCCCTTCTGACTCCCTCCCAGCTATTTGCCCACCAGCCACACTAGACACCAGGAGCTAATTAGCAGGATGATGCTGCACTAATTGTGTTAATTTACAAGGTTTTAGTCAAAGAGATCCATGCTATGGCTCACACGGTTGTCAACCATCCAAGCTAATGATTAAGAAAAAGAGCCTGAGGCAAAAAGCCTGGGCAGATAAATACGGGAGCCATACTGTGCTGTAACATAAAGGCTCATGAACCTGCAGAAAACAGAATAAATCTAAAAAAATGTTATCACACTGGACAGTGAGAATGGTAGCAAAAATAATAAAATGCCTTTCAAGTAAATCAAAACCTTATTTACTTAAAATGTGTGTAATTGAAGAAAATGCATGAATGACAACCCCGAGAAAACCAAAACTCACTGACTGCTGTTTTAGACTAACATGCATCAACATTCACTGAAGCATTACGACATTCCAGGTCAGCTGTTTTGTCAGGTGTGGGTGTGATGCTAAAGTAAGACTTCTTAAGGGGAATATTATTTTTCCAGGGCAGCTTGTCACACACACCTGATGTTATCTTCCCTCATGTTATTACCACATTAAAATGCCACTTTAACAAACTGTTGCATATAATCTTTTCCACAATACTGCTGAGAAAAAAATCTCTTCAAAACAAACAAAACAGTATTTGGGCAAAGCAACCAGCACTGCGTTGTCTGCCAAAAATCCCAGTCATTCACAGCATTTTCTGACACTGCAGTGCAAGTATCAGGATAATGGTTTTTGTAAAATCACTCAGCAGAGTTCATTAACACTCAAGGCACATTTTGTCAATAACAGCTTATTGAGTGAGATTCTCCTATTACTGTTAATCCCGTCTGAACAATGTGCCACTTTGTAAAATCAAAGAAGTGCTACTCGCAAAGTGTACTTGAGATCTCTGAGCATCAGGTATTTTGTAAAATGGAAACCATCCAAGATGATTATATAAATACAGCACATTGCTAAAAACAGAGTGAGAAAGACTTCCGCGTTCTACACCGAAAATAACTCGAACCTGCGATTTGGATTTGTGGAACAAGACATTTTCTCTTCTGCAGGCAAAAAAGTCTGTCCTATAAATACAGAACCTACACAGAAAAACACAGGGATTCATGGATTTTTGAACCACGCTAAATAACACAAGAGTTTTAGTGTTACATATAAAAGCAGTAGCGTAATGACATTGCCTTCATAATGTGCGTTGCTGTGTGTGAGTGTAAAATGATTCAGTTTCCTCTTAATAAGATATTTATAAAGCATACTATCTGAACAAGAACCACACAGTCAAACAAAGGTTATGGGAATGGGCAGTAAATGCATCAACACACAAACAGGCATACAAACACTACACAAAAATAGACACAAATGCACGCACACACACACACATTAGCATAATGATCTTGTACTTTGGTATTACGGTAAAACGTTCTCCTTTATTCCATCTGCCTGGAAATTCAAATACAACAGCCACAGGTTCCTTTGTCTTTCTTTGAAATGGTATAATTACAGAGCGCTCCATTAGTGGAATGTTTTCGGATAGCCTCGGGGCTCGAGCTCAAATTCCACTGATCAGCCACCAACAAATACAGCCTTTGTTGGACTAATGTGTTTGTCAATTCATAGATCTGAATAATCCTCTATGGTAAATTTGAGATGATGGTGGTATAGGAAAATAATCTCTTTTGTCCGACATCTATCTGATTTTTGGAGTTATCACCCTGCTGAATTGAGATTCATTTGAGAAAACATATATTTGTCTTCATAACGGCACAAAATTCTTTAGAATCATTGCCGAGATTAAAAATGATTTCCTGGCATTTTATGTTGTATAACATATACACTGGGTGGAGCAGAGACGTTTTTGACATGCGATGCCATGTTATGCTATGCTACGCTGTTTAATTTCTGCTTCGGTGATCATCATCGATGAAACGGAGATGCTGACCTTTTTGGGATCTATTAATCCGGTAGCCTAGGCCGTTTTTTAAGCAAACAAGAGTGGGCCTCCACTCTGTCCATCCAATTTCCCAGTGCGTAAATTGGACCGCTGCTTGCCCAATTCTCTATTCATTACTGTGCTGCTGAAAGGAAACACAGAGGTGGCAGAGCGGTTTTCTTTCCCTCTTTCTGTGTGTGTGTGTGTGTGTGTGTGTGTGTGTGTGTGTGTGTGTGTGTGTGTGTGTGTAAGGGGGGGAGAGAGAAAGAGAGAGAGAGAGAGAGCAAAATGCCTTCCAGGAGGATTCCCAAGCATAAAGAGCTGGACTTTCCTTCCTCTTTTTTGGTTTGGGGGAAGGGAAGGTGGGAGGGTTGAGGGGAAGTGAAAGCTGTCGTAATTGAAACGTGGCCTAATCAGACTCATTACCATTTTTACCAATTTGCACCACCAAAGATGCTTATTAGGTAACTGTGTTTAATAAGCCGCTCTTTAGAAAACTAACTGTAATGAGCTCTTTAAAGTCAGACTTGAGCGTGATTATGCACTGGAAGTGTTTTGCAGAGCTGAAGCAGACTGGTACGTTTAGTCATGTACAATGTCATAATTAAGCTGCACAAACTCCGCACTTCACACCACACAATAGTCCCAGCTGAGGCAGTAGACATGCTCAAAAGTATTTATAATTACTGATCATTACAACCCTGGGATTTTCATCGCTGGACGTAAACATAATTATGGGAGCTTTTGCTTTTATTCTGCACACACGGACCGCTCTACTTGACAAGCGTGCAAATATTGCAGACAGACAGTAATTACGTTTATAAATAAAAACAAGCTCATATTCATATTCAAATTCACTGGAGATATTCTAAGTAGGGGTGGGGCAAAACATTCTAATACAATGTGAAATGGTAATCGGTATGGCTACAGAGTCCCATTCATCTCACATATCAAGTTAAGACTATTTAAACTCAATTTAGAGCTCCATGTGGCAGTAATTCCAATCTTTAGATGGCAGGGTGCCATTTAACCCCTCATTTAGAAAAGATATGCCCTCCTCAGTCACCGTCCCTTCCAGGGCTACTGCCCATACATTTTCACAGTCTGACCACCCATGGCAGCAAATTACTACATGTCTGCACACTATCAAAGACCACCGATCCCAGTGGATTCTATACTAATCCCAACATAAAAGGTGGAAAATGACTGTACAAGTGTTCACTTACAGTATGTTTATTGTGGCTGCACTGCCTGGCAGGCAGACAGCTTCTGTGATGGGACCTCTTTGTAATTATAATAATACTCACGACACAGTGAGCAAAGCAAGCTAGGAGGTTATTGACAGAGCTGTTATCACTTCCTTTTAGGGTAACACTTAATATCAAGGTACACACACACTCACCATTAATTAGTTTCTTATTAGCATTCATATTAGCAGCATATTGGTTCTTTATCAGTTATTATAAAGCACTTATTAATGTCTTATTCAGCATGACTATATTCTACAATTAATAGGCCATTGACTAAGAACTTTCCTTCAATAATCTCTTAATTACTTCTTAATGATAATAAATAATGAAGTTGTTGTACATTAATTATGACCTTAATAATCTAACTCTAACCCTTAATAAACCTAGTTTGCTTTATATTGATAAAGGGAAAATATGCTACTAATATGCCAATAATAAGCAACAGGTCTATGGTAAATATGTGTGCCTTAATATAAAGTGTTACCCAAATTAGTTAAATTAGTTAAATATCTCAAACACTGTTACCTGTGAATATAACTGGAATATTATAGATGAAACAGAGTGAAAAACGATAAGAGTCCGTCACTGACATTTGCTTTGCTTTGAAATGACCACGTGAGACATCGACTAATGATTATATTGATTAACAATAAATCATCTTAGATCAATCTGATAAAACATTAGATTTAAGACGACACAAAATGCTAAATGTTAGGTTTACTTTTTCAATTGCCCTTTCATTAACGTAACCAATCACACAGCCGATGGAACGTCACAAATGCTCATCACAACCTTTGAGAGCACAAAAATTCCACATTCAGTTGGACACTGAGAAAAAACCCATTTAATGAACACTGTTCAGAGTTTGGTTAAAACAAGCAGCAAATTGGTGAAACTGCAACTGTATCTGGGTCTTATATTACGTGATTAATGAATGAAAATAATTAAATAACTATCTCTGCCAGGCGTATGTCGTGTGTGTGTGTGTCCGCAGCCAATCTCGCATACTACTGGACCCATCAGCCTAATTTTTTTTTTTTTTTTGTGCACATTTATGACTGTATGCTCAAGGACCACTCGTGGTTGCTGTGATTCACAATTTTCCAAAAAACTATTTTATTGACTGCTCTATTTTATACCACCATTGACTGCTGACTCCTCACTCCTCTTAACCGGCCGGTACTGGGGGCCACAGGTGATCAACAACTGCTTCACCCATGGGCTCCCCAGTCATACCTGGCTGAGATCTGCACTCTACTGAGCGCTCTCTTCTACTTATCACTGAGTTTATAAATAATTTTATGTTAATCAGGAATCTTTATGTAAAAAAATACTGACAAACTGTGTATTTGTTCACATGGCAGCACAGTAAGTAATATACAGTGATGTAATGTGGACGCAAGAAAGCGATTCTTTACATTTCCATTTCTCAAATTGATTTGGTTGATTCTGTTTTTCAGACTGATAAACAACCTAATCAGTAACTTCCTTTCAGCAGCAGATATTGGACAATGTGTGCAAATAATAAATATTGGGGACACATTTAAGAAAACAAACAGTAGTGTTTTAATTGTTCGAAATGAAGCAAACTCAACTTGTACAAAGTGTAAAGGGAAAAAGGGAAATTATATTTTAGTATGGCCATGTGATTTCCTTTGGTAATTTTTTTTTTTTTTTTTTTGGAGTCTCTGTTCTATCACACATTTTACCAGGTATAAGCAAATAATCTGATGCACTGGCTAAATCCAACTATTTCTCCTGAAAGAATACACTACAGCTGCAGTTGCAGACAGGAAACTCAGAAATCGCTGGAAATTCTGGTGCAAAATCACACATTGATTAAGTTGGTGTAGACAAAGCATAAGTGTGAAATTCAATGTGTTTATTAAAATAAATTATGATAATGCTTCCTCAGACGTGTGTGCAGACATCTGATTTGTGAAGCACTAATCCTTATGATCACACAATTAATGTTCTGTTTGTTTTTTCTCAATGTTTTGTTTTTTAGCAATAGTCTGTACATTCTATAAAGACATCCCCATGTGCTATACAGCCATCATTATTTGTAAGGTCTGATCCAACACCTCTATGCAGGGTTAGTTAGCTAATGCTTTCAACGTGATCCCTAACTGGCTTCCCACCTGCAAACACTGCCAACTGTGTTCCTTAAAACACATCCCAAATGGAGGCACCACTAATTAAAACTATCAAAACCTTTTATGGTGACCAGATTTAAAAAGATGCAGCTATCACAGCAGTCACTGTCCGGCCCAAGTGGCATCACTACTTCTGATCACCATTAATTAACCTGCATTTAGGTTCTATGCTAAATTACATTAGTGAAAACTGGAAAGGCCTTGTTTGTTTTTTCCACTACGAAGGATGGTTTCTAAAGCTGCATCTACGACTGACTACCTGAAATCAGGTTTGGGAGTTAAACTGACTCAAATGGTCAAAACCAGTCCTTCATTAGCTCACCATCCATCTCTATATAGCTGCTCCTCTTACAGTTGGCCTAAAAGATTCCTGAAACTGTGTTAATCTAAAGCGCAGCGCATTATTTCAACAGCAGCTGGTAGCAGAATAAAACTGTTTGCTGGCACAGGGCTGCTGCTGATTTGAATAATTCATCTGAAATGTAATGAGAAGATGTAAATGTTCCCACTCAGAAATCATTTCATAATTTCACTGTACAAATGTCCACTTTGGATTCTAAACGTCTTAGAAAGAGGTAGTATATCGCTGTGTACTGTGTAAATGTTTTGGTATTCAGAGCGTTGCTAAGAAAAACACTCCAGTGTTGAGGATGAGAGCAGGCGATGCACAGAGAAAGTCCTGAAGTTGTTCCTTCATTGTAATGAACATGGCCACTGCAGTTACTTTGAGTCAATCCCACATAAACTCTCCTGCTGCTTTAAATGCTCACTAATGTGCCACATGTCTATTAACAGGCAGCTGAAAACAAACCCAGACAAAAAGTATTTAGTCCCGATTAAGAAAACTACTCCCAACTACTAAATCTACTCAATCTACCATCTACTAAAATCTACAGAGCCCAGCTGTTTTAGGACATCACTGAGCCTTTTCTTTTAAATGAAATGATATATTCTTAAAGATCTTCCAGTATGGCAGTGAATGGGCTTGGGGCTGAGTGGCACAAACAGGGTATTGAGCGATGGATTACAGCTATTGGCTTTGTTCTTTTCATGGGATTTGTTGACAGTGAGAAAACACGGCGCAGCTGCCTTTCTCCATTTATTCACAGTGATGGAGACGCAGACAAATACACGCAAGATCATTTATGTTTTTCTTGTTGCGTGAGAATTTTCCAGATTCTACAACTTCACTCAGTGCAGGAGCTCATTTGGATCTGCTTCCACAGCATATACATCGAAAGAAATTCTGAGAAACTGGTTTTCTTAAGCGACAGCAATATGGGAGAAGAAGCAAAGTTGTGCAAAAAATGTTCATACTTTTCTTTCTATATGGCAAACTTCACAGTGATTCTCAGCGAATATACCCCGATATTGAAAACTTCAATTTGATAACATAATGCATTCTTTGCTACATACCCTGGATAGTCTCACGTCCCATGGGTTTTTGGGCTGAGCAGATGATAAACTCTTTTGGCTTGAGGGGAACATGTATTTCTCATTTTTTCCCTGTAATACAGTAAATCGTGAGGTTGAGAGATTCTCTGAGCTGTCATTTCTCTGTCTCAGTGATGCTAATTAAACCATGACTCTTCAGGCCAAGAGGCCCCCGAGGCTACATCTTCCATTACTACCCTAAGTATAGCTAAATCCACACACATCCTAAACTAACAGCCCTCCACACACAAGTAGAACTTGTACACTGAATAAAATAAGACAATTATAGGAGACAGGCATCATAGAGTTCTGTAGTGCATAATACTGATGAATACTCAAATGGCTTGTTAGTTAGAAGAACACAGTCATTGATCTCAAGCACTTGGTAAAACTTGTTTCACATGTACTGTACAGGCAGTGGTTTTTGCGAGCCTCTATGAACTTGGCTACTCTGCCTCTCAAGGGATCACTTACACACTTCAAAAGAGAAGAGAGGCAGATTGTGACCTTGCTACATGAAGGCTCATTGACCAAAAGCTATTCACTAACATCTTCATTCCCCAAAGTCCTGTTACTCCAAGGAAGAATCCAATGAAAGAGACACAGGCCGTCAAGGGGAAAAGAAGAAAAAAAAAAACGCAAACAACAAATTTTTGGTTGAATTTTCTGGATTTTTATCACATTTATCACATCTTGACTTTTAGTGGATTTAGTGGCAGCGGTTTGATGGCACCAGGCACCAGTCATCTGATTTTCAAACCAGCAGGCCAAACCCCTTTGGAAATTAAGAGATTATCTTGCTCACTGGTCCGATTCACAACAGTGATTACTTCACACTTCCAACCATTAGACTTTACAGCCATGTTAACCTGGTTAAGACAGGAAGCAAATCACATTGTAAAAAAATCTCATTCTTCACAGTGTGATCTTCAGACACAAATCAGATTGAAACACTGTTTATCTCACCCAGTAATTACTGTTTTTTTTTCTATCTCTCTCTCTGTTTAAGTCTGACATATTTAAATCTGCTGGTCATAGTGTCCGGTGAAAATAATTGCCCAGTTAGATGTCAAAATATTCTGGCTCTAAATGCTGTTTTCCCCCACTGCTTCTCTGATGTCCGCCCTCTCTCTCGCTCCTCTCCCGATATTTTCACATCTCACTCAGTGAATTAAGGCTTTATTTCCACCAAACTGGAGTTGGTGGTGATTGTTAGAACAGTGGAGAGATGAACCGAGAAGGTTTTGGCGATTTTTATTTTGATTGTGTTGAGTTTTAATTAAATGTGTTTCACAGTGATAAAATTACTGTTTTTGTAAATGGAGTCTACTTGCTTTGGTGAGAGCGACATAGTGGCTGTTTCTGGTTAAACAAAAAGGGTCTTATTCTCTAACAAAACGGTCTATGTCTGTATGGATCCTTTGCATAATGTTGTCAGACACTTAGAATAACAATCTGAGCCTGTCAGTGGCAAAAACAAACACTCTTCGTGACAGAAGGATTACATTGCAGCCTGTTTCGTGGCTGCTGGCTGCAGCGCCTTTTTCAAAAATTGTTGTACCCGTTAGTCACTTAGACACAAAAACATGTGAAAATAGGGTCCATAAACACAGATAATAGTTGACCAGAATTTCACCCATTGAAATCTTTTTGGACATGTGGACCAGTACCACTTCCAATCCTGAAAATGGATTTTATTTATTTGTTTTTGTTTTTTTTTTTTGTTTTTTTTTACTAACAGCTAGCTACACAGTCAGTGGTATTAATTCAGGCTTTCACAGAGAAACAGATCAAGTCAGTAGCTAACAAAGAACCTTCGGCCATGTTACGCCAATGTTTAATGGAGTTATATGTAAGAATTTTAGTTTAAAACACAAAAAACAGCTAAAATCACCAACAGAATATGAAGAAATAACAGTTCTGACATTATGTCCAAGACATCTATATATTGTATTGCAGAGATATCTACTTAACTTAGCATGCTAACCAGCTAACCTCATTCTGTCCTGTCTTGTAATACCACTATTTACCTTAAGGGGCAATAGTGAGTCACTGTAGCATCCAGTCTGCCCTCAGTCCAACAGAGGCAGCGCTGCCCTGACCATGATTATTCTAACCTTGTTTCGATTATGCTGAAGGCACTGCAACCCATTAGTCAATGAATAGAACAGTAAACGCAGCAATGTCTGAAGCTCTTAGCGAGCGACTATTATCACCAAAACCACCTGCTCCGTTTGGTGGCAAAGAAAGAAGTGATACAAATAGAAGCAAAAACAAGGGCTAACAGTGCTAACATTGCTAACAGCGCTTTCCACCACTGGAGACAGCTCTGGACAGAAAATGGAAGAAGTTTGATGCTGAATTCGCAATGTTTCTTTTACACTGGTGAGTAAAGAGCTGTTCATGCTAAAGCTGGCTATTTAGCAATAGCTTAAAAAAGTAGCTAATTGTATAACATTACTGACAGTGTTTATATGTTTGCTAAGTTAGCTGTTTGTTGACAAGTGGTTCAGACCAGTGAGATTAGCTTTGGGAGGGACTGTGCATTTTGTTGTTTCTAATGATCAGGGAGGACATCCCAACTTCCATTGTCCTTTTCTTACACATACCACCATTTATATACAATAAAAATAGAGCAACACCATCTGTGCTTTGACCAGACGCTAAATGCAAATATACGCAATAAAAAAGAGGTGACAACACAGAAGAGCATCTACTCTTGATCACACGGAGCACAACTATGTTAGCTAACCTTTCCTGTATCACGACAAAACCTAAATGATGTCCAACTGAAGAAAAATACAAATTTCTGAATTAGCCTAAAGTCACTGCACACAGTCGTACAGAAAATCGATGCGCATGTGGTGTTCAAAAGCAAATTTTGTGTTGTATACAAGAGGAAAGCCAGGGCCATCTATCGTTGTATTTACTGTCTCCTTACACGTTAAACTGATGAAAAGTTTAAATTGAACTCTAATTGAAAATACCCAAGTGAACAGAAAAGGGATGTTTGCCTGTAACCACTGCCAGCTTTTCGCTGAAGCATTCTGAAGCATTCTGCGGTATTGACTGCGAGTCTCAAAGAAGGTCACTTCTCCAACACAGGCCAGACAAAAGGTGAAATGAGACAACTGAAGCAATCTTAGGTCAATATGAAATAGAAATCTCTCAGCTATACTGTAATAAAGTTACTGAAGTGAAGTAGTGAAGCCATAAAGGGGAACTTTTACAAGGAAAGAGCTGTCTAGGAGATTGGTTCGCCCACTGGCAAACAATGGCTTCTAAGAGCTAAGGTGGCATGGTCAGTACAGCACCATGGTGCTGAATTACAGTATTTGCTTTTAAAAGTAAGTTTGGTTTTATAGGGAATTTAATATTACTGACTTTTTATGTATGTGACAAAAAGTACTGCAGTCAAAAAGAGTGTAAAAATCCTGATATACGTTCTTAAATTTTCTTTAAAGTGGTTTTAAAGTGGAATGAAATGGGAATATCTCAGTCACATATTTTCTACCTGCTTGTTCCAGCACTTAATCTCAGCTGTGTGATGATGCTTGGACTGTAATAGCAAATCAGATGTTCATGTTTTAGATGCTTTGTATAGCATTTTTTGCACATCTTTTGCATAATTTAATAAAATATGCAGAGCACCTTTTGGTGTTGAACAAAATCTGTCCACACACGTGAGTTCGTGATGGATGATTGGAGAGGAGAACATGGACAATGAAGTCACTCACTAAACAAAAATATCCATGCACGTGAATAGGAACTTGATGATGAGTGAGGTATTTATTATAAGAAATTCCTGAAGTGTGCTCCTGCCAGCTAGACACAAGTAGAATCAACTCCAGGCTTATTAAGTTAAATGAGATTATGTGCAGAGAGCAAATCACCTGTTGACTGATATGCAGAGATACTGAGCGAACCTGCTGTGCGACAGGGTTGTTGTCATCATTGAGGTGATTGTGACAGCAGGTGTTACAAGTAGTGTCAGAAGCTGCTGCACAGAATATGATCACATCAAGGTCCCGTGAAATTGTTTTGACGCAAGGTTTTTCTTCTGTTGTTTCATATGTTTCAACGTGAAACAGGAAAACCAGGGAAATTGTTGGAATTTGGTTGGAAATTTATTTATAACATTTCCCAATGGAATATCTAAAGCCAGGCTACTGTTGCCACATCTTTTTATATTCTAGGATGTGGTGGCTCGATGATAACATTTAATAATGAAATTGAATGTTAACTAAGCACAATATTAAGGATGTGACTATATTATAGAAATACGTGGAAATGCTTGGAACTGCAGGTTTTTGCATGTATTTTGCATATGGTAATAGCTGAATAATACACTATTTGGCTTTTAAAGGCAAAACAAATACATAAAAATCTATATTCCATATTATTTTTGTGCAATCTCTTAATATAATCTTGCTCCATCTACTTTCCATATAAGATATACAGACTAAGCGTCTCAGTGAAACATGGCTTAATAAAACTGCATTTTGCGTCCTTACTGAAACACAAACCTCAAAGACACAAAATGAAACATGGTAAGACAGTAAATACAATAACATGGTCAAACGCTAGTGGAGTCTCGAGGTCCAATGCGTTATCTAAATCGACTTACTGTCTTGTTCTAAAAATTAATCAATCAAAAGCCGGAGCTGTGTGTTTGTGGTCGCTACTGGCAAAGAAAATATTCTACGCTAGAAATATAGACCTATCATTAGAAGAGTAAACATTAAAAAAAATATACATTATATACAAATATGTCTTTTTTGTATGAATGGTTTAAACAGTTACAAAGTATGTCAGTGTGCTTGTAATTGTTTCAGTGGTGTAATCTGTATAAATAGCAGAGCTGTCCATTGAAGACGACTGTATGAAGCAGGTGGATGAGAGAGTGGCAGCCTTTAAAGAGTTCAGTGCTTTGATAGAAACAAGGGAAGAAAGCAAGAAGGGCCGTGCAATGGAAATTATTCCATAATAGCTTGTGAAATGAAGGAATGAAAAAAGGTTAATCTGTGGCACTACGTGAAAAATAAATTAGATAATTAATAGAAATTGAGAGGTAGGCATTTCAAATATTTCTACATTCGCTTTGTTTAACTAACACCTGTCTGGTGTTATAAATCCAACCCTCAGGCACGTTTGGAGGAATTTTACACCATAAAGCAGAAAAATAAATAATATAAACAGATACAAACAAACACATTTCATTAAGCTGACCTCAATATGCAGTTCTTTATGCAGTTTAGAGTAATGATTGTTCTACATTGTGCTGCATTTGCATGTTCAGAGTTCAACCAATTAAAAGCTAATTAATTAGACACAATTCTATTAAGAAACAAATCCCACTCATCAATATACACAACATAGGGTCAGCCATTGCTCAAATGTGAATTGGCTCCTTGCACCACATGGACTAGAGAAAAGCACAATAGCAGTATTGGAGCTCACAATAAACAGTTTGGCACCGATATATTTGATGGAGCACGAACTCATCAGCGCTGATAGATTTTACTTCCCTGGATAGAAAGCAGGACCAGGAGGTGTCACTTCCAGATACAGTGCAGCTTTCTCTCAAATGGTCACTATTAGGAAAATGGCCAGGTGTTCACTATCACAGCTCACTAATGCTCAATGCTCATATTACTAAACACACGCAATGCTGCAATCATGCTATACTCCAACTCTGATTCCTGTTCATCTCTGCGGAGGAAACAAACGCCTGCATTCAAGCTTTGTTGTCAGAATAACGAAGCTATTGTGACTGTGAGTCCTGTGCTGCATCGCCTCAACAAAACACTAAAAACTGACAGAGATCCAAACTTCTCTGCATCCGTTTGAGTTTATACCTTCTGCTGCTTAAAATCAAGACTAAAAAAATCCTTCAGCAGAGTGAAACAAGATTTTACACAGGTAGTTATTTTGTGACTTTCTGTTTGCATTTTGCTCTTATTGATGACCTTTCATTGCACCCTTTCCAGCCATTGACTTCTTGCCTGTCTTTGCAGGTAACATTAGTGTGAATGAGCATGTGCTCAGAAATAATGATTAGTTTTGGTGTGTGTTCATTTTATGTGTTTTACTGCAATTTTTAAGCCGTATTTCACTGCCTGTACTTTCTGCAAATTTATGGCCATTACAGTCTGAATTTAAACCACTATGAACCACTATCCAAATCACATTTTATAATATTCACTTACACTGTGTAAGTCAGATGCAAACTGGAGTTGTAGTTTAAATTTATCCATAGTGTCCTGGAAACACTATCAGGTAAACTGTTGAGCTAAACAAGATTTTTAACGGCTCTTTGTGACCAAAATAGCAACGAGCGCTTCATGGCCTATAATTGCAAGGCTTGGATGAAATCTTGAAAAACGCTTGCTCGATTCTTCACTGCACACTGGTTGGATGTCTATCGTCCGTGTGCCAGCTTTCCGTCCATTTCAATGAACGCTTAAAAGAGGAAAGTCGGCAAATGGCCTGCTGGCTGAAATATGCAATAAAAAAAACAACTACTCCACAGTTTATTTGTTATGTTTCGCCTCTCTTACAGGTTATGCGCATACTGTTAAATAAATTTGCCTCCGGCTAGTGCAAGATCCCTTGATGAATTGTGAACAGCCGACAGTGAAGAGTCTAAGTATGCTGGTCCACTTTGTACAAGGCAATTCGTACAGCCTTGCTCATTTGGGTATGCATGAAATAACAATATCCTACTGGGAGCATTCTGAGTTTCAAACGTTTGGGGTCAACTACACGAGCAGATTCCACATGTGCAGCCCGTGGCCACTGAGGTCTGGAATCTACCTCCCTCCTGGCTGGGTGACGTTGCATGTTCTATTTCCAGACCGAGGGTTGAAGTGAGGCTGCAGGGAGTGTAACACTGACCCACATGACCTGTGGCCTAGAAAAGCTGCCTGAAGCTCTGCACACTAAAAAACTCCTCACTCCTTTGCTACAGCCTTTCAAAGGAAAACAAAACCTTTGCGCATAGCATGTGTCTTTTCATGCCAAATGATTTGCATCCTTTTTATTCACATCTTTGACTTGTTGTCAATGTATTCCGTGCTGTTGTGGAGCCTGATGCTCACTCTCAGAAGTCTCAAGTGGGAAGAGAGAAAGGAAGTCGAAGAGGCAAAACTGCTTTACTTTCAGGCCCAGTGTCTACAGGCCACATGTCTCCAGTCATCTGTCACTAGTTTACATACATACTATGACACTTCCTCTCTCTGTGGGAACCCGTTGTCACCACTTGGCCGCCAGCAGAGGCTGACTGGGTGCTAGATGGGTCTCCCCCAGGTACCTCTAGGGAGCCACTTTAGGCATAGCTGACAGACTGACAGGAACACGCAGACACACACAGGCAGGCACACACATGCAGTCCGTCCTTTGCCCGAGCACTCCCTCCTCCTACAGTACGCCAGCTCACATGCTCCCAAGGCATGGCACACTTTGCATAAAGCAGTGACTTTGCTCTACATCATTTTTTTTCTTTTTTTTTTTCAGACGCAAAATTATTTTTCACCCCTCTAGCCTCTACATGCTACATGGAAGTTTTGAAATGAATAATGGAAACAACAGAACTGAAGACTCATGGGATCCATTTAAAGATGTGGGAGAGGCGATGCAGTCAGGGTTTGGACTGCAGAAACATCACGCTCCAAGTAAATGAATCTACTATTGTTCTGTGCAGTATAGAAATGCAGCTATAAACCCAGTGCAGGCCGATTAATGCCAACAGTGACATAACGTTAATACATTTTCCTTTAAATCAGGAGAGCATTAAGAGGAAAAATACAACAATAAAAATATACTTTCAGTTTTTATTTCACTCTGGGAAAGAAATGATCTGTCAGCAGCAACTTGAAACTACTCTGTACACTTCGTAGTTCTGCAGATGTAATGCTAGATTGCACGCTGGAATCGTAGCTTTTTAAACAGCACATGAGCTTTTGTTTAGTGCACAAAACATCCTAGACAGCGCAACTTGACAAATGGCTTTATTTCCTTTGCTATGTTTAGCTTTTCTCAGCAAAACCTACGTTTGGTATTTCCACCTTGCCTCCCCAGATACTCAAAGTGGAAGTGAGCGAGCGAGCATGGGGCAGACCACTGTAACAGCTATTTTAGACCATGCAAAGTCAACACGACTCCCTGAGGTGATTTCCTGATAATGAACACAAAAGAAGTGTCAGCCCTCATAAAGCTCCATGATGATGCTGAACTCTTGAGCGCTCTTTATTCTTTTCATTTTTTTTGGCACTCTTATTTTTCTGATTTAAATTAATCTAATTCCGTGTGGACTCTAAGAGGGACTGTCAAATAGGCCACACGCCAAACAACGCGACTTGTAGTGACGATTCACTTACACCATGCAAGTGAGACTCCAGGAAAAAAAGAAACAGCTTTATGAATTTAAATTGTCTACATGTATTAATCTACCAGTAATCAAAACAAACATTTTCTTATTGTTTTGCATTTCATTTTTTTTGCGTACACCTGTTGAGAGTCACAGGTTCACCTACATCCCTGATGACTTGCAGGTAGCTAACACACCACCTTACACTTCAATAACTTGTGCATTAAAGCAACAATACATAAGATCCCTGACTCTCCCCAAACATCCAGTCGTCCTGCCTCACTTCTGCACACACTGCCGTGGTCACAGTGTCACTGCAGACACCCGCTGCCTTGCCGCAGCCTGACACCTTAAACCTCCATGGCAGCGCATACTCACCCTTCCATCCCCTCTTCCCATCCCTCCCCGCTCATCCTCATCTCCCTCCTCTCCACACCATCAGGCAGACCTCAACCCATCCTCTCCCCGTCCCTGGCACTCAAGGCTCCCTCTGCCAGCACCTGGCACAGAGCCAACCTGTCAGCCACCCGACTCCACGGAGGATGAATGAATCGCTGAGAACTTTGCGAAAAACCACTGATGGCTCACATCTCGTCTGATCATCGTTTTAGCTAATTGTCTCAGATATCAATTTGAGACAATTAGCATGGGATGTGATGAATGGGACAATGGAAAACAGTCAAAAGATTAACTTTTATATTCAAAGCAAACCCTTCCGTGCTCTTGAATATAAATATCAAAGTTAATTGAGGCATGCATTTCAATACATGCATTATAAGACTATTATATTGTCATACAATGAGAAAATAAAATGGTTGACATACGGTGTTATTCTGTGCGGCCAGTTCATTCAAATTCAAATTTTATTCTTAAAGTAACATATTTTATCTCTTATTAAATTTAGAGGACGCTTCATTTTTGGAGAATCAAAGCAGTGGGATCACACACTCTTGGTGTTATCTTAATTAAGGGGTTATATTGATTATGACAGGTCAGCATCAAGACAAATTTGAGAGTTTGAATTAAAAAAAAGTACATTTCAAACACGCTCCACTTAGATTTACATATAATGAAGCTGACATACATGGCGTGGTGAAAACGTACTTAAAGGCTCTCCAGTTGCATGGGTTTTCAGTCTGGCTCGAATGGCGGCCTCAACTGCCAGATTAGTCAGACACTGTTTTGTGAGAACACAAGAGGAATTTCAATACAGCAAAATATTGAGTTTTCTCTTATCCTCTTGTGAAACGCTTGCTGCTCTCTCACAATACTCTAGAAACTCCCCAACAGCACGCAATAAAAAAAAAAAAAAACACCTTGGAAGAAGGACAGGAAAAAACACCTCTCTTAACCAAGGTTATTCAATGATAAGCAACAGTGCTCAGGCACACAATGACGGCTCAAAGTGCCAGCTATTTTCAAAAGCCATGTAATTGTAGATTTTGTTAATCATAGTCCTTGAGGGTTGGATATCCACTGCCTGAGAGTAACAGTAAATAATCTGACTAAAGACATAATTTAAAGATATGGAAGCAGATTCAGCCATAAGGACTGTCTGTCGTATGACTTCTATGGTTACAGCCACGCCATTCATAAAGGAGCACAAATAACGCTCACAGCCACAATACTACATTATAAATCATTTTACGGGGATGTAAAGCAGGCTGCATTAACAAGAACTGTGGAAAATCTTTTTTTTTTTACTGAGATGCACACACATACAGCAAGACTTTAACACTCTAGGTGTAGTCTGTCTTTGCTGAATTAAGCATAAGAAAATCTCCAATCTTTTTGGTCACTTAAAAAAAAAATCACAAATTTAGCATGTCTAATTAAAATGTAAACAGTGTAATGAGGACATCAGTGATTTAGGCAAACGTCTCTCCGGCTGCCACTGGGGGTATGATAATTACAGAGGCAAATCTATGAATGCACATGAATCTCCTACAAGTCCAGATTAAAAGCCTTAGTGCTAAACCTAGTTTAGTACACCTGGGGGTTGTCTATTCTAGCCAATCCCCAACAGGCTCGGAGCTGCCTCGTCTCCTTATGAGTGCAGAGACACCTCGTGTGAAACAAAGCCTCAGTTTCACCGTGTTGAAAGGAGGAGAACAAGGAAGGCAACAAATTCTATAGTAAATAATATGTCTGGCACATGTGGCCTGAATAAGCCAGCCTTACAACATGACTCATGGACGTGTTTCTGCCATAATCAGTCATTTAGGAAAGCTTAAGTTCTATAAGCACATCGTGCATGATGGTATGGATCATAATGACATTATAGGATGTACGTGTGAAAGATTAGCCTCTAAAAAAAAGAAATGGAAAGAGAACAAGGCACTGAGTCCTCCCTCCAACTGGCTCGGACAAAAAAACATGCACAAAGAGAAACAGACACACACACACATACAGTGCATGCACACACGCACACAACCCCATGTAAACACATGCATGCACATGATCCCTAAATAAGCAAGTGGTAAACTATTTGCTACAATACAACCAGAGAAATCTATAGAGCGATCTGAATTACAGGGCTGCAGCGAAACCGTGAGACTGAACGGTTCCTAATGTGCAACCTGTGTTGTTTTATCCACTACAATCTATTAAACTAAATTAAACGGTATTTTGTTTGAATTAGATGAAAAAATAACATGACAGGCCTGTAGCTAGGAGACACATGAAGGGTAAGTACAAGCAGCCAATAGTAGGCACATGCATTTTAGAAAATGTCTATGCCATATGCTGTCACTCAGAGGAAAAAAAAAACAAGTCTGAGCAGACAGTCGCTGTGTCTAAATGAGATGGTAGGAGGAGGAGGAGGAGGGGGGGAGGGGGAGGAGGGGAGAGAAAGGGAGGATGTCAAGGATTCATGGTCCTTCATCTTTGCAGTAGAGCAAACACATCCCTCAGTATAGCAACAGACAGCTGCCTCCACTTTCTAATGCAGTCCAACTTAGATCACTGCAAGAATTGTCAGCGCAGAGAGAAACACACAAAGATAACATAGCAAGCTGCCATGAGGGAAACGACAGAGATGTGGATACAAGAGGGGGAGACGAAACAGAGGGAGGGGGGGGAGGGAGGGAGAGACACGCAGAATACTTAGAAGAGAGATTTGAGTTTTTTTGTCCCTTCTGCATGCGTCTTACTCCATCGGGGACTCCCTCCCTTTAAATATCAGAAACAGTAAAGACGCCACTTAACATGTTTGCTTGAAGATGACAATCCTGCACTGATCTCACACAATACAGTCACAGGGCTGGATTCCTTGTAGTTACTGACAGATAGATCCATCTGTAAAGATGAATATTGCATCGATTTACAGAAGCATTGCAGACGTCCCAGGGGGTGTTTACACAGGGTAGGTATTCAGGAGCTAATCGCCATCAATAGAGCACAAACATAAAGTGTCCGTCCTGTCATATACAGCCTCCCTGTCGTAATGGTTTATGTCACACTGTCAATTACAGTGATCAGTAATAGTGACCTCAGATTATGGACAGAGCATTTAGAGCAGCTACCTTGCTTCACACAGACACATGACTGTCTGTCAAATCAGAGATTAATGTGAGATGCATCCCAAAGATTTGATTATGTTTATGTTCTTGGGCGCACCTGTGATTAAATACCTGACAATAAATCAGAGATATTCTGCACATTATAATTGTCATAACAGTAGAAAATAAAAACACAGATTTTATGTGGTGCAGCTAATGCACAGAAAATAAATATGAGCTTGCAGAGCAACATTTTTCCAAGAAAAAAAATCAGATTTAGAAATTTCAAAATTACTTTGGAAATGTGATTTAAAAAAAAAATATATATATATATCCGACCACACTGATCCAGGAAAGTGCACTGACTGCACTGTGGAGAAGACAAACCTCTGCTTTATCCACCATCTGCGAGCACTGCCTGCCTCTCTATAGCACAACTAAATATAACGAGCGTATTTCTACATCTTCGTGTTGCTGTGAAATAGGTGGACGTGATTGTTTAGTTTACTTCACGCAACTTCTTGTCAGTATTTACTGCCACTCTCAAAAGTGTGAACATGTGTGACATTCAGCAAAGAGGGTGATGAAAACAGGAGGGTCAGCATCTGTCGTCAAACTCGGCTCAGAGATTCATGTCAAGCAACAGCTTAGGCTGCTATCATAAGTGCTATCCTATCAGAAATAAACAGAGCTGTCAGCTTCTTTCCATGCACGCCGGAGGTGTCCGGGGTTAAGTAAGGACCTGCGAGAATCACCGAACACGCTGCAGGAGATCAGACATGGAAACCTTCCAGGGTTTGAACTCTGATGAATACCCTCAGGTAGTACCTGATAATTAGGATATTTAGGGTGAAACATCCGCGAGAATAGTTTGATAAATTCAAGGGGATTGTGTTTGCTTTTCAGATGTATAGAACATTTTCAAGATGGGCTCTTGTACCATATATTTAAAAGATAACTTCCACTAAAATTAGGCGCGAACATACGGCAGCATGAAAACACATGATAGTGATTTTTAGAAGTTCTCAAGTGAGTTATGCAGCTCCAGATATAAATTGGTACATTTAAACGGAGTGTTTCAGATTACGAGCATTAGCAAGCTGCGGATACAGATTTAAATAGAATTAATTGCTCCAAACTATTTGCCATCCAGCTCAGCATCCAGCCCAAATTTTTTTATAATAAACTTAGCCGCCACACATGCATGGAAGGAGTCTAAATATGAAACACATAAAAATCCGACCAACTAATTTAATACCCACTTTACAAAAACACATTACAACCAAACACTCAAACATAATGAACGTGGTAGTAATGTACATTTTTTTTCCCCCCACTGAGTGACGGATGCTGCAATGCTGTTATTTCTGAAGAGGAATGAAAACATACTTCAGCTCACTGCTGATGATGTTAATTTCCTCTCAAAGCAAAACATGCAAATGAA
Organism: Chelmon rostratus; assembly: GCF_017976325.1. Taxonomy (NCBI): domain Eukaryota; kingdom Metazoa; phylum Chordata; class Actinopteri; order Chaetodontiformes; family Chaetodontidae; genus Chelmon; species Chelmon rostratus. Next base: position 13,796,168 of record NC_055670.1, on the reverse strand, counting down.
ATGTGTGAACACAATTAAGTAAATTGTTCTATGGAGGTGGGAAAGGTTCACTCAGGACGAAGTGTGTGCACAAGAGAGACAGCACACAACTTGTCACTTCCCCTGACTTTGAATCCATGTTCAGATCCATTTACTGGCTTGTCACAAACTATTTCCACTGGCACATGAATAACAGCTATTTCTGACGCTGCCTTTGAACTCATTTGTGAGCAAATCTGATTTAGTTTCACTGGTGACTTGTAACCGAATGTGACAACTAAATAAAAAAGCACATGACAACTTAAATGAAGCTTAAAACAAGTGTGAGTTTTCCTGAAAGTCTTTCTATATCACATCATGCTGGTCAAATTACTTTAACATAACAGTATCATCAACATGTTTTAGCATTGTTTTAGCTGTATTTCTGTTGCACTATTTACTTTTCATCCTTCATATTTATAATTACTGAGCAAAAGATGAAGCCTATATGTGATGCAGCTGGTACCAGATTATTAGGTAACTGTGATGCTGGATTTATTGTTCGATGCAGTTTTTATGCAGACATTTCATCAGGAGTAAATATTTTCTACAAGAAATCCTCATGCATTTTAAAATGAGCGACATTTTTAAAGCTGTCATGAGAATATCCTCTATAAATTCTTTTAAGGGAAAATATTAAATTTCTGGCTAAATAATGACACAATAGCAGACTGTGTGCCCACACACACACTCACACACACACACATATAGACACGCACACGCACACACACACACACACACACACACACACACACACACAAAATAAGTGGGTTTGAAATTTGATCTCTTAATGAATGAGCAACCCTCGTCTATGTATTCACATTTATGGTCTCTTAGGCAAAATAATCATATTTTTCGTGCCATGCATGCAAAAATATGAAAGCAGTGCAATGAGAAAGAAAGTTAAATTGCACATTAAGAATGTCAGTGGAAGCAAATTAAAATGGGGGCAAATTCTTTAACCTTCACAAGAACCTAATTGATAACGCCACAAATGAATCTCATAATGTGCCCTTATCTCTGGACTGTGGTTATTTATTATTACAACCCAATTTAAGTAAACTTTAGAAGATGAATCAGACATGCACAAAGGAAAAAAAGGCACTACTTCATTAACAGCCTGTTTGCAAATATGACAAATGTGGAACAATAACAGTAATATTAATGATAATTACAAAATGAACATACCATAAATACTGGTGCTAGTGATCATGTCTTCAAGCCTAAAAACAAGAGGAGAGGGAAAACAGCAGAATCGGAATTTTCACGAGGAGGAATTCCAAAGGTTGCTTCTCATTACAGGCACTTTTTTTTCCTGCAGCTATCGGATTTCACAACTTAAAAAACGCACGCGCCCCTATTCCTTTCCTCAGGTATTCATCGGGCTCGTGTGATTAAGTACGCGACACGCGCAAAGGAAACGCAACATGCGAGTCGAAAAATTTAGGAGGAAGGGAAAAAGAGAGGAAAAAAAAGGCTGGACGGAGACGCGAGAGCCACACGGGCACACGGCTGGAGCCTGTCACTTCTTGCGCGAGTTGAAACAAGAGAATAGGAAGCGCGTGAGAGACTGTAGATGACATAAAACACACATTCTTCATGCCGCCTATTAGAGGAAGAGGCTAAACCAGCGTGGTGCCCCCCTCCTCCCCCCATTACTTTTAAAATAGATTACTTGCCAGCAGTTGTCCCACTAAGAGCGCAATGACAACCAATCTATTAACTCCCGCCTGCGGTTATCGCGGCAAGTTTTATTCAACCTGACATGCAAAAAACTTCTCGTTGCGGGAAAGTTATTAAGCAGGCTGCTTCCTGCCGTATTTGTGACCATCTCCTCAAACTACGCACACTCGCACGCTAATTGCACGCTCGCTCTCACGCCGCAACTTCGCCCGCTTTATGTCGCCCTCGCTGAAGCGAAGACAAGTCATTTGGCTGAGGAGGACGCGGACCTGGCCGCGCGCGGGCTGCGCCGCAGATCCGTGATGCGCGACACGGTCTCTCGGCGAGCGTTTTGCGCGCACGGCGCTGCTCCGTTCCTCTTTTTTAATTGTCAACAGCGCCGGTGGACGGGGAGAAAGACTTACCTGTGTAGGTGACAGGGCAGCGTCAGGGTTTATAGTACCATCGATCCGGTGCGCGTGCAGATGAATGGCTCGCGGAGGTTAAGCGTGGCTGCTCGCGATTTGAAACCATTCCAAGTTAGTGAGGGGAAGACTGACCACAGCCTCTGCCATGTTGGAATTCCAAACCCTGGACAGCTGCTCCACTGACTGAAGGCAGCACGCTGCGCACTGCGCATGTTCGCTGCGGCGGGAGCCAAATTCAAAGGGAATCAACCTTAATAAGCAGCGGTTCCCAAGCAGCCTGTCAGGACACCGTGTTGCTATAGATTATCTGAATGTGTTCGCAGTTTAATTGTTCTGTCTGCACGCACTACAGGAAACTGCCTTCCTCTGCCGTGTACTGCAGCCATAGCCTCTCTGAGGGCATATGCATTGTGTGAGAGGCTGTGCAGAAAGGACACATCCAATTCATCTGTAAACATGATGTGTTATTTCAAAGGTTTCAGCAGCTTTTGAATAAATTGCTTTTGTTCTAGATTAGCCAAGAATGGGGTTCTTTCCATTTGAAGTAATTAAATTAATCTTCACCAACTGTTTGTATACTGTATTTTCTCTGCTGGTGCTTTGCACCATATAGGGGGAATATATAGTATATATAGTCATTAGACTTGCATATTTGTCTGAGGTAGCAAAATGTATCAAAGCAACAGTTACAAATATAGAAATACATTTATTTGCCTTCTTGCTGAGAGATTAATGAGAGGATCAATAAGCTGCCAAAATATCTTCCCACTGGCCCGCAGCCAGTAGCAGCTACGTTAGCTTATTTTAGCATAAAGACTGGAAACAGGGAAATTGGAGTCTTTGCCGGTTGTCTGGCAACCTCACACCAACAACAAGACTCCAGGAAGTCGCTGCGTCGGGTCGAGAAATAGGCCAAGTCCTTCACACAACCTCCTCGAAAAGCTGCAATTTGTCATTGGTAGGATTTGTTTAATTTATAGGAAATAAATAAACAATATGTATTGTGTTAATTACTGAGCTTTAGAGATGCTGACAGATTTTGTTACCTTCAAATAGAGCTAAGATAGCTGTTTCCCGCTGTTTCCACTCTTTATGCTAAGCTAAGGTAACCGGCAGCTGGCTGTAGCTTCATATCTACACAACAAGTGAGGAAGCGGCATCTTCCCATCTAAATCTCTGCAAAACTGCAAATAATTGTTTCTCCCCAAAATGTCAAACTACCTCTTTAAAGGGATTTTGTCCAGAGAACTTGATTTATTCAAAAATCTTTATTCCATTCACTGATTGACACGAGCGTTTGCAGGTTATTCTCCAGCTCCTCTCTGTTATCTGTACGCGGCCTTGAAAGAGGGGGATGATCTCCTCTCCCTCGGGGAAGCATTGCTCGAAGACCCTGGTGAGACGCATGAGGATCGGCACCAAAAGTCCCATTATGCCCTCTCATATCCATACCCAAGGCCCTAGGAGTGATGCATTGATTCAGCCTTCAGTGCTCCCTTGACTGCGCCATGCTAATTCCAACTGCATGAGCTCTTTAGAGAAATCCTACCCAAAAGGCAGGACACGGAGTAGCCACTGAGCTGCCCCGGACAATGACAGTTTAAGCTTGTACAGTCCAGTATCAGCCACTGCCCCTGTTAGCAGGGTGTCCCTTTTATTTCCATCTCTGTCATTCTTTCCACACGTTGCAGTGCGCATTGCTAGTTAGAGAAAAAGGCGACTGCAGATTTTGTGAAAACTATCCAAGATCTGAACACAAAGCGATGGCAAGCCGAGCAAATTATCATAATAACAGTATGTGTTTGATTTCATTTGCTCAGCTGCTAATTACGTGAGGATGCCAGTGCTCATCAGAATTTTCTAACCATGGCGGTGCAATGCTCAGCTGACTCGACCAGAAGCGAGTCCAGGAACAGCCTGTGAAAATCTCTGTGTGCTGTGGAGGTCACGGCGAAAACAACAGCAGTGCATTTCCAGGTGTAGCCACGTCCATTGTCTCCTTCCTCATATGGGCATGTTCAGTCTGTGCCTTTGTCCTTGTGTCAGCAGGCAGGACATTCTAAATTATTTTGCTCAGCTGCCTCCCTGAACTCTTGCTACAGCACGTCAATACACACATCATGCAGACACCCGCACATACAGCCACAGGGATCACAGTTCATGTCCATCACACACTTGAATCCTCCTTGACACATATGAAACCTCGAGGATTAAAAAAGTTAGCCGGCTGTTATGCTTTTGGCGTCGGGCATTTTCAGATCAAAATTAAACAATATGTTATCATTTTGTTAATTGGTGTCTAAAACGATTAAAAGCTGTACGATGTTGATGGATTTCAGCAAAACAACATGTTCACCTTAAGTTTCCTGAGGGAAGCATGGGAGAGCACAGATGAATATCAGGCTTTTGCAGCTGTAATGAGCAGTCGCCCCTTGAAAGAATAAAAACTGAATGAATGCAAAACACTTCCTGTCTTGCACACACATGCATGCACACACAGTAGGATCGTTCACTTCCCCAGGAATGAGGTTAGGGGTTTGCGCGGCACGTGACTGCCTGTTTTTTAACCTTCTGCCTACAGACTGTGATGTCATGTGCGATCACTTCAGCAATGTTGCTGGGCATTTATTGTTTCTGCCATGAAACACTGACTTTGGAGTAACCAGCTGCATCGTGCCTTTTCTCAGAGGAGCGTGCATCTTGATGCAACAAAGGAGGTTTTCCTCTGATCAGTCATTTGCGGAATTATTGACTCATCTTTGCAGCGATTTGTGTTTAATAACAACAGCATGCAGCATCAGTCTTTAACCGGAATGAAAATATATATTGAGTGATCCCGCTGGCACGAAAAAGTAATGCTTTCCCTTCTCCGAACTGTGTTTACATTTTCCGTCATTACACAACTTAACCAAATCCGATTTGGGGCTTTTCATGGAGTAATGCTGTAAACAACATAATTTGCTGAGATGCTGTATTTTATCTGTGGGCTATCAGAGGCACTGATTCTCATCAGGAGTAGAGATGGAGTAGGAATAACACACACTTAAGACAGCCAGTCACAGCGATGAAACATTTTTACTACAAAAGCTCACCAGCTATTATGAAGAGAAAGATGTGCAAAAAGTACAAAATTACAGGCTTGATTTCCTGCATTATTTCAAGATGTGTATCCAAGTCCCTGTATAGACCAGGGCTAAAATCCTAATAGGGACAAGCTTGAAGTGAATAGAGCCCACAGAGGATAAGCTACTAAATCTTGCAATAAAAGCAATGTGATTTACAGTAAATTCCACAAGGCTGACAGTGCCACAGCTGAGGGCATAAACACTCCTTTCAATGCTGCGCCTCAGTTCTGTCTGCTGTGAACTACAATCACACAGGCATGCTGCTCGGCAGTGGTGACTTTGATAAATCACCAGGAAGTCCCACTGTTGGCTTAAAACTAGAACTTGTTCAGTTGCAATTCTGCATTTGTCCCTCTTTAATGTGTATGGAAGTGGCTTTAGCAGTAATCTGTCAGTGATTGATTAGGTGTGGCCAAATCCCCTCTCCGTTCTCCTCTACTGGCTCACTGTTCAGCCACAGCTGTGTATTTACAGAGAGACGGCTGTATTAGGGGAGAGGCTGCCTTATTTACCTGCAACATAAACATAGTTACTTCCACTTGGGCGACTATACACGCAGGATGACCAGCAGTAAAACGAGGAACAAGAAGTGACGTGTTCTGGTCGGTGCTGCATTCATGCACCGATGGATAAACAAACAGCCTTATAGACCTATGACGGGTTTGTTTTGGCAAGAAGAAATCACATCTTTAGCTGTCATCCATGTTTGTAGCAGCCAGCGAACTCACCAGTATGACGTCTAGACAGCAGAAAAAGACCCACTAATATCTCAATGCGGCACCATCAGCCTTTATCCTGTGAAAGAAACATAACAGAAATATATGTGAAACATATTTATTTTGTATGTGACACAAGAGGTTGAAAAAGCAATTTAGACAGGGTGCTGGATATTGATCACACTTAGCAGCAGATCCATTTTAATTAAATATTAAGAGAGTGTGCTGCATTGATAGCAACTGAGCAGTTTCTTGCCTTTCTTTTGCCGTCATTTAAAAACAAAATATACAAACTATAAAAGAAGACATGCTCTAATAACACTCACATGTAATTATACTTGAAGTATTAAAGCAGGGCCGGGCAATATCCAATGCATTTTGTATTCAAAGAATATTTTAGTTATTTTTAAAAGAAGGTCTGAGTATGAACATCCGTGCATGAATTTTAATGGAGATACTTAAATGGTAATTATTCCACTCAGGCTCAAACGTAGGTAACAAATGGAATTCAATCAGTGTCCGTGCATAATGATGGTCATTAGGAGAAAGAAAATAATAATGACATCCTATCTGCATTAAACCTGCAGACACTTTACACAATGATCCTGCAGCCATTATTGATCTCCATGGAGATAAGCAATTGTCACTTTTCAGCATTGTGCCTGAATGTTAAATACAGCTCATTTTGTTTTTCTGCAAACTATTTCGGCCGACACTAAATTTTTATTTAATTCACTTCACTACTTGAAATCCTTGGTCTCATTCCACATGATTGTAATTTTGGTTCATTGTCACAGCTGCCTCTCCTGTTACCAGCATTTTTTTTTTCTTCTTCCAATTCAAGGTTTCACAAGGCTCGCACGAAATGAACATCAAACCTGAATGTGGCTGTAGTGATACTTCACGAGCTAAGATAAGTATGCTACATGTAATGCAGCGCAGCCGTCGGGGAATCAATGCACACTTTGTAAAGCCTCCTCCTCCCTAATGCTGCGATGTGTTGCACGAAGTAAAACTGAAGGCAAAATCGTGAGTAGCTGAAGCAACATTCATTAGCAGATAAATTGGACGCAGTGATATAAAAGCTACAGTGGGAGTAAATGTCCAGCCTTCAACCAGATACTTCATGCATACTCCAAAGACCCTTTAGATAACACAGTTTTCATCTTTTGTGTAACTCATTATTAGTTGAACAGTCTAACAGTTGCTTACACATATTGTACAGTAGGCAGCATGTATTGAGTCTCCTCCAAGATGGCCACTTGGTTGAATAATTAAATAAGATCTCCAATCAAATGATCTATGATTTGCATGCCTTCTGTTGCCAACTAGCTCCATCTGCTTGGTTTTGAGAGCTCTGACACAGTGGCTCGTGTGAGTGAAACAGCAATAATGTAATTGTGGATGTGACAGATACACCAGATGATGCAGGGACTGTTCGAAAGTCTGGTCCAAGGCATACTGTACAGCACGGCGTCATATGGTCCGCAAGAAAGCATGACAAAAACAGTTTCATAAAGGCTGTCCGCCGTCTCCTACTCACTGTTAACTTTAAAGAGGGACTCGCTCATTCATTTAAATGCAGGCTCCCCGATCCTGAGACTGTGTTTAAAGCATCTCCTGAAGCATGCATCACAAAGTTACTGCGTCTTAATTGAATAGCAGGCTTCAGAGCTTGGAGGGTGAAGGACAATAGTAGCGGGGCCAGTTTGGCCGGGTGCCAGTGGACAATGCAGAGCAGGCCTCAGCTCTCAGCAGCAGGCGGAGCCCATGCCGGAGTCCACATCAGGAGAGACAGCCTCTGCTGCTTTGATGGATCTGTCATAACAGCCAGTGTCTGCCCTCAGCTGGGGTTCAGGTATTCACCACCAATAACATGTTGCCATCGCAGATCTGGCTCCGAGTGTATTTTCTCTCGTTTGTCTGCCTTTCCCGATGTGTCTGAAGGACAATACCTCTGATCACTAAGTTAACTTGTCCCCATTCGTATTTTATTCTTTCCTTACAGAAGAATTTATTCAAACCAGTGATGCCAAGGTCCTTCAATTAATGCCTCTCCCTTTTATCAGCTTCAGTAGGTCCACAGTGACTGAGTGCCGCTTTGCCCATCACACTCAAGAGCTTTTTAACCCACTATAAACACATGATGGCATTTTTTTTTAATTCTGGCCATTGAAAATAGAAATACTGAAGATATTTAGAAGAAAATTACATTTTTTCATTCTTTTGCACAGAGCATTATTTTAATAAGTCATTTGTATTGTTTATGATGACATTGTAATGTTGGTTAACTATAGAGATAATTGGCTGCAGTGACACCTATGCATAGAGCTTTAGAACAAGAGTAAGTTTCACTATTCTTTTTGTTTTATTATTCTGGAAATATAAAAACAAAAATGAAGTTAAAGTAAATAAAATAAAGATAATTTCTCAAACTGATTATCGTTGTCCATCTTCTTCCTGGTTCAGCTGTGACTCAGTGTACTTGTCATAGCTGTGTGTGCAAACAGTTTTACAATAAATGGACGTTTTTCCAGTTTATTCACTTACGTTTTCAAATCCATACACAGCAAGCGGTTAAAATTATATGGTTAAATTGGAGACTTTAGAGACCAGGAAGCATATCACACTACATCTTATTTATTCATCATATTCAATTAAGTCCTCAGGTCCTGTCTAGTCCTCAAATAATGTCCTTTTTTTTGTCTCTAAAATGTCTGTAGAGACCCAGGAGGTACCCAGAGGTATGACTGTCTTTTCATTTTCAAGGTAGATGATGATAATGTGTTTCCTTGTTTAGCTTTATTTAGTGTCCCCGATACTGTGAATTAAAGCACAAGGAGCAGAACGTTTCTTTATGTTGCTGTCACAGTGATGGTGTAGCCACATCAGAGTGTCAGATTCAATGCAGGGCAGCTCAAGGTCGCAGTTTGCTTATTTAGAGACAACTCAACCACTTCAGGTTTAGGTAAAGATCATGGGTTAAAATAAGTATTTTGCTCTTACATATGTGATGTAGTATAAGTACGTTGTGTAACCGAAATCGGGTCAACAGAGACTTTCGCTCTCACACAGGACACGAACAGCGGTTTCCTGGGTGAAAGTCCTGTGTTTGCTGGACACTACATCACCTGACTTCCTCTTTTGCTCCTGTCATAATCACCACCACCACTGGAAGCCTAACAATAAATACTATATTTGTCACACTAACCTACTTGCATTGTCCACCTATGTGGCTGCTATCCTGATGAGGACAGGCTCAGATAAGCCTGAGACAGATGATGAGGATTACATTTTTGTGCAAAGCAATCAGTCAGACGTAGAACTTGAGTTTGAGTACGGCAGTGCTAGCTCAGAGGTCACGAGACCGACTGTGAGATTGCTGCATACATTTTACACACACATTCAACACAACAGCTGTGATTTATAATTACTCAATACGTTTCAGACACCTAGAATTAACCAAAAAGAATAAAATATTTTGGAGGGTTAAGAGTTGTATCTGTTTCCAAACAGTTCATAAGCAACATCTTCATTTGTATTTCAATTTGTAGCTTAAATATGTGACTCGAGGTATGTAGGAATGTTCGCATTTAATGGTTCAAACCTGTCTGATGTTCTCTTGTCCTGATGTACTCTGGAGTAAAGTCACATCCCCTTATCTCAGCCACCTCAATTAGCAAGTCAAATTTTATCATAACCAAATAAATTAACATAAAACCCAGATTACCAAAGATCTGAATTCAAAATCTTAATTTTCCTTTTATTCTTCTGTTTCAGGGTAAAAAAATAAATAAAAATCTAGGGTCACTTACACAAATTAAACATCGCACGTGGGAAACATGATCACATGCGCTGGGCTTCATTCACAGCAGCCTCGCAATGCGCAGACAAACGTGAGCGAGGCGGAGGCTTGTGGAACATGGGGCCTGGAGCCGGTTTCATTTCGCAAGGCAATGCTTTTCCAAACAGCTCCAAGACTTCCTGATCGGCTGTAATCCCCAGCTTTCACACATAAGTCATTGAGAGCGATGGAGTCCCCTCTGTTTACTCACTCCAAACCAAATGATCTTTCACAAGTAGACCACTTCAGATGTGAAATGGAATTTGCCAGGGTGTTCTATCCCAAGTCTATTTCTCTGTACGCTTTACCAATTCCCAAACAGGGTTCAGTCGCTCACAGGTAATGTCTGTGAGGATTGAGCTGGGCTCCTCTGCTGTTTTAATGGCCCACGGGAAAAGGTATTTGCCGGAAGTAAAGGAGTCCTCTTAAGCGCATACACGGCACTGAATTTCATTTTGTTTTAGTTGCTGGACAGTAGAGGATGTTTCTAATAGTGTGTGAATGATTTAAAATGATAGCTGTTTGCACTGTTTCATACAGATTCCAGGCCAAGATTCATGCAGCTTGTCTAGTTAATAACCTGGAAGGGAAAGGAAGAGAACTGATGATCATATTTATAGCAGATTATTTTAGAGGGAAATAAAATGTGGTAAAAATAAAATAGTTTACTCTGTCATACGCTTACATGTTAGAGTTTAAAGAGCGTAGCTGAAGGCTTTATCTTTCCAGTGGTTGACAGTGTTACTGCTTTGGTACGTAGTTATGATAAATGGTTGTTTTAAGAGGGCTGCATTTACTTTGTAGAGTCATTATGAGAATATTATGTATGAGAAAACAGTCATTAATATTCATTATAATTGCAAACTACTGAGCTGAATGCTGATGGAGTGTGTTTGGATGCCAGCGCAGGGCTGCTTGCTTCTCGTGCGTCTCTGCTTGCATCTGCACAGCAGTAGATGTAGGTGTTTAGGAAGGTGTCTGTAACAGAATGTGACTTTCACTAATTTTTCCACTCAATCAGTAATCTCCTGACACCCTTGTGGGAAGCGGAAATTAACATACAACAGTACAACAGCACGCTTTAACCGTGCAAATATCACTTCTGTTACGGGAAGATATACATCCAGAAACATGAACTATGAAACGCCTCATTCACTCTGAATTTCAGCACAGTCTCCAAAGGATACAGTGTTCCTATTCCAGCTGATAAGGGCTCCAATTTTGTTTGTGTCTGGTAATTGGAGCAATGTTGAAGTGAGGAGCACTGATACATTTCACAGTCTATGTGTGAGTGAGGCTGGCTATGGAAGGGAAAGGTCAGGCCCTTACTTGCCTTTCTCCCCCAGGGCCCTCAGCAGTGGGGGCCGGAGTACACCACAAACAATTAAACATGTTGCTTCTCAGGGTAGAGCAGCCGGACTCCTGTTGGTCAGAGAAGTTTTTACCTTAGTGGGTTGCTGTTGGTCACTCGTCAGAGCAATAATCTGCAGGTCTGAGCAATCAATACAGCCACGACAGCTTCAGCCTCCATTAGTGCAGACATCTCTGGAGTGCCTGTGCATGAGCAGAGGAGCACAGAATAGGCATCAACTAACACATCCGTGCACGCACACGCACACCCGCATACAAACACATATATTCAAGCTCATGCACAGAATCACCTATTCACACATGTACATGCACTCACACACACGGGCACAGACGCATGTATTTTATTTATCTTTATTTAACCACGAGTTAAAGAGATGAAATACCTCTTTTTCAGGAGTGTTCTGGCAAAGACAGGCAGCGGAGCAATTACACGACTGCAGACATGAAACAAAGCAACATACAAAACATCTACAGCCAGACGTCCTTGCTTCCGAGTCATTTAGAATTCACTTTAAATTTGTCCACTGAGACTTCAGGTAATTTTGCAACTGATTCAAAGCAGAGGGAGTAACATACTTAAATGCCCTTTTTTCAGCTCACGGCAGACCATGAGGACAGTTAGTTGAAATAATTCCTCGGAGCAAAGACGATGATATCCCAAATTCTTTGAAGGATGTAGATCAGTATAGAATAGCCTCATAAAAGAAGAATATGCCAATAGTTACATCTATGGGTGGGAAAGGGGGACCATCCAGCCCAAACATATGAATGCAATGATATGCAAGGGCTTTAAATTTTGTAATAAACCTCAGTGCTCTGTGGTAGACAGTGTCCAGTGTGTGTAGGCATTGGGAAGATGCATGCACAGTCCAGCACAGACATAAAGGTGGCAGCAACAAGTCGCTTTTTGGCCTCAAAGGGAAAAAAAGACTCTATAATAAAAGCCCAATTTCAACTTCAGTGTTTTCACCAGTTGCTGAATGTGAGGCTTAAATCATAATCAATATACTATATATATATATATATATATATATATATATATATATATATATATATATATATATATATATATATATATATATATATATATATATATACAAGGATAGACACTCCTGCATGGCACATACAGTATCAACATAATTAGGGAGCATTTTAGTGAACTTATCTGCCAAGTCATAAAATCCTCATACAGACTTAATTTGCTTCTCTCCAGCATTTGCTCTAGCTGTACAGAATCTGCTCATGGCGACTAAAGCATGATTTCATGGATGTGTTCAGGCTCAAAGTACTTAGAAAAATATTGTGAATGAAGTCAAAGATACATGAGACAGGATTTATGAGACAGGTTCACTTTATTATCATTCAACAGAAACCTCATCTTTCCTTATCCTTAAGAAAAGTTCGTGTTACACACTGTTTGTGTGACCTCAGTCTCTTCCCAAGGACTCCCTTGCAGTTCTGAAGGTGGTGCTTGTTTCCACTCAACATACTCCAAGCAGCAATTATGTTTGCCCCAAAACATATTTGGTAAAACAAAGTCAAAGTATATAAATGTGAACTGCAGGAGACTGGGTTGTTTTCCTTCTATGAGTGCGAGAAATCAATAATAATATCTGCTTCTCTATTAATCTTTTTCCCCCTGCAGATTATACAAGAAACAAACTGACCACTGGTCACACAAATTACACTATGAAGGTTCTGACAAGCATTTATAAAGGTCTTCTACATTAGTCCACATCACACAGGACATGCGGCTGTTTTTCTGCTTTACATAACATGTCGAATTACATACAAAGCCATCAGCTGAACACCCAAAGACTTGCAGGCTTGTAGTTGTAAGCAGACGCAGGAAGGCAAAACTGGGATGAGAGAACCAGATTTGAACAACATAAGGATGTTGAGAGGCACCTTCCTGAGATCTATATGCTACACATCCGTGTTTCCCTGAATGGCTGATAATAACAATGCAGCCCTGTGGGCCTCTGAGACGGGGCTGTGTGTGCTTGGGCAAGTCCATCTGTGTGCTCTTGCTTGCTTTAGAGCTTGCACAGTAATGGACTCAACAAGTGAAACACCACTGGCATATCTCCAACAAGAAATGGCCCCAAGGAAGGCGATGCTACAGTAGCTTTACAATTACGCAAACAAAGAGATACCTCGCTAAATGCTTTCTAGTGGAAAATCACAGCACAGAGTAGGATTTTTTCAATTATTCCTTGATGTGAAAAACACTAATTGGTTCCCCTGCCTATTGTTTGTCATCACCAGTGCTGTAGAATTGCATGTGTCTTACCACTCAATGTTCTTTGCCAGAGCAAGGAAAAAGCCAACCTATCTGCCTGAGCATTAAAATACTGGAGCACATCTTGCTGTAAAGCGCAGTGCTGGGATGACTGAATTGATTAGAACAACAAAAAACAAGCAGGAATAAAATTCATCACACAATCAAATGTGTCAAAAGCAGATTTTATATTATATTTTGATTACTTGTAATTAGTATAAGAATTTTAAAAAGTCCTTTCCTTTCTTTCCTCCTTCTATAGGTGCAATGAGCAGAGCGCTGCACATTCACGCTGACAAACAGCGAGCTGAATTTCCCTCTGTTTGCAAAGTCACTGGCATGATAGGAGGAGAGCGATCCTGGATGTGAAAAATACTCAAGGTTGGTCTAAAAGAGGGCTGATTTTCTTTTGCGTTCTTATCATCAATAGCTTTATCACTGTACTGACACCACGGTGCTGAATAGCCCTGCGGGAAGGTGATTCACGATCTGGATACACACCACAAAATTACATGCTTTTGTACTGCCGAGCAGATAATGATAAATAAAAGGGTCTGAGTAGTTTAATCCAGACCAGAAACACTTTACACATCCATTGTGCAGAGAGAAAGAGGTGTGGCCACAGCTTCCAGAGAGGCCAGCTCTCTATTTTATGATAATGTTGTGCACTTGTCCTTCCGTTCTTTAGACAGGAATGTGCTTAAAGAAGCTGCACCTGTAGAATGAAATCCCACAGGGAACATGGGGTACGCTGATATTTTCCCATCAACAAAAGAAAGAGAGAAATCAGATGGAAGTTTTCGTGATTGTTGTCCCCGTTCTTATCTTTTCTCCCCTTTTCATCCAATTTGCGAGATATACTGTACTTTTCACTTGAAGCGGTGAAATGTTTGTGATTGTTTTCCCCGAGCTGTGTGCAGTCACAGTCCGCTGCAGGTTCAATTTCTTTTAATTGTTCAGTGACCTTTCTATACACCCTTAGCAATTAGCTGATGAGTTTGTCTGTACTGTGGGTCAGTATCATTGAGTTGCAATCAACACAAACACAAGGAGGGTTTTCAGAAGAGGGACAAGTGTGGCATTCAAGGACCCTTACCTTACAACATTTTATTAACTACAAAACAATAATCAAATGCTGTTTGATGAAGAGGAGGCACATGACAAATGTTAACCTAGATGTGGTATACAAGAAGGACAGCAGACTCATCACAACGAACCCGAGATGAAAGATTTTCATCCCTGTAATTATTTGCGGCTGAGGCTGTAAATGTGTGTAATATTGAGAGCGCTTCAATAAATAATCACACGTATTTATTATACTCGGCAGACAACAGCAAAAGATCCCTTTTTCCCAACAAAAACAGCACATTTTCCAGCTGCCACAAGGCTCTTCAGTTTTCTGCTCAAGAATTAGCTCATGCATTGAACTCCCAGACGCCTGGTCACTACGACGACTGTCAGGTGCAAAGCACTGCAACGCTGGACATAAGCAACAAGCAGAAAACAAAGCCGTTTATAAAACAAGCAGGGGTGGAAAGTAACTAAGTATACTTTATAGCAGTGGTCCCCAACCTTTTCTGTACCATGGCCCAGTTTAATGTCTGACAATATTTTCACGGCCCAGTCTAAAGGTGTAGCAGGTGTAGCAAAACTGTGGTATTTTCTCTTTAATAATAATAATAATAACAATAATGAACGTAAATCCACTTTTTAATCATGTCAAGAGGACCTGGCTGCAGACTGGCACTGTCAGACACCTCCACTGTCAGTTCGGGAAATCATTTCAAAATACATTTCAAAATAAAATTGCGAGGGCACTTCCGGAAGCATCGCTTTTCTCACTAATGCATTCATTAGATGGATGTATATATTTATTTGAATTACTTTAGTAGCACTTTAGTTACTAGTTACTTTGCAGATTCAAATTAATAAAATAAATTAATAAATAAAGTCCTTATAATGGTGATGATGATGATTATCATCATCATCATCATTATTTTGTGTATCTAAAGTGATGAATGATGATGATGAAGTACACATTACTGCATCAGTTACTGCAAGCCAGTCATTCTGAAATGGGCCATTCTGCATGATGAGTACTTTTACTGTTGGTACTACCGATGCAGGACTTGTACTTACTTGTAACACAGTATTTCTACACTGTGGTATTACTACTTTTACATAAGTAGAAGATACGAGTACTTCTTCCGCCCCTTAAAACGAGTACAAATATAACAACAACCCTTATTTCTTAGAAAATCGAGCTTACTGTTTTTCAGATCACATTTTGAATGTATCATACAAGGTTTTATCCACCGAGGAATTGTGCAGAATTCATAGAGAGGTGGTTAGGGATAAGTGTATATGAAGAATGGACACCATGAGACCAGGGTTAGTCCCATGTGCATTTCATTTTAGGCTACTAAAAGACTTTTGTGAGGTTTAGGGAAAGATCATGACTATGTTTTTGATTATGCTAGCAACTCTGTGAGGCATCACAAATGACAATTCAAACATGCAGATGTTTAGCAGATACAGTATAATGTTTGCGTTATGTTAGCGCTGAAGCACAGCTGAGGCCGTTGGGCATGTCATTAGTTTTGTTTGGTCATAAACAGTCATGGCACTCCTTGCTGAAATTTCAGCCTGCACCCAAGTAGCTCGCCGCCCAGCAGGCTGGCATTGCCGTCCCTTGAGTCATGCTGCTAGTGTGGCTAAAAACGCCTCGTGCTTCAAGTCAGTGTCACCATTTCCAGTATTTAACCAGGGAAACCAGTTGCTGCCTAATCTGCAGTGCTTTCAGTTGCCATGCAAAAACACAGGTCACGCTTTACTTGCAAGAAGTTGATAATGTGCACAAAACAAATCAAATACATGATCAGTGAACATCAGCTGACTTTGCTGATACGTTCATAAAAAGGATAATTTCTAAAAGACGGGTCCTTTTGTTTTCTGAACCGTGTGCTCGTGTTTTCTGATTCATAATTACGTCGTCTGATTTGTTCATGTTTCCTGTGAAATGCATTTGTTTTTGTTTTTTTTTGTTGGTGTGCTTTGTCCAGCGTTGCTGTGCTTTGCACCCTAAGGCCACCGCACTGGGCAGAAATAGAGAGGGAGACGGTGTCCAGAGAACAACAGACTAACAGACAACAGGCTGTAGCCATTATTGTCTAAACCAGCAATTAGGTGTGTGCACAGCGATAGAGTTGACCAGCTTTATTCAAATCAAAGGTTTGGCAGTAGAATGCTAGTGATAATGGATTCCAGATTTCCTCTTTGTGGTTCTGGACACTGACACATACTGTCACCAGGCACTAGCTGAGTCCTCCTTTGAGGGCAGCCCCACTGGGGGTGGCAGCACCAAAGAACACTGTTGCGGTCTTGGTCAGCAAGTGAGGCTGTCATTATTGCGCTACCATGGAAAAGATGTGTCACAAACACAGTTTTAACGAGGGTGTACAGCTCAGTAAACTACTGACTGAGCTACTGTAACTGGGCCAGCTTGCAGCCCTGCTCCATGGCTTGTTCAGTGAATTCCTTTAAAACAGAATATCGCTGCAATCCACATGATAAAAAAGGCTGTTTCCATCATTATGTGCACATATAGAGGCTACTGTACTGGTAATTAGATGCAGAAATGCGTTTATCAACATGACACACTGTGATCAAGTGCACCCGCTGCTCTCCGACCACCTGAGTTGTGATATTCCTTTAAAGCTGCAATTATCAGAAGATTAACAAGTTCATGCTGCTACGACAGGATGCTGTGAGAATGAATTTTGGTTCCAAGAGCACTTGGCTGTTTGCCATCGCTGAAGGTGACAGAAATCTTGCCGATCTTGCATGACGGTGAGGGGGGATGGACAGAGCCGGCTGGGTGGAGCTTATGAATCTGAAAGTCATTGCTGTTTGGGCTTCCACCCTGCCCTCGCTGCCCCAGTCCACCAGATCAGCTTTACTCAGCAGATTCCTCCCCGGTGGGAAACAGAGGAGAGGCGGCTGAAGGCAGCCTAACCGAGCACGTGGCCAAAGCCCCCACTGTCCTGATGCTAATTATTGATCAGATGATTAAGGCAGATGAAGAGATTTTTTTCCTCGTTTTTTTTTTGTAAAGTGAGAGCTGTGATTGTGCATCTCTCACTCGTCTAGAGAGAGCTGCCAAAAGATCAATACTTTCAATCACGCCAGAGAGCTCTTCTGTCAGTCACGCTGAGTAAGGTGATTACAATTGAGTCTTAAGACAATGAAGAACTTTGCGGGGCTTCCTCAGGCACACTCAGCCTCCTCGCAGGGAGTCTAATGAACTCAGACCTGCTAAATAGGCCTCCAAACCACTTCAGCACAGATCCTGAGAGACCGGCCCTGCTGCACCGCTGCCAAACTCACCAGCTCTCACCTGTGAGCGCATACGGCGTGCACACGTGTAGACACAAAGAGACACACACACACACACACTGCAGCCTTTCACAATAAAAGACAGAGAAACCTCACTGATGGCCACTGAAACCTCGCACAGAGCCCTTATACAAATCAGTCTTTCTTGTGTGTGGAGTTTGGAGTGGGAGGCTGTGTGCTGGCAGGAGGTTACATGGTCAGAAACAGCAGGAAAATCTGACAGAATGATGGCTTTTCCTTCAGTATATTCATAGAAGAGTCAAGGCAAACACCGCTTTTTTTCCCTTGTTTTTGACGAGAGGATAAGTGGACAAGGATAGTGTGTTTTATACATACTATTTCAGCCTGATGGCAGTTGTGTTTTAATGTCTATTGACAGGGGATGGAATGTTTCCAGGCAATGTTGAACCTTTTTTTAAACATGATCGCTGAGGAAAATTAAGACCATTAGTACTTTCTGGAAAAGAATTAAATGCGAGATTGGCATGTCAAAGATTAAAGCTGGTTTCTTTTTTAATTATATTTCTTTTATACTGATGTTCACCTGCCTGAGAACAGGAGGGAGGGATTCACCTGAAAATATGGACTCTATTCATGGAAAAAAAACAAAAACACCTTCAATTTCTCAATACAGAAAATGAATAAATGCAATGATTTAACAATGTGTCACTGCTAAATCATTGCATTTATTCCTTTTCTGCAGTGAATAAAGACCCCTTTAGCAAGATGTACTGTTACAGAATTTCACTGAAGACACTGGGAGGTAGAGCCACCTGCACCTTTATCATCATGCCGAGTAAAGACCCCTGCAAGAATGGAACAAAGATTCAGTAGTTTTGTGGCGGGGATTTTTCTCCTCTCTTGTTTTTAACAGGCAGCGTGTAGCAGCATCCATCCCTCTGTGGCTGACACCAGCCTTTCAGGGAGCAGGTGACTTGTTAGTACTCTGAGCAACAACGGGAACAGATGTGTCCCTGACAGTGGATGGATGGTCAGGGTCCATCTGGTCAGTGCAGCCCTGGACAGGAATGATGAATATAGCTTCATCAGTGAATAGCTGTCATCAATCGCATGGTGTGGCGATGGCCAGTGACAGCCACACGCCAGCCCCGGGCCCCAGGTGTGGTGAGCGGAGAGCGGGCTGGCTCTGGAATGCGGGTCAATCAGGCAAGTCCGAGCCAATGCTATACATTTCAATGTAAAGTGCGTGCATCACAAAGGAGATGAAGCGCGTTGCCTCATCAGGGTGCAAAGAATCTGCTGGTTCTTTGATACAGACGCAGAATGGCTCAGATTTATTTCAACGGCGGGCTGTTACTGCGCCGTCGTGCTAAGGACGAGCACCGAGCGTCTAGACAAGTCATGGCTCTACATTGTCTTCCCCGGCGGTCCCAAATGAAATGTGCTGCATCCTTGTCTGCTTCAGTGCATAGACATGGAGAGGTACTAAAACACTGACCTTGCTCTGGACCATTCTGAATACGTTATGGCTCTCCGTTCCCTTGAACTGTCACAACTTTAAATCGACCACTTCTAATGGTTTCATACACTGTGTGGTCATCATTATGCAGGATGTGGCACCTGCTCTTAGACCAGCTTTGAAACAATAATATCTTACAAGAAATGATGCCGCACATCCCTTTAATAGTGTTTATTCATTTATTTTGGCGAGAAAAGGCAAAGTGATAATTGCAGTGAGCCTACAGTATCTGTCTTAATGGTCAGCCATGCCATGGTGGGTGTGTTCGAGGACCTTGGTGTCGGTGTAAACAGGTCACTTGAGTCTGTAAAGGGGTGGCCCGATAATGCACTTATTTCTGACTCGCAATTGCGACAAGAATTGTGAAAAAAGTGCACAGTATATGTCTAATAGACCATGTCATCATCAAATTCACTACATAAAGTGTCTAAAAAAAATAACAAATTGGCACACATGGTACTGAATCACTCATTATGAAAACCATGTAGGAAAAAACCTTAAACATCTATTTCTGTCAAGCAGCCTGGATCCAGATCATCCACACAGCAGCCTGAACGAATATGGTTTTTTAACAATTACACGTTAATAGTCATCTTTACACTGCTGTCACTGATGTCATCCAGTCAGTGTCAGGATATAAATAGCAGATAACGAGGATGTGTTGCAGATAACATATGACCTATTAGAGAGCAGCAAAGTCTAATACATATTTATTGGCACATTTCACCTGCACTCTTGCTGAATGTGAGTCTGGCTCACATCTAATCCTTTCAAGTCTGCTGATATTCAAAGACACAATTAATATTTTTGGGGGGATTGAAATTACAGTGGGGAAGCTATGCTTCAGCCTGCAAATGGAAAATAGCATTTTTGTTCTTATCAATTGATCATAATTAAAAATTAAACCTGTTGCAACAAAGTGTTTTCAGATGTTGCTGATGCAAATAAAGCTTTGACAGCAGCACTCGTGTATGTAGCTGACTAGCTGTATTCTGGTGATGCAGCAGGATCTGTGTGTGGTTTGCATCTGAGCAGGTCTGTTCAGGAGTGTCAGCAGATTCTGATGCTATGTTTTTGGTGGCAGTGGTTTGGCTGTGCCTTTAAAGCCTTGGTTGTATTTTATTTGAAACTATAATAGATATAGTTTCAAATTCTAAAATAAATTCTAAGTCTAATAATAATATCTGCTGCATATTTTTGTTTGAATGCCAACTCCTTCTTAACAACTTGTTTAAAGAATGATTATTACAGTCTAATTATTAAAAAGTATTAAGAGGAAGAAAAAAGGAAAGGTTGAGCTGATGCATCGTCATGTTTTCAGAGCTCCGTCTATTTGCATGACAGTGAGGAGAATTGCTCGTCGTTGTTTTTTTACGCTTTTGGCTCGGCTCAGGCGTTTTCTCTACGAGCAGAGAAAGGTGGTGTAAGCCAGCAGAGAGCTGGTTTTGTACATTTTTGCTGCCCTGTCGTTTTCTCAGCAGGGCGTCTCTTGGGAAAATCAAGGGGAGGGGAAGGCCGTGGGGGGAGGGTCTGGCAGAAAATACACACTCACAGGCATCACATCTCCAAAACACATCGAGGTGTCGGCTGTCTGATGCTGCTTACATGTGATTAAGCCTCTGCCTCTAAACAGGCTTCGTCTGATGACCCCGCCGGTGTGTGTATCCAATGTGCTGTAGCGCTACACCCCCCCCTCGCTCTCCACCCTCCCTCTGTTTTTCCCTCTCTTTCGGCAGATGCTGCAGATGACCGTCTCAACAAGAATCACTCTCGTGTTCGAAGCTACACTTTGCTTTGTGAGGCTCCCCGAAACTGACATTAATCCACTTTTCCTTCTATAGACTGACAAGAGCATGGAATGGAGGTGTCACACTTTCAGGCGGTGCAGGGGGCAGTTCGGCTTTGACGGCCCCGCTAAAGCGCCGCTGCCGCCTGTAACAGTCAGAGCACTGCAAATTGGAAATCCAGAGGAGATCATCTGTAAAGAACACGTCTACCGGTGGTGTAGGATACAGCCGAGTCACAGAGGGGAGATGAGAAAAAGCCAGGAAGCAAACAAGCCGGTATAAAACGAATAAAAGCATTCCAGCCATTCCTGCAGAATACACAACCAGGAAGTTCCCGGCGCACAAATTCCAATTTTTTTCCCCCGCGAGACGTTGCTAAAAGAATATAACACAGCGCAGGTAACATATTGTGTCAGCTGTTCGTCAGGAATGTGTGGTTCACGTCTCGCCGATCTTCAAACAAAAACTCCCCATCGCTCCGACATGTGCTGGGATGTTGAGTTTTACCAGGTTCCCGGTGCACCTATTAGAACATGTGGGGCAAATTGCACGACCTAAAGGAATTTGACCAGGTCAGATGCAAAGATTCACTACTTGTATCGAAGCAATACTTTTCTGTGGAAGCAACATATTGGCTTCTTAGCAGGAAAACCTTGTTATGAGTTCATTATGTTTCCTGGGATTTCCGAGGCATTACTTCACTGTCTTACATGCATCACAGCTTGGCAAGTTGATGGAGGGATTGGTGTTGCTCGCTTGTGGGTCGCTACACCAAATTATATCACAGCAATGGATTGCATATTAGAATTATGATTGTTAAAACAGTGCAACTCCAAACGAGTTCAGAAATGACCATCTCTGCCCCAAATTTGCAAGTTTTTCAACGTAGCACCCACATTTGAATTGAAACGTTAAGTTTATGGCAGAACAGCATTTTTTTTATTGTTGTTTTTTTTATTCCGGCTGCTTTCCGCTCGTCTCATGGAACACCAGCCGCAGCGACAGCTTTCCTCTGCGATCTAGGCCGAGATCTTTGCTGCTGGGTGGAATCAGTTGAGTCATTTGGATGCCTTGCTTATCTAATGGTTTGGCGATGGCAGAAGCCTTCAGCCCGCATTAAAGCAGGCGTCAGCCCACGAGAGAGAGCGGCCCGAGAAAGAGAGCTACAGTACAAACTAACAATGGCAGCTCCAGTTTTTTTTATATTTATAGCGCCCAGCAGGTGTCAGCCACAGCAGTCTCTCTGCCCCCTTTGACACCCCACGGCTGCTCCGCTCCACCGTATGAAAGAAAGCGAGGGGGAGGGGGGCAGCTGCCGCCTGGGATTAGGTACCTGAATCCAATCTTGAGGAGCAGTGGGCTCCAGTGGCGTTAAAGTGTTTTCTGGAGAATTTCTCATGTTCCCCACTAGCTGATTATTTCCAGATTTTAGTTCTGCCTCAGTGGAGATGAGCTCCACACAGTTTTGCCAGTCGTGGTTAAGATGTAGTTTGACACTCACTGGCCACACTCAGATGGGTTGTATAATCCCATTTAGAGAAGCACGTCCCACACGCAAATCAGAATTCCCCAAAACTGATATTAGCGTTTGTCAACACGTTTGAACACTTTAAATGTTGACTTTGGCAGCGGGTAAAACTGTGATTTTTTTTTTATTTTTTCACCTCTTTCTGCCTTCTTCTTTCACCAGTGTCAGCACTGCTCTGTCTACCCCTGCTCATTAACCTTGCTTGTTCTTCCACTTCATAGCCCTGCTAATATGACCCCCCCCCCCCTTTAGAAGACTCTAAAACCCTTTGAATAACCAAAGGGAAGGAGGTTCTTATTGCAATGCAACTGTGCAGTCACTGCAGAAATCACTTCAAAAATGTAAGATTTAACTTAAGAGGACAAGCTCAGCCAAAACCATGTGCAGGGATTTGTGCATGTGAAATAGATTTATTTGTTCTATTAGTTTTGCTGTAACCTGTCAACAGAAGGCTGTGTGAGCTGACAGATAATGTATGTAGAGTTTGAATTATGGATGATTTCTTATTTTCTCATTTGATCCTGATTAAAAACCGAAGATGTTTTAGAAATAAGACAGGTGTAAATAACACCTGTGACACACATTTAGCAGCTGCTGTTGAGTGTTGGTGTGTCACTGTGATCCTGTGCTCTACTGTGAACTGAATGGGAGCCGCCATAGCTGGAAAATGTTAGAAAAAAAACATTAACAATGACTCTGATCTGTTCAAGTGTCCCAGTAATCCATGACAGTGTCAGAGTGAGGCAGCAAGCCCAAGACCAGGACCCTGAAACTGAAGCAGCTACATGGAATTCAGTCATCATTCATTTTATTATTTACACCTGTGATTTCCCCACTGTGACAGGTCAACACGTCATCCCTGAGAAAGTCTTAAATTAGGAGCGGTGTGACTGAATGGATTAAATTTGGTTCACAGATTATGCCTTTAGAGCATAATTTAGATCATAAACTAACCCCTACACCCCTAAACCCCTTAACCCTAACCCTAATCCCAACCCCAATTTTAACCCCTAATCCTCGAGCCCTAACCCTGAACCTAACCCCTAACCCCTCTAAACCTAACCCTAATCCCAATCCCCTAATCCTAATCCCCTAAAAGTAACCCTGACCCCCAAACCTAAACCTAACCCTAACCTTGACATTTCATTTAGGTGAAGGCCATACTGTTAAATAAAACATGTTTGGTTATGTTTGGTTCTTGTTTAACAGTTAATTTGTTTAGCTCTGAACCTGTGTCATACAGTCATATCATCATCATCACCATCATCATCATCATGCTTTGTTGTCACATCCAAAGCACAGAATGTCATCAACTGTCTTCATCGCATCGTTTCCCAAAAACATCTTTTGGCAACAAACTCCTCATTCAGACATCAAGCTTCTTTCTCAACATTTACATCATATGAACAAAAGGGATTTACATCCACACTCACTGTAACACTTTCTTTGATGCAGCACTTTGATAAACACGCTCTGTGTGATAAATTCAGCCTTGGCATCCCTCTGTAGTGATGCTGTGCCCTCAGTGAGTGCGACCTGGTCATGATGCATGTTTATTCTTCACTTTTATTTTGGAGCCGTGATTATGGTGGAAGATGAGACCTTTTATATTCTTGGATGACTTAAAACCTTTCTTGATCTGAACAAACTTCACTTTGCCCCATCTGACACTTAAACAACAGTGTTGCATCCACAGAGTTTCCCAACTAATATTCACACATTCATATGTCTCATAGCTGAATTTGCTGTTCTGTGTTCCTTTTTTTTTGACAAAGTAAAGTAACCTGGTGCCTTTACGCAACTTGGCTTTCTACAGTTGGTACCAGGCATTTCTCAAGAATGAGTTCACCCTTTCGAAACTCTTCACACAGTCTGCACAACAGGAGTCAGTGTGGACTAAACTGTGCATCACTTTTCATTTCTTTGACACAAAATGCTTTCAACGACCACATCTTTCTCACCCAAACTCAACCACCACCAAAACTCTGAGTATTTACACTCAGTTTCCATACTATTGTTGAAACTGTTATATTTACAATCAAAACTCGACATAGAAAAGGGCAGATGAGGCTGAATCCAGGGTTTTGTGATTGTATAGGACGATGAGATCTCTTCAAGACTGGTTCACAGTCCATCTTAGGATCCTTCCACCTCTCCAGCGATATTCCTCTCCTCATGGAGGAGTTCATGACCACCAGCCACATGATCAGGTGTCCCTCTTGGACATCTTTTCAAGCACACAAGGTGGTGTTGATGAGAATTTGTGGCCAAATGCACAAGAGGGTTAACTGTGTGTAGTGTGTGTAGTGAAAATGTTTAGTTTTATATTGCATTACTGCAAGAACTTCAGTTTTTGGCAAGAATGTGAAAGAAATGAAGCCTACTGAAGCATACTGCTGTATTAATGTGATATATGCTGTAGCATGCAGTAAAGAAGAGGCCTTACATCAAAGGCAATAGTGATACATATTGTATTGTTGTTGTTTTTTTAGGTAATTATATTATGAGTGACAAAGTGTTATTGTTGAGAAACAAATGCTGTCAGTGACCTGGTCTAAGAGTTGATCCTGAGATCCTGTATGAAGTGTTTTGGTTGCTTCAGTGCATTTAGGATGTGAGATTCCACTTTTTCACAGTTGCTAAAACACTAAAACACATTTTCTGAACCAAATGCTCAATGGCATTAACTCCCAATCTAAGAGAGAAAGAAAGAAAGAAAAGGTGAAAAAGCGTGAGTTCATTCATTCATTTAATCTGCAATGGAGACATGAAAGCTGATGAAAATGGTAGCGGGAGATCGTACCTGGTGCAACCAGCTTCACTTCACATGATGAGCTGACGCAAAAACAGTTGTTCACGAAGTTAGACGCAATTCACAAAAATCAAAACACAGTCTCGCTCACTAAAAAACAGGATGATGAGGAAGAAGAGTAGGATGAGGAAGAATAAGAAGAGTGATTTCAGATGAAATTTGCGCAGCTGTGATAGACCATGCTCTGGTGCGCGGAATGATAATGAGGGAAGCAGGACAAAGGCTGCAACCCAGTTTGAGCGGCGCTCCACAGAAGAGCTGGTGTGTTTTTTTTCCTCTTTTTCAGCCATTGGAAGTTTACTGTATAGAGACGTGTCAGTGCATCACTTTGCCAGTATAAAAGGGGAAAAAAAACTTTCTCACCATACACTATTTTAGTGATATTTATCCATTTTTGTGACTGCATCTTCCCCTTTTTGTAGGATTGCAAGACTGCCACCTGAGTGTGGGAGCACTTCTTCGTTCTCCCAACAGGCTCTCATTGTTGATACGCTCCTTCTAAAGCTGTTTGAAGCACAGCACAGAGTTGTTGAAGACAATGTAAGTTTTGAAAGCATCACCATTGTCAGCCTTTCTACAATTGATCCAGCGTAACAGGTAAGCATGAAGCGAGTCCACAAAGGACCCTTCGAGTGCTGCTCAGAAAGGGTCAAAGATCGGTGACTTAAGTGTGTGAAAGTAAGTGTACACTCGAACAGACACTTCCAGCGCCGATGCTTACAGGACTATACTACGCAACAACTGTCAAACTGCACTAGGATGTGCTGCGTGTAAATCAGGAGTGCACACAAATACATGTTACAGCACAGGTGTGTTTTGTGGTTCCTAAATAAGCGGGTCCAAGCTCCAGCTGTGCATTAACTGCTGTTACCGAACTGTACCTGTATACTTTGAAAGCTCTGCTGAAGGCTCTGTGCTGTCGTCATTCAGATGTGAGTATTTTGTTCCCCTTGACTTGAAAACTTGAAACGTCTCAGATTTTTTTGGAATATGCTCATTTGAATTTTGGGTTTAGAACTCAACTTTGTTGGATCACAACCTCCAATACAGTCTTATTTATAACAATATATATATATTATATGGATCATTAAATTGCAACCTATTTTTTTTTTAATTTAATACATATTAACAATAAAAAAAAACAATATGCAATAGCAATACAGCTGTGCAATTCCTGAGCATTCAGCATCCTCTAAGTATAAACAAGATGAATAATAATAGATAATATATTTGTTGTCGTGAGCCACAAGTTCCAGATTGGATGAACAGACAAAGGAAACAGCGACACCTACAGGGAGTGAACGGGCTCTCTGTGCTGACAAAACCAACTGATTTCCCAGTGATCCCTGTCAAGGTGCAAAAACACCACTGCTTGCATGGTGGTTACCATAGCAACTGCACAAGCTAGACCCTTGTGCTGTCATTACAATTAACCCCTTTCATCTTTTTACATTTAAACTATTTCTGGTTGTGTAATCAGATACAAGCCGTCACCCAGTGCCATCTGAGTGCATTTGCATTCATCTTATATCTCTGCCTTGGGTTTCGTGGATGTGCCGACTTGCTGTTGCTGTTGAGGGATCACACACTTAAAACTGCAGATCTGAAGCAACTCTTGACACGACTAACTGTTTACATACAGCAGCTGAAAATGATTCTGTGCTTGTTTTGCGTTCGCGAAAGTACAATGACAAAGAAATGTTTTATACAGGTTTGGTTTTGCAGTGAAATGCAACAGAAATGGTGGTCTGTAAATTATGTATAATTGGTATTATTAAAATTAATTTCCATGACACCT
Source organism: Chelmon rostratus (assembly GCF_017976325.1). Taxonomy (NCBI): domain Eukaryota; kingdom Metazoa; phylum Chordata; class Actinopteri; order Chaetodontiformes; family Chaetodontidae; genus Chelmon; species Chelmon rostratus. Next base: position 13,768,923 of record NC_055670.1, on the reverse strand, counting down.
TACAGGCCGGGAGCCACTGCTGGAGCAGAATCCAAACATCTCACCTGATTGTTATTGCTTTTGTGTCATTGTCAGTCACTCTGGCATCAGTTAAAACTCATAATGAGTGGATTTTTTTTTTTACTGCAAAAATAGATATAATAAAATAACAGAAACTATTGAAACATCATTGACTTTTACTGAGACCCAAATTAAATTAAATTATGGTAAAACATGTTTTGTACAGTCCAGTGGTGACGCGGAGCTCAGGTGAAAAAAAGGTTTTCAAAACATCTCTAAATGGCCACTATAATTACTGCAAGAAAAACCTGTTTCACTGTCCAGACGGGAAAAACTGTGAACCCCCCTTTACTGTGTAGTCAGCTGACGTTGTTTAGAGACCATGTCATCTAAAAGTCCTCGCAGTCATCAAACAGGGCAGGTGAGGACATGTCACATTATGTTACAATCTAATAAGAGGGTCTTCAGAAACAACCAAAGAGGCCTTTAACATAGTTAAACTCACTATAGTTTGCAAATGAATTGTTTATTTTTACTGTCCGTTGTTCTATTTAATGCTTGCATGTCACGTGTTTTGGTTTGATGTAATCTAATTAGGTCAGGTTCTTTATTTACTGCACGTAGTGTAAATGGAAAGAGGAGTTGTGTTCAGCAAAGAGATGACAATGAACCCACTGAACACTGTCATTTTCTTTCAATGCTGCCTAAATAGAGTCGCAGACTTTCTATATAAGGTCTCACATACTGTGCAGGCAACTTCCTGGTGTTGCTCTGCTGTAAATGTGCTCAAACTGACAGCTGCAACGCTGAGTTTATCTCAAGGCTCCCTGAAGAAAGGCTTCAAATGCACGACCAGCGTTATTGTCTTATTACACAAGGTTTTCTTCTTTGAAGTGCACGACGTGAGAGGGCGGCGACAAAAGGATGTAATTAGTAGATGCCGGTTTGAAAGAGACACGTTCGGATGCAGAAGACCGAGTCCGAATGCAAAGGACCAAGACATCTGGGCAGAGCTTTAATTCTTGGCTTGGTCAAGCATCAAGAGTAAGAAAGCCAAGAATTAAAGCTCTTTGATGTCGCTGCTCATCGCAAGATGATGGCACATTCAGCACACTAAAACCTCCTGCTAATGATGACAGAGGAGGCCAATATGGCAGCAAGATCCAGGGGAATTCAACAAAATGCTCATTAAAAGGTCTAATAATTAAAATATTGATTAATTAGTCTTACATTGATTTACAGTCACACTTTATCAAAGCGTGAGGCTCTAATTACCGTGCCATTATGCCACAGGCTGACCTACTCATTTTTTGTCACATGTAATGAAAAAGAACATTTCTTTAACTGCTTTTTAAATTTTTGACCTGTAAAATTTTAATGGGGAGTACAGTGGGTGTTGAATCTGGATTGGCAGCAAAGTCATGGGTGGCTAATGTCTGCGAGTCTGGTTAAGTGGCTGTACACACCGGGAGCTGGAACACCTCTCTAGAGGGATTGGTCAGGGTTACTCTGTTTAAACAAAATGGCATTCACCAGTCTCTGCAAAGGCACAATGAATTATTACACAAAACTTGACTTCTCTAGTGTTTCAGTGCACTTTTTTTCCTGCAAAGCATTAGAACATGTGTGAAATACCCAACCAAAATGTTTTTAAGAAGCATGGAAATGCAGTTATCAAAGTTCTTTGATACAAGCACTTTTTGTGGCCGGCATTTGGTGGTTAGTTAATGAAGAGGTGTTGAACAGGAATTGAATCCTATTTTCCACTCCACAGAGTCAGAAAATGGTACTTCAGACACTCAGGAATCCCAATTTTTCCTCCTGAAATTGGAAATGTGTAGACATGAGAGCGAGGTGCAAATCATCAACAAAGTTTTGGCTGACCAGCGGCAGGGTGCAGCGCTGGATCCAACTGTCCACGTCGCTCCCTCTGCCAACACAATGCTGCAAATTATGCCACATGTTCTATACTCTGAACAAAATGAAAATGGCAGTGTAGTTTTGGTTGTTTGAAAGAGTATTCCACTGATGTAGCATTGCACTCCTTTAACACCGTCGGACTCACAATCGGACAGGTCGATGCAGCAGAAGAAGAGACGTCGTCTTTTATTTCAATTCCACATATTCTTCTTCCTTGCAACTCGACCGCAGACAAAGGTCTGGCAAGCTCACTTCTTTCTAACGCTGCACCCCCAACATTTTTCAACAAATTTTCAAACTTATAGTCAGATGTTTCCTTGTGCAGGTGTATTCAAGTGCCACAAGGCAACAAGAATGACACCTATACCATCAAAATCACACAGCAAGCCAAACACCGATCCGTCCTGCAGAAGAGAATCCCCGCTAAAGTGAGATTGATGGGCTTTAAAGATGAAAACGTTGCAAAGAGGGAATTTATTTGCAGCGATGCAACCTACCGACACATAGAAATAGAAATAATGCAAGTAATAACAGGTTAATATAATGCATAACACATAATGGGGCACTTTTCATAAATTGCTTTCATACAATCACTTAATGCCTCCCACAAACCTCCCACCTGATTTCAAACGCTTCTCTGTGGCACATTTATAAGATCTATTATTTAAACCTCAACATTCTGCATGTTATTTTACCTTCTTGTCATAGATAGATAGATAGATAGATAGATAGATAGATAGATAGATAGATAGATAGATAGATAGAAATGAAACTCTAAAAAAGTCAAATTTCTTCATAAAACCCCCCAAAATCACAGCAAGTCCATTAATAAAAGGTTGAGAGAACATAGCTGATGTCTTTCATATTGTAATGAGTTGTGAACGGTATTACACCTCCATGATTCTGCTGCATCAGAACCTATATCCACCCCACCTTTGTTTGCACCCTGTATTTGCATTTCAAAGGCAGCCCCTGGGAAGCCACTTTGCATATTTACATCTGATTAACAACTTTAAATGAACATGTCAAAATCTGAAACTTGTTCATTACTGACAGAGAGAGGGCCACGCTGACTCTGTACCATAACATCAACACGTCCTCGGACCCAAACGGCAGGATAGATCTGTGTGCACGAAACAAAATGATGAACACAAACTGGGATTAGAATAACATGACACCGGCTAATATATGCACACACTTCACAGAGCTATTAAAACAGAATTAAAACTGCTTGTTAATTGCATGTTTTTTTCTGGGGAAAATGTATATTTTGGAAATTGTGGTATACACACAGATGAGAGGATCATGTTGGGAGGTGAAGGATTTGTGCCTCACACAAGGGCAAATGAGGAGAATACGATATGAAGGGAAGAATAATATATATCTTCCTCTGGCTACATTTTCTCAATCGCAAATTTAAACCGTTAACAAAACTATTCTCTCTCTGTAAAAGGCTTAACTGGTCAAAAACCAATTCTAAAGCGGTGCTTTACTGATTTAAGTATACGTCTTCTTCCAAGACAGACTCATTCAAATTTCATGACCATCCCTTAGCGGTCCCATTATTATGTATTTTGTACACATCTGCCCATAATAGTGAATTAAAAGGAGGGTGAAAGAATGGTCAAGCTACCACATCATTAAAAAAAATGCCAAATCCAGCATTCGGAGGAAAAGAAAACACAAAGTTCACAGTGTTAAGGTAAAGCTTGGTCATGGTTAGGAAAAAAAACAGCCTATAAATTTCTGATTGAAGCTTTGTTCTGCTGAGCTCTCTATAAGATATAAAATATGAACTAACTATGTGATTATTAATTGGGCCCATTGTAATTTGAGGATTCTGGGCTGCATATTGTTGGCAGCTCTCCACGGGGTCTGTCTGTGCAGGAACGTGTCGAGGGGGTACCAGCCAGGATGCCTCAGCCATTTAGAGAGCAGCTTGCCACTCGCGCATCGGCATACCAATGAGTGGGGTTAAAAAGGCACGGCTCCTCTCACAGACGGCCCTCCTTCTCCAGCTCGGCTCCAAAGGGTCTCCACGGACTAATTTCCAAAACCACCTCTTAATGTAGGCTTGTGTCAATCACCTGAACAGACAGCTTCATCCCCTGATATGGAGTAGTCACACAGCAGAACCGAGCAGACCAAAGGAAACACAATGGTGCTTTACAGTGTAGCAGATGTATGGAAAATCATGGAGAAAGCTCTTTAATGACACATGGATTATTACTGATGGCTTTGGAAAAACACGTTTGCTCACATTTACATTGCAGCAGTGCCGATTAAATCAAATATCAAATTGATATTTAGGTGGTTCTTTCAGTGTTTTTTCTTGCAGACTTGTGCAAACCAGAATATACTTTTAGGAGATCTTGTTTTAATGACGCGTCTGTACGTTAAATTCTGTTAAATTTAAAAGCAAGTCTTGTCTCGCACCATATTCTCCACATATGGAAATATACAACAATATGTGGACAGAGGGTTGCATGCTGATACATGCACATTGCACATGTGCATAAATGCGGAGGTGTCATGGATGTGAACAAAAGCAAAGTTTTCTAATCCACCTTTTTATTTCCACCTTTAATTGAGCTGTCTCAGCATTAATGTAAATGCACATGTATCAAACCGCCGTGGTTAGATCATCATCAACATTGTTTTGTCTAAAGCACGGAGTAAAAGTCTGGCACTAATTACAAATATTTCGGTAAGCGTTTTGACCTGTTTTTGTGTGACTGTAGAATAATTAATTATAGTGAAATGCATATTATAGCTGCTGAGGAATCTTAGACTCTCTTATGAGCAGTATAAGGGTCACAGCAACATTTTGCTTTTTTTCTTCATAATTAGCCTAATTGGTAGATAACAATGACACTGACTCTGGCTCTGGTGCCTTCTCAGTAAAGAATCTGAATTAAAAAGTCATATTTATAGCACACATAGAAAATTACCGTGGACAGAAGATTAAACAAACATTTAGCTAAACAGTAAAACATGCGGTCTACTGTCTGTGTGCAGCTTGAATAGAGAGAAACAGCTGTCATTTCTGATCCACAAACAACTACACACTCCACTTAACTCCTAAACACAACTTATCTCACACTTCTTCTGAACCCCTTTCACGCTCTGGCTTCTCTGAACATTGAATAGCCGAGAAACCATCCCTCATACTGGGTTTTGCTTTTTGTGTTACAATCCAAGATGACATACGACACGAGAAATGATGAGAAAACTGTGGGGAGGCTTCCAGTAGATTGATTCTCCCATCGCTTCATTCTTTTCTAGTTAGTCTTTTATTGGCTACAAAGGTAGAGTCGTTGTGAAGCCGAGTGAGAGAGGAGTGAACCAGCCTGCCCTGTTTAATCCACGGGGCATTGAAGGAGGGTGATCACTTCTTAAGAGCACAAAGGCCTACAAGGAAATCAGTGCAGTCTATGAGATCCCAAAGCTGATTTAAAGAAGAGATGTCCCAGCTTGGGCTCAGGCCTTTAACAGGAATAAGGCCATCCTGTACAATAACAATCTGAGGCTCCAGAGGAAAGCACTATTCATGGTCAAATAAGATCTCAGATTTGGATGGAAACCATGTGTCCCTTATAGAAATAAAGATTTTTGCTTCGTGCAGGAAGAGGAATGGATATCTGAATTATCGAATCAAAGCATCACACACTTCAATTCCAGATTTAAATCTTGTAATACATTTAGATGATGCGGATCTGCTTTGTGTATCGTACATTTCCAATTACATGTACACCATGTGCTCTTACAGGAGAGAAGGAAATCCTGTGAGTTATTTTCTCTTTTTCTCTTACGGGCAGATCAAGTCCATCTTTATCCAAAACCCTAATCATAGCAGAACAGCATCGTAATGAAAACCCACATCTTCCATTTAGCCACAAAGAGGGAACAGAAGATAAGGATATTATTTATATGACTGTGTGTTTTACTGAAATACAAAGCCATCAGATGTAAAAAGATTAGCGGCACGACAGGTGGCTGGACAGCCAGCAGCAATTTTAGGACATAATCAGTGTTCCGGGTTTTCCTGCGGCTTTGTCATCTTTATTTCAAAGGCATTGATTGCACTCATGAGCTCTTATCTACCTGATGATGTGCATTCATTCACACAATGTTCACATTATCCCACACTAGTAGTTAAAGTTTACGTAATTTATTGAAAATAACCCGTGTGGACAGAACCAGCTTTGTTGGCAGTACAGGCTGCGGAGCAGGAATTTTGTGCTAAAGAGTGAGTGCAAAATTAATGAAGGGGAACTCTGACTTTTAGTCAATGTAAAAATTTCATTAGTGTTATTATTCAGTCACCTCTATGGTCCTGAATTTATATCACAGAGACCTCATGTGTTGAATCCTGATTGCATGTATTTCCATTTCTTCAACATCAGGGGACCCCAAGAGCTGAGAGAGGGGCACGCGGGATGCTCGGTATGAGAAAGGCATGAGCGACATTAGTGCATCTGAGCGGTGAATATATTTTCTGTGTGTCACTGTACCAATGCAGGACCTTAGCTAACCTGTAACACTCCTGTTTGTCACATTACTTCATTTGTAAATATGTGTTTGTTCGTGAGGATTGAAAAATCTTTTTCTTAAGTTTCTTAATGCACATTGTACATTTAAATGCGGCTTAAAGCAGCTTTTAAAACACATATCTTGAAAGGAATAAACTGGCGTTCTCTTCCCCTCGTGTCACAGTCAAGATTAAAATTCGTTAAAGCGGGGAAATGGTTTCAGGGAAAATCTGTGCCAACATTTTTATGGTCACATGACAGCTGAAAAGAAGCAAACTAGTGCAATATTGCGCAACATAATGACATTTGGTATTTCATTCAAATGCACCGGTGCGATGAGAGCATAGTTAGCACAGGTGAGCTCAGTAGGTAAAGGGATTTGATGAGATGATTATATGGGAATCTGTGTGGAACAAATAGAAGGAAAAGGACAGAAATGTGAATATATTACAAAACAGTACAGCAGCATTGAGTAAGATCTGACCAGATCAACGGCATTCTTCAGACAAATACGTCCCTGATGCTCAAACAAATCCATCTTGGTCACCTGACCCAATCAGCTGTTTGTTAAATATATCACTAAGGCTAACAGGTTAGCATGGGTCCCTTTGAATAGCTGTTGAGAGAACAGAAAACAGAAGGCAACACTGTGCACTGCATGTAAGTCATTCTTTTCTGAATCGAGCAGTTAATAACTTAACAGACTAACAGCTCAAAGCATTAGCAGCAGCCTGAAACTACAGCTGCACAACACAACCTATCATTTGCTCATCGGGGTCTGGATATGCTGATGGCTGGGCTTACTGTAAGCAAAACATCTACTTTATGATGCCATATTAGGTGTGTCTATAATATGTATATGTCAGGTAGCCAAGACGCTTTTTGTTTTGCTTTTAATTTCTATAATCTTTTCCCTCGTTCCCCACACATTGTCAGTAGCTGCATCAATTTGATTTCAATTGGAAGGTAACACACATTAAAAGGAAAGAAATTAGATACTGTATTGAGCATGTCACTGTGGAGGGAATGTACAGCAGTGTTTTTTATTAAAAGGGAGAAGGTGGGGTCATCAGAGGAGCAGCAACATAAAGCTCCTCTACAACGGCTTCCGCTCTCAGACAGTCGCCAGTTGAACTACATCGGATAAAGCACAATAAGCGCGTATCTTATTCTTTATTCTACATTTTGACCTCATGACAGAACAGACTGCGTGCTTGTAAAAATCAGAAACAGAAAGCGATGCACAGTGGCCGTACGCTGCTCAAAGGCTGAAACCACCTGATGCCTCCGTCAGATGCTCCACTTCACGAGCTCTCCACACTCACCTCCTGTGAGTCTTCTCAGTACTCCAGTTCACAAACCACTGAATCACATGGAAATATTACAAGTCTTAAATTGTGAGCCCATGCAATTTGTTATTACTTAACTGACTTTGACTGAGCCTCTGCACCTTCTAGGCCTGTACCACACTGATACTTCAGTGCCTTAAGTTTGAGATGGTAAATCCACAAAGGCTGCCTCTATGCTAAAAATTCTGCAGATTTTCATAATAAATAGGTTTTCCTCGGCAACAGAGTTGAAATGATAACTACAACATGCTTCCTTGAAAGGGCTCAAATAATGCTTTTCATTTCATTGGTATTTTATCCGTTTAATAGTTTTGTTCTGTGGATTCTACAGCTCTAAAATTAATCATAATGTTTCTTAAAAGTCAGTGTGCAGGTGTACAATGTGCCCATTAATTAAATATTTCTGATTCTAATGTAGCCATCAATTCAAAAGAAGATATCAGGTTGAATGTGTCAATGTGGCGTCCTTCAGTGGTCCCTGGTGCTCTAAGACTTCAGTGAGCAGAACATAACCATTTACATTTTGAATGAGTCTGGTGAGATTCAGCGTACGCACGCCGACAATGGTCAAAATACACACGGCTGCTGGAAATCTGTGCTCAGCGCTGTAAGTGAAATACACGCCTTTGCTTTGGGGAAATAGTCCTCTGCCAATTGTGCTGAAATTGTGCTATCCTTATCTCAAGTGCTGCTTCACAGATATGAGGAGCAGCCTGCTTTGTAAAAAAAAAAAAAAAAAAAAAAAAAAAATGATGTCAAATCTTTGCAATTTCAATTTCCTGTGACATGGCTCTCCAATCCGTGGAAAGAGTGGGACTGTTTTTTAAATGCCTGTACAGACTCGGGTGGAGGAGGAAGGTACGAGTTTATGCAGGTATGTTTCCTGCACCCTCAAGGTAGGTGAGAAAGATTAATTAATAACTGACACGGAAATAACATCTCCAAATATACATGTAACGGTGTATCATGATTACACATTATAGCTCATCTTCTATAAATTAGCCATACACCATGCAAAGGTTTACCTGCTGACAAATTGTCATAACACTGTACCATGACACCTATGAAAGCATGTGTTGATGAAGTCAAGCCTGGACTAAGATGCACAGTGTACAGCAGGATATGAGTATTGGGGTATCTCAGCACTCATTCCTTAATTCGGCCAAAGACTGAGGATACACTATTGATAGAGTGCCCACTATTTTGTATGCCTAAAAGTATGGATTTACTAAAATATCACTGTCATAGAGGTTTAATAATCCATTCAATACAATACGTACCGATGAGAGCATCCCTCAACTGTTTTTTTTTTCATTTCTTGGAAATGCTAAGTTTTTACAGCTGTACACAAATGTCATGCAATCTATAGGAGGAAGGGATGATTTACCAGACAGCACAGCCAAGGCTACATTCAGACACAGCAGGTTATGTATCTGATTACATAATTAAATTAGCTGACTGCATGCGTGGTCAGCTAAAACGTTTTGGCCGCTGCGCGACAACCACAGGCCATGTCTTGGCACTCGTCACTGTCTTTAGCAGATTTGGCTCGGTGGAAAAATGGCAGAGGTCCTCACTTCGACCCCCCTGGTTCAGCTTTTTTTTGCATTTTTAAACAAACAAGATTAATTAGTGCAGTTCGAGAGGCTTTTTGGCAGATTTTGTCACCTTTCGAAAGAGACAGGCTAGCTGTTTTCCCGTTTCCAGTTTTCGTGCTAAGCTAAGCTAACTGGCTGCTGGCTGTAGCTTCGTATTTAACGGACAACTTTGAGAGTGATATCAATCTTTTCATCAAATTTTCAGCAAGAAAGCAAATAAGCGTATTTCCCAAAATGTTCTGGCTCTGGCTTTTCACTCCCTCAGTGGTTTACTAGCATTATCAGGATCGGCATAAATTTAAAAAAATAGCGACTGGTCTTTCTCAAGATATGGTTTTAAAGCTAAAGGAAAAGCAAGTTGTTTTCTGTTTGTTTGTAATTGTAATGTATTTTTTGGCCACTTGGGGGCAGTGTAGCAAATTGTAAACGCCACATTGACATATCATCACGTGATAAAGTTGATGTGGCTAACATGTTAGGACATTCTTGCCTATTTACACATTGGAAAGACAATGACCAACATTAGGATTCATTTGAAGTCGTCTTTCATGTAAAAACCTGTGGCCAGACGTGTTAAACTATGTGTAGATCACAAAAAAAATATGAAAATTTTTTCGTCAGATTTATAAAGCTGTGCGTAGGCACAGGCACGGGCCTCATTTCCACACCCACAGGTGGCCAGAAATAGATGTATAAATGCCTGTAAAGATCTAAAAAGGTACAATTACACATGACCACTGTGCACAGCTGTATAGCATCATAAACCTAATTCATCAAATGTCAGTTTACCATCAACATGTTAATATCTTAATCATTATTATTAAACTCACAATAAAACAGACTTCACAAAGTGCTTCACTGTTCACGGATGAAATGAATGATATGAAAAGATCATTAACAAGGAAACTATGTCTTAAAGATAATTAAAAAGATCACTAATTTAAAATTGAGTTTATCAATATGCCTCTGAGCAACATTTTGCAGAAGACTGTGTGGATTTCAAAAATAAATATTTCATGTTCACCTTATCGCACTTGCAGCTCTCTAAAATCGTGTGCAGGCCTGGTCTGAAGTATGCATGAGGCGTGCATACCCTCGCCGCACATTCTTCTTTTATAAATACCCGTTTTTGTGTGGGAGAAGACATACGCTCGGTTTTCTGGCCCCAGGTGTCCAATATTCACTCCTCTTTGGTTCAGTGTCCGCCAGCGCCTGAGGGAAATATGTGGCCCTTTAGCTGCTAAATGCTCCACTATGTTCATCTGCTCCTTGCTAACTTTGACCATCTTATTTCGTGTGCTGATAAGCGACAATTTGGAACAAAATGTCATTCAGGAAACCAGCGAAAGTGCACGCACATGCACGTGCAAACGCGTGTGCCGATTATGCTTTTTTGCACCAAAAGCAAACTGCCATCCACCGCCATCGGGACACACAAACACGTACACGCCCAGACTGTAGCTAGTAAATTCTTATTGCCGTGTTTCAGTCGTTGAGGAAATATGACAGCAATTACTCCACCACCATGTTCGTTGACCACCTCTGCAAGCCATTACACATAAATATGTTCTGATCCCTGTGTTCAACAGTCTGTTATGGACAAAGATGCATTCCTCTCCTTTTAGTGTGCAGTCATGTCTGAGGTCATGGCCATTTTGTCCATATCCCATTTCTTGGTGTATCTTTAGCAAGCCAAGCAAGCCGTGTGCTGCAGCTCTGACTGAGGTCTTCCTCTGTTGTTGGTATACTATGTGGGTCAAAGAGGAATCTTTTGAAAACAGGAAGATAGGAATACTGCCCAGCACTAAATGAAAGGGGTTTTACAAAGCTACAACTATTCTCTTAAATGTCTGACCAGAGCAAGCTGATATTCAGTGGAAATACTCTAAGTGCAAATATTGCTGCACCTGCTCCATCACTTTTGTACCTTCATACACACAGAAGCACCTGGAAGGCTGTACTGGACTGAGATTCAATTAACTTGTGTTATAATAAGGGGCAAAGACTGGGAGTTAGCAGTACACAACTAAGGTCCAGAGCTATGATTGACGTTAGCCTCCATTCAACCTCAGCATGAAAGGAAGCGCTAAGTAAACAAATAGCACGCTCTCGAAACCTTCTCTGTGTATTAAATTGTGCAGAAACCCTCATATTTTTTTGGCAACATCAAATGGTGTTTGCACGCCGGTATAAGGTACCATTGCTGTCTACCAGATCAGTGCTGGAATGTGCGTGCATTGTGGCTCGTTGGTGAATTGAATAAGCCTGTGAGCCGTGCTGTAAATCTGCGAGTTGAAGGACGAGCTGTATCTCATGCTGGCCTCTATCTGGGGGAAGAGAAAGCCTCTGGGGAATAACAGAGAGGTAGAGGGGACAGTGGGGGGACAAATGGTAATTTAAACATGATTTTATTTGGAATATTTTTCTTTCTAAGAATACTAACACTGTCCTTGTTATCTTTTTTTTTTTTTGTTAAATGTTTTATTATTAATATCAAAAATGGCGACTAACGCCAAGTGACTGCGGCCTTGCTCGGTGTCGTTGTACTGCACTTGTGTTCCTTCTAGTTCTCCGCAGATAATACAGTGAGTTCCAGTGACAAATGGGTTTTTATTTGTGCTGAATGAATGACAGTGTCAGATCCTGTGTTGAACCCTTCATGTTTCACTTCACTGCACATTTCACAGTCCGTCTCTTTCCTCACAACAGCCACAGAATATATTAGCGTGGTTCTGGTGTTTGGTCATGTTTGGGATGTTGTGTAAACTAAACGCACACACGTCTGATTAAAGAGGCAAATACTGTTATGTGGGCAGGTTTTATGGGCATGTCATGCTCATTGCAACATTTTAGCATTAAACCGGTCAGTCGTTGTGGCTGCTGTGTGGGACTGTGACATTAGTGACTTCGCTGTGAGCGATCAGTTTTTAGGTTGGGAAAAAAATGGTGTGGCACCAACACAAAGTTAAAATTTTACATGATGCTTTATATCCATCCAACAATAATAATTAATGCTTGACTGCAGGACTAGAAAAAATGAGGCAATGTGATGGTCACATCAACACTAGCAGCAGGAGGAGAACAGCAGTGGCATTCGGCCCAAACATGTGCAGAAGAGGACCGGAGGACGAGGGAGGACATCCCCAAGAGTCACAGCGATAAGTATGTCGCTATTCACAGGACGAAACGGTTCAGCAGCAGTTCGTTTCACCCCAAGCGTTCCACCGCTCTCTTGAGACACAGTCGTTGTTCCTCCAGGCTAGCTTTTCATCTGCTGGGCCTCCAGCCACCTGTTTGCATGCACATGTTCAATTTGAGCATTAAAAATATAAAAATAAAAACTGAGCGGAAAGGACGAGAACTCCAAAAAACTCTCAAAATACCAAAAACGTTTTTTACCGTTTGCTGAGGCAGAAAAGTTGGTGTGTCGATAAAAGCACTAACAGGCAAAAAGCAGCAAACAAAAACACCAGATCTGTGCGGAGCGAAGAGGAAATGATACAGAAAACAAACAGAAATGTCATGTTTCCAGCACATTCTCTGATTTCCACCGTCCGAGGTTTGACCGGTGCTCATTAAAGGCCTCTTTCATTTGCTTGAATGTCTGAGTGAAGCGTGTGAACAGTTCGTTAAGATGTCCAGTCTTCATTTGTTGAAAGAGAGAAACTTGAATTCAAAAGGTGCGTGGCTGTATTTTTCTATTTGATAAGGAAACATGTGTGAGAGTCTGTCCTCTCTTGACATTTTGTGTCTTTATATCTCCCAGCTCCAGGCTAGCTGGTTAGCATGCTTCACTTCAGTGTGCTGCAACATTTGAATGGAAACCGAGCTAACGACTCCGGCGTTAAAATCCTGTACCCTGACGGTCACAGCCGCAGCCTCATCCAAGAGGTTTACAGGCCGTCTTCCCACCATGAAGCTCTGAGCAGCGATGCAGCGTGGTCAGCGCGGTCTAACTGAGTCACATCAGTCAGAGCAGGCTGATTTCAGCAGTGGAAATGGCTTCATTATGTGGAAGAGACGGTTCGAGCTGTGCTTCACCTGTTGCTATGCTGTTCGGCGACGATGTTTTGGATGCTGCTGACATTCAGGCTCTAATGGGGGAGTTTCTCAGCGCCACTCGTTAGCGGAGGTCTACTTTCGGACTTTTTAAGGCAAGATGGTTCTGTTTCAAATTACTGCCACCAATAAGCAATAACTGCTTATACTGACTTGGTTATTATATTATCCACCCAAGTTGATTTTCATTGCACTGAATTCATAAACCATTACAACCTCGTCTGGTGCTTGTCTGTGTTAGTGGTTGCTTTATGTGACACTCGACTGCTGCTAACACTGAATTAAAACTGTTCTTGCTGCTTGTAACGACTTTGGCTGCTACTTTGTAATTTTTGTTAAAAGTTGCTGTGCATCATAAACAGTTTTGTGAATTGCTACAAGGCATCCAGACAAATGAAAAGAAATTAGGTTTGCACAGCATCATTAAAGGTGAGTAGGTTGTATTTTAGCACCCCCTCCTCCAATCACCGATGTTCATGCTTCTCATTTCGTCATTTGTACACACTGTTTTGATTGTGTTAGCTATGTTGCTGTGCTCTGTGCTATGCTATGCTCTGCTGGGCAAGCCCAGTTGTACTGCTTCATTTAGATGCTTTCATCCCGCCGCTTCCATGTTTGATTATCTTCTCTGCTCGAGATGCTTAAAGCCTGCTCTTGACCAGGTACCATCACCTCCAAATATCACACACAGGAAGCAAAAAACCGCCTTGTTTGACAAGCTAGCAGTTAGCTGTTTATTGCATGGAGAGCCACTCCATGTTAAATCTGCTATAATTTTTTATCATTGGTTTGGTTTATAACTATATCCTGTTGTTGGTGGGCACCAAGGCCTTTAAGCTCCAGTTTTTCTTCAAAATGCAGACTTTCAAATTTGTGCTGCAGAGGATTTCAGAACCCACCTTTCTGATGGCGATTTAGCCTCTGGGGGCAACAGCCTCTGCTTCGGGCCTTGAGGTGTAGCCAGCGGATATCCAGAAAATGGATAACAGATATCTGGGCCAAGACTTCCTCTGCCGCGTCATTGTTTACGGTCCGATTAGCAGCTTGACTTTGACAATCGTCAACAAATCCACATTTTGGCTAATCTCTCTGAACAGATCTGCACATGAATTCAGATAAATTAAAAATAGTTCATTAAAAAGCCAAATCGACACCAGATGATAGCGATGCATTCAGCCTCTTCATATGGACCGTTTCCCTGCATGCAAACAAAGCCCACTTAAACGTGATTGGTCAATACTACTTGGACTACAAACGGACTACAAATGGAAACCAGGATGCTTCCGATGCCAAAATCTTGTCTCATGCCCACAGATTCTGCATTCATATGCAACATCTGTTTACAGAGATCAGCAGAAGATAATCCACTTTGTTCATGGTGACTGCGGCTCTCATCTCGAGAAAATGACAACAATAGTGCTTGGCAAATAGCAGCGGGGCAACAGGGACTCAGCCCCACTTGGCGTCAAATTTGTGCCTTCGGCTTTCGTGGCTTAAGTCTTTGGGCGTGTATATTGTTGCTTTTCCACACTCGGGGCACTTGGCATCGCGAGCATGGCGAAGTCCCAGCCTCCAGAACCAAACGCAATTAAAAACACCATTTAAAAGCTGTTCCATCCTGCCACTGACCTGAAACTGTAGAATAATGACACACATAAATACGCAATGCATCACGCCAAAGTTACATCAACTTACTCAGAGTCACTCAGCACCGCATGTGTAATGTATCTTCCTCCATACTGCTGAAGAAGTTGTGGGACAGTACCCGCCACCACCAACCCCCCACCCCCCCGACAAGCATCGATCAGCATCAGAGGGCTGATTAGTCAGCGAAGTCTCAGCTCTGCAGAGGGAAGACACAATCCTGTCTACTACAACTGACAGCATGACTCTTACTCTTGAGTTTCACACTTATTTCATTTCATAATTAATTTTTAGACTTCTTTTATGACGACCTCTTTCCTCTGGGACAGTCAGAGTGGACCAAAAACTTTTGTATTGTGTATCATCATCATCATCATCATCTGTGCACATGACAAACAAATGCTGAGTGAAGCTCTGTTTGGAAATTACTGAACATGAAGACTTGCAGTAATTGAGTGGGACTAAACTTAGATTTTAGAGTCTTGTTTTTATTTGTTTTTTATCACATTTTAGATTTAATTCATTTACAGCTTGATTTCAGTCATTATGTAATGGAATTTCTCTTTCTTTCTCTCAATCTTTCATGAGCTTTTTAGTAATTTGTAGTATTTAAGATGCATACAGCTGTAATTTAACAACAAACTCTGTCACTGCATCCTCTCCATCACCATGAGGACCATTGAAACAATTTAAAACACTGATAGCAAACACCGAGTTCCTCAGCCAGCTGTCTGTCGGCTCTGATGAAGAAGCACGGACATTTTGTCCAACAACAGCATGGCTGCATCTTCAAAATGAAAAGATCTCTGGTATAAACGCTGTAGGCACAGAATATAATGAATTCCTTAGATTGTGTGTGTGTTTGGATACGTTCTGCCCTCTTGTGGTGGTGCGTCGTAGAACGAGGCACATTTCACAGCAGCTCATCAGCAAGCTGATCAAAATGAGAAACAATTTGCAGTAATTATAGAGATAAATACAAAGATATGCAGCATGTAGAAAAATCTGAGAAGTAACAATATGAAGGATTTTGATGCATAATGTCTTTTGCACAATACATGATAGAGAAATACTTCTGGATGGCATCTTTACAAATTATACAGGCAACTGTCAGTTTCACAGTATGCGAATTCTTGTGTGTCAATTACATTTTTAACTTCTTGTTTTGCAAAAATTTCTGGCGCACCACCTCGACTTGTGAAATTAAAACAAAAGATTTTAATGAAGACATCAAAGTAAATGTACAAGCAGAATAGATTAACATAATTTAGAATCGACAGCGTGGTACAGTAACACAGATCCTCCCTGACTCTGAGCCAGATTAGACGGAGAGTGAATCTGTTCACAAATGCCCAGCAAAAGGTCAGCACGGTATTGAATTTTTTCAAATATTTTTCAAAATACCTCCTGGCATTGCAAATATTTTTGACCACTGCGTAATACTTTGGGGAAGGATGAATCCCCACTCCTCCATGCCCCCATCTCTCGCTATCCCTCACACACACACACACACACAGAGAGAGAGATACCACAACACAATGCCTGCCAATCTGCACAGAAAAACACCGCTCTGGGTTATTCATCGATTGACCATTCAAATCCCAACATATGCTGCTCTGCTTCTATTCCACTGTGTTCTCAGAAATGGACCATTTCCTAATTTTTCCACAAGGCTTCCTACTCTGTTCAGGAGTCACTCGCACACAATGTAAATGAGAGAAAAAAGCAGGCAGGAATGTAAATTGATCCAATACGTGTGAAAATGTGCTCGTGCACATGCGCAAATGTGCGCCTGTGTGTGTGCCACTGTGAACATTTTGACCTATTTTGCAGAAAAATGCAAGGACAATACATCATCCTAAGTTCTGCTCTGTAACCTTGAAGTAAATTGCTCCGTGATATATATCATGTTGTTTTGAAGTTACTTTTCCCAACTCCATGTTTTGGTATAAATGATGGCGAGCGAGGGAAAGTGAATCCGAGAGTTCGGGCCTACTTTTGCAGTGTACGATAATATTCACCCCAAGTGCTGCACTGTCAAACACCTCAGCTTCACTTTGCTTTTCATGTCTTTCCACCTTTAAAGTCAAAAATGTTTTCCTCTCCAAGACCCCCTCCTGGTTTTACCCCTGTCGTTTCCCTCTTCTTATCCATCCTTTTGATCACCTAAAACATCAGTCCATCACCACCAGAAGCTGTGGTTTATGTCTCCCTGCTGTCCACTGTCTGCCTTCCAGGGAGAGCTCCTCCCCGCTGAGCCGCTGCCCGTTTGCCAAACTTGAGTGTTTGTGGGAGATGTGAGCAGGTTTTACATGGAGGACTGCCTTAATGTTGTTCAGTTGGTGGGCAACCACACAGGGCGCTGCACTTCAGATCCGCTGTTTGTTCATCTGTGCAGGGCCAAACTCATTCCTCTCTCTCTCGCTCACTACCTCCCAAACACACACACACACACACGACACACACACCATCACAACCTATACCTGCCACAAAGAGAGCATTTCCAAATTAAATAATCTGAATGAAATGACGTGTTTAATGTGTTGATTCATGTCAGGGTATCGTCGTGTAAACGCTCGGCTCGCTGGGATGTTACTATTTCGTCTGAGAAGTCGAGGTATGCCTTTCAACTGGGGATTAGGAGGGGACGTGGCCTCTATAGGGCTCCCTCAGAGCAAAGCCAGTCCTCCCATGTTAATTTCTCAAGGTCAAGAAGAACCTCTGCAATGTTTCAGCTTTGAAGGTGGACTGAAAATACAATAACAGGAACCCTGCTGTACAGGGGGGGCCGAAAAAAAAAAGAACACACAGATTCGATACCGCTACATCTACCTGTTTGCTGAGATCAGAGAGGCCAGCTGCAGAGGTGTTTCAGGCTGAGCAACAAAAGACAGATATGTCTGCTTAATGTGCATTCACTCTGCACTAAATGAAACTTCAACTGAATAAAAGCAGCAGCTCGTGTTAAAGAAAAGACAAGCTGCTCCGCAGTAGTTTCTTGTCCTTGTTGGCTCAGTTCTTGCAGGAATAAGCACTAATGTGACCACTCATCACTCTTGTCTTGAACAGTTATTTTACAAGCTGCACTGTCTGGGTCTAATTGAGCTACTTTACATTGTAATAAGGCAACAAAATGCACCGGATTAAAGCAGACCCTGTTCCCTTATGTATTTAAAAATAGGGCTTTGGAAAAAGCTACATTGCGTGTGTCTCGCCTTTTGAGATTTAATGACTATCCTGTGACTCCACAGAGAATTACTGCCAGTAATTGATTATTAAAACTTGAAATTGCAAACCACATCCATTATTTGACGAGTGCATGTGTTATCCTTGTAATTAACAAAGCTTGGCACTTACCGTTTGCCAGTTCCAAGACCCCCAGAAAACTATATCAGAGGTTAGAAAGGCGATTTATGGAGCAAGCACTGTCTGGGCAATTATCTGAGACATGATACATTACCAAAGATGCTCAATACACCAAGAAAATTCCCTTTCAGACCAAAGACATAACGACAGTCTCGAAAAACATGCAAGGCTTTAGATTTGGTTCACAATGAATGTGTCATTATTATATTACTGCTGTTGGTGCATATAAAACATGGCCGAGAGATTTCAACCCCTAAAAACCTTTGACAAAATATTTTGAGTGCCATGCACTGTGCTATTACCGAGATTTTATAGTCATTATAAAAGCCCAATTTTTCTTCTTTTAAACATCCAATAGAGAATGCAGTTAATGTATCTGGCAAAATGTCTTCATGTCACAAATAGCAAGTAGTACAAATGTAGAAATAAGCAATAATAACATTTATTGGAACCCCCAACACTGCGTTGCTGTTCTGGCATCTACTTTTTCACTTACCCATGATTAGATATTTCACACAGATTCACATATGTGCTGTACTGCACTCTGGAGTGGCATCATTTGTTCAGGATGCGTAAAAGAGAGCGTGTAGCTTCTGATCTGGAATCTGTTAAGACGAGATGCTTGTTACATGTATGTTTGACCGACGTCCATAAAAACTGCATGTTTGTTATTGCATCACAAGTGAGAATTAAGTTAAAAACTGTGCAATGCAGAACATAAGCCACAGTCTGTCAGAATTATTAGTCCATCACTGTTTGATGTATTGTTTCACCCTTGATCTGTATTATGTGTGAAAAACTGAAAAGAGATGAAAATCTTTCACTTATTGAATATTTAGCCCTTATCGTCCTGTCATTACCTTTGCTCCATTTCGCTGTGGCTGGTGTAGCTACTGTAAAGAGCTGCTGGATTTGCTCCTGGTTTTAGATAGTCCTGATGGGAGAGCCCTTTGCAAAGGAACAGTTAAAGCCTCTAACAATCACCATGTGCATCCCCTAAACAAACCCTGCCTGATTTCCTCATACACTCTGCCTAGACTCATACCCGAGTCTAGATAATGACCTTTTGTGGATCAAGAGCGGAGCAAACAGCAAGGTCTTCACTTCATTGGAGATAATCAGTAATTGGCCGAAGACAGCGAAGCCAGATAATTGAATACAGACTCGGGGAATACAACAAGAGGGGCATTTAAGAACAGAGTGAAGCCGAAACTCTCAAGTGCAAAACCTGAAGTCATACGAGTAAGAGTGCAGGCAGGAGTAAATCCAGTGTAGTGGTGAGAGGCGCTACAAACAGTGGTGGTTGTCCATGAGGGCCCGAGCCGGAGCAGAGAGAGACTTTATTTACTGGGAGAAATGCTGTATCCACAGGCCGTTTGGGCAGGATGGAGCTGGATGAATTCATTAAAGGAAGCACAGTCTCTCCCAGCTGCCATCTCTCCCCCTGCAGCCAGACTCCGATCAATGGCAGGAATACATCCAAAACAACATTTAGCACAAGACCTCGGAAGCAGGGGTGCATTTAAGACTTCTCTGTGTGCGCACATCTCCCCTGGATGTGAGCACTGTTCCAAAATGTGCTATTGAAGTAGAGCAGGGGAGGCAATGTGTTTGTATCACAACAGAGAAGATTGTTTAACACGGACGCTTCGAGACAAGACACTGCCGTTTACTGTTGTGGAGGGAACCACAATCACGGCCATTACGTTTTTTTCCTATTGCTATGGATCCTCAAAAGTCAGTTAAGAAATGAAAATCTGATTGAAATATCGATTAAATATTAAATGACTCACCAGAGTGAGAAAA
The DNA here is from genome assembly GCF_017976325.1 of Chelmon rostratus. Taxonomy (NCBI): domain Eukaryota; kingdom Metazoa; phylum Chordata; class Actinopteri; order Chaetodontiformes; family Chaetodontidae; genus Chelmon; species Chelmon rostratus. Next base: position 13,748,649 of record NC_055670.1, on the reverse strand, counting down.
GGGCACACAGGGATTGTTGTTGGTGTCACTGTAAAACACACTTACTCACTGCAATGCACAGATGCATGTTTCTTGGTGTATTCTTTGCACAAAAAATGCAAGATCCAAGTCTCAGTTGCACAACTTTGAAGTAACTTAACTTTCTTTTTAAAGTCAATGCAAACAAAGCTTCCATCTTTGACACTTTTTATCCGTATTATGTAATTTAAATTGCAGTGGACACATCATGATGTCAAACATAAACCTGGACGAGGGACAGCAAAATGCTTCTAGTACCATCTAGTGGTTGTAAAAATTATTTACGTGACAGCAGCGCTATGCGTGGAGAACACAGTGTATGTATACATACGCTTCCCACAGTGTTCAGTAAATCACAGCTGACAATGTTAGGCTGATGGGTCCCATTCACAGGCTACATAGTGTGACTAAATTTAACTACGTGCTGGATCTCATTAGAAAATCATGACTTATGTCTTCACTGTAAACGTCTGAGTAGAGCAGCACCCCACTGTGTGCTCATGAGATTTAGTGTCTGTCATTGCATTTGTATCATAACCCTGTGTGCCCTATTTACTATACAAAGACCATAATGTACACTGTATTATATCTAAGTAAAGGCTGAGTTTATCAGCCTTGTGATCGATCGCTTCACGCTGTCCCAGATCTCATCTGGCCGCGCTGCGTGCTGGACTGTGGCGAACATGAATAACACAATGCTGGCAGCTTTTAAATGTGACTGAAAGCGACTGTAATGTGCGTTTACTTTGCAGCTTAATGTTAAATGTGACAATAACTCATACAAAGTCACGTTACAAACAGACTTTGTTTATACATATAAAACTATGCAGTCCATGACATTCATTGTTCAATGCACTGTTGTCCAGCTGGAGAAACTACTAACAGAAGATAGTCATTTCGATCACGTCTCTGATTTAAAACGCCTTGTTTTTAAAAGCTGATGCATTATTGGCCTTTTTGAAAACACACTGTATATCCACAGCAGTGGCAATGACAGCAAAATACAACCAACCCAGGTTCTGCAAGCTGTACACCTGAATCTTTGGAGAATATAAAAACCTAAATTTCAATATACAATGAATTCAGATATGATCAAAATCAGTCACACAGGATTTCTGATTTCCATCTCAATGGCTTATATCTAAAACTGAGCGAAATACATTTCACTGCTCCCGCTCTAGAGCGAGCTCGCAACTAATTTCATGTAATACAAACATTTTGTTTAATCACATACATTTAAAATGAATGTACAGTGCGGGCTAGTGAGGTTGTGTGCCCGCCCCGTTACACCTCTCTCTCCGCTCTACAGCAGTCCAGCTTACAGGTCATGCACAGTGACACTTCCTGAGAGGTCATTTTATCTCTCAAATACAAAACAACAATCATTTTCTTAAAAAAAATACCTGAATACTTAGATAGATGAGATACAATGACGATGAAAAGTAAGATAGCTTAGTTTTACTCAAATCTAACAGGACAGAGGTGTTGTGTACTACAATTCCCAGCATGAGATGGTTTCAAATAAAAAAAACTGATGCCCTTGTTTTGATTCAACCATCATTAGCTTTGCCAGACCACAACTGACAGCTATATATAATTACTGCAGTTTCAGTGAAGCTCAAACAGCTACTGTATGTAGCTTTCTTTCACTGGTGTCTTGTTGTTAGAAGAAGATGTTTGCAGTACACATTCAGCTCTGCAGTATACAGTACAAGAAGTCATGTTTTGGTTCATGGACTTTGCACAACGGATTTACCGCCACATATGGGCACATTACAGGGCCAAAGACTAACATTCACCAGACAAAACTGCACATCATCTTCAGCACATGTAGTCAGTTATTATACAGTCTACTGTCAAATTCAGCTTTTTCTCCAAAATGAGGAAAATAACAAAGGGACCGTGTACCACGATGTGGACGACAGTGGGTGATAACAGTGGTTTCAGTTAGCATGGCTGTTCAGTGAGTCTGTATATCTTTCTTCTTCAAGGCACAAGAACACTGGGAGTGTTTGTCCAGAAAGGCCCCGGAGTTAAGGTGCATGTGGGCCCTCGGGGGTCTCTGGGGGTCCCTCGTTCACAGGGCGATCCGGGCACAGTGGTGTTTGAGCTTGCAGGGCAGCACCCCGCGGTTTAGCTGGTAAAACTCCACCAACTGGATCAAGTCAGTGAACCGTGTGTGACCGTCATCCAGGCTGTAGAATACCTCGCCTTCATCATCCATCTACGGGGCAGGATGCGCACGCACACACACACACACACACATGCGCACGCACACACACACGCACATGCACACACACACACACACACACAGGAGAGACAGGTGAGCAAATGTGGAGGTTGTTTTTGGAATATGAATGAAAAACTGTCCAGACAAAAGCAGGTTGTACTCACAGGTAAGATCTGAAAGTGTTTGATTTTCTGCATGTGGCACAGTGACAGTACAAATGTCTTCGGGTTGCTTTGGCTGTCCCTCAGAAGAAAAACTCTGGAAACAAAAAAAAAAAAAAAATTTAATCTTTCCTAAAATATAGATTGAACACATCATCCAAATATGTCTATCTGTCCCTTGTTTTTGCCTTTTGGAGATCTGCTTCCAGTAAGTTCACATATGTAAATGTATAAAGACACACTCAGATGTTGTGAAAAAATACACATGACAGGGAATTTATCCTTTATTAACAGTACAACTGTGTTTGGCTGCTTACCCATCGATAAGACCGTGCTGGGTAATGAGACGCTGAGCCTCATCCCGGGACAGTTTGCCGTGGAACCAGGACTGAGTCAAGTGGAGGGCTGGAGCACAAATTGAGACCATACATTACTAATTATTTATTCCACTTGTGTGCATGCAGAAAATGAAAATAATAAAAAAGTGTCCCACTAACCTATGTTTGACACTGAGCCCTGTGATGTGGAGGGGCTTCCATGGCCGCTCAGACGGTGGCAGCTTTTCCTCTACGGGAGAAATGAGTCACAGACACAATTTTAGCTGGAGTTAAATTAATAGATTGTTAATCCATCCTGTTAATCTTGTATTTATATTCTCAAGGTAATAACTAAGAGGTGCTTACAACTGTTGACCTTATTAGCTTTACTTTGTTGCGTTGAGTCACTATGTGTATAAATATACTGCATGTTGTTCAAAAACACTACGGAACTTAATAACTCTTGTTATACTGGGCATGAACAGGTATGCGGTTGTAAATTGTAAGGGCACATGGTTACATCTGAAGAATTTGCTCCGAGACTCTCTCACAACCTTTTTTAACACCATTTACGTCAGACATTTTAACACCATTTAAGTTTAAGCTCACCAAGATGTCAAGAGTACATGTTTTCACCGGGTGAGACGACACATGGAACACGGCTGTTGTAAAATAAAGCGTTTTTGCTTCCTAACCTCCAGCTCGCTCTTTTTGCTGTGCGCAGTGCTGTGAACGTCTCTTCATGCTGTTTCGCTGGTGTTGTACGAGCGTGACTCACCCTCCATGACAGGCCTTCCTCTACCGCCACAGACAGCGCCTCAGACGGGTTCTCGATCACGCGGCTCTTCTGGCCAGAAAAGTCCATGGCCACCAGCGAATTCTCCGAGATGCTTCTCTGAAACAGCACACATACACTGAAACGTTATTTTTCTGTTTACTGCATGAGTTTTATATTTGTTTAAATCACACCTCAGTTGTTGGTTTTTTTTTGGCTTTATTGTCTAAAAAGTACCATTTAAAATACGTATTCTACTAAATACCCAAAGCTTTTCCTTTTTTCATTTGACTTCCTTTTTATACTGTGGAAGGGACTGACTTTTGCTGTGTTGTGGTATTGCATTGCCATCTAGTGTCTGAGCAACGAGACTCCATCTTCATCATCTCTAGATGATTCCAGACTGAAAACTCCATTGAAAAGGGATTAGAGTGGCTTTGAAAAGAATGACACATGGGCACATTTTAGTCCTCTAAGCTGCCATATAGTGAGTGGCTCACTGCACACACTCGAGAAAATTCTTTTTATCAGGATTACCAAGAAGCTTTTACATTACCGCATTCGTTCCTATACCACCTACTAAGCTTACAATTTAAACAAGTGGTGAAAACAAATTGAGCGGTGTTTACTTTGAGGTGGGAGGCATTCGAGTCCGTCTTATACACTGTGCTCAAATTCCAATGATGTCAACATACCCACCGTTGCCTATGAATATGTTACTTAATGCTGTCTTCATAAATAGCTTTTATTTACTTTCCTATAAAGCAGCTATCTAGTGGTAGCATGTTTAAGTAAATCTGTCGAATAAACCACAGAAGATCCAGCAGCGTGAACTGACCCTGCATTTGGCAGATCCATGTGCTCCCCTATCTTTCTAGATAATCCTCTTGGCGAGGCTGCTGGTTCACATATGACCCTCCGACAGCAGAGAAGAGGTGATGAGTTGTTAAATCTGAGAGCAGCTGATCACTGTGTATTTTTAGAAAGCAGAGGGTTCATGAACATGTCCAAAAGCCGTAAATAGATTGTGTTCTCTGCCACGAAAATACTCCCAGTAGAGTCTGAGGCTATTCTGGGACACCAAGCCTACATTAACACACTGAAGGTGCCTCATTTGTCCTATGCAAGTATATGAATACGCTTCTGTGTGTTAGTCTGTGTTAGCTCCAGCATATTTTTAATGTGAAAATTGTCTTCTCATCACCAGGGTCAGTGGAATAAGCTAGAAACACAACACTGATAAAAGACCTTATAAAGTTCTAATAGCCATCAAGCTTTCTCATAGCTAATAATAGCAGACTTGTTAGCAAGCATTAAACAAAACACCCAACAGACACGGAGCAACACCAGTATTAATTTGGAGTTGTATTTCTGGCCTTGTGATGAATGTCAGTCTAATATTCATTAAAAAATATCTGGCTTTTTAGCTGCTGAATGCTCTACCATGTCCTCCAGCTATTTGCAAACATTATCAGTCTGCTGTTTGGTGCTTGGCAGATATTATAAAGTGGCTTCTTTAGAGCTTTTGGGCTGAAAATAAAAGAAAGAGCTGGCGACAGTTGGAAAACGAGTGAGTTAGGTGACATTAAAGTAAGACCTTCAGCTTACCATTGGTGAAGCTTTTTGCTTCTGGTGTGGCTGAATGAAGTTTTGGTACAGCTGCATCCCATACTGAAACACAAACACATGCCAGCACTTTAAATTCCCATCCCAAACATTTATTACATGTTCATTTGAAATACTTCAGTAGATCTGTACTAATGAAAAGGAGCAGATACAAATCAATCAGTTTGCTGTTCTTTACTGTATATTATTTATAGGCTATCAGGAGAGTAACTAATGCTCTAAACTGTATCCAGCAGATATCCAGACAATGAACACATGCTGCTTCTATAAAGAGAAGGAGTGCTAATCCAGCATCACTCAATAGTTTTCCTTGACCTCCTCCCAAAGCTAAATCTGATTCTAGCACTGACTCAGCATTCCTCCTCTTAGACATCACCCGGAGTTAGTGATCGGCAAGCCAACCTTTAACAAGCGCATGGCTGTGATCCAGCATGTCCTGGTCTGCTCATCATCTGCACAAAGCAGCTTCAAGTCCCGGGCTGAACTACACTTTGTGGACTGGAGAAAGAAGTTACAAGGAAAGAAAAGGAGTTCAACATGCCGGGAATCAATACTCTCCTTGTGCTCCTTTTGTAAGGTTTTGACATTTGTAGAAAGCGATGGTACCTTGACACAGAGGCCATAATCTGTAGGTGCTCCATGTAGTTTTTTGGCTGACAACACTGTGTAGACATCACTGTCACTAAAGTCTGCAATGAACTGGAGATGCCTTGGTTCCTGTGAAACAAAGAAAGGTCGCAATAAATCAAAAGACAGGTGTAGATATGAGCTTTCGCGCAACATTCAATCAATCGGTCTCCACAACAGGTCTGCAAATCTGTTACATGTGAGGGATGGAGATGCATAGTGCCTCTTCCGTTCATTTCAGGATGTGGGGCGAGGAACAAAACACAAAAAATAATAGTGTACAAGAAAGAAATTTACTTTAAGAAATGAATGGAACAAAATCAAGCTGTTAAAACTAGCACGTATGTTTGAATCAAACTGCTTACAGTCTAATCTTTTGGGCAGACAGGACATAAAACCTCATTTAAGACAAAGGTGGAGCATGTTTAAATTTAAACAATGCATATTTATCAATAAATAGCAGTGTTATCAGTCATTTTGGGAGCAGTTAACCTATAAATGTAATGAAAGGGATAAGGACACAATTAAACATATTGATAGTGGCTGCATAGAGGCAGTATCAAAAGCCACACTGTGCCAAAGATAAATTTCCGAGGGGAAAAAAAAAAAGCACAAAGACAACCATTGTTCTGCTTTCACGTCACGCACCGTTCCCACTTCCTTATATAAAGTAATGCCACAGCCGTTAGTGTCTGCGCTGATTGACTAGCAATGTGTTTGACCAAGACCACAGATGAATGGTAAACCTGCGAGGGTAAAAGTGGGCGCCAGACCGAAGCCTCCCTGCACTCGACAACAAAAGGTCTACTGTTGTAGGAAATGAAAGCAGTTGAGAAGTGGTTGTGCTGGCGTGGCTAGTGCCTAGGTATAAGCTTCACTTGTCAGCAGCATTGGGAGTACTGTTTCTGCCTGGCTGCTATGCCAGCTGACCTAAGGAAAATCAAGCTCAACCTGTTCCACTACCCTCTCACAACATGAAGCGAGATATATACAGAGGATGAACCGGTGACCCCAGAGTGTACAAACAGAGGAATAGGATTTTCCAATTGGTGCCGTGCATTTTTTCTATCCCGGATGTTTACTGTGCAAACTGAGGTGCATTTAATTCAAATAAAGAAAGAGCATGACGGACCAATGTCATGCAATTACACATCAAAATTGCATGCAAGTTTTAATTGAATGCAACAAATAGCCCATGAATTAATCTGCTTTTTATATAGCTTTTGATTTTCCTAAAACGCATACAACACACTGTAGACAAGTCACTTTGTTTTACTGACCTTGGAAGTTCCCTTGTTGGAGAAATAAAGCCCTGACCTCCGCAGCACAAAGTAAAACTTCTTCCAAGACTTCCTGCTTTGCTCTTTGGCATGGAGGTGTCCATGTATCTCTGGACAGGTGCTGGAGTTGAGAAAGGTCTGTGTTGGGTAGAGAAATGTTTGTCCATAGATTGTTGTTGTTGAGACAGCGGTTGAGAACCTCACAATTGGCACTCAAGGGCAAAGAGCGGCCTGTAAACAGAACGAACTTGATACCTGTATAAGCTGAGAGTGATCCACCATCCCATTGGTTTCACTGGATACAGAGACCATGTGATCCGGGAAAAAGTCCTACAAATATTAAAGCGACATCAGTTATTACAACAATCTTTAAACTCTTCATCCCACACAGTGGTGGGAACACAGATGGGACTGGTTCAAAGAGACAATATACCAAATGTAAAATGATATGTATGAGCCCATCACCATATACAAGCAACATTTCTTCACAAACTCACCAGGGGTTTCCTGAAGAATTCATATTTAGCATAATTCTTCCTAAAATACAGCCGACTGTCTGTGTCCATTCCCCAGCCTGATAGCACCTCCATAACAGACTCATGGTCTTCAATGGTTCTCTCTAGTGAGACCAGGAGGACAGAAAATTAATGAAGGTTAACCTGTTTTCACTGCTCTCTGGATGAGAGAGCTCCAACGTCAAAAACATCAGTTTAAATGTTATTAAATCTCAATGCCTGCAAACTCCTTCCTGACTACAGTTACTGCTTTACTCTGAGTTTGATTATTAATCTTATATCAATGTGTAACCTCTGGACGAGAGCGTGGCTCTCAAGTCAAGCAGTACAACGTAAACATTAATCATTTCCCAGAACTCAAAATGAATGTTGAATTAACAGAAAACTTTTTTTTGTTGTGTTTTAAACGGCCGTGTGAAGCAGTGCTGAACAACGATCTATGAACAACATCAGAACAAAGAAGTCATAAGACAACAAGTAACTAAATGTGATTTACATGGCCGATAAAACAGTTCTGAAAAATGCCACATGGCCTGCTCTGTAAATAATTTCACTGAATAAGCATTTATAGATGTGCCTTTATTGTATGAAATCTGAACGTTGGGCAAAAAAGCAACAAATTTAATCCATTAGTTTATCTGAAAAAGTAAAATAACAAATCTCTAAATGCATGCTTTTCACTGGATGGCAAAGAGATGTAGTTTTGATTTAAAAAATAACATTGATGACTGGAACAGTACAGATGGATGAATTATGTAATGTCTGCAATAGTGTGAAGATGCAGCTGAGAAATCGTTTATGCAGTCACACTCTCTCCTTGCAGATCAGTGTTAATATATCATTGAGAAATATGTGTGTGTTCACTGTTGGCTTAATAAGAACTGTATTTTATACCATTCATGCACCATTATTCAATGCAAATGGAGGTAATGTGCCTTTAATATACAAATACTAGCGTCATGGCCTATTTTACATAAATGGTTACAGCTAACAGCAAATTATTTGATGCTGTGCATCAACTCAAATGTCTCTTAAGAGTATCTTAAGCAAGGCATTCTTGTAATAAAATGGGAGCCCTCAGTTAAAATTGCTGCTTGGCTTCTCAAAGAATACCAGTCAGATTAGTAGCTGCTGGTGCTTTCAATTAAAATGGATCAGATCAGCAGCAGCAGGTGACGCTGCTTTGAATTGCAGACCTCACCGCAGCCTCTTGCATTCCACAACAAACGCCAGGCAGATGATAGAAGTAAGGTTAAAAAATAACACAAGTGAGGGAAAATCTATAGAACCTGCAGAATGTGCAATGTCTTCATACATGCACTGCAACACCTCTTTACTAATTCAGGATGAGAAATAATATTCTATGCAAGGAAGATCTATAATTGATGCCTCTCAGTGATTAAGACACAATCATGACCAACACCAGCTCCCCTCATATTTTACTCATTTCTCATATGTGACTGAGAAATCAGAGGACAGTGTTCTGTTTCACTCACACATTTCACCACCTCATGACCTACCGCCACCCCTCCCATCAAAACCAAGCAAACCTCGCCCATACGGCTAACAACGCTGCCATCACATGATTGATACAGTTCATACAATTAACGGTCAGAATCAAATGTGCTTCATGTGTGTTTTGTCCAACAGTGATTAATCTGAACTGTGTCTGCACATTATCTTTTAAATCAACATTACATGGAGTGAAAACTGATTCAGAGCCAGAACCAGGCTAGAAAGCCACATGTGACATTTTAACATCCAAACCAAACCAAATCTTACCTATTCCCAGGTGGGAGAGGTGTTCAAAAAGAGTCCAGCTGTGGTCGTCGATGCAGTGGTTCTTCAAGACAAACAGCTGGCATATGTCCCGTGCAGTGATGTCACTGGGAACCTCTACAGCTCTGCTAGTGTTATCTTCATTATAAACTTTGATTACCTGCAACAGAAGCACTGAATTAACAACCATTTCAACCATTCAGCAGGATGGATTACGTTTGACCTTCGAGGAGTACAAGCAGAGTGTTGTTTTTGGCTCCAACTACGCAACGAACTGTATTAAAAGTGAGGCAAAGTATTGGACAAATTAATCTGTTTGACTCACATGCACCAGTTAGGTAGCCCCTGTTTTCTACTGCGGCAATAAAATATTCAACAGTAGAGAAGCATGCTCCAGGATGTAAAGAAGAGAACCATTTAGTTACAGTGCAAAAACTACACTAAGACATCAAACACTGAACAAATGAATCCATCTGAAAGCAGAACTTACCCCCCTGTTTGGAGCCAAGCAGGGTTCTGAGTTTGGACAAGCTCTGTAGCCTATGCATGGCTGAGTACACAGCATTGCAAAAGAGAGCTTTTTGTAAGAAACATAAAAACACACATCAGACAGCACAGACGAGTGTCGGCTGGGAAGCAACAAGCCTCTCTCTCTCTCTCTCTCTCTCTCTCTCTGTGTGTGCTGCAGTCGAGCTGAAAGGAGGCAATTAGACAAAACTGCGTCTTAGCACAGGGCTGACTTCACATATCTGTATCGCTGGGGCTTGATACCAAATCTCCTGCTACCTTTCTCCACCACTAAGTATCGAGAGAGAGAGAGAGAGAGAGAGAGAGAGAGAGAGAGAGAGAGAGAGAGAGAGAGAGAGAGAGAGAGAGAGAGAGAGAGAGAGAGAGAGAGAGAGAGAGAGAGAGAGAGAGAGAGAGAGATTATATGCATGTCTTGCTCAGGAGATCAATCTCCTCCCATTAGATCAGTCTATAAAAACTATTTTCACCTCATGGTGCGACCAGAGGAATCGGTTAAAAAAAAAACTGTCTCTGTATTACCAATGTTCCTTCTTGGCAACTGCATGAATGAATAAATGAACATCCAGTAAAATGCTTTACAGACAGCATGCAAGGACATAGAATTAAAAGTCCCAACCTAACATCCCGTCGCTCAGCGCTTGTGCACTGGTGGATATTATGTAATAACAATAAATGATGAAAGTGACGCGAAAACGTATGTCTGTGAGAAGCAGGGGCAGGCGTCCCTCATGCTCATGACGGTGGTCATTAATTAAGGCTTCATCAGCGATGCAGCCTGAGAGAGAACAGAAAACACTCTTCTTCCTCTCCGAAATAACTTTCCCTCTCCGCTCCCTCTTGCGCTGCCGCTGCGCTCATCATATCTGATTGAAGCCAAAAGGAACAACAACATAAAAATTACCTATGACTGAATGACAAATGCAATCACTTCAACAGATACGTGAAACATGAAGCCAGCGATGTTACGCATTGCATGTCTGAAAAGGGCTAAGGGGAGAGAGAGCGAGAGAGTCGCAAGGCTCCAACCCCCCCTCTCCATTCACATTCACACGCCCATGGCAAGCAGCGCTCCCAGCATAATGCCCTGCAAGAGCCCACAGAGCAATTACAAAAGGTGCTGGTTAAATGTAATGCTAGTTGGGTCAACTTAGTCTAAAGTTGACAGAGGGAGGTACAGGGCAGTGGTAGGGGTCGGGGGTGGGTGAGTAAAGACCAAATGACTGTCTCTTTTCTCTCAGTGAGTTCTATTAGTACTTTAAAGCTGATTCCTTTTGTGGAGAGAAAGGAGGTCAGAGCTCTCCTACCGGGCTGAGGTCTGAGTCCTCAAGGAGCCATCAGCAAGTGGGAGTCTCCAGCCATGACATCACCTCTCAGTGTAAACCATTTAGTGTTTAATCAGGCCGCTAGGAGCCTTACAAGACAAATATCTTTGTTTGTGATGTCTAACAAAGACGAGGGCCTCCATTAAACAGATTACTCCAGCAGCCGGTGTTTCAAGAACGCTGCATCGTAAAACTGCGGGTTAAGTATCTAAAATCCTCCTGAACCAAATCAGAGACAAAGACAACAGCGGCGGAGAACTCGACACCGCAGTGCAAATTCATCTTTAAAATAAACACCAGATTAAAAAAAAAGAGTGTATTTGCTGCACTTGATAACTGCATCTAGCCGGGGCTTCGGTTAAGCTGCTGTGAGGAAGTGGCTTCCTGAGAGCCGGCCAAATCAAATCATTCAGGCATCACATTTCACCAGGAACAGGGTAGGGTTTGTCTGAGGGTGAGGAAACCTTTTTTGGTGCCTTAGCATTACAGATGTACTTTGCGTTTGCATTACTTAGCACAGCCCGACTTCTATTGCTATTTTACAAGATGAAGAGACTCAGAGACTGAACAATGTCATACAGCAGGATTTTACGCTTTAATTTTTTTAAATTACTACATATTGAAGGGTTGTTAAGACATGTGATGAAGAATCTGTGCATACACACTGTTGCCCAGGTGCATCACCAGCTGCAGCTTCATGACTGCATGGCAGAGAAGTCCAAAAAAAAAAAACATCACATCAAAGCTTGTAGCTTTTGCAGCCTCCTGAGGCCAAAAATGTAACTTTCATTGGCATCATATTAAATGCAACAGATCAGCAGAGACACATCATCCCAGCCTCATGCTGTGGGGTGTGTGTCTCAGTAGACCTGGGAAGAATTTGTCATAAATACAGCAAAACCACTGAAATCCTGCAGTCTGTAAGGGGCATGATGGAGTGTGGAGGTGCATGGGAAGTGTCCTGATGTGGCACATTGGCACATGGTCCACGTGACAATATCCATGACGCAAACTTCTTTTTTGGGAAGTGCTTTATCACCATGTTATTGCTGCTGGAGAAGGTGGACATTAAAGCCACACAAGCAGAGCTGTTTCCTGTGAATCTAAGAGCTGTCTCCATGGTTACTGTGATAGTACTTTTTTTGTGACATTTGCATAATTATCACCAATTATTTGATATTTAATAGTGGGTGTTTGGCCTAAGGCACCAAAATGGTGTTCACATGGTGAATTTGCTACCAAAAGCTATTTAAAAAGTGAGGCACAGCACAGAGGAGGGATAAATTCTGCTCGGCAGGTTTTTTTAGATTCACTAATTAGCTTAGCTGATGCCTGAGTCATGCAGAAAGGTACCAGATATGGTTTCCAAGCATAAAATATATTCCATTCTGTATCACAAAGAAAGATGTAGAGAATGTTTTGCGAAATATGCAGGATTTTCGATGTGACGTAATGGAGCAGTCGTATAGAAGTGCTTGAATTTTTACCGAAACATATAGTAAGATGATATTGTAAAACCGTGTGGAATCATCATTCAGGGATGTGAATCACAGCAACAGATCGAACGGGACTCACTGGTGATATTTACTCTTCTGCTCATGTTACACCTCAGGCAGGCAAGCAGACTACACACAGATACATAATATACTGGTTTTCTTATCAAAAGAGAGGCTGAATAACTATAATTGCAGAGCTCAGAATGCAATTACTTCGACTTTTACAAACAAATTATTGTAACATTATGCATAATTTTTAACTCCAGGTAACTGAAAACATAGAGTGAAAGGTACTGTTAATGATTGGTTAAGAGTTTCTAATGAATGGCCAGGCAGGGTAGCGGCGGATGGTCTTTATCAGTGAACACAGAGCTGCATTCATGGGGAAGTAACTCTGATACAAATGTACACATGCTTTCACCTGAAAAGCATTCATGTCCGCCTACATCATGTCAATCAAGTGCAACTTTTATGTTGCAACATGCAGAAATCAAGAATGTTCCCTGCAGAGTTACATCTGCACGATTATTGTTCCTCACTTTACAGGGCAAGAGTTCAGTCTTAGCAGTCATGGCAAAATATTATATATACGTATTTATATTTTATATTTTATATATATATATATATTATATATTAGCAAAGTGATGGCACAAAAGTCAACCGCCACATTGGACAACAATTTTCTCAAAATTGCATCTGACTGACTGTTTTAGACAAACGTGCAAATCCAGGAGTGATGCTAATAGTAGCAGTAGTGCTGTTTTCGGAGCATCACTACATTTGTAACACTTTATAATTAAAGTAGCACTCTGCATGCTTGGTTTGGTACTGGTTAGGTTGGTTGTGTTTGCTATTGGTCTTTAACTTTATTTTAAAAGCTCTTCAAAATCCACCATGCAGGTTTAATCAGCTGAGTAGTTGAATTCATTATAATTAGTGGTGGGAATCACAGAGTAACTCACAATATCAGGGAATGTTGCACACGATAACAAAGGTGTTATAATACAACAATTCTGTGATACTTAATACACTGCAAGAAAATCATCTACAAGACATCAAGATGTCTGTGTAGCTGAAGAAGAATATATATACTGAGGTATACTACTACATATGTGATAAACTGATATTGGCCAACCAATTTATTAGTCAAGCTCTATTGCAAGTATGCAAATGCAAGTCTCATTCAACATACTTTGATACCAAAGCCAAAGCTGGGAGCAGAGCAACAGAACATAAGGAGCTGTGTTATAAAGGCCTTTCACTGGGAAAAAAAAAAAAAAAAAAAAAAAAATTTTGGAGTAAATCCAGACACTGACTATGCAGCACTACATATAGTCTTCTTGAACATAAACTTCTCTATTTTAGACCTCCTTATCTCAAGGACAGGACGGTGTGAGCCATTTTGCCAATTAGACTGCTCCGGTTTAACCTTGAACTGCACTCCACAGCTGCAGCTCTATCACAGAGTGCTGGTGAGGAGGTGGCCTCCAGCCTTGTCTATCTCAGAAACCACTGAGAAATGTCCTCTCGGGCTCCTCACTGTAACAACAGGGAAAAAACTGACAGTCTCATATAGGGCTTTCGCTCTAATGGCTCAACCAGGTGCTATTTACGCCTTAACAGCATTATTGGTGGGTCACAGCTAATGCCTCCCAAACATTAACTAAGCCGCTGGTGCTCTGAGTCTATTAAAACTGGACCACTTGGAAATACAAACTAATAGCTAGAATACCATTTGCACCAATGAGGAGTTGAATTACAACAGCAGACAAATGTTATCAAGCTTCACAGATAAGCATGCTGGAAAGCGTGTTGCTACTTTACTTTACACAGAAAAAAAAAATGACTGCTGAGCTGCTGCAGTCTTACCATTGTAACAATAAATAAAAGTTATTTGGCCCCATTTTTATCCTGCTGAGTTTGTTTTGATTGGGTTTGCACAAAATGTTTCACTCAGAGATAGAACAGAGAGGAAAAATGTATTATTATTATTATTATTGTTGTACCACTATATTCATCTCATACTACTTATGCATGGTTCACAAGCAGGGGCCATATTCGTCACACATGTTCAGACTCAATTGTACATGTGCCAGACTGTCCCTGTCTGCAACAAGTGATTTCATTGTTAGTATGATATACAGGTTAACACCCCCATGTCAAAGTAAACAGTAATGGCAAACCATCATAAGCTGGAAGGTGAGAATCTATAAATCCATAAGAAATAATTGAGTTTTTTTAAAGGAGAATGGGCCAGAGTTTAAGAATTTAGATTATATAATGTTGGACAAATTAGTCATGTTTTTGAACATCTATGACTCTTACAAACCAACTCTTCAAATCTAACCTGGTATGTTCTTACAATATAAAGCACTGCTACACAGATACACTACAGCAGAATACACAATACATCTATTGATACCCAACATGTGGGCATTTATACTCCTGATTAAAGGGAACTGCACATTTAACATTTTTAACAACCATTGGAAATTCAGCTCAAACAAGCAAAAATAGCAAAGGCAAATAATTATGAGCAGAATGTAAAAGCAGTCTACACAGATCAGAAACGTATTCATGAAGATTAAAAACTGTGGAAAGTTTTACACAGAGTGAGCTCTTGCATAGTCTGCACATGAGGTTGGATCTCATCCAGCGCCATCTAAAAAGACTTGGCGAAAACGAACAGACGGTAGCGATTCACTAGGACAGAGGAAAAATGCTTAGCGATAGTAGAGAGGAGATCCATGAAATATTCCTACCCGCTTCTGCAGACAAAGTGGTGTGATGGCAGGCAAGGTGACTCTTCTCGCATGGAAATTCATGCTTCTGCCTTAGCTGCACAATTAACTATGTGGAAAATATCCGTACATAGTAACTGAAAATAAGGATAATGTTCAAATTACAGTTGTAATGATGATTAAAAATAAATAATAGAGTAATTAAGAGTTGTTTATACGGTGACTCTTTCGCAAGCTACAGAAAAACTGTTCCAGTGACATCCTTCACAATGAAACTGTGAGAAACTAAGTCATGCTGCTTCCACACAACACAAACTCCTCCTTTGTCCTTGGGAATGTAAAAGCTTTTTCCTTTTCTCTCCTTTTAGAAAGGCAGCTCCAATAAACAAAACTGGAAAAAAAAGAGATTTTCTCATGGTGGACAGAGTTACAGTATACAAGGCCTCAAAAGCTGAAATACTTGGAAATACTGCCAGGTGATAATGTAAAAAACACAGAAGAGGAGCTGCAGATTTCCCAGAAAGCACATGTAGCAGATTGTTTTTGCTTAGTTTGTAGCCAGACACTACACGGCTATTTTTAGTCTCGGGCATGGAGTACGTTTCACTGAACTAACATTCGTAAGCATATTCATGAAAATGTTCCATTAATGTTGTATTCTTTGTATGTGCTAATATCAGATGAGGGTATTGGCAAAAAGAGATCATTAAACAAGCCACAGTTTTAATAACTGTTTAGATAATGAAAACTAAAGAGTGTACTGGGGGAAATTAAAACAGGAGTAAAACTGCTGATATAATACCATCACTGTAAAAACTATAATAATAGAAATATCGTCATACAAATTTTCTTGTACTCATGTGTAGGATGGGCCAAATGTTTGGTAAACACAGAAATAAAACACCAGTCAACAAACTACGCATTTTAGTCTTAATAAACTGAATACACTAAGTTTGTTGTCAATATTCATACAATGCTTTGGTTATACTGTATCTTAATATGGTCATGCCATTTGAGCCCTTTAAGGGAGAAAGAGAGGTCCAGAATAGCTCTTACCCCCACAGCCACTGTTCACAAGCCACATCTGTTTTACTGTAAGACTAGACAAAGAGGCCTTGTGAACAGGAGTGTGCCATCTTTACAGGACACACCCATTCCCAAGCCTCACTCTGCACCATTACAGTGTAAAAGATTAGAGATCTCAAATAAAACAGTTTTAAAAGGTTCACAAGTACAGTTTAACATATTGCAATGAATCTCAGTTTGTACTGTTACCACATGGAAACATACTGGAGCAGTTTTTCAGAAATTACAATAAGCACAAGTATGAACAAGTGCTTATGAGAAAGATACCAGATGCTGTGGATGCTATTTCAATCCAGTCCCATCTATTGCAATCCAATCCAAAGCCATTAATGCATATATAAGGAGGAAACAGTCAGAGTCCACATGGAGCCTGAAACTCATTCTCTAATGAAGACCACACACAAACTTATTAAGCCCTGCAATGATGATACTGTACTGCATATCATGGTTCCTCTAAAGACTTTGTAGTTTATGCCTTTTTAACATAGTTTATATATGAGTTGGGGTATGAAAGCTGTCTGAATGCTGAAGTTTGGCACCAATCACTGTCCTCTCTTTCAACTCATGAGAACAGACAGGAAAAGAAGAACCTCCCACAACAGGCTTCATGTTTATCTGGAAAACACAGCACACTGACTTGTGAGAGCACAGACAAGCAGACGCTGCTAGTTATCACACAGCTAAAATGAATTGGAATTAATGGAGCCAGGATGATAACGGAGTCTCCACAACTCCCATAACAAAGCCAGCTCCAGACACATTGTCCTTGACCAGGGCTGATTCAATCATGACCCCTTGCAAGCTCTGTCAAAGTAACAAGAGGGGTGCAGTGGTGCGTGAATGCAGGTGTAGTACAGCGTATACCCACCTCTGGGCAGGGGGATTCACAGCATACCTATCTAAAAACAGCCAGATGGAGATAGATATATATAGATGTAGATATATATAGATATCAGTAGCCATCAATGACGCAGGCCGTCATTGTTATAATCTTAACCACAGTAGTCTTATGTTCCCTGAATTTAGCCTTCAAAGCAGTGCCTCCCCCCAGGCAACAGGTAAACCCTAAAATAGCACCAAACCAGGGAAGAGGCCAAGTCTTTAGGATATACCGGGGGAACAGAAGACCCCTATATATATTTTATATATAGATAAATTAGTAAACAATAGTAGCTTTCATCCTTTCATCCACACAAATAACAGCTCGACTGACCAAATCCAAGTAAGTTTACATTTTTAGGTGAATTCACACAGTATTTAGCGCTGTCTGGTTCTGGTAAGATCAGAAACGTGTGTGTTTTGAGAGAGAGATGCTACTTGTCTTGAAACGAACACACACTCTGATACGAGTCTCAGAGTTTAATCCCCAAAGGTTGCCGTTTACACACGACTCGGGTCCAGAGCTGTCATTCCACACAGTTCACATTCACAGTTGAATGTCGATGTTTACACAACCAAGCAGAAGATGTGGGTTAATTTCATAGAATTTATAAGCTTCATTTAGTCTGGTTACTAACATTGAGAAGAACAAAATTTAATGTCGAACTACTAAAAGTCTCTTCCATTACTTACTATAGAATGATTGTAATCCTATATTTCTACAGTGGGTAGGTAGTGATCCTATAGAACAGTAAACTGTATCAGACCCAGGCAAAAGCAGGGTCGTAAAGCCAGACCATGTGTTTTGTTGAATTCTGAACAACATGTAAACATCATTTTATCCCACATGACTGTCTGAAAGGGGTGAGAGAGAGGGATACGTGAAGAGAAATATAGGAGCTGCATGTGCATCTGACACCAGATGACTTTCTATACGTAACACATGCTGTCTGTTAGGCACAAAGAATGAAAGCTATGCACAGTGATTACAGAGCATGACTCCTTATTCCAGCTCCTCTCACATGAAACTAATTTATTAGAATTCACAATTATATATATAAAAAAAGACGTCTACTGGCGTTTTCTGGAGACTGGCAGGTATGGGATCAGTACAGCACTGTTTGGTTTATTAAGCAGTTTTCAAATTATTAAGTAGCTATGAATGGAAAGAACATGAATAAATGTTTTATCTTTTATATGTGACCCTGAAGACCCTATTACATCTGCTGCAGAGGGGAGGCTGAAGCTCCGAGTGAGGAACGCGGACATGGCGCATGTAGCATCTGAAATAACATCTCTAAAGGGGCAGGCATTTCCTCTGAGTCATATGGCTGAACTGAACACTCGACACCGTCTGGACGCAGTCTGTCTGTGTTCTTCTGCTTTCTGGCGGGAGTCCAGGCATGACTGCCCACTATATGCCTGGAGAGTGGAGGCTGTGCCAGCTCCTTGGACTTCTTCAAAAAAACTGTTTATTTTGCCATTGTATCATGAAGATATGCCAGTTCTTCCATTATGTTAAGCTCAAAGCCAGCCTACACTGCCCTTACCAACAATATCAACATGAAACCATCTTCGCAATTAACGCACGACAGGTTTATCAATCCTACAACATCATCACGTCATGTTGCATTTATGTCTGCGGTGGCATGGTGCTGTGGCTGAGCCAGCAGTCTTACAAGCTGAACCCTTGGTACTGCTGGTTTCCCTGAGGTTGAACTCAAAAGTGCCAGAGCATTTTCCCTTTAAACAGCTACCTCTAATGTCACGGCTGTATGTTTGAGACAGCTGTCGTATTATAGGGACACATTCTGATTCCTTCACCGTGCAAACCGATCTGTCTTGAAGGATAACTTTCGTTTTTTACAACCTGGACCTTATTTGTAGCATTAAATTAGACCATTTACTCACCCAGACAACTTTGGTGGCATTTGGAGTCGTTTTGAAGAAATTAGCCCCAGAAGAGCGGCGCGTATATCCGTATAATGCGAGTACTCGGGGCATCCCTGCGCAGCCTCTATATAACGCATAATCCGCGGCCGTGGTGGCATGTTATCGATATCTGGAGTCTCTAGACAACTACCTCTGACGTGGATGATGTCATTGCCGAACGCCGGGCACTGCGAGCAGCCAGCCACAACACGGCTGACTTTGCGGCTGTCGGCTATGAATACCCAATAACGAACCATAGCTGTGCCAAACTACAGCTAAACTAGCCGACTGCCGGCTCAGAGGGGAATAGCACCAGCATATCATCACAAAATATTGGAATATGAACGAGTTTCGCCGCAGATTATGCGTTACATAGAGGCTGCGCATGGATGCCCCAAGTACTCGCATTATACGGATATACGCGCCGCTCCTCTGGGGCTAATTTCTTCAAAACGACTCCAAATAACACCAAAGTTGTCTGGGTGAGTAAATGGTCGTATTTAATGCTACAAATAAGTTCCAGGTTGTAAAAAACGAAAGTTATCCTTTAACAATCATAATTTGTTATGGAAATGTTAACTAAGCGAACACAGATCTGACAGGGGGCTCGGCTAAACCAGTTCGTCACAAGTGAAATAGTTTTAAAGCCACCCGTGTGATCTTGCCACAATTCAGCGAAGCCATTCAAATCGACAGCAGTAAAATGAAAACTCAGCTAGACCATGAGTTGTTTGCGATGCCACAATGACAGACGCACTGCCATTTTCCCAGCCAGCTAATTTTTTAATCTAAACCCGTCCTCGGAAGAAGATTATTATTTTCAGATGATTATAACTGATGGGAAAATTACTACCAAAAAAGACACACTGGGAAGCTAAATAGACAATTTTCCTTTATAGAACGGTGAGGAGGGTGGGTGAGGGGATGAGTGCTGCAGTTGGAACAATGATGTCATTGGTTTTTGGAGTGCTAATGAAAGAAGGTCGTAACCCTGTGACATGAGGATTGTGACACAAAAACAGCTGGTCAGTCTGACATACTCCCTTTGTCTTCCCAACGCCGCTGTTGAAAAGAGTAAGTAAGAGGCTGTCAGGCCCGTCAGGTGCAGGCACAGGCCTCATCAGCGAGACACATAAGGATCACTTTAAGATTTGCTAACAAGAAAGCCAGAGTTGTTTCAGAGTAAGGTCAACTGGGTGTCATTTTGCTTCTTCACCGAGAAACTTGAAGATTATTCTCGCACTTATCAAAGAAAATGCCAAATCCGTGCAAATCCCTGACCTGTCTTCACAATAGGCTGCTGAGAGCACAGGAGAATTGGCAATCACTCTGTAATTTTCTGATGTGAAACCTTGAATTGTGAGAGGATGGAGAAGAGCAAAAAGACTCATTTGAGACCTTGTATATCAAGTGGAGACACTCCAGTGTGAGATAATCAAGCAATCTTACCACAATGCGTGCAGAGGAATAAATACAAATTTGACTACGCTCTTATACCAATCATACATCTACAGAGCACAAGGGAAGTTTCAGGGGTAAACTAGAAAACATGACTTTCTGTATGTATACTTCATTCTCAGCATGAGAGCAATATGTGAGCACAGAGAGGTCTAATACTGCCGATAGTCCTTGGTAACTGCTGAGCTCTGTAATTTCAAGCTTTCCTATGAGTCACTGCTTTGAGCTGCCCCCTGCTGCTGCACACACACACACACACGCGCACAGACGCGCACACACACACCACAAAGATACTGAAAATCCTGAAATCAACTTCAGCATGCACTATAGGGATCCACATCCAGGAAACATCTAGTGGTTGACAAACCAGACTAATTTAACAGGCCTGGAAAATGTATAGACAAAATCCATTATGAAAGCCATGCACTTCTGAAGCAGACCCATAATTGTTAGCTTTCCAACATAATGAATGTTCTCTCTTTTTAGAATTTGGCAGTGAGTTCTGCATAAACGTACTAATCAACTACAGATCACAGGGTCAAATTAAATAATTCTTTGCTGTGCATAATATTACATTTTCTCCTAACTAAGAGCAAAAGGAAATAAAGTTAGCGATCGTTCAACATGAGTTGTGGATTAACTGCATTATACGTCTGCAACTTGTCATAGATTGATCTATTTCCAAAATTCATTGGATTGTAGGGGCAAGCAATTGAAGCTATAACAATACTTTAATTAGTAAATTAATCTTTTCATAAGTTTGTAAGGAAAAAATACAAAATAATTAAGCCCACTAAGATTTTTGTGCTTAATTTCACTGGTGACCATTCACTAAACCCCTGCCCCCAAACAGCCATTGTCCAATCAGAGCTTAGCAGCGGTAACTATGAGCAACAGACCAGTCAATCTTAAGATTTCTTCACATTAAAGAAGTGTGGGTGTGGTTTTAGTGAGAGTGGTACAGAGTAGGTAAAAGAATTTGGAGTGTTGTGCCTTTCTTAATCACCTTTCCAGAGCCAAAAGCGCAAGAGCAAAAACATAAGGAATGTGTTTGTAAGCTGCAAATGGTAGCATAGCCCAGCTACCTAACTTACAACCAAAAGTGGCAACTTCTAAAGGCGAGGAACACATCATCACAAGTTAAATCACAAAAACCCAGATTCAGGTCCAACACATCCACTGTGATATTAACAGGTCTGTCCTGTTCTCTATTCTATCGACTAGAAATGGTTGTGATTTCGGTAGACAGTGCTAGAAAGGAGAAGCCTTAACTACTTGAGTGTGAAATCAAGGGGCCATTGTTTCCAAAGTTACTATCAGTTTTGAGTGGTAAAACTGGCACCGTTGTAACTGACGACTGCATATGTGTCGTGCTAGACTGGAGATCTTGGCAGGCATAGAAAACGGTCAGTTGCTGACCAAAAAACGAAAGTGCCAAAAATTGTCTCATGATCAAGATTGGAGTGAAAGCTTTGCCAGCACCAGCAGGTACTTCCCAACATCTATCGCATGACAAATCACACACTGTGCTGAAACAAACATACAAGAGTGGCTGTTGGGCACATGTCTTAGTGCCCAACAGCAGCGTAAACCATTAACTCACAATCAAATTTCAAATGCAAAATCAACAAGTGGTATCAGACCTCAAGTGTATTGTCCATTTTTATGTTGTTTAGTCAACATTTTGTGCAGGGACAAACTTGGCCTCTCAAAGGTAACAACACTGTGTGCATGGATTGTCTGGGTGTGCTGACAGCAACCAATTTACATACTCGCATAACTGGTTTTACCATCCATATGCCCTGAAGTTTCAGACAAATCACAAGCCAAGCATCATGTAAATATGCATTTATTTAAATACGTCCTGCAGTTGTTTTTCTGGCACTACTTCTAATTAAAGTTAGCATGACTATGCTGCCTGAGGTTGCATATGGAAAGGTTTACAACAGAGCCCATCTTTCTTCAAATAATATGCCTCTTTGTGTACTGTACTCAAGTACTGTAAATGGAGCACTCACCTGAGTTGCACTACTTTTGGTCCATGGTAATAAGCATTCAGAGACAAGGGGGGAGAGGGTTGAGGGGATAAGCTCAGGAAAAGGGTTTGGTACAGGAGAAGAGAATGACTCCTCTCCCTCTTTATTGCTCCTGAAGGACAAAAAACACACAGACACAGAGAGGGAGAGAAAGAAACAGATGCTGTATAAAATGTGGCAAGCGTTGTCCAGATCTTGTTTCAAATTCTTTATGAGGTCCCATATTTTCAAAAGTTTCAAGTATGTCAGGCTGAATCTTTGTGCAATGTGTAGAAAATGATGCCCACATCAACAATATTCTATTTAATGTAATGGTAAATAATGTGAGTAAATATCAGTCATTTACAGTATCATACTGGCATACAGAAGCTTCAACAAAATGTTGTATTGAGCAGGTATAGGATTTACAGTTAATGCGATATTGCTAAAAATTATTTAATTACTAATTTCTGTGGAAAATCAAGCTTTCAAAATGACGAAGAGATCACTTGTCTCCCCTATTTTGCCTCTAAGAGTGAGTCCAGATGTAACAGTGGCTACGTTTACATGCACACTCATTTTCCATTATTATTCCGACTGATAATACTCCAGTTTTAATATGGGTTATTTAAAACAGCATATTCCGTTTTGATTTTCCAAATTAGGCCTTATTCCATATGGAGCTTTTTCTGATTAAGCATGTGGAATATGCCGGTATTATTCAGGTTTTAGGAGCATTCTTTGGATTTGTGCACAGTGCATTCAGGATATATGTCTCATTTGGGGTTTTACTGTAGTTTGCAACACACGGCCTCTTGCCTGTTCACTTTCAGCTCTGTGTTGTCAACGAACCAACTAGGCAACAGTTTGCAAGGCTGGGGTACAGATGCATGCACAAAAGAAAAGTTCACGTCTGGTCAGAAGGAGAAACACACCTACTTTATCCACATTTTATATGTGCAAATATTGCATTGCAATATTTAGTTTTCAAGAAGGCGGCTGAATGAATGAAAGAGGGAGGCTGCAATTGCTCACTCAAACAAGTCTGAAAACTCTTATTTTGATGCACAGATGCAACAGATCAACAGGACGTACGTCATTCCGTTAGTCAGAGCATTTAACAGCTGCATAGACACAGGAATATTAGTGGAATTTTAATATTCATTAGCCATGCAAACAGAATGAGGATGAAAAAGCTGAATATTTTGTGCATGTAAACGCAGTCATTATAACAATGTTTTAGAATTTATGCTAGACTGATTTCATATCCGGTAGCTGAGAGAGCTGTTACAACACATTTCTGGTTCCTCTGTTGTGTGTGCCATGTAGAGGAACGGGGAGTGAAAATGGAGCAGGTGATAAACAAACTGACAGATCTGACAGAAACAACCGGCTGTCTCTGCGTGGACCCCTCCTGCTCTCAGCCACCAGACGACACGCCCCACTCACCATCAGGCTTTTGATAAGGTGGCAAATAATGCACATGTGAGCTCACCACTTGAACTGTTGGCTAGAGGAAATGAAGCTCTGTCACAATCAAAAACTATCATGATCAATAAGTAAAAGGTACTTTTTGTCCTAATCTCATAATATCATAGTTATGTGTCACCCATCACAACCCCGAAGGGATGCATCACTCTTATCTGTGAACGTTTGGCAGTAAGGAGTAGCCAGGATGGATGTTGTTGTTCTCTAATGCATTCAAATGCCCTTGTAGTGAACTAACATTTGAATCAATCAGGGGAAAAAAAAATCTATGAGAGTTTGATTTCAGCACACTTGTGGGGGGGGAGGCCGCAGTTTCTGTTCAGAGGTGCTGTTCTCTGACTGACGCTTTCTTTACTGCTCTGTAAACACAGCAGTTACTGAGTTACTAATTATCTCCCACAAACTAACAGGTGCTTGATTTGAATCCAGGTCTTTAACTGCACTGTTGAAATAATACATTACACTTCATTGACAGCTGCGTTTGGGTCGAGCCAATTGTGTTTACAGGTACTAAGTCTACATTATTACAGCTTTCAAACAGTGCTCTGTCTCTCACTCCTGCAAATACAAAGAGGATACTATTCTTCTGCAAGGCAGCTCGTGTTCTTATGTGTAGAGCAGAAAATAGTACTTTCAGTCTCCGCTGGAGTGAATTGATTTTGATAGTTTTATAAACCGACTGGTGTCATTCATGGCAAGCAAAAAGAAAAATTAGTCATACCTGTTCCCCTTGCAGAGTGTAGTCCTGATCTGCTGGGCATTTGGTGTTAGTGAAGGAGCTCGCAAAGGGATAAGGGCTGGGTTGGGAAAGCCACTCACATTACCCCTGCCACTGTGAAAAATCTCTGCTTTCTCTCCGAGGCTTCCTGACGTGTGTATGTCGTCCAGCGCGTTATTCATATCACTCATGTGGGCCAGCTAAATCCAAGGCATCATCTGGAGCAGAGGGAAGAGACAAGCTGTTGGACTGGAGTGTGTGCACAGTTAGAGCACGCTGGCTGGCAGGGCTCCTCTGCTCACAGCTCAGCAGAGAGCGAACACACACACACAGACACACACACCTCTCTGGCTCATCTGCTGCCCATGAGGCTGGTCCAGTGGGGCAAAAAGATCCCTCCTACCCAAACATGATCCACCACAATAAAGATATTTTTAACACAATGACTCCCAAAACGGTCATCCCTGCTCTGACACAGCAGCGTACTAATAATCAACTAATTTGGTTCAGCCTCCTTGTCTTTTGTTAATTTTGCTGCTTTCATTTCCCTCCTTTTGTTTTTGTTTTTTGACATAGTTCCCTTTGCAACCTGGAAGGCTGGAAAAGTGCACAAAGCACCCTTGCACAAAGGGGGTGTCTTTAGTTTGGTAATGAGTCCAGGAGGGCCGCCAGTACTATAAAACAAACTGTTCTTTTGTCATGGACTTCGCACAGAGATCCAAACTGCACTTTAAACTTAGTACACTGTACAAGGCATGTGGTTGTGCAGAGTAGCAAGCCCAGCAGATTGGCTGTGTTGTGGGCTGTGTCATTCAGTGACAGGCTCCATGTGGGGGGGGGGTGGGATGATAACATCTTTCTGAAAGGTAATGTGTAACAGAGTCTGGACAGGGGAGGACATGCTACTGGAGATACAGACCAACGGGCAGCAGAGGGTTAAAGCAATACCTCACTACATTAACAGAAGACAAGGCTAACTTGATTACTTTGGTAAATATGCCAAGCTGGTGCAGTGGTCAAAGCACAGTTGTTTTTACTTTCAACGGGAAGACATGCAGAGCAAGGAAACAGTATAATGTTGCATCTGAAAATGATACAAGACCATGCATATTTTTTGTATGGTGTAGCCTTTCTATTAGAAGTTTCTAACCAGGAAATCACTGCTAGGAGATGGAAATCAGACTGATCTATATGACCTGTGTCTAAAATAATCCGCAACACGTATATGCACTTTAAAAGCATACCATGAACACGGGAGAAATCTGCACCTCGATGTGCCAGTGCCACTCTGCCTTCAGAGGTGAAACTAGCAGTGCCAGTATTACTTTCTTGAGGATTTTGGAGAGCAGAGGGCAGTAAGAGATGGGGATAGACAACGGTTCAGCTGAGGTCCTACGATGGACTGATACAAGGACAAGAAAGCCCAGGCTGCATGAGAGGGCCAGAAATAACCCTTAGCCTGGAACACATTCTTTTGGTATCAGTCAATGCAAATGCTAATTACGTTGGTGTAGGATGAACGCCAAATCTATTTTAGGGACTTAATAACAGTGTTTCATATAACAGCAAGACAGAGTTTTTAAAATAAGAACTGCGGCACAAAGCATTACTGGAAAGGAAAACTTTTTGCATGCCCAACTGACAAGCAGGTACATTTCTTCAACTGCAACCACAAACTACTAAATTAATTCCCTGATACAGACGACTGATGAGTTGTTTGAGTCTCCTTGTTTGCTCTTGTGCACATACTGTAGTGCAACACAGTGCAAACAATTGTTTTGTGTTTCGTACTGTAATACATCAGAATTTTAAAACTTTATTTTGGTATGACAGTAACAAAATCATTTGTCAATTATTAGAGATATCTTCCACACATGCATCAAGACACGGTTATTGCAGAAAAACAAAGTTTAATCGCCACATTAAAATTATTAAAAACAGCACCTACTCCTTCTCCTTCATTAAAATGTCCATGATGTATAACTAGATATTTTTCATTTCACAAGTTCAACTGCTGGACCCAAGATGTCCCTACCTTACTGTAAAGTCCGGTCTCAGTGTTTGTGCACTGGAGGCTTCATGTTTCCAAATCCAACTTGTGTATGCTAAATATTGGACCGCGATTGGCTCCAAAACTATTTGTGATTACAAGTCATGCTCGTAAGCCCGCCTCTAAAAATCAGATTTTCAGTCAGCACAGAAAAAAATTGACACTTCCAGCAATAAATGTGAAAACAACATTCTAGTATCAAACTCTGCAGATGCATCATTCTACAGAGTGAAGCTCAAACACTCGACTGTAGGAACAAGAGGAAAACACATTTTTGACTGGAGGGGGAAGTTAAATTGCATTATTTTGTTTTTAAATGATGCAGAAGTTATGTTTTAATATACTTTATTGCATTACATACATTTTTTAGGAATACAAGAATTCCACCTTGTCGGAAGTGTTCTGTATTAAATGACAGCTTTTACTACCATTGTACTTTTGCTAAGTGCCAAAAATTGTATCAATTTTTGTCATCAAGGGCACTGGTTGCTGCCGCTGACCATTTCTGAGCCACACTTAAATTGCTGACCTGCCACAGTGCTAACTGTCAGGTTTGCAAGGTGTTTGCAGTAAAGAAAACACTTCCACTGTTATTCTGAAAGAACTTCACAGAAAAACAGTGAAGAAAAGTGGGGTAACACCTTAGACTTGCTCAATTGCTCTATTCCAGTCTAGGAGTCACTTTTTCAAAGACCAACCTGCAGGCCACCCCTCAGCAGAGCATGGTGGAAACAGGATATTCCACCTTGCCATCAAGCTGGCAATGGTGGCCAACAACCTGCAGCTGCTGGGCGTGTCCCTGCCACAGCTGTAACAACAGGTAAGACCTCTGTATCAGCTAAGAAGTTAGATCTGAAGAGAAAAGAA
Organism: Chelmon rostratus; assembly: GCF_017976325.1. NCBI lineage: Eukaryota > Metazoa > Chordata > Actinopteri > Chaetodontiformes > Chaetodontidae > Chelmon > Chelmon rostratus. The sequence continues at coordinate 13,720,741 of NC_055670.1, read as the reverse complement.
ACAACCCTATCTGCCATAGGCTATATGTTATGGCTCATATTGCATAACTACCCTCCAGCACAAGGACAATAGAGACCTCCCGGGTGCTCCATGGCTATTTTAAGAACTGCTTGGAGCATCCATCTTCCTCAGACCCCAGCATTTTGAAGAAGACAGCTCTTCTAAAACAGCACTTTGTGTTGGGGCTCCTCTTGCTTTTGAAAAATCGGTCCACCTACTGAACTAATAGCGTCTTTAATGCAAAAGATCATTATGAGTTTTAGTCAAACTACAGCTGTCCAGTTGAGCTTGATGCTCCCTATTCATGTAATGAAATAGAAAGGTTACAACGTTTGTGCACTCTGTTGGTTGGCTTATGTGGAATGCATCAGAGAGAGGCATAGCAGCTGTTCGAAAATGCAGGGTGAGGGCGGCTGGTTAACACTTGTGCTGCAGCAGCGTCTTTACAGCCAATACCCACGCTAGCCCATTCATAATGTGAGACAGCGGTGATCACGTAATATCTAATCATTTGTGCATTCTGCCATTTCTTAGCTGATTTCAATGCATCACATCTGGAATGTTAAAAACGTTGCAAGGAAACAGACAATTACTGTTTCATCTAATCTGAAAATCAAATAACTGTCTTTGCAGTGACACACTGTCTGTCATAATGTCCTCAACTGCTGAGGAAACACAGATTCTGGAAAGAGAATTATATTGGATTTAATGGGGTTCTTCGGTCAGTCCTATTTCAACTGGGGAAACAGTTATTTTTGCTTTTTCAACTGAGTAATTAGAAGCCTTTTTATAGAACAACACAAGATAAGTGAATTGAACATGAAATAAGACATATTCTGTTCATATTTTCTCTCATTTTGCTCACTTAAGTAAGTTGCAACACAACGCTCCTCGTTCACATGAATGAAAAACGATGGCGTTAATCTTAGAAACACTGACATCCGATTCAAAACTTGTCCTGGACGCTGTTACACCGAGATATGTTGCTAGCACAGCAATTTCATCGCACTGGTTAAGAATAGTGGAGAACAGCTGGCCGGAATTCACATGAAATAAACTTTAATTTTGGAAGATAAATGTTTTGATAATAGCCTCTACATATCGGGGAGGTGTGCCTACTCTTATATTTAAAGGTGTGGAAGAAAGCACGACCTTGATGTGTTTGAGCTGCTAGCTAACGTTAACCAGCGCAGCTAAGCTAGCGTGAGGTGTTGCAGGGGCAGCGGAGATACACCAAAGTCAGGGAAAGCTCACTTACTGTCCCGGTGTCTAACTACTTCACGGGCGTAAACGACTTTCTGGCTCTAACGTTACATTTTTTGCGAGGTAAGTGACTGGTTTTCATTTAAAAAATCAACAATATGCAGTTTAGTAAATTAAATACGAAGCTAAACCTTATCCAACACTGGAAATACACGGTGCAAAGTGAATCCGTCGCAGTCCTTCCTGCTCCCTCTGCACCCGCTTCAGCCGACTCAGTCATAACGTTACCTGTCCGCAAGACACACCTGTTGTGGACTTCGTTTTTAAGCCGTTCTTACCTTGTGCCTCTTCAAGTGGAGTCCCCAGCTGAAAGCTTGAAATCTGGTCCTCATATCGCTGCTCCGGTGTGGAATGAGGCTCTCCGTTCACACGTGTGGCACAGGTGCCCTTACTGTACTGTAACGTGCTTTGCGTCACAAACTGTGATCACGTTTTTACCTGAACTGAGAAACACGCTGTATTCAAAGGGATCCGAGTCCAGCATTTTATGCATGAAAAAAGAAAAACATTTATGCACCAACTGTAGGCAACGACTCTAATAAAGACAACTGAAATGATAAAAGCTTTATTCATAACACTGCTTGACAAGAACAACAGGTGTACTGTGCACATCAGTGTATTTTTGCTTTAGCTTAATCAAAACTTTGTAACTTAAGTACAGATTTGATATATAATCTAAGGAGCATTTAAGTACCATAGGTCAGACCTGGTCTGTCCTACACATCCAGTATTATTTATAAACCCAATAATATTACAACTGTGGAAATCAGTCTAATAATTTATAAAAATGTTCTAATTTGTCGTTCTTGTTTTCTCACAACAGTATTGCATTAAATGCAAGATAGTCGTCACACAAAAGCATTAACATATGCACATGAGTCAGGAAGATTACTTTATGACATATGAGAAAATAAACCAAAATACAGCAAGTATTAATAATCAAAATACATCTTTTTATGTACACCATTGGAGACTACCAAAAGAGGTAAAACAAAAGACAGTTTCTGCTTCTGTTGTGGGATGCAGGGTTCTACTCAAAGTAGGCAGGATACGTTCCTCCTGGGGGGGAAAAAATACAATGGTTCATGCATGTGTTGTGGATACATTTATATGATATTATATTACAATGCATTGGATTTTTCTTACAGTAGATGAAATATTGTCACAAGAATTGAGGCACTGCTATGCTATGGACAGCTCTCTCCTTCCATTTGAACAATCCCACCAAGAGATGGTGGTTCACCTTCTGCTCCCTGCAGAGTGGAGCCTGTTGCACTATCCACTTCTCCATCTTCACCGTCCTGTGATGTTAAACACAGAGACAATCACTGAAGACTTACAGACAGCACAAAGAGGCAAAGGAAAAGTATGAGACTGCAGTATCTTCTTATAGGTATTTTAAAGAACAATAAAACAAATGTATTGAATCCCACAAAAGTAAATTGAACCTAGACTTGTAGGTAGATTAAAAAAAACACACACTATCAACCAATCCCTACACGATATAATGTTAAAAAGTCCCAAATGCCCCCCAGTATAAAGAGAAGTACCTTTTTAGTGTAGGAATAAAGCATGGGACTGTGCATTGTATCTTGACTCAACAATTCTCCTCAGTTGTTTGGACTATGTGGACTATTTCCTGACCTGCACACACTTTATGAAAAATGTCTTGGACAAACCATGTGCTCGGCTTTGCACTTGAGAATGTTGCGTTACACATGTCCCAGCACAAATACTTTATATCAGAGATAGTTTGTAGCTTTCAATGGAGTACAAAAGCTACAGGGTAATCGCATCATAAAATCAGAATTTACTTTGGCTTAAAATTGATCTGCATTGCAGGCACAAAACCTGTTTAGCCCTAAATCTTTTATTTAGCACTTAAATCATTATTAATTTGTGATGTCTATCTGTGTAATGAATGTATGAAGCCAAGAGTCTTTACCGTATAGTGCATACCAGACACGATACACACAGTAACAGCTTTACCATCATTTAAGAAGTCACAAATTTCATTCTATATATTTTTTAAATAGTTGTTTAGTTATTCATTATTATTCATTATTCAGCGGATTGTGTCCTTCATGTCCTCTTTCTCTCAACTGCCACTTCTCATCCTCCTTTTATTTCTATCTTTTTAAAATAGTCTATAAACCTTCTTGATGCTTAATTTCAAATAAACTTAACGGGCCAAAAATTCAAGTAGGTAAAAACACTGAAAGCCCCATGCTAATGCATTTAAAGGGAATACAGCAGGTAGTTTATATTAAACACTGGGCTGAGTCAAATCAGTGAGTCGCATGAACTATTGCAAAGTATTCTGCTACTCATAAAATGTTCTAATGTTCATGGCAGCCAATAACTCACCGCTGGTCACAGTGTAAATGGCTGATACAGCACCAGAAAGAAGCACCACAGCGGTTGCAAAAGTGGTTTTAGTTTCAAACAAACTAAAGCAGTAGTGGGATAAGTCGCACTCTTGCCCACTTCTATACAACTCTTTGAAGGGAAAACCAATAAAGTGCTTTGATCAGCAGTACAGAGTGCTCTTCTACACAAGCATTAATATACTGTATCAGTGTATGAGTTAAAGTGTAACAAAAGCTATGAGCGACAGTGGTCTCATGAGTGGAAAAATAGTCCTTCGCTTCTCTCATCTTCATTTAGATATTTAAATAGGCGTATGCTATGCTGTCTGAACTTACCTTGATCTCAGATAATCCGTCTGACTCTATGACTGATGAAGGACTTGTGATTGGGGAGAGGGGTGCTGAGACAGGCGAGTGAGGCGTCTTTGGCCTGTGGGATAAGGACTGGCTCCTTTTCACAGCAGAAGACACTGCCTGGGCGAAGCGGGATGGGGTTGCAGGAGAGTAGGGCCTCGGGGCTGCAAAACTCCTTAATTTTTCCAAGCTTAACCCAAAACTTGGCGCTTTACATGGCAGACTACTTTGCCTAGTCATTCGCTTGACGGCTTCATTCTTGCCATCCACTTCAGGGCTCAGCTTAACATTAGCGTCCCCTGTCGTCTCCTCTTGCCAATGCACGGGAGGTGGAGGGGGAGGTGGTGGTAACTGTGCTCTCTCTGCACTTCCTTGAGCCTCCCCCTGGCCAGCGCCTGGACTGGCACTGAGACTCTTTTCAGCTGCTGAAGTTACATAATACCCAGGTGTTTTTTTGTGCTGTGCCAAGCGGAAAGAACCGGGCTTAGGTTTAGTTGCGGGTGGAATTTTCATCTCCTTGACCTTTACTGGGGATTGAGATGCCCCATCAGCTGAGGATGATATCTTGTCATCTGTTTTAGGTAAACTCATTGGTGATGAGGGATGAATGGATTCAGGTATACTTCCATTAACAGTGTGTTGGGCGGCGGTGCTAGTAGTAGCAGTAGTAGTAGTAGTAGTAGTAGTAGTAGTGCTAGTCAGCAAGTCTTCCCTGGGTGTAGTAGAGTGCAGCTCACGTTTTTCCTTTGAGACCTGTTCTCCCAGTGCTGTGTTCTCCTCTAACTGAAGAGAACGAGTATTAAGTCCCTCTTCTGGAGCTGCAAGAGGCGTCTCCAGTGTCAGTGCAACTTCGAAATATCTAAGTTTCTCCAGGGATTTCTGAGGCATGATAGTATACGTTGTCATCCCCACCTTGGGGATGTAGTCCCTTGTCAGCTCGTTGGAAGGCTTGGGCTTTGGCTCAGAGTTTGTGGCATAAATAGATGGTGCCTTTCCTGTGGCAGGGGCAATTGGTGTTGAGTCCTGGCATGATGAGGTCTCTGAGGTGCAGGATAAGGCATGTTTGAGGTCAGGCAGGTCCAGTTCCTCTGTCAAAGTGGCCATATCTTTCTTCCCCGTTGAGTCAAAGGCAGGCGCATTAGCTGAGGGAGGAACCGTGTCAATGCACTGTTGTGGAGGCACAGGTGGTGGTGTGAAATCTGTTTGCACTTGAGCGTCCTCTCCAGTGGGGCATGATGTGCTAGTGGCCGCTGGGCTCTCAAAGCCGTCAGTCTGCTCCCAGCGGGTTTCAGTATGTGCCTGAACAGGCGCCGGCACTTCTGCATCCTGCATCACAGGAGGAGGGAGGCTGCTGGGTACAGTACTGCAACCACCTTCGACACTTTCAGGTGTAGACTCTTCGCAGATGGGCTGCTGGCTTACATTTTCAACTTGGCATGGACCACCATCTACACAGAAAGGAAAAGCTGTCATGCGGGATGGGTGTGTTGACCTTCTTTGAGAGCAAAACCTCAAACACACACAGGCATATTAAGGCAAAATTAAAGAAATATATTAGTGGGTACAACCCCAATTCCAAAAAGGATGTTTTGGAATCTGGGTTGTATCTTTGCAGGATATCTGCAGCACAGTCATGAACAATACCAATATAATTCAAGTGCAAACCCACTAGTATCTGGAGGTTCAGATGAGGCTGTGCCATCAGTTGTCCTAACGTCACTCAGCGCTGCAGAATGGCTCACTGTACTCTGCAGTTGACTGTAAAAACCAAGCAAAGAGAGGGAATTACGAGGGTTGCTAATATAAATAGAAAATCATGACTGAGGCTTGAGAGGTCACACTGGAGTTCGTACTTGCCATCTGAGGACAGATCACGAGACTGATCTTCCCCATTGCCCTCCACGGACATCGTGCTCAGTTTGTCAGTCTCTGGGGACGGGGAATGCAGCGAAACATCAGCAGACATGTTGAGGCTGCTGTCCTCTCCCTGGGTATCACTAGCAGTTGCAGACCTTACAGAGACAGTGGTCTCCTCTTGCTCCATAATCTCCTCCAGTGTGTTAGCAGCTGCACCCCCTGTAAAACGACAACACAAAGAAGTCATGTAAAATCACTTACCATACCTAAAAAATACATTAAATATATTTTGGCAAGACCATGCATTGGCTGTAATGTATTGCAAGCATGATTTATGGAAATGAATGCTTTTAAGTTCTGTTTTTATTTTAGCTATTACGTTTTCCCATCATATGCATGAGAAACCAAGCTTCCAACTATATTTACCTCACAGGTTCCAATAAAAGAGGCTCGTCTGATGAATGAATCCCATTTAATCTTTTACATCTCAGTCCCTTGCCTAGCTCTTAATTTAGAACTCAGAGGAAATGCATCACTGAGGAGCAGGGGGCAAAAGGAATTTCAAGGCTACTTAAACAAAACTGCAGCTTTTCACTGTTCTCAGCCTCTGATCTCTAAATCTACTGTACAGCAATGGGGTGTTGGGGAAACAGCAGAGGAAGTTTCTCTGTAAACTTAGTGTGGTTATACAAAGTCTGTGATTACACTTATAAACGAGGTCTGGGGGAAATGCTGCTAGTGAAGAGACAATGGGCAATAAACGAGTTCTGATGCAACAACACAGGAAAAATACAAATATATCAGAACAAGAAAAAAGACACAGAGGGATATACACTGTGATTTAAAGGCGAGCTGACAAGAAAGCAAACTTCTATTTTTATGATGTGTTTGTGGCATTTACAGGAAATTCGTTTTTGCAACAGCCAATCAGAACACATCTGATGGAGTGAAGTGAATTTTTCTTGTGGTGTTTAAAGCAGTTGAAAAATTCAAAAGGAACATCTTATTAAAGACACATTACTTAGGAGAATCCAGGCATTGCTGAGGATAGTTTTCTATTTTATTCTATTTAACTATTGAATTAAAACAGGTTCTATTGAAAACGCAGCAAAGTCTTTGGAGTCCAGATTAAATATATCTTCTGGGATTTCATTTCAATACTGCAATCACCTCAAACAAACTGCCACTCACCTCCAGTGTATCAGGGTGGCAGCAGGGATGTTAAAACCTCAGTAAACAAAGCCGCAACTGAATGCATGACTAGATGCCATCAATGGAAGGTGAGAAACTACGCTTTGTAACTTGTGTGAGCTGACCCTTTAAAGGACAAAAAGCTAAAACTCCACTTTTTCTATGGCTCTAAACATTTCTCCCATTTTTTATCCCTTCAGTATTGTAAAACAAAACAGATTCCTCCTTTTTGTAATCAGACCTCAGTTCTTTTTTTTTTCGGGGAAAACTATTCTTGCTTTACATTGCTTTATATACAGGACGGGAGGAGTTTCCTTCACAGGACAATACAATGAGTGTCCACACAATCACAGGAAAGTATATCAAAGCAGGTTAATTATAGTCAACCGAGTAAAATATCGGGGATTTCAGAACCTACAGTAAGTGGAATGCAGCAAACATGAGCTTCTCAGAAACTGTATTGTCAACATGCATCTGACTGTAAAATGAGCCACTGTTCAAGAATGACCACCAGGAGGCACAAGAGTCAAATAAATTAAAAACTGTGGGCTCCTGCTGCAGTTGTCTTTGTCTCTGAGGCCAAAGTGCACACCACAAAACATCACACAACAGGCAACACAGCAGTGAAGCTAAACATGTAACACAAAAACAGACCTCGCAGCCCCACTGAGTGGAAATCATGAAAACGCACAAATATAAACAAAGACCAACCTTGCAAATTTTCGTCAAGAGGAACTGCTTCTTGGACAGCAGCGCTAGGGGATGTGGGGGGTGGAGGAGCTTTGCGTTTGGTTCTCTTCAGTGAAGACTCTGCTGAGGACCCACGACTCAAACCAACCACCTAGGGTACATAAGTCATATAATCAATGTACCTAAAGAGAGGGACCATATGGCTGCCATGTTACCATTATAGCCAGGTGTCCAGAGCTATGCTGAGATGACACAGCTTAATATTCAGTCCACTGACCTGGTCTCTGTCCAGTTGGGCGTTAGGTTCAGAGTTGAGTCTCCGGCGCGTGCTGAGGTCCGAGGGGCAGCTCTGAGACACGAGGACTGGGGGTTGTGGTGCGCGTCTCTTCTTTGGCACGTCGGTGGGTATTGTCGGGGAGCTGAGCGGAGATGAGTTTGAGCTAGGTAAGGCCATGCTGAGTGGTCGAGGCTTGCTCACAAGCACAGGAGAAGCTGGGGCACTGGCTGTCATTGCCTTTAAAGAGCAAACATCCAATCAGAACATGATAAGAGGCCAGTTCCCAAACAACATAGTGCATGTCAACCAATGGCAAACCAAAGTAAACAAACCTCCCGCTGAACTTTTAAAGCTAACTCTCTGATACATCTGTACATAACCAGTGCTTAAAACTCAACTGCATTACCTGGTCAGATTTTTTCTTGCTTCTTCTGAACTTGCTGAAGAGGCCTTTGTTTTCTTCCTCTTTCTGATTTTTATCTTTTCCTGGCATGACTGTTCCTGAAAAACAGTCCGAAACAGTCAGAAATATGACAGCTCTGTTGCTATCAATCATACAACTTACAAACTGAAATACCTGCGTGAGTTGGCGAGGCTGGACACACAGGAGAAGCAGGTTGTGCTGCAGAGCCAACGAGCACGAGATTTAGCCCACAAAAACAGTGAATTGCTAATACGCTAAAATCCTAAAACTCTCATGCCTCATGCAGCATGATTTGCTTTTTTTTTTTCACTATATTAGTACTTACCTTTAGTGTCTCTTGCATAAACCTCCCTTATTGCATAATCATTAAGGGAGCTGGACAAGTCCAAAGGGGCCAGTGATTGGACATCTCTCAACAGAACTGTAGTCTCCGGGTCAAATTCACATTTCTCGCAGATGGCTGGTACGTGTTCAGCCAGAGGAACTCGAGGATTGACTCGCAGTATAGTTTTCTGGGTCTTTTTATAGTTTATCACCATCCGAACCGTCGCCTGGAGAAGACAAAATGTGCCACTTTGATAACATCTGTTTACTCAACATGAACAGCAAATAGCGATGTCAACTGTATCTGCCAGCATGGTGTCGTATGTTTAATGTACCTCAGGCATCTGGGGGCCTGTCTTCTTATTTTTATCCTCCCCTTTAGGTTTTAGTATGATCTTCTCTGCATCCAAAGTTCCTATGAGAGCATTGGGCTTGAGTTTGGTGGTCTTCCTGTTAGCGGTGACTAGTTCTAAGGTGTGGCTCGATGGGTTCAGGTGATATTTTGCACAAAGCGTCACTAAAAGATCCATCAGGGGTTTGCTGAAAGATATGGAGGACAAGATAAGTAAACAAAACAACATCATTTACTCAAGACAAGATGGGAGATCTGGTTAACTGCCAGTAGTGCAAACAAAAATGTTCGGATTTAAGCAATTTGGAAATCAAAGTGAGCATGAAAACTGCCTCATTTATTACTCAAAGCTTTGATTGGAGGATAGCTTGATGATAGCATTTAGGGTTGCTACTAATTTAGTGGCGAATATTTTTCTGATTGTTTTCTCTATTAATATGTTCATCAATAAAATGTCATAAAACAGGGAAATATGTCCATCCCAGTTTCCCAGAGTCCAAGGTGACATCTTAAAATGTCTTTACAACCAACTGTCCAAAATCACAAGATATTCTACTTCTTATTAAATAAAACAGAGAAAAACAGAAATTCATCATATTTGAGAGGCTGGAACCAGAGAATGTTTGGCAATTTTTGCTGAAAAAATGTCTGAAACGATTGATGTATTAACAAAACATTAATGCTGATTAAATTTTTTGTCGATCGACTCATTGCAACTCTTAATTATTTTGGAAAAAAAAGCATCTGATTTCACATCCACTGATTTAAAATAGAAGCTACAGTTTGAAGAAGCTGCACAGAACGTGTGGAAACAGTAGAAAGCACATTTACAGTAAGTTACAGTAGCCACGTTAAGCTTTCCTGACACTGATAATATAGTTTAAACATAATGCCTTAAACTTAATCCTCTAAACATTAACATTAGCATTAAGTCTGTTGTGCAGGCACCTAGACCAGGTTTAGAGGGAGAAAAGAAGGTAAAGAATTCAGTTCTTAATCCTTTCATAATGGATTGGTCTCAGTACTTTCTCAAGAGGCCAAGGTGCAAAAGACGGCCGGGGAAGAAGGTTTGTAAACAGTGTGCATTGTGAGAAAGATAATACTATCTTAGGTAAACTCTACTGACGGAAAGTCTGAGCTGTGTGAGCGAGCAGACTTGCAGAAGGACACACAGACCTTGTTCTAAAAAACTCAGACTTCGAGGTATGTTGACACATGCTGATCTGATTAGGCCGTGCAGTCATAGCTGAAATGGTGAACAGTCAGAGTTGTATGTGGCATTGTGGCATGCGATCAAGTGACAGATCTGTCAAATTCAAAAGTTCATCCATCCTTACTTTGATTGGAGGATAAAAACTGAAAAAATGCAATAAATTTTGCTCCTAGTCATTGTATTAACTAAAACCACACATTCAGCTACTCCACCTATCTGACTCAATTTAACTTAATGTGGTGACTAAATCTGACATCAGCATCATGATGAAGTGTTTAGATCTAATATTGAAATGTTCAAGCAGGAACAAATGCACAGTGGTGTTCCTGCCCAAATTGCAAAAATATATGTAACTGTATGATTTTTAACTTCACACGTGATGATTACGGGATGCTGATTTCGATACAGTGGTCTAAACTGTACCTTCCATGGACTGTGGTCATCCTCTCTTCTCCACCAGGCAGCACCACAGCCAGAGAGAGCTCTTTATCAATAAGGTTCTCCTTCTGGTCCATGGTTAAATGAGTGTTTCCTGGGTACCACTGGGAGAAACCTGGGGAATCCAGCTTCTTTAGTCCTGGCGGGGATGGTGCTCTGCTTTTGGTCGAGACCCTGTAGTCAGACAAGAACGTGTAAATTATTCTCAGAGTTGCTTCAGCACTAGTAAAAAGTCTGACTATTGCTTTGGCACTGCCGGACAAATGAACAAGAGATTGCCTGGGAATGGTTTTACACTGACATGCATGAGTAGGCTTTAAAAAAAAAATCATTAAAATTGTCTCTGCTATCTCAAACAATAATCTGATTGAAAATCACCAAAGTGCACCAGACAGCATGAAAGGAATCCTTTCTTCCTCAGGTTTTAGAAATCAGTGAGGCTATTACATGAAAGAGCTCAAGTCCACTTTGCAAACAAGTCACAAGACAACCAAGTGGACAGATTTACTCATTGAGCCTGAAGAAATGGCTGCGAATGGACGGACATGTGAGAGAGGCTGATAATAAAATGCAAGCTGGAGACCAGAGGCCGCAGACAGCCTCCTCTAGTGTATGTTGTGGTAAATATGGTTTTATAGTGTTCTGTAGTGTAGAGGCAACACCCCATGCATTAGCGAACATCACTTAGTGTGCTAGGATTTTATTTTTTGAATGTGTGTAAGTGACTATGACAAACACATTTCAGTTCTGAAGTATGCTTTTTAATGTTTGTCTAGGCTGAACATTCCTGAAAACTGTGTCAATACAATGTGGGAGAGAGCAGTGACAGTCATGTGAGAGTTACAGACCAAACAGGTATCACACACACACGCACACACTCTCTGAAGATTTCATATACCAATGATTTAATTCATCCCAAGATTTGTCTGTTGAACAATCATACATAGTAAATCTGTGATGCATTCTATTTCGGTTAATTACACCATTCTCACAGTGCTTCTGAGAGACAGGGATAAAAACCTGCTGTCTGTAAACAAAAACCTGATTGTGACCTGATGTGATTTGAACACAATCCTGATTATGGGGTTTTAAGAGTAGCTGTAACACATTTTGTTTTGTGTTACCCTATGCTTGAAATGAAAAGCTGCAGATGTTGCGATAGCACACCAAAGTAAACACAGGATCACATCAAGTCAGCGAAGGTCTCGCAATACTACACGACAGTTCTATCAGGCCGAGGAATCGTAGCTTTGGAGACATTCAAGTGTCACATCCGTCAGTCAGCATGCAGATGAAACAAGCTTCTGCAGACCCAGTGCTTTGAATTATAGCCTGTAAAGTCTCACGTGGGGGCAGTGCTTATTCAAACAGAGGAATCCGAGCAATGCAAGGTCACAGGCTCCACTGAGGCACGTCTAGCAAAGGATTATTAGTCTTGCTGTGGGGGCAGCTGTCCTTAAACAGTATGACTTTGACATATATGAAAACACACACACACGCACACACACGGCAGATACTTATATTTTGATTCAGAATTACCATACAGTGGTCTGTAGATATGTTAATCATGTCGTCAGTATACAGTATTTGCTATATGTCATACATATTAAGTTCTAAATGACATCTGCACAACCTCACATGCAGTCACCATGTATTTATCAGTCATGTTTCTTGAAATGGTATTTCAAAGATTTTGCATTCTGCCTGGATCACTCAGTCTTTACATGGTACAATTTTAATCTAAAAGTATAAACTGGAACAACATTACGCTAATTAATTAATTACATGATTTTACATTACATACCATGAGAGGAAAACTCGTCATCACTCCGGTACAAATTTAATGGTGGTCTGTGATCTTAACAGGAAACTAGACATTATCCATTTCCTAATCATGTGGACGAGGAGCTACTTACAACATTTATAAATAATTCTGTGGCTCTACAGTGCTGTGAAAAATCAATTACTTCAATGATGGTACTCAGATAACAATGAGGAATACAAGTTTGTTTTACGGTTGAAAGAAGTGAGTCATAAGCAACCTAGCTGAAATGACCAGTGTTGTTTCTTGACAACACATCATTTCTAGTGAATAGTGAACAGGTTTGACCATTTCAGACACAGCCTCATATCTACATATGTCAGAAAGATTTTTTCACTCATTATTTTCTACTAGATGCCATTTATCTGATCTTCAGTCAGTCGACAGCAGACTGTAGGCAACACAGAGGACACGCAATAAAAAATGGCAAAAATAGCTGCAGCAAGAAAAAACAAACAAACAAGCAGTAAGCAGAGCGGCACACCAGAAACACACTCCTTTACATACTCATCTTTGAGCCAGTGGCACCAGCAGCCAGGATGATGATGAAGCCACGCGATCTAGCACAGACGATAACGAGCAAGGCCAAATAATGTACTGCCGTGACTTGTCAACTGTTTCTTTTTGTTTATTCTGCTCTAGTGAGTGTGACAGCAACAAGCTCCAAAAGTGAGCCCGAGAAAGTGGGCGACTGCAGACCTCTCTCCCAGTGACCCCTGGATTGGGTTGCATCAGCTATTTCTAAATCCAATATTTGTGTGCAAAGCCTTTCCTAACTTCGTACTAATTGCTAGCTGGGTTTCAAACTAGTGATTTACTAAATCGGATTGTGCCAGTAAAACTTATAAAACGTTACATAATGTGTAAGTCGTTGGGAAACATCTATAGCACCATCCAATCAGAAGCAATGCCAAGAAAACAGCACTGAAGCATCATGAGCTGACACATCACATCACAACACAACACAACGTTTCAGTACATATTTCACAGCAATAAAGTGTCAGGTCGACCATATAGCTCTTTTACTATAAACAGGTCAGACATTAGCAACCTAACACTTTGTCAGTTAGTTAGCTGCATAGCGGTTGCACCTGGCAGTTACTGGGTACATATAGTTAGAATCTGTATGTAAGAAATAATTGTGTGGTGCAACTCATATCAATTTAGTGTAATTCTCTGCTTAGTAAACATGTTAATTACAACTAGGCAAAGTCTGAACTTTCTAACACACAGTTGTACATCATCTAGAATATAGGTTTATATAGTCCTGGATATTAGCAACCGGTTTAGCCTTGTATTTCCTTGGCTAATTTAACACCTTCACCCCTAACACGCTAAAAGAAACAACATCTAGCTAGCTTTGGATTGGCCCTTGGCTATTACCTGAAAAACAACCTGACATTAATACTTCTCAGACATTGTTAAGACTAAGAACCTTTGCTCTCCCCAAAGACTCGCTGACCTGGAGCATCAAGGAGAGAGGTCTGCACTTGGAACGTTCGCTAACAACATGGCAGCTGAAAATAATGATTAGCTAACATTGCTAGCAACGTTTTTTATCAAAGCATTTTTCACTACCAAGAGTATCTACAGCTGACTTTAAACATATGTTACATATAGACCTACTACTAAACATAAACAATACAAGTCATACTGACAAGCAAGACAATCTAAACAACAAGACTTAATGCTAACATTAGTCCCTGTAACACAATTGCCTGTGAGACAGCGAGCAGCCTCAACAGCAGTGAACTAGAAATAACTGAAATGTTAAAGACTATTGACTGTAATACAAAATTACAATAATACAAAAATACATTTACCTTTAGGACAATACTGGATACTTTTCAACCCTCAAAAACAAGCAACATTCACAAAAGAGAATCCGTTAAGTGATAATACACTATAAGGTTTCTTATAAAGAAAACAGCTCCACCTTGTCTATTATTGTCTATATCAGAACACCACAGGGCGTATTATTGCATTTATAATGGACACTTCTTACCACAGGTAAAATAGTTTCTCTCGTTCAAATCATCATCCACTGTGTAAAAATTTGTCTGTAGTCACTTCAGGGTCGGTTTCACCAATGAGTGAAAGATAACTAATGCAATGAGCAGAAGCATTGTTGCTATTGTTACATCCCTAATACACTGATATAGCCAACCAGATCCTTGTGTGAGGTGTCTAGTTCGAGGATTTGAGATATCCACTACATCTGCATTGTATAAAAACTTCCATAATAGTTCAAATTAAATGAATCAGTAATTTTACACTGACCCTAACTCAAACAACTAATTTGAAAAGGGTCACGAAGAGTGGCTGAGACACAGAGACTTACCACCTACTTTTGAAGCAGAGGTCTAGGGAGCTTTAAGACAATTTTAGCTCATTGTTTTAGTTTTACTGCTCACAGATTGCCTGCATGGTTTGGTCTCATCACTCTCACCAACCTGGTTTCCAGCAGTAGCAGGAAGCCATTTCAGCAAACAAGACAAAATAAGCCCACTGCTGAGCAGGCAGCAGACAAAACTAGCAACCAGCTGGTGAGGACTGACGTACATCTAGCAAGCAATTATAATACAATTTCCTCATGAGTTGCTGGAGACTTCTAGAGTTAGAATTTAATAATGGACTTAACATATGTCATCTGACAAAAAAAAGCTCCAACAAGGCAACTGTATGCCGAAACATTAGTTATAACAATATTATAAGGTCAGGTTCCCTTGATACATCCATTTTCAGGGCTGTCTCTGTCGGCCAGCTTGTTCATCTGTCTTCAAGTGGATGAAATTTGATAAATGAAATTTTTGATGATGAGTAAATGCCTCTATCTGCCACCCATCACCCATCAAATAAATCAAATACAACCTATTCCATTGACATTTTGGCTACATGTTGCAGAAGGCATCAGAGGGAAATATAGAGGCCTGCACACCTATGACCCTGATGCGGTACTGATACATCTACATTCAACCAAATGTTGTATTTAGTCATTTATTTACATGTCTTTATAAAGTGTAGGTCTCCAGTTTGAGAAAATAGTAGCTAACTGATCAAATGTGCTTGGCTAAAGTTAACACTCATTGGCAGAGTCTGGATGCCCAACAAGCAGCAAGACCACATCCTGACAGAGATAGCGTTATGCAGGCAAGTTTTGTGGTGAGCGAGCTAATAGCTAAGAAGCTGAAACCTCATTCAGAAGGAGAATTTGTGAAGGAGTGCCTTGTTGCTGCTGTGGAGCTGCTGGCACCAGACGAAGTGAAACTGTTCCAGAGCGTCAGTTTGTCAGGAATAATTCCCAGATGATGAGAAAAGCTGACGTGGAAACTCAGTGATAGCGAGGGTCTGTGTGACTTGGCCTTCATGGTGGACATTACCAAGTAGCTCTCAGAGCTGAACCTCCAGCCAGCTTCTTAGCTCTCTGCTTTCAAATGTGAAATCATCTGAAGCTAAATCAAAGCTGTGTGAAATGCAACTGGAAAGAGGAAACGCTGCATTTTCCTGCTCTGCGAGAACAAACGGCTGCTATGACATCTGAATATGCTGCTGAGTTTGAAAACTCCTTCAGGCATTTGAGGTGAGAGGTTTCATGACATGACAAGTAAACAAAAGGAACTGAACATATTTGCGACACTGTTTAATGTGAAACCAGCTGATGTGTCTGACTAATCGTTGAGCTGCAAAGCAAAGGCGAACTTAACAACCTCCTTCTGCTCAAGTTCTATAAACTGTATGTACGTTTTCCCGTTCTGAGGAGACGTGCACTAAAGACTGTATCTCAGTTGTTTGGGACAACCTATTATTGTGAGCAGTTCTTTTCACAACTAACTCATGCAAAGACTTGGTTCTGCTCAAGACTGACTGACCCCAACCTGGAAAACCAGCTGCAAGGCCCCACTAAAGAGAAGCAGTTACAGCCATTAGTGGTTAGTGTGATATGTGTTCAAAAATTTAGGATGGCCCTCGAAGGCATTTATAAAAACTAAAATGGCCCTTGATAGGAAAAAGGTTCACCACTCCCGCCTTAGTTAAAAACACACCATGCTTACCAATCAACAATAATTACCCTTACAGGTCTGTTCACATTTTGGAGCTGGTGATAAGACTCGTGTAATTCAATCTGTTATAATAAATAATCAGATTAAAAATCAAAATGTCTCCAAACCATTTTCATCTCTAATTGTTTGGACATTAGCTAAACAAATCGTAACCGTAAAACTTATTAAACACGCTCATGCTCTCTATAGGATCTCTATATCGGTATATTAAATTGTTTTCTTTTGTGTGTATGTGTGTGTGTTTGTGAAGAAACATCTCCATCTGTACAAATCTGACATGCACACTGGCCACTGCCCATGTTTTCTAACTGATATTTGTGTGCGTGTGTGTCATGACATGCCTAAGCTGTAACACACACTCAACGTGCACCGCCTTGAGCAAATCGGCATCTCTTTGTGTGCATTTGCGTCTTTCCTCCGCATCTTGCCATCTCTAATTTTTGTTTCCTGAATGCCGCTTTAAGCCAGATCCATTTTGTCCACTAGAAAATTCACCCCTGGCAGAACTGCCATGACGTTTGCTGCTGATATTCATTGTCCCCAAAGGATAAAACATTGCAACAAAAACTGCATTATGTAAGAGGATAATTTCCATAACATTTGCATAGCGCGCAGATCCTCCTCCGAGCAGGGTGGTAGTTCCACCAAGCCAGACGTTTAATCTCTAGCTTCCTGATGGTCTAAACCTGCTCAATTCTCACTATGTTCAATCATAGAGTATTAGGGGAAACTGTACCACTGTAGCACCTCTAAGGACCAACAGTGATGAGATAGATAGATAGATAGATAGATAGATAGATAGATAGATAGATAGATAGATAGATAGATAGATAGATAGATAGATAGATAGATAGATAGATAATACTGACGTCTTGAAAAATAACCCTCACCCCAACTGGACGGTTTAGGAGTGAAGTAAGAAGTGCTGGATGAATAATAATAATATACAGATTACTCACTGTTGGTGTGGAAGCAACAAATATGACCATGAATGCACATGTCAACAGACAGACAAGCTAAAACAGACATTCACACTGTGGTCTCAGCTGGGCTCAAAGTCCTAATTCATGTTTATTTGGCAATGGGATTATAATCCTTTAGCACTGTGTCTAAACTTTTTCTTTTTTACAAATTCTCTAAAATGGGCCGTGTCAGTAGATTTATTTAATTGATGCAGGTGTTATGTGATATTCAGTGGGGAAAAATATGCATCATGTGATATCTGACTGTGAACGCCTGCAGCTAGAAACAATGAATAAATTAGTATGGAAAAAATACACAATAGCCATGCCTCAAGTTCAGGGTCAGCCCAGTTTATACAGCTGTGTCATCAGTGATTTTATCAAGGCACCTCGAGCAGGTGACAGACACGGACACACAGCCTGGTTTGTTTTTGCCATCCAAGCCTGTGTTTTGTCAGAGGCCCAGGATGTGTTGCTGAAAGAGACGAGACGTGTTGAAGCTTGACTGTGCTGATGCCTCATTCACAGGGTTTCCCTGGGAGGTCTGACACTCACAAACAGGCCGATTCAATAGCAGAGGACACGCTCCACAGACGTGATCACAGACTCTACCAGGACTCTACAGGCCCGCTGTCATTGTGCCATTTGTTGTGTTTCATCATACAACAATCTTGTGGACTTCAGCAGAGCAAATAAATGGATTCTGATGGAAATATGCACTGTGATAAATGGATACTGCATGCTCTGATGCTGTGTTGAGAGTCCTGGTTTAACTGCAGCCGTCATCTGATCTGTGAGGCTTTGCAGCTAAACTTCTACCGACAAACCTCAAAGTGATAAAGGAAAACGAAGCGGTAGAATAATATCCAGATGCTGCTTCTCATGTAGAAATACTTCAAATGCTTTTGTGCTTGTGTGTGAAAAAGACAGAATGGCAGAGAGACAGGTGGAAATACATATCTGTCCTTTGTTATAAGCAAGAAAAACTGAAAAAAAAAAAAAAAAAACTAATATCAGCAGGAGTCAACCAGCCCAACAAAAGAATATCCAGATTCCCTAAATTCCATCACACTTTGTTCCAGCTGGCAGGACTTTTAACAGAAGCATTTCAGTCACTTCTATGTATTTTTTCCACTCCGTCAATTAAAATCCCTTCCGGCAAATCCTAAATCAAATGTAACAGTGAACAGGTGGGAGCAGCTCCACGAAGAAGCCAGAGCAAAGAGCTGGTAGGAATCTAACGTTGCTTTGAGCCTCTGAGGAGGTGCAGGATTAGCCAATATGCCCACCGTGGTGCGTTAGCAGCTGCTGGGGAGCAGCACGGCCCCTGGGGGAATGGCGGGGTTGTGTGGAAACAAACAAACAAGTTTTCAAAGAGGCCCTTCTGCTCAGTCACACTTCTAGACAACACCCTGATTATTTTAAGCAACAAGCGCAACAATTTAATGCTCCAATGACCAAAACACTACAAGCAGTAGTTTACCAGGTAGCTGCACTTTACAAGCTCAAACATGTCACGGTGCAGCAAGTCCAACACACCCTGCACTTCAGGTCAAAACACAGTGACGGTTAACAGTCTGGATAAAAACATTTAGAAAAAATATCTGAAGGTCCTCTCCAACAGTTTTAGAGGGAGTCAGCGACAGCACACTGTGAGCTTTACAAGACGAAAGAAGCAGAAATTTAGAAAGCAGGTGTGACAGACCGGCTTTTCCTCTCAGTTTGCCAGCAGTTCATTCCACTCTCTTACCTCTCTGCCTGAGGTTGTCTCCACTCAAATAATTTCCATTCTGCTGTGTATCTCTCATGAGTTGTTCAGACAGACTGAACTGTAATCAGTTTAGCTTCAAAAGGCCCACCTTAATGCCACGCCCAAGCTGTGACATCAGAAATGTGCCCCTCCAACCCTAATTCCTGTCGGCCCCCTTGCCGCCACTCTGAGAGCTCCGGCGCAGCGTGTGGGTAGCCTCCCCCCTCGGACAAGAGCAGAAAGGTAAGCAGCTTTGCCTCCCTGTGCAGACATGAACCTGTGGGTGGGGCCAGCGGAGCAACAGTGCACCGAAACACACTGCAGCATTGGCTCACTTTGGTATCTCAGGACAAAGACTAAACATGCTGAATTCTGTGTTTAACTCAGGATTGAGCCTTTATTTGAGTCCTGCTGCTGATGAGGTGATTATCAAAAGGAAAGAACCAGGAAGGACTATTTTCTCATTGATTGTCTGCTGTCAGGTACTTCTCCTGTGTTTGCTTTTCGGCATGAAAACAGCTTTTCAAAACCACACCTTATTTCTGGAGAACTGACTCACTCCACAGTCATGTCGGAGGACTTGGCGGTTGAGCACAATGACAATGAAAGTGACAGAAGGTGTGAGACAACATATATTTCCTGCAACCCTGATTGCTTCGCTCCGTCCTTGCTTTTGAACGACTGAGCCTTTCCAGGATGCTCCTTTCATACCCAATCATGATACTATCACCTGTTACCAATCAACCTGTTTACCTGTGGAATGATCCAAACAGGTGATTTTGGATCATTCCTTATCTTTCCCAGTCTTTTGTTACTCCTGTTCTGACTTGTTTGAAACATGTCGCTGCATCAAATTCAGAATATGCAAATACTTAAAAAAATCATTGATCAGTTGCCAATTAATGTATGTCAAACAGGATTAGGGTTGCAATAGTAAGCAGCAAAGCCTCTTATTTGGATTGTGGATAGTTATTTTCCATCACTTTATCCACTTCCAGAATGCAGAAGTGCCACAGTAAAATTCTTCACTAATTATACATATTTCGGACAACACTGTTTAAATTAAAAAGATAAATGTGAAAAACTGTGACTAACACAATGCTGTAAAAGAAAATAAACATATCCATGAAAGCAGTCAGGTGAAATTGTTAGTAAAAGCTGTCAAAAGAGGCTGTCAGCACCTTGCACTTACTCTAACACGTCTCCCCAGAGAAAGCACTGCTTTTGTTCTCAGTGGTCACTGTTAGTTTAATCAACACTTCACAATAGATTAAGATTAAAAAGCATTCAGTCTAAAATGGGAAAATGCAGCATTTCCCCGATGCAGACTTATTATTAGCAGCATATATATTTACATGTGTTTGTAAAAGCAGGAAGCTGTAAACTCTAGAAAGCAAAACATCAGCAGACTACTGTGGCTTATTAAAACCCTGAATCCAAAAAAGGCGGCAGCGTCCCAACCTTTTTGGAAGCAGGGTTGTATATTATAAGCATTAGTTTTAATGAATAGAGTTTTACTTATTCTCCTGAACCCTATAACCTACAGTGCGAATGCTGCTTTCTCCAGATTCGATGCAAGTGCTCGATGCCATGTACAAGCTGCGGCTTTGTTTAGGAAACTGTACACGGTCTGGTCCGGAAGCAATAACTCTGACATTGCGTTTTGAAAGTGCTCAGCCCCTTTATCAGTTCCCTTGCGCTCTCACTTAAGAATGCGTGGCCCATTCTACAAACACCACCACCAAATACCACCAGACAATAAGGAGGTTAAGTGGTGAATGGAGATGTTAGTGGGTAGGAGGCTACCCTGCTACCCAGGCTGGAGAGGTGGAGTTAAGGAGCTACGCAGAGGGGGGGAATGGAGGATGGGGAGGAGGAGGAGGAGAAGGAAGGGGGGGGGGGGGGGGGGGGGGTCCCTGAGGAAAGACAAAACACAGGACCAGAGCCACAGCTGGTAATTTGGTGAGAGGTCACTCACAGTAAACACAAGCTTTTTAAAGAGGGTCTGGAAAGGCCATTACTTCATAAGCAGTGTGGGATGGAAAGAGATTAGGGAGAAAAGGAGCACAGGGACCCTATGAGAACTTCCCACTTCCTATGTGTAGCGTTTATTATTGCAGGAAAAACAAAAACTTTTTTCCCACAGCATCCCCCAGCGCCGGCCCGGGCGCGCTCAGAGTCTCAAAGCATCCTTAACATCATTAGGAATTCCGATAAATATATAGAAACCAAACCTTGTGACATTATTAGCTTTTCAATGCAGCATCCGTTAGTCATGATCCTCCACATTTTCACTTGGTGTTATTGCTCCCTGTGGGGCTCACTCTTGCGCTATATGTTGTACTAATACTGCAGCAGAGCCAGAGTAAGCTAACAGCTCTGCCAGTCAGTTAGGTAATGAGATTTGAGGTTAGGCCCCAGTGTAGTCTGTGAGCCGGGGTCTGCTGTGCTACATTACCCTCACCTTATCTCAGAGCAGCTCAAATATTTTGCTCTCAGCGATGCACGGAAACAAACCAACGAAGGAAAGAACAAAGGCTGTGTTTCCGTTTCTGTTTATGCACAAGTAGATTTCTTTGAATTTAATGAAGCTGTCAAGAAGGCGAACTTACAGAAAGGTGCTTGAGTTTGCAGGCGTTAGTTTCCAGACACACACAACAGCCCTACACGGCCTGGATAACATATACAGAGAAGATAAGGTAATTATCCCCCTAACCTCTGGTGGCTGGGCCAAAAGTGCGCTTTTTTTCCAAGTGAGACCAACATTTAGATAAAATAACTTGTTGAGAGAGAAAAGCTTCCCCCTTGAGTCATAATTATAACTATGACACTGTGTCCTTTCATCTGAAACAATGCAGCATTGTCTCCAGTGGGGCATCTTTCAAAAGGCACACAAGCACGCATTCCCTCTCTTGCTTCCTCACATGAACTGAGGTTTTCTGAAGTGAGTACGCACACAGTGATTCTGCACTAAAACGGGCACATTCACAGCGTAAACGGAATACTCGCTATTTCACAACCTCAAAAAGCAAACTTGATTGCATCTCAGCGTTACACCCTTTCTCACATTCAGTCTCAAGGCAAAAACAACACCACAGTCCTGATCTTTCAGCGTCATGGTCAGAGGAGGAGCTTTTCCACCTTTCCTTTTAACTTTCTCTCTGAAAACAACAAACACAGGCCAACTCATAACCTTTATTCCCTCGTGAAAAAGTTTTTAGGCACTTTTGTTCTTCTATAATTGCAATTTTAACAATTAGCAGCACCTCAGAGGCATGGTGCATTGATGAAATACAGCTGGAATAGAAACAAAATGACCAGATATTTAATACAAAGCAGCTCTGCTTCCTTTACTTACTAAACAAAGCTGTTAGTGTGAATATCCTCACTGAAACTGCTGATTGTTTGTGTCATGCTGTGCTTCATTAGCACCTTATCTCCTAACATGCTCTGTAGCTACGTAGTGTGATTGTTAGGAGATGATATGGTTCAGTATATCATTTCATTACCAGTCTGAAACACAGAAGCTAGCGCCACCGTACCCACATGCACAAACAACGCATATGCACGGTGATAGTGCCATCTAGAGAACCATCTCAAGGTGTGCAATTTTTTTATTCCCTTTTCATACCTGCCCTTTGTTGTCCTAAAATTGGTTTAAGCTTGGATTTATGATTTGTCATTGGTTGGACAATTGATAGACGGCTTGTCAAGGCATTGTTAAACAGACCTGTAGGGAATTCAACAGAAGCCTTTCTGATTAATATCTCATCCAAACAAGCCCAACACTGATAATAAAGGTCGAGCAGATCAAGGCGACTTATTCCTTTGTCACATACAGTGTTTGAATGTTATTGGAGATAAGTAAAAGTTCCTATTGAGAGCAAACAAAGGACCAATTCATAATAGGTCATTGTGAATGTTGCACAGGCTGAGAGTGGGAGGCATCCAACTGTTATGCCCTGGAAGAGTGCATAACAGACACAAAGAGGGGTCGAGACCTCCAGGCAGGATCTGTGCAGCAAATCTGTCTAAATAAGCTGCTGCGCACCACAACAATATTATCTAAGATGCATAATCAGAATTCCTACTTCGGAGATGAAAACAGAAATGAGCTCTAATAACCAACAAACTTTGTTTCATGAGGTTCATAACTGTCCGGTGAGAAGCATTCACTGGTATTTACGGTCAATGCGTTGGCTACAGCTTGGCAACAAAGACGACCCATTATTCCCTGTTGCCTGGATGCTCGCCATTTTGTCTGTTTTAGCCCCGTGAGGCAGAAAGCACCCATGAGATGAAACGTCCCAGTATTCGAACGACACACCAGCTCATTGCCAGGCCGAGCTTGCCGCGGCCTTAATGCTGATTTTCCTCTTGCTTTATCACATCCAGTGGGTGGAGATCTTTGAATGACACCCTTTATCTCGCCTTCTGAGCGCAGAAGATCCGAGTGGGCTTTCTGAGGGCAGCTCGCTTTAGACCAAATGATACATTTTCCTGAGCGAACAAAGCCTCGTTGTCTGTGAGGATCATTCGGAGGAGAGACCGCTGCCTCATGCATCACTGTACACTGAGGGCCTGTGATGTTTGTCTGTCTGGTCTTCAGATGCCTCAGACTCGATCACATGTGTAGTTGTTGTGAAAAGTCAGTACTTGCTTGAAGTGTCTAACCTCCGCCAGTCGCTCTTGCCACAGTTTTCATCTGCAGACTCATGTGAGCAGCTGTGCCCTTGGACTGCCTGCATGAGGGGAAACAGCTGTGGGGATTCACAATACCTTAACTAATTCCACATTCTGCCCCGAGGAACGCCAGCCATGTGAGATCATGGTTTAAGGTGTGTCCAATTAGCGGGGTCAGCTCCAAGCCGCGAGCTGTTGAGATTGAGCGTGAATAAACGAATACGCCTCTTGAAGATTTACAATTAAGGACCACAGTAAAAGAACTGCAATTTTGCAAAGGCTACCTCATGTAAATACTGCGCCGTCTGCCTGGGTGCTGGAGCAGCCGGCCCAGCGAGCCTGGCAGAGTCGGCGTTTGGATGCCAAATGTAGCGTAGCTTCGGGGGTCACATGAAATCTTCACATGTGACTGCGTTTGAAAAAGTGAGAAGCGGCCGTTTGCTGGCTGCACAAATATAAGAAGCCGCAAATAAGACGGAGAACATGCGCCTTCCCCCACACCCCAGCAGCTTATGGGAGAGTGCGGTTTGCTTTTCCAAACGAGAGTCAAACCGCAGGGAGATTTAGGTAGTCTGCTCCTCTCCACAGCCAGGGAGCGTGGCTGTGCTCCCAGATTACACACTGCTCATGAAATATGAATACAAATCACACCGAGAGAGTGTTTCTTTTCTTTTAGCAGACTGTATATGAGGTGCCTGAGTGCTATTTTTACAGTACACACAGGGCAGGGCTGGAAACTTTGCATAGCTACCATGGAATACTGGATTGGAAACTGCCATAGGTTCAAATTCTCCACCTCACCTCTAATTTAAATCTTCAAAACCCGGCAGATCTCCTCCGGATGCCAAAGGAGTGAGCAGTGCCTGAAAAAAAAAAAAAAAAAGCTCTGGAAACTCACTCCCCTTTTTTAATGATTCCAACCGCTGGAATACAAGCAGCTGACATCACCTCCAAGTCCCTCAACCAAAACTGATGGGAAATTCCATCATGTCATACACTCACGGTGCTTTTTCTGTGACATGACGGATCAGTATTTTATAGGGCATCGGTTTCGAAGGCACGCTTTCCACAAGAGAAACGACCGTCAGGCTCATCGCAGGGACAGGGGAGGCAGAGTGTTTAGCCTGCAGAATACTTCCCATGACCTCTACATATGGTCAAGGCAATTTCTCAGTAAAGCTCAGAGAGAGCAGGAAATGGGGGGAGTTCAAAGGTGGAAGCGTCTGCAACAACTGTGACTTCACTGAGATGCAGCGAGTGAAAGGGATGCCATGTGAAAGTCTTTACAAAGGTTATACTCATACCTTAAACAGCTGGATCAGAAAACAGCTGGCTCCCTGCTACCAACTGTTGCTGTCACACAGTCATCCACTCCAATGTGGAAGAACTTGATTTTAGTGCAGTTATATTTATGCAAAATGAAAAAAAAACTCACTGTCAGGTCTTTTTTTATATATTTATCACACTTTCTCTGTTTTATCCGTGGTTTGGCTCTGTTAAAAAGAAGTCTGGGCTCCTTATTCCCAGTAAAAAGGCCGCAGGACACGCTTGGTCCTCCTCTTTCTTGTGGACTTTCTCCCACTGACAGATTAAACACACAAACGTGACAGCTGTTTATCCAAATGACAGTTCTACATACCTCAGACCAGAGCTCCGTGGATGGGGCTGATGGGATCCATGATCATCCATGACTAAACTCATGGGTTTAACAACATCCCTCGGACTGGTCAAACACAAGCAAAAAGCACAGTTCATTTTTAGTGAGAGTTCACATGCTAAGTGTTGAAAAGGCTGTTCTAACCTGCTGCTTTGAAGTGGCGCAAGAGGCACTGAAATATGGGCGAATCCCACATGAGGTCATCAGTTTCTCAGTCATCTGAACCGTTTTTTTCCCCTTCTTTCTTTTACTGGAAATAGGCTAAACCATTAAAAGTATTTACTAGTCGCGTCTTACCATGAATGCAGCTGGTTTTCGACGCTCTTGTCAACTTCCATCAGCCTTCAGAAAGGTATCGTTAGTTGTTGACTGCTACAAACAGATTTTGTTTGGATAAATGATCCATAATTCCGGCTGTGAAGTTCCGCGCTTTGCGCCTTTTACGCAAACCATTCCAGTGTGGTCAAGATGTGTTTCTCGTCCTTTTAAAATGCGCAGTCAGACATTTCTAAATCACTTCGGCCCTGACACCGTTCTCAACTCTGCCAACTTTTCTGTGTACATCCAGGACACCGCATCGCAGCATTGAGCTGTGGGAGTGGGGCGTCTCTCGGGTCCAGTTTACCTTCCCTCCAGGATCCTGATGAGGATAACGATGGCGGGTCCAAGTTCCAATCACGGGCAACACAACCCAACACAGCCCCGCCTCGAAAAACAACATGAGCAAATCCACACATTTACTTTGAAATAAGCTGAAAAAAAAAACCCAACCAGTGCTGCTGTTTTGTACTTCCTTTTAATGAATAAATTTGTCTACAGTGACACTGTGTGGCTGGACATGGAAACGACCAACTCCCCCTCTTATGTGATACAAATGACGCAGAAAAGCAAATATCAAAAAAGACTATTAATTCCAAAAAAATGTGGACACCTAAACGTTACATGCATGTATGATCTCATTCTGAGAAAGGATGAAAGTATTGCTATAACATTTATATTTAGGAACCTGGCTGCAGCAATCTGTCCCTATTTTACACATGATGTTGCGCAATGAGTCCTTGTTCATAGTGTTGGATGGGGTTGAGGTCAGGGCTCTGTGCAGGCGAGTAAAATTCTTCCACTCCAAACTTGATTAAAAAAATATATTTAGGGTCTTGGCTTTGTGCATGGGGGCATTTCATGTTGAAAGAGGAAAATATATTCCTCATACTGAGGCCACAAAGTTGGAGGCACACCATTTCCAAAAATATCATTGCATGGTTAAACATTAAGATTTCCCTGAATTGGAAAAGTCTCTTATCTTAGAAAGAAACAAAAAAACAAAAAACAAATTTCCCCCGGCTGGGGATTAATAAAGTCAATCTAATCTTAATTTATCTTAACTAATGAGATTATAGCCCAAAGCATGAAAAAGAACCCTTGTACATATAGGTGTTTGGATAGGGGGTCCACATACACATATTTTCACCATATAATGTCAGTGCTTTCAAAAAAAAAAAGTTCAAGACGATTCCAGATTTGGTGGATACTCATTTCATACTGGTGGTGTGGTGCTGGAGACATTGGCGTCTGCACAGTAGAACATCTCCATACCGTGTGAACAGTCTTGAGGGTAGAGGCCAGTCATGATCAAACCGGTGATCATGACAAACAGGCCGATTAATATCAAGACGATGGGTATCAAGTTTTCAGCCTGGAACCAGCGGCCGCTGGAGAGTTTGAGGAAGCATGCAGATGGAATGATGAAGATCAGAGGTGTGGCGCTCAGAACGCCCTGGATGGTGGAAGATAACGCCATTAAGGCAAAACAAATACTCGTATGTATCATCCCAAATTAAATGGAGATACTATGATATGACTTACATTCAGCTCCAAAACAACCCCCAGGCAGTCGAAGGCCAAAGACATCGACGTGCAAACTGCAACTATGAGCAACGTTATGAGCACGTGTTCAGCTTTTGAAAGCTCTCTACTGCAGATGACATTGGATACCACCTGAGGGGATGAACATGAATATGAAAATGAATCTGCGCACATATTTCGACGAAAGCATTTTCTGCAAAACAGAATTCGAATTAGCATCGCATTTGCAAGTTGAGAGAGGACCCAGTGACAATCCTCTGCAGCTGACACTGCTGCTCTGTTACCCACTGAGCAGCTCTGCAGCAGCAGTTGGCTGTAAAGCGCCAACCTTTCTTTTGGTTCATTTTGCTGCAAAGCCTCAGATGCCTGAACCCTCCAAATACCACTTTCCCTTACATATGTAAATGTTTAACTGTTAAATTCTTGGGCTGCTGTATGAGAGAGTATCACTTACCTCTCGTGTAACAAAACACTCCAGTGGAAATGTGGTTATTATGCTGAGGCCAAAACAGAAGCGGCCGAATGTTGCCAGGTTATCATTTCTGCAGTAGTTCTCAAATATGTCTCCTGAAAGAAAGTGGGAATATGAGATCATGCGAACAAATCTGTGATATTAAAAAGAAATTAGCAGCTTGTAGTTTAGTATCTCCCATATTAATACCTTGCGTGTAGCCAGTGAAGGTGGTGTAGCCAGCAACAGCAAATGCAGCACTGAATATCAGAGCAGAGCCTACGGACACGTGGGTGATCCTGGACCACTTAGCCAGTGTGGGCTGATCCAGAGAACCATAGATGAGGAAGCTGTTGTGGTGGCATATAAAGGCTGAGGAGACAAACAGGGACAGGACATCATTCAGGAGTTCATTTAACAGCAGAATAAATAAGGCAAAAGTTGACCAGACCTTTGCACACACTTAGATATACAGTATGTCTCACGTGTAGTTTTCTTATTATCTTGTATGATTCGATTGATTTGATGGTAAATTGAATATATCCAGGACTGAGAGACTGAGGCCAGCTGTGCCTGTCTTAGCTCAGGCCACACAACACTGTATTCTCCTAAGTGCATGCACATCCCCTTATCTAAATGGCCTCCCTTGTAGCATTAGCAGCTATTATCATCAAAGCTCTTGATTCAAGGCCATAATCATTTCCACCACAATGCGTGTAGAGGTGGACTGCAGAAGACCCAGAGCTCCACTCGCAGCGCGCCCCACTGGGCAGGGTCTCACTCAGAGGGCGATGGCAACAGACACCCTTAGAGACGCTGTGCCTTGATTTACCATAGGCAGAGCAAGACGTGGGCTGAATACATGTGTTTTGTGGTCATTGTATTTGTCTGCAGCACAACAACATACTGCTAAAATGTTCCGTCAGATCAGGATCATGCAGAAAAACTCACCGAAAGACATTATACCAGCTGCCTGAATTGCATTCCACTTTGCAAAAGCCCACGCGTCCTCTGTCGGGAGGCTGCAGAACGATATTCATACTCATTCAAAAAACACGATTATATTTGTAGCATTTTAGTGGCTATTCGTTAAAAAAAAGAACCCTGTGGTTCATATACAGAAACGTTTACTTTAAAATCACTGTTAGCAGAGTATTCATTCATACATTTGAGGTCCAAAGGTAGCTGCTCTGATGATTACAATGATGAGGATGGTGAGTGTCAGCACCATTGACAGGAAGGAAACCTGGTAACACACACGGACGTTTTACAGGCAGCTTTCAAATCACTCAGTGACACTGACGGCTGCGTGACAATCACACTTACCTTCCCAAGCCTCTCTATGTTTCGATACAGCGAGAGCGGCAGCGTGAACGCAACGGTTATCAGCACAATCACAAAGTGACGCTCTGCAAGTATGTGATCTGGACCAACTGCAAGCACAAAGCAACTGATCAGTTCAAGCATCTGCATGTTCTCCGTGCACCGTACATGTTTGAATTCAGGAACTTTGTCTATCGCACACGTGTTGTTGTTTGGCTTTGACCTGAGGTGGAATAATGCAGCATACCTCCTGGTATTCTCTGAAATACTTTGGTCAGCGTGTCACCAGTTGTGATGTTGTAGCTAATCATAGCTGAGGAAGAAGAGGCGAAGGATCGTTCTATTATTACATTAATGGGTTATTTAGACTGGAACAAAAGTCGAAAAGAATATAGAAAAATCGAAGTACAGAATTAAATTATTTGTCTGACCACACAGGAAATTTACGCATGAAATGCTATACACCATGATATGTTGAACTGTGGATTGAACTATGCGCATACTTTAAGTAACTTACCAATGAAAGGATAAAGGAACTGCAGTCCAGATAAAATCAGAAATCCAGGGAAACCAAATGTGCTTTGCACCAGTGCCTGATAGCTGTTTGTCCCTGACAGGTTGCCTCCTTTGATTAGCAAGATTATGGAGTAATCTGCCATGAATAGCAAACATAATATTAGTAATTTGATCCTCTGATGAATTCATGTCTTCATTTTCATAGCGACACCTTCAAAACACTCACCTGTGATGAACCCGACAGCTATCAAAAGCAGAAGGCCCAAGGGGAGCCCTGCCTGGCTCAGTGCATATGGCAAACCTGCTTAGAACAGAGTACAGGTGAGCATGGTGCAACATGCAGAACTGCAGCAAAAGAGTTCCTGAAGTAATAATCAGACACCGAATGATTTTAAACACTGTATAAGCTATTTATTACTGTAAGGAACAGTGAGGTGCATTATAACTGCATGGCACACAAGCAGTCTCCATGTTGAACTGCTTGTTTTTAATGAATTTTCAGTTTAACTGTGCAATATTATACTAAATGAACTGTTCTTCTGTAGAAAAATCCAAAGTAGATCTCAAATTGTTCTTCTGTAATGCAAAACGTGCACAAAAGTGTTAAAGTAAATCCTAAGTGTTAAAATGCTCTGCTGAGTCTATGCTGCTGTGTGTTGTTTGTGATGTTGCAAAATGTTATTATGGCAATATGTGAGGATGAAAGGGTTAAAGGGGAGAATGGGGGCAACAGGCGCTAGTCATATGATGCGGAGGGTTTATCCTGCAGGGCTTGAATGGGAGGAAATTCAGGAATCAGAGTTACGCTGTAGTTTACCATCGGTTCAATTTAATTTTATTATTAGGTTGAGGCGTGAACGATAGAGTAATTACTTGCCTATTATTCCAGATCCTATAATGGAATTGATGAAATTAAAAGACGCAGATATCATTGAACTTCTCGGCTCTCCTGCAGCCTTTTGTGAAGGAATTAAGGTGGTACCTTCTTCCTTGATCAGCGGGAAAATAAGAGCACAAAGCAGTGATACAAACATCAAAGAGTTCTGTCTGGTTTTTAATGTCCTACAAGAAAAGCATCACCTACCTGCCGATCCATGTTGAGCACCCGCCGGTCGCTGATTTGGCTCCGCTTTGGTCACGTCTCCTCCGCGCTTCACTCTCACTTATCTGCGGTGTGACTGACTTTGGCGAAGTTTGTCCATTTTAGTCAACTAAAAGTCTAAAATCCTCCTAAGACCAGCGCCCTCGCTCGGTCATAGGGCATTATTCAGTTCAGGGGATAGTCTCGAACAGCCAGACCAATCCCTGCGTTTCTCTTCCTGTGTCACAACGCTGTTGTCTCAAACTGATCAATCACACGTTAAATCGTAAATCCAGGTTAAAATGAGTGCGATCAAAGCAGCCGCGCTCAGAATGAGTCCAATTTATTATTATTATTATTATTATCATTATTATTATTATCATTATCATTATTATTAGGCAGGCAAACAGACAGCAGAGCTAATTATGAAAACACAGTTTATAGCAGGCTTCTAAGTGTGGCAACGCGGTGGTGGTACCGTTATATTATATAGGGGCGGTAACAGAATACAAATTGCAAGCCAGACAACGCCACCTAGGGACTTTCACCCAAGGAGTTTTACCCAGTTCTACACAGTAAGGCAAACACAGGTTCGAGCACTGCAGGCAGAGACGTGGTTCAAAAGCAAATCAGAATTTATTAATGATTTAAACAAAAAAAAAAACATTAAACTGGAAGTGTCTGTTGGAGGGAAAGAAGAGATTAGCACTGAGCAATGAATGCAGATCAAAATTACGGTAGGATGTATGGAAATTTATTACAGTAACTGTTTTCACTTAAAACACTTCCAAAGTGAAATATTAAAACTATCAGAAAAAAAAGGGAAGGGGAAGTGAGTGGAAGCCAGCAAGGGGGAGGCAAACTACCGAAGGAGGTGTCCCAGGAGTGCACTTACTCACCACTCGTGAACT
Organism: Chelmon rostratus; assembly: GCF_017976325.1. Taxonomy (NCBI): domain Eukaryota; kingdom Metazoa; phylum Chordata; class Actinopteri; order Chaetodontiformes; family Chaetodontidae; genus Chelmon; species Chelmon rostratus. The sequence continues at coordinate 13,688,909 of NC_055670.1, read as the reverse complement.
CACAGCAAACGGGTGCAAACTATCGTGTCCCAGTGCCCTTATCACGACAACAGAAAGGTGCCGGGAACCACCCCGAGTGCCTAGCCTCCACCGCCGGCCAGCAACCACTGCACTGTAAGGGAGGAGAAAGCAAATGTTACCAAAGAAACAGTTAAAACTGTATTAAACCAGTTGGTTCGAACTAAAAGGGCAATTTTTAATAGCACTTACAACACCCAAATCTAAAACAAATAACCCAAGACAAACAGCACAAATAAATCAAAAACAAAACAGATACAAGGCAAAACAATTGAAACAAACAAAACAAACGAATCCAACAAAACACAGCAAAACAGAACAAAACAAAACAAAACAGCAGCTGATTGTGTCTGAGCAGGTACTACAGTTACCCTGATGTCCTCAGTCTGGAACAAGTCACCACTACAAAAGAGGCAAACAGTGTTAACATTTTGTGGGGTTTGTGGAAGTTGAACATTGTTGAAAAGTTAACAAACCTCAAATCCCTCCCAATGCACACCACGACGACCAGGTCACCAGCACACAGACAGCAAACTACCAAACACAAACACAACACATGCTCACAATGCCCATGTTAAAATAAAAGTCACAAGAAGTCTAAAATGACCTCCAGGCCACATTACCCACCTCAGAGACACGACCATGTGGCAGCCACCAGGCACAGACAAAGAAAGGGCAACCTTCATGCCACAGGTGTCTTAAATAGGCTACCAATTTAGAGGGGTTGGGAAAAAGGGAGGAGCTGACCAATCCGCAGCCTCCAGCTCAGGCTCTCTCTGCCACATCTAAGCATTTAAGTTACTGTAGAGACTGCAGTTTCTATGTCTAATTCAGGCATGTCCAAACTATTCCATAAAGGGCCGTGTGGCTGCAGGTTTTCGTTCCAACCAAGGAGGAGCACACCAGCTTAATTAGCTGAGCTCAGTCTTCAGCTGATAACTCAGTGATCCCTTGATGTTGATTGGCTGGCCTGGTGTGCTCCTCCTTGGTTGGAACAAAAACCTGCAGCCACACGGCCCTTTATGGAATAGTTTGGACATGCCTGGTCTAATTCATTGAAAGGGTCGCTTCACCCAAAATAAGAATAAATAAATGAAATAAAATGATCACGTGAAAAGGCTTGTCGCCAGAGTGGCATCTGGCCATTTAGTTAATTCAGTTAGAGTCAGTTTATGTTTCTGAAATGTCACCACCACAATAGAGGTGAATTAAATCTAGCGTATGGAACAGCATTCAAATAAATGACATTAGGAAATTCACCAGCAACATATCCGTCCAGAAACAAGGCTATTGTTGGTCTGGACAATACTGCAGAAACAGCCGCCCCAGCCTCACTGGACAAGGGCTGCCCCTCCTCACAAATCCCACTTTAACCCCTGCCGGAGTGAAAGCTAACTAACTTCTGAGGAAAAGGTTGCACTTTGACATCTGATGCCAAAATATGGAATAATACATGAATAGAAATTAGGAATTAGGCCAAAGGACTTAAAGCTGACGGTTAAATAGACGTCTTTGTTCAGGGACTGGCAGAAAGATTTGGAAATACTCTACAGGAAGACTTGTGAACTTGTTTTGTGTAATGGAATCAGCTCTGGTCAGAAGTTTTCTGACGATAATAAATGAGGTTTACATGGCAGACAATACGGTGACAGCACAATAAAACACCTGATAGCATGGGAGAAGATATTTTTTGACACTTTTGTAAGCCTACTTTTCTTACAGTTGTTGAGAAATACTTGAATAAACACTTACAAATGTCCTCATATCTGATAACAGATAGATTATCGTGTGTTAAAAACCAGTCATCGAGAGTTTATGGAGTGTTTATGAATATTAAACAGGTGAGGTTAAAATAAAGTGTTTTCTTTTTGTGCTATTTTCTTCACATGATGCATTTACTTCACGTTTGCCTAAAATCATGCACAGATGCAAATGTTCTACATTCAAACCGTACTTCTGTTTTCTTGAAAGAATTTGAACTTTATGTTAAAACTATTCAGTGTTTGAAGGATTCCATGTGTAACAGTGCAATTTGTGCCTTTTATTGTTATATTTATAAATGTATTTAACCTACATTTCTGTTTTTGTAAACTGTAATTAAATTTCATGGACTGCTTATGCAGCATTTATCTATTTTTTTCCTTTTTTTGTTGCTCTTTAAGAGTTTTTTTTATGTTTTTTTTTGCTTCTTTATAGGAACTGAAACTTCCACTCATATTGTTTATCCAGGGCTATACATATAAACTTTCATTATGTATGTTATTACATACATTATTTATACATATATGAATAAAATATACTCTCTCTCTCCGGAAACTTTGTGATACTTTGCGCTGCAATAGAAAGCTCCACCTTTCTAACTTTGTCTGACAATGCTGCCTGTATCCAGCAGGTGGCGTCAGGCTCACGGTGAACGCCCTGACTCACGGTCAGGTCACCCACCCACCTACAAAAGATCACTCACGTGCAACACATGAAAAGCAGGCGCAGATGTACCTGTCTGCAGTTTCATGCGCTGTTTTCTCTTTGACTTCAGGCAGTTGGTGTAATGACTCAACACTTGACCGGACGTTTGGATAACTGTAGGCCACTGACCCCTACCTCTCTCTCTCTCACACACACACACAAACAAACACACTAACACACGCACTCACATACACACCCACATGCACAGACTTTTAGAGCGCAATCTGATTCATAATTGCGGCTTTAGCTTTTAGTTTCTGATACATGCCATATTGCGGATATCTGTATTCCCGACAATTACGCACGATAATGTCCACCACAATATTATCGCAACAGCCATTCAGGCATCTCTGTCCTCACTTGGTACCCAAGAACATCCGGAAGCACAACAGCACAGTGGGCTGACTCTGGTGCGCGGAGGGGCGGATGAAACACGCGCTCCGTGTCAGGGCTCTGCTGCCGAAACCGTGGAAATAACCACTTCTGCGCTCTGGAGACGCATCACACACCTTCATCTGACGGACAGGTTCATTTTAAACAACATTTTATACACTGAAGCGCTTCACGTTGTCTTTTTCTCTTTTTTTCTTTTTTTTTTTCACCTGTCGAGGATGGAAAACTGACGGTGAGTTAATGGATTATGTTAAAGTTGTTTTTCCAGAGAGAAATTGGCCTTTAATTAATTGAAAAGTCCGTTTATTTTATTCTGTGAATGATTTATGGAAGTCTGTAGAGTGGAAATAATCTTTAAGTTTTGCCATTTCTATCTATCTATCTATCTTGTGTGTATATGGTAGGCTTCGTGTATTTAAATGTGTCTGGTCAGAATCATGGCTTTCCTTTCATCGAAATATTTACAGTGCTTTTATTTAAAGAACTGTGCCTGAGGCGGTTTCACGCTTTACAATCTGTTGTAAGCTCTGCATTTCACTTTCTATCATAATGTTAGATGCCATGTTAGTAACTGTGTCAGAAGACCTGTATGGAAAGAAAGAAAAAAAAGCGATTGATCTCTTGTAGTTCATCCGGGCAAAGACTAGAGTGCAAATGATGTGCTGTAATATGTTACAGACGTTAATGGGCATGGCAGCAATTATTAGCCCACACTCCATCTCAGACGACTTCCTGCTTGTATGACTGTCAACATCATTATTAGATTGCTGTCAATTAGAGATTAGACTGTCCTGTTTGCTCTCAGTCCAGGCTGCCCTCGCACAGTGTATCCTGGCAGCTTGGAAAAAAAGAAAGATGAAATTATTACAGAGAGAGCTATGTTAACAGCTTCTCAGCACCAGTTAGTTCGCCAACGCCCTGAATGAGCAACATCTAATCCGGATCGTGTAGTCTGTGAGAGGGCAGCCGGCATGAGCTGTGAGCACTCAGGAGCCGTGAGTGTTTGTCTCTCAGGAGCCCGCAGATACTGAGCTGAGACCACTCCTTACACAGGTACGTTTCAGCTGAAAGGCCATTTTATTTCAATCCTGCTCATTGATGAACGAGCAAGTGCCAACGCTGAGTAACGAGCCAGAAAGCAGATACATGAAAGTAGCGCGTTACTTTCTGTAGCGTTCAGGCATGTGGTAATGCTAGCTACATTGATAATGACAATATAGTGATAATATTTACTTAATTTTACATGGGGTTGTTACTCGTTACTTTTGTCTTATGTCAAAATAGTCAAGAAGTACTGAAGCTAGCCGAAAAACTCTGTTTCCGGTTTATAATGTCACCTGACCTGACGATGGCGCCAGACAGTTCAGCCCATAGCTCACTTTTCTTCGTGATTGTAATGTTTCTAAGATAAACTGAAGAAACTTCATCAAATCTAATTATTTTATAATTATTTTATAACATCCAGCATCTAGTGGGTCTTCTCCCAAATCCAACTGTCAAAATAAGTTAATACAAGATAGCTTACAGGTAGGCGCACTCGTCGCTGCTGCCCTCTGGTGGTAGGGAGTGTTAATGACTCCTATCACTGCAGCGATAATTGGTGCACTGTACCATAGCAATACTAAAATAATATAGCAGCTGTATGTGTGCAATAATATCAGAATTGAAGCAGACATTTAAAAGTAATGCAAAAGTTGCTTTAAATAGTAACTGTTAGCTTCTATATGCAGTTATTGATAAAGCAATTCAATTGCTTTTGAGAGAAGTAACCAGTAACTGTAACTAATTACTAATGTGCAGTAACTAGCACAGCGCTGCTAACCACTGACTCTGCTTTAGTTAGTTTAGCCTTTGTTACAGCTGTGCAGCTCAGTTGTAGCCTGTCGTTGTGGTCGGCATAGCAGGACGACCAAAACTGAGCTATCAATCTAAATTAAAGAATGGTTTCACATGCATGTCTTGAAACAGTACTCGCAAGCCCACATATACGCTGAAAGAGTTGTTTATTGCCGCTTGTGTCCCTGCTGGCCCAGACATTGCTTGCTTATTATTAGAAAACTCACCTTCCTCACTCTTCTGTAAATATGAATTCATTCCAGAGTTACAGTCTTTTCAGTATAAAATGATATAAAATATGTTGTGTTACTGTCCCTTCACTGCAGGATGAAGGAAAGAATGTTTTCACAGCCATTATAGAGAGGAGAAATGATACATCACCAATAACTCTTGCAACATACAAATGGGCGTGCGGCTATTGTATTGAGACTAAGCTCTATAACAGGCATAAGAATGCAGAATCTGGTACATTTTGATATCAGAAGCGGTCTGGTCTCCCTTTGTAGTCCAACAGTGTTGACCAATCATGTTCGTGCGGTCTTTGGTTGCATGGAAATGAGTAGTCTGTATTGAGAGCAAAACAGGCAAAATGCCCGAAATCCAGCGGCTATTGTCCGACCATGATTTAGCTCTTTATTAGCTTTTAACTTAAATGTATCTGCACTCGTATGCAGATATCTGATTATAGAGATTAGCTCCATCCAAGTTGCTAATCAGATTGTCAGCAATGACTGGTGCTCGAAAGATATCCGCTGTCTGTTTGTCCCCTGGCTGAACCGGAACCCCCGAAAAATTGTCCAATCATGGCCAGATCATAGATTTTCAAGATTGTTCTGAGACAGAGATCAAAATATATCTGTTTTGTGTTGTGAAAAAGCATTGTGGATGGTAGCTGTGACTGAGCAATTTGAAAATGTAGAGATACTGATTCCCTTGGAATAATGCACTACATTTTATTTCTGCTTTTTAATCTTAAAGAGCTACTTGTGGTACTAGGCAGAAGTGCGCTTTCAATTTCAAGATGGTGACAAGAGAACATGGCGCTTTGCTGTGTGGAGTAAACACACTGTATCACGCCTTGCTGCAGTTTATTCCTCAGATTTTGAAAAATGTCTTTCTTTAGCTGTGCAACCAAAATTAACACACAATTTAATGCCAGTGCCATCTCTTACCTCTTCTAAGTAATAAAAAGCATTTTGAGGTCAATGAAATTAAGTTTTGAAATGAGTAATGTACATTAAATATTCAAGCGGAGCTCCTGTTTGACACTGCAGGAGTCGAGGGGCCGAGGGCAGTCACTGCTTCACGCTCATCAGCAGGACACAGTCAAATGTATGGTGAATAGCAAATGGCCAACGAACGTGTTGACATTCTGTTCCAGCGGGAGTTGAGGGAAAATAAAGGTATCCATTTTAGGTTAGTCGGCACAAGGTCATGATGCCGACAGGTTGCAGATAAAATGAAGTGGGCCTATTTGAAGCTTCAAAGTGGCAGCTCATATCTCAAGTTGTGTGTAATGAGTTGGGAACAGATTGACAGAATGATGCATACCTCTGTAGAGGTTAGTCGCTGCAGGTTGACCTTGTTGGGTGAACATCAAATCAAAGTTTATTTTATTGTATGTTTTCAGGTAGTTATCACGCAGTCAAGAAGTCTGTCTTACTGTTGTGTTATATTGTACCATTGAAATAGTCATGTGCTGTAGTTGTAGCTAAGTGGAGCGACTTGTGTTTTCTGAACAGAGCACATCAGAGGGACTTTATCAATGCACTTGATGCAGAAGAAAGCTATGGGCTCAGTACTTACTGTACCATAAATAATGTAAGCAGTATGTGGTGTTCTGCAACAAAGGGCTACACGTTTTACTGTAAACTATCATGGCATGTACACTTTCACATTTATTCACTTATAAAGCCACAGCACAACAGAGCAGAGTAGTTGCACCATAACCAACAGCATCCATTAAAGTGTGCACACTGCACCACTTACTAAAACCCATACAAAGACAGTACAATGTATCCTATCATTTGAACTCAGATCTAAAATACAGTAATTTCAGTGTGTGTGTGTGTGTGTGTGTGTGTGTGTGTGTGTGTGTGTGTTGGAGCTGGAGTTTGGCCTATATATATATAGCCCCTCTGGTCTTAAACAGAGGTTGATACCAGGTCTACAGGCATTTGTTCATGATGACAATAATTACGTTTACATGCACACTAATCCACTAATATTATTGGATGGATACATATTGGATAAATCATACAACAGGCGTAAATATGTGTAACTTACGTAAGTCATTGGACCTGTCCAGAGCTGTCAGCTGACGCACGTGTGCAGATGATCATCTCTGTGCAGGGAATCTTTCATCATTGGTATTGCTGTTGATTTGCAGTACTTTATACACAAGATACTTGTACAATACCAAAAACCCATTAAACCCGTAGCTACTTGCTGAGTTTCATCTTTTGTGTCTCTGTGTGTCTCTGGTTTCTCTCAGTGTAAACCTGACATTTACATAGCTGTGAAAGCCATGTGCACAGACACATATTAAAAGTCAAAGCTCTGTTTTAGCAGTTGGATATTCGTCTGTTGTTGCAATTACATCACACATGTACAACCCAGCGCTGTGGGCGGTTGATTGACCAGTGTGTTTGTGATTGATTTCTTGCATCACAGCGCGTGGAAGTATTCTATTACGCTATTACATTCAGATCAGGCTAAGGCACCCAGCGTGCTGCAGCACAGCCTGTAGCGCATTCATATTTAATACTGCATAGGTCTGCCTAACACTCAGGCCTATTAGCAGGATGAATCTTTTCCTCCCGCCGCTCTGTCTCAGGCTCTGAGTAAAAAGTGGGCCCTTTTCATTTTGAGGGATGGCGGTAAGGAGCAATAATCTCACCTGGAATTGATCATTGTCATGTCAAATCTTAATTTTATCTACTGGAGAGCAGATAATTAGATCTAATTTTACCATAGCTGGCAGGAATTTATGTGTGTGACAGCCATCTCTAGGCTCATTATAGCCTGCCACTTCCTGAGATGATGATCTCTGACTGAAGAACTGAACCACACCCGCCCTTCCTGTCCTCTCCATTTAAAGCAGTTCCAGTCTGCGGCAAGAAATACTTTCAATGATTTGCTTCCAATAAAACTATATTTCACATTAAATCACGAAAGATATAACTCAGCTTTTTAAGAACCTCTATTCAGAGCCCCTTATCTGCTCTCACCCCTCAGGCCTTTCTCATGTTGGAGGGCTAGCTGTTCATTCTGAAGGTGCAGGATGAAAAGATGGCACAGCTGCTTGTACCACCAGGTCCAGACAGCTTCCGCCCCTTTAGCCGTGAGTCCCTCAAAGCCATCGAGGCCCGGATCGCAGAGGAGAACCCCAAGAAGCCCAAGGGTGAAAAGAGGAAACGCAATGATGAGAATGAGCTCAAGCCCAGCCGTGACCTGGAGGCGGGCAAATCACTCCCTCTTCTGTACGGGGACGTTCCTAAAGGCATGGTGTCGACACCGCTGGAGGACCTGGACCCCTACTACCGTAATCAGAAAGTAGGTCTGCTTGATTTCAAACTTTAGCATGAAGTCTTGAGTGTGAAACCACTGTTTGACAGGTCAAGAATAAACATCCATGCTAGGTAGGTATAATATGTGGCTTAATATTTACAAAGAGGCTGGAGGAGCGTTGCACCCAAATGTGGACTCTCTCATCTGGCAGCTGTTATCCTGGCAGTGTCGTCGTCCAGCCAGAGGCTTTAAATCTCAGATGACAGGAAGACAAGCCCAACCAAAACAATTTATATCAGGCTTATCAGCAATATACATTATGTAATTAGTGATTTGTACTCTGAAGTGCGTACTCTGATTAGTAGTCGTAAGTATCTCCATGATAGCATCATTCATTATCTTTGAACCATAATGAGTACAAGTATTTTATACGTGTCTCCCTTTTTCTCTCAGACTTTCATAGTATTAAACAAAGGAAACTTCATCTTCCGCTTCAACGCTGCGCCTGCCTTGTACCTCCTGAGCCCCTTCAACCTTCTCAGAAGAATATCAATTAGGATTTTGGTACACTCATATCCTTTCATCAAGATATCGATCTGATAAGCATGTTTATGTCGAGCCCGCGGAGGGTGAAGTGTTTACAATGCTGCCTGGTGTGAGATATGATGAATTAAAAACAAACAAAATAAAAAAGTCAGTTCCCCGATAACATAAGCGGCTTCCTTGACAACTGCCTGCACATTGTTCAGCGTGGTGATCATGTGCACTATCATTGCCAACTGTGTGTTTATGACACTGAGTCGACCGCCCGACTGGGCAAAGATTGTAGAGTAAGTTTCCTGTGAATTACACGTTGAATCACATGCTCGCTCACATGGTGAAAATGCCGTTTGGTTTAACAGCTCCATTTTTTCTCTCGACAGGTACATATTTACTGCAATCTATACGTTTGAATCCCTCGTTAAGATTTTAGCCCGAGGGTTCTGCATAGGGAAGTTCACATTTCTAAGAGACCCCTGGAACTGGCTGGATTTTAGTGTCATCGTCATGGCGTGAGTACCTGCCACACGTTCAGCCAATCAGAATAATGTTTGAACAAGTGTGACATCATTTCCCCAAAGCTTTCTTAGCAGAGCGCCTGTGTTGAAGGAGCATAAGCAAACAAGTTTCATGTTTTACTGGTTTCACTGCTGGTTGTAACAAAGGATCTGAAGTATGATTATTACATGCATCTATATTACATGTCATCATATTTTACATTTGTTAGGTCATAAAGGATAAGGCTGGTGTTATTCTATATGTCAACAAATTCCAAACCAACAATGCATGAGCCAATCTCTCTGCGGCATGCAGTTTTTAACCTCATTTACATGTCTATGGGATGTTTTTTATATGTCACGAGATATATCAGGAGCGAAACATGCAGTCAAGGCCGTGGCTGAGCATTTCTCCTTTGAACTGCTGTGGACTGCTGAGTCTGAGAAACCCAGATTCAAACCACCAGGTCCAACCATATCATGATTGCATAGTTAGGTCAAAGGCTTGTGTTGTCTATTACTATTATGTTTCTTACTTCGTAGAGAGTGAGACATAAAAAACATTACCATTCTGATACAGCGACCCTGTACTGTTCGCTCTTTTCCGGGTCGAACATGTATGTGCGCCTATATCACCACTTGCCATTGTGTAGCAGTTTGCGTGTATGATGAGCAGAGCTGAAGGTGAGCAGGAATGCTCGAGCTGCAGGTGTGCAGCGGAGGGGTGGGTGGAGGTAGAGGCGGGGACTATTTGCATATTCATAGATCTGTCATGCTAAATGAAGGAAAAGGTGTAGAGTTACATCCAAGTCATTTTTCATGGAAAAAATGTCTAAATATGTCATTTTGATTAACACAGATGAGGTTTGGGGGCTGTAATCAGAAGAGGAACTTTAAAACTGCTCAAGTTTAGAACCATTTTTCTTCATGAAAGGCTCAAACAAACAGCTGGACACTAACAGCTAACAGGTGTGAATACTGCATTTGACAGGTGTTACTCTCAGCTGTGCATTAACACACACTTACGGCAGCAGGGCAGCGTATGTGGCACTGACTCAAAATAAACTACAGTCCCCATGTCCGTGGTAACATTGGAACGTGTCACCCAGTGCAACAAGGTGGCTCATTCATGTGTTTTTGAACAGATATAGAACAACGCAGAGTTATGGCACAAACACTCAGGCTTTGACTACACAGACAATGCTTGTTAGTAGAAAAAGGAATCATTGTTTTTATGGGATTTGTTGACAATAAGAACATAATAGCATAGCACCAGATTTATCCTTTGTGTTTGCATATCTTATCACTCATCACAATGATCTCATTATCATCTTACCTTCACCAGTGTGCATGCGTCAGTTTATACCAGTTCACTGCTTCACCTGATACTGTATGTACTCAAATCTAGTCATGTACTTTATCTATTTAAGATTGTTTGGCTTCGGTCTGTGTTATTTGTGTTGTTGTCTCAGTCAGTATTCCATAGTAATTCTACGTTTCCCTGCAGGTATGTAACAGAGTTTGTAAACCTAGGGAATTTTTCAGCTCTTCGCACATTCAGAGTGCTGAGAGCTTTTAAAGCTATTTCAGTTATCCCAGGTAAGCAGCAGGTGCATAGTGCATGTTAGGTAGCTTCTTATACGATTTTCTCCCGCTCCACCTCAGCCTCCCCTCCTGCAACTGTCATGAAACGTGCTGTGTGGAATGATCCCTGAACCCACCTGTCCACCTCCTTGTCACAGATATGTCACAGAGTTGTTTCAGCAATCTGAACTCCCACAATCCTAAAAACGATCCTGGGCATCCCAATGTCTTCAGGTCTTCAGCGGATCGGTTTGCAGGTCCAGCTGTTTCGTATGAATGAATGAAATCAGGAAGATTTAGTAGATTTGTCAAACAGTTTATAGTTACTCTGTGAGATCTGTGCCATTTGCTTATGTCTTCTGAACAACCTGCTTTTTGTGTTTCTGGCGCTGATGGTTCTGAGTGGACTGTATCTTGACTGCCGTCTGCTCCTCGCTGTTTGTGGTTAATGAAGGCATAATGTCACGTAATCTGTGGCGAGGGTGTGTCCCAGTACTGTTGCATGTTCATCATCACTGACATGCATGATCCTTATTTCCTGTGTTCCTTTTCCTCTGTCTGATTACCACATTGAGTTTTCACTGATAAACAGTGTTATCAAAAGGGGCGTGGCTAAAGGCTTATTTCCTTCTCCTGTTCCTAGAAGAAGAATAGTGGTTGCTATTAAAACATCACAGAATTGTGAAAGATCTTTATATCACAGATTAGATGGTAGTAGAAAAAAATAACTTACTGTTACTTTAACTATTTTTACGGGTCTTGGGATGGAGTACTGCATATTTGGAAAAAATTACAATAGGATGGCAAAAAATTCATCCAATCATAGTGAACCCTTTAAAGCCCAGCCCAGCCCAGCTCCCTAACCCTAATCTTCTTTGGTTTGACATCCAGAACATTTGTTTGCTATGATTGGATGGACAAATGTGGCTTTATGTGGCCATCTTAGGAAAAAAAATACAGTCAAGGCTACATTAGCTGCTACAAGCATAACACACCCCTATCTCCAACAGAACTATCCAGTAATTGAGTTGCATTGTGGGTAATGTAGCTGTCAGAAAATAATCTGTGGAATAAAAAAGCTAATATCTCTGGTTCTGCTGCATTGATTATGATCATTTTAATTTAAAATGTCCACTGTGAGTTAATGTAGACAATGTCTTTTAATTGGCCACTGAGAGTAACAGGTGATACTGTATCCGGCAGGCCTGAAAACCATCGTTGGTGCGTTGTTCCAGTCGGTCAAGAAGCTCGCCGATGTGATGATCCTCACTGTCTTCTGCTTGAGCGTCTTCGCCCTCATAGGATTACAGCTGTTCATGGGCCATTTAAGGCAAAAGTGCGTATGGATGCCAGTACATGACAACTCCACCACGAATGGTACGTCATATAATGGGACCGACACGAATGGAACGGGCGAACAAGACAACTTCTTCGACTGGGACGAGTACGCGCTCAATAAGAGTGAGTATTTCCTTTTCCTCTGTTCAGCTTTGAGTTGGTCACAACAAAAACAGAAAAAAACACAACTCATTTGAGATACCTTTCTGACCCAAAAACGTAGCACTAGGATATTCACAAAGAGATGATTTATTGCAGCACTCTCATGCTGTATTGCATCAGGGTGTAGAGGTATATATCATATCAGAATCCAGTGTCTATCTTGGGCTTGTTTGCAACCGCCGCTGATACCCACAGTCTTAACCACAGACTGCAAAACTGTGATTTTCCTTCTTTCCCCATCAGGTAATCATTATTACCTTCCAGGCAAACGAGATCCATTGCTTTGTGGAAATGGCAGTGAAGCTGGGTAAGCTTAATCCCCAAGTACTAGAAGACTGGAATATAATATGGACAATATAGAATGAAAACAATCCATGTATGAATGTATCTGATTCTGCATTAACATTACCACACAGTGTGACTCGGCAGCAGGACGATTTCCTGAGATTCACGGACTCTCTGTTCGTTGCAGGCAGTGTCCAGAGGGGTTCTCCTGCATCAGAGTGGGAAGGAACCCAGACTATAATTACACCAGCTTTGACTCATTTGGTTGGGCCTTCCTCTCTCTGTTTAGGCTGATGACACAGGATTACTGGGAAAACCTTTACCAGCAGGTAGGCAGTGAAATGAAAAAGAGTGGGAAGTACTTCTGGGAATGACCTCACTGGAGGGATCCCTTTACTGTCCTCAATAGATCACATTGAGCAATTATGTATAGTTGGTCATAAACAGCAGAGCATCTCATGCACGCCTAACATGTTCAAAGAACACAACCTGAATCGTGTTGAATTAATGGATAATCTGTATTTGTTGTTTTGTCAGTTGAGTGAGCCACATCACCCGGCCGGCTATGTTAGTTAGCACATATGTTATATAGCCCAAAATCACAATTTGCCTCAAGGGGCTTTACAATCTTTACAGACTACGACATTGTCTGTCCTTAGACCCTCATACACAAGACGGAGCACAATATGAATGCAATATCTCAGGAACATCTTCTGGGAATGTCTTCAAATTTGGCAAAACAAACATTCACTCAAGGATGCAAGACAATTCCATGTTTAAAGACAACAACCTTAAGTATGATTTTCTCTAATGTGCAGGTGCTTAAGTTTTAAAATGTTATTGCAGGATATTCAAAACATTCATGAAAAAGATGCACCTGATTATCATCTGCATAAAAATGAAATGTTATGTCTACATATGTGACCTTGTGGCATTTTATACGGAGAGAGGAGAGTTAGTGTCCCCACTTGGGAACTCGCAGGGAACTTAACCCCAACAACAACAGAAAATGTTCTTTTTAAAATTTCATGAACACAGCCAATTTATGTCTAATTGAGGGATTCCCACCAATGTTGAAAGGCAGTGAACAAAAGTACACACTGTGCTGGAGTAAATTATTTTCTAGTAATAATATAATTGAATGAGTGAGTGATGTGCTGAGCTGTTAATTTAGTCCAGATGTTCCTGTGTAACTGTGCCTCACATTAAGTGCCATTATGGGTCTTCCATGGCCCTTCGGTTGCGCAGTGACCCTGTGAGAAGAACGTGTTTGGTGGCAGGTTGATGAAATGTTTGAGCTCATGTCACAAACAAGCAGTGCTTGCTGTGTAAAGGAGTGGCGCTGTCAAAGACAAAGCATTCTCACATTACAATACTGGTATTAAAAATGTTCAAACAAACCTCAAAATACCGTGCAGGTGCATCTTGGGGAAAAGGAACAAAGATGAGTCCCGCTGTGACTCGGGCAAATACAACTTGAATGGACATAAAGGCAAACAGGCGCCCCTGAATAGGACACTACACATTGTAAAGCAAACAGAAAAACAACAAAGCTCCCATGAGCAAATCTTTTCAGCTCTGTTTGTGATTGAGTAGCATTACCTGCTTGGTACAACAAGCTCTTATATGTCAGCTCCTATATTAATCAATTACTTATCTTACAGCATATAGTGCATTTTGCCAAGATTTTCTGAATTCTGAAAATGTCCTGTTTCCTATTTCCTTGCCTTTAAAGGCAAGGAAATAGGAAACATAATGTGGGATTAAGAAATGAAAGATTGGTATATGAAGTATTGAATGTAAGTGTATAAAGTAAGCATACCAATACAATTTTTTTTTCCCTTCCAGACATTGCGGGCTTCAGGGAAGCCCTACATGATCTTTTTTGTGCTGGTGATATTCCTCGGTTCCTTCTACCTGATCAACCTGATCTTGGCCGTAGTAGCTATGGCCTACGAGGAGCAGAGCCAGGCCACCATAAAGGAGGCTAGGGAGAAGGAGGAAGAGTTTCAGGCCATGCTTGATCAGCTGAGGCGGCAGCAAGAAGACGCTCAGGTAAAGGGCACTCCAAGATCCCCATACAATGCAAGGTTATGCCATCACTCAGCCCATTGATTCCTAACAAGGACTGATTCCAGCTGAACAACGTAAATTTGGGATGCGTTTTTAGTCCTAGAACTCACATTAAGAAAGAGAGCTAAAGGGGTTAACTTTCAGTCATCTATGAGATATGTGTTTGCTGGCACATTAGTATTGTCATTAAGAATCTTCCGTATAATGTTTACATGGAACAAACCAGTTATACAGTACACGTCCCTGTAATACATATGATTTCCCAAGCGGTAGAGGAAGTATTCCGATCCTTTGGGATATTCCAAAGTCTACATGTAAACAAGGCATAAAAAATGTAAACCCACTTCTATTCTATGTTGTGTGCATGTAATATTTTTAGCAAAGTTCTGTTATGCATAAAGCTGATGACACAGCATCAGTAACAATACAAGAGCGACAAAAGATTCATTCCACCTGTGAACAGGCTTACTGTTCTCTCTTTCCTCTTCCAGGCAGCGGCGAGTGCAGCTGCTGCAGAGAGCGGGGAGGTCGGTGAAAAGGCCGGCGGCACCGAGAGCTCCTCTGACGCCTCCAAGCTCAGCTCCAAAAGTGCCAAAGAGAGACGCAACAGGCGAAGAAAAAGAAAGGAGGAGGAGGGCAAAGGAGCCGATGAGAAGTTTCCTAAATCCGAGTCACAGGACAGTATGAAGAAAGCTCGCTGCCGCTTCTCTGTGGACGCAAACCTGCTCAACTATGACATGAAATGCTCATCGGCACATCAGGTTTAGTACGATCTGTCAGTATGATTTGTCTGTGAAAACAGTGATACTCTGTATGTATTTTGAACTGTTGCCCTGCTTTCAGATTACTACGCGCCGTCTCAATTCTAAAGCCCTTTTCATACAATTTTTACTCATGTATCTTCATCACGGCAATTGTGAATCAGTCGAGAAAGATACAATTTAAATTCAATATCTAAACTTTTTTAGTTTATGGTCCCATGTTGACATGACTTACACCCTTTTTACCATAAAACGTTGTAAAAATACTCTCATGTACTAAGCCTCTCAGACATCAGCTTGACATTCATGCTCGCACCAGTGGCCATGATATCTAAACAATTCTCTCTTTAAGGTTTTATCAGGAGAAATCAAAGCCCCAGTCCCTGATAAGTGTTCTCTTCTTAACTGAATGGCAGATATGTATTATAAAGCTCTGTCGAACTTTTGTCAATAGGAAGACAGAGTTTAAAATGAGTGACAGGCAGGAGAAGCAAATGGTTTGATAAAGAGACTATTAAGGTTATATTACAGCCCTTTGAATGGCTGATCGATGTAAGATACGTGTGTTTGATTTTAGAATATTCAGTGTTTTAGTATTTAACAAATATATTTGCTAACTTATATTTGCTAACAAACTTTGTGATTACTCTCATGTCATAAAATTAAGCCCAATGAAACGTTTCTCATAATGATGGTTTTTATTTTATTTTCATTGTCAATGGTGTCATCACTGTCATCCTCATCATAATCATCATCATCTTCTTTTTTGTCTTCATCAACTTCTCATTATTTATTAATCTCATTCTCAACTTATCATTATGACCATCATCACTACCACCACCATGATCAACGCCATCATTTATATCTTTTTCTTCTTCATCATCACCATGATCATCATCCTTACCACTCTCAGTCATCACCAACATGCATTTTTAGTTTTGTAGTTTTCTTACAATGCTCATTAACATCAACATGACCATCATTATCATCATCATCATCATCATCATCACCATCATCATCATCATCATCATCTTTTTCTTCTCCATCATCATCACCATCATCGTTATCTTTTTCCTTCTTCATCATCCTGACCATTCTAAGTCATCACAACATGTATTATTAATTTTGCAGCTTCCTCACAATGCTCACCAACATCATCATCATCATCATCATCATGCACTTTTTTTCTTCAAATCACTTTTATGTCATTTGAACACATGACGATCATTGTCATCACCGCTCTTTCCTCTTTACGATGGGCATGTATCACGTGACCACTGAAGAGTATCTTTCTCTCCCAGTCCTTTCTGAGTTTTCGTGGACCCCTGTTCTCATCCAGACGGAACAGCAGGACCAGCCTTTTCAGCTTCCGCTTCCCAGCACAGGACATGGGTTCCGAGAATGAGTTTGCCGATGATGAGAACAGTATATTTGAGGACAACCTGAGTCGGAGGGACTCTTTGTTTCTCCCCAGGAGTCGTGATCGACGCGGCAGCAGTATGAGCCAGTGCAGCTTCTTGTCGCCTCGCTTAATCCCACCCAATGGGATCAAGCACAGCTCAGTAGACTGCAATGGGGTTGTGTCTCTGGTCGGGGGGAGTTCACTCCCATTGTCACCTGTGGGGCTCCTTCTGCCTAAAGTGACAGTAGATATGGCCTCCACCGGAGATAATGTAAGAAAGAGTTGTCTAGCCCAAATGGCCCTATTTCATTTGTCAATAGCCTTTAGCACATAGCTCTATTTCCGTTTTCTTCTTTTTGTTTGTCCTTTTCCTGTCACACACACACTCTGGGTTGCACTATGTATCGTCAAAGGAAGCAAAAAGGCCACACCAGTGGTTTCTCAAAACTGAACCCATTAACTATGCATACTTGACCTAATTGTTGTGCTGTTTTTCTTTCAAAGCATGATTTTGGTAGTAGAATGAGTCATATGTTGAAAGGGCTGCCACGAGATTCTATTAATTTCAGTAGGCAATACTGTGAACATACTGCAACCTACACTTCTTTAATTGTTGGTGAAACTGACATCCCTGCTTCGTACAAATGCAATTACAAATGCTAAATGCTAGCTCTTGCGTACTCATGATAACTTATTTTCTGAAGCACAATTGTATCTTTAACAATGGTTTGTATCTCCAGGCTGACACCACTGACACAGAGTATAAACAGGCCGGTGGAGGAACGCACCAGGAGTTTATGGACTTCCTCGAGGGCCCAGAGGCCAGACAGAGAGCTCATAGTATAGCTAGTGTCATAACCAGCACAATGGAGGGTAGGTATTGTACACCATGGCATGGGTATCCTATCTTGATTATATACTGTTGGTGTTGAAAAGACAAATGGTACTTTCAGGTAAAACTTTTTTGTTTTTTAATTGTGTGCATCAGAGCTTGAAGAATCAAGACAGAAGTGTCCTCCTTGCTGGTACGATTTTGCCCACACCTTCCTCATCTGGGAATGCTGTCCAGCATGGATGAAAATCAAGAAGGTGGTTAAAATAATTGTGATGGATCCATTTGCGGACTTAACCATCACCATCTGCATTGTACTAAACACATTGTTTATGGCCATGGAACATCATCCAGTATCCGACAGTTTCACCAAAATGCTGGCTGTGGGCAATGTGGTGAGTGGACCATAGAGTGTAGAGGACTGAAAATGTTTTTTGCAAAATAGGTATCATGTTTGTGAATGGTCAGTGTGTCTGTTTTTTTTATATAGGTATTCACCTGCTTCTTCACGGCTGAAATGGTCCTCAAGATCATCGCGCTGGACCCATACTATTACTTCCAGACGGGATGGAATATCTTTGATTCGATCATTGTCAGTTTAAGCTTGATGGAGCTTTGTTTGGCAGACGTGGTCGGCATGTCTGTTCTGAGATCATTCAGATTGGTAAATCTATGTGTCACAGTCAATGTGTCAGCTGCATTTTGGGAGCAGAAACATGTGAAATGACTTGTTTTTCTTTTCTTTTTACAGCTGAGAGTGTTCAAGTTGGCTAAATCATGGCCCACGCTTAACACACTGATAAAAATAATTGGTAATTCAGTGGGGGCTTTGGGCAACCTGACGCTGGTGCTGGCCATCATCGTGTTCATCTTCGCTGTGGTGGGCATGCAACTGTTTGGAAAAAGCTACAAGGACTGTGTGTGTAAAATCTCTGATGACTGCACTCTGCCCCGTTGGCACATGAATGACTTCTTCCATTCATTCCTCATTGTGTTCCGAGTGCTTTGTGGAGAGTGGATAGAGACCATGTGGGACTGTATGGAGGTGGCTGGGATGACCATGTGCATCATTCTCTACATGATGGTCATGGTTATTGGAAACCTTGTGGTACATTATCATCTATTATGGTCAATTCATGAGTCCAACTTGTCAAACTCTCTGATGCATTTTTATAGCTACACATATCGTTGTTATTATAAAGTACAATAGCTAAAGGTTAACTCAATCTTACATGAAGTCATGTCATTCCCTGACAGGTGCTGAACCTGTTCCTGGCCCTGCTGTTGAGTTCATTCAGTGCTGACAACCTGGCAGCGACGGAAGATGACAGCGACATGAACAATATGCAGATTGCCATTGGCCGGATTCACAACGGCATTGCCTTCGCCAAGTCCCTGCTTCGAAGCAGCTGCAGCAGTGCCTGTCGCCGCAATAAGAAGAAAGGGAAGGGCGAGGACAAATCTCTGGATGAGCTTCACAAACCCTTAGGGCCGAACGGTATCCCCAACCATACCATCAAAGACTTTCCTAAGAATGGCAATGGGGATGTGACCGGAGTGGACAAAAATGGAGACAAGTACATAGTCAGCAGCAAGAGTGATGATTCCATCATGTCTTTCATCAACAATCCTAGTCTGACTGTCACTGTTCCTATCGCTGTGGGAGAGTCTGACTTTGAAAACCTCAACACGGAGGACTTCAGCAGCGCCTCGTCTGATGCAGCGTGCCATGTGGTAAGGTCACTTATGTGGATTGTTCCAAGAGATGCATTTAATAATTCTCCTATAAAACCAAGTCTTAGCAGCTATATCCCAATCAGACAAATGTATGATGTGTGATGGATGACAGAGGATTTCAGGGTTGTGGCTCTTGGCGAACACATGTGTTAGGGCACATCGCAGTAGTCTAGTTGAAGCACTTTGTCCACACTCCATTGCATTGAGGTATGAGCATGTGATGTGACGTTTCCCCTGAGGAGCCCATATACCACGACCATTTAACACGGAGAGGCAATATAGACAGGAAAATACCAATGTGTAGATTACATTATGTGTCATTTAAGTCTGAGTGCTTGGTAGCAGAATGCTCTTCTGAAGGGGGTCGCTTGTTTTATGTGAGAAAAAAGCTCACAGTGCTAAAGAAGAAACAAGTCTATTATGTGCAAAAAGTTGATGCCAATTTATATATTTACTTTGTGAAATTTACTTTTTAAAATTTTGTCTCAGCTTTAAATAATTTTGCATACTTAAATGTAATGTTTTATGTGAAGATTTGTTAGCAAAGTCATGGTTACTGCTTGCTTGCTGCTGCTTTACAGATGCTCTCAAAGTTTTAGGAGTCTCGTAAGAACACTTTTGTTGTACTATACATTACACTCTTCATGGAGATTGCCTGCCTCGTTTAAAACAACATCCAATAACCTTTAGAGCAGATCACTCATCCTTTTTTGGCTTTACTTCATTCACTCTGCAGCCATGAGTTTGAATTTTGGTTGATGCTGGAATATTTTTATTGATTCAAATATCAGTGAAAACCCTGTCTTTGCAAAATGACTGCCAAGTCACATTTGATTTTTACTTTGACTTTATTCTTTAGTTAGTTGTGTTTACTAGTTTCATTTCAATTTTTTTTGTCATGTTTCGTATTGTTTTCTGGAGTTAGGGAGTGGATTTTGCATCGTGACATCAAACCCATTGATCGCATTGCCCAACCAGGATATATGTCATTTTAAATTAACATTCATAATGGGATGATGGCAACATGCTGGTGGTTTGTAGTGATTCATTTAACCATGCTATAGATATATTCAAAAGAGAAATATAATATATAATGTTCCACAGTTTACTGAATCAGAAACAGGATGAATGGACTGAAGTACAAACCATCAACACACTGACTTTAGTGCTCACAGTATATCACAGTAACATGCTTACATCATTCCCTGCACTGCATTAGCTGGTCCCAGGACAGCCAAGTGCTCCGGCATTCTCCAGGAAGGCATTCAAGCTGTTCTCATCCACCAGCTATTAGGAGACACACCCTGTAGAAAGACATACAACAACAAGCTGAAGTAGAGAGCATGTGGCTACTGTACAACACCACCAGGCTTCAAATATCCAATGATCTTTTAGATATTTCTGCCTAATTGCATGTACTTTGTTTTCTTTTTATATTGAACGAGTACTGTGCATATTGTTTGTCCCTAATTGGTTAGACTAACATTTTACAGTTAAAACAAGTCATGCTGCAGACAGCTGTAGTATGCTCTTATCTTTGTACTCTCATTTATCGAAATAAATAACAGCGAACTGCATCATTAAAACATTGAAAACGATACTGATTAATCAGTGTCAGCAACACCTTTTTCATGTCTTTGAGAGTCGGGTGTCCTCTACCACATTAAATGGAGTTTATGAGGAGGCTAGACAACAGGAGCAACTGTTGACAAGCACTCAACTGTGCTCTAATGTTAGTTTGTTTTTAATTATTTAGACTGCAGAAAGACATGGTTTTCATGTCAACATTAAAACCTAAGATCGGTTAAATCTTGTTACTGCAAACACTGATCCATGCATGTTCTTTACTTTAGCCATCAGACATCTGATTCAAACTTCAACTCAGTGCATGTCAATGAAGTCCTTCTTACCAGCAGCCTTACACAAGACACTCAGCAGTCTGTTTCAGTGGCAGTTAAAATATACCTTTTACACGTCTTGTGAAAGTCTCTTGGTATTTTATGAGTATTTCTTTATGAAAAGATCTTCATTTTGAAGAAATGTTGAGTGCATGAAGTGTGTGGACAGACAGGTGTTCAGCATGTCAGGCCCTTACATTTGCTCTGTTATATTTGTTCACCTAACACTGGTTTTGCTGGGCCTCATCTGCAGGTTATAGATGATGATGGACAGCTCAGCTCCTCTGAGGGCAGCACAGTGCAAGGCCTGCCATGCGGGGAGGGAGGAGAGTCTGTAGACTTTGAACTGGAAGAATCCATGGAACCTGACGCCTGCTTTCCTGAGGGTGAATACCACTACAGCCACTGCCACCACTTAACCGACTACAGCCTTGGTGTGAATCTGACACTGCATGTTACACTGGTAAATCACCATCGCCTCTTTGTCTCTGCTCAGGCTGTGTGCAAAAGTTCCAGTGTTGTCAGGTAAATGTGGATGTGGGCCGGTGGAAAATGTGGTGGACGCTAAGGAAGACCTGTTTCCGGATAGTGGAGCACAACTGGTTTGAGAGCTTCATCATCTTCATGATCCTGCTTAGCAGTGGAGCACTGGTAGGTCTGTGCAGGAAGAAAAATGTGAATAAAGTTGTTTTAAAATAATTGATTTTGCTGCTCTGGTAGACCATACCTACACAGCGGCCATTTTCCTCTGATAGGACACTCAGGGTGGGAAGCTCAGAAAGGATAATGTTATACTGCTGTGGTCCATGCTGCAAATGACATTAATGTACAGAATCTGACAAATCATTTCACTGTGTAGCAAAAATCTGGAGGGACATTGGTCCATATTTCAAGGTAAAAAATCATATTTGATAACACACTAGCTAACGTTATACAAAGGCTAACATTAGCATGCATTCACTTCCCAGCTAACGTTAATGTTTGATAGTGTTACATGATGCGATAGGAGAGGCATAAATAATTCCAAAATATCAACACACATTTTAGACACTTTTATTTAAGGCTGGCAGTAAAACACATTGGATGTAAGATAGCTCGCAATGTAACTTGGCTAACATTAACTGTCTCGCTGTCTCTTCACCCGACTACTCAATGCTAAAGTGCTTGGAACACACTTTTGTGTTGGATGTGATCTCTTTGAACATAAGAAATATGCGTTCCGGTGAGCATACTGTCACATAATGATGTTGTAGCCACACATAATGTTGTTGTTTATGCCTTTCCTATCTTATTGTGTAACACTATCAAACAGTAGCGTTGGCTAGGAAGTCCCTGAATGCCTATTTTAGCTGTTGCGTGACAGTACATTAGCTAATGGGTTATCAAATGTGTTGTTTTACCTTGAAATGTGGCTTTTCAGTCTTTTCAGTTTCTGTTGCTGATCAGTCAATGATAACGATTTGTCAGATTCCCCATGTTTACATGGCTTGAAACCTGAAAAAACAGCAGTAAGACATTCTCCCTCTGATAACAGCATGAGCCTCTACCCTGAGCATGACGGCCACTTTGTGAATATGGTCTGTGTATTTACATATTTTGCCTGGCACCTCTTGTCAGGCAGTAGATTCCAAAAAATGCTGTGTTTTGAGAGCATTTCATTTAAGTTGATGAGGTAGTGCAGTCTCACCTTACCCCTGAATTCAACCAGGCACCTTTTTACGTGACGCGTCCGTTGGAGCTGATCGCTGCCATTCTAGACAATGCATGCAGTTCCACCGGGCGGACCCAGAAACAGCACTCCGCTCTACTCCACAAGGAACATGCGCAGAGTATTTTTGACAGATGATGCATCAATCTTGACAGAGTAGATCAAGTCAGGCACAGGAACAATCCAGAGAATCTGATAAATTTTCAAAATAAAACACACTTTGTGCAGTCTCCCTATCGTAGATCATCAATAAACACAATCAAAACAGACAAAAAAAGACACCATTTAACTATGAAGCCTACTTACCTATGGTAGAAGCACAAATATCAAGGAAAGATGGCCAAATCAGCAAAATCTGAACAAGTCAACAAAATCAGGCAGGCAGAATGCTCTGCTTCTGAAACACGTCCAGCGGGGTTTGCAGTCAAAACGACAACGTGTTGCACCCAGTGGAATCTCGGGCTTAGTCTGTTGTCACTGCTATGGTTTATTACAGATATAGAAATTATGATTATGATTCCCCGCAAAGTAAGATTTTGAATAAGATATACATGTTTTATTAGTTTTTATATTTACAGTTAAGTGCTCACTGTCATTTTCTTCGCATTCAGGCATTTGAAGACGTCTACATTGAGAAGAGGAAGACCATTAAAACAATGTTGGAGTTTGCAGACAAAATCTTCACCTACATCTTCATCCTGGAGATGTTACTGAAGTGGGTGGCGTATGGATTTGCTAAGTACTTCACAAATGCCTGGTGCTGGCTGGACTTCCTCATTGTCGACGTAGGTTGAAACGCCTCTGCTTACACAGAAACACACATAGTTTTTAAACAATTGTTAGTGGTTGTTAGTTTTTTTAATGAGAGGCATATGGTTGTATCTGACAATGCTTCCTTTAAACTGGGTGTGCATGTGTTGTAGGTCTCACTGGTCAGTTTGACAGCCAATGCCATGGGATATTCTGATCTTGGTCCCATCAAGTCTCTGAGAACCCTGCGAGCTCTGAGGCCCCTGAGAGCCCTGTCGCGGTTCGAAGGCATGAGGGTAAGAGTCATCTGATTTCCCCAGTCACTCAGAGTCACGGTGCACTGTCTCCCACCAGCTCACTGTACTGGTACAGAGCACAGGCACTCTGCAGTCTGGCAAAGAGCAGCATAAAGCTCTATGACTCTGCAAGACCAAGAGAACCAATACCCCAAAAACATGTTGCATGTGAGTGAAGCATTCCTGTTCTTCCCTAATTCCCTTTCTCCAGCTGTTACTTGTCCTCAGGGTTGATTACATGACTTTCTTTACATTACCATCCAATATTACACCAGTGATGCAGGATATCGATTAAAGGAATAGTTTGACAGAATGTGCTTTTTTGCTTTCTTACTGAGAGTTAGAGGAGACTATTGATATTACTCTAGATTAGGAGCTCAGACGTTGGCAGGAAGGCTTATTCACACAGTCCACATCTAGTGAAACTGACTACAAACAGTGTGTTGTCAGTTTTTACCTCTAACTCCCAGCTAGAAAGCACATCAGCTAATTTCCCAGAATGTCAAACTATTCCTTTAAGTGGCGCCGTGTCTGTTGTAACAAAACTTAAATAATATTTTTGTTTTAAGTATTTTATCACCTACCATTCAAATAATTTGCTGTGCAATGCAAGCATGGTCTAAACAGGGTTTGAGAACTTATGTAACTGAAGGGGGAGGGTTTGTCAGCTGCTGAAATCAATGTAGCATGTATTGATTAGTTGCTTTCATATTGTGGTGGTCTAGATTTACACTGTTGAGATGATGGTCTTCTCCTCACGTGGTAGCCAGTGAATTCCCTCATTTGCATGAACAGCTTTTCATGTGCGTCAGTAGGGCTGCAATAGTTTCCATTATAATTTCACTGCTTTGGATATTGTTTGCTGGGTTCTTTAACATGATTTCTTCATGCTTTATTCATGTCTCTGTTTACAGTAAGCAAATTTTGCGGCATCGTCCTACCTCTACAAGGTGTTCTGTTTCAATGTTTCTCTAAAAGTTAGTTATAACCCGCTAAAACCACTTTTAGATACATAGCATCAATCTCCAGCTCCTCTCCTAATTCTTTTCCCACCTTTACCATGCAGTTGCCAATGTATTTCAGCTTTGGTGTTAGTCATGTGTTAGCTGTGAAGAGTTCATGCTGATGTGTATGTTGGCTCTGAAACATTCACTCGTGTTTTTTCCTATTCTTACCATTAGCATTAGCATACACTGTTGTGCATCTATTCTACATGATTTGATCTCTACCTATTGCACAGACGGGTTATGTTTGTGTGTCGGCGTGCAGGTGGTTGTCAACGCCTTGCTCGGGGCCATTCCTTCCATCTTCAACGTGCTGCTGGTCTGCCTCATTTTCTGGCTCATCTTCAGCATCATGGGAGTCAATTTATTCGCGGGGAAGTTCCATGTTTGTCTCAACAAAACCACAGATAAGCCTTTCCTTCCAACAGAGGTGAAAACCAAGAATGACTGTTTGAAGTTAGGCGAAGATGTTGCTCGCTGGAAAAACCTCAAAATCAACTTTGACAATGTTGGCTTGGGTTACCTTGCACTGCTGCAAGTGGTAAGTGATTATATCTGTGATAATTGCACAAGATGAGTAATTTTAAGCTAATATGCTATTTGCTGTGTTGGTTTGGCTACTACAGTATTTGTCATGGGTATTGTTACTTTCTATACAGGCTACATTTAAGGGCTGGATGGACATCATGTATGCTGCTGTGGACTCTCCAAGCAAGGTAATCAAATAATCATGTCTTTTCCTTTTCGTGCATGTTTTTGATATTATTCATGGTTGAAATTTTTCCAGCAATGGCTAATCAGTGTATTTAGGTCTATCTAACTAGCTCATTATGTAGAGAAAATAAAATGGCTAGAATAGAAAGAAATCAAACATTTGTAAAAACAATTACAATATACGTTGTTGTATATTATTATATGACTAAATATATAGCATGTTATCTTTTAAAAATAAATTAATAGCTTTTTATTCTTTCATTAATTTTCAGCGAGAGTACCAGTGATAGGGGTAACCAGGACTGAAACCTTAAGCTTTGTAACTTTAACCTACTAATGTCATTTTCTGCCACTATTATAGCCAGACGAACAACCAGAGTATGAGGTCAACCTGAGGATGTACCTCTATTTTGTTGTTTTCATCATATTTGGAGCCTTCTTCACTCTCAATCTCTTCATTGGTGTCATAATAGACAACTTCAATCAGCAAAAGAAAAAGATAAGTATCACATCTGCTTTTTAAACGTAATTGGATATTTTTGCTTAAAATTCTGACAGACATATTTATTTATATTTAAAATAATTACTCTCAGTTGCTCTTTTCTGCAGTAACTCCTCAGCACCTTAGCCGTGATTTAACATGCCTAGCATCCCCTCTTTACCTAGGAGGTCAAGACATCTTCATGACTGAAGAACAGAAGAAATACTACAATGCCATGAAAAAACTGGGGTCGAAGAAACCACAAAAACCTATTCCTAGACCATCAGTATGTAACTTTAATCATGACAACATCAAATCTACATTACAAATCTGATGTTTGTTTCATAGCTAAAATGTATTTTTGTTTCCCCACTTTGTCTTTTACAGAACAAAATTCAAGGATACATCTTTGACTTCACCACAAAACAAGCGTTCGATATTGTAATAATGGTTTTAATAACACTTAATATGGTAGCCATGATGGTGGAAACTGCTGACCAGTCAAAGGAAAAGACCACAATTCTCACCTGGATCAATGGCGTATTCATTGTCATCTTCAGTGGAGAGTGTTTGTTGAAGATGATCTCGCTTCGCCATTACTTTTTCACAAATGGCTGGAATGTATTTGATTTCATCGTAGTCATCCTGTCGATCATTGGTATGACTTGCCTCTGTTCACTGTGGTCAAATACATTGAAATCATTTGTCAGTATGCATGTATTGTTCACAGTTTGTTAAATATGTTTTGCTTTCTTTCCTCAGGTATTTTTCTCTCAGGAATTATAGAGAAGTATTTTGTTTCGCCAACCTTGTTCAGAGTCATCCGTTTGGCTCGGATTGGCCGTATCCTCCGCCTTATTAAAAGTGCCAAAGGAATCCGCACACTCTTGTTTGCCTTGATGATGTCACTTCCTGCCTTGTTCAACATTGGTCTTTTGCTTTTCTTGGTCATGTTTATCTATGCCATCTTTGGCATGTCAAACTTTGCTTACGTCAAGAAGGAATCAGGCATTGATGACCTTTTCAATTTTGAGACATTTGGCAACAGCATGATCTGTTTGTTCCAGATCACCACCTCAGCAGGGTGGGATGGCCTACTGGCTCCCATTCTCAACAAAAATAAAGATGATTGCAACCCTTCCACGGAGAATCCTGGCAGTTCTGTGAAAGGCGACTGTGGCAATCCTCCTGTGGGAATTGCCTTCTTTGTGAGCTACATCATCATATGTTTCCTGATTGTGGTGAATATGTACATTGCAGTCATCCTGGAAAACTTCGGCGTGGCCACCGAGGAGAGCGCGGACCCACTAAGTGAGGATGATTTTGAAATGTTTTATGAGGTCTGGGAAAAGTTTGATCCTCATGCCTCACAGTTCATGGAGTACAATAAGCTGTCAGAATTTGCAGATGCTCTGGACCCACCATTACGTATAGCCAAGCCTAACAAGGTCGAACTGATCTCCATGGATCTACCTATGGTGAGCGGTGAACGCATTCACTGCCTGGACATCCTGTTTGCGTTCACAAAACGTGTTCTGGGCGAGGGTGGGGAGATGGACATCCTAAGGGGGCAGATGGAGGAACGCTTCATGGCCTCCAATCCCTCTAAAGTGTCCTACGAACCCATCACTACCACCCTCCGCCGCAAACAGGAGGACACATCAGCCATTGTCATCCAGAGAGCATACAGACAGTATGCAAGGAAACATGCTGCCACTAAGGCCTTTGTCACATCCGGTGAAAACATTCAAAAGGATGAAACACTCATTGATAAAGAGGATCTAGTCGTGGACAAAGAAATTTCTAGTGCTGATAAAAGTGAACTGACACCTTCAACGGCCCCTCAACCTTCATCAACAAACGGAAGAAACAAATATGAAAAAGACAAAAATGAAAGGGAGGTTGTGGGCAAAGATGGCCGAGAGCAAGACAAGTAAAAGAATGCTGGAGATGCGACAAAGACATTTTAATTAATGCCAAAATGTTTACAACCTTTGAAAGCGACTAAGACATCCATTGGACTCCCTTCTTTAGTATGAATATCTATGCCAAACTGACCATGCTTACTTGAGTCTAAAGTGGGTGCCTAAAATGGAAAAGTAGCTACTTCAGGCTATAGTCAGACCACTTTGGCTGTGTTCAGGAGCAGAGATGGCTTTTGGCTGTTTGTGTGGATGGGCATGAGTTCTGAAAGACACATTAGTTAATGCTTTAACTTCTATTGCAGCTAGTTCTGCTATCCAGTGTCTTGAATTATTGTTATATCACTGACCGTTGTATTACTTTACCTACTTGTTTTTCAAGCAGACAAAACAGTTCTAATGTTGTTACTTTGAGAATTCGTAGTTTGGTTAAGTGACTTTTTATACACTTTTTTTACTCTTCAAAAGGGTTGTTCCTTCAGGGGTAGTCTTTACAGCAAGCAGCATTGTTTTAAGGCTAACTTGCTAACTGATAGCACTTAGAATACTTGACAAATCCAAGCGATCCCGTTGGAGTTGCTGCAGTTAACTGGAAATGTAGACCTGCATGAATGTTTCTCCATGATTATGCATGCTAGAGTGTAGCTCTCTCCCTGTCCATCACGCTTGATGATGTGAGGCATACAGTCAGGACATGGCTGTTTTATACATTACACAAACACAACCTTAGCCTACGGTCCAAACAAATCCAGCTGAGTTGATTATGTTTGATTATCAGTGTCAGAGCAGTAACACTTGGCAGAAATACTTTGCACATTATTCAGTTTTATTCAATCATCAAAATCATTCACATACTTCATCTCAGCCTGCTGTGGGCTACCTATGTACCATTTACGATATTGCTAATTATGTACAAATTTTATCGTGAAACTGTGCTGAAAACAGAGTCTTCAACTGAAAGTTTGTCTTTCAAAGCTGGAAATTCAAAAGCTGATGTTGTTTGCACATTGTCACTGACCCTGTTAAGTTACGTCTCTTAGCCACAAATCTCTGACAGTTTGCTCTAGGAGGGAGCAGATGATCTGTAATATTGTCTATTTGTAGGACAGCAGCGTGACTTCAAGAATACAGGTCTCCTCCCTGTGCCTACCTTTTCCTCATTTTGTCTGTTTTCTTATGTGTGTTTGATGATGAACCTCAATGTGTATTTTGAAATGATTAATGGCAGAGTTTATGGAACAGTTACTCTTTATTGTTCTGTGATGTGAAACCAAATATATTCTCCATGTTCTGCTGTATTCAGGCAGACAGGGATATTATATCTTCATCAGGAGTGAAAAATGTAAATGCCCATGACAACGGTTGTATGGACAGTCAGACAAAGCCCTGTGTTTGATTACTGGTGATGTTACAGTACATGACTCTGCTGCCTTTAACCTTCCCTTCTTTCAACCTTTAACTGCATATTTTATTTTGAAATGGTGACTGGAAAAAAGGGTAAATTAATTATTTTGTGTGCTGTGGGTTTTTTTTTTTTTTTTTTTACAGCTTACCTCTCAATCTTTATCATGATAAATATCTAAGTTGGATGAAAGATGACTCAGAATCTTCTGAATGATTGTCTCAAGGACATGGCATCACACATCTCATGTGCCCGTGGCTGTTTCCTGCTTCTGTTTACATTATATGGTGGCAGTTATGTTACTTGCCAGTTCTTCCCATAGCTATGACATCCACCCTAAACAACTACATCTGTTGTTCCATGTTATACAAGCATTATTCCATTCATCTAAGTATATTTTGCATGTAATTAAAACGTTCAATAGTTACACTATACTTTATGCATAATGAAAGAATGTTTTGATTACACAGAATTCCACATCTCCCATCATTCATATGCATAATGCTTGTAGTGTATAAATAAATGCATGCAAGACACTCTTATAACCCATTTCAATGAAACGCCAAAAGAATAAAGATTACATGTACCTCAAGTATGCGTAAAACATTTGTTTATTTTATCATGCTGTGTACAAGACATTCATATATTGTTTTGATGTATCTAAGGTCCAGTTTGGTTTAACAACTGTTTCTTTATGTGTTAGCTGTGAGAGCAGGGATAGAGGTGGATTATAGAGTGAGACTAATTGCCCAATGGTTGGCTCATTATTCTTTGTTTACTTTGATTACTTTTTTTGCCATTACTTTTTCCAGTAGGAATCACCCTGTTATCATCTGTGTTCTGATGAAACTGTGTGTCTCTCGCTATTGTTCGTCCTACAATTCGATCAGGAAGTGAATATTAAGACAAGATGAAAGCAAAAATGTTAGTCACTTTGTCAGAGCTGCTAGTCCAGAACATAAGAGAGCAGCTGTTTATGAGTGTTCGTTATCCACATTGATCAGGGCCTGAGCTTCTCTGCAGCTGAGGGCGGCATTTGTCTTTTTGTTATGAGCAGGTACAGTATACGCCATGTCCACCCATGCAACATGTTTACATTTATAGAAGTCTGAAGTGATTTTCTTGTGATATACCGTGATCTGCAAAGCTTTATTCACACGAGACCAGTGCAGAGGTCCTACAACTGATATAAAATAATATATTCTTTTTCTTAATGAGAACATTAATTCAGATAAGCTCTGATGAATCCACAGTAATTCTATAATAACCAGTGAGAGAATCACTGGGCGCAGCAGGGCCAGAGGGCCACTCTCATACATCTCTGGTTCAAAAGGCACCAGAAGGAAAGGAGAGGCTGATGCTTGTAGTTATAGAGTGCTGAATGTGTTTGAGAAAAATCTGAAAGGAGAATTTACGCATTCAAGACAAAAAGTCATTAATACCATGATGAATTTACATTCTTTTCCTGCATGCCTCTTATTTTAAGCATGAGTCAGCCCGTGTACATTAAAAATGTGCTGTCAAACATGGCCCATCCTCATATAATCCCTCATATGCATAAATGAAAATATGTCAGACAAATCAAAGCTTCTCTCTATAATAGTCAGAGTTCACTTTTGTGGGTTCAATGTTTTGTTCAGCTGCTCCAAACAGTCTTTAAACAGTCTGATCAGAAAGTCAGAGCACAGCTAAGTGTTTATTTCTTTACAACAGAGTTAACACACACTTTTTTCTCATTGTGATTATTTATCAGACGCTAAAAAAGTGCATTTTTCAGAGCCAGTGCCCTACTTCAACTGTACTTCATCTCTGTTTGGTAAACTAACATCCCAGATCTCATGCAGGCAAGGATTCACGACTGTACTTGAATGAAACTGATGAGTAATTGTCAGACTGTCATGATCGCTTTGAGTCGAGTGAGAGGAGTGCTAACCGCATTTAGAGGCATTAAGCATCAACTTTTACAATTATAAGCTTTATGACTGTTACAATGCTGATAGCTACCAAACCGCAATCAGCATTAGTGTCATTTCAGAACCTATAAAACGTTGAAGTTATCAGTGTCCATTTCGCGTGCAAAATGTAATGAGCACTCAAACTGTAAATGGTTCAACTTCTATTGATCTCTTGACGTATTGAAAGCACTTATGAATGTATGACTTCAAATTATCTTGAGTGACATGACAATTCTCTGTGCAAACATTTCCTCAAAATATATTATTCACTCCTGGCCAGGATGGGAGCTTCTGATAATGAGTCCAGGCTTATGATATGTTCATTTCATTTTGAATTACGTTTTAGCAAACATCTGAACACGAAGCTGGAACCTGGTTTTTTGAGTGTGCTTTGTGGCTCCTGCCGGAAACTATTAGCATCTTAAGTGGGTGGAACATTTTATTAATTATTAATAAGAGTCCAAATATTCATTACAGTTCAACATCTCTTTTACCTATGGTGGCTGCTGAAACCTGAGGGCCGTAAACAAGAGGCTGATGGCAAAGAGCTGATTATTCCTGCCAATCTGTCTCACAACACTGATGTGATTCGTAGTTTTGCACCACACCCACTCACAGTACTTTATGGCTCACATCTTGTTTTCCTGTCAAGCCAGTCAGCAGAACAATTGAGCTGTCTCTGAATACATGTTTGCCAGTGTGCTCTCACAACTCAAGTCATTGTAACAGAAACAAACAGGCCAAACGATTCGATGGCGAACGTCAAAAATTATTTTTCTGTAAAAATGCTTGTCATCAACCAACTGATGTAAGAGAGCTGATGTACTAGCTCATGACTGAAACCAGCACACAGCACCACTGATAGCAACAGGTGGGGTTACAGATTGCCTTTTTTAATGACCAGTAAATCAAGAGTGATTCTGCAGATTCTCCTTGCTGGTTGCCCAGCAACATGACATCAAGCTCCTCTGTCATACTGCATTAGGGTGGAAGGTCGGAAGTTGGTCTCCCTTCCCCGCCCTGGGAGTCTCGCAAGCAGAGCAATAATATGTGGACATGTTATATGTGAAAGGATGTCTATTTGGCTTGGGATCCCGCCACTGGCATGCATGGTGGGGCAGAATGGAAAACAATTCAGAGAGAAATCTGAGAATGCTACCCATAACGGCTCACTAATTTTATTTGCTGTAGATAGATGGGAAGAAAATCCCATTAGATTAGGTAGCGGTGAGTACCCGCCTACCTTGCCAGTGTGCTAATAGACAGACACACACATACACACACTGACTTTTTATCTCAACCGCTAAATCGCACACACTCACACACATACACTCGTTCAAGTGAACCACTCCCTCAGTAACTCACAACAGCACACACAAACGCTGCAGTTTACACACAAGTCGGAAGACAGCAGATGATTGCACAAATCCTTCTTTGTGTTCATCACACATTACAAGAATACAGTTCCTGCAAATATTAAATTAGCACGTGTGCCATCGAATTTCAAGCAACTTTTTTTTTATTGCAATACATATGGAAAAAGAAATAAAAGAGTTCATTAGCAAGTGAGCTGCTTGTATTATTGGACATGGCTCTTTGATCAATAATGGTCTGTACAAACCACAATGGATATAGCCATTAGAATGCTACAGCAGCATATCCCAGGGGGTACATATTCCACGGTCTTTCCTCTAATAGGTTTTCAAATGCATTCTTTGTAAGTGCAACAACACATGCAGTATTTATTGCTCTTTGCTAAGTACAACACCTTCATTATCTACCATGTAACTACTCTGTGCGAGAAGCATTGAAAATCTAATTTATTTTTGTTTGGATTAATGAAACGATAAATGCGAAATAGTTCATATCAAATAGATCATATTTATTGAGTGTATTAATAGTGAAATAACTTCTTGCAATATGGGTTCAAAGCTGTGAGCTAAATTGTGTGACACAGCGCACAGACATTTACCATTGCTGCACATGCTCAGAGCTCGATACCAACCTGATTTACTCTTCCATTGATGTGTGCTGCAGAGAGTAATGATTATGTGCCACAGTTGGCGCTAAATAGTATCTGACAAGGCATGGAAAGGTCTCTCCTGGAACAGTTGCACCCTATGCTGCACACTGGCTGCTCCTGCCATGGACTCAACACTGCAGACACCAAGAGTTCATACCTAACAGTCAATGCACGGTGTTGCATAACACTGGGCCGCCAATTATCACTGGCTGGATGGAAACATGTTTCCACTGCGCATGGTAGACTATGTAAGGATGTGTTAGTAGGTGCAAATTTGCAAATGTATGTTACACAACAACAAAAATTAGATGTGACCATTATCTTTAAGTGTATTTCCTAAACTGAGGAGGGTAAATTGTGTAGTCTGGGAAGCAGAACGCCAGCCCAACAACAAGCCTACTGACCACATTAATCCAACCACTGTGAGTGTAATCCACAGGTCATTTCCATATAATCAAAGTAGGTTTAACTTTGACATGCAATATGACCTTAACGCAAAACATGATATCTTGTAATGTGTAATACACATGCGCACATCCTCCCCCTACACCTTTCTTACCTGCAAAATACGTTTTTATTATTGAGCTATTACTATCACCACTAGTTATTGTAGTAATTTTATCAGCGGTGGTAGTAGCAGCAGTATCAGTAGGCGACCGCATTTTATAAAAGTATGACTGCGCCACCTGGAGATACAAAAGCGAAACTAGCTCACATGTAAAAGATGGCGTCCGCGGACGTTTTCAATGCCCTGACTTTTGACTGCCAGGCTTGCTAACGCTGAGAGACTCAACACTGCTTACCAGTCATCGCCCAACAAAATTTGGCAATGAAATGTTTGATACAGGATGCACTAATAGTATACACTTGGGTTGGGATTTTGATCAGCCTATCACACTAAAGTGTTGGACATACGAGCAGCAGGACAGGAAAAGGTACCTGAAAGAGTAAAGTCAGGGAAAAAATCCTACCCAACAGTTGTTACTTAGTTACCGAGCAACGCTAAAGGAGTCGGTGCAAGATGGCGAAGACACCAAGGAAATTGCAATAACATCATTCTTATGCTAAAGTACAGTGCAAACAATGTAAAATGAGAGTTATTTTCGCGTCTCTTGTTGTTTAAGCACAAAGCGTCTTAGCCAAGATGGAGGATGAAGAGACAGCGTTGGTAAGCGAGCATGTTTTAATGATGCAGCACCATAGGCTCCAGGCGATGAGATTGAGAATCACCCAGTCCAAATTAGTTAACGTTACTGTAATTTAGCCACGTGTCTGTGGCAAAATGTTGCAGAGAATAAGATGTACATTGGACAGCACCTTTCGTCAGCCCTTTCAAAACGTTTCATATTAGCTGTGGTGAAAAATGACATCGGCTAACGTTACTGACGTTGTTTAACGTTAACAAAGTTAGCTAACATATTGCTAGTCGAGATAAGCACAGGGTCCCTCTTCTAACTTTGGTTTGCATGCTACTTTGCTCTGTTGTGAAAAGGACACTGGTTGCAGCATGTGATTGAGAGCGTATTAACTGTTTTTTGCTAGCTTTACTAGCTAACATCACCGTCTTTAAACTCGTACAAACGCAGTACCTTCTCTGTGTTATTCCACAGGCGTTGATCAGGAGCTATTGCTATGAAAAGTACTTCAATCACGCTGTAAACGCTGCAGAAGCTGCTCAGAGGAAATTCACCAATGTTCCCATCGTCAGTTTTTTCCATGCCTATGGTACCCTGATGCAAGGTAAGCTTGAAAGAACCAAATAAAATAAGAACATGGCCACTTTCTACGTAGACCAGTGTCTCTTTGCCCTCTGTCATGTTTGCATTTATGTCATTACTGTACAACAGGTCAAATTCAAGAAGCCACAGTAGAGTTTGACACAATAAGAGATAGTCCAGATGTGGCTCTGTGCACATTAATGGCCCTTGTCTATGCTGAGAAAAAAAAGACAAATCCAGGTAAGGCAGCATGGTCCCTTCATTCTTGTCACAAATGTTTGCCCAAACTCTTTTAAAGGACTGCACACACTTGTTGGTAAAATTCTGTCTTTGTGTTCACAGACAGAGAAGTCATTCAAGAGCTTGATGCTAAAGTCAAAGAGGATCGCAAAAGTGCGTCTCCCAAGAGTCTGTACCATGCTGGGATGTTTCTCTGGTTATTAGGGCGAAATGATAAGGCAAGGGAGTACACAGAGAGAATGATCAAACTCTCCAATGGCTCTAGAGAGGTGAGATTCGTATTTTTGTCATGTTTGAGAAATGCATCAGTATTACCTTTAGCTTTTTTATGTAAAGTCTTGAATTGCTTGTAATGATAAGCAGGACATTCTGGCTTGTCATGTATTTGCACTTTTGTAAACCACTTTTATGATTGATATTTGTTGCTCAGGGGAAAATCCTAAAAGCCTGGATAGATTTGACATCTGGTAAAGACGCCTATGCCAGAAAGGCTGGAAAATACTTTGATGAGGGACTGAAAGAAGGCACAGATGTTTTTGCCCTGATGGGAAAGGTGAGATGGGAGTTGCAAATCCATACTGACTAGTCTTCTCAGCCACATCTGAAAATGTTACAATGCTGTAATTTCTCATATATTCTATGCTTTTACAGTACTTATTGTGTTTGACTCAGTATTTTATTTATTGTCTGTGTTGCTATCACTGTATGCAGTGTATTTTAGTGTTTACTTCAGCTATTCCGTTTACCATATGATATACTGTATGTTATAGTTCCTTTGGACAGTACATTACTTGGATCATTCTGCTGTAACTGTGAAAATATTGCTTACATTTTTCTCCCTGATAGGTTGATTTCTTTTAGATGTTTCGTTCATGTTAAAAAGTAAAGTAATAGTCATGTTTTATACCAGCTTGTGTTGTATGATGATTAAGCGACATTTTCTCTGTCCTAGGCACAATACTATGAATATCGTCAGAACTACTCGGGAGCATTGGAGATGGTTAACCAGGTCATTGTTAGCTTCCCTGGATTTTTGCCTGCCCTCATCAAAAAGATGAAACTGTTGCTCAGCCTTCAAGACTGGGAGCAAACCATAGATGCAGCACACAGGTAACTGATTAGGCAGTTATGAGGTCTCTCCCAAATCATACACAGGTCACATCTCTCTGAGTGCAAACTCATCTGAGCTCTCTTCCCCAGACCAAGAATCTTAAGGAAGGGTACAGTGTCTCTGGCGAGTTCATAAAGGGCAAAAACATTTGTAATCACCACCAGGGATGGCCGAAAAAGTGCAGCCTGCCTCTACTGCCTTTACTAATGGCTCAGCATTCAAGTGCAAATGAAACATTAGCGTGATGCCTTGGACCAGTGCATACTGATTAAGCCATTGTTTAAGCTCTCCCCTCTGGACTGTGGCCAGTGTCAGACAGCATAAAAAGGCCTTTGAGCCAAAGTGCAGAAGTCTAACACAATTCTAAAGATTCGCTGCTTCAGCTTTTCTGAGCAGGAGGAAGAGTGATTGCTCAGGTTGCACCAAGTTCATAGCCACTGTGGTGCCCTCATTGCGATGCTGTGACATAGGAGGGGTGCAAGCAGCATACAGTATACCTTACATCCTTTGGCAGCCCTCACAGTTCCTTTTAGTTTTAACCCATTAATGGCCACATTGGAATTTTATCATTTCCTTTAGAGCTCTTAAAGTACAAGCTGAGCTAAGCACAAATCCATTGAAATCTTTCAAATAAGCAAAGTATGAAGCTGTAGCCTATAGCTTTTCTTAGCATCCTTGTTTTAGTCATTAGTCACAAGGGATCATAGGAACCTCTATTTCCACTAATGGGAAACATGATGAAATGAGTAACCTTGTGTGACTAACAACTAAATATAGTATGATACAGAAATGGCTGAATCTAAAGAACTACAAGGAGTGTGGGGGACCACTGGATTCAAAACAATTTCTAATTCCATTAATATTAGTATTGTTTCAATGTGTGTGTGTGTAGCCACATGTCTTGACAGTTTCCACAGCAATTTTTGTGTTTCAACTTCTAACGGAAAAGAAATCTTTGGGGCTTTCCATAACATACTGAATATAGTCATAAATCATATTGGGCGTTATCTGTCTGGGAGCTCAACACAGTGCTGCACCAGTATCAGATAGTCTATTCCTATTCAATCAAGGATATTCAAGCTTATTAAGTGTAGTGAAGTAGATGGACTTCATTCACAGCACCTTGTGTCATATTTCAGGCTTTTACAGAAGGATAAAAATAACCTGGAGGCACTACGGATGCTAGCTCTACATTCTTTATGTAGAGAAGGAGATATTGCTGAGGTGAAGTTCACATTTTCACATGTTCATACTTTGAACTCATGCACATCAGCAGGAATCCAAATGAAATTGTAAATACTGGCATTTATGATGGAGCTGTGGCAAAGTGCTCATCAGTTTACAGAAACTGTCTTTATATTCCCCTTGGCAGTCAGTAAAGCAGCTTTCAAACCTCATCAGCAGCTTGGAGATCCTGGAACCACACAACCCAGAGCTTTTCTACAGGATGTCTCTAGCCTTCACCCGTGTTGTAAGACAATTGTCTGTATTCTTTGTAAATTCTTAATCCTGCACCTTTTGGTCCTCTTTAGTTTTGAAGAGTTGTTTGGCTTGCATTGAATTTCAGCATGCAAGGTGTTTCCTGTTTTTGTTTTGCCATAGTGTGGACGAAATGAGAAATTGATTGAGCAGACATTTAGGATGGTGGACAGAGCCTTCTCCGTGGCATCAGGGGATTCCGATTTAGCCACAGAGTTGGGCTACCAGATGGTTCTTCAGGGCAGAATCAAGGAGGCTATGAAGTGGTACAAGACCGCCATGACTTTGGATGAGACAAGTGTTTCTGCTTTGACTGGTATCGTATTACAGCACTTGAAGAGTTGTCTACAGAACAATCAGAGTCAGTACATCTTTTTTTTTTTTTTAAATCTCTGAAGATCTGACATTTTTTATATCTTTGGTTTGCAGGTATAATTCGTTGCCAGCTGATAGAGGGCCACCTTGAAGATGCAGAACAACAGCTGGAATTTCTCACAGAGATTCAACAATCTATTGGAAAATCAGGGGTAATGTCTCTATAAATGCTGACACTTGAGAGAATCCTAGATGAAGAGGCTTATCATGGTTTTGAATCATTATGCTTTTAAGCAAAAGCACCTGGAAGGATAGGCAGCAGCTGCTCCTGTGGGTCTTCAGTAGCTTCTCTTCAGTTATTCTTCCTGGGAGTCTTTTTTTATTTTTTTATGATGACGTCTTTGATCTGTCTTGTGCAGAATACACTTGTTAACTTTTCCTCCCTGCTTCCTTTCCTATAGCGCTTCTCTTATTTTTGCTTTTCTCGTTTTTTTGTTAATCTCTTTTTTTTCCTACCACCCATTTAGGAGCTACTTTACCTACGTGCCATTCTGGCAGTGAAAAAGCGCAGGTCCCAGGAAGAGGTCACCAATCTGTTGAATGATGCAGTGGACACACACTTCTCCAACCTGCAGGGTCTGCCTCTGGGAGTGGAGTACTTTGAGAAGCTGAACCCTGACTTCCTGTTGGAGATTGTGAAAGAGTATCTTGCACTATGTCCAACTAAGGTAAGACTGGGAGGCTCGTCAATGATAGTGTGTCCATTGGTCCTTAAAATGTGAATTCCGTGCCTTAAATTTGGGCAGTGTAAGAGAGCTTCGGGCAATTGTGTATTTAGTTTGCTAATAATGATTGTGTTTTTTATTTCACACATTTGGGAACAGTATGATAGGGATATGCATACTTAATCATCTTCTAATGTCACTGATCATTAAACACTTTGCAGTAAATAACATTTTTACTGTGCTTGTTTAAGCCTCCAGCCCAGGGCCAGCCTCCTGCTCCTCAGCTCCAGCACTGTGCAACATTGTTGGATACTGTGGTCAAGATTGTGCCTGGTGTCCCTCAAGGGGTCTTCCTGCTCGCCAAAGTCCGATATCAGTCTGGTGAGCTCTGCATTTAAAATATGTTTTGCTTTCTTTTTTGCAAATGCTACTTTAAACTGCATTGCTTCTGTGTTCATACAGGTGACATTGACGCTGCCCAGAGCAGTCTACAACATTGTCTGGACCAGTGTCCCTCTCATCCAGATGCTCATCTGCTAATGGCGCAGATCCATCTGCTGCAGGGTAACTTCACGTTGTGTTCCCAGTCTCTTGAACTCTGCCTCAGCCATAACTTTGAGGTAAGATCACCATCAGCATGGACAGGTTTATTGTCATAAACTGTTTATGAGACTGTGTGCGTTCAGGCTCTTATTTGACCCACAGCAAAAT
Source organism: Chelmon rostratus (assembly GCF_017976325.1). NCBI lineage: Eukaryota > Metazoa > Chordata > Actinopteri > Chaetodontiformes > Chaetodontidae > Chelmon > Chelmon rostratus. Next base: position 13,649,023 of record NC_055670.1, on the reverse strand, counting down.
AAGTAAAAGTGCTTAATTATACTTTGAAGGTATTGGCAGCGCTGGTAGAATATCAGTGTGTATTGTATTCTGAAATGCCAACAGTTCACAAATGTTGTGATTATGTAGTCAGGTTTTGACTTATGCACTTGACTTCTTGTCCATTCCAGATCCGAGAACATCCTTTGTACCACCTGATCAAGGCTCAGGCTAAGAAGAAAATGGGTGAGCTGACAGAGGCCATTCAGACGCTGCAGATGGCCATGAGTCTTCCAGGTGTCCGCAGAGCTGGATCCTCATCCAAATCCAAGAACAAGAAGATTGAGCTGAGTCCCGCTGACTGTGTCTCTGTCTTCTTGGAGTTAGCTGAAGCCCTGTGGCTCAATGGAGAACAGGTACGACACTGAGTTTTGCTGGAAGACAGCTTGTACATGATGCTATCCTGTTTAATTTAAAGGTGTGTAGATTTCGGGTTATCTGTTGGCTGAAATGGAATATAGTATTAATTATTTTGTTTTCATTAGTGTGCAATCATTGTGTTTTTGTTACCTCAGAGCTCTTTATGTTTAGAGAGGGAGCAGGTCTTCTTCCACTGAATCTGTCATGTTGCACCGCCATGTTTCTACAGTACTCAGGACAGTCAAATCGAACTCTGGCTATAGAGAGGGCATCTTACATTTTTAGCAGCCTTTATAGGGGAGAGTGAGGCGAGAGGTATTCAGCTGGTTGTAATCTGCAAGCTCACCACTAGATGCTGAAACACTAAATCCTGCACACTGGACCTTTAAAGTTCCAGATATTGTTCTTTATGTTTTCTTACGTGAAGTAGTGCTGTAGGGTACTCTCCTGTGAGGTTACTGCATATGGTCTGGCCTTGAAGGAAAAGTACAGTAAATACTTATGAATGGCTTTAATATCCCAGCATGAAGCAGCGAAGGTGATGCAGGATGCCATCAATGAGTTCTCGGGAAGCCCTGAGGAGCTACGTGTCACCATTGCCAATGCAGACCTGGCCCTGCTGCGGGGGGACACCGAGCTGGCGCTGAGTATGCTCAGGAACATTACCCCTGAGCAGCCCTACTACATTCAAGCCAAGGAGAAAATGGGAGACATATATCTGAACCACAGAAAAGAGAAACGTCTGTATGCAAGCTGCTACAGGTGAGCAGTAAATCTGGATGCAAATGAAGAAAAAAAGCATACTGAAATCTTAAATCAACCTGGCGTAACATCGTAGCTGAACATATGAGCGACTCCATCTGAAAGCTAATGCATTGTAAATGTTTGTCTGAACAGTAATGGCAAAAACTTAATTAAATACATGACTCTAGGATATTCAGCCGTAATGCACCTTTCATCCATAATAGCATTTCATCCAGCTGTCTGTAGTAGCATCTAGAAGACCACAAAACATAAAGTAAATCAAATCAAATTTTAACCAAAGCCATTCATGTAGTAAAGAAGACATGTGCACAGATGTATTCCAGTCTTGTGCGGCTCTCTGATGCTACTTGTATCAACAGCTGAGATGTAGTAAAGCATGACTGAACCTCAGACCAGTAGAGACATACTGTATGTCTGCATAATGAAGTACACCATATGTGATGTGATATGTCTGTCTTTTCTCCAGAGAAATGGTGGAGAAGCTGCCCAGCCCTCACACATACCTCTTGCTCGGTGATGCCTACATTAACATTCAAGAAGTAAGTGAGAGATGTGATTCATCTCTGTCTTACAAGATATTTTTTTTATCCAATAGCTGCTGATTTGTTTGGATATTGGCTAATGCAAAGGTGAAATGAAAAGCTGTCCTTGATGGAGCAATTATAAATAGATGAGTTATACAAATGTTAAGCCTCCTTGTAATGTAACCACTGTTATGAGTTTCATTATACATTCCTGTTCTTACCATTCATATAAATTCATATTTTCTTTTCCACTGTGCTGTGTTGGAGCTATAATGAAGTCCATCAGTTTTGCCTTGAAGGGTTAGTGTCTAAAAGGAACATGTGACCTCCCTCTGCAGTTGGGAGCAGTGTGAAGAATGAACAGAATAGTTTAGGGAATGCTTTTCTGTAAAATATAAAAAACATACAAGGAACGCTCCATGATGCTACTGCCGGTCTTTCTGAAAGAGGAGGACATTTACGATGGGCCAGGAAAAGACTGCATTTCTGGCCGAGTGAGCTATTAGACTGTGAAGTTTTGTCATGAAACATTATCCACAATTTGCACAACATTGTTTAGACACACTGTGTCCCCATCATCACCACCCTCATGTTAAAATCACCCACTGCATGTTAGTTCACAGGGAATCATTAACAGCACACCGCCTTTAAAAAGAAGCCTAACAAATATAATTAACAGCTTATGATTAGGTCAGAGGGAACTACAGTATGAGACGGGGACACAGTATTTATATTGGCTATATAAAGGTGAAAACAGGATTAACAGTTTCCACACAGTGTAAAAGGAAAATAAGCATCAACCAGGCAATACTTGAGAAAAAGTTTAAGAAAACATATATTCTTATTCAGAAATAATTAGAAAATCAGCTGTTTTACTTTATCTAAATTATCTGTCTTATCTTTACCCAGCTCTTCATTTAAAGCATTCAACAGGCTAGTGTGCCTCATGCTTAAGCGCTCGGGTGTTTACAACAATTTGTAAATAATGAAGCGTATTAGACTTCCCAAATAATATTTACAAGAACTTCAAACCAGCACCAAATTGTGACGCCACTCACCGTGTTTATCCTCAGCCAGAGAAAGCCATTGAAGTTTATGAGCATGCTCTGAAGAAAAACCCCAAAGATGGTGCTTTAGCCAGCAAGATTGGAAAGGCCCTGGTCAAGACTCATAACTACCTCAAGGTTTGTTCTGTACACTCATTTAAAGATAAACATGATTCACTCACAGAAAAAAAAAAGTGTTGACACAAGACTGCTGTCACACAGGCAATAAATTACTACGAAGCAGCCCTGAAGACTGAGCAACAGAACTTCCTGCGCTATGACCTGGCTGAGCTGCTGATGAAGATGAAGCAATATGAGCGCTGCGAGAGAGTCCTGCATGAAGCTCTGGCTCATGAGCCAGGTACTCAAGAAGTCACAGTATTTCACACACACAGTCAACTCCTGACGTCAAACAGCACAATCAGGAGAGAATGTAGTCATGATGGTAGTTTGTGTGCAGACATGATGTAAATAATGCTTAAGTACAAACATGAGTTTGCTGATGCTATCATGCTGTCCTTTGTTTCACCAAAAACCAAAGTAGATCTTTTTTAATTGGTTGCTTCCCCTTTCATTGTTAATGATTGATAAAAATCATGGGGTGGGGGGCATGAACTTTTTTCAGCTTCTGATGGGGGGCATGGCAGAAAACACTTGAGAACCACTTGTTTATAGCTATGCAATGTGAATGAATATGTAAAGCAAATCAAAACATCTCTCTGCTGTGTTTCAGATAAAGTATTTACTGATCGACTGTTTTCACATTTTTCTTCAACCCACCCAGTGAATGAGCTGCTTGTGCTCTCTGATGATTGCCGTTACCTGGTCCTGTTGGCAAAGATCCAAAATAAGGTTGACAAAAATGAGGACGCTTTACTTTCTCTACAGAGAGTGAGTGGTTCATTTATATCAGATATTTTTCATGATCATTTGCAAGAAAACCTTACTGCTCTGCTAAAAAGGCAAACGTAAACGAACGCAAAGCAGCAAGTTTCAGTATTCTCACACTTGTTCCTGCAGCATCGACGAGGATGATGCCTGTTATTGTTGCATTCAAAATGTGGTTGTGTCTTTGCCGCGTACAGGCCCGAGATGTGCAGGCCAAGGTGCTGAAGCGGGTGCAGTTGGAGCAGCCTGACGCTGTCCCCGTGCAGAAGCAGCTTGCCGCCGAGATCTGTGCCGAGATCGCTAAACACTACACGAGTCAGAGGGGCTATGAGAGAGCAGTCAAATTCTACAAAGAAGCTCTTGTGTATTGTGAGACTGATCGCAAGGTCAGCGCAGCTGAATCAAAAACGTCCTGTGTCCTCTCTGCAGCTGTGGTTAACAAGCACTGGCGTCTTTTAGAGTCTGGTGCTTGTGTTTGTGAAATTTTGAGATCTTAGTTGTTGATAGTTTGATTTAATTGAACAGTCTCATTTATCTACCCTGCATTATTCCAGCAGCAGTGTTGTCACATGAATGCAAATGAACGCTCTCTGTGCTCCTAGGTGATGCTGGAGTTGGCACGGTTGTACCTTACTCTAGATGAGGTAGATGCATGCCAGGAGCAATGCAGCGTCATTTTGAAGAATGACCAGTTCAATGAAGATGCAACTCTGGTTTGTTCTAGATATTTTCCTCCCCTACTTTTGATCATAACGCTTTTTTGAACAAACGTATCGACGCTATTCCTTACATATGTTTTGTCCTCAGATGATGGCTGACATTATGTTTAGGAAGCAGGACTATGAACAGGCAGTTTTCCACTTTCAGCAGCTCCTGGAGCGCAAACCAGGTGCAGTGTATTTATGGTGAATGTGAGACGATGATTTGACCTTCTCTAAATGAAAAGTACCATGACTTACACCTGTTGCTTTCAGACAACTACCCAACACTGTCACGTCTCATTGACTTGTTACGGAGGGCTGGAAAGTTGGAAGAAGTCCCCAGATTTGTTGATATGGCAGAAAAACATTCTTCCAGGACTAAGTTTGACCCTGGGTTCAACTACTGCAAAGGACTTTATCTTTGGTAAGCTTGGAAGAGCGTTTCCTCTGGAATATGCGGCATCCGTTTTAAGATCAGTGACTGAACTTGTGCTTGTTGCTCAGGTTCACGGGAGAATCAATTGATGCTCTGGGACACTTCAACAAAGCGAGGAAAGACAATGACTGGGGTCAAAATGCTGTTTATAACATGATTGAAATCTACCTGAACCCTGACAATGACACCATTGGGGGAGAAGTATTTGAAAGTTTAGATGGTGAAATTGGGTGAGTTACAGAAGGAGCATACTGAGCCTCTAGACACATTACAGTATATATTCTTTTGTTGGAAAACCAACAGACTTACTTCCAGTGCTCACCCTTGTCTTTGAGCAGGAACTCCACAGAGAAGCAGGAGTCACAGCAGCTCGCTTTAAGGACAGCTGAGACGCTGCTGAAAGAGTTGAAGCCTCAGACACCGGGTGGACACACACAGCTCCGCATCCTGGAGAACTACTGCTATCTGGCAACTAAGCAGAAGACCAGTATAGAGAAAGCACTGGGTGTTTTCACAGAGATTGCAAACAACGAGGTATGTAAAGTTGAGATGGTGTGCATGAGTAACATCACTCATGATGTATGATGATAGCGGGGGGAGGTGTCACATTCATCCTGTCCAACCAGGATTCTCTGTTTGGATTCAGAAAGACCACGTGCCGGCCCTGTTGGCCATGGCAACAGCTTATATGATGCTAAAACAAACCCCCCGAGCCAGGAACCAGCTCAAACGCATAGCTAAGATGAACTGGAGCATCGTTGACGCCGATGAGTTTGAGAAGAGCTGGTTGCTCTTGGCAGACATCTACATCCATTCGGGGAAGTATGACATGGCCGGGGACCTCTTAAAGAGATGCCTCAATCACAACAAGGTCAGCCTGAAAATATTGTCGCTGCTTAAATGTGATGTGGTTTACAAGGCAATCCAATTTACACAGACCCCTTGTCCCCTTAATTTGGAGATTTGTGCTGCTTTATAATGCATTGGCCGTCTTTTATGTAAATGTCTTTTCGATAATAATTGCCTTTTTTTTCCACAGTCATGCTGTAAAGCCTATGAATATCTGGGCTACATAATGGAAAAAGAGCAGGCGTTCCATGATGCAGCACTCAACTATGAACTGGCTTGGAAATATGGAAATCAGACTAATCCAACGATTGGTATGTCATCCAAAATCAAACGTCCAGTTCTGTTTATAATGAGATTAAGAGAGTTATATTTTTACCATGTAACGTCTGTTTTTATTTCAGGATACAAGCTCGCTTTCAACTACTTAAAAGCAAAGAGGCATGTTGATGCCTTAGATGTGTGTCATAAGGTGAGACACCTGTGGGTATTTACAGTTTGGGAGATCAGATCTGTTTTTATCCTGTGAATCATCTTTGCTTCTGTCCGCAGGTTCTGGCTGCTCATCCAAATTATCCAAGAATCAGAAAGGACATCCTGGACAAAGCTCGTGCTGCACTGAGATCTTAGTGCTGCAACTTTGTGTGTGTGCAAGAGAGGGCTATGACGCCACTGTTTCTGTTACTTTGATTAAATCCACTTTTATTGTTTGGCTTTTACTGTCAGCTTAAAAGAGAGTGCAGTTATTTGTATCATTTCTTTAGGAAAACCCCCTTACACACATTGCTATGTCATGTTTTTGTTTTGTTTTTGTTTTTTTTTTTTTTGAGTTTTTTTTAGTTTATGCTGGCAATCCTGAGGATAAACACAGTGCAGAGGGGCTCTGGCACGTGCTCAGCTGGAAGCATTACTTTTCTTTCTTTACTCACAAAACCAAACCAGCATGGACACATAAAAACAAAGGGCTCATGCAGAACAGCACTGTGTAAAGAACAGTGACATTTGAAATGTGCCTCCCTGTGTGTTACATCCATGTGCTCCATCTTGAGTTTGATATATTTTTTATTGCCTTTGAAATGCTTTCCTACAGTTTATACATCTGAAAATCAATTAAATGTTCTATCTTGTTATTACTAGGATGGAGATAAATTGCTACTGTAAAGCTTATATTTAAATAATAAAATAAAAATAATGTAGATACACGATGTTGCTTTTTCTGCCTGATTTCTTCTCTCTCCTAAAGATGTAATTACACCCTTCTGATTAGGACACAGACAGTTTGCACCATCAGTATCCCCGCAGACGATTGCCACATAGACAAACATTTACAAGCGTGACTGGAAAAAAACTGTGGGACACACTTAACACTTTAATGGACATAATAAACTGGATGCCTGCCGTGGATAGGAAGTGCCGGGGAACACAGTCACTACAGATGGAGTCACTGTGCGAGTCAAAGGCAGAGGGGCTTCAAACTGGGCACCAGAGCAGGCTCCCCGCGGATGGAATCCGCGTCTTCGCCCCTTCCTCCCGCTCTTTATGAAGACCGTCCGCTGTGGAGAAACCTGGGAAACTCAAGGAGCAGATAAAACTGCAGAACCCGCTGGTGAGTGTCAGCTTTTTGTCGGCGAAAGCTTAGACGTGATCAATAAGAGAGTCCACGCGAAAAGGACGCGTAACTTTTCCAGATGCACCATGTGCGTTTTTAGCTCCTGGGTTTTACGCTCCGCGGTGTTTTCCCAGAGGGGCTGATTGGATGCGGTGGGCTGTGCTGCGCGTTCCTCCGGTATTTGTAACCCAGCAACTGTCCCAGTGAATGACCAGTTGAACAAATCCTGTTAATGACACCATTATTGAATTTGAGGAACACCGTGAAGAACAGTCCGCAATATCCCCGGACACTGAGTTACTGCAGACCACTTTAGAGGGTTTATCGAGAGGTTTGTCTCCACTGATGCTTGATTCAGCAGTGATTTTGGCTAATTCTGTTTAAAGAAGCAAACGGTGTCATCGTCAAACTTCTATTTTCTTCATTTCGGATCTCCTCTATTTGACGTTTTTAATTTCCCATCGTGTATTCCAGGTATGGAGCTTGACACGCAGAAGTCCCCTGTGCGCAAGCGCGCCGGCGCGTCTCCTCCCTCCACCTGAGAGGAGCGCACCTGGATCCAACGAGACGGAAGTTGAGCGAAGGCAGAAGGGGGAGCGAATCTTTTTGTCTGCGCCGAAAGTTTCTTCGGAGTTCAAGCAAACCGATTAAGTTGCTCTCCAGTAAAAGCAGGATGCCAGTCGTTGACTTTTACAGGCACAATTTAAATGGCTTTTCTAATCTAAACCTGTAGATCAGCGCCTCATGGTACGTGGTCTTTCTCTCTCTCTCTCTGTCTCTCTGAAGGAATCCAGATCAGTAGTTGTTTGCTGACTTCATAAGCTGATTTGTGAATATGTGAGTTTAGACAGCAGCAGACTTGCCTGTTTTTAGCTTCACTGGGAACATAAAAAGTAAAAACAGTTGCTTCAAAACATGTCACTGTAATGTCATTGTGTGAAATCGGTCTCTGCTGCCTGCTTTTTTTTGCTGACACCAGAGTTTTAGCCATCATTGAACATCTGGATATTATGTTGCAGCTGAATCCCAGTCCAAAGCCAGCCTGCTCTCCATTCAAGAAGGATGACATCTCTCCGCAGAGTGCTCCGAAGGCGACTGCACCCTGTTAAGCTGGTGATAGTGGCCCTTGTCTTTGTCACATTTGTGTTCTTCATACAATGGGAAGTGGGGAACCAGAGCCAGCAGGAGGACCCGTGGCTGAAGGAGATGGCGGTGAAGCGGGACTCCATGCTGGGCATGGTGATGGGGGCCGTCAATAACTTCAGGGACGCAATGCCAAAGATGCAGATCAGAGCTCCTGTTCGTCAGCAGGACAGTGCAGACAGCGTGTCCTGTCTGCCGGGACGCTACACAGCTGCAGAGCTCAGGCCAGCTCTGGAGCGGCCTCCCCAGAACCCTCTTGCTCCTGGAGCAGCCGGGAAGCCTTTCCACACGGACTCCCTGAGCCCCGAAGAGCAGAAGGAGAAGGAGAGGGGCGAAGAGAAACACTGCTTTAACCTGTACGCCAGCGACCGCATCTCCTTGAGCAGAGACCTGGGCGCAGACACGAGACCACCAGAGTATGCCAGTTTGTGCTATCTTTATGTTTAAAGCTAAAGCTGTGCAAAAAAAACCCTCATGTTAACTTAATTTTTCACTGAAAACATGCAAGAGAGCTCAAGAACATCACGCTGACCAAATAATGCTCAATTAATTTTCCAAATTAGTTTGATTTGGAAACAACATGTAATTGCACCACCTAGTGGGTGTGCATGCAGCTTTGGTGCTGTACAAGGAGTACTCTGGGTTAATGTACTGGCTCGTGATATAGCTTGAAGTCACACGCTGAAAAACACCCACACAGCTCACTGTAATACAGACGGGGACGAAGCAAAGCTGACTCTCGAAACCAAATACATTCATCATATTTGCTTTTTGCAGCTGATCTCAGGCAGAAACCACAGAGATGATTGTTCTGACTGGGACTTTGTTTCAGCATGCCTGCCCAGTTACTGTGGCCAGTTCAGAAGAGAAGCACAGTTGTGTTTGGCTAATTACATCCAAGTGCATGCAAGTCCAAGTACATGTCAGTAGGTAGTGAGTACGTGACACAGACATAAAGCCCGTCCGTGTATTGGCTATCTTTACTGGGGCGAATTACAAAGTCTCTCCCACTCTGATATGGCAGGTATTTCAAAGGCTGCCACACATGCGGTGTCACAGCAGAACTGGACACCCCACAGGGGAGAGTCTGCAGATGTAATAACTAGACTATTGTGCCACTCAGGAACTGTACCGGACAGTCAGATCTTTGTGCTCTTTTTTTCCTTGTCGCTGCAGATGTATTGAGCAAACCTTCAAGCGATGCCCCCCCTTGCCGACCACCAGTGTGATAATTGTGTTCCACAATGAGGCTTGGAGCACTCTGCTGAGGACGGTGTACAGCGTCCTCCACACCTCCCCTGCCGTCCTCCTCAAGGAGATCATCCTGGTGGACGACGCCAGCATGGATGGTAAAATTCAGCAGGGCCCTTCAGGACCGCCCTGCTCTCCTTTTGGGCTCGGTTTCATGCAGCTTGTTGGGTGGGCAGCTCTTCGGAGAGCTGCGGAACGCGCGGAGTGGGGCTGCTCCTGCCTCTGCTGTGGCCCGTGAAGTGGGTTACAACAGGAAGCGAGGCTGCTAGTGAATACTTTCCTAGGAGGAGTTAGCAGCGGTCGTGCTTAGAAATGAACCAGAGTTAGCTCTTGTAAATAGTAACTGATGTAGGAGGGAAACAACATGCTGGAGAGGAGAGAGGTTTCAGTCCATGTCACAGCATAAACTTGGTTATCTGTCAACAGCCATCCATGTTGACATGAAAGGAAGACAGCTTTGCTCTTCTTCATCTGTTTGAGTCTTGAGGGCTGTGATGATCTATTTATAACTTAAGCAATATCTGAGTCTTTAAGAAACTGTTTGTGTAAAAGACTGTGTAGTAGATTCACTCATGTTATTTAATGTTATTTCTAACTCACTCTGCGTCCAATGGATCCTTTCAGATGTGCTGAAGGACGAGCTGGACGAGTATTTGAAGCAGCTGAGCATCGTCCGCGTCGTCCGCCAGCGACAAAGGAAAGGACTCATCACGGCTCGGCTGCTGGGTGCCTCCGTCGCCACCGGTGACACGCTCACCTTTCTGGATGCCCACTGTTAGTTACTCAAACATCCAAACCAGTTTCATGATTGACACACCCTTACTTAAACACCCACAGCTCAACAGTCGTGTTTGCTCTTCCCTCGTCACGGCTTTACATTCCAAATTTAACCACTCGGTGGCTGTTGTTAAGAAAGATGTTGTGACACAGTGTCTGACTTGCGTGTGCTAACAGGTGAGTGCTTTAATGGATGGCTGGAGCCTCTGCTGGCCAGGATAGCAGAGAACTACACTGCAGTGGTGAGCCCTGATATAACCACTATTGATCTCAACACTTTTGAGTTCATGAAACCGTCCCCATATGGCCAGAACCACAACCGGGGCAACTTCGACTGGAGCCTGGCCTTCGGCTGGGAGAGTCTACCAGATCACGAGAAACACAGGAGGAAGGATGAAACATACCCTATCAAGTAATGCATAATTATGGAACATTAACCTTCATATAAAACTCTTGTTTCTTGTTGGAAATCATTAATAAAATCTCTCCATAGGACCCCCACATTTGCTGGTGGGCTCTTCTCCATCTCAAAAGAATATTTCTACCATATTGGAAGCTATGATGAAGAAATGGAAATCTGGGGCGGGGAGAACATTGAAATGTCATTCAGGGTAAGCTGTCACCATGCTGTCATTCTGGTTTTGAGATAGTTTTGCTGTTATGTTTGTTAACTTTTTTTTACCTGTTGCATCATCAGCGGCTGTAGAGGCGTGCCTAACTGCATGTCATTATGCATCTGTTTCCACTGTCTCCCATTAACCTGTAGGTGTGGCAGTGCGGCGGACAGCTGGAGATCATCCCCTGCTCAATTGTTGGCCACGTTTTCCGCACCAAGAGCCCCCACACCTTTCCCAAGGGCACGCAAGTGATTGCTCGTAACCAGGTGCGACTGGCGGAGGTCTGGATGGACGACTACAAGGAGATCTTTTACCGTCGTAACCAGCAGGCTGCGCAGTTAGTAAAAGACGTATGTACTGCTTCTGAATCCTGTGTGTCTTCTCCTGTGATCCCTTCAAATGCAACAAATTGTTCTGCAGCTTTCACTTCGACCTCTCATGGTCATATGTAAGTGGTTTTTAAGACCACTCATTATCTCCTCCCCCGCCAAGACAGGTTTGTGCAAATCCAGCTCACATACAACCAGCATTAAGTCTGATCATGACTTACTTAAAAATACTCTGCAGGGGGAAGCTGGGAGAACCATAGCGTCTTGTTGTTGTAATTCTCAGTGCACGGACTCTGTAAACATGAAACCTATTCTTTGAAATGGAGAGAACTAGGCTTGCTGTCAGGGGTTGAAAGCTGTTAACCGACAGGGAAGAAGAGGCCTGAAGGAAGTCAGCTCTGGTAAATGACAGGCTCTCAGCGTTTCCCAACATGTGGTCCCGCAGGTGCCATAAACAGTTCCCTCAGGGCTATACCTCACAGAGCGGGCCAGCCCTCTCCCGCCGGCTTCAAACAGACACGCCATCGTCAACGGCTTCAAGGAATCCACTGTAGCAGCGATCAGTGCGCACTAGTGTTAGCGGCATCCTCGTCATTATAGTAAGTGCTCTCATTATTCAAGAGCATGAGGTGCCTGCAGAGCCTTTTAAATGTGCCATTACACTTCAGTTTAAAAGGAACAGTGATCAAATACTTGTCTGCAGTTAATTGGTTAAATAAAGGAGTCATTAGAGCACCAGAATGCAGTCATTGCCTTCAGAAAAGTGAAGTGACAATGAAGTAAAATTTAAACGCAATTGAAAGGGGAACAATCTCATTTTCTTTGAGCTTTTGTAATGAAATCGTATATTTCACTCCTGTAATTGGATGACAGATTAGAGTGGAGCAGTACTGATGGTGAGGGAGATCAGTCAGGTGGTCCGCCACTTTGAAATGTCTCAACAGCTACTGGCTGGATTTTTATGAAAGTTGGTGCAGATGTTCATGGTGATCAAGAGGATGATCTGTGATGATTTTGGTGATGCCTGTTTTTTTTTTCTCTCTCTTACGGCATTATGAGGTTTCTTAATATCTCAATGACTATTGAATGAATTGCTGTGACATTTAGTAAAGACCATCAATGAATTGTAACAGCTTTTGTGATACCTTAACTTTTCCTCTAGCGCCACCATCAGGCCAAATGTTCGCTTTGTCCAGTACTTTGCTTTATGATCAAGTAACCGCTTAACTGATGACATTCCCATCAGCCTCAGCTGTACTGTAAGTTAAGCGCTTGTAAGCACATGCTAGCATGCTAACATACTAAACTAAAATGGTTAATGTGGTAAACTGTTTTCTTGCGTTCTAACATTAGCATTTAGCTCAAAATGTCGCTGTACCTAAGTACAACCTTACAGAGCAGCTAGCATGGCTGCATACTCCCTGCAGTCTCCTTGGTCTAATAGCGATCCACAAAACATTTTAGTGCTGAAGGTCCCTTTAATTCTTGCATGTCAGTGTGGATGGCAAACTTTACAGAAAGATTTGAAGTAACATTGTGAACGTGTGCTTCACAGTCTCTCCTTGGTGACCTTCTTCCTTACCTGACAGTGTTTTTGTTAGACCTCTCACAATGGAGGTCAGGGCTAAAAAGAGCATATCTGAAGTCAAGATGCAGCATCGTTTTTAGCCCTGCTGGTATCCAGCACGCCTGCAGCGTGTGAAATGAACTGCTTTGCTCCTCTGCCTGCATGTTTTAACAGAGGGCGTTCGGAGACATCTCCAGACGCGTGGACCTCCGTGCGCGGCTGCAGTGCAAAAGCTTCACGTGGTATTTGAAGAACGTTTATCCAGAAGTCTTCATGCCTGATCTCAACCCACTCCGCTTTGGCTCAGTAAGATCACACACCCCACCACCAGCTCTCCTCTTTCCAAACCTCTGAGTTCTGTCTCGCCACTGTGGGTTTCCACTTGGGATCTCCAGAGGGTACCGAGCAGTTCCAATTTGACACCACTGAAAGCACTCCAGAGACTTAAGTTGTTTGAACAGCTTGCACTGGATGTTAGTTTTTCATTTTGTTTCCTTTCACTGCTTTCCCCTTCCCTCCTCTTTCTCCGTAGGTGAAAAATGTCGGCAAAGACTCATGTCTGGATGCCGGAGAGAACAATGAGGGTGGGAAACAGCTGATCATGTATCCATGTCATGGACTAGGAGGAAACCAGGTCAGTTAGAAAATATGCATTCTATATCTGATTTCCAAAAATAAGATTTTAAACAGGGTGGTTGATGGCATTTTTTTTAATCTGTCTTCTTTGCTGTAGTATTTTGAGCACTCCACACATCAAGAGATTAGACACAACATTCAGAAGGAGCTATGTTTGCACGGGGCAGAGGGGGCTGTGAAGCTGGAGGACTGCCAGTATAAAGGCAGGAGCACATTTGTAGGAGCCGAGCAAAAATGGGAACTGAAGGATGTGAGTGTGGTCTTTTGGATTTTCTATGCACCGATTTGCAATTTCAGACACTCTGATTCTCTTTTTAGGCAGGTAATAGTTTTGTCTTCTCTTCATATAGAACCAGTTAATCTACATCCCAGGACGGAACATGTGCCTGACTGCCCGTCATGAGCATCCCTCTCTGGTCCCCTGCAACCCCTTGGACAGATACCAGCTCTGGCTCTTCGTCTGAGTCGTGCAAACTACCACTTCACAAAAATAGCCACTCTGTATGCATAGGCATACAAAGACACGAGTGTACTATACTGTATGCAGTTACCATGCAGTTTTTTATTTAGGTTATTGACATTGAGTTTTAATTTATTTTTATACATAGAAGAACTGAACTGGTGCTGCTGGGAAGTCTGGACTTTGGGAGAAACCACAGTGTGCCACTGCTGGAAGGAAGCATTGGAACAATGCTCCCAATCAGACTGTGAACTGAGCTTCTTGCAACGATGAAGATGCACTGTGTTGCCAAGTGCCTCCTTTGTGTTTGAGATGTTTTCACTACTCCAAGTCTTCACGAGCAACACATGCAGTATTAGGTATATAAAGCCAACACTGAACATTTTTCCAGTGAATCTAAAAAAAAAAAAAAAGAAGAAATCATGCAAAAAAAAAGAAATCCAGCCGATCATGTATCTTATAAACAAGGGGTTCCAGTTGGACATACAAAAACCCCAAGTGTTATGCACCAAAGAGACTAAAAGTGAAAACCTGAAACAAGTATGATGTTCATTGCCCCATTTTTAAAAAGATTTGTATTTTTAATGACGTAAAACCTCTTCTTTGCTACCGTCCAGTGCCTTTATGTAATTTTCTACTGGGTGGGTGGAGTGGTGGAGGGTTGGGTGATGGTGTGGTGGGATTGCTGCAGTTTTCTGCCCATGCAGAGTAATGGCTTCTATAGTAAGATCAGATCAGGGTTGGAGCTGATGCACTTGAATTCAATCATTTTATTGATTTTTTTTTTTCAAACTCTAAGAACAGAAAACATGTGCAACACAAATATTCTGTAATTTCTATACACTCAGTTGTCAGTTTATTCGGTGCACCTGGCGAAAAGTAATGCAGTCCAATACAGTAGCCCTGCATTAAATACTACCTACGTTCTGGTCATTTTGGAGGCTGTGGTTTGAGGTGCTGATAAATGCTGCATCACACTGAGAGGTGTTTCTAATATTATGTCAAATGCATTAATATCAGTGTGGGTAGAGTAATAGAAACCTCTACTACAGCGTCATACACTACAACAGCACCAAAGTGAACAAACAGCTGAATCAGCACGTCTTTACAACAGTTTGACCAAAAACTGAACATTACAACCCTAATGAAGGGAGGATTTACTGCAGGATTGTTGTGTTAGAGTGCATGAGTTACACTTAAAACTGTAACTGAGTGTAGAGACATGAAGAACGATCAGTTCGGACCTGCTGGTGAGATGTCCCTTAAATTACAGAGAGTTAGTTCTTAAGGTGTTCATTTCAAAATTGGCATTATTGACTAAAATGCATTTTAATGTGACCTACAACCATCATGACTGATTTTTCTGATGATGAAGCTTTTTAATTAGCGCAGTGTCTGTAATATTTCAACTGTCATGCTTTGGTGTTTATCAAAATGCAACAATGCACCGAAGGATCGCTGTTTGTTGATCAAATACCTGAAACTCTCCCTCTCCATCTAAGCAGGAGTCCACTAATGAATTTCTGGTGCAGGCACTAGTGTGTAGATGGCTGTGGAACATTGAAAAAGACTGAGGAACAGATCGAACGTGTGTGTTTGTCTAAAATGGAAACTGTATTGTTGTCAGACTGCTTTGGTATAAAGAGGTCTTATTTTTAGGTCAATAAATTCAGCTCGATTGTACAGAGGAGCCGCTTTGCCTCATTTCTCCCTGTGACCTGCAGAGGGCGCTTTGCACCAAGAAATCACTGAGCTGTACAACGTTGACTAACATTTTTAGCAATTTTAATTCAATTGACCATGTTAAAAATGAAACAACTGAGAATGAAGTTGGCTCTATCTACAGTTGGAAAACAAAACACACTGAAAAAAAAAAACATTTTGTGCAAAACGTATGCATTTCACAGAATAAGAATAAAAGAAATCAGGCACATGAAGCTTTACAACTCACAACCAGCATGAAACAAAAGTCAGTTTTAAGATAGTGAATCAATTTACTCAATACAGACTTTTAGTAAACCACAATAAATACACATTTCAATATATCATTCATAATAAATACTGGAAAATAAAACTCAAACACAAGATTTCTTGACTGGATGCAGCGTCCTTGTATCGAGCCTTCTCACACTGTATGCTTTGGCACAATTAATATGTACTATAGGCCATGTTGATGCCACTGATTGCCTGAAAGCAGTCTGTACACTTCCTTTGTACCACCGAGGTGGCACGAGGGGTCCCAGCTACTCGACGGTCACACGGACCCACCAGGACTCCAGTACTGACCCTTTTGATTAGAAAAGACGGGCAGATATTTGCAAGCGTGGAAGAGGGGCAAATATCTGTACTCATGCAGGAGCAAAGAATTTCAGCAACATGTTACAGTAATTCTATTCACTAAATTATTGCAGTCCTCCAATTGTTGAGCGGTCACTCCAATTTCCTTTTTGCCAGCGATTTTATAAATATGTGTTAAAAGGTTATTTACAGATTTTTGGTTAAAAAAAATCATCCTGTAAAGTCATTTTCAATGGCTCACGAGTCACTGTGTAGCTGTTAATTACTGATATGACTCATGTTTGATAATAAGCCTTGATTGTCAACCTTGAACACTTGTTTCCCCCATATACAATTATTAAAACTGCAGAATATTCTATTTTTTAACTAACGGTGCTTTATTTACGATATTAAGTACCATGACAGTCAATTTAAAGTAATCTCAGTCCACTTTGCTGAGGATTTTCTCGAAAGGGGAACGCCTGTTATTAACAGCCCTCAAACTATTGCACGAAACACTTCAACAGAACAAACTGACATCATTCTTGGATCCACATAAATAAATATCTCAGTTATTAGACAGTGGAATGTATCTCATAGAGCATTCAAAAACAAAAAATCCAATAACCAGTTCATTTATGAAAATTGACACATTAGTTTGGGTCAATATTTTGTCTCCGGGACTTTTAATGGAGATTGGTTACTGATGGTTTTCAAATGAACTCTATTCGCTAATTTAATGATAAAGATCTGTTCTTCTTATACTTTTGGAGATATGACAAAGTGCTACTTTATTAATATCCCTGTATCAATGAAATGCTTCAAAGAATAAATCTAAATTTGTGGTGGCACCTGCAAATTATGTTCTTCTAAGAGTGAACAGTGAGGACAAAATAAAAAGTGAGGGGCCGTCATGTTCGACCGTTCAAGTGTTTATGAGTTAAAACCAACTGCATGCCACTGGGCCCCCACACATAAGTGCAAAAGGCTCATTTCTGACATTTTATGCTATTGATATTGTATTCCAAACATACAAATAAGAATTCAGGCTTTTTCATGCTTTTCAAAACCATAGAAAAAGCATATAATACTGACAAAAAGAAGAAGAGAAATGTACATTATGTATACAACACATTTTCATATAAAACAATGGCATTTTTTTCTCTAAATGTTACTGAGACTCCCAAAAACAGCATGCGTATTGTTATCAAAACATTTACAATATATACGTATACACGTAATTCAGAAACAATAAATAAACTGACGATAAACTTTTTTTTGCACATTTGACACATACAGTAGACATAGAAAAGTTCCATCTACAGTACAATATCTGCTTAAAACTAGAACTTTACATCTGAAATTACAAGATACATTGCACAGCGTGACATAACTGATGTTTGAAGTGTTGCGGATGCGTTCCACGCTGTAAACCTGCAGGAACCCCCCCCCCGGGAGCGAATCATTCCTCGGAAACATTTCCATCCTGAACGTATGGCTTTATGGTTACAGATGAAAAAGTACTACGGTGCTGTAAATTGCTTTGAAATTTAAGGTCAGATAATGCAAAAAGGCCATCATTATGTTCCCTTTAAATGCCACTTGGTCAGGCTGAAGTTAAGACGTAATAATGAAAGAACACTTTGAAAGGTGAGGCCCTCTAAATGGCTGTGACCTCGGGGCAATGGTCTGGTAAAGGGAGGGTCTTCGTATTGTTTGCTAGTAAGGTCAGGTCAGAATGTCCATTGACGCTGGACTCTTGCTGCGGCTGCTCAGCTGTCATACATGAGCTGTGGCCGCTGTAGGGACCCTGGGTGTTATTGTTCAGGTAGTTTTGAAACTGTGCCTGGTTCTGGTTGTCAGGCTGCTCCGCGAACGCCGCTTTGGGGGACGCCTTCTTCTCCTGATCGGGCGTGTAGCAGGTCACGGGGGCGGCGGGAGCACCGTTCGTCAGAGCAAAATGGTGACTCGCCGCGTACTGTTCCTCGGCCTGATTCGAGTAGTCTGTGTACTGCTCAGCAGACATGTTGAACGGCCCTTCGGCCGTGCCGGCGTTGCTTGTGCTGACCGGATCTTGAAACGGTAAGGCTTCCCCGTAGGGTTTACTGGGTTGGCTGGACTGATAGTACTCAGCCGAAGAAGAGTTCATTAAGTAAGTGTTTCCGTTCATGTGGTTATCATGCGCCACGGAGCCGTCGCTGTAGCACAGCACAGAGGACAAGGGGACCACTTCAGTGTGAGACACTGCCGGGGTTGTCATGTCCTCCTGAAAGTTCTCAGACTTCTCCTCATCCTCATCGTCCTCCTCCTCGTCCTCGGAGTCGCTGTTAGCTAAGCTCTGCGTGCTGGAGTCGGACAGCCCGCTGCAAACGCTGCTGCTATCCTCCTCATCCTCCTCGTCGTCTTCGTTCTCCTCCTCCTCTTCTTCCTCCTCCTCCTCCTCCTCCTCGTCTTCTTCGTCTTCTTCCTCGTCGTCGTCGTCCAGCGGCTCCTCCATCTCGTCTGCGGCCTGCAGGTGCATGCTGGCCGTCTGCGGAACAGCGTCCGACAGAGAGTACTCCAACCTGTGCTGGGACTGAACGAGAGGGTTTCCGCTTCCCAGGTCGTTGGATTCGCTATGGTAACCGTTGGTGGGGGACGCCTGCTGCTGCTCGCGACTCTTCTCCAGCTCCAGCTTCATTATGGTGTGCAAGAAATGGGTCCGAACACGGATGGGATTAAACTCCACTCTCCCTGTTGAATTGCTGCAGCCCTCTTTTGTGCAGCCACATGGGAATGACATACGGTCCACCTGAGGAAGACATAGCATTTACTGTGCCATTCATTTCATTTCAAGCAGATGGCCTGTCTGATGCGATCAGGACACGAAGTGCTTTCTTTAACACACAGTATCAGTCACCGATCCCTGCACCTTCTCGTTAAATGTGCTGAACTGCTCTCTGTTTACAAAAGCTGAGAGACATACGCGTCATGGGATTTACCTGGCACTTGATCCCCGCGATGCTGCAGGCACAGGTCTCCGGGTCACAGAAGACTCTGCAGTCACAGCCGCAGTCCTCTCTGGACATCCGGATAGCTCGCAGTTCGTGTTTCTCTTCCACGTCAATCTTCTTCACCCCAGAGGAGCGCAGCAGTGCACGGCGCTTTTTAGTGGTAAGAGGCTGCAGGAAGAAGTACTCGTCCACCTCGGTGTTGTCCAGGTCGATGTCGTCGTCGGAGATGTCCTCTGCCGTGAGCGTGTTGGCCTCCTCGGACTCCACCGTGCCGTTCTTAGTCAGCTGAAAACAAGAGGGAATCACACCCGGGCCATTTTTATCGAGGCAAGGGAACAAAAGGCCAAGACAAAGCAGTGTTTTAAACAAAGAATCTTTCAAACCACAGCTGCTAATTCTTTACATGTTTGATTCTGATACTGAATACTTGAATACTTGATACTGAATAAAGCTCATAAAATCCTTTGCAGAGAAAGGTCTGTCACATAGCGAAGCATTTACCTTGAGTTTGATTGAGTTGAGTTTCTCCTCCTTCAGGTGATCTCTGAGCATGTCTCTGTGGATCCTCTCCTGCTCCAGGGCAAATTCGCCCAGGGAGTACTGCCTGATCCAGCTGTGCCTGTTGGACATGCCCAGCGTGCTGCCTCCCTGGCTGGGCACGCTGGTGAAGCCCTGCCGCCGGCTGAAGTAGTACACCGTCACGTTCTCGAAATGCACCCTCCGCGTCCGCAGGCGCTTCTCTCTTTTCAATATCGAGTCAGCTGCAAGGGGAAACGGGAATCATCGCATGTAGCACTTTTTTAAACATGTCATCTTGGTTGTAGAGTGTTTTTGACAATTCATTAATCCAATGTGGAAAGAATTAAAAGACTGCACTGCAACGCACTGCGTGAAGAACAGTTTCTTTTTAACATTTATATGTTCTGTCATGTTGGAACAGAACTGTTTTATAGCCATGTCAAGCCTGTTATGGTAAAATGTGGGACAGAGTATTGTCCTTAGACACCTGAAATACGAGGAATTCTTTCTTGCCAGCTTTACAGCGAGCTTCTACGTATCTTAGCACAGCTTTGTAGGGAAGGATTTCATCCCAGCTCCGTGCTTGCGCTCGGCATGCGAGTCCTCAGTGTGTCTTTTTAAGGAGAGCTCTCCGAGCGGGAGGGGAGAGAAGAGGGCAACAGTGGAGCATAAATAATCCCCTGCCTGGCCCAGCGATGAAGAGCGCTGGTTCACAGAAGCAGCGTTCCCAGCGTTCACCCCATATCAGACGGACAGGACAAATAGAAACCATCTGGTCCCGACTGCTCTCCACCCCACGCGAGAGGGACAATGCCTTTCATTACAGATGTAGAGCTGTCAGACGGAGGGTACCGAGCAGAGCTGAGCCTCATTATGAAATGCAAACAGCTATCACCTTGTTTTAGGTGTCAAAGCAGCGAACAGATGTTAAGTCCATGTAATCAGCTTTTTTGAGGGTGTCTATATAAAAGCCTACAAGAAAAAAAAAAAAACAATATCTCACAGGTATTTTTCACAGTTTTGCAAGCTATTATCATCAAGTGTTCCTCTGGCCTGACGGTTTCTCAATTGATCCAAAAAACAAACACACTACACACGTTCTTCCTCTCCATAACAGAACAACACCTGATGATTTTTTTAGAAATTGTAAATTTAAATTGCATTTTCAGTCCAAAGTAACGTCCTCATATTGCTTCTTCTGTCCAACCAACAGTTCAAAACCCAAAGACTCTTCATTTACATTTACAGCAGCAGAAATTCTTACATTTAAGATGCTGGAACCAGCAAATGTTTGACATTTTTGCTTGAAAAAAACAAAACGATGAATCTATTATCAAAATAGTTGGCCATTAATTTTCTTTCAATTGACTAATGCATTAATCGGCTGATAGTTGCAGCTCTTGTTTCATCCCTCTGCCAAGACAGCCAATCTGTACATTCACACGTCACTTCACAGGGGGACGTCGTCTTATTGCACAGCTCCCTTGTTGCTGTTAGCTACCAGCAGCTGCTGCTGACACACTGGCCGAGCCCAGCCACTAGGAACGCAGCACCCTACTTAAGTCTCGCTACCGGGGGGGGGGGGTCCTGTCACCGGTCTGCATGTCATCCACACAGATTAAAAAAAACAATCATCAAAACACACATTTAGAGTTGACTTTAATCAAAGCTAAAGTAGGCAAATTGCGCACACAGACACACGCACATGCAGACAGACTCCTTTCTGCGGCATAATTAAGATTTATTTGTCACCAGGTATCTGGATGCTTTCATAATCCCTGAGAAGGATTAATAAACTACAACTGTATTATCTATTTCACTCACACACTACCTCATCTCTCAGACATTAGGATTCACGCGTGCATGTCTTATTTATTAGTGATGACTTCAGTGTGAATCCTTTAATACAAAGTCAGTTCAAGCTGAGCTGTTGTCCAAAACGGTGGAATCTCTCAGTAGCGGACCTCGTTTGAAGCATTTATATATTACAAAGCAAAGCACAGAGTCTCAGTCGTGACCTTATGTTGGTGAACCAAAACTAGCTTTGCACATCAGCAGCTGTTGCCCCATTTTACTGGATTTACATCCAGCTCTTGTTAAGACATATTTAATCTTTGCTACAGATAAAACAGCTAATTGACAGAGAATCAATCTCCAGCTATTCTGATAAATGTTTAATTGTAAGGCATTTTTCAAGCTGAAGTCCATTTGATGGTTTCAGCTTCTGTGTGTGAAGATCTGTATCTTTTCTGTTTTGAATTATAATAAACTGAATATTGTTTAAGGCCTGAGGACATTGTGACATGGCATTTTTCACAACTAGACATTTTACAGATGGAACGATTAATTGATAAATCAAGGAAATAATCAAATGTAATATCTGTCAATAATGAAAATCTCATTGTCTGTGTGTGCATTTGCTTGTCGCTTAGTTTATGCAAACATTAAAACATACCATCCCCTCCTCAAAAAATAATGACAACAATAATAATAATGCTATTAATAATGAGATGATAACTACTATAATAATGAAGTGTTCTTAGAGAGTGGTTCATGTACATGTACAGTGCCAACAGCGTTGCACGCACACGCACGCAGCTTGAGACTACATCAGCTCATTCATCTGGCTGAGCCTGTACACTAATGCTGTTCTTAATGAGGGAGGCAGCCTGTGCATCATTCCCCTATATTACAGCACGAGGCTCCTAGCATCTCTCAGCCTCCTCTCCTCTCCTCTCTGCACAGCTATGACTGTGAATTCATATTCCCCTCCCTTATCAACAGACATGCGGATCTGTTTTCGTTTGACCTGCATCCTGCATTGATTTTAAGCTACAAAATCAGCCCGTCTCTGACTGTTATTCCCATCTTGATTAAAAATCCCCTTCCAGCACTTTAGCTTTGTTTTCCTTGAGATGAAATGATGACATTAATCTTACTGTCAATAGCACACGTTAGCCACACTTAGCACAATGGATGAATTTAAAAGGCACGGGCACTCACGGGTGAAAGGGCCTGAGGCGGAGGGGTTGACACTGTCACTGCTATCCCCACTCTCACTGCAGGAGACCTCATCATCAGACTCCCGCAAGGAAGAGCACGGGGAGGAGGAGGCTTCCACCTCCTCAAATTTCCTTTTCAGTATTCCACTCATGGCCCGCCGCATCTGCACCTGAAACCGAAAGACAGCAGAGGGGCCACACATTATTTAATATCCAGTTTAGGGCCTTCATAATCCTCAGTACACTCAATTAGCAATGAGACCCAGACTCTCCCCCTCCTCCCTTCACATGCACATACAATCTCTCCTGCTGCTATCCCAGCTCCCAGGCGTTCCCTGGGCGATTGATCACCTTGGCACAAAGGAGCTGAGATGGAAGGAGAATGCCGCTAATTACATACTACGTCAGGAGTGAACAGGAAGTTCGTTCCACTGTCTTTGATTGAGAGGCTGCAGAAAAAAGAGACTGGAGCAACTTGTCGGTCAAGGCAAAGGTAAATTCTGCACAGTTCTATGTTATTGCATTTAATTGGTGATTTTAAAAAAATCATGGCTTGCTCAGTGATTTGTACATATATCACACATTGTGTGGTGCTGGAGGAGGAATAGGTGGAACTGTTGATGGCAAAGTGAGTGACATCCTGTGATATGTAATGAGCTTCTGTTAGGTCAGACGCTTCCTACAGAAAAAAAAACAAGGAAAAGCTTCAGGTGGATGCAGCTACAGTCACAGCAGAGCAGAGGGAAAAATCCATACTGTGACGGGCTATAATGTGCCTTATAATCTGCCACAGTCAATAATCATGTATCATAAAACACTGCACATACAGTGTAATTGCAAAAATGGACTGAGAGATGATATCGCTGCTACAGACCTTGGGGTGATAACTGTGCAGGTGCAGCTAAATGTTTGTGGTTACTGCACTTCATACAGAGGCTGTTGTAACAGAAGTGCTATGGACCACTTCAATGTCAACTGAGAGGGGCCATTAACTCCCTCTGACTGATGATGCAATTAGACAAATAAACAAGAACAAGCTCAGTCAACTACACTAAAACTAATCAGCATTACACTGGAACTGGCTCTAATAACCACTGCATTGTAACTGTCAAACAATATCTTACTTTGAGTCCAGCTTTTTCCCTTTGAATAACATCCGGCCATTATTCTTCAAAGGGTAATGGATTGTAATACTGCAGGACTTATTTAATCTCAATCACTATTCGCAGTATCAGACGCTGCTGAAAATGTATTCTGTTAATGCACTAAGCCGAGTAGCTGTGTGTTCCCCGTTTTAACAGCAGCAGCTGGAACGTCATGTCACATTTCAAAATAAGCCCAATAACACAACAGTGCTGCTGTAGCACAGCGAGGCTTGCTATGACTGGCAGCTTTTCCCTCACTGCTTTCTTTCTTGGAAACTGGAATCAGTAAAGACAGCATGCATCTTCACCCAGTCCCACTCTGTCTATCTGCCAGAGCAGCTTGTGGGGGAGTTCCATTCACAGACAGCCACAGTGTTTCATCTGGGCTCTGCTATCGAGTCATTACAGATGCAAATGCTGCCTGAGAGACACGCCGCCTGAGAGAAAGAGGTGCAAACCAGAGAGGGCTAGCGCTGCCAGCGAGAGGGTCATTGTTCCCAGGAGGCTGTGCTTGTTCAGCACGGTGACATGGCACCACCAGCATTTGGAGAACCTCCAGAGTCAACAACTCTACCTACACCTAAGGAATGCGAGGCATCCTGGGAGAGTGGAGGAGAGAGGAGTCTGTCAAGGCAGCCGCACTGAAAAGATTTCTTTTCAGAAAGAATGGATGTTAATTTGGAAGTGAGGCTGTATCCTGAGCACGAGCTGTTTCAGATTGCGTAAAGCCAATAACCGCGCAGGCTGAAAGGAAACCATCAACCTACTTCCTCCTCTGAATGTTTGACACAACATAATGATATTAACTAATTAACTAATCCTGAAATATATCAAATTAGCCGAGTGAGATTCAAAATGTTGATTGGCAGAAGCTGCTGATTTCACATCAAAACGGCGAGGAAACATATTTATTTCACAACCCACTTCATCTGTAGGCAAACTGGAGTGGAAATTTCCACCAGAAATGACCTGTGCAATTTTAGACCATTTCGTACTGAGGGTCCTAATTAGATACCATTGTTGGAAACCTATTTGTATGCTTAGCCCTCAGCTGATGCTGCACCAGGCTTTGATGCCAAAAATGGTTTCCATGGAGATTCTAATGTACTCTCTCAACTAATGCTTTCTCATGTGGCAGCGTCTCCAGCATTACATACTGTATATAATGGTTCTTCACACTGAAACGCCAGTATTAGAGCAAAGGAAGTTAGTATCTAAGCACATGATGTTTATGCATTTATCACAGTTCCCCTCTCAGATTAATGCATTACTGCTCCATTTGCTTTTGGTTATGACGGCATGAAAAGTTCAAATCTCGCCACTGGATGGGCATGACATCATAAGTCACAGAGCTGTGGCTGATCGAGAGTGAATATCTTTCATCGTGGCTAAATGAAAACCAGAGACTGTTGCTCCTCTCCAACAGCTCTTTCTTTGTCTTCACTGTTGCCTTACCACTAATCATGGCTGGGTAGCACACACTATGGTACAAGGGAGAAAATCCCAGAGAAAATAATGCAGCAAAATCCAGCTTGGAAAGCCCCTCCCTGTGTTTGCCTCCCTGTGCACACACATCAACTGTGGAAACCAACTCTTGTCCTTAATCAACAGCGCTCACGGCACTGTAGCACACTTGCATTCTGAACACAATTATTTTCCCCCCTCGTCATTCACAAGGTTCCCACAATCACAATGAATCGATGTGACAACACAAGGCTCAGAACACTCATCCCGAGTGATGCCAACGAGCCTGTGGCATCTGGAGCGAGTCATGACACATCAGTCCTACGATGACCAGACCACAGTTTTCTGTGTGCCGGCCCTCACAGGAACGACTGACCTGTATCCACTGGCAAGACTGTGACTCCTTTCACCTCTTCTTACAGCAGCACAGCCACACACTCATAAATGTGGCTATTCAAAAAAAAATAAAAAGCTGAAACATGATGAATGAAGAGGTTCCCATTTTGTTTCAGTCCACTGACTTGCAGCGACCCCTGAGCTCCACGGGCATGAGAAAAAAGGTGCAGGAGTGTGAGAGAGACTTGTAATTTTCCAGCTCTGACTGCACTGTTGGTACCATATGCTTTATTGTTGCAAGACGACAGTCTTTCTCACTTTAACTCCCTGTCTGTCACTGTGTTCCTCTCTTCCTCTCTCTCTCTCTCTCTCTCTCTCTCTCTTTGGCCACACAAAGGCTCATTAGCTGCAGCCGGCTGAAAGGCAGGAGCCTGACTGGAGCAGAGTGGAGCAGAGCAGAGGCAGCCTGTGAGATCACATGGGTGGGATGTCTGAGAGAGAGAGAGTCAGGCGTGCCTCTGCTCCTGCTGTCTGCAGATATTTTTACCAACATGAGCTGGGGAAGGGGAGGGGGGAGGAGGAGGAGGCAGAGGTATGGAGGGGGGGTCAGACAGAGGGAGAAAGACAGAATGTTGGAGAAATGGATAAGGGGGGGCATATGGGAGATGCAGGGCAGTGGGAAAAGGGGGTGGGGGGTAGAACAGAGATGCAGAGAGGAGGGGATTCGGGGGGAATAGTAAAGGGGAGGGGGAGAATGAGGAAGAGGTGGAGTGAGAGAGAGCGGGGAGGTGGAAGGGATAGAGAGGGGCAAAGAAAGGGAAAAAGGGAAACATCTAATGCCAAGAACAGCAGAATAGTGTATGAGAGAGCAAAACAAAAGCTTACATGACTTATAAAGACAAACAATCCAGGGTGGATTGAATTTAATGACTGAACATCACACACTGTTTATATAAAAACGCTGGCAACCATCCAGCTGCAAAGTGGCTGTGTGCAGAAAATTAGCCAGAGAGTCACATACCTGCACGAGGTCGACAAGAGAATATCAACATGTACCACCTCATCCACAGGAAATGAGATTTGTCAGCACCGTAGTGAATGTGGTCCCAACACTTCCTACGTCAGGAAGTTCTGCAGAAGAGTCAGTGGGGCCTCAGCCTGTGCAGTCAGGGGGCCATTATATCATTCTCTCATTCGGTCGGGCCGTATGTCAACATGAAGGCTCCTGCACTTCCTCGTACAGGACAGCGTCAAGCCTGGAGGAGTTTTATAGCTGGCACAGTGTTACAGTCTTTACAAAGAGACTGCTTCTGAGCACAAACACTGCATACAACACAGGAGGTAAGAATAGTATAGTTAGCAACAATGCTACTCAGCATCCACTCAAAGCCTTTCATTTGAATTTTTAATGACTCTTAAGTGGACACGATTCAAATCCACTGGCTGTTTATGCAACGTCTGTTAAAGTCAACATTTACTGACAATCACATGTGAAAGCATTTGCGCAGTTTCTTTGCAACTTCGAGCAAAACAAATGAGATTCGACCCTGCAATGCTCCGCATCCTCGCCGGTGTCCTCACTGAACCTCGCCTTGGCAGTACTGCACTCCTCCTCCATCCCTCTCGCTGTAACGCCGCACACAGCGTCTCTCTCTTGTGTAGTCTGTAACATCACCCAGCCACAGTCTGAGAGGCATCAGCAAGCATCAGTAAGTTCATTTAGTCCTGTGCCTTTGAAGATCCTCATAGATGTGAATCACAGCTTTAGCAACAGTGAGAGGTTACCCTGTGCAGTGTAAATTCAGCAGCAGTAGTAGTAGTAGTGGCGGTGGTGGTAGTGGGAATAGTGTATCATTTAAGGGTTTATATCCCTTCTAAGAGCGACTTTGGCTTCTGAGATGGCTCCTTTACAAAATGCGGTCTGCACACAGGAAGCCAGTGGAAGTGAACTGACTGTCCTCTGACAGACTCTGCTGAGCACTCAGAGATTACACTTGGCAATTATGGCTGAATCAGAAGCACGCTAACACAACTGCAGCAGCAACAAGATACACACACTATACCTACAGGGGGTAGACACAACAACAGGAACACCTGTTCAGACCAACACAGCCCAGGAAAAACACTTCTCATTTATTTTGTCCACCGTCTCTGTGTGTGTCTGACTCCATACATACTGCATACAGCATTGTCCATTGTCCGGATTGTCTCCAGCCACTGTAGATCAATGCTACTCTGATCTAACTTATCAGACTAATCAAAGTCTGATGTCCTCATCATCATACCTCTAATCCAAATGACAGGTCTGTTCATATCACAGTTAATTTCTCTCTCTCTCTCCATTAAAAGACCCTGCAATCAAAAGGACTCAGTCATACTAATAGGTCTGCTGGATCACTGGGGTCGAGTTCTAGACTGCCAGGTAAGGGTGTAAGGCTAAGCTGCTATCTCTATCTTTGCTTGAACATCTGCATTCATGGGTAGGCATAAACCAATCTGTGTGTTAAACTAAATGGTATTGACATTTTCATACTTAACATGAGTTTAAATGAATGAAACATCCATTTTAACACATTCATTTTTTTTAAGCTTTATAGCTTCTGAATGAAGTGTCCAGACTAAACCCTGGCTGCCATTCTAACAATACTAAATACTTCCAAACAAGCAGGTTTAATAACAAAACAACATTAACTCATGAACAGGCTGGTAAATACAAGTGTTGCAAGAATCATTGAATACTTCTGCTGCAAGGTTTACTGCTTACAATGATCTAAAAACATCCACTTAGTGAATAAAGAAATAAGAATGGCACCAATCTGGATGACATGGGTGCATTTCATGTCTTGCATCTGTGTTCAGCTACATTCTGTACTCTGTGTTAATGCCCTTTACTCTTCTAATGTCAGAATTCTTCTGTGCATTTTCAATAAAAATGACTTTGCTCACTAAAATGAAATTAAAGGTTGAAGTTTCGCTGTAAAAATAACTATAAAGAGAGCGTAATGTGATAATGCATGAACAATACATTTGTTTTTTGAAACTGTTTGTCTTTCTGATCTCTTCTTCTGCAACCTTTGATGAAACGTGTTCTTAGATGACCTCATCTGCATTCCTTTAATGATTCATCCGTGAGCATCACACATACAGTATATACTTACTTATTACATAGAGATGCAAAACATAAGCTGGAGAGATGGCATTTGTTCCACCATTGCACCAGCGATGGTGACCTATATTTGCTCCGACTTTCAAGAGGCTTTCCTATTTCAATGGAGGAAATTGAAAACAGCTGGCAAAAATAAACAAAGACAAGGTTTAGAATTATTCATTTGTGTACCCATACTGTAATTGAGGTCATATGCAAAAGACCTGCCCAACTCCCACTGTAACAGATGAAAGGTAATTTCTAAAATATGTTTTTAATGACATCTAAAAACAGAGGCATATTGTTAAGAACAGAAAAGCAAATAAAGAAGTGTTTGTTATTTCTCCCAGCAAATACTGTATATATGCGAGTACAAAATATGGGTTGATTTGACATGTTTTTTTGTTTTTTGATCTGCACAAGATGACCAAAGTGGAAGTGGTAGAGGAATTATTTAACAGCGCTTGACTTTTGTGTTAACTCTGACACATGCACGACCTGCAATGGCTATTTCCACTGTCCTCTGCACAGCATTAGTGCTACAGCACCTTTGGAGGGAGTGCATGAGTTATTAAGTGTAAAAGCATCGTTACATCAACCTGGACTGTCTGGACAACATATCAGCAGCTGTTCAGCAGCGGCCATGAATCAAAACATGAGCGAACCAAGGATGAATCATTGCACCCGCCCTGCTTATCACCTTCATCACACCAATTACATTATCCATCTCCACACCCAACACCACCATGTCACAGCGATGGTATTTGAACATATCAAATACCATACAGAACAGATGGCAGGCTCTTCCACCTGTATAGATTCAACTCCAAAGGCAAGGGTCTCCTTCAGGAGTCCATCGGCCACCCACTGCAGCTCCAGGATGAAGCTGCAGCCTGCAGATCATGATCCACCATCACTGAGAACAAGTGGGATCTGTAGTGCACCCATTGTGCATTCAAGGCATAAAAGACACTTGGCCTGGCCAAAACAATTAAGTAGATAAGAGTTCCAGACTGTGCCACAACCCACACATGTATGTACCATAGACCACTTTGCCTACATTGGAAGAACAGACACCTGAGAGCCATGCAAAATTCATACCAGCGCAGCTTCCTGACGATCACGGCCATCCGTTAGGAAAGAGATCCACAAATGTTAGCATGTAAGAGGACACAAATATTTACTGGAGTTCTGCTACACTCAATAAACACCAGCTGGGACTGACTGACCATGTAGTTATAATGTCTGACTAAACTCGTCTACATACTGGCTAACAGGCACCTCCGTAATAAAGACAGTGTTAAAGGGCAACGTCAGGATCGACCACAGAATGTTCCACATAAACAACAATAAATGGAAGGACATTACACAGACAGATATGTGCTGGGTAGAGGTGTCTCTGAAGCAGCCACACTCAAAATATTTTCAGAAGGTCACACAAAGACAAAGGAGAGGCTTACAACAAAGACAGCAGATCCATGTTCGATTAACTGTACCATCACTGCAGTAAAAGCTGTTTCCAGGAAGAGAAAGGACTAATACAAGCAAGGTACATTTGGTAGTATGCGTTCATGGTCATGCATTCAGTGATATTTCAAATGCATCCAACTCTGCAACTTAAACTTAAATTCATTATTCTGGTTCACCAGCCAGGATTTAGATTATATGGTTGAGTCTTTCAGTTCTCATGATCTCACTGCTGTAAGCCTGAAGGCAGCTAAATCCAGAAGACACACTCAGACCGTGGATGTGTTAAGGTTAAGATTATGATTAAAATTAATTCCTGTGAATGTTGGTCACTGGGAACATAAGGTGAAAAGCAGGAAAAAGCAGAGAGCCAGTGAGCAATAGTAAGTTACGGTAGTAGTGGAGAAAGTCAAGCATTTAGCATTTAGCAAGCTGGAGACACAGATGTTTTGCTCAGGAGTGGGTGGACACCAAGAGAACATAGGACTTGCATCAGGTAAAGTGTTTGCTGACACATTAACAACATCAAATAAGTCAGCTGATAGCACTGACGGCTGTGTTTCGGCTGAGTTTATTCTGCCCCCTAGTGTCCAAAAAAAATTGCTCACCGCAGCTTAAAATGTTTCCAATAGCAACACTGACATCCATCATGATTAAAGTCAGTGTGAAAGTAAAAGGCGCTCCATACGTTCACCTGCCCTGCGCTACATGAACATCCCATCTGCATTGATGTGAAATGTTGCAGGTGAATAAACATTAATCACTAATTAGTTTGTTACATATGTATACACTAATTATTTGCATATAAATATAATTTTTAGGCGATGCAGTTCCTCCAGGAGGATCATTAGACTCTTGGAACGACTGCCAAACAGTGGGGGGGGGGTGCGGCTGGGTGGGTATAGATTGATATAGATTGCAAATTCACTTCCTTGTTCTGTATCTGCGTCTGCCAAGTGCCTATGCCATTCAATATGGCTGGTCGCCTCACAGACTACTAGTGTTTCCACAGTGGTGAAGCGCACATTTATACAGCCCAGATGGCTTGGCAGATCTTTTTATTAATTCTTTCTCTCTCTCTCTTTTTTTTTTTAAATGTGAGAAACATTTTTTTCATTGCAGTTGACCCTGTTCGAGTGACTGAGGGTGTATTCCAGTGGAACCAACTGAAACCAACCAAACCCCCCCGAAACCACAAAAGATCCTCGGCCATGCAGCCAGTCTGAGGTTGTGCTCAAACTCATCCATCACTGGTGTCACACTCAGCCATACATGGCAACCTTGAGAGAGAGAGAGAGAGAGAGAGAGAGAGAGAGAGAGAGAGAGAGAGAGAGAGAGAGAGAGAGAGAGAGGCACACAGAGAGGGAGATAAATAGGTAGATATGGAGAGAGAGGCCTGGTCTCATCTGGACTCCCCTGAGGAGAGGCTGTGGCCTGGATGATTATACAGCTACAGATGATGTCAGAGGAGGATCCCTGCCACCGAGAGAGCACAAACACACAAGGCCACAGCAGAACGCGTTTGCAGGGGCAACTTCAATCTGCACGTGCTTCCATCATGCTCAGGAAGAACACAATAAGCGCTCATTTGCATCCCGTCCCTGGAGAACGCGCAGGATCACACGCCAGATAAAAATTCAGGCGATGGATGGTTTAAATCATTGTATAAAAACCGGAGAGATAAAAATTTTGCCATTGCAATTAAGCTGCGGGATCTAAAAATCTTGCCAAATTTGCTGCTGGCCTGTCGTTTGTCACGTCGGGCACAGAGCAGTGAGAAAAACACCTGAACGACTCACGTGTTCTGCGAGAAAGCTCAGAAGGACAAATTATGCAGATAAATAACATTAATTGATAAATACAGCCATGTTCAGAGCTTTCAGAGAATTCCACGTGCACAAGCTAGAAAAAAAAGCATTCAACAATTAAACACAAAGGAATCCGTTTAAGGAAATGTAGCGACATCCACAGATTTATGCAAATGAGCCTTCACATGCGCTCTGTACATTTGTTAACTTGCACTCGCCTGAGGCTGCAGACAGATCTGCTCCACACACATGAAAGAAGGGGGGGGGGGGGGCAGGAGAGAGGGGAGGGAGGAGAGAGTGCAGCCCACTGCTCAGCACTCAGCACACGGAGGAGCTGCAGCCTGGTGATGCCTGCTGCAGCCTCCCTCCTGCAGCTACAGTACAGCCGAGTGCTGGGAATCATTGATCTGTTCTTCCTGCTCCTCATAGAACAATAGAGGAGGCATGGCTCCTTATTAACCATGTGGGTCCACAGCAAAGGGTGGCCCCTACTCCAACACATACCGAGCTGCACATTTGATTTTAACATAATAAAGCATAAAGAAATGGAGGTAACTGCCCGTATCAAGGGCCAGACTTAAATGAGAATATTCTTGTTGAGAGCTTGTGAACTCATTTGACTCCTGACATGATGGTGTGTGTGTGTGGTTTTTTTTTTAATTCTTTCAAACCCAGCAGCGTTAGTAGTGTTTTAATTAAACAGGGCCTCGTGCTTAAATTCAAGCGTAATCTCTGAGAAGACATTTCATCCAGCGTCTCACAACGTCTTTGTTGTTACAAGCAGCGATCAAAATATGTCGTAGCAGACAAGCGCGAGCGAGCGAGCTCCACACTCAGGCTAATGTTTTGATTTGCTGTAATTCCAGTCACACAGTGCGGAAGGCATAATCAGGTGCTCTCACCCTCATGTCAATCACAATGCTCCCCTAAATTATTCATGGCTCTATATTTTATTTATGACTATATTTTCCCATGCCACCTGAAAGTTCGCAAAAGCCGGTTCGCCGGCAGAAACAGAGCTGCCAAAGCACTTCATGGAGACAGGGCTGCTTTCATCTCTCACACAGGCTGGGAAAGCTGTGGGATGTGGGGTTCATATACTGCAGACAAGCCTTATCATTTATATATAGCCAGTATCATGTAGAGATCTTGAATCAGTTTTTTTTTTTAATATGCAAAACATTTGCGCTGTTATCTCAGAAAATTCGGGAAGTAGGCCAGCTCTGCATGTGATTAGAGTATACGGTGAATTAGAGTGATATAAAAAAAAAACAAAGTGACACAAAATACTTCCTGGGAAAACCTGATGGGAATTGTTATCCAGGATACACACCTGCTTTAATGGGTATTGTTCAATGTTTCAATGATTTTAATTAATACTGGTTAAAGTCTGATTACCTGACAATCAGGACTGTAAAGTGAAATACAGGAGAGTCTCTGAGATGACTGATCAAGATTATATTGTTAATTTTCACCTCTAGAGTAGAGCATGGACACATTCTTGATGGGTTGGTATGTTTGTTTCATGTTACCTTTTGCAGCCATAGTTCAAATATAGACTAAAAAGCAGAGACACCACAGCGAAAGCACTGCTTTTTCATGCAGCGATCAATTTGGAGATTTGGGGCTATTTTGCTCCCATAACACGTCTTCTGTCAGACTGGTGGAAAGATAGCGTTCAAAATGCACATTTAGGTGTGCATTTTACTTCACATTTCAGGAAACATTTAATTTTACAATGTATATGTTTAAAAGCTAAAAATTATTTTTTCCTCCTAGACTGAGCCAGAAACTTCAGTGACATTTACATTCACCAAACTCTCCAGTTTTATTCCTGTCTACATTCTGAGGGGTTTTACAGAGAGGTTAGTTTATATATCATTCATCGCCTGATTTATATAACATTTTATTCTGAAGCACAAGGTAAAAATGGATATTTTATGGCTACTGATGGTATTTGCTGATATATGCAGTGATCATAAAAAGAAGTATCCAAACTTCCCTTTGACCAAGAATTTTTAATTTGGCTTTATTGGTGCAAATTAGTGCATATTTAGTAAGCTAATGCATCATTTGCCTATGTAAACATCACAAAATGTATTTGTGTTAATGTGAGTTATCACCTGGGGAATTTTCCAGGTGACATCTGTTGGTTCAAAATTTTCATCCTATTCACTTGCAGAGTCTCACCTTAAGATGAAAAAGATGTCCTTATTTGGAATTTTGAATTCTGTCATGCTGTTAAACTATTATGTTGAGATCCTTTAATAACAGAAATGGTGTTTTTTTCTCTTTAATTCCTCTTTGCAGAGCTATCAGATCTTTTTTCTACATGCCTTTCTGTTGCTCATGTCGACTATGAGACATTAAATAGTCACACATTTGGTTAAGAAGTGCTGAAATGAAAAAATATCAAAACATCTGCATTCTTACTTGCACAAAATGTATTTTCCAGGCTTTTTGTCACAAAAACCTTTGTCACAGCATGAGACACACCGAACTGTTCCAACACAAGCAAAAAGCTTATTTTTGTGGCTGTAAAATTAAATTTAAAGCCACTGAAACTTTGTCTCAAATCCTCTATAACATTAGATACGCATCAATCACTTTTAAATCCACCGACCGTCATCAGATTCTGATTCAAGTGTTGCTAAATGTGGCATCAAGTTTTTCCAACTGAGTCCACTTCAAACCAGTAAGAAGACCAGACAGAAAACTAGAAATACTGAAATGTCTCAAGTGCAAAAACCAGAACCTTCCTAACTGCATCTAAAAAACTGTGTGTTCATGCTGGACCCCAACACTCATGAGAGGAAGCTAATTGGGAAAATAGGTTTTCAATACCGTTAAAGAAAAGGCCTCTAATCTGGATTTTAACAGATTAAATCCGAGCTAAACTAAATGCACTTCATTTATTTGACATATTTAAAAAGGAAGTCTCTTGATCTACATTATCTCTTCCACAAATGAGACCTGGTCAAAACGGCAGCATAGACTAGTTAGCACACACTCACATAAAACTGTTTAACATTAACATACAGTTACAGATTCAGGGTGCAGAACTCTGAAGTTATACAGTGGAAAGAAATGGACATAACCTCGTTTTATCTCAAATGATTTGATCCAAATGTCTTGTTTTAGTTCATCAGAGCATTCCTTAGCTTGAACCAGTAGCTCCTTGTTAATCAATGAAAATGCATAATTTTTACTGATTGCTAAACATTTATATGCAAAGAAAATAACTACAGAATCATTTCAGATGTTGATATTTGTGCTCACATTGTCTGCATTAAGTATTTATGCAGCGGCAAACCATGCAATGACAAATAAAACTCATTACGAGAGAAAAATATGTCTTTTTTTCTTAGCGCTTAATTAGCTGGCAACAGACAAAAGATTCCAAATAGGTGTCATGGCAACATCTCAAGAGAGCACAATCCTGAACCGCCAAAGCCCAGAGCTCAGCCAGGAAGGAGCCAAAGACACAAAAAGAGTCACATGAAAAGCTCCTGAACCCTGCTGAGACACACAAAGCTGCTCTGTAATCTAAAAGGTTGATATTAGTTCACGCTGCACACCTACTGCAGACGTCAGTGATGCTTGGGATTTTAATACCGCGTTCGGGAAAATAAACCAGCGACAATTAATGAAAAACAGGAGTGCAGAGGGTGCCAGTGGCTGTTTTTTTAAGAACGTGAATTGTGTATATCACACCGAACATTTCAGGTCCATCTAAAATGAGGGAAGGCTGCTCGCTCTGCAGACACACAATGACGCCTGCCTGTTAGCTCGTCGCTTTAACCAAACTGTTTGGAAAAATCCTTGAACGATGTGATGTTTTATTGAAAACTAGAGAAAATAGAAGTTACTATAAGAGTAAAACCTGCTAATTTTAAGAAAATATGGACACCTTTTATATCATATTTTTCATGGTCACTGAGCTAAAAATACAAGTGACTTAAAGTGCCTGCTTATGGTCGTAATAAGCTGTATCAACATATTATTATTCAAATATATATGACTTATTATCCTGCTTTTCTACTTTTACATGTTATGCATTGTTGTAGCTTGCTGTGGAGGGAAGGAAGGCTGGCCTTCAACATTCTGTGCAGTTATATTTCATGTATACAGGGATGCTTTTTCATGTACAACATGGAGACTGTTGTTAGACTGAGCTCACTTACCTTGTCCAGGTAGCAAAATGTCAAGCAGCCCACTGGGTTTGTCAGAGAGCAATCATTTTTTAATGACTTGCTTTACATACTGTAAAGTATATGACCCTCTCACCTGACTCTGAGCCTCCGGGTCAGGCTCAAGGACGTGAATTCTTGCTGTCCCCACATAAAAGGAAACAACATTGATTTGGCCCTGCATGTGAACCTTTGTGTGCCGACAGTTCACCCACAGCAGCCTCCCGCAGAGAGACTCTCCTTAGTGCTGTTAAGCTCTAACACCTTTCCTGTGAATCTTTAATGGACCACATTCACTGCTATCAAGCTTTAGCCATCTGTGCTACAGTATGTAATAGCGGCATGGCTGAATCACTTATTCAAATAAGCCAGCTTAATGATACTGCTTTTCACAAGTAAATACATCTACTTAATGTTTCAGTGTCCTTTAACTCAGTGCCACATGTACTAATTAAATTCTGCTCCTCTGAGGACTGGGTGTTGATAGATTGAGGAAACAGATGGATTGAGGAAGGGGGGGGGGGGTACACAGTCACAAGAAGAGAGGCCCCACTCCCCAAAGACACACACACATACACACACACTGGCCACCCCTCCCCACCCTCACCTTTCAGATCCCAATCACAAAGACGGAAACAGTTGTGTGATTGCGTGTGCACGGTCGCGTGTTTGAGCGCATGCTTTCCCACATGACGATGGACTGTTCGGTGCTTCCTTTTCTTTTCTGACAAAAAAGGCTGGTGGAGGAGCAGTAAAGGAGGCAGGGGAGGACGCTGCCGCTGCCATATTCTGGCCTGATACGCAAAAAAAACCCATCCAGTTCACGCCAGGATGCTGCTGCATCTTTTGATTCCATTAATGTGACTAATGATGTGGCTTCATGAGCAACGGTAAAAATAAACTCCATTAGTAGTTACTGCTTTGGAAACATGTTAAGGCCTGTGAGTTCCCTGTGTTTCAGGGAAAAAATAAAAATCAAGCATATACGACAACACACTCCAGACAGAATATGTCCTCTTTTCATCATGTTGATATCAGAGGCATCTCTCTGGTATAATCCAGAGAGAATAGTGCAGCTGTCTGTATTGACTAAACACTGTTGTCTGCATCAACATCACATCATATCTTGTTATCAGAGGGTCTTTTGTGGCAGCGTAGCAACAGTTGTGCGAGCTTTGAACCATCTATCTCGCAGGCATGAATTCAATATGTTAATGTGTGGTGAGGAGAGCAGCATGATGGCAGTGAGGGGGAGACGTGGTCTTACCTTTAGCAAAATGTATTACACTGCAGGGACCCGCCTCAGCTCTGCGAAGAAAAAGGGGGAGAGAAATGTAAGTGATGAGCACTCTGCAGCCACTGGGAAGGTGATCATTTCAGGGGCTGCATGCAAAGGGTGACTTTAAATGATGCTTCATGTTGTACCAGCTAACAGGAGGTGGCACAACAAGATGAACACAAAGCCTTTATTTTCCGATGCACGTGTTATCACAGCAGCAGCACGCAGGTTTTGTCAGGGAAACTTTGCAGTTTCAGCACTGATGTACGGATGATTGACAGAGCTTTATCTCAATCTCTTTGTGAGCCACTCTTTCCTCCCATAGCTGAGGAGGGGGAGCGAGGCTGTGGAGGGGAGATGGGGGGTGTCCCCAGGGAGGCATGAGGGGAACAGACTTTCTGCCTCCTCTGCCTGTTCTGCAGGAGGCTCTGCGGGGGAACCAGACTCTCTTCTCCCTGCGGTCCGCATGAGAGCCTCTCGGCCAGTTGGCCATATACCAGTCAGCTGGCTCCTCGTGCTGTACCCCCGCATGACACACATGTGCAACCTCAAAAATAAAGCTCAAACATGCAGGATCCCTCAGGCTCTTTCAGACATGTGCACCTTTTGTGCACAGAGCGTTTGAGCAATAAAACGGTCCATAAGGAGGAACAAAGAAAACGCGCTCTAGATGCAGGCTATTACTGTTAATTCTCACATTTGAACCACCATCTAGTTGCAGCAGATGTCTGGAGCAGAGTGACTGCTGAGGTGTGATGCCCAGAAAGAGTTTGACAAATGGACCCGTGCAGGGATGAGTCCCAACACATCGAGGGAACACAACAGCAAGCAAATGTCAAGTGAATTCATGCAAGAGACAAGACGTTAGAAATACAGATCACAGGCCTGTATTTTTCCATCTAACCCATGTGTTAAAACACCGGCCTATCACATGTAAGATTGGTCACACTCACCATTCATTTCGTTACTATCATCCAGCCAGTCAATGACGCCCCTCTTTCAGCGGACCGCTCTTAAATTCCTCCCTGAACCATGTCCCGGTTCCCCTCCACCGCTGCGGGATCATGAAAAAAGCGGAGCCGGGAGGAGCGCGGGGCGAACCGGCACAATTTGTCGCATCTAAGAGCGCTTGAACAGGCTCTCCTTCCGGCTGCTGGGGGAACAATGGTGCAGCATCAGACTGACAGCTCCGCGGACAACGTGACTTCCTCCGTCCAATCGTGCTTTCATAAAGCAGGAATGAGCCGCAGAGCGCTGCCGCCTGCCCAGCGTCGCCTCCAAATCCCACAGTGTCATCATGTGCGCCGGCTGCTGCCAAAGACACCGGGCTTCATCAGGGCGCTGGAGCACAGTTATGGGGATTTTAACAGGCAGCAATTAATTATGAAATGCCCAAATGTGCGTGTGTTAATGGGGAGTCTCAGTGATTGTGGTGAAGGGAAGGCTGCATGAAACAAGACTTCTGCATGAGCTCATTTCTCTCAGCTGGGCTGCTGCTTTTATTTTAGAAACTTTGCACCACCGCTGCAACACACGTTTGTCATGCTTCTTCTATGTGCTGCACTACTGTGGCCTCTTTAATAGTTAATGGCTTTCAAACAAGCCCCACGTGGTCATAAGTGATGGTGTTTTCTGAAAGGAACACAGGCGCCTTGGCAAAGACCCACAGGCCTGATACAGTGTTACATGTCAGAGCAGCCGGGTGTGAAAGGTTCGAGCAGGGAAGCTTAGCGTTTATGTTGCGTTGAAAGGAAATAAAAAGGCTCGACATCAAGTCTTCAGTACTGGATTTCTCGAGGTGAAATAAATCAGTGAAGCACAGCGACATCTTGTGGTCAAAGCGTTCAACTACAGGTGTCCTGCAGGCCCTGGCTCATTTTAAAAAAAACTCTTGTCATGTTCATTTCCAAACAGAGCCAGGAGTGTGGGTGGGTGGGTACGGCTGGTTCTGAGTCTGCAGAGATTAAGAGGAGAGGGAGTCATGTTCTCCCCTCATATTCAATATGATTTACTGTAGCATGCTTGTTATTTACAGGGCATGCAGGAGATAGTGTAGCATTTGGAAAAAACAGAGTTATAGTTCCTGTTTTAAGCCTTTATTTAGCCAGAGAAAGTATTATTTCTCTGGCTATTATTATCGTTGTTACCATTATTATTATTATTTCCCATAAATGCTTCATCTGCCTTTTTAACAGCAGGAATTTTGACTCATATTAGCGATAGCGCAGGTGTTACTAATAACATCTCTGTTCTAATTAGTGTCCCAGTAAGGCATGACAGTGAGCCAGCAGGCACATATCCTGAAACTGAAGCAGCTAAATGGAATTCAGCCATCACTGATTTTATTATGAACACCTGTG
Source organism: Chelmon rostratus (assembly GCF_017976325.1). Lineage (NCBI taxonomy): Eukaryota > Metazoa > Chordata > Actinopteri > Chaetodontiformes > Chaetodontidae > Chelmon > Chelmon rostratus. The sequence continues at coordinate 13,609,065 of NC_055670.1, read as the reverse complement.
ATTTTCCTTCTGTGACATGTCAAAATGTTTTCTGTGAAAAAGGCCTGCTGTCACTTGCAGTCGTGCACGAAGCCGCCCAGTGCAAGCACAATCATCTGCTGGTGCTTTCGCAGGTGCGGCATAGCGCCTCTTTATGGCATTCACTAAGGTGTCACATTGCCACAAACGTGTCAATAACTTGACACTGATGTGGTTGAACAGGAAGGCTGCCTGTGCTTCTCACAAGGAGCAGCAGGTGAGGCTAAAGAGCTCATTCTGACAAACATTCATGCAGCAGTGTCTCACACGCTCGCCGTCCAGCCACCGGTCTTTATGTGGGCACACACAGGGTCGAGGTGAACAGAAGGCCGCTGTGTCAGCCATGCAGAGATACAGCTGTGGTCTGAAGCAGGGGGATCACATGGTGTTGAAACAGAGACACGCTGTTGACATGGCTGATTTCAAGGAGTACGTAAAGTGTTTAACAGTAGCTCAATCTGACCTCCGTTTAAGGGGCATGAAAACAGACGCAATGTGTGCAATCTTTGTGTTTTCTGATTTTCTGAACTGAATGCCAAAGCACAGTGTTTAAATCAGGCATGTCAAACTCATTCCATAAAGGGCCGTGTGGCTGCAGGTTTTTGTTCCAACCAAGGAGGAGCACACCAGGCTGGAATCAATTAATCAGTTGGTCTCAGTCTTCAGCTGATAACTAAGTGAACCCTTGATGTAGATTGGTTGGCCTGGTGTGCTCCTCCTTGGTTGGAACAAAAACCTGCAGCCACACGGCCCTTTATGGAATGAGTTTGACATGCCTGGTTTAAATAGATACACCAACCAGTACAACACAGGAATTAGAGAGGTATTTACACATATGGCATCAGCAGAAAGTCCTGGGTTATGCTAAAAGTCCAGTTAATACACAGTTTGGGAGCATTGCTGCAGTGTCAACTGAATGTTGAATCAGCGCATGGGATTCTCTGTTTCTTCTTTCTTTCTTTTTGTCTTGTGTCGGCTAACTTCTCATGTCAAATTAAAAAAAATGTTCTAATTATCCTAAATAATATAAGAGGGCCTGGAAAATGAACCGAGCTCAGGGGGCCAGATTCTCAGAAAGTTGTTACAGAACTGCACCAGAACCTGCACAATTATTTCTGAAGTATTAGCCTTTATGGCATTACAGGACAAAAAAACAAACAAACAGTAAATTGGATTCTGGGACTTGAAAGTGCACCAACCGTTGTGACATTAAGTGCCTTCATTTCAATATCCGGATGTATTTTAATGCTTCAGAATTCCCAAATGCTCCCTACTTTAAGCACGACTCTGTTTTGGTATCCTCATTAGTGCTCTGGTGTTCCCTTGTGGCCTGTTATGTTAGCACCTAGCACATGAAAGATGACAAATCATGAAAGACGTGTTTGAACACTTCACATGAGGTCAATCTCAGGATAACTGCGTCATTCACTGTTTCTCTCTTGCTATGTTTTTGAGAAGTTGGAGGGAAGTGGTCTGCTGTATCAGTGTAACCTGATGGCTGTGAATGCATGAAGGGCCAGGCTCTATGTGATACTCCTTTCTGGCCTTTCTGAATTATGCATTCCTCTCAGGTTAACAGTGGATATCTGGTGTCCTTCGTTCAACACTTCACCGTGGACAGGTCAAGCATTAATATATAGATTTTTTTTCTTCCATTTTGGTTAAGAAAAAGCTTCTGTATGTCAGTTCAGAGAATTATCTCCATATTGTCTTATTCCCATATTATGTGCGTTATTATAATGTGTGAACATGTGTGCGTTTGCTGGGGTGCATACATGTGTGTGAAAGGCCTCAGCCACACGTGGTACCAGAATCACTAAAGTGTGTCTCTCTTTAGGAAGCTCTGGAGACCTTTTGTGCACAACCTGTCAATTCTCTCCCTTTACAGGAGCCCCTCCGGCTGCAGAGAAAGTGGAACCCTGTCGAGTGCGGTGACCTGTATCCTCTCCCTCCTGCAGTCAGAGCACCCGGTGATACGATTGCACCACAATGGAAATTCAATCAAGAGATGGACCGGGGCGAGTAGCAACCACTCTCCTGTCCCTCCCCTGCTGGCCTGCTTATTGATGAATTCATCTGAACAGAAACTTTAAACACATCTGGATTAAAGATACTTCACCGTTCAGGAAGGTGGCCGGGAGGGAGGGAGGATTATCAACTTCGCTGTCACCAAATGTAAGTACGACTGTTTTTCTCTTTGTGGTTGTGTGTGTGTGTGTGAGTGAGTGTGTGCGTGTGTTTGTGAATGCAGTGAAGGTGATAATAGTCAGGAGATTTTATTGGAGGTTTGTAATAATTATCACCTGCAGTCAAAGCTTTATATAGTAAAACATAACCAATACCATGCACCTCATCAGTGATTATTGTCATGTTGATGGATTTATGGCCAAAGCTTCACTAACACCATCCTCTCAAAGTAAGATATGCTGCTAAATGTTAACCTTTGTATATGCTATCCAGATGGTATTTTAGTGACAAACTGGCTGACGTGGGAAGCAAAAAGGCAACGATGGCAACATGTTAGTCTTTAAACTCATTTCCTCGTGAGCAACTACCTCCCGTGTTCTTGCTCTTTTCCAAAGGGATCAGTCCTCACTAGCAGAGAGTCACTCTGTATGAAGTCTCGCTCGCAGCTGTGACAGCCTCTCCACGTTAATGGGAGAGTAAGGATAAACAGGTATAATGTGGGACTCATTCGCCACTCTCAACCATTAGTAGGAAAACATCCATCTGCTGATTGATGGCTTGCTCAATCAGTTGTTGAGCTACACTATGTGCAGTTTGCCCGTGAATGTGCTCCAAACACAAGCAGCGCGAGCACGTGCTGTAAAATAAACGGTGCATTTTCCTTTCAGAGCTGCACTAATCAATTTATTTAGTCGAATGACTGTAACGTAAAAGGGGTCGCTTGCGGTGGTGAACCCTCGGAAAACTAGCATCTTTCAGCCCTTTGTTTTAAGGCCCACAGTTCGCTCCGACCACTTTCACCAGCCCTGTTTCCAGCTGCAGCCAGCAGCAGTTCTCATTTAAAAAAGGGCTTTGAAGAACCTTCTGGACACTACCTTCCAAGCATCAGACTGCAGAAAGTCAAAGTTAGCATCTAGCTTGTGAACAATGCCAAATGATGGTCTCGTGTTGGTGGAGACCAAAACAGAGCTAAAAGAAGAGTGACTATTGGGGAAGAACATGACTGCAAATGAAGGCTAAATTGATGTTTCTTCGGTGTCTGCTGGATGTGTGATAGGCAACGGTTTGCTAACTTGTTCACCTTATCAACTTTACAAGGTGATAATATGTCAGTGTTGTGTTTACAGCTTGTTCTACTGCCCCTGAGTGGCCAAAAAAAACAAACAATTAATGCTGCTTTAGCTGCTCTGATTTTGTCAAAATCCTATTTGATAAAAAAGATTGAAATGACATCTGGCAAAGTTGCTCATTGTAACTTTGGGATATTCTTTATTCACCAGAGTTTGATGATTAATGCAGGGGTAGTCTGAGTCTGTTAAGTCAGCACTGATGCAGAATCCACTCCAATGAGTTTGATGAATGCGCTACTGTTAGCATGATTTTGTAAAGTGTGAGAAGTAGTAACTTCACAGCGGATGCTATTGTTCTCACTAATCGTGCACAGTGAGAGGAACAATGAGCTAAATCAGTCCAACGCGAATGATTTTAATAGAGGAAGACAATCTGGCAGCATGCAGAAATACATGATTAGCAGTGTGTGGTAGCCAATCATGTCATATTCCAGCACTGCGAACCGCTGCCGAATTTGAATGACAGGGTATCCATGACAACTGTAACAAATGGGTGTGTATGCACAATAGTAAATTCTCATTTAGTTTGAAAGAAACCAGCATATATGTCAAGATGGGCTATGTAGCATGTTAGCCTCTAAGGCTCTCAGTCTGTCTCACAGTACGCAGCCAGTATTTCTTTTACATAAATAATGAAACCAGAGGCACCGCATGAACGTTACACTGTGTGGGGCTTAGAAGCAGTGAATTATTGTTTCAGCAAGCTGGCAGGCTTTATGCATGTGGCTCATTTGCATTCAGACTCTATTGTAGGAGCAACAAGCATGAGATATTACGGCTGATATATGCGCAGACTTTCCAGCACAGCAGCAGAAAACCTTTCCCCAGTTAGCCTGAAACCTCCAGCTTGATGTGTGGTTGATGTTGTGTTGTGTGATGAACGTGAACCAGAGGGTGTTTATGTTCAGGCTTTACTGTTAGAGAATAACTGACTCAGTGATTAACACAGCAAAAATAAAGAGACTTCCTGTCTCTATGTTATTCGTCTTACACACTTGCAATGCAGCTCTCTCTTTGCCTTGAGTTCAAAATATACGGGAGAAGGATCCAACCCCTCATGACCCTGAGAAGTATTAAACCTGCACAGGAAATTAATGAATTCCTTATATTTCATCGCTGACCTTCATGTGCACCAAACTAATGCTGTAGTACCTCTATTTCACCACACGATGGCTTCTAGGTACACACAGAAATCATGGAGAGCCCATGCTATTGTTTGGTAAGGATGTTTTGTTGACTGGCTCTTGGTTCTCAAACAAAGGTGGACAGAATGAATCATACTGCAGTTACTGGAACATAAAAACTGCCTGTTTATACTTAAATAATAAACATTCTCCTCTCCAATTTATTGGTCCTACTACCAGATGAGAGAGGAAAAAAGAGAATGGCTAAAATGCATCAAAATCAAACGAACAAACAAGTTTTCTCCTTCTAAAACAACATGAATAAAATGATGTGACTCAAACGTTCTGACTGTATTATTAATCTGTCGTGAGCCAGAATCATTGCAATGGCGGAGTGTTTCTGCTTCAGTTCAAACTGATGCGACTTATGATTTAATACGCTTACACCGCAAGACACTGCAGCAGAGATTCATTAGGCATGATACATTTGGGCACTTGTGTTGAGTAAACAGTTTCAGTTAACATAAATCATCCAAATATGGGCAGTCTGGTAATTGATGTAGGGAGAAAAATGTGTCTTGTGGGTGCCTTTGATTTTGGCCCAACCACTGCAGAGCAGGACCAAAGCTTTTTTTTACAGCAACTCCACCTTTATGCCATTATGTCTCTGTTAACACAGTTTAATGCTACATTAAATTAGAGTGTCTTATGACTGCCCTTTTAATTAATGTGAGCCTAAGTGTTGTATATCAGCTGTAATGCGTTTATTGAATTGAACCTTATACGACTGAACCTCAAGTTTACCACAGTTTAATGAAGTGTGTGTCGTCTCAGATGATGGCCTGTATGATTTAAGCCTGCTCTGCTCGGTGCCCGGGGCTGCTCTGTGTTCGGATTCAGTCCGTCTTGAATGTATTTTATGAGCGTTTCACATGTGATATGATGTGTTTGTGATGTGAACGCTTGTTGAGCATGACCATAAGAAAATGTCTGCCTGAAAACAAATGGCCTCTATGCCACATACATATATCAACAGTGTGGACATAACGACACAATGTCTTCAATCATACTGTATCATATTCTACCAAATCGTTCAATACAAGGTACTTCACTCAGTATTTAGTGTTATATATCAAGCAATTCACCACACGTGGATAAAAATCTGCTTTGCTCTCTGTTTTTGTCACCACGTTACAGCCCTGATGAGCAGCTCATTCCCAGTTCCTTACACGCCCAATCAGGTCTGACCAGTATGACTTACAGATATATACCCCAATACACCTTCACAGAAAGTTTAGATAATATTATTTTATATACTTTAATATTGCATTAAACTAAATCAGATTTAATTGCTGGGCTCATACTCGTGGCATGTTTATACTCTATTGAAAATGTACAAATTTAGCTGCTGAAGAAAGGCACTATCCCCTTTTAATATTATTTATATGTATCAAAAATCTCTTTATGTATTTGTGCTTATGAACCTTATAAGTATGGTTGTAACTTAATGGTCTTTGGTACAGATCTTGAGGTTGTAGCAAATAGGTGGACATTAAAAGGAAGAGGACAGAGATGCTCCTCTCCAACAGTCACATTTTAATCACGCAGCTGCTGTTAAAAAGACTTCAGAAAGCTTTTGGGAGCACTTGTGGAAATGTCATCACAAAGATAGATGTTCAGATAACAGCATCACCAGCCTCTGTGGCCGTTTTACTGCCCAACATAAAGCCACTTCTAGCTTCAGCTAGAAGTTTTGGAGACACACGGTGTCGGAGTGCTGTTGCTTCTTTAATGTAAGTGAGGATCAGCACTCTGACTAACAAAGCATCCTGATGCTGACGTGCAGCTGAATACTTAGAGTGACCAAACAGCGGGTCGAGCTGCTCGGCCTCCCGGCAGCACGTGTCAGAGAGAAATGACCAGAATGTAGTGGAGCAACGGTGCGTATATAGATTTTTGAGCGAGGAGTGTGAAAAGGTTAGACGCAGGAAAGATGAATAGAGCTCGTCGCCGACAAAGAAAGCCAACTGTCATCTCCAGTCCAGATAATATGAGGAGAGAGGAGCGCTGTTGTAGATTTAATAAGAAGTGTTTATGTCAGGGGTAGTTCATTCCACCACAGTTCAGAGGGAAATATTATACTTATAATATTGTACTTTTATTTCACAGCTTTACTTCTGAGTTACTTCACAGATTAAGATTTTTATAAAACAAACGAAGGGCTCATAAAATATGGTATTTTGCTGTAAAATGAATAACCCAACATCAAGTACAACTGAAACGACTAGTTGAATAATCAATCAGTTGATTGGCAGAAATATAACTGATATGTAATTAGCTAATCATTTATGTTATTTTTCATGTAAAAACATTTTATGGTTCCAGCTTCACTAGTTTGAGGATTTGCCACTTTTACTTTTAATTATTTTAATTGCTTAAATTCACTTTGTAGAATTTAACTTTTGTATTATTGGCTGGACAAAACAGCAATTTTGACAGCATTTCTCACTATTTTTTGATTTTTTACAAAGCAAACCATCATTGATTAATGGAGAAAATATTCAGATTAATCCATTATGAAAATTATCATTGCGATTCTGCACAAAATAGATCACAACAGTGAAATCCTGTTTTTACATTAATGCACAAGCAATAATAATACAAGGATATAATATAGATAGTCACAGAGGACATTTTTCTGCACTGAATACTTTTATTTTCATACTTGAAGTACATTTTCCTGATTTTACCAACACTCCTTTACTTAAGTAGCATTTTCAATCAGGTTTTACATCACTCACAAATGGATCTGCTGGATCCTTATTCGGACTCATAAGGTTTGCCACTATATGCACTTGACGATACTGAACGTTTTATTGACAGTAATGTAGGTCACCCTTCTTTGAGTCATGGTGCTTAGTCTTTTGTCACTTGAGACAGTTATTTTTAGGTTCTTTTTGAATTTCCGTCGTGTCTTTTGGTGCCGAGATTGGGTGTCAGGGACGACTATGTCATAGGACAAGCAGGGGCTAAATATACGCCCTGTTGCTATGAATGTTGCTGATGTTGTGTGTTTTTTGCCTATTGATTGTGTCATTGTCTGAGCAGCGTTCTTCCCATATACTGTTCATGAAAGGCATCTGAAGGCGTTCAGGTGAACCGACTGGAACGGGATATTTATGTGACCACTTTTGCAGCTCTGTCACCGCTCCGTGTCAACATTTATACGCTTTGATGGCTGTCTCCCGCAGGCAGGATCTGTCAGCAGTACATGTCAAGATCTTCGGGGTGCCGTCATCTTTTCCTTCTCTTCTTCAGCTTGTTGGCTTTAAAGATGTGAGTGAACGTATTGCTTTACGGAAACCCGACACCTTAATTGATGGACAGCGTTGGGTGGAGACAGTTAGGAGCCATGAACAGTGTCTGCCTCACAGGCGCATGATGATCATAGGAAACACATACCTGCCATTTGATTTTAATGATGTTCCTCCTCTGCAAGAACGACCCAGATTCAAGGAAGTTCTTGTATTTGTTTCTGCAGGTTTTTCTGTTAAGTTGATCAAATTGTGGCGGGATGTGTGGAGCAGAATAGCACGAGAGAAAAATCCCTCACTGTTGTCATTCTAAAGAGTGAAGCTCCAAAGACTTTTAATTGCTGATGCTTTAAAATCCTCCTTCACATATCACAGATCTAATTAAGGTGAGGATTGATCTGCACTTATTTCCACCTTTTGTTTGCTGTGATCTGGTGTCACAGACGGTGAAGTGCTGTTAAATGTTTGCTGCACCTCCGAATTAAAGGTTGAGATTTTGACTTTGTCTCACTGATTATTTGAAATAACTGTATTTCCCCTAGGAAAATGGAAGGTTATTGATTGCTGTCTTTGGTGTATGGATAGAGGTCACTGCTTTGCAATCCAATTGCCCCAATTCAGCCGACATGTTGAAATATTTAAAATGCCTCAATGCATTCCAGTCACATGATAACCTTCAGCAGGGAGGGATGGAGGGAGGGCCAGCCTTTCACCACAAGGCTGATCTATCGGCTGTGTGTGTGTGTGTGTTTTTCTCTCTCTTTTAAAAATCTTACATCTTAATTGGAAGTTGACACAAGATCAAGGTTTTTTGCGCTTCAAAGAAGTGTCTTATTCAAGCATGTTTGGTTGCCATGGCAAAGCAGTATTAAGAGTCGATCTATGAACAATGAATATGTGAAGGAACTTGACACCAAAGCAAGTCTTCAACACAGTGAAATATCGTGACTGAATTCAATTTGTTCATAATCACTGTTAATTATTCACTTTAGCGTAAATTCAAGGAATGTCTAATTCACTCAACTGTTTCTTTTGCCTTCACCTGAGCTGCGAATTCAGCCGTTGTTTTTAAGCAAAACACGGAGGTGAAATAATCACAGCCGTTCTCTGTGAATGAATAAGTAAGAATTGAGTGAAATATGAGTGCAGATGTCATTTGTATTCATTTCATGCTGACTGCTCATGGGGAAAATGGCCTTTTAATCTCATAACTAGAGACCTGAAAAAAATCTTTGTGCAGCATAGAGGAACTCTTCATGTTAGTGTAGGACTTTGCTTTTGTTGTGCAACTGAGTGATTGTGTGTGACTGTATTCAGTGCTGTGCTACTTGCTTAATGGGCATTTTTTTTCCAAGGCTAGTGTCATATTGATTGGCAGTTACCAACAGGCCTAATACTGAACCTGCAGTGCCAGTCTGGGAGTCCCCAACGTAAATCTTGAACCACAGTGACTAAGGTATTGGACATGTGTGTGTGTGTGTTTGTTGCGGTGTAGTCAGCCAACTCAAAGCTTTCCCTGTGCTGCCTGTACCTCACTTCAGTCATGAGGAAACATCAACCACCCAGTTTTCTTAGCATACATCCAATTGCCATCACACTCAAACACTTATGGATACAAAAACACAAGTACACACACACACACACACACACACACACACACACACACACACACACACACACACACAGTGTGTGGTGAGCAGAGGCAGGTCCCTCCTCGCTGAGCATCTGAAACAAAGTGCTGCCTGCTTTTTGTTCTCAGTTGTGCGAGCTCTGACGGCTGGCTGGAGGCTTGAAGAAACAAAGTACCTGTGTGTGTGTGTGTGTGTGTGTGTGTGTGTGTGTGTGTGTGTGTGTGTGTGTGTTTGTGCGTGCGCATATGTGTGTGTGTGTGTGTGTGTATGCACTGCCAGGAAGAATTGATTATTTGCTCCAGCGGACACTCGCCTCTGTGCATCAAAGACTTCAGCCTAATAAACTGTTTATTTTAAAGACATTCAGCTCCCTTTTCAGTGTTTTTAATGAATTTGTGAATTTCTCACCATGTGAGAAATGTTTGGACTGACTGACTAACACAGCAGCATTATGCAGTTTGATGTGTGAGTTACATAAATGTGGATTTTTCTCCTCAGCAGCCACCTAAGGTACAATGCAGCTATGCTTTTTCTGCATTCCTCCCTCAATGGCATTTGGATTATGCTCTTAAATAGACTAAGATTGAGTGGTTTAAGTGCAGTGTAGAACTATATCTTCTTCATGATACAGCACAGATGGATATTTATCTTACTCATTAACCTGTCAGTAACTGTATTTGACGTGTTGCAGCATCATTAGAATCAGAAGCCAGAGTAATGTTTAAACTTTCAGGAGAAATTTCAGATATTTCAGGCAGTGAGATGGACGCCAATAGGAAAACAGACAGCTAAATGCACAAAGAATACATGAAGAGCCAATTATGCATGAAATGATGAGCACATGACGGAGGAGGGAGAGCTGCAATATAAATCAGATACACATGAGCTGCTTGCATTCTACCCATCAGCCTTCTCCAATGAGGCTTTTCTTAAAGCCCAGCTTTGAGCAGCTGGGAGTGAGAGATTGGAGCTTCCACAGAAATCCCTGTGTCTTCGGCTCTTATGAGGCGCAAACATCCATGGCTCAGTCCGGCTCTGGAATGTACAGTATGCAATAACAGCTGCGGGTCTGTAGGGACAAATCTGTAAACTCTGGAGCATTATGTTCTTTTCGATAATACAGCATGTACAAGCCTACAGTGATGCCATCTAATGAAAGGTTTTGCTTGCTGCGTGATTTAAAACATTTAAAGGATTAGTTGGGTATTTTTTGTGTACGAATACACTCACTCGCTTTCTTTCCCAGAGATGGATGAGAAAATCGCTTCCTGATTCATGTCTGTGTACGTGCTGCACAGAGCTGTAACTGGAGGGTGATTAGCTTAGCTTAGCATAAAGACTTGAAGCAGGGGGAATCAGCTAGCCTCACTTAGTCGTTCACAAGCAAGGACGAAGCGAGGTTCAAAACTTTGTGAAACACTTGATCGTATAAAGGATGTTACCACATGGACTCTGGAACACTTCATAAAAACGTCGTCTATAAACAGTTTGAAAATGATTGCATTTAGTTTTTATTTACGTTTTACACAGTGCCCGAACTTTTATGGAATCGGGGTTGTACTGAGTGAAACAGCTGATTGCAGTGACCTCCTGTCATGTTGTTGCCACAGTGAGGTTGCCAGGCAGCAAGCGTCAAAAGCTATCTGTACCATCTGACCAAATGGTTGTTTTATACATTACGGTTACAGACTGAAAAACAAGATATGTGTCAATTAGCAAGCTTTACCGGTGCAGGTACCCTGGGGGTGTGGGACGTCTGGCCTCTGGCCTAGTAACATTTTTTCTGCGATAAAAGAAAATCACATAAAACTGTAGACTAACATGCCCATCAGGGTGGTCCCTGAATGTAACACGTGTGTAGCGGTTCATGCCGATTTTACAGCATGCTGTAAAAATTGAAATGGCCCCCGGTAGGAAAAAGTTCCCCACCCCTGTGGTATGTTTTGTTAGCTCTGGACAGAGCCAGGCTAACTGTTTCCCCCTGATTCCAGTCTTCATGCAGTCTTATTGGATCTCATTGTAATGTATCTGTCCATACAAACGTATTATCTTGTGTAGTTTTTCAGATTCATCTCTGGGTTTTCCTTTTTTTTCTTGTGAAAAATTAAACAGCTCTAACCCTGTTGTCCTGTGACAGAGGCCTGTGAGTAGACGTTGCTTTGTTTTAAGAAGCTGCATAAACTGACTTTATTTAAATATGATTGTGTTGTATACAGCACTTACAGTGGATGTTAACATGTAACGCTCATACGCTGCCAGTTTTTGTCATGTTTTACATTCAGTTGCGTGTGTCTCTGTGTCTGTGTGCTGTTGATATTCAGTGATCATGTTGGAAACCACCTTTCTACAGCAGCCAGTGACCCAACACCACACTAAATATATCAGGGACAAACATAGAGTCTGGGACGCTTTAACTGCCTTCTAAATACCGTAAACTACAGCAGGTCTAAAGTGAACATCTAATCTGTGCACAGCAGCACTAAAATGTCAAAAAAAAATAACCACTTTAACTTGACAGTTTGCGAAGATTTTCTATACTCGCGCCCCGAGCAACAACACCTGCGTTATTTTGTGTGCGGTAGTGGGAGAGACACGAGATCACAGTGTCAGTTTGAAAGTGAGCATAGATATTTTGAAGACACTTAGGAAAGACATTTTGATCCGGTAGACGAAGCCTCCAGAGGATCTCTTGTTTCTTGTCTCTCAGATGCCTCTTTAGCATTTTTTTTTCTCTTACAAAAATATGATTTCAGCCCGTGAAGTGTTTTGATGTGAGGGCTGAGAGGGTTCCCCACTGCAGGTTCCAAGCAGAAGGGTGGCACTGCCTCAATTTCAGGCTTGTTCTACCTAATTTTGCAAAGAAGCAGCAGCAGAAGCACCTTCAGGAGGCTTGTTTAAGAGCCCCGTGGTGCCGATTAGCAGCTAAGTGGTATATCCTCGTCGCTGTCTTTCCGCTGCCCCCCTGAGAGCAGATATACAGATTAAGAAGTATGCATATTATTTTCTATCATACTGTATCATTAGTGTGTGCATGGCAGTTAGGATGCTCTTCTCTTGCCAGAGATGTTCTCATGTTCTGGAAGAGCTTTATTATGAAAATGTAGGTGATAAAACACATCACATCTTTTATGTAATATATGCAACTCTGTGATCAAGACAAACCTGCAGTTATGAAAGTTACAAATCTCTCAGGTGAGGGACATTTCTCCACAACTTTCACAGCACTTTGTGCATTGTAAATCTGATTTTCCTTTATAGAAAAATCATTTGTAACTCTGATTCATTGTTTCTCATGAGCCTTTCATGCATTGCTGCTCATTAATTAACATCCTTATTGTAAATGTAATATCACTCAATGAATGCTTTGAGCAGACGTTTTCAATTTGTGTGTTACTCGAAAACCATTTGTAGTTTATTCAGGGATTCTCTGGGAGCCAAAGCAGTGAGAAATACCACAGATTCACACCACATGTTGATCAGAGTAGTGGCAGTAGTGCGGTAACAGTAGTAGTCGTAGTACACTGAGGATATATCTTTAGATTTGGCCCACATGCATGACTTTATATTCACATAAACTGATCTGATGTTGGCCTGATTAAATCAACTCAGCCCACCACTTTGCTCCAGACTGAACTATCTCAACTATTGGATGTGTTGCCATAAGATTTTATACAGACTTTCATGGTTTCCAGAGGACGAATCCTACTGACTTTGGTGATCCCCGGACTTTATCTCTAGTGCCAACACAAGTTGACATTTTTGATTTCATTAACTGTAATGACAGATCTTGTCCACAGATTCATGGTGCCCAGAGGATGACTCTTTCTGTAGCGCCACCAGCATTTTTCAAAGTTTTCACTTATCCTGCCAAATATCTCAACACCTGCTGGAAAGATTGGTGCTAAATTTGCAGTTCCTAGAGGAAGAATGACTTCATGATGATTGACAGCCATTAAATTTAGGTCAGACATTTGTGTTTTCCTAACGATGACTTATAATATCTTTGTTGAACTATAGCACCATCATCAGGTCAAAATTTAAAATTGTCTAATTCTTTGGTTTATAGCTCAAAACTAATGATGCTCCCATCAGCCTCAGCTAATAACATGCCAAACTAAGATAGCGAACATGGTAAGCATCTTAGCATGTTAGCATGCTGACATTCAGCTCAAAGAAGCGCTCAGTACAGCCTCACAGGGCTGCTAGCATGGCTGTAGACTCTGAGCGTGCTCCAGAGAAGGATGACAAAGAAGAAATTTGACAGTTTTTAGAAACTTGAATGCTAGTTGTTTCAGTCTGTTTGTGTGTTTCATAATTTCTCTGTGGACAAACAGAAGGGACCGTTACTATCAGGCGGAGGTTTGTGGGTGTACTGTGTGCCTGGTGTAAATTAGTTCTTGTAGTGTTTTCTGTGGACCACAGGAGACCCAGCATGTCAAAGATAATAGCCTCCCTGATAATGAACAAATAGCTCCCTCTCATTTTTGGCTTTCTCCCTCTGCAGTAATAGAGTTAGTACCAATCAGCGTCATACACCATCACATTTTTTCCCCTTTGCAGACTCTTTTAATTCAATTCGTTCAGTGATTGAAAGCACAGGACACCACAGGTTCCTTCCTTCACTTCATGTCATAAACATGTGCATTTCATGCACATCAAACATTTCATGTTAGCTAGAAGACATGCATGCCTCTGACAGGCTGGGTGTGTGTGTGGCTCCCTTCAGTTCTACCAGGTGGCCTGTGGTCAAAAGCACAAAGTGACACTTTCTGTGTGCAGCAGAGACCCCCACGCACAGAGCAGCGACTATGTGGAGCTCAAAGAAGCCGCTGCGACTCTGTGCGACGCTGCAGTGTACAGAGCTGCTTCATGCCACTTCTTAAAATACAGCACATCACTGGCCTCTCACACCTGACATCATCTGTTAGGCTTGTTGGGCTTTGCGGCAGATCTGCGCTCTTCCTTTCGCTTCATACATAACACATCACACTCCTACACTTGAGATGATCAAAAGCCAAAGCAATAAGAAATTTATTTAGAGATGTCAGAGAGAAAGAAATCACAAGAAAAGAGGTGCGCTTGTGTACTTTTAGCTGGATAGCTGCAGCAAAAACACTTCATGATTCCTGATTTTGTGTTTTTCACGATATTCCCACTCATCGCTCTGAATCCAGTCAAAGAGTGAAAAGGAACAAATCCAAAATGAAAAGCTTGTCTGTGCAAGTGTGTGAGACCAAGAATCCTTGTGATTCATAGCCTCACTTCTAATGGCATCTGGCAGAGATGTGGCTCATTGTCATGCACCCCATGGTGCTATCTGCCTGTGGTCCGCATGCAGTGCTCACTTATGTGAGCTACACCAAGCCTCTACTGGGGAGAGGATCAAAATGAAAACACTGTCGGCAATATTTCAACAGAATTCACAAAAATGGTGAAATATTTGCTATCCGAGCTACTCAGGTTATGGATGAAACCGTACAGTTCAAATGAAATGCATATAAAATCCCTTTATGTAGCAGCAGTTATGCAGTAGAGAGGCGATAAAACAGGAAAAGACGTCCGGTGACTGTCATAATTCACTGTTATTGCAGATTTCATAAGAATTGTTGTTCTCATAAATGTGTGACACAGATGACATAGCTGTTAATTAGCATCTTAGAAATTAGCATTTCTAAAATGACTAGAGTACTTCGGAGAACTGTAGAGGCGAACATTTGCATCCCAGTTAATGGCATTAGCATTAAATCTGAAACAAATGTTATTCATGTGCATTCATTAAACAAAGAATGTCGACATAGTTAATTATGGTTACCCTTTTTACAATACTGTAAACAATATTGTTTCTTGAATGGACAAAAGGGAGCATTGTGCTGCTGTTTTCACTGACTCGTCAAAAGCTTTTGACACAGTTGATCATTCATTCAGTTGCTTTGATGGTTTCAGAATTACCTTTCTGAAAGATTTCAGTGTATCAAAGCAGAAATTATGTTTTTTAGCAGTAACAAAAGGTTCCACAGGGATCAGTTCTGGGGCCTATCTGGTTTATATTAGTCTCCTTTCTAACTGACTGTAATGTCCAACTTACTGATTGAGAACCTACAACTTTATTTAATCCTAAACTAATACTTTATGCAAGCAAAATAAAGTTAATGTTTTTTTCTAGAGCAAGATATTTTAACTTTAACACCACACCTGTCCACACTGTAGGGTAGCAATACTGAGGGAGTCACAGAATATAAATATCTAGGTATTTGGTTTTACCTTTACATTTTAACATGATATTGAAAATCTCATCACCAAATCGCAGCCAACAGTCAGATTTTTCTCCAGAAAGAGCCTCCGCTTCCTTTTGAAACCTAGGAAACATGTAGCTGAGGCTGTCCTCCTACAGTATCAGTCCTAGAAAATGGTGAAATAATCTCCAAACATGCAGCTGCTTCCACTCTCAAACCCCAAGACTCAGTTTATCATTCTGCCCTCAGGTTCATTACTGGAGATCTCTATTACACTCACCATTGTGTTCTGTATAGCATAGTCTCCGTCACAGAGGCGTAATAAACACTCATATGTTTCATACGTAAATCCCTTCATGGACATTCGCTACCCTGTATAACATGTATGCTGGACTGGACCACAAGACTCAACCAAACACGCTCTACTAACAGTGTTATGCTTCAGGTCCTGAGGGTTTATTCTGAACTTGGAAAATCTGCCTTCAGCTTTTGTGCACCAATCACAAGGAATTATCTGCAACACGTTCTGAAGATCGGTTCTCTCACCACCGCTGGACAATTCAAGACGATGATCTCAAACCACTTCACCTCAGTGTGTAGCTGTCTTCACTGAGTGTTGTCTCCTGTTTTAATTTCCTGTATTTCTCTGTTTCTCAGCATTGTTGCAGATGAGGGGAACCTCAATGATTTGCTCAAATAGAGGTCTGAACTGAGTTGAACTATTACACAGGAAAGTGCAGCTTGAAGATTTTTTGAAAGTAGAAATTAGCAGCCATCATATTGTATTTTTTATATGTCTTTAAATTGCATTTTTTATCTTGTGTTATATATAAAGCTATCTTTAGGGTGTGACATTATTTCACTTTAATCATCTGATTTTTTCTGACATCACTACCACGTTTGTTCTCACAGGGTGCGTCAGGCAAAAATGTCCGCAGCCTTTGTGAAAGTGATATTTCCTTAGTCTCTTCAGAAATCTAATTAAACGATGTAGTGTAAATAGCTCAGAGGGTTCGTCTCTGGGCTTCACTCTTATTTAATCAGGCGCCGTGACAAAGAGCTCACAGATATTTACAGCAACAGTCTTGGTGAGTGCTTGCAAGAGGAGTGAGGTTTACAAATTCAGTGTAAGACTCTCCACCAAGCACTTGCGCTGGTTGGCAATGAGCCACTTCTCTGGAGGGAGCAGCCAGGGGATTAGTGCCTTGCTCGAGGGCATGTGGAAGAAAGTTATTGAAAAAGCAAAGAGCATTTTATTCTCCCAGCTTTATATTTTTATTCTTTATTTTTTGCAGATTATTCTTTTTTTTAGCATGCATTGTAAATTCTTCTTTTTTTGTTATTCATTGTAATTCTTTTGTCACACCGCTCACACGTCTTTGTGTTGATGTTATAAATGCCATACAGTCATCTTTATCCTAAGCAGGAGACGTTCAGTATTACAGTCAGTGTTATCCGACATTGAATGTTATTTTCGGTCATGGTCATGCAGTGGTCAAGCACTTGGACGGTGGCTCCGTACTCCGGCACATTGGACTAGAAGATAAAATAAAGACGATGAGACTACAGCGCCGACTTTCAAATTTGAGTGTTATATTATGGAGGCAGTGTTTGTAGACTCGTCATTTTCCTGCTGCACTTTTCAGAAGCATGTGTACTGCAATAATGGCTAAGATTCCGCCCTCTGGTGTACGATGACTACATTAGCCTTTGTCAAACACAGCTGCAAGTCAGCACATTAAACTGATGTGATTGTTTCATTTTGAATCCAGTGTGCTGGATAAGTAGCCATAACTGTCCAAATATGCTGTATTATGAACCAGGCTAAATGTACACAGGCAGATAAATTCACAGTTGGATTTGTTAAAAAATAAGAAAAATACGGTATAATGTGAAAGTCCACATACAAGCTTTATGTTCCACGATGAATTTTCTCTTTGCTAGACTTTCTAAACCAAAAGACTTATTACAGCACACAACTGTATTAATCCCGATTTTCAGTCGGCATGTCCCGATTAGATTTGGGAGTACAGCTGAAGAAGTGGCGAAAGATGCTGTCACTAAAATATTTAGCTTAAAATTCCTCAGACTGGACTTTTCTTCTTGTGTAAGTGACTGCTAATATATAAGACTGTGGTATCAGATGGAAATCGCTTCTTATCTTCTGAGCGGGCAGTGGTCCTCGTCCGTGTGTGTGCATGTATGTGTGTTCAAGAGAAAGTGAATTAAGTAGCTTTTCTTTCCTTTCACCCTCGCTGCTTGGCTTAACTCTGACATGGATCACAGAGGACTGGCTTCAAGCTGAATAAAGCAGGGTCATCATGAAAAGAACATGAGACCCCGAAACACAAATATTCAGACTCTTGTTTTTTTTTTTTTCTCGCTCATGTTCGGACTTGGCAGAGGAATGATTGTGACTTTCATTAAGAGTATTCATAACAAACATTACGCTCTCCAGAGCAATGCCAGAATCAGATTAGCCTACATTTTTAATTGGGAAAACAGGCGCCCAGGATCTTTCGCATTGCAGTCTGGTGTGGTTCGGCGGGAGCAGGAATCCCGGAGTGTCTCTTTAAAACAGGTGGTGTATGGAAACGCAGGTGTGAGTTACACATGCTGTGGATGAAGGGGTCGTGCAGATGCCTGGCAGACATGTCTGGTCTCCAAACACTGGCCCTGCTTCCATGAGATACCAGAGTCAGACTGGCGCCACCGTCTCCAGCTGGGCCAAACAAGATGAGCTGGCTAGCTCCTCCACACTCAGAGGTGTCTCTTGTTGTATTTACAGCCCCCTTAACCCTCCTCTCCTCAACAAATAGCATTACATCACTGACCCCATTTCAGACCGACTGCAAAGCACAGCTCATGGCCGACACATTTCGCCACCATTTGCCGTCATTTGAATTTGCACCTGCCCGGCATCCACTTTGCAGTACTTCGGCATTAACAGAAGCAGTGAATCACAAGAAATTCTCAGAATATTTGTTGTGGTTTGTATGTGCATGGTTTTGCGTATCATGACAGGCGGTAACAGCTGCTGGAGTATGAGGGGCACTCTGATGGAAGCCGTGATGATGAAACCAGGGTGACCTGATTTATTAGTACACAAGCGTCTGCAGAGGAGTCACAGGAAGTACTTCCATATGGATTTTCTGGGGAATTGACATGTGAGGCCTCGCTCTCTAAAAAAAAAAAAACACCCCAGGCCCATCTTTTGCAAGTGGGCGGAGGGTCCAAAATAAAATCAGCTGTCACTGTCTGCTCGTTGGACAGAGGTGAACACATAGTACTGGAGCTGGTCTCCAACACGGACTGGGATTTGCTTTTGGCTTGGAAAGACCCTGCAGGCCGGGGGTGCAGTGGCCTTCGTGTGGGATTTCTACCTGCTGAGTTCATATTTTCGTAGCTCATCATCCTCCCTACCTGGTAGGTGATGCGCACTCTGAGAGCGGGTGTTTGCACTGAGTGGGATTTTGTAGAGATATGTGCAGGATTTTGGCTTTTTAAATCAGATTTTTGGGTGAATAATTTTGCATGCATAAAATGTGACACATTCTAAAATCTCTTTTTGATGTCAGCAGAGAAACACATGAAAGGCTGGCACTGAATTCTTGATTGTACTCTAAAATTCATCAACATTGTGCTCATACTGAGTGCACTTCCACTCATGATACAGGATACAGAGGCAAAATATAAATCTTATGTCAGACCCACAGAAAAATAAACTGTGACTAAAACGCTAAATCAACTCTGGATTTTTAGCTTGAGGAGAGATTAGATTTTTTTTTTTAATTCCAAATATATGGAGTTCTGAGTTGTTTGTACCAAGGCTTGTACCTCCAGGTGTTCTGTCGCCCTACTTCCTCGTTGCCGGGCAAGCCGCGAAATGAGTAATACTGGAGTGTAATTAAAAATAAAGGCACAAACACAAGGTTATCAATGCAGGCTATCTAAAAGCTTTGGGAAAGGAAAGCCTTGACCTACAGCTTTCCTCTACATCTCACTGAGAAACACGACCCTTCATGGTTAAGTTTAAAATAGGCTTGATTTATTTTTGCAAGTACATGGCGCCTAGATTACTTCACTTTCTTGTTATTTGAGCTCTCAGCCCAGCCTGACGTGTCATGAGATAGCCTCAGACTGTTGACAGATTTTTTTTGGCTACAAATTTTATTTCCTACCACAATAATTTACAGTCTATGAGTCAGTGACTAACTGGAATACGCTGCACAGCAGAATTTTCCGCTGATTACGTTTCATGGCTAAAAACAAGATTTGAAGTAAAAGATGTCCGTACTGTATGTAACTAAAACTTTTAAGATGTGTGGGCGTATATTCACGTCCCTTATCTGTCTTCATGGACTGATTGGTTTGCACAAACATACCCACCATTCCTCCAAGGCTAAAATAGATCATCCTAGACTAGTAAGCTATAAGTCAAAAATGGTAAGAAAACATGCCAGTGGAAAGCAGTAAGAACCACCAGCAGTTATTATAAAAATGTCTTTTTGGAATGAACTTTAGAGAGCGGCATTAATGGATTAGAGTTTCAGCTTCATGAGCCCACAATTCTGCTTATTTCTAAATAGTTAATAACGTTTTAGCTATCTGTAACTCAAGGGCCTGTTTGAAAAACTGGTGTGTTTTGATCTGATTTGGTGTTTCATTGACTCTGTGTTTCATTGAGTTTTCAATATTTTAGGAAAGATGCACAGTGGTTAAATCTGTCCGGTGCCGCCAGAAATAATCTTACAGATGTGAAATATGATCTCATATCGGCAGTCTGGCAGCTTTTGCTGGCATTATTCTTGATATTACAATGAGTCGGATACACACATGGCTCCAAGTAGTGCCAATTCACCACAGACCAGAGCGGAGCTCAGACGAAGACTTTCAATATGCTGTTAGTCTTCAGAGTAATGCTAAGTCTTGTGGTGCTGCACTGAACAAACTTGGAAACAGTCAGTGTATTCATTTTTCATTCCTCTTATTTGCATCAGTACTTTTATATCCACAAGAACTGAGGTGTGAATACTCCACAGACAAAAAAGAGTGAGTCAGCAACTGGCTGGATGTGGAGTCTGTGGATGTTTACAGATGGATGAGATAATTATCTCATTAACTGTCTTTTAAGCACATTGCAACACCCTGCAGGTTAACAGTCATGTCCCTTCGCCTATGGACTGTTGGTTAATGCAATTTCAGACATAAACCCAAGTAAAGTCTAATTATGCCTAAGATGAAAAGGAAATTTCTTAATGAGAACTAAAGCCACTTTCTGGATGAGCACCTTTAAACCCCAATGATACATTTCTACGTTGACTGGGAGTATAGGCTACCACCAGAGCCTTTATTAATAAGATATAAGTGGTAAGACAGTGATTTAAAGGCACAATGACTTTTTTATGTAAGTCATGGCTCTCCCATTTCATGGACCCATCTAACCCCTTTTGACCTTTGTTGTCTTAGTCAATATATGTACAAACTGAGCAAATATAACACAAGACTGGTGCTTTACTGTGCATTTACATTGAATGATGTGACTCATACACAAATGCAGAAAAATCACCATATGAGCTATGCTATCTGAAAAAAAGTGAAACATGTTAAATCAAGCTTATATCATTAAAGTCCTTCTCTTTACTGTTTTTAAAAGCAAAACAACCACACAAACATAAAGGCTTCTGACACCCTTAGCAGTGCTTTAATTACATGTGTTTACGCCACTAAATATTCTGTTTTACCTCTTAATAATTAGATGACACCGAACAACACATGTATGGTAAGAAGCATTTTAACAGTGGTGTTAATTGGCTGTTTGTGCTGTAGCTGCTGGCGGCGCAGGTTGGAACCAGGGCAGGATTTCCCGAAAGAGATTTAAACCAGAGGAACCGGATTCACTCTGTGGACTCAGAGGTCATCCCACTGACCAACTGTGAGGCCATGTACCAGGCAGCTGTCTCCAAGCGAGCAGACCACACCATCCCCAGCAGGGTACTTTAGCTCGTGCACGGACATGCATTGTGTCAACTACAACATGTAGCTCCCCTATCTGGCAGAGTCGCCTGCATTGAGAGGGATATTTGTGTAATTAGGAGCCAACTTTTTGCTGTCCATTATTTTGGTTTGCCCGCTTTCCTGCTGTGTGTTGTATTGTTTAGTCTTTAGCTGCTGCAGAGCATCCAGCACTGCACAGTAGCTGAGCTGCACTCTGTTGGTATTGTTACCATTATTGTTGGTGTTGTCATGCAGCATTAGCAGAGGTGATGGCAGTTCTGCAGCTGGGGAAGGGGGTCAGCAGTCTTGCTTATATAGTACATATATAAATAGAGGGGAAACATGAGACTCTCTGCGCAGAGCAGGATATAGAGGAAGGTTGAAGAAAACATTAAATACTGTTAGCTTTACTTTCAGCTCTCTCAGTTCCTCATGTAAATTTTAAAGTATTAACATAAACAAAATGCTATGATAGTTTGTGTGTCTGTCTGTGGAGAGAAGACACAAACTGCATTAGCTGCACCACATTTGACAGCGGCCTGCACTGCATGCGTAGCAGGGAGAGTATCCCTATTAAGCATCAGCTTGACTTCAGGTCGTGCGGAAGTGGAAGCAGCTAATGATATTTCCTGCTTCATTAGGTCATGGAGGAGTCGGAGGTCTGTTCCCTGCCTGGGGGACTCGCCAGTGTGAGGAAACAATTTGAGACCCAGGAAACTGCAACCTCACACAATGTAACCCAGTTCCATTTTCATCACAGAGCTGTGCAGGTAGAACACAGCATATATGTGCACCAGGCTAAGAGCATGAGAGAGATGACCGTGGTCTTCCGGGCTGAGCGTGCTTCTGTTTGCACGCTTACATTTGGCTCTGCATCTGTGTCACTGCATGGGGAGCTTTGCAAGTGAAAGTATGCACATTTAAGCTGAATATTAACACTTCGGGTGTTATTACATCTTATTGCAGCATTAGCAGAGAAAGTGTGTGGGTTTAGGTTACAGACATTACTTGACATTTCTAACAGCTTTCATGAAAACCTCCAGGGCACTTCCGCAACACTTATACTGCAGCTCCATTTGGTTAATAGAAACTTAGCAAAGCAATGGAAGAGACCTGTCTTTATTTTGCAGTGGTACAGTATGAGTGAACAGCTTGACAGTCTTAGTCATCTTGCCTCTGTCTGTGATTAGTCATTTCAAACTGCACTGAGCAATCTGGTCTAGTGTCCTCTCTGCATGGTATTCAGTTGTGTGCTATTAAGCTTTGGCTGGTGGAGTAAATTGCAGTGGGGTAAGTTCATGTCTATGGATATGACAAGGCAGGCAGTGTTGTGAATTGTTGTTGAATTGTTGTGTGTTGTGAAGACCGAGAGAGTTATCTGTGTGAATGCGTGTTTGTGTGGCATGCACACATTTTCCCCTGTGCTTGGCAACCACTGTCTCCATCTTCACAGGAAATGTCAGAGTCAGAGGTGACAGTGTCAAGCAGCAGCAGGCAGGTCGTCCCAGGCAGTCAGCAGCTGCATTTCAACCAAGAAACGATGGTACTGAACATTGATTTGTGTAATTAATGTTAGTTTAGTAGTCTTATTAGTAGACAGATTGGGCTGAGATTTAAATATTACATTTAATGAAAAATGTGTAGCATTCATTGGAAAGTGACTCAACTTCTGTACCTCTCTGAGCAGTTTTTTCTTTTATCATCAACATTTTTTTGCCATTTCTCTTTTTAAATACATAGGTGTCATACAGCAACAATAACTTGGAATCAAGCTATGAAAACCATCAAAATGAAACAGGTAAGATGTCATTTAGATATTTCTATTCTGTGCCATGTACATTGTCACTGCCTGACAAATTTAAGGCCCGCCTTTACATTTACATCTGTGCTGGCTTTCAGAAGAGGAGTTTCCCAGGTACACTACAAAAGAACTGAGGGCTCACTTTGAAAGAACAATAGAAGAAGCTGCTCCACACAAACCAATTAAGGTAAGCATTTCCTTTCACCTGAGTTAGACCAGGCATGTCCAGAATATTCCATGAAGGCCCGTGTGGCTGCAGGTTTTTGTTGCTACCAGTCCAGAGGTCACCTCATTATCAGCTGATAACTGAGGTCAGCTGATTAAATAAGTCCAGCCTGGTGTGCTCCTCCTTGGTTGGAATGGAAACCTGCAGCCACAAGGCCCTTTATTGAGTATTCTGGACATGCCTGAGTTAGACCAAATTATTGAAATTATAAAGGAAAATAATATTTAATGTAGCTTAGTTAAGAATGTAGTTAGAATTTAATATCATAGATACGATATATTTATTAAAGTTGTAAACCTTAAGATTTTAGTCCTGGTTGATTTGGTGACACCTGTGGTTGCTGGTGGTAACTGCAAGTGTGGTTAAATACTTCAGCAACACTCTTTGAGCACCTTCTTCTACTACAAGAGAGCAGCTGGTGCAGGATATCTGGTTACAATGAGTCAAAAAAAACTCTTTTAATAAAGAAGTCAGTCAAAAGAAAATTAGCTAAATGACACTTAAATGCAGGGCTTAGGGCTAGTTCAAAATAAAAGCCCTCCCATGTTTTGCCAGTTATATAGTTTTAATGTGGCCTGTAGGGACTGTTTGGTTTGCATTAGCAGTAACTTAAAACATTCTGATGCAGCTGTAGGAGAGTGAACAGTAAACAGTGTGTGAGACAATGACTCCACCACTAACAATGACATTTCTATTTAGAGAAGTAATAACAGGGTGTAAATACTTTGAATTGCTACTGCTTAAAAAGTACAAGCCATAAATAGTATTAACAACAGGGCTTGATGTCACAGAAGTCTTAAGGATTATATCTTTATTTTTTGATTTGTGGCTGCAAAGAGCATAATAAGAAAGCAACACAGTACAATAAACCTGGGACTGACTGCGAGTTTTATGATCTCATTTTTATGACTATATCTGCAAGTGTTACAACAAGGTGAAATGTAATGTACATTTAAGTATGGATGATGTGATGGATTTATAGTTATTTACCCACAAATCTAATTTTTGTTCCATAAAAAGATTGAACGTGACATCAATCGATCTAAGTGGTCCTCGAATGTGACACAAAGCAACACAGTGACTAGTGAGGCGTGTGAAGCATCCCCGACTGAGACAACAGAAGACACACTGGCTGCAGTGATGGATTATGAGGATTTCCCGCCCCCACCAGCTGAGGATTCTGACTATCTTCCACCCCCACCTCCAGACTTACTACAAATGCCATCAGACAGTCAAAATATTCCAGCATGCCATTACTCACCTGAGCCTCCAGAACCAGCAACCCCCCTCAAATGCCCACTGAACAGAGAGGCTTACTTCAAGCAGAGGAGCATGAATGAGCTGAAACGTCTTTACAAGCACATTCATCCCGAGGTTCGTAAGAATATTGAGAAGGACTACTACAGTGATTACAATGAAACTGAGATCAACCAGTTGGAGAGCCAAGAGTACATGTATGAGGATGATGGCGGCAGCCTGGATGTGATCAACGATGAAGAATATGGGGAATGGGAAGAGATTCTCCCCGGGGAGGTGCAGGCAATGCGATGGATGTTTGAAAATAAGCCACTGGACACCATTAAAGATGAAGCTCCTGATGATGAGGACGACAACAACAAAATAACCGAAAAGGAAATCATTCTTGGAAAAGATGTGAGACGCACAGCTTGGATGTTTGAGACCAAGCCAATGGATGAGCTGAGTTCACACAATATCAGCTCGACAGAATATAAAAACAAATTCAACAAGTTTGACAAAGGGGATGTCCGTGCTGCAGCGTGGCTGTTTGAAACCCAAACAATGGACACTCTAAATAAAATGCATAAGGAAGAGGATTTAACAAAAGAGATTGTGTTCACAGAGGAGGATGGGAATGCTACCATTTACATGATTGACAATAAGTACATGGAAAGCCTTGGCCACACTGAGACCATTGATGAGAGCCACCTGTTGAGTCTAAGGTCGGTGTTAGAGGAAATTAATGGCGAAAGGAAAACTGTTACAACCACTTTTGATACCCAGTTTAAATGCATAATTATGGGACAGTCAAGCCAAATGCTGGAGATTAAGTCTGTGCGTAAAATTGAGACTGAGTTGGAGAACTCCATTGCTTCTCGTTGGCTTTTCGATACCCAACCCCTGGACATGACAAACAGAGAACCTACGTCTTTGAAACTTGTGTGTAGTCTCTCCATGGAGGACAGCAATAAGGGGGACTGGGGCAGGTGGTTGTTTGAGATAAAGACATTAAATTCTCTAAATGAGTGGGAGAGCTCAAAAATTGAGACTCAAGAGACCATTGGAGCTGACGTGCGCAAGCACTGCTTGGTGTTTGAAACCCAGCCAATGGATTCTCTGAAGGATGATTCCAATGCGAGACCCCAGTCTATTGAAGAAATTATCGGGGGTAATGTCAGATCTGCAAGACACTTTTTTGAAAGCAGTCCTCGAGCAGAGAGGAAGACTGGCCCTGAGGTCGGGAAACTTCAAAAGGCAACAGCGAATGGAGAAACGAAAGGGGATGTGAGACACCAAAAGTGGCGCTTTGAGAGTCAGCCTCTAGAGCACATAAGAGAGGAGAAGAAAGAGGTTACTCGCACTGTGAATGTTGAGGACGACCTCACCCAGGAGGATGGCACGAGCTGCAGGGCAGACGTTCGCAAGAACTGCTGGGTGTTTGAGACCCAGCCAATGGATACCTTAAAAGATGATTCAAACAGTCTGCCCATGACAAAAGAGGAAATTATTGCAGGTAACGTGAGATCAGCCAGACATTATTTTGAAACGATTCCAACTGAGGAGCTGAAAGAGCTTGCAGAGGTGGGCAAACTTAAAAAAACAGTAGCACTTAATGAGGAGAGAGGTGATGTTCGACATCAGAAATGGCGATTTGAAAGCCAGCCCTTGGAGCAGATTGGAGAGGAAAGGAAGGACGTCCTCAGAACGATAGACCTTGAAGAAATTGACAAAGTGGACGTCTCAAACTACAAGCAAATCTTTGAGAGCACAGAGTTAAACAGGTGGGATGATTCTCAAAAGATTCTCATAGAGGGTGTAACATCTGGCGCTGTGAAATCAAATAAAAACCTCTTTGAGTCTACTCCACTGTATGCCATGCAAGACAGCTCAGGGCACTTCCACCAGGTGAAAACGGTGCGCCGTGAAGAGGTTGTGAGAGGAGATGTAACAACCTGCAAGTGGATGTTTGAAACAAGACCGATCGACCAGTTTGATGAAAGCATTGACAAATACCAAATTATCAAAGGCTTATCCAAGCAAGAGATCGAGTCTGGCGATGTTAAAACTGCAAAGTGGCTGTTTGAAACGCAGCCTCTTGATGGTATTAAGTACTTCAGCAACATTGAAGATGAAGAAGTTGTGGAGTCAAGCAAAACTATTGACGTCATGAAGGGTGACGTGAAAACCTGCAAGTGGCTTTTCGAGACAAAACCAATGGACATCTTGTATGAAAGAATGGAGTTAAAGGGTGAAAATGAATCCGAGGAAGTGCAAAAGGGAGACGTCAAAACCTGCACATGGCTTTTTGAGACACAAGCGCTTGATACTATCCACGACGAGACAGAGACGGTTCTGAAAACATGCACTGTGAATCAAGAGGACATCAGAGGAAAAGATGTTAGAACGGCTTGTTTTCTCTTTGAGACAGAGAAACTGGAGAACCTCACCGGGGAAGAGACGGGCTCTTTTAAGCGTGTGACTGAGATAGATATTGCGTCTGGAGATGTGTCAGGAATGAAATACATTTTTGAAAACCAAACATGCGACATCATGACTTCAACATCTGAGGAATTTATGCAAAACCTCAAGAGAGTTCAGGCTGAGGACATACAAAAAGGTAATGTGGTGAACTGCAAATGGCTCTTTGAAAACCAATACATTGATACAATACGTGATAGCCAAGAGGAATCCACGAGCAGCCGCACTGTGAAGGATGTACAAGGAGGAGACGTAGATAAGGGCCGTTTTATTTTTGAGACCTACTCCTTGGATAAAATTCAGGAGACATCCTCCGAGGCAGACACAGAGCTGATGAAAATGCAAAAAATTATCCGGGACGAAGATGAGAAGGGCGATGTAAGAAATTACACCATGATGTTTGAAAGTCAGCCCCTTTATGCCATTCAGGACAAAGAGGGCGTTTACCACGAGGTCACCACTGTCACGAGTGAAGAAGTAACACGAGGAGATGTCGTTGGCACCCGGTGGCTGTTTGAAACCAAGCCCCTCGACGCGATCAAGGACACCGATGAGGTTTATATAATTAAATCTGTCACACAGCAGGATGTGCAAAAAGGAGATGTCACCTCTGCCAAGTGGAAATTTGAGACACAACCTCTGGATGGGATTGCTGAAGACAAGAAGGCTTTAATAAAAACTGTGGATGATATTCAAGGAGGCAATGTGAGGATGAACAAGGATCGTTTCGAGTCTGACGCCCTGTCACAGGAATCCGTTAGAACAGTCAGTGTGAGTGAAATCCAAAAAGGTGATGTCAGGACTGCGAAATGGAGATTTGAAACGCAGTCCATTGACAAAATAAGAAGCATGAGCTCTGAAAATCTGATTGAAACAGTTAAAAAGGAGGATGTTGCAAAGGGAGATGTTAAACACTCAGTCTGGCTCTTTGAGAAAAATCCTCTTGACCACATTAAAGAGGTAGATGAGGACCAAGATCATCCGACCGTGACTCGAGAGGAGATTTCCAAAGCGGATGTAAAGACTACAACGTGGCTCTTTGAGACGACACCGTTTGACAACTTTAATGAGACAAAAATGGAGAGGACTGAAATCCTGGGCAAGAGCGTCAAGGGAACTCTTGAGGAACTTTATAGTCAGGAAATGGTAAAGTCAAAGGGAGTACTCATTGAAGCTGATGAAATTGGCGATGTTAGGATGGCAAAATACCAGCTAATGAACAAGCAGGCTCCGGAGATACAACGAGAGGAAGTCATTAGGGGGGATCTGCAGACTATTATGATGAACCTACTGAACAGACAGGAAAGAAAGGAGCATCAGATAGTCATAGATTCAGAAGAGAAGGGCAATATCAGTTCAACAGTGCAGCAACTATTCAACCAGGAGAGAGACAGCAGTGTTGAAAGGGAGGAAATATTAAGAGGTGACATTCAGGAAGCGATAAACAACCTTTTCAATGAGGACAAGTCAGCAAAACATGGAATACTCATCCAGGAGGACGAAAAGGGAGATGTGCGGATGACATTATATTCCCTTCTCAATAAACAAGAGAATGTTAATGTTGAAAAAGAGGACATTGTACGAGGGGATATAAAGAGCGCTCTTCAAAAACTGTCCAGCTCAGACAAGTCAGATCAAGCAGTGAAGATAAAGATAGACGGCACTGAAAAAGGAAACGTCAACTTTTACTCCACATGCATTGAATCTGGGTCTCTCGACTATCTTCGACAGCTCCATTTAGAACCTGATGACACTCCAAACACAGCAGAAAAAGAGAAAATCGTTGGAGGCGACATCAAGGGCACAAAACTCATTCTTGGTCGTAGCCAAATGCAAATTGAACGTACGGTGGAGGATGTTATACCCGGTGATGTTCACAACACAGTGAAGGTTTTCATGTCAGAGCCTACAGTCTCACTGGAAAGACTCCAAAAGGAGGAAATAGTCAAAGGTGATTTAAGAGCTGCGTTATATTCATTGTCTGAATCAGCGAATCAGACAGTTGTTGTGGAGAAAGAGGAGGTGGTGAAAGGTAACATACCAAAAGCCCTGCGTTGCCTGGAGAGGGCTCAAAAGCACCACAAGGAGATGGAGAAGCCAGATATCATCCCAGGAAATATCAGAGGGGCTCTGAGATCTCTTGAGAAGTCGGCAACAACCAGAGCTGAAGCTGTTGTGGAGGATTTGGTTCCTGGAGATGTGAAGGCCACACTCAAATCTCTGGAGCTGGCAAAACAAACGGTGAGGGAGGTGGAAAAGGAAGAAATTGTCAGGGGTGATATTCGCATAGCAATGCAAAGTCTACAGGATGCCTCCAGTGAGAGGAGGAAGTGTCAACAGGGAACAGATGTTCAGGGAGACGTCAAAGGAACAATTCAGCTCTTAATGGAGCCTCCACCTTCACCGAGGATGCAGAGGAGCCCGAGCCTCGAGGGTGACGTGAAGGGTGATGTCAAGATGTCAATTAAGTCGTTGTATGAGATGCAGGAGCAAACCCAGCTAGAGAAGGAAGAGGTGATAAAGGGTGACGTTAAAGGCACGATTAAATCTTTGCTGCAAACAGCACAGCGTGAAACTCCCAAAGGCAAACTTGGAGCGTACAGAAGAGTCAGAGTCAAGCAGAGCCCTCCAGTTAAAAACCTAACAGCTGATGCCCAGAGGAACATACAAAAGATAAAAACAGCTAATTTAGTTCAAAAATCTAAAGAAAATCACTCCATCTCTAACAAAACTGAAATAGTTCAGACAAAGTCAAGCTCTGTGGAGCAGTCCACTCAGCAATCAACAACTGTGGTGAAGCACAAAACAATTACCCAAAACCACGGCATCAAAACGTTAAAGACGGAGTTTCGGAATCTAAAGTCGAGCCCAAAGGGAATGATAAAAGTAGATAAAACCAAAGTCGAAACTGATACGTACATCCTAAAAGTGCCAGAGCCTGATCTGCCTCTTCCACCTCCACCTCCACCCGTAGTAGACATTGACCTTCCTCCTCCTCCTCCTCCTGCCTCTGTTGATTCTGACATTGATCACCTTCCTCCTCCACCACCACCTCTCACCAGCGAGCAGGACTTCCTTCCGCCTCCTCCATCTCAACAGGAGCTGGAGAGCATGCCAACACAGGCAATTCATCCTTCACCAGCAAAAGCAAAGAAGATGACAGTTAAAAAAGTGAAAGGCCCAGCTTTACACCCGGTCCCGAAGCTTGAGCCTAAAGTGGAATTCAGTAAAACGCAACATGTGGAGGTTACATCAGGGATGGTGGTCGAGATGAGCCAGAACCAATCGAAAACCACAACATCAAAAACCGTTGCACGTGAAATCCCTCCGCCGCCTGAGTCACCACAGCGGCTAAAGAAAGCTTACATCTCTCCTGTGAAATTCACCCCTCCTCCCTCTCCTCCGCCTTCAATGAGAGGGCCGCTGAGTAAATTTAACACTCCATTGATAAAAGCAGAAGAAAAGTATCGGAAACTGAGGGAGGATAACACACCCCCAACCACTCCAACACCCACTTACATACATGACTCAGTCACCGCTGCTCTTCAGATGCTTTCAACCAAAGGCATAGAGCAGTCAAATAACAGCACATCAGAACTGGTGACAGCTGAAAAGATGGCGATGAGTGTTCATTCAGACTCCCGATCATGTAATTTATCCAAGCATGTTACCATCTCAAATGCCACCCAGAGCGCTTGTCATGAGGAAATCCTCACAGATTCAACGGTTACATCTTCTGCTAAACAGCAACTTGTCTCTAATGAGACTTCTAAGGTCGTCTCTGTTCAGAAGACCTCATCTGTGTCCACTGTTGCACAGCAGATGCATACGACTACACAGAAAACTGTTTCTGTTTCCTCCAAGCAGTCAGCTCAGTCTGTCACGGCTGACAAAGTCCAGACCTCAATCACTCATGTCTCAAAAACAGAAAATATGGTGACTGATAAGAAGAAAGATTGCAAAAATCAGAAAACAAAGGCCTCTCATAAATCTGAAGATAAGAAGGAAGATGAAATGCGTTTTGATCAAATCCCTGTAAAAATAGTAAAACCTGAACCTGCTTCTGAGAAGAAGAAGACAAAAGATAATGCAGCACCAGAATTACCCAGTGATCAGTCCATCCAAGTAGAAAATGTCACCTCAGACAAACATGTGAAGGAGTCCAAATCACCACAGCGTGGCAACAAGAAGAAAACTGATCACTCTCCCACCAAGAGCCAAGAGAAAGTTTTAGATCAGCCAATGCAAGCTACCAATACAAATGGAAAAACAGGCAAACTAAACCAAAAGGTGAAAAAGAACAATAAGCAAGAAAGGCAAGCGGAGCTGAAAAGCTCCAATGAGAGTGAGAAAGAGAGTGTTTCACAAGATTTCATGGTAGAAGTGAAGGAAGCTACTGAGGTTAAAGTGATCAGTGAATCCAAAGAAGTAAAGACAGAGTTAAAGCAGGGGATTAAGAGTAAGAGTGTTACTGCCTCTCCTGCTGCTGCCTCTGCTGTTACTGTCAGCACAACTGACAGCACAACGGAATCTCCAGCAAAGAAGAAAAAAAGGTCCAAAAAGTCTAAAGGGGGTGCACAACCCGGTAAAGGTAAAGAGATTTCTATAGAATCAAACACAAATGTTATAGAAGCCAAGATGGCGACACCTGAAGAGTCCCCCCTGACTCAGGAAACAGTTGCCCCAATTCACCAAAGTGTTGAAGAAGAGCACATCCAAGTGAAGAGAGAAGTCATTACCACAGAAAGCAAAGATGATCAGAATTCCCAGCCACAAGAAGCAGTTCAAAAGCATGTGAAGGGATCTCAAAAGAAGAAAGGACTGACGGTTATTCAGCAGAGTGCAGAGGAACCTCCAGAAGAACGTAGGGATGTCCCAATTACAGTGACAGGCGAGTCAGAACAACATGAACTAGTAAAGTCCATAACAGGGAGAACAGAGCAATCTCAGAGGCAAGAGGTCCAAGTGTTAATCTCTCACATCACAGAGAGCCAACATGTTTCGGAAAAGAGTGATTCTAAATCCGCAAAGACTCTGTGCTATACAGATCCAGACTGGCTCATGAGTCCAGAAAGAAAGTGCGAACTGGACGGATCTGCAGTGGAGAGTGATGCTCAAACAAATTATGAGTTTCTGTCACATGTGAGGAAACTAGCAGAGCCTAAACTGATGGATCTGGAAGATAATGAGACGCTGGAGAAGCATGAATGTGAGCCAGTTTCTGAGAAGTCTGTTTCCGGTGGGGTGACACCAAGAATATCCAAGATCAGCATCGGTTCTGCCAAAATAGAGAACCAGACAAAGAAAAAGACGTCCCACGAAAGACGGAAAGAAGAAGTGAGCCAGTGCAAGTCTGTCGACCTTCGAGCTCCCTCGCCGTCACTGAGGATGCGTTCTCCCTCGCCGACATTTATCACCATTGAGTCCACACGAAGGACTGACTCCCCCCAGAGAGTTACTCCGTCACCCACCCTGCTGCACAGGCCACCCACACCTCCCACACCGCCGCCACGCAGGTGTGAAACCCCGACATCGCGTCTTACGAGAATCACACCTTCCCCCACTTTTGACAGAGCAGAAAATCTGGCTCGTCTCAAAGACACAACAGCCAAGCTCTCACGCGGCGTCACGCCACCGCCGCTACTTCCCCAACAAATCTCAGAGAAGAAATCGGAGATTGTGGAATCGCCTGCGTCTTTCCATCGGCAAATCAAAATCGAGTCCCAACTTGTGGAGGCCTCAATGACATTGACTGCAACAGAAAAGCCCACAAAGGGTTTGTCTGGGGAGGCTCGGCAGGCTGATGTAAATTCTGCACATGTAGAAGAAGATCAAGTTAATATTTCAGAGGGTTTGAATGCAAATGAAATACAAAGTAAGTCAGAGACCCACATGCCTTTGTGTCAAAATGACCCAGATCTTGTTGACGCTGCAGATATTCCAGAGCCATCATCTGCATCTGTCAAAGAAAAGAGAGAATTTTTTGAGGAGGCTCAAAGGGCTGAAATTAATAAGACCTACATGAGAAAGGAGCCCATTGCTATCCCTGAACGACTGGGCCCAGACATGGAGGAGTGCAAGGAGGAAAACAACAACAAAGAAAAGGATGAGCTTCCCAAGGCGGACTTGTCGAGTCTTGTAAACAAATTTGAATCACCAGAAGAGAAATTAAATTTCAGAAAAGAGCTTATCCCACTCTCAGAGTGGCTTCACAATGACGCTGAAAGCACAGATTGTGACAAAGAGAAAGCAGACACCCTGGAACAGGAAATGCCAACTTTTGACATTCAGGCTATTAAAAATGTTTTTGAACTGGGTGAGCAAAGTTCCTCATTCAGAGAGGAGAAAAAGGATCAGGAGGAGCCTGTGTCAGGCCTGACTGAAACAACAGCAGACACTTCAAAGCAGGAAAGTCCTCAAGAGACAAAGGGAGGCTCGCGGAAGAGCACCCCCCTCCCTCCGCAGAAAAACGAGGTAGAAACTGTGCCGGCAGAACCACCGGCAGCCTTCTCTGAAAGCAAATCAATCACAGAACATTTCTCAAATGTTGATGAGTTCGGTAACAAGGTCACTGGAACGAGGACGGCTGTCACTGAGCACTCTGAGAGCGTGTCGACCCAACAGGCTCCTTTTTCCTATGCTGATGCAGTTAAAAGAAAAGCTGCGGCAGTGAGGCGAACGCAAACCTACGACGAGGATGCCACTGAGAGGTTGCTCAGGAATTTCCACGAAACGTGGACAGAGAGCGAGACGGTTTTCAAGAGCCTCGGTTACACTGTTTCTGAGGAGACGACGTCACAAGTTGTGTCACATCAAACCAAGATTGTCTCATCTGGTAAAGACCCAAACAGCATGAAACCACACAAACGAATGGCGTGGACTATGAATGAATGCAGCATTTTATGATTACTCCATCGTGTGAATTGTGTGTGCAGAATGTGTTGGCTATAACCAACAAGACTGCAGCCATGCTAGTAGCTAGCAGCAACACTATACTTAGCTACTATATGAAAAGCAGTACTTTGTGCTTAATGCATACGTTAGCATGCTATCACACTCACAATGATTGGGCTACATGCTGATGTTTAGCAGGTAATTCCTCTTAGTTTAATGTGTTAACATGCTGGCAATTACTAATTAGCACTAAACACAAAGTACAGCTGCACCTAATGAAAATTAGCTTGCAGTTGTTTGATCATAAACCAAAGTATTGGGCAAATAAGCCGTGCGGGATAAAGGTGAATCTGCCCACCACAGATATTGCTAGTCATCCTGGAGTTCATGAATAAACTGTGATAAACTGCAATCCATCTGATAGTGTTTGAGATATTTCAGTTTAGACCAAAATGGTGGAGCCACCATGATGCTAACATGGCTAATAGAAAGTAAAATGAGCTAACTCTATCCTCTATTGACACTGGGAACAGCAGGTTGCCAGAACAACCTTATCTCTGGATCACTTTACTAGTTACCAGCTTTTCCTGTAGCTTTCAACCACTTCTCATGGTCTTCATAAGTCTAGTTTGAGAACAGTCGCTGAATACGAATGGAAGCCATTTTCATCCAATGGCAACACACAACCTTAAACAGAAACAAACTCCCTTTTATGTGATGACAACTCACCAACTCCATTCACTGATAAAGACCATGACATTCACTTGAAAGCTCGGGAAAAAAGCTGACCTTGAGTGAAATTAATTTGTTGAACTTTTTGTACATTGCTGGCAATTTGGATGATGTCATTCTAAACATAATTGGTCTAATTGGTCTAATTGGTCATGATAAACACTGCAGGCATGCTATGTTTTGAAGAGGCTGTCCATTAGTGGACCAGAATAAAGCCAGCATGTAATGTACCTTTCCAACAGGAAAATTGCTCTATGTGCTGGCTGAGGGCTTGCAATGAACCAGATGACAGCTTATTTGTAGTGCTCACAAACACTGCAAATTGCAGTTGAGAGATGCATGGATATCTGTGCATGCATGTGTGTAGCTAGATGAGAGAGTAAAATAAAATCCTGAAGAAAATATGTGCAGAATCATTCGCTCTCATAACCATTGTAAATGTTTTATTCAAACGCATGATTGAGCATGTAACATACGTTTTTGGGCACAAACCTAATGTACTGCATTGTAGATTAAACCACAATAAAAGAATGAAAGAAAGGCGGCAGTTGTTGCATTGTGAGGCCGCCCAAATGAAATACTCTTCACCTGGGAAAAAGGAGAAAGTCAGATAATTTGCATTTTATCTCTTTCAAACAGGCTCGAGTTCCGAAGTCGGAGCTCTGCACGGTTTGTCGGAGGAGAGCTTATCCGATGGATGCTCTGATAGTGGACAAAAAAAAGTACCATAAATCCTGTTTCTGCTGTGAGCACTGCAGAAATAAATTAAGGTAAATATGGCATTTATTCAAAGAAATGATGGGCACCATTGAACATTGCATTGTTTTAATGAGAGCATATTCAAGAAATAGAGGTAACCGTTTTATGATTCCAATGTGGTGCACCTCTAAAAGAAAGTTTTTTTTTTCTCTTGCAGCCTAGGAAATTATGTCTCTCTCCATGGACATTTCTACTGTCTTCACCATTACAAACAACTCCTCAAGTCCAAAGGGAGCTACGATAATGGACTTGGGCAGAAGCCTCCCGCAGGAAGTGGTGGACCTATCCCCTCAGATGAGAAACTTGAATATAGATATTCCATGAGCAGCCTAAGTTCAGTAGAAAAAACACACAGTGGTGAAAACGAAATTACAAAAATGTGTGATGAAAGCAAACCACACTGCAATAAAATATCTGTAGTTTGGCCCCCACAGGCAGATCCCCCGAAGAAAGCCTTTAAAATAGAGGAAGACATTCAGCTTACTAAACCACAGTGGCCCCCTCCAGACAACTCCCCCAGGTCACAGAAACACCAGCACAGAAAGGCTGTTCCCAGAAGTGTCCTTTGAAATAAAGTCACCCAACTACACAGTTTAGTCAAGTAAAAACAAAGAAGAAGCACAAGAGAAGGGATGGTACAATAAGATGCCGGGAAAGAAGTGTCCTGTTGGTACTTAGGCAAGTGTTTGGCTGAAGGTCGTTTAGTCAAGTGATTTAAAAGGGAAGATGAAAAGTCGGGACATGAAAGGAAACTTGTTGTGTATATACTTGTAAATGGTGTGCAAGTGGGAAAGCAGGTTGTAACTGTAATTAACTGTAAGTAAGCAGGTAGGCAGTAGAGAGATAAAGACAGAGTGTGGAAAGAGGATGTAGACAGGAAGCAGCGTGCCTGGAACTGACACGTGTAATTTTTCAATTTTGTTCATTTTTCCTGGCGTTCAGCAGTCACATTGAGCTACTATTTCACTTTTGGCGGCAAGATTTAATAGAATTGTACAAAAACGTGATCAGTTTTAACTGCTCTAACAACTGTTATCTGCCTTGTAGTTCAAACGTCAAACATGGACAAATTTAAGATCTGGATCAAATAAAGTAGTGACTGCAAGTTAAGCCTAATGTTGGTTTTAATTGACATTTCTGGGTGTAATTAAGTCACAGGTTTAGTCAGGTTTAGTCCAAGCCTCACAGTTCCCACTGCTCTTGGAAATAATATAAAAATCTGCGAGTGTCATTTTAAAATAGTCATTTGTCCCAGTTTCTATTTCACCCCTTTTGTTTTATTCTAAGTTAATTTGGTCTAATGTACAATTCGCTCCATTTTTTGCTACTGTATGCCACTTCATGGAAATAGTTTAAGTCTGTGGACTCTGTTGTATTATTTTGTCAGGGCGTTTATCTTTCAACATAACAAAATTTTTGCATTTGCCTTTTTTTTTTTAGCACCTGGTGTGCAGACTTCTACGTAAAAGTATCTTGGAATTATTTTATTTATAATATTGAAAGTATATAATATAAACAGGTGAACTGGTGATAATCATGTTTGTTTTGGACATTTGTAACCTATTTTGAACAACAAATATTTTTGAATGAAGAATTTTATTTTTTAGATTAGACGGTTATACCTTGCTTTGTACAAGAAAATTCCTGATTCTGTCATGCTGTCAGGCTGGTTCACTTTCTTTATTGCTGATCTAAGGGCAATAAAATACTGAATTTAACTGTTTCATTTGTCTCTGAAAGCCTTTGTAAAACTCGTTCCACCATATCAGACACAAAGAGGAAGTGCTTGTCAGGTGTGCGTCTGGGTGACGCAGCCTGCAGGAGACAGGTCAGCAGATCCCTTTCACATCATCAGTCTAATCTCCCTCAGAGGCTTTCCCCACCCTGGAGGGGATTTCGGAGCTCAGCCCGCAGATGTCGACCAGGAAGCTACTTCCATGTTGGGAAAAATTAGGAAGTTGAATATTTAAAAAAAGGCAGATGAGGAACATCTTGAACACATGCAGCAGAGGATACAGCACATGTCTTAGATTAATTTTACAGCCAGTCTAAAATAAGCTTATGACCAAATGTGGTTACTCATCCTCTTAGTGCAGCTCAGTGTGGACGTCCACGAGCTCAGCATACCATTTGCTGCCTTTGGCCACTTTTAAAATGGTAAGACCACTGATATATCTTCATTTTATATTAAAGGCTTGGTGTCTTAACATGTAAAGAAGTATATAACATGTAAAATAAGGCTCTGAATAAAGTAGGGACACATAAACAGGTTATAGTGTGGTGTGCAGCTTGCCTTATACAGCTGCAACACACGCACATATTACATTTTGTATATACTGGCCAGCCCACATGCATATTTGTCCAGTTTACTGCATGCTTTAGCATTTGCACACTTTTATTTCTGTATTATTTCAATCTTTGCATCACCTATATAGACCTATTGATTTTTCTAATTCTTATTTTTGCTGTTACTTTATCACTTTTCTGTTTTGATAATTAAATTTTGATAATTAAATTTTTAATTTTGACTTAAAGTGGAGATAATGCTTACAAGCTTTAAGGAGGCCTGAATTCTTTTGGATAAACCTTACATCTCAGCACAGACTTGTCTGGTCCATTAAGGTACTACTGTGTGTGTGTGTGTGTGTGTGTGTGTGTGTGTGTGTGTGTGTGTGTGTGTGTGTGTGTGTGATTCTCCGGCCGGACAGCACCTAAACGCGCTCGTCTGCTGTGAGAGCAGTTTGCAGCTGACTGGAAATTCTCTCACAGCGTCAATCTACCTTGCTGCTACTGCCAAGGTGCGGTCCTCAGGTCCCCCCTCCGAGCCGATTGGTAAGGAGTCTATTGGATTACGCTCTGATTGGTCGGCTCTGGCTCGTCAGGCGATACGTCATCCCAGTTGCACTACCGTCATGTTTCCCCCTCCCAGTCGAAATAACAGTGCTTTAGGATGCTGGAGCAAAGCAGTAGCGTATCATCAGGACCACAAGTCTGAGCGGGATGGAGACAGTGAGTGAGGTAGGCACAACAAGGCTGTCTTTTCTGCCCGACATGCAGGATGCGGGGTGAGCTTCTCTGTACGTTCAGCGCGATGTGATGCTTCTACTTTTCTTATAATTTCTGTTCGTGGATTGCAGATTTGCGTGCTCGCTGATAAAAATCCTTCCGCTCATCCGCAGGTTTTCGGGTGTTGTGGGGCTTTGATCCCCGCGTCAGTCCGCTGCAGCTGAACCCGTCTGGGTCTCTAGTGATGCAGCCACTTTGGCTCAGTCCCCGTTTGAGCACACGCTGATCCCAGTCCTGCCTCACAAGGGCCGTCACCTCTGCACTTGCAATTGCGTAGGTTGACCAGGACGAGGGGAGGTCTAGGTGGCCAAGTTACATATAGTCACTGATCAAACTTTAAGCAGATGTATTAGTGCATGATAATGGGATTTTTCCCCCCTCGCGGTTCTTGCATGTCTTAGAAAATGCTTCAATTTAAAAGGTCGCCTCGTATTTGACTTGAGAGAGAATCACTCAGTCATCAATAGATGCAAGCTCACATAACTATTCATTTTTTATTCTAATTGTGATTTATCATAAGTCTGTTGTGAATGCTGCTGCTTGTGTCAGACTTTGATCTCACTAAAAGATTAAAGAAAGAGAAAATTATATTAAAAAAAACTGTTTGGTTTTGCAGTGGAATTTTTTAAAATATTTATTATGTTAGCCTTCAACTCAAAAGGACACCAAATTATCATGTTCTTCATTTTAGCTGCTCATACGCAACTTTATTATCCATTTCTGACTGCAGCCATTCCTCCCTGGAAATGTTAGGATGTCACTTTACCACTTCTATAGCGACAGAGTGATGACAATAATCAGAATGGCTTCAGAAGTTCAAAGTCAACAGTGAGCGAGCTCTCCGGAGGAGCTGCCGTTTCCTCTCGCTGCCATTACTGGGACATTTCAGATCATTATCTGGATTAAATGCTAATGGTCTCTCTCACTCAACCACATGATGGTTTCCGTTACATGTCCATCTGCCGGTGCAGTGAGTGCTGGTCAGAGGCGGACCGTCCGCCCGTGCGTCTAGAAGCATCTTCTTGTTCCTTTAGAGCTTCAGAGCTCGTCCTCATGCTGTAACCCCGTGTCTGTGTCTGCGCCCTGCTTACTGTGACTGCTCTCACTAATCACATTCCTGCAAGGTGTAATTAGTCTAGTGAGTCTAAAGCTTTAATCCCCGGTTTAAGTGTACTGTAACTTTGCTTAGTCAGTGTTGCTTCTCTTGTTACACCAGACTTATTTATTTAGCAGCATTTATTTAGATGTTGGCAGTGTGTTTAGCATTTGTTGGAAATAAATGACTCTTTTGAAGTCTGCGTGAAGCTCGTCATGGAGAAAAACTTCTAATTTTAACTGATATTGTTGGTTTTATGTTAATGCATCCTGTCTGTTTAGGTCTATGATGGTTATTGAAGTTGAGACAATGCTGCAGCATTTACTTGTGCACCGGCCTGCTGCTGTAATGATGGGCTGACACGTGCGCGCCGTCTCTTCCCTCCGCCTCGTTCTCTTCTCTAAAAGCACAGCTTGACACATTCTTTGCTAATGTGCAACATCTCCTGACCTGCTTGAGAAGAAGGCCAGTACGAACAGCGACGACTTTGATGGAACTTATCCTCTCCTCCCTCGCACACACACTCATGCACATATTGCAGCCTTTGCTTGGCAGCTTCACAATAAGTAATTAGTGCAGAATTCCATTAGGAACAACTGAAATTATATATTACAATGCATGACACTGAAATGCCTTCTCCTTTAAACCAAACAGGGTTAAAGCACTTTTGTTGTATGGGCTGCAAAGAGCACAATGGCGGCAACTAGCCCAAACATGTTGGGTCTCAAGATGTGACCCGATTCCTCACACACATATTTAAAAAGCATGTTAATATACAAGTTTAATGAATCATTTTAGCAAGTGCAAAACTTGGGTGAAAAAATCTTA
This sequence comes from Chelmon rostratus, assembly GCF_017976325.1. Lineage (NCBI taxonomy): Eukaryota > Metazoa > Chordata > Actinopteri > Chaetodontiformes > Chaetodontidae > Chelmon > Chelmon rostratus. Next base: position 13,568,312 of record NC_055670.1, on the reverse strand, counting down.
TATATAATATAGTATGTGCTGTGCTGATTAGACCTCTTCTCAGGTTGAAGTTAGATGGAGCAGTGCTGCAAAACTGCTAAATAAATCAACTCTACATGCTCAAAAGAGTCAATAAGTGGTATTCATGCAGCTCTTAGTGTGACAAAACTTACAGAAGAGAGTTGAAGAAGATGTCAGTGAAGCCCGCTCCGTGCACAACCCCATAGTCCTGATAAGCCGTCTGATTGGCCAAAAATGTGTGCGACTGTACAGACGCTGTAGCTGCTCGTTTCATGCTTCACACATGAGATGCTCTTGCAGGCGAGTTGATGGTTGCGTGCAGCTCCTGCCTAGCTCCTGTGTAGTGCGTTCCTCAGAATCTGAACAATTTTGTGCATGTGGAAATTTCATGCAAATGTTATGCATTTGTGTGTGTGCGTTAATATGCTACAGTGCATTTTTCCTGTGTGTATTTCCTATAACACTCGTCTGAGTTTAATAATTAGCCTTGTTGGAACTGGCTGGGCAGGGAGCATAGATTATTGACTGTAAATAAACTGGCTTATTTAATGAAGATCAAGATGTTTGTTTAGGGAAATGGCGGCCATTTGTGCATACAATGATTGTTATCCAGTTGAATAATGATTAGGATATGATCCCTTGTGATACAATATTATTATAGCATTATTGTGATATTGTCTGTTACGTTACTAAGGGAGAAGTGTTTCATTCCCTTTACACACAGACTCACACCTCAGCTCTCTATAAAACCCTTATAAAACTAAAAACTCTTCATACTACAGTGAATAACTACAGTCCTCCACCTTTGCCTTTATAGTCGTATATTTTCCTCTTCGTTTACACAGGTATCATGATGTACTGTAAATGAATTTCTTGCAGCATATCATATCACAGCATTGCCCAGGTTGGAATGGCCTTGTATCCTATACCTGGCCTAGTGTGCAGTGAGTGGCACCGGAGCATATGACTCAAGGGCAATTGTGGCTTTTCCCATCAGGATGTTATAATTGCAACTACTGCAACAGTCATTTTCATTATCGATTAATCCGCAGGTTGATTTCTCGATTGATTTATCAATCATTTTGTCTATTTTGTGTCAGGAAATGGTGTAAAAACACATCACTGTTTCTTACAGGCTGTGGCGGCACCTTCAGATTGCTTGTTTTTTCAGACCAGCAGTCCAAAACCCCTAAAATTTCTAACAGATCACACTGAAAAAATGAAAAGCAGCCAATTCACATGGATGAGAGGCAGGAGCTATGTGATGTTTGCTTGAAAAAAAAAAAGATTATCTAAATCAAAAATCGATTCACTGACTAATCCTTCCAGCTCAAGTCTGCATTGAAAGATAGCACATGCTACACTATCAGCCTGTTGTGTCGGGGCAACATTATCAGTTATCAGAGACAGGTAGAGTACTAGTTCATATTGATTATCAGATAGTGAGACACTGTAGAAAAAGAACCAGGCCATGTGCAATGAGTGACCCAAAAAGCTAGTTTGGTTTGCTTTATCTTGACCCTGTCACCACGTGTGATGACAAAGTTGGAACCCACAGTTAATAATTTCTGCTGCCGGACCTCTCTCCATCAAAACAGTAACAAAAGACGTAGTTTGATGATGTCTCGAAGAAGCGTGGGATCATGGGACTTGTAGTCTTCGTTGTTAAACAGCACGCCATCGCTGATGAAAATCTATCTGACGTGACTCAGGAATTATGGATGAGGTCATGCATTAAAGTTTTATTCGCGCTATGTTCAATCGTGGTCGCCCGCTTCCTTCCTCACTCTCTGACATGTCATCTGGTGTTTTCCTGTGTTTCACTGATAGACAAACGAGGGGGGGGGTAAAGAGGATATGTCGCTATTCACAAGCGACCAAGTTACAGAAAAAACTACAGATTTCTCTGGGTTTCAACATTGCTGGAAACATTAGGGATAATGTAAGTACACAGCTCAATAAAAGATATAACTTAAGACTACTCCAGGCATTTTTATGCAGAGTTGTTGGATATTATGCCCTGAAGAGAGTACTGGATGTTTTGGACGAATGGATGTAAAAAATGGGAGCCGCACAGGATTGAGGGAGAAGAGGGAGGGATGATGACTGGACGAGAAGAGGGATGGATGAAGGGGAAAGGTGCAATGGTAAAGGAAAGTGGAGGGAGGGAGGGGTGACAAAAACATAGCCTGGGCTGAGGATGGGTGAGGCTTCAGTAGGTTTGACAGGTGATAAGAAGTGGCTGAGGCGAGGCCGTGCTGAACCAAAGCAAATCCATGCAACAAAGTCAGAGATGAACAGATATATGTGCAGTTTTTAATACTGTCTACGTGTAGAATTAAAGCTTTGAATGTTGTTTACTACACGCTAATTGCTCATACATTGGGAACATCTTAAGAGCTTTTCCTCCTGGGAAAATAACCAAAATGGTCCAGAAATGATGATTAGCCCCTTTTCGCCTCAAAATTGGCATTAAAATCTTGCCTTTTCTGTATTTTGAAGAACCCCAGGCGATTACAGCCTTCCATCCCACTTTCTATTCACAGGACCCAATTAAACATGCTTTCTAGTAATAAAACATTTTTATTTTGCATTCTCTAACTACTGATCTGTCCAATAAAACAAACTAAACTGTGCGTAGTTGAGTCCCTTCATGTGAAATTATGGCTTGTGTCTTATTTATAAGAGAAATGCAGCAGTTATACAGCATACACCAAAACAGCAATAAAGATACAGAGAAGTTGCCTTTATTTTGAGAATTATCTGCAGAGCATTTACTCATTGAACTGCACCTCAACTGTAGCCTCTGTCATATCTGAATATTAAAGGTTTTCATGGTCCTCTGGACTCTGCTGCAGTTTTATTTCCTTTATCGCATATAGCATTCACCTTCTTTTTAGTGCCTTGTTAGTTTGCGTGTGTGCATCCAAATATGTCCTCAGCTTTAATCATTATGATCCTCCCTCGCACATACTGTAATTACTTTTTGTATTGAAATTTTAACGAGACTCTGGAGCTGCCTCTCAGCTATATATATTTTTTTCATTAATGAGATTCTTTTCACTTAACAGTGAGAAGTGTCTAAAACATCACATAGACGAGGTTAGAAACAAAACAAGTCTAAATGCAATTCTGTACACAACAAAAAAAGGTTTTTATTTAATACAGATAGATAATAAATTGCTCTCTCCTGCTCTTCAGTTGCAGTTTCAAACAAGTATTGGCTTGTCTACTGACAGTATTGGAAATTTTGCTCTATACATATTTATGCATACAGTGTGTTGTGTTGTCAACTCTTGACAGACTTGTTCGAGAATTAAGGTGAAAAAACATCATGATTGCACAGTGAGTGGTCGGCAGCATTCTATTCCGTCTGTTTCATGGCTTCAAATAGTGAGACTGAACAAATACATTTTGCTGGGAGACATTGAGGAACGATTCCAGCCCATGACTGGTTTCTAGCTACCTTATTAGAGGAATGAGTCTGGACTGGGGCCTGTTGAAGTTTGGCTTGATTTCCCCAGTGAGCAGCAGAGCAAACCATTTTTATTGCTGTGGCAAAAAGGACCCTGGAAAAGTTCTGCAGGAGCCATGACCCTCATATGCCAAAACAGCTTTAACAATGGTGCTGCTTCTGACATCCCAACTCCTATAATTTAAACTGAAGTGTGCAGCAAGCATCGTTTGTTCTAAGAGAAGAGCAGACCAGTGTTTATAGGTCTATTGTTTTGGGCTTCCAGACAACACATGATGCTTTGCAAAATGTTTCGCTCCTTCATGGAGTAGCGTGCAATTTTGTGTGGCGGTTGTCTTTAAAATCCGGACTAAATCAAGTAAATCTATTTGTTAGAAGCCCTCAAGATGATACAGATGACATAGCTGCTATCCTATTTTTTGTACAAGCAACATTTTTTGATTAATGCCTTAAAAATAGAATAATAAAATAATACATGATAAATGATTATACTAATTCTAAGACCATTGCTAGTGTAAAAATTATTAGATTTTGTCTTCCAGTCAACGTGAATGATTTCTCACTCTGCACCTGCAGCTATTTTCGGCTCATAGAATTTGCTTATGCATTTTTCCAGTACAGCTGGTACAGTGAGATACTCTGAAGTCTTCTAAAACAGAGCTGCGTTGTAATCCTCTAACATATATGCTCTCTGACCGGCAGTCTGTCTCAGTCAGCTGAGCAGCTTCATAGTCTTTAACAGTCTTTGAGCTCAGCCCAAATCTGATTTATTTTACTCACGCTTCTACTATTCTGAGTGCCTCAGAAACAGACTTGTACATTCAGGGGTAACAAATTGCTCTCCTGGGGGGAAAAAAGGGGGCCAATGCAAAAAATCTATGCAGAATTTTTTCTCCATCTCCACACAAACAATCCGAAATGACCGCTGAAGGTATGAAAGCTGCCGTCTGGAGCTGTCTGAGACCCTTGAGTGAATTTAATGTGACACATAGCCTTTCAGACAGAGGTGTTCTGACGCTGTCATACTCTCCATGGGATTATGTTCAGTGTCAGTGTCTTTATTGCAGGAGTTTGTATTCTGCCACACACCTTTTATTACCATATGTAACGTATATATTCACCTTTTTACTAGCCAAAACCACCACCTCTCCCAAACTTTAAGCATGCGTTTTAGTAGTCTAACTTTACCCATAGTTTAGTTGCCATGGCCACAATTGTCTCCTAACCTTGAAGTCCTCCTGCACTCACACATGCTTATTTGCTTATCCTACTTGGATGTTTGACCCTTGCTGTGCAGAGTGATGCATGTGCAGAATTTTACACTGGAAAGCTGTTTCCGCATTCCTCTGCTGAAGGAGGAAACTTTTCTGTGTCCTCACCCGACGACTACTTTGTGTCCAGAATGTGACTTACACCAGTGTGATGTGGAAACCTGGAAACACATGCATGGGAGGAGTGCACATGCATGGAAGAAGAATGGACTGTTCCTGAGAAATAGCAATCAGTTTGTGTTCAGCAGTTAAACTTCAACAGCATTTGCATATTCATAGATTAAATATTTCAGTAAGGGAGAAGAAGTAAACCTCATTTTAACAACTGTTAAGAAGGTTATCTTGTGAGGAAAAAAAACCCATGCCAGATCCAAATGATTATTCAAAGAGGAGTATTTTTAAGCATGTCTGGAGGGGATCTTAACCATAGTTGCCATGGATAGATATTGAAGAAAGTGAGAATCTGAAAAAAACCTTGCTGTTGGAAGTAAAAAGCTGACATTGAATGTAATCCAGGTTTTTACAGGCTCGGGCAATAACGACATCACTGTCTGGCCGTAGGGTTGTTCTGTCCTATCTGTATCAAGTATATATATTTGTACTATATATCTTTTTGTGCATATAATATTAAGAGGGCAGTTTGAGGGCAGCATGTGCAGGTGTAAGTTAAACTTAAGTGTCACTCACTCACTAGACAGTGGATCCTGTTGTCTAATGAGGGCTCAACACCGAGTGTTTACAAATGATTTGTAGGCTTCTATTAGTTTAGAGTGCTATTAAGGCAAACTTTCATCTGATGCCGCATGTGATTTGTTAAGTCATGGAGTAAATTAGCTCACTGTTTGCCAGCAGGAAGGAGTCCCTCAGGAGCTGGGCCCCCTCATTTAAACTCCCACTGAAGTCCCAGGGCTGCGGACACTCTCAGGGCTCACACAGTGCTCAGCTGAATATGCAATATGTTACACTAGTGTCCAAATCAGCCAGTTAAACATTTTCACTCGTTGCTTCGTCCTCGGATCGTCCTGCTGTCCAAAGCTTATTCTAATCTCACTGGGTTTGGTTTAGCCTGGTTCATTTTACAGAGCAGAATGATGGCACGTTTGCATCCACATGAAAGATAACAAGCCTGTTCATTTATTTAGTGCTGACATGTTCAGTCCGCTATTCAGTTCAATTGGAAATGATTAATGCTTTCACTAATTAAGCAAAAGCTGCAAATGTTGGCTAGCGCCAGATTCTCCAGTGTGAGGGCATACCGACATACTTCGATCGCATAACCAAGACAGTTTCCACAGCAACATGTCTGTAGCATGTTTTATCAGCTCTGCTCCCACACAGTAACACTGTTATCCAGTCCCTCTTGTTAACCAAATAGTATCATAATAGCTGAGAACGGAATTTCATGTCTCGTTCATTCAAGAACAACAGGCAAAAAAAAAAAAAAAAGCAGATTGCACTCAAGTCAGACACTATTTGAGATGCTTGTATAACAGCATGTTGCATCACGTAATGTGCTTTGAGTGCACAAAAAATGCATGACTTAGGATAAATAAATCAAAACGTAAATGTCTGTTTTTGTAAATGAACCCTTCATATCCAGCCACCGCGTATAGAAAGCAGTCTTTGAAATGCTGACCTGCAGTCGCAGTTATCACCTCCAGCTATTCGAGCATCTCCTCCATGTGCTGCAATGCTGTGCATGAAGACAATATAATGTTTTAGCTTTATTTAATCCTCCATCATTTAGGCAAATGTGAGAGTGGCCATCTGTGAAGACAAAAAGTGCTAGCATCTAAAAGTGTGAAAATCACAGGTGCTTATAAGGTGCAATTACGAAACAGGTGCACAGCGACTCTGAATCGGTTGATCGGCGGCGAGCAATGGCGGAGAGATGATGTAAAAAAATTGCAGCGGCATGTCATGCATAATGCAGACACACTAATATGAACAACAGCAAAATGGTAGAGATGACTTTGCAGCCAAGTAAATGCTCTATAGGATGGTTAGCATATTATTGTTCATTTGAGGGACAGCACATGAGTAGGATCAAACATAATAGTCCAGTTCCAGAAGTCCAACATGCACCAAAGATCTGTTGGGTCAAGAGTGATTGTGCTTAAAAAAACATGCACTGGAACAGAGAGCTGGTGCCTTGTTTTATCCATATTTATAGCCGTGTGATCGAGGGCCAAAATAGCAAGACAAAACAAAGCTGCCCATAAGGACATAGAGTATCGCCTGTCAAGGAGGGAATAAGTGCTTCCTGCTGGTAATAAAATGTAGATTCATTTTCTTTGCGTGCATGAGAGGCAGTCTGCTGTGCGTTTCAGGCTTTATAATGATGCTCGTGTCAACATTATTAAGCCAATCCTCACTGCCGTGTCCTGCACTATCACCAGAGTAGGTCAAAGACGTCTTCTGAATCCCTTTGGCTTGATCCAGGGCAGTTGCCACAGAAAATATGAGGAGGTGCCTGTGATCTCAGCGCCGTTCCCCTCTCTCAAAGGGGGAGGCGAGCAACGGGACGGCCTGTGAAGGTGACACTGGAGCACCACCTCGCACAAAGCAATGCACTGCCTGCCTGGAATTGATATTCCTCAAAATCCCCAGCCAATTACTGAAGTGGAGCCTCGGCGGTGGCTGCAGAAAACGTATGAGGCGGCGCTCAGGGTGACAAGTGCTTCAGTCCCGCGACATACGGGACGATCTGCTTTCAGCGCAACATCAATTCTGACTTTGTGTTTTCTCGCACAAGTGGATGAGAATCTGCACAGTGTGTCCTACAGCACGGGAGCCGTCACTGCAATGACTGCGTGAAAAGAGCTTTTAATTGAAACATGAGTTAAATAGGAACGTTTTAACAAAAGGAGTCATGCAGACCCAACCATTCGATCATTCCCCCAGGCGTTCCTCGAGCTTTTCTTCACTTGCTACTCTGCCGCGCTCGCCAAGAGCTCTAGGGAAGTTAGTTTTTTTTTTACTTCTTTTGCTTTTGCTTCACAAAAAACGTATTCACCTCATCAAATTAGTAATTTTAGGTTATGCTTTTTTTTTTCCTTGAGCAGGACAGCTTGTTATTTAGGAGGCGTTCTCCATCGGAGGAGAGAAAAGGTCAACTCCTCTGCAACTTGGTGGGCAACATCTGTTGGGTGATATGAAAGGAGGGAGATCACAGACAGTCCTCTACCGGTTTTGTCTCTCAGGGATGGGCTCTCACGGTTAATGAGGAAAAAGTGATTTGTTTGGGGAATACAGAATTGCAGCGTCGTGAGTGTGAGAAAACGTCAGGTCCTCTCGTCTGTTGGCTGAAGCCACACTGCGAAAGAAACAGCGAGTTGAACCAAATTAGACAATTTGATGCAAAGTAGTGTCTTGCTTCTTTGCGTCTTTGCAGTGTATTTATCAGTCAACCAATGATTACGTGAATGAATCACGATAAAGAAACACATAAGTGCTGAACAAGATTTTAACAAGGCATGATGGTGGCATTTTACTGAGGAAGATAAATGCATCCATTTGCAGAAATATCAGCAGAAGATTAAAATACCCTGTCTGTAAGGCATCTGAAGGCTGAATTTCAGTAATATTTGCCAGGGCTGGATGGAAGAATCTGAGACAGAGCGAGAGTCTGGCTTTTTTCTATCTTAGGGGAGCTCTAGCCAAATGAAAATATCTTTTGTGAACAGAATATTTTTTTGAGTCAAATCTAGCTTTGCAGCTTTTGTGGGGCATGATTGCCCGGCCAGCCCGGAGTGTTGCATAAAAAGACATTGCTACAGGCCAGTCATTTACTGCAGGCAGCAGAAAAATAACTTTGACACATCAAAGAATTATTCATTAACATATTCAGCACATTAAAATGTGGAAAAGCATGCATAAAGCTGAGGCCACTGGGGGAGATGATGTTAAAAGCTGTTTGACAGGAAAAAGAAAAAAGTAGCAGAAGCCCAAAATTGTCATGGAAACGTTCGGCATCATGTTTCCTTCTCAGGTATCTACTACGCAAAGAAGCTCAGAAATGATAAGCGTGCAGATAAAAACACACATTTTAAACATATTAGCGTTACCTCTGACAGCATGTCATTCACACGCAGAAGTTGCAGCGTGACCAAGGGCGACCTCAGCAGGCAGGCAGAATGAGAAGCAGCCAATCAGGAGCCGCTCGACTCTCCCCTGCTCGTGGATGAATATGGCCGTCACTCAGTTTGTGAAGGCGTTTTGGAAGCTAGTGTCTGAGAACAGATCATATATTTAAAGAGTTTTTGTCTGTGTCTGGATTCCTTTTCAAAAAAGTAAGTAAACCTGATATTTATTTCATCTCATGATGATGTTTACATTGTGTCTGCTTGGATAAAGGCAGAGCATGGTAGCCTCCAGAAACATTCATTACTGCATCTTATACTGTAAGCCGTAAGTGCTTTAATTTGTTTGTTTATTGTTAGTTATTTATTCTTTGCACAGTGTAGGCAACATTTCTTTCTATGCTACGTTTGATTCTAGTATTTGTATGGATGCATAGAAGACTTCTCATTAGGCATCTATTATAACACTATGTTTAGGTCACGGCTAATAGAAATGTGTTTTAGAAAGTGTTATAGATAGTTGTACATAGATTAGATTGTTACCAAATTTTTCTTTTATTTTTCTGTTTTCAAGAACCACAGACCTGTTCATGTTGTATTTTTTAATTAACTAAAGGAAAATATGGAGTGCATTCTAACCGATGCCCCCTAGTGGCCACAATGTTCATCAACCAATCAAATTATACATACATTCCCATTCAGCATAACATACAGCTTCAGTCACAACTGATTATAATGACAAATGATGGTAAATTGTGACTCAGTATGCAAGTCTTTCAGCTCAATTCTGACTATTAATGGCACAACATTTCAACATTTTCCTTTAAAATTTGTAGTGTTATTAACAGTGTTTAGACCAGATAATTACTAGGTCAAACCTTAAGATCTGAATATCTTTAAGTCTCATTTTTGTGACATCCAACTGCATTCGAAGTCTCAACTCACAAAAACAAAACAATAATAAAGTGATTTAGGCAATGTGCTTGTTAGCAGTCTTACCAGGTGTTCATCTTTGTGTGTTCAGTAGAGAGATTGTTCCAGGAGGTATTTAGTCAAGCTTAGCTCGCTGGGAGAAAGAGGAAAATGTTTCAGGTCCAGAGAAAGTCGACATTTATCTTGTCAGCTAGCAAGAGAGCAACCAAAACTTCCAAGAATCACCTGGGTTACAGTCAGGAAAGTAATCACTTTTGATGGGTTACATGCGTTTCAAGCTCTGAATAGCCCCAGCCACCAGGGCATTCCCACTTGACGATCCCAACCCCGGGTAAATGGGGAGGGTTGCATCAAGAAGTGCATCCAGCATAAGAAGCACATGGCAAATCAAATTTGAGGCTCCTCATGCCGGGTTGGGTGGGGCCCAGTCTTCCGGAGAGCAGACGATCCACTGTGGCGACCCCCAATGTGGAACACAAATTTCATCATTAGCATCAACATTGCCCCTAAAATTGGCCATGTAAGATGGGAAAGTTTTATTCTCAAAAGTGTTATTTCTATTAGTTAATTTCTGCATCGTATTTAAACTTTTCAGATCAAATTAGTGTTTTTTACCCTTGTGCATGACTCTTACAACACTCATTAATTCAGATTCCAAGCATCAGTGCCATGGTGAATTTCTGTTTGTTTAGAAGTGCCAGAGTTGTTTTGAGTCATTTCGAGAGGAAATATTCCAGTGAGATGGTTTAACTGCTTAAAAGTGAGATTCATAGCAATAGCGTTCTTTAAGGGGATGCAGTAGTCCGTATGCCTGTGTGCCAGGCGTGCTGTATTCATCTAAACGGGTCCCTGTGTGATCTTAAAGTTTGGGTGAAAGAGACACAGTGTGAGTTTTCTCTCCATTCCTTTGTTTATGTTTTGATCAGCATCACACACTAAATCACCAGCTATCCCTTTGGTCGCAGCTCCAGAGGTCAGCAGCTGAATTTATTTGAACTCTCAGTGCAAGCCCCCTGAGGAGAGCACTTTGGTTGCACATGAAGTCCACAGTAGAATACAAATGACCTTTCTTTGCGCAATGTGTTATTTGTTGTGTTGAGATAATTCCCTTAGTTGCAGATTACAGGTTTTAGTGAGGAGCCTCATTCTCATGATGAGTTGATCTGTGTAATATGTTATAATGGTCCCTCAGACAGAAACGCTAAATGCCTGATTTAGTGAGGAAAGTCCCTTTTAGGGGCTGCAAATATTCCCTCCAACATTTCAGCATCCATTATCTCAATTAACTGAAGTAGAAATGATTAATGATTTTTTTTTCTTTCTGAACATTCTGGTGTGGAGTGTTTCCCGTCTGTTGGAACTGCTTTTGCTTTGTGTGTGCTTTTGAGAAGGAGAGGCTGCAGTGAGAGGTTTTATTGAACATTGATTTTCAGTAAAATGGGAAATGTCATGTGGTGTACAGTAACCATGCCGATGTACATGCAGGTTGATCTTAGTGTAATAGCCTATTTCTGTCACTGGAGAAATAAGATCTATAGGAGATGCAGGACACTTGAATAGCAGCACTATGCATCAACCAGGAAAATCCCTGCACTGACTGTACTAAATACGCTGCTGTATATATAAGAAGTAATAAAAGCTATAGAATCGGGCCTGTCATGCCCATTCAAGCTGAGGGAGGCAAGTGCACCACCAGATTTTTCATATCTGGATTTTATATATTTTTATTTTACTTTATGCTTCATCACTCATTCTCTCTGGTATTGGTTTCTTCCAAAAGTTGCAGGATGAAATAGGTTCACAGCAGCAGGTTCACACTCACACAGCAATCACGTTGTTGCACATCAGTGCTGGAGGAGATGCAGCTACAGCTTGGCGGTGTGCTGCTGAAGCACAGAGCAGAGTATCAATCCTCTTTTTCAAACTTGTTTCAAACATGAAGACTTAATTGCATTTGAGAAATGTAGGCATAGTTCGCCTTGTAAGATGATATCAGCTGCAGCGAGAATCACGGCTCTTAGCCTTTTGGCTCATTGCAGTCAAGGCAGAGAGGACCAAGGAAGTGATCTTTGAGGGAGTTAGGGATTTCTTTTGGAGTCTTGCAGATGGTCAATAAAGTAGGTATGAAAATCCTACACTTGGCTATTATTGCTTCGCCTCTCACTTGTTAACGTCATATCAGTGTGTGTGTAGGTGTCCCACAAAGTCTTTGAATAAATATGTCAAATTGCAGAAACTTGTGCCCTCCACTTGCATGATGCCTGAATGGAATGGTAGTATAGAATACTTTGAGTAGGTGTTTGCCCAGCTCGGCTATAATGAGCACAGCACTGGGGATAACATGGTGGAAAGAAAACTCCATTCACTGTCTCCAGCATCCTTATTAGCGTGGCTCTGTCTGCCCATGAGGTTGTGTGCTGCAGGTCATGACATGATCCCCTTGAGGTCACTCTGAACCAAGCTTCTGTGCAGTGGAGGTCCATGGAGTGGAGGAAGGAAAAGCAGCGAGGAAACTGCAGCGTTGTTGCTAAACTGCTTTGTGCTCTGCCTTTAGTTGGAGTGACATAAAGTGATAAAATAATGAAAAACAATAAGTGCACAGATAAAACGCCTCGAATACAACACTGCAAATATACTTTCAAGTGGCGTTCTAAGCAGCCCAAATGCGGCAATGAATGCAACTTAATTAGAGTGAAGTTGTCTATCGTGTATTTTTAGCAGCATGGTGCAGTGCTATTTGAGATATTAGCATGCCAAAGCACATTCCATCACTTTGTTTAAAGTAAAACTCTGTGACATAATGAACGGGTTGCACATACATAATGTTCCTCGTTGTTTCATGCCATCTTTGCTCGTGAGCGTCCTCTCACTAATGATGTCTGACGGGGACTGGTTGAAAGATAAAGGTTAATCACTCTGTGTCCAAGTGCTCAAAGACCCAAATCCTTTCTGCTGTGCCGTCCTTTGTATTCCACAGGAGTACCTGCAGCTCCTCGTTTCCCCTCTGTAATTGCTTTGTGGAAGGGCAATGTTTCAGGACAACGTAAAGATAAAGGATATTTTGTTGTGTTTGTAATGGCCTCAGCATTAAAGCCATTCCCTCTCAAGGATGTCACATAATTTTTTATGCTCATTCATTAGTCATAGCACTAATTAAGGCTGCAACAACTGGCTTATTATTAAGGAGTGGATGCCGTCCTTAGTTCTTTTTTTTTATTCACCATTTAATAATTAAGATATAAAATGTCACCAGCTACAAGTAATTCTGCCAAACCTGCAGGTGTTACGCACGCCGGCCAAGTGTAAGATCAACTACGCAGAGTGATAGTGTCGCACAACAGTTCACAAAACTTATGTTCACTTTCTCAAGTGCAATGATTTTGCAAAGAACTGAGATTGAGAAAGTATAGTAGCTACTCAGTGCTATTAATATTGAAAAGGTACTGAAACGCTTTCTGTGAGCGTTCATACTTTGTCACAGTGAACGGTAGTAAATGATACAGAGCAATAAAGTAGGCTGAAATCTACTAGAGCAAACACTACATACATCTCTCTGGACTAAGTTTGTTACATGCAAAGACAATCTCAAGTATCAGTGAGAAGTTAAAATTAGATCGTCGGTCCTTTAACAGAATATCTCTGTTGTTGGGGAGACATTCATTGTGTCTCAGCACAATCCATCATAGCCACTGCACAGAGCGCCAGACATTTATGAAATGTGTTTCTACCGCTTGCATTATGTGCAGGGTGATACAACCAATAATCCCTTTCTTTGATTTATTACTATCATGTTATGTCTCTCACAGGATCCTCGGTTTTATTTGAACTGGAAACAGCGAGCACATACTGAATTAGAGGTGGAAATCCCAAATCATTTTGTTCAGATCAGTTCAAAGAGTCATCGTCACTGGCTGTGGTTGGCTCACTTTTTTTCCTGAGCTAAGCAGTCGCATCACTTCAAATAAACTTCGCACCATCATTCCAGAGGTCTTCAGCATGTACAACAGTGGTGAACGCAGCACGGCTCAAAGGTAATTCAGCGCATACGTCAGTAAGTTAAGATTTGCCTGTTCCGTCCTTGTTTTTGTAGTTTGGCTCAGTTTGCCACTAGCCTGTATCTCCTAAGTCTCACTGTAGAAAGTGTAACAGCATCAGGCCTCCCATCCTGACCGTGCAGCTGAGACAAACCACCCAAGGCTGTGCCACCACTGGCTTTGCAGTCACTTTGTTAAACTAAGGTGGCTGGACATGAGCTGGCCCCAGACTGGGTTTGTTTTCACCTGCACAGGTTTATTTTCTTATTACTTTGAGCTGAGTTTTTCCCGATCTTCCTAGCCTAGTGTTAGATGTGCAGTAAAGTCCTCTGGGACAAAACTGATTTGAGGATATATAAATAAAACTGACTCTATGTGACTTCCCGCAACACCAAGAGAACCGAGGTAAACAAAGCTGAACTGTGTAGTACACGGCGCGTTTGTGTGTTTCTGGGATTTAAGGCTCTCATATTGTTGCTCGCGGGTTTGTTTTTTGTCTGCTTCTGTCTTAATAGCGGTTTGGCCTTGAAGAAACGTGGACAAACAGTCATCCACAACATAAGCTGCTCTTTTGAATTTGCCTATAATGTTCTGCTCTTCCACTGTTTTTTTCAGTGTGGACACAGTTTGGAATAAAACATTATGAGATGAAGGCAGATACGGTGAAAGCGTCCATTGACAAACTCCCATTGAACTGACCTTAAGCAAATGCGCCGACTGTCAGTCTGATTTTGATGTTGAAAAGTGCCAGCAAAGGTTGTTCTTATAAATCTCCATTTCACACATTGCAGCACACAGAGAAGCTTATATTCATATTTTCTATTTTTCACGCTACATATAGCGTCTACTCGGATGATAACGCTGCACAAACTGAGTATGTGTTCAGATTCTGCAATATGTGGGATTTTTTATACTTTCTGCAGCTTCTTTCACATTCTCTACTCTGCAATCTGTCTCATCTCCGAATTACAGTAAAACTGCCAAGACACAATTACAGACAGTAACTATGATGAATATACTTCTGTAATTACTCTGCAGTTCTATTTCACTCATCATTGACTGTCAGCACCAATTATTATCTGCATAATGAGGCACTTTTTTGGACAATGTATAGCTGCGCTTTAGAGGAATTATGCAGAATCATAACTTACTCAAGAAATCATTTGTCGAGTCATGTCTCGTCAGACTTCAGTCAATCAATCGAAACAAATTCTACGGTTAGAGATCAGCTCAGCGACTGTGTTGGTCAATGTGTAAAATGCATTTCTTTGCCGTCCTACGCTGAGAATATTAATAGAAGTTAAATTTTAAGTCATCTGTCTGACTAAAACAAATTGCTGCTTCGTTCATTTGTAGAGACGTTGCCTTTGACAGCTCCATCTGCCTTTTAGTGATGGTTTTTGGCTTGTTTGATAAAGCTTCGAACACAGTAAACTGAACAAAACTAAATCTGCGAACGTGTGAGAATATGTAATCTTGGCAGACTGATTTATTTATCTAAGGTTTATTTGATACAGTCTGCATAGACAGGCAGAAAAACAGCCATCTGATGCAACTGTTTATAGCAGATGCTAATTTGCCACAGCTGTCCCTATAAAGGCGTTTATGAAATTAAGAAGTTAAAACAGTGAGGTAAATCTATCTATCTAAATAATGTTTAATTCTCATGTCTGTATGATACATTTGAAGCTGGAGCCAGCAGCTGGTTAGCATAGCTTAGCATAGCATAAACACTGGGGGCACAGAAGAGAGTTAAAGGACCACCAGTTTTGGAGATGCCAATCCAACCACCACATGTTACCATAACAGATCTTGAAAGGGTTTAAAACTTCCCCTCCCAGGTTGTATCTGTCCCCCTATCTGAGTGTTACAAGGGGAATAGATGGACTATATATTTCCAGTTATGAGCAGCAGCAGTGGATAATGGCCAGTAGATGAAGTTACTGAGCTCTCCTTGGATCAGGAGGTCCACCTAGCTCAGCAGGGAGGCCACGTTCCATTTGGCAGTGATGATCAAACACAGGCAGGCCCTCAGAATGGCCGGGGGCATTGTGGAAGGCCTTTTCATTTTGAGGACATTGGTGCTTCCTGTGAAAACCTGCCATGAAGCAATGTACTGCTATTCTTCAGTGGATTTTTCCCAGAGCTGCTGCTACAAACGGACACATGGTGCACCCTGAGCCAGCTGTGGGGGACGGCTGTTTGGTCTGAAGCAGACTGTCGAGCACCTTGTCTTTGATTGGAGCCGGTAGCAGGGTTTGCTGTGAAAGGTAAAGCACAGGACGTTATGGATTGACTTTAGAGCTTTGTGCACAAGAGGTGCTAAATGACAAAAAGGAAGGCTCGAATTCGTGATGTGTAGAGCAGGAGACACAATAGGAACAGAATTGGTAGTGGCAGATTTTAGCAAGGCTGAGAGTAAGTACAGTTGTATATGGTGTAATATCCAAGCTAGAATAAATGTATTTTAAAAAAATAAATAAATAACCCAATTCTCTGGACTAAGTGGCGGCCATTGGGGAGGTTTCATACTGTAGATTAAAGGTGGAAGTGATTGACCCAAACAAAGCCTTGGCTAAACGGCTCATACCATCAACTTTGATATTGACTTTCCATCCAAATTAACCAAATCTATTGGCAAAGGGGGTGAACCGATGTATTGACACATTGTTGTTTTGTCAAATTTGTATTACATCAGAGTCAGATTCAGTTTTTGGCAAATAGCCGCAGACCTCACTCACATGTGTGTTGTTTAAATTCTGCACACAAGGACTTTAAACCTCCGGATCTTTGCGCACATAGTATTGCAGATGTTGACTGATTGATCAGTTTGGCTGCCGTTTAACAACCTCCCTCTGTCAGCTGAACTTGGTGCCAATGTAGCCAATGGATTTATATATTTCTTTAGGTATTTATTACTTTGACTTCAACTGTTATTTAGTTTCGAATAAAGTCAAAGATCATTCATTACTTTTCTTAAAAAAGTCACTCTCAGTTGACCTCCACAATGTTGGCATATCATCTTTTGAGTTGACATACTGAACTTGTTACCAAACAGTTGCTTGTTTGCACATGGAGCAGCATTAACATTCATTTGTTGTGTTTCTGGCCACCTGGTGGAATATAAGTCCAATATTCACTCTCTTTTTGCTCCTTTCTTGGTCTCGACCAACTCCTGAGGGAAATATCTGAGTCTGTAATTGCTAAATGCTTCGCTCTGTTCACCACTGTGTCTGTCTGCTGTTCGGTGCTGGGCAGGGACAGCAGGTTTTCAGAGCTTCTTCCACTGAAAGCGGCTGCCTGCCGTGGAACAGTAAAGTTGCGGGCCAGGCAGCTAAACAATGAGCTGAAACTCTCTATAAAGCTCCGTGAAGCCAGGGGGAGCTGTGGATTCGGCTGATATGAGCGACCCCTATGACGTTATCACAAAGTTTTGACATTGTCATTTGATACATTGTTGTTGTAAAAAAAATATCAATTAAAGCAGCTTTGCGGTTGCGTGGTTCATAGAGACCAAAGCTGTCTGGATGGAGACGTTAAAACCAGCTGTGATCTCCAGGGTCAAATCCACAATTTTTGAACGCCCAGTTGTCTTATTAGTTGTCTTCACACAGCAGGACACAGCATCACACTGTACGTTTACATGCACTTGTTTTGCTAGTTAGAAAAATGGAAGCATAGGCACTGTTAAGCATTTAAAGAAACAACCAATAGTTTCTGGTGAATTCCCTCTTTTCTGTAGACGATAACTACCTGGCTGTGACTGAGCTCAAGACAGAAAGTCAGAAAAGTAGACTGAAAGGGAAACTGGTTGACGGGAAGGATCATTGTGAAGAATTAAATAAGAGTAAGAGAGAGTAAAGTGACAGAGAAGAGAGCACAGTAATTAACTTCAATCTACTAGACTTGAAAGCTTTTTCATCTACTATAAAAGTAATTGATTTTATGGTAGCAAAGTTTGAGGATCATGAACAAGACATTTTAATAAAAAATGCATCATTGCACAATTTTGTAAAACAAAATTCCATGCAGACGCTAAAAAAAAGGGTCTATACCCACATGTATTTCATGTTACTGAGCGTCCATCACAGTCTACACTCAGTAAGAACAACTGCAACCACTACAAAGCAACATGAAACTCCAAAGCACGTCAGAAACAGAATTTGCCATCAAAAGAGAGCACATGACAGCAGATTGCATGGTCATTGTTACTGACCCTGAATTGAGAGCAGTCCAGACTCGGTGAGCACAGCCTGAATGTGGAGCCAGGCGGAGCTGGCTGCTCAGGAGTGCAGTCTGAAGCAGAGGTAGAAACACAGCAGCACCACAACGCAATCCAGACAAACAGACGCAACGATTCAAACAGCTACAAAAAACCTGTTTTCTCCATTCTCATAGGATCATTAACTGTTCCCTCTGTGATCATGACAGGATACAACACATCTAACTGCTTGTCTGACACATCTTTTTGATCTCAGAGTAATGATGGAAGTTAGGAGGCAGAATGTCAAAATTATATTCACTGTGAAATTGAGGGAATTTTGTTTCCCTGATATTTTTTTGTAATGTTGTGCTGATGTCATTTTTATTTTGGAGTGATATTTAACATGTATGACTTGCTTTTGCAACAAATATTACAGCTTTTAGATTCATTTGTGACATTTCATTCTCTAAGTAAAGATGCTGAGTAATTTGCGCCCGTCTGTCCGAAATTAATCACCAATTTTGAAGCCACGTTTTAAACTCTGGTAAAAAAGTACACACAGCAGCTGTTCATAATTATTAGTTGAATATACCCTAAACAATGCACCATATGTCAGGTCTCAGAGGCACAGTGTCTCTGGAGGATCTTAAATTCTCTGTGCTCAGTAGAAGTACATTTTAGCTGTTCCTGTGGGTAAGCTAAGATGTGCAGCCAGACTGCCAAATGAAAACAAACGCCAGCGTGGATCTTCAAGCTTGAAGGATCTTTCAGTTCCACTGGTCAAACAACAGAAAGCCATGCAGAGGAGCAAAAAGGCGTCCATGCAGGCTGTTGAAAAGGGGTAGAAAGTTTCTTAAGGTGAATAATTTCATTTTGGAAACGTCTCACCCGGTTTAGATCCTGGGTCTTGATTCTCTACAGTGACACGCTGGTGCACCTGTTATTTACTCTGTCTTTAAGCCACACAAACCTGCAGCATTGTCTTTCATTGCTGGCATAAAACCACATTTCTCTGTACCTGAAGCTTTGGTGTTGGATGAATGACAGGCTGTTGTTATGCTCTGCATGTTGTTCCTCTTGGCAGTAGTTCTGTAGCCTCTCCATTTTGAAGAGTATGAGACTTTCTTTGCCCCGCTGTGATGGATATAGATTTTCTCTGTCGAGTCAGATACTCATCACACCTAGATTTTTGAACCTCTCACATATAGAAATCTCAAAGATTTGTTTATATGGAGTAAAGTGTGCACATGAAAGGAACAGTTGACATTTGGGGAAATACAATTGGAGTCGCAGTCTTCCAGAGAGTTAGATGAGATCGTTACCGCTCAAATGTCCGTCTGTTAAATATGAAGCTGCAGCCAGGAGTCGGTTAATTTAGCTTGACATAAAGATCTGAAGCAAGGGAAACAGTTAGTTTTGCTCTGTCCAAAGATTAAAAACAAACAAGAGAGAAACAAGGCATAACATGTTTTTTCTGGTTTTATGTTTTTACATTTTGACAGAGCCAGGCCAGTGGTTAGTCCCTGTTTCCAATGTTAAGATAAGATAAGATAAAACTTTATTAATCCCACAGTGGGGAAATGTGTAATAGTAAGAAAAAGTATGCGAAGTATTGCTATCGCCCAGTCTAGCATGCACTGATATTATACTTGAGTGAATTTGTCAGTTTGGGTGTGTGTTTTCTACTGGGAGCTGCATTGATTTTAAAACCTGACAGCAGCAGGAAGGAAGGACCTGCGGTAGCTCGTCTTCACACACGGCGGGTGAAGCAGCCTGCAGCTGAAGGAGCTTCCCAGTGCTGCCAGGTCAGAGTGTCCTGCATTGGGTGGGACATGGTTCCACTCCATGCATGATGATATGCGTCATCCTGCTTTCTTCCATCACCTCCACTGGGTCGAGGGAGTGTCCCAGGACAGAGCTGAGCTTCTTAACCAGTCTGTTCAGTCTCTTCCTGTCAGCAGTCGAGATGTCGCTGCCCCAGCAGATCACTCCGTAGAAGATGGCTGGTGCTACCACAGAGTCAAAAAGGGTTCTCAGGACTGCCCCCTGCACTCCAGAAGACCTGAGTCTCCTCAGCAGACACAGTCTCCTCTGGCCTCTTTTACACAGTGCATTTGTATCATCAGTCTGGTCCAGTTTATTATTCAGGTGCTTGTAATATTCCACCATTTCAACGTCTGTTCCCTGGATGTTCACTGGTGTGAGAGGAGAGTGCTTGCATCTGCAGAAATCCACCACCAGCTCTCTGGTTTTCCCTGCATTGATCTGAAGGTGGTTCTGCTGGCACCAGTACACTAATCCCTGTCCTCCCCATCTGCTATGAGGCCGACAATCATCAGAGAACGTTTGCAGGTGGCAGGTAGCTGAATTATGTGTGAAGTCTGCAGTGGAGAGGCTGAGGAGGAAGGGAGCCAGCGCGCCAAGCTAAGCTACTGAGCTAAGCTTACCTTTACATGATATGAGAGAGGTATTGATCTTCTTCTTTAACGCCAATCCGTTGGTTAGCTGGTGACTGAAAACAGAGAAAAAGAAAAGTGAATATTGGACTTACATTAGATGGTGTTTCTAAAGGTGATGTATCAGTGTTGTGTTCACAGCTTGATTTCTGCTCGGCCAAAAAATCTGCTGCAGGTTTGATAATATTTATTCCCACTTACTCGTAGGTATTTGTCATGCGTGTACTTAATGAGGCTTAAACCACACACTAGCTGCCTTTTGGCTCTTAGTGTGGTCGTGGGTAAACACACTGTCGTCACAAAGGGCATCCAGAGGTCATGTCCTTGCAGACCTTTCACACAGTTTAATGTAAATAACACGTGAGAAGAGCTGTTGGCTCAGCACATGAGTATTTTTATTTTTGCTGAGTGTTTCCATGTCCTCGATGCCTTTTACCACAGCCAGAAATGTGGCATTATGGTAATTTACTTTCTCCATTTGCAGACGCTTAGCAGATTGAGGCTCCCAGCCAAAATGGCTTAAAGCACACATATGCTTTTACTGTGGATTCACTTTTGACTTAAAGCACAATAACTACAATCCTTAACAACTAAAAGTGGCAAAGAGCAGCAGCAGTGGGCTTATGTATGTATCAACTAGCCTGAAAATACCAACAAAAAGCTCAAGAATCACTGAGATCTGTTCATGGGCTGTGCCACTTTCAATCTGAGTCGAGGACTTTGTGCTCAGCCGTGCCTTGATGTTTCAGGTGAAAGAAAATAGAATAGAACACATGGATTTGGTGCAACATTTACCATGCCCTCCTCCACTTTTCTTTTCATTCATCATCTCAGGCTGCTGAGCCCACTGAGCTGAATGCGTCGCCTCGGACAACACTTCAGATGGTGCAAGCTTTTTCTCCGGTGACGTGGACATGAATCACTTTGTTGTTGCATCACAGAGAATGAGAGTAGTGTTGATTTTGTTTAAAATTGTTTTTTCTTCTCGTGACGGAGGAGACATATGGCATTTCACTGATACCTAGAAATCCAAATTCATATCTGTTTTATGTCAGTGAATATTTCATTTGTCAGTATGTCCTGTTGGATGTCCATTATTTTCTTGCCTCTGCAGGGGTGCTGTGTGAATACACGGCCAACTGCTTAAAGTACATATATTACTGGGACGCAGCTGGAATTAGCATATCTGTCTCAGTGGCTACAGCTTGTAAAGACAAAATGTATTAGTCAAGAACTCCTGAGCAGCATTATTAATAAGGTTTTAAGGTGGATTTTGTTTTGTGGCTGACAAATCTTCCATTGTTATGGAAAGTAAAAAGAGGTCCACCTCTGCACTCAAACTGGATCCATTTACTTTCAGATTTTGGAGGTTTTATAATCGTCTCTTTCACCTCTATTTCACTGAAATGCTGTTTCAGAGCAGGCTAAAGTTTTTTGGATAGAGTTTCTCCAGAGACACTTGTCTTCTGTCATCTTTCTATTTCCTGTACCTGTAATAGGAGCCCTAGAGCTGTATGTCTCCCCATCCTCCTACCACATGCCCTGTTTTCCATCCTGTCGAGTCTCTCGAACGGGTCTGCTGGCTCTCTGTTTCACGCCTGCGCAAGCATACAGCCCAGTTGCACGGTACGGCAGTTCAAAGATACATAACATGCATGTATAACATTCGCTGTGTTATGATATATGACAGATATACATTCAGTGGTGACAAAATCCTGATTTCGAGAGAGATAGAACCGAGCAACAAGGATGGCTGGGTGCTTTTTTTCCTTATTTGACGATCAATAGAGACAAAAGGCCTGAGTCTGTGACAGAGTGACTCACGGCGGCCAGCTGTAATTGTGTTTGCCTCACAGCTTTAACTTGTATCATAAATTATCCACAGCACTGTACTGGCGAAAAAGGGGCTGGAAAGTAAAAGGAGCAGGTCTTGCTACTGTGATTGGAAAAGGAAGCAGGCCTTTCCTTCGGTTCGTGTGTTGACTCTGGATCCCAACATATTGAATGCGAATGCATATTTCATGACAGAGCTTTGGGAGCGAGGGAGAGGGAAGGGCGAATCCAAGAACCTGTGCTTTTCGAGGGGTAACACACAGATACAGAGCAGCGCTATCACAAAAGAAAACCATCTCGTGTTTTGCGTGCTTGTATGATTGTGCGTGTGTGGGTGCTATGATAATACAAACACTGTTGTGTGGCCTGTGTGGGTGTAGAGTATGACATCAAATTCTGTATTCACAAGGCATTTCTTTACTCAGTTGTCTGACTCAAGTGCGGCACGTCGCAGGTGTAGCTGTGGTCAACAACATGTGTCATGATCAAGTGCTTTTTAAGAAGGTTTGGTGATCTTCTCCAGGCTGCTACTGGACTGAAGGACTGGAGAGATAATGGGATTCAGACAGAGGTGTGTTTGGGGTTGAGCGGGGAGCTGCAGCCTGTCAGATAATGACACAGAAATGCCAGATTCCCCTGCATAATGATTCATCATTAATGCTGATCTTGCCATAGAAGGTAAAGGCTATGGTGGCAGGAGGGTCGTGCTCGGCTATTTACAATAGCCGGGACGCTGCATTTGGAGCGTTCAAGAGGAGAATCTTTGCAGAGCATTAATGGTGTGCAGAGATGAGAAACTCCATGTAATGGAACCTTAATTACTTCCTGTCACGTGTGCAGGTCCCACAGTTGCTTTCAGTCTATCGACACATCAATGCCTGGCTTCATAAACCACACATTTACAGACCCCTATTAACCTACAGATGAGAACCTCATTAGGAGCATGTTTGGTATACCAATTTGCACAGTCAACTAAATAAATTACCTTTTGCTTTTACTATTCCCAGTGATCAGCATATAAAACGATTTACAATCAGCCAGGCAAGGCGCAGTATTTGTAATGCTGGTTAACTTTATCATTATTAATTCTGTTGCTCCACATTAAAATAAAAAGTTTTCCTGCTGCTGCGTCATCACACTGACATGACGTTTGTGCTGTAAACGCTCACTGGTATCATTTACTGTCCATTTACGTTTCGTTAAAGTTACTGAATCTTTCAATATGTTTGTGCACCAAACAAGCTCCATATCAAGAAGCATCTGCCCTGCGGAGGTGTGACTGGAGAAATCAGCGCTAGCTCCAGACGAGGCGGCGAGGCGTCCATTTCATACACACCTGAGCTGAGGTGATGCAGGTCGGTCAGCGATTCAGTGGCCATCTGGACTGATGACCCACCGACTCTGAGAGCAGCTGAAGGGTGGAGTTCTCGCCATGTTGTACATTTAGCCTCCAGCTTTAGAATGAGACTGGAGTGCAGCTGGAATAGTTTGACCCTGGCATTGCTGTAGGGAAGAGAAGATGATGAGCGCTGTTTTGTGTCATCTGTTGGGATGAAGCAGTTTTGCTTTCAAGCCAAGCAGTTTAAAAACATCAAAGAGTAGAGTGCGGTGGAGGATAGCATTCGCTCAGGCAGAGCCCTGATGTTATGATTGCATTAGCTGATTGGCATCAGCTGCTTCATTCATGCTTCACAATCACTGGCTGCTCGCCTACCAGCTGGCAAGTAACATCCAATCAGATTCATGTAAGCTTCATGCAAACTGCCACACTTGCCTCAGATCATTCCACTACCCCAAGCTCCTCCATAATATATGCAGTTAGCGTTTTGGGTTTCGTTGATTTAAGATCTAACATTTGTGTTTGTTTACTGAGGACAGATTAGCTCTTTCAGCAGAATGCTCATTGCTACTTGAATTTTAGGAGAGCTCCCTCAAAAGCAGAGCATTTTCCACCGAATCTATCTAATCTCATGGTGGCTGAGATGAAATTATGGAGCTAGATGTATCATAATGCACACAAATCTACTTTAATATCTACTTTTGACTTTAATTTGGTCACATACGGAGCTGTCATGATGTGTGGTGACACAATGGAGCCTTGCTGAAGTCCAGGGAGGCTCTATTTATCATCACTTGTTCCATATATCATGCAATAATATAGACAACAAGACTGTCCATATAAACAAGTCTATTAATTCTGCTTACTCTAGTGGACCTGGACATTTCTGCACTACCTGCTACTTTGCAGATTAACTCTCTCCACCTGCCCAGCCTATTACATCAGGAGCATTCAGGTGTGGTTTCTAGAGATTTCTGCACTACATGTCCATGTTCATTAAGGAGTTATGAAGTCAGAGAAAGTCTGTCAGGTATCACATCACATGAGCAGAGCCACACCACTAACATCCAATGAAGTACTTTTGTGCGACATCGTGTTCTGTCTATGGTAAGGACATATTTTAGGACATTTATTAACATGGATGCTGTAATATTTTTCTTTCGCTGTGTCTAGTTTAGCTGGATTTCTGTAGCGTAAGCTATTCTGAAAGGACAATTGACATTGCAGGTAGAGACGCTCAGTCAGTCGACTGACATGGAACAGATACATACATTTGGTTCCTAGGCTCTGATGTCCTCGGTCCCCACAGGCGTGCACCCAGCTCTGCAGAAAGACACTCATAAAACCAGTACACGATATACTAGTCTATAGAGACCTGGTCTGCAGTGAGCCGATCTCCATGGCATGGCAAATGCTGTCCGTAGATAAACGACAACAGCACCCAGCAGAGGGCCGGCACCCAAATCCAGATCAGCTAAAATGCAAACAAACAGCCGGCAACATTGACAGCATTAAATCTGATTTTTGCCAACAAACAAATAAAAGCAGAGCCAATATAATATTTTAGCTAACTTACAATACTTCAGCAATAGCTTTGGCATGTTAGTTAGTCAGTCACAAACGTCTACAGATATTTCACCCGTGACACCATCGAGGGGTAACATGATTCGGCTGCTGGCGGGAGTTTGCTTATTAAATGCTACACATGCAGCTGCTAGTAATGGGAAAGCTACTTTAAAACTGATGCCTCTGTAGTGACGCTCGATGCTAATCTTCATAACAACTTGTTCAGCTACAGTTCACACTTTGCAAGGAGAGATCTAAATTCCAAGCTACTCTGAAAAAGAAGCTTAATATATTCAAACTATTCACATTATGAAACATCTCCTGTAAAGTAATAATAAACAAATGCACACATCATGTTGAACTGCCACAGTACTTAATGCAAAAAATAGCTTGCTACTTGAAACATTACACCAGTAGGAAAGTAGCTGTTCTACTCAAGCGCTGCTAGGAAACGTAGCGGCGTAGTGAACTGCTGAGTGTTGACAGCTTAAATCCTTCGTCATATTACAGCAAGTAGTTCATCTGTGATTATCGCAGATCACTCGAGCTGCTTGCCTCAAATGGCTCCACGGCTTTACTCCATTTACACAGAAAAGGTTCCTTTGAAAGATTACACATTGATTTTTGCTTTGTTTTGATCTCGCACACGGTTCTTAGTCATTGTTGTCACTGCGAAACAACAAGAAAGGAAAAATACAGTATGCAACTTGTTGACATTTTGATCCATGTTGTGCTTTTTGTTTGTGATTTCTATTCGTGCAGCTGTTTACCGTATAATTTCCCTTTTCGTTTGAGTCGTCACCACCTTCTTGAACCAAGACGTGTCTAGTACAGAGAGCTACTTTAAACACTTGGATCAGTCCCTAAGGAGCAGTGAAAGAAATTCCCAGAGAGACACAAACATTTTTTATCCTGCATTATGCACCCTGCGTGTTGCAGTCAACCTCCACTGCAGAGAACTGCTTTAAATTAGCCGATTTACGATATGAACAGTGAACTGCCTCAAGGTAACATTGCACCACAAATTCTTCTTCCAGTAGCAGTTTGACACATTGATTAAAAACTTTACAGTTACGCAGACTTGTTGTACTGTAAGCAACCTTGGCAGACTCGCACCTTGCTGGATAACCTGTTTTGCTGAGTTTTATATAAATTCACCAAAATTGGAAATATATTTCTAGAAATCGCCAGATATGATACTTTACAGACAAGATGCATCCTGTGGAAAACAGCATCCATGACTAATATGGCTGCTTGTCCAGCACTGCAGGACCTTGTTTTCCCTCCTGCAAGATGTTGTTTATTATGGGTTTTTGTAGCAGACAGAGAAAATTATAGATTCCTTCATTCAGTTTTATTCACCATTTGTGAAGATCATGGCTTTCAGAGAAAGGTGCCCCCACACCCTTTGCTCTGCCTTTTATGCCAGACATGCAGTGACAGCCATCACAGAAGTGACCCATAATTCATGTCTCCTCCATCTAGCCTTGATTATTCCTGCCGTGGCTGCTGCGTCCCGTTTCGTAGGCATTCTGCAGCATGAAAGTCCTGTCTGTTCCTCTGCTGGTTGCTGTGTTATTTCTAGCACAAGTAAAAACGTATGGCCTCAAATGTAAATTCAGAGCATCAGAGGCGTCTTCAAGAGAGATTTTTGGCTTTAGGTGGTTTAATATTTTTTCTACAAGATAATTCATTCAGCGCAGACCTACATAAAATCATCTTTAGTCTCTCCTACAGTCCAGCTTTGACATTTTCATCTTGCATATTATCATCGCTTAACTAGTTCCTACATTAAGTGACGACAGTGAGGTGGTCAGAATCAGAAAGTCTCCCAGGTTTAAGTCCTGTGTTGACCCACTCATCTACCATGACCTGCTCCCTATCTGGACTTAATTGCATTTTGGTCAGTGATGGTCATGGAGCCACATTAATTTCGATGTTGTAGGAATAACATCAACACAGCAATATCAGACAGTAAGGCTGGGAAAGTGAAGTACTGACCAAGTTTGTGTGGATTTTTCCTCGACAAGCTCAAAACAGGTTTTACAGACGCTTCTTCATATCAAAACACTGGCCAGTGGTCTCTGCCTTATCTTGGACATGAGGATGTTAAACAAGTACCTGAGAAACTTCAAATTCAGGAGTTTACACCAGGTAGATTAGTCGGTTTGATCAGGGGACTGGTTCACTAAAGCTTTCAGTTTATCTCTCGCTTCTCGCCTTTTTACCAAATCCAAACCCCGATCAGAGGAGTATTATTCCTCTCCAAAGCTCTGTGGTGGATAGTTTGACATTTCTTCAAGAATTAATGGAAAAATCTATTTCCTTTTCCACTATAAAAGATCTTCTCCAGCTATCTGAAGGGGAGTTTTGGGACTTGCAATGCGATGCAGTATCCCCATACTGATGCGTTATACCGACTGCACAACCAGCTGTAAGAGGCTACACAAGTTTGTGAATTACTCATAAATACAAATGCAGAACATGTGTTCTTATTACATGAAGCCATATAACTGGGTTATGCAAATAACCAATGTTCTCTGAGGGAGGGAAACGAAGTAGAACAGGTTCTTTTGTAGCCCTACCTGCTACAGCCTCATCGGTTTCACGGGCGTTTTGGTGGTCGGACTCACGAGGACACAATCCTCATACTGATGTGTCGCGCCTTGTTTCCCTTCCTTGGTTATATGCATGACCTTCTGCAGGGGAACAAACCCAGAAATAAAAGAAGAAGCCAAATTCTGTCAGAAACATTATGATGTTTTAATCTAACAGTATGGCTTCTTGTAATAAGGAGACATGTTTTGTACTTTTATTCATGAGTAACTCACAAGCTCATTTAGCCCCTTATAGTCTAACACACATCAAAGCTGCAATAGGCCTCCTGCAGATTTCTGAAGTGTGCTTTGCATTTCTGTCTTTGTTGGAGCCTCGCTATTTCCGACGTTGCTCACCGCTTCTGAGGAGAGGCACAACGAGGAGGAAAAACACCTTCAAATAGGTCAGCAGAGAGACCAATCAGCCGCAGCACCATCTGTCCCTCTAATGACTACCTGGTTGCTCTGTGATGTGACACGGTTGGCTGGAGAGGCTCCATAGCAAACATCCTCTCATTAAGTCTCTGCATTTCTACCCAACTCTGCACAAGTGATGGCACACGATCATGCCTGCGTCTTGTCCAAACACGCGGAAATATAAGGAGGTCATGATTTTATTTCAGCGTGTATACAGTAAAAAGTGAACGGTACAGCAGGAGCAGAAGAACTGGGTAGAAATAAGATTCCCTTAAACTAATATTTACAGTTAAGTTAAAATAACCACAACTCTCCTGCACTGAGTCTGTGAGGCACAAAGAGCTTATGTAGATAATATTCAAAGTAAAAAACCAAGTGATCTCCGTGGTAAATGAGTTTTGGGTTCTAAGGCTGCTGCTTTCAGTCTCCCTTTTGATATCTTAATTTCATGTATCCAGTCAGTCCCAGAGATGCAGGCAGGAAGCAGATCCCTGTCTAACTCTCACCACGCCTTGCAATAGAGGACACAAACACTCTCCCTGGACTGCCAGCAGCAGCCAGACCAGCAGCATCAGGACGGTGGAAGATAAGAACGCTGGTTACAGAATCGCCGCAGTTCACATAAAGAATTTAATTGTTTAAGTGATAAGCAGTTAACTGCCTAGTCCATCGTCTGAGTTTTGTATTGTTAAATCAGAATATGCGATGTCATTTAGACTCGCCCAGTAATTCCTGAGTAGTTTACCTCAGCTGCGTGACTGACAGTGTGTGACTGACTGGCTTCCACACGCATTAATCATGCCAGTGCTGACACGGCAGACAGTGGGTGGTTCGCGGTGACTCTCAATCTTTTATCACTAAATTTAGTTCATGTTAATGATGATGATAAACAGTGCTTCTTTTGTTTCCACGGCAGCAAAGAAGGAGTGAATAAATGTGCTGTTGATGGAAGATGCGCCGGGGCTTAGCTGAACCTGATGAGAGCCTGTGTGCCAGGGCCGATGCCCGGCTAGCCCCGACCCAATTTATCCCCCGGCTGTGTGTTAATGCCAGAAATCCAGAGCACTCTCTGTAACACTGAACACATCACTCGAAGCTGTGCTTGCTTGACATTTGAGAACCGATTCTTATATGTGCAGCTGGCATTTTGGGTAAGATAATCTTTTGCATAAAAACGTCTAGCTGGAAGCAGTGAAAATCCTCGTCGGTGTCATTATTTTCATTATTTTGACATGGAGTAAATACTTAATCTTAATCAAAGGGTGTCAGTCATGTTTAGGGTATATTTCATAGACTCGCAAAACATCTTCATTTGAGCCCTACTCTCTGCTGTATTCTGGGGTATGTTGTAGATTTAAAGGAAACGGTTGCCATTATTCTGTATTTTTGTTATTGTGAACTAGTGCATTTATTTTCAGGTGCGGATTAATAGATGTTTTGTGAATATTTAAACCAGCAGGATGGCGTAGCTGGGACTGAGTTTAATTAAACCATGTATTGTCCATGTTCGTAGTAACGAAGGAACATGTCACCCAGTGTAACCGTGGTGCTTACTGATGTGTTTTTAATAGTGTTTGGACAAAAATGGAGCTCGGTGGCACAGAGGAATAAGTTAAATCAGGCTTTTGCTACACAGGGGATGCTAGTTAGGGATTAGCTGTTGTATGTGAGGTGGGTATAGAATAAAGAATTGCCGCCTTATTATTGGTCAAATACTAACTATGCAGCATTTATGCAGCAGACAGCAAAGAGGACAGATGGCTGAATGGCTTGCAGTGACATTCAAACTGCCTTAAGGCTTCCTTCTGTAATATAATACAAGTAGTTTCAGGTTCACTATGGTAACGCTGTCCCTTGATAACAAAGCAATCAGTGTTTGGGATGTAAAAGAAATTCTCAGATAATCTTAAAGCTGTCTAGTGTTTTTACTGAAAAGAGCCAGAGCTTATAGATTCACATATTAATTCCTTTGGTGTTCACTTATTGCTGAAAGTTAGATGGAGTTCAAAGCCATAAATCTAATGAATCTCATGAATCTCATCATAGCATTTCCTCTAGCAGCACCATAAACGCCTATCATGGAGTAAGTATAAAAAAATCCAAAAAATTAGAATCTGCAACCGTATACATGGTATCTGATTAGTTTCAAATAAAGAACATGGATTTCTCTGAACCAATCAACATTTATCTTTAAATGCATTTAAAGAAAATCTTTGTGGTTTGGCGACATGGCGTTCGCATCCATATTTCTCACCTCTTGTGTTGGAAAGACAGTCATTGGGTTTGAGAGGCATCAGAGGGTTGCAGTTTGACTGCTCTTCAGTGCAATGTCACGTCCTGTTTCATTTAGTGTCCTGGCCTCAGTAATGAGGGGCCTTCACATCGAATTACTTGGGACAAGAAACAGGAAAGGGCCGGTCAGGATACGACCCAGAGAACACAGGATAAAACGGGAAACCGCAGTATCAGCAGTATCTAACATTTGTGATCATACATGACATTTTTTAAGATAGGGAATGGATGTTTGTTGCTTTGTTGCCACTGGAGACATTTAAGTTTAGTATAAAGTGTCTCCTGTCCCTGTAGTGTAATTTACTGCAAGAAATCGTTGGTCGAACAGCGCGTAGAACAACACCTCTGGTCCAAACAGAAAATCCACCACCACGGGGAACTCCGAGTGGAAAATCAGTCCTGTCACTCATTTCTGGCAGGAATGCCTCAAGAGCTCATGGACAATTATGAGAAGCCAAGCATCAAAAAGTTTCAGGCAGAGCTGTGAAACAGAGGTGTGAGAGCAAAGCTCCAAAAACAAATTTATAATATTTTACGTGTATGGAGCAAGTTGTGACAAATGAAATAGCAGGTGCTTCACTGATTGACATCTGCTCCACAAGGAACTAACAGTCTTCTTCTATGAGCAGCAGCAGCTTTCTACAAGGTGGCTGAAGCACAAGATATTCCTCCATTGCAGATAGTAGTAAAATGACAATAATTGATCAGTCTTTTTATCTGCTTACAGATTAAAGAACTGCTAGAGGCTTATAAATTATTAAGTTATTCAGACTCTCAACTACATTACTCATGTCTCATATTTTTCAGTAAACAAATCAGTAATTATTAGTGCGATCAGATCAACAGTCAGATTACTAACTCGCATTGCATTCGTTTCATTTATTTATTGCTCATTATTGTGTCTGTACTATCTGGTGCAGATTAATTTCACGTTATTTGCCATCACAGTGTTAAATTAGTAGCCTGTGAACAGACATTTATCCACTGGCTGCTTTCTGTTGTACACAATGAAACACGTCAGTTCATTAGTTCACAGAGCGGTTGATCTGATTGATGCAGAGCGAGTGGATCCCATTGATGTTCAATTTCAGGAGGCTTTCTATTAAAATGAATGGAAGCATGTTAATTAACTGTAACAGCTTAATATATGGCACTTCTACCGAATCAGTGAAGTGTCAATTGTACAATCAAAATCCATCAGATCTTTTGTTTATGTGAAAGTGGCAATACCACAGTGTAAAAACACTGATACAAGCAAAAGTTCTGCATTCAAAATCTTACTTAAGTTAAAGTACTAAGTATTAGCATCAAAATATACTTAAAATACCCAAAGTAAAAGTACTCATTTTGCAGGATGGATCCTAATTATTGATGCATCAATGTGTAAGCATCATGTTGCACCTGGTAAAGATAGAGCTAATTTTATTTAGTGTATGTGCTACCAAGTAGTTTAATCAACTATAATACATCAAAATCTATTAGTTGATTATATGTTGTATTAATAACCTGAAAGTTACTAATTGTAGTGTAGTGTAGTAGAAGTATAAAGTAGCAGAAAATGGCAATAGTCAAGTAAAGTACAGGTACATCCAAACTGTACTTGTTATGTTCTTGAGTAAATGTACTTTGTTACTGTACATCCCACCACTGGCAGGCCATCGCTATGTGATGCTGGTAACGAAGAGGAAGGCTCTGCTCTATTTTTCTCGGCATTAAATATCCATCAGGGCAGCTGTGCGTAACAAAGACACATCTCCGGGATGTTTTACAGGCTTCAAACTGAGCCCTGAATTTATAAAACAAAACTTAGAAATAGCTCTCTGGAAGTCGTCAATGTGTACACTTAGTGTCCAGTGTAGTTTAGCAGAAATTGAGTAAGTCGTTGATGGTTTAAATTTTTTTTTCTTTTTTGTTTTTTACTACGTCGTGTCCTTTCCTGGCATCAAGGTGAGCATTTTTATTCTGTGTGCATTCTGTGTGTGGAGAAGGATCAAAGGATGGTGGACACTGGCAGCATCTGTTCAGGGAGAACGAATGCTGGCATCATCCCAACAGGATGCCAGCTCCGGGCTTGTCTGCAGCTCTGCTTTGAAAACCTCCAACTCACGCTGCCTCATCGCTAATATTTTTCGGCAATACCTGATGGCAGAAAGGTTGCAGGTGGTCCCCACGGTAACCACTGAGTCAGGATCTTTGACTCCGCTCTTTATCCCTCCTCTAGTTCCACTGTCACCATTATTACTCCTCTGGCACAGACCGCCTGTCTGCCTGTCATCTGAAACCTGGAAATGAATCTTATTGTTTCAGACACAGCTAATGATGTATTTGCCAGCCTCTGCTGAGCCCAGGCTCAAAATTAGCATCAAGAGTTTAACCTGCAAGTCTGTGAAGGTGGTATCCCTTCAAAATCTCCATGTTCTAGCCAGTTAATAAGTACAGGAGGTGAGGTTTCCTGAGGACAGTTTGAGGCCATATCATGGTACTGAACAATTAAATATACTGGAATTGGGAATAAACTCTTTCAGAATGCAGCACAACAAACTGTCCAGCATAGTGACAATTGTGGACGAGTATTGCAACCAAATTACATTTATCTACTACTAATTTGTTTTGCTGCATATATACAGCAGCTCCAGAATTAAATCCTAAGCAAGGGACACTTTAAAAATGCATTCATAAATTAGAATAAACAAATAACAAAGAATTTACTAAACATCACACTTTTTTTTTTGCAATTTCTTTCAGAGGAGCAACTTAATTTAGGGCACGTTGTTCTTCTTGATTTATGTGATTTTTCCCTATGAGATAGCCTTCTTTTTACGTGATGTGGTCTGGATGGATGGCGTCCAGAACATAGAACTGAGACCGGGATTTTTCCATCCGTGGTCAGAGTCAGGAATATGGGTTGGAGAAAGACAGCAGATTTGGTCCTGTCTCAAGCTTCAAGACCACCATCTTGCCCTAACCTTGTGGGCTGTGATTTCCGAAACATAACCATACAAGCCATTTATCGACTTTATCAGATGGGATATTGTAGGAAAAACAAGGAAATATGTTGTTATTGAACATTTTGCAGATATGTTGTATATGAATCTTGTGCCTTGGCAGTTATGGTAATTAAAAGCTTTCTCATTACGATGATAAAGTGACACATTTCTCTCAAAGCATATTTGCTGTTGTGAATTAGTCATTTATAGATGTGATTTAGCAGATTGGGTTGCTTCTTGAATTGCTAACTGAGCGTTAGCTAAGCCTGACCCTGGTGACTGTTGCTATTTTTGGCAAGTTTGTGTTCAGGGACATATTCAGTTTACAGTCAACAGTGGCAGACTAGCCATTTAAATTCAAAGTAATTTTTAAACAATGGGTGTAGTTCACACAGAGGTAAACAAAGGTCTGCCATTGGAAATGGCTGACAAATTCCAGCAGTAGCTAGCTAGCTTATTAAGCTAATGTTAGCTCCATGATTGGCTGGAAAAGCAGTGCCTGGTTGACTTTTTAATGTTTTCATCTAGCACATTTTAAAATGAAAATCTTAAATATAACTTTGAAGTCAAAAATATCCACTTGATAACTACATCTATGATATTGTGCTAAAACACTGATTCAACTGCTACAACTGCCGGTCCCATGTAGTAAGTCATATCTTATGTAGAAGACATATAAATGTTGGCTAAATAGAGAAACTGCATTATTATTGTTTTGCAACGTGGAGCTAGATAGTCCTAGTAATATAATCATGTTAAGAAAAAATGTATGATTAGACTGTTATTTTATTCTACATGATTTGCTCCTTGGCTAGGTTACTACAGTGGGTAGTAGCCTGCTAGTTAACCGGACGTGCTAGCAATTGCGTCCTACATTCAAGCAAACAAACACTGTTTACTCTATTCCTTACATTCTCACTCTTGTGTTTTTGTTTTGGAAAGACTTAAGAAAGATGTCACCCTCAATTCTTTAAATGTCAGAAAATTTAAAGCTTGACAGGCCCGCCGTGCCGGTTGGCTATAGACAGTAGCTGTTTCACCAAGCGTTCAGTGCTTTCTAGCTACGTTTTACCACATCCTCACTCAGTGAGAAATTTCAATTTGCCGTGCGCTGCCCTTGCGCTACTGTGTATGAAAAGGAACTGTCATTCCCTTTTGATTTAAAGCATATCGTGTTTACGTGGACATGAAACCTGAACAACCGCTCGACAGCAACGCCTGACTAGAGCTGTTTTGTGTCACATGTCACTTCCTGAATTTGGAGCATATGCATAAAAACCTGTTGTTCTTGCTGTAATCAGCCCATAAGGCCAATCCTGCATTTTACTGTATTTATGTGGAGAAAGAAGTCATTAATCCATCCAAACATATCTGTGTTTTAGAGATACATTCAGTTAGAGTATCAACATATATTGACTTTTTCAATTTTTAATTTTCTTCAAGACGTGACAGTACTGGAGGGATTCCAGCTCTCCCAGTGGCTACTGTGATGCCAGTTTTATGTTCTTCAATCTATCAACAGTTTCATTCAACTTAATGTAGCTTCACTCATTTAATTGCCGGTATAGATTTTCCTCCAGTGTTTAGCTCGCTATTATAGCAGAACACATTTACATAAAGCCCTGAGCATAAAATATGTAAATGACAATATTCCCCTTATGTTTCAGCCAGGGAGCAATGAGGAAGAAAGGAGTCTGTGGAAAAATAGAGAATCAGACTCTTTTGTTTGGCCCATTTCAAATCAGATCTCATCTCCCACTGCAGGAGGGTTGTCAACCATCCCGTAAAATATGGACGCATCCCGTAATTGGAAACCGAAAGACGTATTCCGTGTTGAACTGATACAGCATGTGCTTTGTTCTGTATTATTGAGAATCAATTCAGTGCAAGTCTATAGGAGAGAAATATTACAGGTAAGACTATTCATTTTTGTGAGATGGAAGGAAACTCTCCTGCTCGGTCATCCCTCAGCCTGTCTACATCCCCTCCCCCGAGTTAAGACATTATGTACAATATAGTGTATAACATAACCATGAAACTGTAAAATCCACTACCTTTTCTAAACTTGAGGTCATTATATGAAATGTTATTTCATCCTCTTTTTTTTTACACTGACAGAGCTTATTGCAGGTCATGTTTATTTCATTCGAGCATTCATTGTCTCACAGCGCCATTTGTTCAGCGACTGTCTTAATTCATAATAGTGCTTTTCATCACAAAATCTCTGTCTGCTAGTCATGTCCAGCAGGCCGAGGGCCAGTTATGTGATTAGCTGTTGCTTCAGTAGACATCCAAGGAATGGCACTGTGAAATAAAGACAGGCTTGGGGAAAAAAAAAGTGTGTTCGTGCTCATGAGCTGAGATTCATTCACATAACTTATTCAACATTGAATATTGAACTTTGGGTCACCAGAGCAAGTTGGAGAAATAGCCTTAAAGGAGCGAAGGATCATAGGCACAGCGCAGAAAAAATAAATAATCATATTTATGTCACTACATACATGAATTATCTGGCAGGGCCACAGTATTTAGAAATGTGTGTTTTCTCAGTTGATAAACTGAAGCCATCTGTGTTTCAGATCTAAGAGTACACAGTAACAGTCTTTCTGGAATGGAGTTTTATAGAGACAGGGTGATGAAAAAGCTTTACAGGCACATTATTGTTTAAGGGATCTGGTACTATAGTTGAAAAATTGTCCTTTCAGCTTGGCTTTTTGTTTGATTTGTGTTTTATAATAGAGTACCAGAAAAAAAATGGCTCATAAAATAAAGAGAGGTTCAAGTAAATGTTGTGAAAAACACCCTTTAATGGCACTGAAAGTGTGTGCACGGTCACTCTCCTTTCCTTCCCCAGGTCGATGAAATCTCGGCTATAAGCTTACAAATGTGGGCTTTCAGCAACATAATGCTGGCGTTCACATTTAAGCCTTTGCCGCTTGCTGTGCTGCAATTTTCATATCGTTTGTCACACATCTCTGCTCCATCAGGCGGGCCCGTCATCGGCATTCCATATATCATTCAATTATTTGTTATTGTGAGAAATTACACAGAGGCTTGTTCCGTGCAAGGGTTGTAGTCCACCTTTAAAATTAAAAGTCTGGGCCGAGGAGTGAACAAAAGGAGGAATCCATCCTTCATAATGTCATCCACATAATACTGAACACTAAATATAAAACAGCGGGGGTGCTTGTATTAAAACCGCATGAAGATATACTGTCAGTGAGATATTAAAATGCAAAGCATGTATTATTAAAATTAATCTTTTTATCTTTATCTAAGTTCTGTGAATATTGAGCTGTGTGATTAAAAGCATAACCAGCAATAGTCAAAGAGTGTCAAATGAAAGCCAAGGTAATCAATTTAAATTTTGGGCACAGGCTGTTCTCAATACTTCAGTTTCGTATGAACCAGTTAATTCAATCTGGCAATCTATTAGCTCTGAGATGTTGTTATTGGAAAAACACTTTAGAGACCTGTCTATAGACGGTCAGGGGGCCATGAATCAAAGCGTTTTTGTCGTGTGCAGAGGAGAGTGTAATAGCCCTTCTCAGAAAGCAGTCCGCCAAACAGTCAACCCAGAGGCTTGGAGAAAGAAACGTCGCGTCTTGATGAATGGCTGTCTTTGTGCTGTGCTCCCCATACAAGTTTACCTCTTGCTACATAATAAATCATGATAAATTAGGTCTCTGTTTGGTAGCAGGGGCTAATCATTTCCTCGTTTCACTCCCCTCTCTGTTGTGTTTCTTGAGGACGTTTCATGTCCTGAAGGTCCAGTGTTTAGTGGGACCGTGTTCTCCCCAGTTTAGACACTACCCTTCCTGCCAATCACAGGCCCAATCTGGTCACACAGAGCGGCAGAGAGGGTGACTGACTCTCTGCGTGACATCCAGCATTGTGGAGGCTGATTGGAATAATAGCTCTGCAAAGGTCTGGCAGCCTGCCCGTGGGCTCTGCTCCATGCTCCAGATCTAAACACAAGCCGCTTCCACACATGCAGACAAGCAGAGACTGAACCTGAAAGGCCTCTGTAACGAATCATTTAGTATCTTATCTCACCACTGAGGGCGTTAAATGCTGCAAAAAGTAAAGAGTTTCCTCTTCAGAGCTGCGCTACCCACAGAGCTACTGAAGCCAGCTTTCGCTGAGGGACTGAGGGACTCCCAAGCTAAGAGGCGGCTCACCTGCATCCAGAGTATGCTTTTAAAAGTTCATTATCATTTTATAGCTACATAAGACTGATGCAACAAAGTCCATTATGTGCAGCAGCTGGCAGACTGTGAGCAGGTTAGTATCTCTAACTTCTCACAGACTAATAAACTAGTTTTAACACTATAATGAGATTGTGATTGACTTGTAGACCAACAAGCCTGAGAGCCTCCAGCCGTGCTAACAGCCGTGCTATACGTTGGCACAGCGCTACATGCTTACATTAGTGCGCTAACATGCTCACAATGACAATGCCAATATGCTGATGTTAAGCAGATTTAATGTTGACTGTGTTCACCGTCTTAGTTTAGCATGTTAACATGATTGGTGGGAATGATGGGGGATGTGATTAGTTTTGCAGGTTTTTAGTCATAAATCAAAGTACAGGATAAAGTGAAATTTGACCTGGTGTAAGAGGAAAAGCTCTCGATCACCAAAGTTAAAACACCTGGGGGACAGGAATGATTTAACTTTAATTTATCCAACTAAAATCACAAAGAAAAGACAGGAACACTGAAGTCTGGCCGCCATGAATGACTGCAGTTTTTCAGCCAATAATTGATCAAAGTCTACCCAAACTAATAAAAAAAAAACACCCATATATCATCTATAACAAACAGTACAAGTGGATTCATAAACAACAGCAACAGTATTGTGGTTCATGACAATTTTTCAATATGACATGATCACAAATAACAATCCAAATGTTCACAAGCACGCTGGAATACAGATAGGAGGCTACATCGTACAATGAATCTACAAACCTGTTTTCCATTTCTGCCAGCTGCCTTAAAAAATGAAGAAAAAATAAAGGGACAGCTCAAATAAAAAAATAGGTTGTCAACTGCAACAAGAGTTGACAGTCTGCCATCTTAAAGTGTAGCCTCACACACACACATGCATGAAGAGGGAAAGGGAGACGAGGAGAGAAAGAGAAGTACACGCATGCTATCAAAAAGCCAAACAAATAATGATGTAATGTTTTAAGCATAGTGGTTTCTGTTACTATGACAATCCAGATCTGCAAAATCACTACAGCTCCTGTGGGTTTATAGGAGAAGCCGCAGGTGGGTGGCAGTAATGGCAACTTATGTCTCTCCCCCCAGCAGAATTTTAAAAAATGATTTATTATTAAAGCTGCGTTGACCGTGGTTTGATGTGTTTCCATAACTCAGGAATTGAGAATTTTGGAATATATTTTTAGTCCCTTTTAATGCATTTAGCCTAATTCATGGTAAATCAGCCCAAATCCTGTCCAAGCCCCACACAATGCATCCCAGAACGGCCCAATCTGGCCACACTGCCCAGCGCGCAGCAATTTAGGACTGACAAGCCCCATATTTTTAGAAGTGTCTCCTAACTCAGACAGACAGGATCTACTTTTAGCCATAGGATGATTTGTGAATGTGATAGACAGCACCAAGGTAAAGTAGTCCTCTGCCAAAACACTGACAGCAAATACTACTGGTGCAGTTAACATCTACAAGTCAATTACTCTCGTTTTCTTTTCTGTTCAATAAGCATTCGAATTGCATTGGAGCTTTGTATAGAAAACCTTAATGCTGCCACTTAACCTGTTTCTTTAGAAATGGTTGCTGAGTAAAGTGGCAGCACGGCAGAAAGCATAATGACGCTGGGTCTCTTAAGATTGTTAAGAGGTGATTGTTGCACACAAT
The DNA here is from genome assembly GCF_017976325.1 of Chelmon rostratus. Lineage (NCBI taxonomy): Eukaryota > Metazoa > Chordata > Actinopteri > Chaetodontiformes > Chaetodontidae > Chelmon > Chelmon rostratus. Next base: position 13,528,944 of record NC_055670.1, on the reverse strand, counting down.
TCAGGATAATACATCTCTCATAAACAGGATCTCTCTGCCTCCTACACCCCATCTCCCCTGTATGTCTCACTGTTTTAAGACTGATGGACTGTATGCCGCCACCCGATTCCATGGCAAACAAACCCATTTATATCCCTCTGTCTCACCGGCAGAGATAAAAACACACACAAAAGTCTGACGCCGAAACCAAAGTGATGCACTGAAAGATCATGATTCATCACAACCGTTTTAATATCACAGATTAGTGGCTCGTCATCTGGTTTGATCGGGTGACGGCAAGAATATGCGACAGTGGCGAGCTGTCACTCAGCCGCCGAGTCGTCGCCGTTCATAGACAGCGTAGAAGCATGACATTATGTCTTTCCTCTCACTTCAGTCACGGAGCATCTCCAGTTCATTCTGGACTAATTAACGGCAGGCACTCGGGAGCAGTGAAAATGTCTTTTCTCCTGCATCGCTCAGAATCACGCACAGTTTGAGCGGCCCATTTAATCTGGCGGTGTGCACGCACACGAGAGCCCCGGACCAGCTTAGAAATGTTTGTTCTGAAAAGCCGCTGGAGGTTATGTTTTACAGACTGGCAGCCAAATGAACTGTCACATAAACACAGCCACAGTTCTGTCTCATGAATATTTTGCTCCGGTCTGGAAAGTGAGATTTCAAAGCGACAATGAGGGACACAGTGGCTGCTTGCCACCAGCTGGCCCTGGTTATTGTGTGTTTAAAAGTACATCCAGTGTGTGCCTTGTGTTGTTTCTTTCCGCAGGTTTCTGTTTTCACTGCGTTATTAACCTCAGAGCAAACACTCACTGCTTCGTCTTCCCCCGTTATTCTGTCTTAACGCTACCTGACCCTCTACCCTCCTCCTGGTATTAGAAAATATTGGCGTCTGTGTGTTTTTCTCGCGTTGGAGCGAACTGCTGTTAAAGAGAATGATTGTTTGCTTCTCTGAATCCTGTGAGATCCGACAGTAATTTCACAAGAGGAGGAGAAGTGATATTGTGAGCAAATACTCTCAAAGTCGGAGTTTTGTCGAAAGACTCTAGAGAACAGGGTTCAGTACAAAATAAACTGAGAAGTAAAGAAATTTGTGAGACAGTTTCAGGCTGATAATCTGCGGCTCTATCATTCTCAAACAGACGCCAAATAAACAGGATATATGTATATTTCTTAGAGTAAACATGCATAAAAGTGCAGCACTAATTAATATGACTGCAGTAGTTACTTTCTACAAAGAGGAAGGCCTTGTTTCAAAGCATATATGTAGTATCTTTTGTTACCTGTGTGTACAATATTAGTACAGACTGCAGGTAATTGCAGTCTATCTTTAAAAGGAATTCACACCATGTCATTACGGCCACATTTGTATGCTCAGACGAGGCTCTGCTACTCTCCAGCTTTGAAGATGGAAATAGCGATAGAGTTGTACCGCACGATGGCCTTTCCCCCTGTGAAGCGCACCATCTGATTGGCCTTCCCCCGAACGACAAGAAAGGTCACAGCCGGCTTCAAAAGCTAGGATGCATGATCAACGTGCTATCATGCACCGTAGCGCCTCAGCCACCTGCGCGAAGGCACAAACAAATGCCACTTCAGTGTCCGCGCTGTAGAGCGACTGCTCAGAAAATAGCCATGCCAAATTCCTGTCAGCTCAGTCAGTATAGCAGTGCAGCATTGAACAAACCGCGGGAAAAAAGCCACCCCGGGGGAAAGGCTTATCATGGCACGGTGTTCCCTTTGTGCCACCATATCACGCTGTCATGCAGAATGCTGCCAACCCCACAGCTCTTTTGAGCCGACGAACAACAGCGCTTGTAACCCCCCCTTTTTTTTTCTTTTGGTTGGAGTTTAAAAGGGCGTTTGTCTGCTCTTGTGAAATGTCAACCTGTGCACCAGGTGCATGTATTGAATGTGGAAAATGTCGCCACATCTTTTGTGAAGTTCTGATAGAAGAAAGATCTATAACTCATCTACATACGAGTGTGTTGAACTCAGTTGATAATAATAAAGTATTGGTGGTTTTACCTTTTAGGTTGAACAAAACTGCTGGTGTAACTAAGCATTTTTAACATACTAAAGTGCTGTGCTGAGTGATGAGCCAACAGAGAATTATCAGTCTGGGGGATCTGTCAATCCCCTTTTACTTTCGCTTTCACTTTACTTTCTAGCAAGTTTCAGCTCATTGTTTAGACAGGTACAGTTGGAGACTGGCTGGTGAACGTAGTGGAGCGTTCAACAGCTAAAAAGCCAGACGTTTCCCTCAGGAGTTGGTAGAGACCAAAAACAGAGCTAAAAGAGATCGAGTATTGGACATTAACACAAACACGATTCCAAATGAACAGTAATTTTACTCTGTATTAGCTGGATGTGAAGAAGTTTTTACATTTCAATCCTGTTTATACTTCTATTCCACTTTAAAACAAAGGGAAATATTGTGCATATCCACACTTATTCTGCTACTACTACTTACTTAATCAAGATTTTTCATGATTTTTTCTCCACCTCTACCAATGACCAACAGTGAAGAACAACTTGAATGTATCAGCCATAATAACCAAACAATAAGCTCACAGGGCCCAGTTTTCTGTATTGATGCATTTTGCTAACACTTCCGTACTTTTAGCAACATTAAACACAGGACCTACTCGACCAATTAGCAAAACAAAATTGCCAGGAAAATATGCTGCAGTCTGAAGCATTTTGCAACGCTCTACTACATCAGCAAAAATGTCATTGTGTGGTGACTGTGCTTCCCTTGCCCTTTACCAAAATCTGCTTCATTATTACGTGTTCATAACCATCAAGTATTCCGTGTTGCTTGTAATGGAACATGAGAACAAAATGAAATTGGAAATCATAGTCATGTTATCGCAGGGTGAATTTGGCCCGTTGCAGACTGAGGCTGTAACGCAGTATGCAGAAAATCCACACATCACAAAGTGTGCTGCCACTGAATACTGACTAAACTTCAACAATGAATAATATTAATGTGTCCGATGATGCTTCACTTTTGATAGACGGCAATTTTTCCCCACATGTGTTTTTTTGTCATGTATTGAATATTGATTTCCTCCCCTTTGTTCCTCTGATTAGATGTACTCCAAGGTAGCAAATTAATTTTCTAAATTTTGTCGTGATGATTTTTAACTCCAGCGCCCGAAAGATGTGTTTGGTACATTAAGTTTCTCTGCAGCATTTCTACAAATAATTGAGGCTATTTAATGTATAAATATAGCATGATGCTCTGCAGCATTCCCTCATTTGTTTGACTTGTTGCTGCATTTGCTGATAGCAAAGTGACATGGTGTGCCTGTTATTCATATTTGAGTGGCCACTGCTAAGTTTAGTGGATTTAAAAGAAAAATTGCGTGGTTTCTCTCATGATATATTCAAAAATTTTCAGTGGCTGTATGATGCATATATTTTTTTTTACATTAATGTCCCTTTTCTCTGTGTCTCTTTCAGATGTAAATGGAGAAGCAGAAGAAGTCAGCAAGAGAAATTGGACGTCCATATGATTTTAAAGTGCTCTGCATTAAAACGCAAACAGCATCACTTCCCTCTAAAGTAATCCATTACTGACAATTAATGTCAAACTGCACGCTGGAGCAGCTTCATGCTGCCTCGCTGGGTGAAACATTGCGAATGGAAAGAAAGCCTTATAAGATCCAGCTCATTAAAATACACCTAAATGCAGCATAATGCCTTCAAAAGTGTCATGTTTATACCTGTTGACAGTGGTCTGCTGGGCGAGCGCTCTGTGGTACTTGAGTATATCTCGCCCAACATCCTCTTATGTCGGCCACATGTCCGTGCCTATACGTAAGACTGTGAAATCCCACAAAAACATCACCTTCACCAACATCCGCACCCGCCCCCTTAACCCACATGCCTTTGAATTCGTCATCAATGAGCCGAAGAAGTGCGAGAGCGCCACTCCCTTCCTGGTCATCCTCATTAGCACCACGCACAAGGAGTTTGACGCGCGGCAGGCCATCCGGGAAACCTGGGGGGACGAGAGCACCTTCAGCGACATCCGCATCCTCACCATCTTTCTGCTGGGCAGGAACACGGACAACGTCCTGAACCAGATGGTGGAGCAGGAGAGCCAGATCTTCCACGACATCGTGGTGGAGAACTTTATTGATTCCTACCACAACCTCACCCTCAAGACCTTGATGGGCATGCGCTGGGTGGCGACCTTCTGCCCCAAAGCACAGTACGTCATGAAGACAGACAGCGACATCTTTGTCAACATGGACAATCTGATCTACAAGCTCCTGAAGCCCACCACCAAGCCAAGGAGGAGATACTTCACTGGCTATGTTATAAACGGTGGTCCCATAAGGGATATGCGCAGTAAGTGGTACATGTCCAGGGACTTGTATCCTGAGAGCAAATACCCACCTTTCTGCTCGGGCACCGGCTATGTGTTCTCAGCAGACGTAGCTGAGCTAATCTACAAGACTTCATTACACACAAGACTGTTGCACCTGGAGGATGTGTACGTGGGACTGTGTTTGCGCAAGCTGGGTATTCACCCATATCAGAACAGTGGTTTTAATCACTGGAAAATGGCCTACAGTCTGTGCAGGTACAGACGGGTTATCACTGTGCACCAGATCTCCCCGGAGGAGATGCACCGCATTTGGAACGACATGTCTAGCAAGAAGCACCTGAGATGTTAGGGGACACAAGGAGCACTGAACAACAACTTAAATGTTTTCCTCTGTTTTTTTCTGTTTTTTTTTTTTTGCCTTTTGCCTTTTTCCTCCTTTTCAAATTTCATTACACCGAGTAATGTAAAAACATGGAGGGCTGCTGCAAGTATCCATTTCATGACAGATGTTTTCATTAACATCCATCCATGTCTATTTCTGCTGATTACACCTCACGATTGTTAATGAATGCATGAGGCTTGTAAAGCGCGTATTCTCATGCATAATTAAAATGTGGTGTTGTTACTCAAAGCAATTTAGTTCATGTATTCCTGGTCCTATTTTTTATTTTTTATTTTTTAATCAGCATTAAGTCAATCAGTGTTAAGCATTAAGTAGTGTGACCTAATGGGTAGCGGCTGTTTTTCAACCGGATGACGTTTGTTCGAGCCCTCACACTGGCGGCTTTCTGCCCTGTTAAAGTGTCCTTGAGCAAGACACTGAATTTCTACCAGCTGCATGGCTGCTGACTCAGCACCCTGATCGTCCTGCAGGAGTGCAAGCCAAAAGAATTTCTGTGCGGGAATCTATAAAGTATGAATTACTATTTTACATCTGTAATATTACGCATTTTAAAAGTCTCACTTACAAATGAAAGAGTTCCAGAACAACGAGAAAGCGAGTATTAGTCTTATCCGACAAAAAACCTCATGCTGCTGTCCTCTTCTTTCATCTTTATCGTGAACAGCGACGGACACAAAGCTAAAGATAAGATGCAGTATATGATCGTGTTTGTCTCCAGACAGACTAAGTTTGATATTTTTTGTCTAGAGTTTGAGTTTATTAATGAAACCTTGTAGCTGAATTAATTTGATGCTCTTTTTTTTCCAGGAATCTGATGTTTTGGTTTACATATTGTCATAATTCCACTGTCTCTTCTCTCTGACTAAGTCCTGTATATTCTGTTTTTTTGAGATGCATTATTTTTACCCTCTTCAACATTTTTTATGTAATTGTGCTTTTCAGATACCAGCTCCTCATTACTCCAGCTGCTGCTCTTGGTTATGTATGCTGTATGTCAGCAGCTCATCAACTCCTCCGCACATCAACAGATATACAGTACCATGTTGTGCAAGTATGAGTTCAGCTGTACCTACGACCCTTATAGACTGGTTGTATTATCATATGTATCTGGCATATCAGTGATTGCTGAAGCACTGCTACTGACATCATGGAAAATTTTGGTTTCTCATAAAACGTGGCTTTCACTGTCAAATTTTCAAAGGTTTTGTAGTATTATAAGCTAATGTGACATTTACTGTGAAAGCATCTATCCCGCAAGGGGTTATTGTCATATATTGTATGTTTTTTATATTAAAAAACAAATACTTGAATAATTAAAGTAATATTACTGCTTTTAGTTGTTGCTTCTTTTGAGTTCCCATTCGCAGAAGGTTACTTTACACTTATTGAAGGTTATTGAGGCTCCTTTTAATGTTGTTGTATCTGTGATTAAAGAGGAAGTTATTCTACTTTCTGAACACCAACAGGTTCCTGAACACAAACATGTTTTCAATTACGCAGTTATAGTGATCGATAGTGAAGTTTGTTAAAATTGGATAACATTTGCTACTGTAAGATGCTGATCACACCAAACCAATTAAGGTCTTAGAAACAAAACCCTTGAGTGTGTTGATCTGATCAATGATGCGTTGTATTGCTTGTGAATTCAACTTTTCATTTGTAGGAAAAATGTTTCTCCTTTCAAAAATGATTTGGTGGCATTTTAAAGTAATTTAAACACAGTCCCGGATTTCTTTTCCACACCGTCGCCAGACCTACTCAAAAGCAGAAAGAAAAGTGTTGCGTGTCTGACCATCCTGGAAGAAGGATGCCTCCGCTGGGGCTCTTCCTGAGGTTTCTTAATGTTTCCTCTGTTACAGGGTTTTACAGGCAGCTTCTTCTTACACAAATCAAGGCTCTAAGGACAGAGGCTGTCATATGCTGTGCAGAGTGTAAAGCCCGGGGACGCAGATTTGGGATTTGTGACATTGGGCTGTATAAATAAAACTGAAGGAAAATTTACAGTTGGACGTTGGCCTTTTGTGGCCAAACCTCCACAAATCCATCTTTTAAGTTTTAGTGCATGTGGTATCAAGTTATACTCGAGTATATCACGACACTGAGTTAATAGTAAATACTCCACACCTTTTCTAAATAATATCAATTCTTTATTGTTGCTCCTCGTCAGAAATTTTACAGATTACAGAGAGGGAACTGGGGTAATATGCTGAAATGGTACACATACTGTACATAAAAAAACACAATAAATTACTTCATAATAAAGAATTTAGTAGAAGTTAATATTTACCACCTCAATACTTAAAAATAATTTAGTACTACTGGACTTGTTTGGACAAACAAATGGCTCGTCACCCTTTCAATAGTTGCCTTTTGGTTTCATCCTCAGATGCATTGTCATACAGTACATTTCAGAAATTACTATATTTTTTGGGAATGAAAGGTTTTGTAGTGCAGCAGGACAGAGCAAGAAAATGAAACTGTTGTGGCTTTGCCTATTAACCTGGCATCTGAATACACGTCAACCAGAGCAGATTAACTGACTGAAGGTTGTGTTATGTTTTATTTGTCTGGTGACAGAAGCACACGTTAACTTGTCTCCAGGGGCTAAGCATCTGCTTGTCGGGTGCACACACTCAGCCCAAAAGTGCATCGTAGCTTGTCTCATTTAGATACTTGACTTGAACTGTGTCATTGCTGTAATAGTAATACATTTATGAAATGGTAATCAGCAGGTTCTGCTCTTTGTGTGGTCTCACTCATTGACTATCTTAGGCACAGAAAAATGAACAAGGCACCTCTAACATTTTGAAGCATTAGCACTGTCAAGAGCAGCAAATTATACACAGTAGCATCCAGGTCTCATTTTTGTTTTCTGCACACTCAAGCAAAGGCTTCCCTTCTTGTCAATGTAAAACAGGTCTTGACACAGAAATACAATTCATTCTCTTTTTAGACATTCATTATGTTATTATGAAAATGTGCTTTTCTCCATAAATTAACTAAATCTTACATTCTGACAAAGACCTCAGGGAAACATCACAAATGAGTGGGTTTGTGAGATGCTAGTCAAAGCAAATTTGTTTTCACTGTGGCAACAAAACAGCGTGAGAAACAAAATAAAAATACCGTCTCATTTCAATAAATAATGAGAGCTGTGCCGAACACAAAGGTAATGTGGTGTAAAACGAAACGGAGAAAAAGGAAATATAAATAAAACATTCAAAGCTACATCTTAATCACCTTATGTCACCACCTGAGTACATCTTTAGGTTCCTGGGCTTTATCCTGATCCCGGTCTGTGCGCTAGGCGGTGGAATGCTGTTAGGGTAAAGGTCAGGGGACAGTGAGCAGGGAAGTCGGCGCCAAGGAGGTGTAGGCGGGGCGGTGGCGGAGCTTGGCCTCAGGGAAGGTGAAAAGGAGTGAAGGAGGGAAGGTGGAGTGACTTTTTTAGGGAGGGTGTTGGGAAAGTTGTTGCAGTAAGTGGTGGTGTGTTCCTCAGTCTGTCTGCCCTGAACTGTCTCCCCTGTCTCACCTGCTTCAGGCATGAAGAGGGCATCAGCTAACACTGAGCTGTGCAAAGCCGATCAGCTTCACCTCGTCCGGGATCTCCGTGTCGTCGCACCCGGACGCCTGCATGAGGAGGAAGAAGGGGTCAGCGGGGCTAGTTTGCATCCTCACACTCTCCATCAACAGAACAAATCCTGCAAAATCTCTAGAACAGCTGCAGTGTATTAGCAGGAAACAGTGGGTTTAGGCCTGAGCGGCACAAACAGGAAAGGCACTGAGAGATGGACTAACCAGGGTTTGTGCAAAGTCTCTAAAGTTTAGAAAATGCTTAATTTTAACTAAAAAAAGTGACAATACACATTGATTGATGTGGGTGTGAAGGAATTCTGTAAACTTAATTTTTCGTCCTTGCATTTATAGTAAAAATCTAGATGCTTTCTAAACGTTTGAAAGCCTGAAAATGTTTGTTGTGAGTTCCTTGAAAGTGCTTGAATTGTGCTCCTTATAAGATGCATGAACCCTGACTACATTGTTGATTTTGGTCTTTTCACTGGATTTGTTGATAGTGAGAAAAATACAGAATATCGCCAGCCTTCTTTTTTAACTATAAATGGAGACGTTCACATCAAAAATCTTTTCAGACTGTGCAAATGTTAATTATAGTGCCCTAGAAGGTTTGTACAATTGCACTCTTTCAATTTTATAACAACAGTGAGTAAGAAACAGCAGGGTGAGTCACATCTGGTCAATACCCATTCTGTTTAATAAGGTCAGTATTGGCTCATTTCTGCTGCAGTCTATCAGAGCATCCTTATTATGCAGCTGGATCAAATGTGAAAAAAAAAAATTAAATTAAAGTCATAGTGCCTTGATCCTTATGTAGTTTGTACACATTGAAACATACATGAATATCATCAGACTCTATGTAACATCTCCACAATATGTGACTTTTGATCAGAGGCTGCTCTTCACGGTTTGGGCTGGTCCCCTTAGTTCCAATGAGAGGACATCACACGTGAGAGTATAGTTCATGTTAGGATATTTTAGGCAACAGGAGCTTCTAACCTTGTGGCAACAGTTTGAAGAAGACTATAGACAGTTTTAACATGACAATAGTCTATAAGGAATTGGAACTTGACTGGTCTGCACTAAGCCTTTGACCTCAATCCCAACCAACACCTTTGGGATGAACTGGAACACTGAGTGCGAGCCAGGCCTTATCACCCAATATCTGTCCCCTGCCCATGGGAACAAAGCCCCGCTGCCAGGTTCCAAAATCTGACTGGAGGCCTTTACAGAGGAGCAGATGCTGTTTTAGCAGCATATTATTGCCTATAATTTTGGAATGAGAGGATTTCACCCACGGGTGTGATGCTTGGGAAAGCTTATACTACCTTTGGTTGTCCACATACTTTTGGCCATATTGTACAACCTCCCTGATCTCAACAGCTCCCAGTCACAAAGCGCAATATTTATTTTACTAACGGTTCAACCTTCCTGCCCCTGACTTCAGCCCAATTTTCAGGCTGCTCGGATGCTATTCATGAAGGCAATATTAAAGGCAGAAAGCATTTAGATTTGTGTTCCCTGAAAACCAGAGTGTTTTTCTTTTTCATCAGCTCTCCTCCTGTGGAAAAGCCAGTGTGAATGGGTGGCCTAAAACCCACCGGTCTCAAGCAATTCACACCTGATCGGGGAGAGAGACTCCATCTCCCTGGGGGTCTGAGACCTCTGCAGTTGTCTGATAAACACGGAGGGACTGTGATGAAAACAGTGAGTCTACAGTGACCTCTTGCTCAGTTTAAGTCATAAAGTCTCTCTAGTGCCACCCACACCATAAATTGTCAGCATAAAGTGTTACAAACTGTTCCCGCAGTGAGGGTAATTATTCTCACTCCCTGGGTTTTGTGACACCGCACTCGTAACTCTTGGCTCGGAAAAGGCAGTTTTTACACCGTCCGCAGTGGAGCAGAGTTAACATATGGAAATGGAGGCATGTCCATATATCTCCACGGTGTGCCCAGCACTGCCCTCACTCTGCCTCTCCAGAGACTGCTCCACCTGCAGCGCTCACTGGCTGCTGAGGAGGACAACATGGCAGAAAGGTCACGGTGTAAAGCACTGTGACCCAAAGCGCAGATGCTGTTTACCCACAAATACAGAAAGGTCAATAAAACATCATTTACATATTCTTTGTCAAATCCGGGAATGACATTAATGCTTAATATTTTTGGGCTTTTGTTTTCTCTAACAGTCTTACAAAGGTGACCTCTTAAAGTGGAACATGCAACATGCACTAAGTCTTTCTCTGTCCTCTTTCCACATGAAGTAACGAAATGAGTCTGGATGACGTGCAGACTTCATGTAAACATCACTGTGCTCATGAGTGACCCACAGGTGAACCGTAGAGCGAACAAACAGATAAACTGCATCCAGAGTTTTCAATTATCATTTAACAAGCTGCATCGCTGATTGACAGCAGAAGGGAAACAGCACTGCTGTTGGTTGAAAACCGTGTTTGACCTTCAGTATTTTGTTCATGCTTCCATGCATGAGATTAGGAGAGGTTGTCCAAATCCCATAACTCCTCTCCACAGATAATACGCAGAACACAATGGGACATAATGCAAAATATTATAGAAAGCCGTTGAAGAAAAGCTGTGATAAGAGGTATATTTCCCTGACGCAGACCTGTTCAGCTGGGAAACATATTTTTATGACTTTATCATTTTTATGTGAGCTTCCTGTGGGCTAAATCGACATTATGCAGCTGTGTTACACGAACAAACATATAACAAAAATAGATATTGGATCGTACGCAGTTTTGGAAGATGCTCAATATCAAAAAAAATCTTTAAAAACCCTGAGGCAAAAACGCCATCAGAGCCTTTTTTGGCAGCGCTCTTGCCAGTAAATACGAGCTAGTTTATGACTGGACATGTCCACCTACACAAAAACTCAACATGAATTAAATGTATTTGTATTTAAACATGCAATGTTTACTTTGAATACAGCAGCACATTCCAAGATATTTAAGTAGCAGCTCTGCTTTGCTGTTGCTCATATAATATCTCCAGTGTGCATGCCGTGCATCTGAGTGCTCTTGCGGTTGAGTTATGCTTTCTTCACTCTGTCGACATAACTTTATTAACAACATACTAAAATCTATATATAATATGCAAGAAATGATTTAGAATCATCGAGGGTAAGAGTCCAGTAACAGCTCCCATCTCCTTCACCGACAAAACATTTTACGCTGAAGCTACTTGGTTTGTTTGCTCTAATAACTCCAGCTTTCACATTCCTCACTGAGCCTTTCATCAACAGGCTGTTTGTGGCTGGACAGTGTCAGCCAGGACAAACCCGAGAGGGTGTCATCAACCATCAATCATGTGGAAACTCACCAGCTTAAAGGTCAATACTTTGTAGGTAGTTGGGTCGTCTACAATCTTCTGAAGGTTAGCAGCAACTGTGATGCAGAGGGCAAACAACAACACGGTGCTCAAATAATATCAAACGAGATTTCAATTTAAGTACATGTTGAGCAACAGTGGACAATAAATCTAGGGTTGGTATCAACACTGGAAAAATATGATATCTTATGTGATCAGCTCCATGCCATTTTTAGACTTTAGCTATGTTGTTGTGTATTTTCAAAACAGATGCAAAAAAAGTTCTTTCTATCAATTTCAACAGTTCTGTGGAAATGTAATGAATGAAATAAATGTCCATCTCTGATAATAGCAATTCTTATAAAAGTCTCTCTAAGTGATGTTTTATGGTACATAAATGGGCTTAGATGAGTATGTTTTCAGACAACACAATTTACCAGAATAAAGAGGTGGAACATTACCAATAACAACATCGTGCCCGTTGACCAGGCCGGCCGAGAACAGTTCCTGGGAAACGCCATCAGCGGTGTCTTGTGGAGGAACAACATGACAAATATTGGGTCTGCGACATTCCACTTAGCGGGTAATTGTGTTAGATATTGAATTAGATACTGTCATGAGCACAAACACTGCCATTACCCATTACACACACAAGAATTCACAGTGCCTGAAGATGTTATCACAGGGGGAATAGCACATTCAAATCCATACAGGCAGAGCTCGTACCTCGCCCAGGGGTGAATTCAAAGCGGATGTCATTCAGCTCCTTTCTGGAGTTCCTGAAAGGAGAGACAAAAGGGTGTGACTGAACAAGTAGTATGTGTAACGTCAGATTTAAATGTGTTGTAGCGCTCTCTGTTGACAGTAGCGTTTACGCATAATTATGTTAGCGTTTGCTAACATATGCTCATATTGCTAACATATGCTCAGATCCATTACATCTTGTACAATATGACACAATTTGCATCATATCGCAAGTGTTGTATATTTTTTCTACCATGCAATAGTTCAAACACTGTATTTATTATCCATATTTGACTCATGTGCAATTCAATATTGGCAACAGTATTCTTCAAATATTGCACATATCTTGATCTTTTTATGCCTCTCTTTTTATACTTCGCTGGCTGTAACAATTTAATTTCCCTGGCGTGGGATTAAAGTTTTATCTTATCTTATCTTCTATGGGTCTCCTCTGGCAGCAAAAACAAGGGGCAACATTTAAAGGCAGCAGAGACAAGCACAATGTAGAGATTGTTGTCCTTAAACCTGCAGCAATTGATGATTTGACCACTTGGGGGCAGCAGATACAAGTCGTAAATACACAACACTGACATACTATCAACTTATAAAATTGATATGGCAATCATGTTAGCAAACGGTGGCGCATTTGTAGTCATGTTTGTGTTCACTCTCCTCGAAACTCTATTTTTGGTCTCTAATAGCTCCTAATAAAAATATCCAGATCCAGACTAAAAACAAAAGACATGTATTCTCCCAAAAAGAAAATAACAAAAACAGCAAGAAGCAGCTCAGATGAAGAGCAGGCGAACAAGATTTCGTCCAAGTGGAAAAAAAAATGGAGATCTCTAGCTGCTCCACAATGTTCACTACTGTTTTCGCTGAAAACAGCACTAGTAATGAGCTAAAACAGTCATGTTGCTGGCAGGAAAACCAAAACAAGAGCTGAAAGGCACTAAAACGACCCCTTTCACATTGCACATTCATTCTGATCCACTGTTTACATACAGCAAGTGTAAATAGCTGTTCCTCAAGTAACTAACACGATGACTGAGTAAATGAGTTGCTGTGAAAAGTAATGGAGATTATATTGAATGTGACTTTTCCCTCACTTAGAAGAGATGCTTTGAACAAATTGCATATTGTGGTTTTCCACAAAAAGCGGAGCACCTGTGGGAAAATGTGCCGTAGCTGTGGATGAACCAACTATAGAGAAAGACAGAGGACATGTCTCAGTAGTTTTCCACATAATGAGCGGCACGAAGGTAACAGCTGTCTAACTGTTTCTCCTGCATACCTGACACCTGCTGCATCCACTGAGACATACATTATACTGTGGAGTTGAAAAGAAAATATCAAAATAGTTGCTTTTCTCAAAACTACACAAAGAAGTGCAGAAAATGTTGGCGTTTGCTCGTCTGTGTGCATCCACTGTACCTGTTCGGATTCTCTGTTGTGTGAAGATTAGAAGTAAACCTGACTTTAGAGTAAAATGCAGTAAAATGTTACATAGTTTGATTGCATTAATGAAATGTGCCTTCCAGCCTCTTTGCAGCAATAGCCTGCATCCGTTTACATCACTCGCATTAGAAATCTGTCTTTAAAACTTGTGGCGGGGGAATCGCAGTAGAAGAGGATTAATATGGTTTGTAGTCTAGTTAAATAAATCACACAGCCAGCCCACGACCATCATTTCTGATGAGATTACAGCCACAATTAAACACAAATGTAAGCAAAGCCTAATTTTTCTACAGTGGAAAAAGAAAAAAACAAGGTAAAAACTCTGGTGAAGCAGATGGATGTAAACAACATCTCTATTCCCAGCAGTGGAAGCAGAGGGTGCACACTGCCGAGGTGAGGCAACATGTACGTCAGAGGATCATAACCCTGACCAAACCGTGCCCAAGATCGCCCCCTCTGTAGAAAACCAACAGAGTTTAGAAAGTGTTCTATCAGACCACGTCAGGATCCTTTGGGATTAGCCAAATATAGTACACTGAACACTGCCATGACGTTACAGCACTCTCACAGTTTACTGTCCAACTGCAGCACAATAAGCATTTCACCCACCAACCGCTTTTATATTCCTGACACACAGTGAACTAACTTGCATATGTGTGTTGACTGTATAATCCCACCGGACAATGGCAGGTTTATGACGCATTATTTTGAAAAAAAGATACAGTGGGATCCTGAAGTGGACAGATTGCTTTCTCGCTACTGAGGTCAATGATTTTATGGATTTCAATGGCAAACATAAGACTGTAAAGGAAAATCTATGAGGCAATACTTGAAAAAAAAGCCCCCACGTGTACATTTGGTGGTGTTCGTCAGCCAAACACATTACAGCCCCGCATCGTTGGCTGTCACAGAGGCTACTGACAGTGGTGCCGACTGCTATTTCAAGATAAGAAAAATGTAGATATATCACAGAAAAATGCAACACATTACGATGCCAAGGCCAACAAACAGATGCCTCTCTGAGGCTACATAGTTTTATTCTAAACTGTACGCCACACTGACAGGTAGGAAGGGTCTTTTTACACATACTGACAAACACAGTCAATGTATGTGAGGAGAGAATCCACTGCTATGACCGAAAAAGTACACACAGCTCATATCTTAACAAATAGCACGGCTGAATGTACATAAAAAGAAAAATGTAATTAATTTTATCCACTTATTAAAATTGGATTCAGTTTTCATACAGAAAATTTAAATACATAGTACTGCGCAGTGAAAAACAACTAACGCTTACAGCTCCATAATTTCCCAGAACCTTCCTGGAAAGAACCATGGTTGTTATTAATTATAGGAAAATTTAGACAGTGTTCAGTCTCTAGGCTTTCGATTAATTAATTCAAGCTAATTGCTACCGCAACCTAGAGACTCTCTCAGTCAGTGAACAGCAGGTCAGCTGCACATGCAGAATGTAACATTTACCGAGAGGCAAACTTAAAGTTCAACAAATTTTAAGAATGCGGTTTCCAAAAACGAATGACCACCAACTACGCATTTACTTGGGTTTAAATTGTTTCTCTTTCAAGCAAATTATAGACCTATAAAACAAAGCAACACTTCATTATTTCCATTACTGATTTATCTGATAATTACAGCATTTTTTGCAGTTAATTGATCATCCCTTTAGGGCTGTGAAAAATTGTGAAATATGCCAGTCACAGTTTCTCAGAGCCCAGGGGAAACAAACTAACAGGCTAAAACCCAAAAATATATCATATAACAAGCCAAGGGTGGATAGCCAACAGGGGATCATGTCCTTGTTATTGTTCTAGTGACACCTAGTGAGACGCCTGTGCAGAGGTGGATGGGATCTATCTGTCTCAAACTGACAAGTTGGCAGCAAGCTGTAAACCCAACTTCATGGTGACATCAGAGGCACTACTGTCTCCCTAAAATTCATTAAGAATATATTTCAGAAGCTAGCCTGACATTTGTCAGATTCTAGTTACCCTTTATGAAGAAGAACCTTTAGAAAAAAAAACATTGAAATGTCACCTCTGGGCTGAACTGCTCAGTGAAATCAATTTGCATCTGTGCTATTTTGGCTATTCAAGATCCAATGACATTGCACCAACAGCAAGAATATTATGCAAGTCTGAACTTCCCCTTCAAACTGCTGACAATAGCATTCTCAGGAGACCTCAGTGCCTTTGTAAAAAGATTGAATGAGATCCAAGCAAAATGTTGACAAAAATCCAATCATGCTGCTGCTGTTCCCCAGTCTCTGCTACTGAGGGGATCGTATTACCATAAACTCATGCTAATCAGCTAAACTGCCTTATTAGTTGAGAGTGGAGACCAATTAGCTGTTTATTTTGCTCTCTCAAATGCAATTACTTTCATGGATTCACTATTTAACTTTAATCGTTCACAAATTCTGAAGGACCACAATATTTTACAATTAGGGTTTTATTGACCTGTTTTTTGCCAGCATATCCAGATCTTAGTATAATATTTTACCCGACACGCTGACCTCAGGATCCAGGTTTTAAAAAGCAGTCCTCTTTGGATTTACGTTGAGGCCCAGCAAAAACAAACTTGCCTGCTTTCCACTGATATTCCAAGCAAATCTTTCATTTCATCACCCCACTTCTAATGCAGCCTTGCACTACTTGTAATAATAAATATGAATAAATATATAAATATATCTTATTCTGCCCCCAAAACATAGGAACACAGCTAAAGAAAATCCCAAAATATGAATGCAGTCTCTCATCTTATAAGACCTTCTGTGCTGATTCACTTTAAAACATACCAGCCAAATCCTTCTCAACAATTCAAAAAGTCAATATTCTCTTAAAGAAGCATTTCCTCGCTGCTCCCTCGCACTTCCCATTCAAAATAAAGCAAAACGCTCTAAAAATTGTGCACAAGGAGGGGGCTTATGTTATTCACCCTTTCACAAGATTTCACATATCTTCCTGCTACATTTAACATAATCTGTCAAGTGCATCTTTTCGGGTTTAGAAAAGCATAATGTAAAAATCCCACCATTAACACATCCCCTATGTCATACTGCAGAGCATGTCAAAGAAGAGGGATAATGAAGTTCTGGTAATCTACCAGGGCATGTACGGGCATTTGAAAGCCTCATATTTCTAGGGAAAAAAATGTCATCAAGCTCTATGGACGTACATGTAAGATGTCATCCATCACATGTCTGCATTTCTAATACTGAATCTTCGAGCTGACGGGCTGACAGGCTAAAGCTGGGATCATATTAAACACAGCGAATGCATTTCTCTGTGGAAATTAATACATTTGCTGCACGACCCTCCTTTGACACATTTTTACGAGCTCGTTCTAAGATTACCAGGATAACAGTATTTTTACATTTAAAAAGAGCCGCAGCGAAAGTTTATGTTGTAATTGTAGTATTAATAACCACATCTAATCTGCCTCTTGTGTTTGAGCCATAAAACCCGCAGATCAAACAAACATCATTAAATCCATGGATAAAGAGTGAAACTGAGGACCTAAAAAAGGCCAAACCATTAAAACTGTTAGTTGATAATGATTAATTCACCAGCCACCAGTCAGTTAGCCCTCTCCAGTTGCATCCAGACCACTGTTTTGTTAGTAAGCACAGAAAAAAATGGCTTTCTGTGCTGTGCTGGATGCCTGGGGAGGGACCTTCAGATGTCTGCTCAACCAAGAGTGTGCTCTGCAACCAGTTCATCAGGGAGCTACAGGCAGACTTTCAACTGTCCAAAAATGCACCATTGTCTGTCTGCTGCTGAATCCCTCAAAATGCCCTCTCTCTCTATGTGTTCACATATTAGAAAAGGGAAGATATGATGCATATGAGATAAAAACAAGCTATTTGTAATGTGAACCTCAGCCTTGTGTTCCCTTATTACTCACGTTAAAGTGAAAGGGCGCTAAGTTTAGTTGTTTTCTAACAGGGAAGTGTCTCCATTGATCAATCTGACGCTGAGTCGCAAGCCTCCACTTTTCCATTAAAATGGGTTCATAAACAGCAATGACTGGAATACTACAGCAAGACGCAAAGGGTGCTCTGAAAGGAGGAGAGCAGACTGTGGAGCACAGCCAGAAAACCAATGGACTGTAACATTCTCCTCCCCACAACACGACCGGTGAGACAAAGGGAGGTGAAGGGATCCGTGGCAATGCCAGATCCCCTCCATAGCAGGCAAAGACCACCATTAGCTGTATTAATAGCCTGCATGTTAAGGACAAAGTGAAGTGACGATGCACCCAGAAATGTAATTTGTAAATCAGCTAGTTTACTACACAGACACAGCAATCTTTAAAAAGCTTCTCAAAGCTGTGTCGCCATGAGTGATTTCCTCAGCAGATGATTGAGAAAATGATGCGAAGAGAAACATCTGTCTCACCTTAGCCGTAGTACCATGTTCACAGCGCCTTGAATGTAGGGTGTGTCCTCATACGGTTCAACCTGCGTGAGAAAACAGCTGATGATGGTACGCTAACGGACTTAGAGATCAGACCGACAAAACTGTTTTCTGTGAATGAGAGGAAGGAGCTTTGCATACAGCGTGCACCGCAGAGCAAGTGTGCAAGATGAACATGTGGTCGGAAAACACACACCACAAGTGTGTGCGGCAGTGACCGCTCACTGAGCTCATGTGGGTTGCTTTATCTGAAAAATGTCTTCCATTTTTTGCCGCTGCAGGGGGAGTTGTATGGGAAAAGAAAAGGAACAATATATAAAGGTATACTGTGTAAGGATCTATCACCATTATCACTACCATCTTACAAATGGGCTCTTTGTGTGGCAAAGAATGGACATTAGAGGTAAGAAATGGCTGCTGAGTAGCTGTCACAGTTAATTCCTTACTGGAGCACAAGACTACACCTCAAACTGCTTTGGCTCATTTTCAAAATGACAATGGCCTTAGAAAATGGGTTGCAATGGCAGTGAGTCTTTAGATGAGATACACCCAGGCACTGAGCTGGCACTGTCAGGCAGACAGCCATTTACTCTGAGTTATTACTGCTGAGAGCATCCAGGAGCTCCAGGAGGCCATGTGCACACACACACACACATGCACGCACATGCACGCACATATTCACCCGCGGACACACGCGCACAGACAGACACACACACGTACAGAATGCACAGCATAGATGTGAAGGAACACAAACAATCAGTGTAGCATCAAGGTCATTGAATCATGACAAATTAGTGCTGCTGCTGAATCCCTCACCTGGGGATGCTGAATAGACAACCCTTCAATAGGGACATTGTTGGCATTCTCCTCATTCTGGGAGGAACAAAATGAGAGGCAGAATTGTGCAAATGCTATTACATCCTTGGTAAATATCAGATCAGAGCTCATCTTATAAAGACAACACAGGAAAGTCAATTCAAAACAATCAATGAGGAGCAATTTGCTGGCTTTGTCAGACGGTTTAAAACAGGTGCTTGGCTGTTTTGATTAAACTGCATAAAAATGTGTGTGGCGAAATAAACATTTATAATTGAGTTCATGAATCTTACGCAAGCTTCATCTCAAGCAGGATATAAAACTGTATTACCAAAAACGCCCCTCTGCCAAGTTAGCAAATTATGCAGCAGCAAAAAGGATGCAGCTTATTTGTTTCTGGGACAAAAATACAAAAAGATGTATGTATATAGCTATATGTTAAAACTGGTGTATGAGAGGAAGAGCTAACTCACATCTTTGGCCTCATCTTTGACCCTTCGAGACTGGAGGGAAGAAATTACACACATTTACATTTTCATATTCACAGGTACGCAGCAATGATAATTATTTCCTTCTTCAGCTTGTCAAAGAGCAAAAACCTTGCAATGACCACCCTTAATGCATTTTTCAGTTTTCATATCCTGCATGTCTGTTTCTCCATCTGCCCATCAGCCTGTCACCTCAAACCTGTTCTTTACTTTTATGAAAAAAGCTTTTATGACAAAAACAGTACAGCTGCTTGAAAATACCAAGCCTGAGATCGATTAAAAAAAACATCCCTGAAAAACACTATCGGTGACAACTTATTTCTTAAACCATTACTCTAGGTAACGTATTATTTATTGCATCACGCATTAAAGCTGGGGATATTTATCAAAGGGCTCTTTGATCAAAGCTGTCTACTTCCTCCTGTCTCAAATCCTTGCAGCTATCTTCCAGCTCATTACAGCGACCTCATGACAGGCTCTCCGAGAGATAAGCCATCTGCTATCCAAAAAAGCACTGACTGATCAGGGGGGAGGGAGGAATGTGCAGGGTCAAAGGAGGGGAAGTTACATAACACTTTAAATTACAGGTTAGACATCATGTGCAACAATAATGGCCAACACCTTAAGAACTCAAAGTCTGTATATCCATGCACATGGAAATCTAAAACACACTCTTGATGACGAATGATGTGTCATAAACTCGTTACTGAGGAGGCCTTTGCAGAGTCTCACCTACCCGGCCCTGATTCACTGCTGCCTTGCCCTCCTCGCTGCCTTCATCCAGCTCGTCATCGCTCCACTCCCAGTCTCCATCCTCTGTCTTGTGCAGGTGGCCACTCGAGCCTGGGACTCTCCTCACCTAGACACACAGCCAGCACACTTCATGTTAATGACATCATTCATAGTTTTTTTAATACAACCTGTATGCATGATGAGTCCGTCAGGTTTTAGAGGCCGTTATAATAAAATGTCTAGTTTAAAAACAATAAAAAAACTCTAATTAAAGCAAGACATTTTTCACTTTCTTACAAGAAACAGATCTTTTTTTTTCTTTTGTCAAGATGGCAGCAATACGCCACCGTACTCTGGAATATAAACCAATCAGGCCTGCTGGTTGTGGTTCCCAAAGAGAATAAGAGTCCTCTATCAGGAAACATTCATTTTTCCCTGCAGACTTTTTAGGAATAAATTATTGCTTAAAATGTCTTTTATGATCTAACAGTCATAACTGCAATGTAGGCAAAGTTCTTGTCAAAATATACACACATTCTTCAAAATCCTTTCACATTCCCCTGTTGCATTAAGAAACCATATAGTTGCTTGTGTCAGTTTAGTAGGCACAGCTTTGGGACAGCACAACAAGCACAGCACAGCACAAGGGAAAGCTATAAATCATATGAAAAGGCAAAATAAGAGTGACATCCAATATGACATCAATTTGGTTAAATACCACTAGTATTATAACTGCAAATGTAACCAGCACAACAAAGCACATAAGAATGGCAGAGTAACTGGTAAGGACTGTAATTTGTTGCAGTTCTATAGTCTGGAAGAGTGTGTGAGGCAAGCAACAAATGACTAGTCCAGCAGAGTGAGGTATAGTGTTACTGAGGGGACAGCACACAAACTGCAAGCTACCAGCACCGGGGTCATATAAACTCCCCCAGCTTTAGACAAAGTTAAAGAAGCACTACCCTTCTGCTGGTGTCCGCGATTTTTTCCGAACCTGACACAGAACCGAGACTCCCCCAGTTCTGCTCGGGGTCCTTGAGCAAAACAGACACAGATCAATGCACTCAGTGGCCATTCATGATCACACGACTGACATGACTAACACCCAGAATGTGCAGCCAAACAAAATCGTCCCACTGTAAATGCATGAATAGAAACATTCAGGTGAGAACGTGACAGTGTTGGGAATGGCTGAGATCGAGCTTTTCAGGGGATAAAACTGGTGCACATTCAGGCAGAATATGCAGTATCTTGAAATCAGAACTCAGAAAGCATCCACGCAGAGCTCAATTTGTATTCCATCTACATTTGTGCAGTGGACCATACACTTGAAATCAATATCAATCCATGTCTATTTCACTGGGTGTCAAAACATAGGAAATCAATAATTCAAGCCCACATTGGTTGTAAGCCACTAATGTCTAATCTTTGAGCAAGAAATCCTCCAATTTTCTCATTGGGAGGCTCTATTGTGGGTGTTAGGGTGCCCTCTGCTGGTCACTCAACTCACATGTGCTTGCAGTTTACACTGAGTGAGTCTGAATGTGATTTCTTTTTTTTTCATTTTCAAATGCCAAAGCTGTAACAAATTCTTGTTTGTCTGTAAGAGGCAATTTCCTCTACTCCTCACATATTTCTTTTTTTGAGGAAATCATTTTAAGACTTCCACCCTCCTTTCATTAAATAAAGTAATTCATATAAAATTACTTTGTTGGTGACAGCTGACCGGAGGATCTGCCATCTCCTTTTCATTCACCGGAGTGTGTTCAAGGAGAGGTTAAAGAGTAAAGTCGGGCTTTAAGTCTTGTCTTTTAAAACCCTCATAGTGCTTCCCTGTGTTTACCATGACTACAGAATACCACAAAACCTACAGACAAAGAACAAGGTATAGAGGTGCAAAAGGACAGAGAGAAGCAGCTGCAGTTCAGAGAGTTCAAGAGGCTGAAGGTGGTTGTGCATCGAGAGGAGCTGACCCAGGAGGTTTGGGAGTAACTGGGCAAGATCTTTCGGGAGCGAGGCCACCGTGGTCTTTATATAAAGAGGTCACAGCATCCTGAGATAACAATGTTTCTGCAGTATTGCTGGTCTCTGCAAGCTTTGGCTAATGTTTGCTGAATGTATAATGTCGATGACTCTGTAGGTCAACTCAGCAGAAAACAAGGACACTGGCTCTGCGGCTCATACTACGTTTCACCCACTGAAGCTATCAAGTGAATCAGACATAACCTCCCTGTATATACTGTGCATGTTGTCCATTGTACACTTTTCTACAACCCTGATTCCAAAAAAGTTGGGACACTGTGTAAAACATAAATAAAACAGAATATGATCATTAGCTAATCCTTTTTGACATCTAGTCAATTAAAAGCAGTACAGACAATATATTTAGTGTTTGAGCTCATCAGCTTCATTGATTTTTGATTCTTTCAAACAAGTCGGGACAGGAGCAACTAAAGACTGGGAAAGATGTGGAACGCTCCAAAAACACCTGTTTCCACAGGTAAACAGGTCGATTGGTAACAGGTGATAGTATCATGATGGGGGATGACAGGAGCATCCTGGAAAGGCTCAGTTGTTAACAAGCAAGGATGGAGCAAGGTGCACCACTTTGAGAACACACTATTGTATGAAGGATGTTACTGCATGGACTCAGGAACACTTTGTAAAACTGCTTTTGGAATTGGTTGTGATTATGTAATTAACATATAATGCTAATTCATACATAAATATATACTTATTCAGTCATTTCCATTTGGGGATAAAATAGCTCCACAGCAGAAAGTCTTTAAAAGTACACGTGTCATCATTTTAGATCCAATCTTAATTTGCTTCAGAGACGACTGCTGGCTATAATTCTCTGTACTGACAGAGTTTAATCTAGGAAATCCACATACCTATTTAGCAACAAGTACCTTTCCACTCATTGTTATGACTGCTAGATGCCTGTGGTTACCACATTACCCACAACAGTTGCCTTCCTCTTTATTGACACCCTGCCCCATCCGTGCGTAAATGTTAACGTCATACACAGTAACAACCCTGCTATCCACTATGCCCTCCATTTACTCCTGACCAGTCAGTGAATTTCCACCCCTCCACTCGGCCACTCTGCCCTCCGGCAGTGGCCCTCCGTTCCCATTTCTGTCCTGTCCACCCAGGCGGAGTGTTATGTGAAGCCAATATCAGCTGTGCCTGAAAACTGCACTTCCGCCCGCTAAATTGTGGCCAGTGGGCAACCGAGCAAGCAAACTGAACAATAATGTGCACCTCTCTAATCTTAATTTAATCCTGTTTGTCTTGAGTGTGCCACGTGTAGGGAGCTGCACTGGAAGCCACTGTCCGCACATCAATGCCATTTGACTCCTATGCTGCAGTGGCCCATATTTTTACATAATCTACACAACAGGTTGTGCATGAAGCGTTTGAGGTGCACAAGAAAGTCAGAGTGCGTAGCTTCTGTTGACTGTAAATGCACCACTCTGGTGGAGAGGGATACTTCAGTCGATCCCAGCCGTAATTTGTTCATGTTTAGTCAATAACTGAGTTATCTTACAGGGAATGCTTGTGTAAACATACCTTCTTCGCTCTCTGGGAAATCTTTGGTGCACGACACAAAAGCTTTTCGACCAGGTATTCTTTGTTCTGCAAGAGAAAAATCAAAAAATGAATCAAAATATTATCATAAAACGAAGTGAACTGACAGATTCAATTTTTTAAAAACCTAAAAGTGAGTCAAGAAAACCTCATGGATTGTGTTTTTAAAGTCTGAGAAGTCAACTGGATTGGTTGAAGTTCAAAAGGTGGATGAAAGTTTAAACGTTTTGTTTTTAAAATGAGAAAAGTTAGACCAATGACTAAAACGAGGTGGCGAGGTTCCAGCACTTTACTTCTGAATCCAACTCATGAAATTAACATTATACAAACACTGATGACACAAATAATTATTCTATTTTGCATTGCAGATACTCGGAAGAGCTTTTTAACAGCTTTTCCTTCCTCTGAACCAGAACATCAGAACACACTGAACTATCATTATGTTAAATTATTGAAAATACAATGAATTTAACTATAAAACTTCCAGAAAATCACAGTGACAGAGGAATCGATAGACAGAGACGAACATATAGAATTGAATTTTAAGCTCTCCTTTCTCTGTTGCAATGGTTTCTGCAATAGTATATTGTGATAAATACAGCGTCATTGCAGACTTTTTATACTGTGTGTTGTTTGATGCATCAATGTAGGAATAAAAATCCGAAACTAATAAAAAAACATGAATACAATATTTATAACAAAACCACGCAAAGATGGCAAGTCAAATATTCGAGATGAAACAAATACCTTGGCCTTTTGGAAGAATTTACACTTCAAAAGCTCTGCAGCTGTAGGCCTAGAGATAAAGAAAAGTACAATTGTTGAAAACACATCACAACACAGCACTCTCTGAATGTTAATCAGGTGCTTTTCATTGACCACAAATTGCATCAGCTCTCTTCGCTGAAACGTTTGGTTGATAAATGGAATGTGGCTCTAACCTTTTGGCAGGATCCTTCTGAAGGCACATAGTTATTAGCTTTCTAAATGATTTGCCATATTTTTTTAGCACTTCTTTGTCCTCTACACCCGTCTCTAGAGTGGGTGGATCATTCTGTAGGGTAAGCATTAAAACCTAAAAAGACAGAAAAAAAAATGGTCAAAAATGCCTTCGCTTTTCAGCAGCAACAACTCACAAAATTTGAGGTGGGGAAAGAAACTCAAAGCAAGAAACTGTAGAAGAAATGCTGTGGAAAGTCAAGACAAGGGGTTGTCTCTTTATTCTTTATTGCTTCCTGATTTCAGGTCAAAATGGGTTCTCTCTGCATTTTGTGTTGCTAATAATGAAACAAGTTGATTTAAGAGAAGGTTTAGTAAGCAAAGAGTTATCAGCCAATAAGTTCAGCCAGAAAGCTCACCTTCATGGGGGGGGTAGCGGTGATAGGGTGCAGAGCCTGTCGCTAACTCTATGGCTGTAATTCCAAAACTCCATATATCTGCCTTGAAATCATAGCCTCGGACCTGTGGGTATAAAATGACAATAATCTGTAGCATCAAATACATTTAAAAGCCTCTGGAGCTTTATGTTAATGCCGCGATTTAAGTGGTTAACATGTCTAAACTGTGTCAGCTAATAGCATTACATCAAGAAATGGATTAGCACTAAGTGCAGCAGAAGCAAGCTCTGGCAAATAGCTGCCTTTCCGTACGCATAGGGATAGACTCACCTGTTCCATCACCTCCGGCGCCATCCAGCATGGCGTGCCCACGAAGGTCTTTCGTACTTTGTTTCTAGTCATATCCCCCCCTGTGGCCAGGAACGCGCTCACTCCAAAATCTGAAAACGTGGATAAATAAAAACAATGTGCGTATGTTGAGTGGGTATGTTGACGGGAACATGGCTGCACTCAAGGCTCTTATAGCAAACACACAAAAATGACAACATACAGTGTTTTGTTGACATGATATTATATGTTACAACAAGGTGGGATATTAAGTTTGATCTGATATCAGATATCATCTCATCCTGTTTTTAACCAATGTGATAGAGCAGAGGTTCTCAAACTTACTCCCAAAAAATGGTGATAACAAAATAACATTAAATCAATTAATTAACATCATATCTCTTGTGATTGGGCCAGCAGGAAACCGAAGCAGACGAGGCTCAGACAGTTAGTCCATATCTATTTCTCACACAGACAAATTCTCACTACATTTACACTGGGTAATGCGTATTGTAGACAAGGAGACACGTTCTGTATCTGCAATTTCAGAGCTGATTCTCTGGTGTAACGTTACTGTGTGAACTCGGCAGCAACAACACACAACGCTCTTCAGCAGTTGCTATGACAACGATGTCAACGATGGGGAAATTGGCTACATGAAAAGCCCATTCTTCTGGGGACAGGATGGCTGTGAATGATCTCCAGCTACACTGTACATCTAACTAACAATACAAAATTTAATTAAAAACAGAAAATGGTACACTTAACACATATTGCAGCCTATTGATAACACGAAGGACGGGCTGGGTCTGGATTGATGTGCTGTTTGGTCGGCACGCAGACCCAGGTCCAGACTTTGAGAAGGCCTGTTTCTCACTGACAACTCACACAGAAGACCTCTAATTGCAAAACCCATGCAAGTCCCATGTAAGAGCAGCTTGATCTATGCTTGACAATAAATGATGTAAATATGCATTACTTTCTTCATGAATGAATCCAATCTTTGAATCCAATTCCACCATTTAGACATTCATGCTTTCAGTCTTACTGAAGTAAAGAAAAGTGTGAGTGTTGCAGAGCAGCAGCAGCCAGGCTCAACACACCTGCAATCTGAACAGATCCGTCTTCTCCCAGTAGTATGTTCCCAGCTTTCACATCCCTGAGGTCAACAAAACACAGAAACAGTCAAACAACAAAGTCATGTGGAGCAGCATTGATTCTTCTGTCTGTGTAAACAAGTCCCACCGCCCACCACCATCTGGAACTCTGCCCAAGGGGCTGATAGAGGTTTAAGCCTGCCTCTCAGTGACCTCGAAATGCACAACTTTACAGAACACAATGACTGCACTGCTGGTCAATAAATACAATTACCAAATTGGTCTGAATTTGACATTTTCTTAGAACTTAAGCCATTTGGTTAACTCTATAATCCAGGCCTAATTCAGTGGAGTGACAATGTTTTATCTTCCAAAAACACAACTACATTTTAGCTGATAGTTATTGCTAGGTTCTCTTACAATAACCTTCATAATTCTTATAATAAACTAATAAAAAACTGAAATAAAACCTTTAGTTAGAAGTCTTGTTAGTTAGTTAAAATGTGAGAAGAGTTACCGGTGAATCTGTCCATTTCTGTGCAGATAGTCCAGGCCCTCTAGGACCTCTTTTAATATAGTGGCAATAATGGGCTCGTCTAGCGCTCGATTTCTGTCCTCCTCTTTGCTTGTGTGCTTAATTATATCCAGCATAGAGCCTAAAAAGACACCACAGAAAACACAGATATTCGGTTAATTTTTCACATATTAATGAGAAGCACAAATCAGCTGCATTACATGATCAATACCTTCGACCGGGCGTGAATTATTGCAGCGTCTGCTGCACTGCTTGTTGTATTTGAAACAGTAAAACATAACAGGCAGTGCGTTACGGTGAGTAACATCACTGCTGTAATTCCTTCACAACAGAGAGCTGCAAGGATGTGCAAACAAACATCATCGGACAACAGATGTTTTTTTTTTACCATAGCCTGAGTGTGCTGCTGCTTCTGTATAAATATACATTAAAGCCTAAAGTACTGTGCAGAAAAAAAAATACTTTTTATGGATTTAGATCTGATTTTTTTATTAGCATGTATAATGGGAGGTATTGTTTGAAATGCTGATGAGGTAGCTCTGTTCAATTATATTATTTCACGCAAGACTCAAAGAAAAAATGAAACTTTTCAGCAGTCATTTCAGTTTCCTTCCAGTTGTCCATTTTATTCTTGGCCTGTTCTCATCCTATATCATATATCCATATTTCACAGAAGAGTGCTGGACAGTACTCTTTACAGTCACAGGACTGTCATGTGTTGTCTGCACCAGAGTTTGAACAGAGATTGGGAAAATGGCTTTTAGGTATTCCCTCAGACTGGAAAATATTGCAAAATGGTTTAAAACACAATGATTTGATTTCTTTGAATGCTTTTGAATCCATTTTGAAAGACCTGGAGACAGACTCATTGGTATGTCTGTGCTTAAACTGATATCTATCTATGCACGGCTCGTACTGCACTGCGGGATGCTATACGTCTAATATTGTCTGTTTTTGTTTCAGTGGAACCTATCCTGGTTCAATGAAGGTTCAAATGAAAGAATAGATATAAATACAGATGAATGATGTGACGGTAATTAACGTAGTCAGTAGCGAGTCAGTATATTCTTATGCATCATTTGAGGCAAGAACAGTATAAGTGAGTTATAAAGCAGGTAGCTGTTGCCTAGCTATCAGCAGATTAAAGTAGAAACCACATCATCACATTTATGTATCATCAAACCAGATGTAGGATTTGGCTCGATGTAGCTCTGCAGCTGATGCTCACCTCCACTCAGAAGCTTCATGACTAGCCAAAGTTCATCCTTCACTACAAAGGAGGTGTAGTAGGTGACAACATTGGGATGGTTGCACTGGCTCATTGCTTGGATTTCTTTCTATTGTGAGAGAGAAACAACACGTCAGATTATGCTAAACTGGACAGAATTTTAGTGCCTTCCATTCACAACTGGCATTTTCTTTGTAATATGCTATAGGTAACCATAGTAACAGGAATCAGTAAATTGATATACATCTCAGTATATGCGACCTTACAGCAATGATACATCACAGCCTCTTAGGAGCATTAATGAAGGTCATTATTCAGACTTGCGCAGAACAATAATAATATGGATCAGATGGAAAAGTAGTAGTACAGCATTAGAGAGTGGTACAAAATCGCTCTGTGAACACACACTGAGAAAATAAGCCCACATTTATTGTACTCACCAATAGCTCATCCATGCTGGTCTGGCATTTTTCCAGGTTTATTCTCTTTATGGCGACGCGCTCCTGTCTGGGGGTGCAGAGGGCTGCCTGTACCACAGCTGTGGCCCCGCTGCCTGGAATCACAGCCACAACAGAGCAGTGACAAAGTGGACAGGAGCAAAGAGAGACCGCGCACACAGCTGGAAGACAACTCAGAACCTGAGCATCCCTCTGTGGCGTTACAGGACTGGCCTTCTGCGCCTCAGTTTTAGTGTTTGTGTTACGGTGTTCTTCTTTCATGTGCGCTGGCCGAAACACAACCAACGCAACGGCATAAGCTGACTCCGACTGCAGCATGTTTCTCCAACATGTTTTTCCTGGGCTGTTTGTTTGGTTCATTACAAATCAGGCCACGCTGGAGTGGTGGCGAAGTTGTTCACAGGAAGCTGTGACACACAGCATACTGCTCGCCAACTGTTAGCGGCAGATAAGAAAAAGAAGAAGGGAGCACATGAGATCTGACTGTTTACTAGTTGATTATGAGAAGGGGGGGGTCCCACTGACACAGCCCAGTCAGCAGCACACAGCTGTGGTCCTCTTTCTTATCAGTGATGATAGGACTCGTCAGCTCATCTGCACAGTGCAGGCACTTGCCAAAAAATATTCAGGGCACTTCCTTTTACACTTTGTTAGTGGATTTAAGATTTTCATTGTTGTTATATTTACTAATCAATATTTCCAGAATGAACTGATTCATGACAACACTGACACTGCCCGATCTGTGACTTGTTGTTGGGACACAAAACTTTTTAAACTCCTGGAAAGTCGAATTACAGGAAGAAAATCCTACAGTTTGAGTTTTTTACTGTTTATTGGACATTAAAGGCACAATTTAAGATGTCGCTCTTGAGTTCTGAGAAAAAATGATGCACACATTCACTCTTTTCTGACATTTATAAAGCTAAACCTTAGCAGATTAATCCTTAACAAAAGTAATGGTTAGTTAGCCCTGCTAGGAGTTGAGTCTGTCAGTTTTTTATTCAGGGTAGGCTAACTTAAAGTTGTATTGAATATTATTAAATTAACAGTTCTACAAGGCCTACATTGCCACTATAATAATAATTATTATTGATATTATAAACAGAATAATAAGCTGCATTATTATTCCATTAGGAACATGTTGAATTTATAATATGGCCCACTTGAGATGATGTAAAGGGCTATTTAATTCTGTTTGCGTGCCAGCACAGATAACACAGCTGAAATAACACATTGTGGCTTTGACACAGCCACATCTGTGATTTTAGTAATGGCTAATAAACTGGACACGTGCCATACTCTGGCATCGCTGGAGTAGGTCTCCACCATCCGCGCGACTAATAACGCACTTAGACAATGTGACATTTCCAGCCTCGTGCAGTCTTTAAGCTGATTCGGTTGTAATGGAGCCACAGACACAGCTGCCACAGACCGGCAGTCTCTAAATGTACTTGTTAACATCCGCATTGCAAAGCATTGCGGGAGGCTACTGCATATGAAAAAGCCGGTAGGCCCTCGTCGTCATTCACAGCTGATAACCGGTCCGTACGTGCCTTTCCGTGATAATATAAGTAGCCTTCATCGCATCCCCGGGTACTAACCTATGACTTCCTGCAGCTCGTACGACTCCCTGGTAATTGGCCAGCTGGTTGGCAGCGCTGGTTGCGGGTGGTGGACAGGAGCCGGAGATTCGCCTTGATCCGCCATGATGATGATGATGGTGATTCTGCGCTAGTTAGCAGCCTCTCTCTCTGTCTCTCTCTCTCGCAGACAGACGGACGGACAGACAGACACGGAGAGACGGTCAAATTTGACCTCACCTCCTCAGCACGAGTGTCAGCTGGCAGCTGAGGCAGAGAGACTACCGCCAGCGACGAGCACAACCCGGAAAATAACGGACCGCACGCGTGCGCGCGCACACACACAAACACACACACGCGGAGTCACACAAGCGCGCCCGCGCGCACATTGTACCATGCCTGTGAGATGACAGTTAGCCACACAACGATTGAGCGCACACAGGAAACCACTAGTAATCATCTCAGAAGTCGAGCGCGCGGTTTTAGAGATTCAGATTAATTTCATTGTGTTTTTTAATATTAATGAACTTCTTTGTTCAACCCACTGTCTGGACGATTGATTATTATTATCAGGTAAAAGCGACTTGGCTGCTGCTTTGTGTGAGAGTAACACGTATGTGTGACGATTTAAGATGTCACATGCAGTCCGAAACTGCCACTGACGCTGCTGACAGCGGCCGGTAGATGGCGCCAACATATCTGTATATTGTTTAGTAGTGCATGGCGACTGCAAGTCCTCGCCATTGCTCCATGCTGAAAACACACTGCAGACTTAAAACATATATAATAGATGTCATTAGAGCCGAAACTATCAGAATCAATTTGTCAATACACATAAAATTAATAGGCATCAATATTAATGATGGATTCAGTCATTTTTTTGAGCAACAAAAATTGCCTTCATTCTGGTTCCTTATTTTCTCATGTGAGAACATCCTGCTTCCTTAATTTAACCGGACAATGACTTAATATTCTTGAGTTTTGGACAAAAATTTAAAGATGACATCTCTAGCTTTAGGATATTGTTGTTGGATCTTTTCACTCTTATAGACCATTAACCGAGACAATGCGCAGATTGATTTACAATGACAACACAATAAAACATTTATTATATTTTACATAAAATTTCTGTAGGGTGGATTCGCCTAATGTGGGACACTGTTATATCATGAAATCATGAAATATGCCCTTTGGCACAAAGATAATATGGAGTGTATTCATCATAATATTAAATAACATTTAATGATTTTGTTTACAACATAAAAAAAATGTGTCCATGTTTTGTACTGTTCTCATGGTCCATATGTGATACACTGAGTTGTCAATTTACACCAAGATAAAACTAATGCAGTTTATTACACCATCATAATATTATACAACTTATAATGCTATACTATTCAGTTTTTGTTAAACCGTTTTGCAGACGTTTTGGTTTAACTTCAATGTCAGTAATTTGTGGTTCTGTTAAATTTCAATGCCTTATAAAGAAAAGTGTTCCTAATATTTCTTTGAAATAAATGCTTGGACAAGTAATGGTCACCATAACCTCTATAACAATATCGATTATATTATCAACATTTAAGAACAAATATATTGTGTAGGTTATCCAAGCTATTAATCCAAATGTTAAAAAAGAGAGAAGCTTTCTTCCACTTAAAGATTATAAGAAAACTCGGTCGTATTTATTTACAAGGTCAGTCCTCCATCTACTGATTACTTCACCCAAGCTGTCAGTAGGGGGCGGGGTTTACCAACCATGGATCATCTGGAAGCCCATCGCTTATGTGTTGTCAAATTAATTGCGCTTTAATTTCACTGTTTTACCAAAACTGATTCACGACCAGTTTGAGGATGGTAGCAGAAATGCATTAAAGGTGACGCCTGGCGCGGTTAAGCAGGTCACTGTGCGATTCCGACCATAATATAACAGCAAGAGAAATAAACAAACGAAATAAACCAAACAAAAAGCCATTCCGTCCTCTACAGTCAGCTCATCGGGACACCTGCCCACATTGTCAAACTGAGTGTTACTCTAAAGGTGCGATAGAAGAAGTGGTTTACCTTGATTACGTGCTATAGCCGGCACAACGTACCCAGACTGTACTGCATGACATTTCAACGCACCAATCACTTGCGGAGGAGCTGATTGAGTCTACTTCCCTACACAGGAATAGCTGAGGGGAAACGGACGGACGGCGATCTCGCACGGATATCTCATCATCAGCCGAGTCTGCACGGCCAGATCGCCCGCGAGAGACCTCCGAGATACAGCGGCCATCGATTCGCCTTTGGACCCGGTCACAGTGTCTGCTGCAGGGAGATGGCCGGTATTTTGGCGTGGTTTTGGAACGAGCGGTTCTGGCTCCCCCATAACGTAACCTGGGCTGACTTAAAAAACACAGATGAGGCGACGTTCCCGCAAGCTGAGGACCTGTATCTGGCGTGTCCTTTAGCGTTCTGCATCTTTATGATACGGCTGGTTTTCGAAAGGTGGGTCCGGGCGCACGCGATTATCCAGGTGGCTGTAACACGGTTTTGTTATGTCGATGAAATGTTCCGTGGGATGATGCAGCACACCCCGCTGTCCGCGTTTGTCAGTGTGTTACCTAAACAATGGCATCTTATGTGGGTAGCCCTCAAATCAACGGGGTTGATCATCCTTCGTTCTGCAGGCCTGCAGCATTACGCGCTGTGTGCATTTGATGCATCTGCCCGTGCAAACAGACATACACACACACACACACACACATACACACAGTGCAGCCAAGTTTACATACCTGCTCCAATCCAGTTACTGTCCTCTTAGCTCAAACCTGAATTTCAGTAGGGCATCGTGCTGAAAACAGGCTCTTTGTACTCATCCATGTGGGGGGTTTGAACTCTAATGCTCCAGTTATGATATAATACAAGTTGCATCTTCTTATCTATGACTTTTTTATATACGATCATCAGTTTACATTAAGGCGCAGATCCACTGTGGTCACAGCAGTGCTTGTCATGCCCATGTGGGCCAGAAGTCTCTTCAGGGAGTAGTGTGTGAATAATGTCTCCACTAAACCCTTCACTCATGTTCACTATTTAGCCCTGAAAATACAGCACGTTGAATGATAAAATGAAAATCTGAAACCGAGACTGCAACCGTGCTAATGTATGACCTGTAGATGTGAAATCCATACTGCACATATCCTTAATGTATGCATTATATATTGTTGATTTATTTGCTAACTTGAGTAGCTATTTGCTTAACCCCCATTACTGCTTGTGTTTCACCAAATGCAATAATACATGTGCAGACTGTGCACGGCCTGTAAAGTGGTTTATAATGCCAAATGTGTTCTGCAAAAAGGAAAAAAAAACAATTAGCTTTGAAATACCAAAAATAATCTTCCCTCAGGATGACCTGTGCAAAACCATTTCTGGTCAAAACAAGGTAATGTCCTGGTAGAATGAAAGAAGAACTGGGAGCCAGCAGATGCACATCCAGGTGCTGCTAATAAGTGTGAGCGCCTGGTGATTGAATGGCTTGTGTCTGAATCTCTAAATGGAAGCAATTCACTTTTAATTCACCTCAAAGGTTACTGGCTCTGTATTGATCTAGAAGGGTGTCATGATATTTTAATTTGCAGGTTTATTGCAAGACCATGTGCCATGGGCCTGAAGATCCAAGCCAACGGGCCACAAAAAGCACAACCCAACGCTATCCTGGAGAAGGTTTTCACTGCCATAACCAAGGTGGCGCATGCGTTCTCTGCATTATTCTTAATGTTGTGCTTCATCTCATTACATTTGCGCCACGATGCAAGCTACGTCTAAATATGGAGTGTTTATCTTGCCTTGCCAGCACCCGGATGAGAAGAGGCTGGAGGGCCTGTCCAAGCAGCTCGACTGGGACGTGCGAACCATCCAGCGTTGGTTCAGGCAGCGCCGCAACCAGGAGAAGCCCAGCACTCTCGCCCGGTTCTGTGAAAGCATGTAAGGGAAATCGCTTTAAACACCACACCAGTGAACTGAAAGCAGCTGCAGGCCTTTTCTCTCAGCATGTAATAACATCCAAGTTCACAAAACTGAACTTGCACAGACTTTAGTAACTCGTCTGAGGTCGGCAGGTAATCCATCGCAGCGAACATCCCATCTGCTTTAGTGCAGTCGTGGGTATTGTTACTTTATTGTGTGAAGGCTGATTTAAATAGGCTGCACGGCATCGCCACTCATCAATAACACGCCGCTGACAGTAGCGAAAGGAGGAACAATGTTCACTCTTGATTGATAACTTTACCCAAACAAGTTTCTGCAAGTTCATTTTCATATTGCACGGAAATGAAGGGAAAATATCCATGACTGCTTCAAAGCACCCCTTCACTAAAGCATGGTTTACTGAGGTAAAGTGTGGCAGCAGCGTAAAGGTGATCTTCAGGGCTGTAACTGACAATTATTTTCATTATGGATTAATCTGATGATTATTTTCTCCATTGATTAATCATTTAGTCTACGAAATGCTGAAAAATGTTGATAAAATAGTCATTGCTTTTCCTCATAACCCTGAATGAAGTCCTCATAATACTATCAGACCAACAGTCCAAAACTCAACTTTACTCAGTTTATAGTGTTAAAACAACAAGAACAGCAGCAATTCCTCACATTTGAAAAACTGGAACAGCTGAATATTGGAAATTCTTGCTTGAAAAGTGACAATTATTGAACCACTAAACTATTGATCGGTTAATTCTCATCTTAACTGGACTAATCAATGAATCTACTGATGATTTCAGGTCTACATTCAAACAAAAGCAGAAATGCCAGGATGGCAGCTACTATGATGATACTCCAGTTTAGGCCAACCGTCGCTCATAGAGACTGCTGGTGCTGCTGAGGGATAATAGTCAAATGTGTCCCAGCGCGAACCAACAAACCCACTCAGGCTGGAGAAGAGAACTGGCTAATCTGCAGCGGAGCGTTTGCCATCAGGGAGATTGTAGTTACTTAGCAGCGTGATGTTAAAGGCCAACAAGCGAGCGTGGCTGTCAGAGCAGGGTCCTGTCTGACACCAGCAGAGCCAATCTGGCAGTTTGATACACGGGGAGCCTCGCATCCTCTGATCCGCCTGAAGCTCTGGTTCACTCAGGAGAACGCTGCTGGCTGATTAGACAACTGGACTCCTCTTACGGCTTCAGGGGGGGAATTTGAGGAGAAAACCTGCTCTCTTAAACACAGAAAGAGGCTGGATTTGCGCTCCTCTGGAATATGAGTGAGCTTTTTAAACACGCTTAGCTGGCAGTCATTCTGTTTAAGCAGCAACCTTACCAAAGCTGTTATCTTCCACACAGCATAATTGACTGCAGACGGCAGTGCGCTTTGCAATAGTTTGGCCAGGTTGTCTGTCTCAGTCGCTTACGGTGCAGTTCTCCAAACGGGGGCCGGCCTCAGCCCTTCCAGCAGCGATCGCGCTCTAATTAGGCCCTCACGCACAGCTGTTGCAGACTGATAGCCTTCTTTGTCTCCCGGTCGTCAGGATAGCTGATCTGTTGTCTGTTCTTTTCATTATGCAAACAGAGAGTACGTGGCAGACACATTTAGTCTGGAAATAATGAAGACTCTGCACAGTTTGTTTACCAGCTTTTGCTGCTGCCTCTCTTTTTCCAGGATAGAGCAAAAAAAAAAAAAAAGTCAGTCCAAAAAGAAAAAAACCTACAGATTTTAGTTACAACCCAAACTAACATCTTTCCAAAATTTCACCACAGTTTAAGAAGTTGTTTGTGTTAATTAGATTTAAATCCTCAATGTGAGGCTGAATGACAAATTAATTAGTTTTTCCAGACCTCCACCTCTCACAGGGCAGGCTGAGGAAGCAGCTTTGATGTCCTCACTAGAATCTGTTGTCTGATCTGATGTTCCTCCATCCTTTCTCCTCTCTGCTGTTAGTGAGAACAAAGAAATTATCATATACAAAATAATGCAATTCACAGCTTTTTTAAAGAAATATAGACAAGTGACAAGATTCCATGTCACTGAATGTTGTTACTATCCTCATCTCTGTCTTTGGCTTCAGCTAATATTTGCTAATTCATTTTTTAAAAATTTGTTAAAAATTGTGCTTCCTGTTGCGATATATGTGTTCCAACCACGAATGATAGACCTTTTGGGAAACAAGCACATCCTTTGTCTGCGGAATTGTAGATCTGAGGTTTGATAGCCACCTTCACGGCTGTACGCTAAATGTAAAGCTACTGCCATTAGCCAGTTAGCTTAGCTTAGCACAAAGACTGAAAACAGAGAAAAACCACTAGCCTGGCAGGCAACAAGCTGTTACATGTATTGTAATGTACATGTATGTATATTAGTTAGCAGAGCTAGCTGGTTCCCTCTGTTTCCAGTCTTTGTGAAAAGCTAAGCTAACTTGCTAAGCTAACTAGAGAGTCACCTAATTCTTCGAAAGAAAGCAAATAAGCCTATTTCCCGAAATCTTAAAGTATTTCTTTAAGTTTATTTAGCTGTTTTTGAGGTGGGTGGTCATTGCAATTGTGCCACATCACATAGTACACTTTGTAGTTCACTTTCATTTTCTAGATAATTAACGTCCTGTTACTGTGATCTCTTAATTTGTCTTTCCTTCTGTTTACTTTCATCAAATACTAAGTCAGAGTCTGCAGTAGAGTCTCAAAAATTAATCTTAACATTTAACCTCTACAAAAGCATACCAATAATAACAGCTGAGATTACGAGTACACCCATTACTGCTCTCTGTGTACCCAGTATGTAGGTGTATGATTTTCATAGTATGAACCAGTACAGAAGCAGCTCAGCAGACACCAGGCCAACAACTAATAAGCATGTTTGTGCTCGGCAGATGCTTATAGGACAGCTGTGAGATGAGCCATTTACATGTGTTCTTGAGAGAGGACGGCCACACCCCTGTTTTCCTTGAATTAGCTGCAGTCTTCTAGCACCACGTTAAAATAACTGGCTATTAACAGGCTTTTTCATTTGGGCAATTTGAAATCACGGCTAGTAATCAAACCAAATTTGACAAGCACTCAAAGGTGGAAGGGACAGCTATTACTGCCTGAGGAGCAACAGGTGTTACTCCTGATTTAACGGCAGAGAGGGAATATATCAAGGCTTTTGCACAAATGATCAAAGCTTGAGCTTCATGACTAATTGTTATGTTGAACCATCCAAATGCAAACAGTTGCAGCCAGCTGGTGCTTAAACTACCCACCTGGAGAAGTGACAAAGTGGAATTAAATTAGCGAGCACGAGCTGCTTTTTATGATTTTATTCCAAAGCTCGGTGCCACACTCAGAATAAAGCAGCCTCATTATGAGTTTTTGATCAAATCAAAGTTGCCCTCCTACAATTTTTGCCTCCCTCAGGCAAGGCTGAGTCTAAACAGGTACATTTGATTTAATAGTGATCAGTGGATCTGTCCCAGTTTAAAACTCACAGTCTCATTGGATCGCATGAATGATTCATTAATGTCTCTGAGCAAGTTATTATGAAAGGATGGTGGTTCTCTGTGTACCGTAACACATTACAAAAGGCTACTTTTACTGTGTCATATAAACCACACTTTGTAAGTTGTTTACAAGTTCATCATAGCACACAAACATAATTCTGCTAACCACAGTTACCACCCGGTGCTAATTAATTTGAAGTGTAATTGGCTAACTTCTGCACGATCGTGTGCAGCAAATAAACAGCAGCTCATGGACAATCAGATGCATAACATTTTAGTTGTTTCCACCAACAATCATTGTCAACACTGTAAAAACGTAACTCCTAATGACAAAAAAAAACCATCTGTGCTTGACTTCAGGAAAAAAGAAACGATTCACGGGAAGCAGTTGTGAGTCATTGTGATTGTACATATATAACAGCGATTCAACAGCACTTGAGAAAGACTCTTGCAGGCTTGAGAAACCATGCAGTTGCCATGCAACAGTCTTTACTATGTGCCAGATAGACTTGTCCAGTTAATTTGATTTTACCAGCGCTGTTGATCAAACATAAAAAGCGGTTAATGGTGGTTTCCACATGCCATGTGATAACCTGCTAATCATTTCCCTAGCTTCATTAGAGTCACAGCTGAATATCTTGAGCAAACATCCGCATTAGAAGGACGAAATCTGTTGGATGTGCCAGCACGGAGAATCCGAAATGGATTTGCTCTCAGTTTGAGTGTTGATGTCATGTTGCGTTTCGGGGCTGTGGCTGTCAAAATGCGTTTGATCTGAGGTCAGCTGGAACAACCACTCGGCGCAACCTTTAAACTATGCAAACCTCGTCTCACGTGGCAGGCTCTGCAGCTTCTGACACGCTCATGGGAGTCATCTGTGGATGTTTTCCTCCATGTCACAGAAGCTTTGGTTTGTTCCTCTTCTGTATGTTTTACTTCAGGAAGTGTTCACACTGTATCTTGGACTATAGGCTCCACTTGGGGAAAAAAATATTTAATGTAACTGGTTGCAAATTTGTGAAATGCTGCAACACTCAGTAACGCACAACAGGGGGTCTGTGATTCAAACCCTGCAGATATATTTTTGTTCCCTGCAGAAACACATATGATTTCGTCTGATGCAACTCCCAGAGCTGTGTAGAAAGGGGGCTTGCTAGCTGGCCAGTCTGAAATCCTTCCTCCCAGTTGCTGACTGCTATGAGTTGGGTATATATGCACATCTCCCTGCTCAGCAAGGCTTTGATCACCGAAGTGTCAGCTGAGGCAGTTTCTTCTCTCCCTGTACGCTCGGGCCTCATGATCACTTCCTCTACCATTGTGTAGCTGTAGTTAATGTAAATTACATACAGGGTTATATAAAAGCGCAGAGCAAGACGGGCTGAGACTGGACAGTGTGAGAGTCTTCCGCCCTGAACCTCATCAGTGTGAAGTCAGCGATGTCCCATTTTCAGCGACTCGCTCTAGAATGCAGACGTGGGGAAGTAAGAGGAGCTCACACCACTTCAAATTTCTGATTACAGGCACGGCAGCCACGTAGTGTGCCGCAGTGTGCAGCACATGAGGACAAAGCAACATGAGCAGTGTACGGGACAACGTGTATTAATTTTGGGACTTCGGGATGCAGCTGCATTATTCTCTGCAATTCTGCTTCACCAGATGAAAACACTTTACTGAAAACACTGTTTTCCAAAATACCAAAGAATCCCAAATTATAGCATAGAGTTGAGGAAATGCTGTGGAAAAGACAAGGACTCCAAAAACACTGCATAGCTAAGGGCTACTGTCCTCCACACTTTGCCCATTGCCTACTAAAAACCACTGATGTTACTCCCAGTGTAACTAAAAAACTAAAAAGTAAGATCGCAAAATTAATGAAGTTTGTTCCCTTAACGCATGTACCAAGTCAAATGTCCAGGATGAATTCATTTGGGCTTTATATTCATTATACATTTTTTTATTCTTTCAGGTGGAGATTTACATTCTATCTGTACATATTTACCTATGGAGTGCGTTTCCTCAAAAAGGTGAGTTTTGCTTAGAGTCAAATGAGCACCAGCCTCCTGTTACGACTGTTAAAGTTAGCATGAGTCGCTGAGGTTTGAAGCCATTCTCTGCAGCACATATGGAGGCACATGGGTAGCATGGAAATGTTGTGGCTTCCTAATCGGTTGGTGGCTAGTCATGAGACTGGCAAGAGCAATGGATGTTCTGCTGCAAGGGACTAATTCTATCCAGGGCATTTGTAATAAAGCCTTGTAAAAGAAGTGTTCATTAATAATGGATCTCACAGGGACTTTTCAAGGAAATGGGGAGCAGCTGACAAATAAATAAGACTGCCACTGCTATTTAATGCCATCCATGAAATATGTAATCTATTCAACCATGCTCTTATTGGGAGTCATGTTATCCCATTAGGTGATTATACGCAAAAGAAAACACAATTATGAGTATTGTATTTCATTTCTGCCAGTAGATCCCACTATATTCTACTCAATGGTCCTTTAAAGTGTTAACAGTAAAATACGGCTTATTTGTTCAATAATATATTATAATACTGTTGTGCTGGATGATTGGTGTCAAAATCTGGCAAAACGAATGGCTTCTTGAATTAGCGCTTCAAGATAAAGTTAACCTGCAACACATTTGACGTATCATCTCTGCATTACATATCTGTATTAATAAACAACCGTCAAAGCAACACTGTGTGTAGTTCAGGGGATGCAGGAGATTAGAACATTCCAGTACTCCCAGTAAAAAAAAAAAAAACACTCCCTGTTTAGAAAGTTTGAAATCCCAGCAGCTGTGAGAGTTAAGAAATGTTGTTGTATTTTTGTCCAACACGCCAGTTTAATATAACTGACATGCAGTTGTGGAAGAAGCATTCAAATCCTTTATATAAGTAAAAGTAGCAATGCCACACTGTGAAAATACAAGACCTGCATTTAAAACCTTACTTTAGAAAAAGTATGTATTATCAGCAAAATGTACTTAAAGTATCACAGTAGAAGTGCTCATTATGTAGATAAATATTTCCTGCCAGTGTTTTACTATTATGTAATATTTTTGGATGAACATTAGTGGTGCATTACAGTTTATGTTGCATGACACTGCTTTAGATGTTGAAGGGTGAGCTAATTTTAACTACTTGATATACTGTTGGGTAGTTTGATCTACAGCGATGCACCATAGTCTACAAGATCATCATGTACAGGATTTGCTTCTGAGATGCTGTGGAGTAGAAGTATAAAGCAACATAAAATGGAAATAGTGCAAAAACCTCAAATTCGTTCTTAAGTACTGTACTTGAGTAAAAATGCTTACTTACATTCCACCATTGCTGATAAATGTGGCATAGATAGAGTAATACTTCGTACATTGATTCTTGAAAACACGTAAACGTATGTAATCAACAGAGCAATAATTGAGGAAGAAGAGTGGGAGAAACCTCTGAAAGACACAAGTTGCATGACAAAGCACTTGGAAAAAATAGTTCGCTCCCTGCAATCCTCGCCGCAGGCTGGAGCCTCTGTGGGATTTATTAATAGAGCAGGTCTGGAGAGGAGTGCAGGAGACGTAAACTCAGTCGCAGTGATGGGTCACTGTTTGCTTATAACACATTCTTATGTGTCACAGTTACCATTTCTCTTGTCGTCCTGATGTCGTGATGTCATTGCTCGGCTCCTTGGTAATCCGGCTTCCTTTTAAGTCAAAGTATTTACTGGAACAAAACCTCTTGTGACGTGCGTTCGGTACTTTAGAAACCGCTCTGATTCCGTTCAGAATTCGTCAAGGGAGTTATTCATTTTTTAGTGGTCACATTGATATTCATGCTTTAGATGTTAAATGACAGGAATATACTGAATTGAACTCCAACTGTAGCATTAGTGTTGAATTTAATAGAACCTGCTCTTTCTAGGTTTTACTGAACGGCTTTAAGGCTTTTTTTGGTTTGGTTAATGTGCAGCATTTTATTCTATTTATAAAATAAAACGTATAAGACTTTGTCAGGGATAGAACAGCAGAGTTATGGACTCATTTCCACTGTTGTCCCCAGAGTTTTCACAGTAATTTATATTATTGTGTTGTCTTAACCTCAGTCACAGTCTTATGATATCGATTGATGATGTGTTTCAAAATATAATGAGTGTTTACTTGTTTCATAAAAAATTGGTGATTAAGCTGCTCTTTTAATTTCCTGCAGACTCCATGGCTGTGGAGCACTAAAGAGTGCTGGTACAACTACCCATACCAGGTACACATCTTTCAATGCAGCACGTTAGCCGAGCTTCAGTGTGATCATGATTCAGCAAGATGACTTGAATTACTCAAATATTTATTTTAACCTTGTTGCTTTTTGTGTTTATGCAGCCACTGACTGTGGACATCCATTATTACTATATACTGGAGCTGTCTTTCTACCTGTCCTTACTCTTTTCCCAATTCACAGACATCAGGAGGAAGGTAAGACATCCCGCTGCAGACATGCATCACGCATTTTTAATCAAACGAATCATCGAATGTTTGCTAAAAGATCGACC
Organism: Chelmon rostratus; assembly: GCF_017976325.1. Lineage (NCBI taxonomy): Eukaryota > Metazoa > Chordata > Actinopteri > Chaetodontiformes > Chaetodontidae > Chelmon > Chelmon rostratus. The sequence goes on along the minus strand of NC_055670.1, from coordinate 13,486,482 downwards.
GAACGGCGAAAAGGGACAAGCCGGGTCACTTTTTTGTGTCGAAACCAGAGAATTCAGCTCCATTTGCGCCATTGTAAGCAGTGCTGTCACAGAAAAGACATCATTATCTCTGCCTGACCGTCCATCTCTGCTCTTACTGTCTGGCTCTATAATGTGAAGTCTATTTGCTTGTGAACATTTGCTTTCTGCCTCAGTGTATTCTCACTGATGTGTGAAATAACAAAACACTGCTAGGGTGAAAAGGATTAACACTTTTCCGAACATTCAGAAGTTGGATTCCCTGTCAAAGTTCAGAAAAACTTTTCTCAAGCTTTCCCCGGCTATCGCTGTTGTGCTTAAATGACTGTGTGTTTTAAAAATCCATTCGAGGATGCTGTCATGCAATAGTCAGATATCGTCCAGAAGTTTGAAGAATAGATCAAATGAAAGGATTTATCTTCACATCATCATGTAATGACATGTTTAAAGTTAATCCAGTTTTTTATGTAAATCATTATATCAGACAATAATTTCTCCTGGTAGGAATGGCACCAGGCCTGCATTTAACATTCATACATAATGTACCAAACAGTTCATCTACTTCCTCCAAGCTGCTGCAGGTGTCATTAACTTTACATTCAGAATTCCAAATCAGTTTATACTCTCTAAATATTATATGCATTGTACTATAAATAGAGTTTAAATGGTCCAGCTGGGTGAGTGTTTGTAAGGACTGAGATTCAGGATCAGTTTGTGCAAACATTCTCAGTGAGCTGCAACAAACTTCCATCTCCTTTTTTTGTTGTTTTTATGAAAACCGCTACACTTTTGGGTCATGAAGTACCAATTTGCATGCCTTCCATTCATGATCTGACTCCTGTCTCCAGTCCATCCCCAGCTCTTCCCCCTCCACAACACACTTCACTCGCTGCACTCACAGCAGCCGCCATGATGCCGCGCTGTGTATGCCTTCACTCTGTCATCTCTTTGTTGACTGTTGGCATGTTGTCTGTTTTTGTTTCTCCTTTCAGTTTTTTCATGCACAGTACTACACTGAGGAGGTCCTCTGCATCCCCTGCCAATTCCAGTATGTTCTCCCCGCACACTCTTGCCTTGCTTTCATTTGGTATCTTGCATCATTACTCTTCCTTCTCATCCTCCTTCTCATCCTGTCGCCATTTTGGACCGGCTCTGGGTGCTTTGAGCTGAGACAGTTCAGTAGCTTAAGATTTGCTAGAGGAATGCTTCCCCATGCCGCCTGTCTACATCGTCAGTCACCTGGAGCTCCGATCAAATCCCAAACCTCATGGCTCGCACATAGGTGATCCTCCTTCCTGCTTGATTTTGATTTACAGTGGAGAAACACAGATTTTTACTCACTTTCAAACAGTGGTGGAAAGTAACTAAGTGCATTTACGCAAGTACTGTACTTGAGCATTTCCATTTCATGCCACTTTAAACCACAGTTTAAAAAAATGTTTTTATTCTACTGCATTTATTTGACATCTATAGTTACTAGTTACTTTAAACATTAAGATCGTACATGTAAAGCATATCATGAGCTTATAAAATATGATGCATTGACATTAAACTAGCCAAAAGAATACAGAACCATTAAAGCATATGGCCTAAGCATATACATATATACACACACACAGTATTATAACAGTCACAAGTGCATTATATATATATATATATATGTGTGTGTGTGTGTATATATATATATATGTGTGTGTGTGTGTGTGTGTGTGTGTTATTAGTTACTTGAAATGACTTGAATCCTTCCTCCAGTGTCCATGAATGCTCAGACACTGAGGGCATTCTTGCTGATTGTTTGTGTAAGTGGAGAATGATCATCGTATTGTCAGAACTTTTTGTATCTTTTCAATAGCTGCACACGATGAACATTGCTCACCAACACAGAGGTGTGATTTTGAAAGATGCCGATCCACACAATGATCACATGTGCAGCAACTAGCTCAGGTAAAGCACACTTCAAGGTCGTGAACGCACGAACATGTCGTGCTTCTTGCAGCAGTTTTGAAAATGAGCACTGCTGTGTTGCACAATAGTTCCACATTCGCAGTTTATGTAAATCAGCAGTCGAGGCTCATTTTTAAAACACTGAATTTTTACAAATTGTTGCGCATAGCTGCAGACACACAAAGCTTTTATGTGCACACAGCAGTCATGTCACTTTCACTGTATCACACGTCTGTACTGCACTAGATGCTCTGGGTATGTGCCGCATGCAGTGACTCAAACAGCCGCGGGGCACTTTTCAGAGTACTTTCTTCAGTAGTGTGATATTTCCTTGGCAACTGTCTCCCCAGGATTTCCTGATCATGTTCCTGCACCATGTGGCGACGATCTCCCTCATCACCTTTTCCTACGTGAACAACATGGCACGGGTGGGAACTCTGGTCATGTGTCTCCACGATGCAGCCGACGTGCTGATAGAGGTGAGGATGTGTGAGAGAACTACATGCTGTGGGTGGACAGATGGGCGAATGGAGGCAAAGATGATGGGGGTGTGTGGGTGGAGTGTTTGGAGTTAACATGCTCAGCTATCCATCTTTATCTCAATTTAACTGCAGACTTTACGCTATGAACATCATGTCCTTGTGTCGGATTATGATATAGTTTTGTTACACGTTCAGAGCAGTTGTTTACATGATCTGATTGATGACTGATTTTTTTTCTCTCTACCAAGGCTGCCAAGATGGCCAACTACGCCAAATGTCAGATACTCTGCAACCTCCTGTTTGCAATGTTTGCAATTCTGTTCATAAGTTCGAGGCTGGGCGTTTACCCTGTCTGGTGAGTGTCATTCTCCTCCATGTGTACCACAGCTAGCATCCTGGAGCAGTGTTACCGTGACATTTGCATACAGTACCGTCCATACAGGCAGCCAGAGGCATTCAAAACCTGTGCAGCAGATGCCTGAGCTGCTCTGCAAATTATGGCAGACCATGCCTGAAAATGCATGTCAGTGCAACGGAGATCTCAGTGGGTTTTTTTTTTTGTTTTGCTTTTTTTTTTTTTACTACTTTCTCCACAACGGTTTGCAGTTCAGGCACATCTCTCTGAATTTTGTTGCTAAGTAATAGTTACTATGGCTACAGCAGCTTTGACCTCTCAAAGAAAGCCAAACAAAAAATCAGCAAATGAAAAGCAGATGATTGTGGTTATTGCTTTATCATTGAAAACAGTGTCTAGAGTTTTACCCGATTATTAAAACATCAAAGGCTTTTCTTCTCAGAAGGATTTTTTTTTTGTATTATTTTGTGGCGCTGCAGTTTTGCATTTACATTTGCATTTATTCAGCATTTCCAGTTCTAGCCAATCCATCCAAACTGCCGTACCAGAGGATAGAGAGAGGTTTAGATATTTTAATTCACCTCTTGTGTGGTGTTTTACCCAGACATTTAATTCATCTGAGCCTAATTACAGTGGATGGTGAATGGCAATTATAACGGGCCTTTCTGATGATACGTGCAGAGTTAGCACAAATCAGTTTCAGTCCTTGAGAGTGTGCACAGTAATCATCTAGCAGTCATCAGCAGCAGTGTTATCACACTGGTCCGGACATCATTTAGTTTCTGAGTCAGGCAGCTGCACTTGTCTGCTTTTCTTTGATAAACCGCAAAAATGCTATTTCAGACATCTAAATTCAGGTTGGTGTCTTTAATAATTAAGGCTATTCTAAAGACAGCGCCTTTGAAATGCTGAGGCCTTTAAATGAGTCTGTGTGTGCAGCATTTTAAGAGCACACACCACACTTCTCTGCCTTTGTTTCCTCACTGTAACATGATGATCCTACACTACATTTTTTTGTCAGCCCCCACCATGCCGGTAGTAAAGTTGTCATTACTGTAAAGTTGTTGCCATGGCTTCAGTATCTGGAGGATGATTCACAGACAGCCATTTGCAAGAATTTGCTCAGGGATAAATTTAACACAGATCCTTGACGATATGCGGCGCCTGATGACTTCACGCCAGCTGGAGGCGTTATGTTTTTGGGTTGTCCGTATGTACTTAGGTCCCATACCCCGGGAAACAAGAATCTCAGAGACACCTTGAGGGAATTTCTTCAAATTTGGCACACATGTTCACCCAGACTCAATGATGAACTGATTAGATTTTGGTGATTTAAGATCAAAGGTCATCCTGACCTCGACTAGTCGGCAGAGGCGTACAACTACAAGGTCCATCAGCGATTAAATTAGATTCAGATTCAGGCCAGGTGCGTGAACTATATGTATACACAAAACCATGCACACACTATTTAAACTAGTATTTATAAAAGAAGAATGTGTGATGTGAGTGTGTGCACGTCATGCATACTGCAGACTAGGCACGAACAGTTTTCTAGAGATGGCCATGGCTGGGATGATAAAGTGGACATGAAGTGAGAGACATGGACACAATTTGAGTAAATTTGAATAATAATAATATCTCAGACGAGGACTCTCTTGGACTCAGTGATGAACTGATTAGATTTTGGTGGTCAAAGGTCACCTTGACCTTGAAAACACATTTTTGGCCAAAACTCAAAAGTTCATACACTGGTTTTAGATCCAAAAGGCCAAAGGTCAACTTCACTGTGACATCAAAAAGTTCTAAGAAACACTTTCCTGGCCATTATTCAACACCATAACTCAGGAACAGTAGGGGAGATTTGACCACATTTCCCATTTGGTCAGATCCTGAATTGGTGACACTAATCTTGGGCGTCCACCTTGAAACTGTGCTGATTGTTTAGATCTCCTGTGCTGCTGAGTTGAAGATGTGTGTGAAGCATCCATGTTGTTTACAGTTTGTAGATTCTTTGCAGCAGCATCCATATTTGAACCACTGCAGTCCTTCCTTGTTAATGATCTTTTCATTTTATCCTGAATTATGAAACAGTGTGTTTCAATATGAGCTCTATAAATTAATCATCGATCCTCCTTCCGACGTTTTTAATGATGATTGAGATATCACCGCAATGGTGGATTGCAGATGCATGAGATGAATTAGCTGTATGTATGCCCACTATAAATAGACACAGCTGTGCGTAATGGTCACGCTGCTGCTTCAATATCAATAGGTTTAATGAGTGTTGGAGGGGCACAAGTATCAGTATGCAAACGGATGTTTAATAGCGTTTCTACGTCTGTTTATTGTAAACTTTGGGAGTGGGAATGAGGATCATGCATGTGATTAAGGTTTATAAAGCCATGTGAAACAGGTGTGCACACAGCTTTAGAAATCTGATGAAAAGAATGTATATGCGTATTTCTGTCATTGTGCATTCACAGTTTTAGTTGTGAGTTTTATGCATCTGGCAACTGGCGTTCCATGAAAGACTAAGCTGGAGCAGAGCCCGTCTCGTTTCGTCTCACTGGCTCCTGTTCGGCTTTGTCTACCTGCTCATACATACAGTAATACCCCCGCTAAGAGAGACAGCGCTTTCAAACCTTCTTCCTAATGAAACATTGTTATGTTAATCATCTCCCTCCCCCTCTTTTGCTGTGGAAGGATTTTAAATACCACCTTGTTCGAGAGTTGGGAGATTGTAGGGCCCTACCCGTCCTGGTGGGTCTTCAACCTGCTTCTGGTCCTGCTGCAGCTTCTTCACTCCTTCTGGTCCTACCTCATAGTGAAGACAGCGTGCCGAGCCATCTCCAAAGGAAAGGTGAGCCACTACACTCAGCTCCTCTTCAAGTCCTTCTGCATAATCCTTCCATTTATACCTGTTTGTGTATAATAGGATGTTTTGCTGCTAGTAAATATATAAACACTGTGTAGTTTGTACTTTTGACCTTCTCTTTCTATTCTCCATGTTAACCTGCAACCTTCAAGGTGGGGAAGTGGAATCCATTACATGTAAGTAGCCTTAGAGAGGGACATCTCAGTCACAATGGTGTGCTGTATGCTGCATTTAATTTCATCCAACCATTTGCATTCATCATGTTCATCATGAATTAGCCTAAATCAATGCATTTTTATCTATGCCAGCAGCGTTGCTGCCACGATTATCCTGTGAAATATCTCAACATCTACTCAATCGATTGGTGCTCAGGATTCCCGGCCAATTCATCCAAATAACTTTGATGATCCCCAGTGTTTTCTCTAGTGCCACCATCAAGTTGACATTTGCGTCTTTGAGTGAAATGTCTCAACAGCTATTAGAACGATCGGCACAAAATTTGATCGAAACGTTCATGGCCCCCTCAGGACGAACTGCAGTAACTTTGGTCATCCTCTGACTTTTCATGTAGCGCCATCATCAGGTCAAAATTTAAATTTGTGCAACACTTTGGTTTATGACCACTGACTGTATATAAATATGGACGACATGAGGCCAAAATGTCTTGATCGCCCCCTAGTGGCTGGCTGTATAATAGGCTCCCTCCATGTTAGCTGAGGTTGTTCTGTCATGCAGATGTATGTTTGAGTGTTTTTTTTTTTTTTAGAAGTTTGCTCTTAATGAGTTATTTGATGCAATAAAAAGGGGATGTGACCTCACAATTAACAGCTGAGCCCTGCTCATGATTCTCATGATTGGGTCAAGCGGGTGTGTGGGCAGGATTTCACCAGAGCAAGATGGCAGCACCCATATCGGGGATATTGTGGCTTCATTTTTGTGCAGTTGGAGGAAGTGAGGACGCGTCATCCATCTCTATTGACAGTCCATGTTTATAACCAAATACCTGTAAAACTAATGACTTTAATGAATGTTTATATCTTCCATTGTTTGTTGCAGCTTCTTATTAGTATTTCAGAATTTCTGAAATCAATCAATCATTCGTTAGACAAAAATGGGAAACATTCACTGGTTCCAGCTTCTAAAATGTAAGGATTTGCTGCTGCTCCCTGTTGTGTGTAATTGTAAATTGAGAATCTCTGGGTTTTAGACCATTAATAGCACAAAACAAGGTCAGGCTTTGGGAAACTGTGATGGAAATTTTACATTATTTACTGACACAGACTAAATAATACAGAGATCAAGGTAAAATATTGTAGTGAGAATAATTAATAATGAAAGTAGACATCAGCTGCAGCCTAAATAATGTTATGTTCAGAGTTTTCCAAATTTGCAAATAGATTTTATGGCTTTTACAGCACGCTGCATGACATTGATTGGCAGGACACCTTCCACTTTGACACGCAAAATCCCTTTTGTAGTGCGGCCACGCATGGCTGCCACAGATAATGACACAGATATGAATTTTAATGAGAAAATGTTCCTCTCCAACCCTCCCTCCCATTCTTGCAGGTGTCTAAAGACGACCGCAGCGACATCGAGTCCAGCTCCGACGAGGACGACAGCCCCCCACCCAATCAGAAGCACCACAGCAGCGCCACCAACGGGACCAACAAAAACCACGGGACCAACGGCTACCTGACAGGAGCCCCATACCCCGACGAACACTGACTGAGCTGATATCACTACACTGGAGCCATGCTACAGACACCATCCATCAATCCGTGTGTGTGTGTGTGGTGGAGACATGAACAACATTGCCTGTCTGGTACTGGAAGTTCTTGATAGATTTATGTGAATGCAGTTTTGTTATCAGTTTGAGTCTTTACTAATTTCCTCGCGCAATTTCTTCTCTTCATCTATATATTTGCATCAAACTGCACTCAGTGAAATATCAAAGCACTCCTATTGGTACAACCCACTCTCTGTTTGGCCAATGAATGAAAGCATTCCACGTTATGGTGTAAGCATGCTACTTTAACATACTGTAGACTGGCATACTGGGGGTGTGATTTCTCTTATGTTTGTGTCTTTCTATGTTATTTATTTTTTTATAAATATGTTTGCAGATGGTAGTCGGACATCTAATCTCCTTCGCTGTCAGTGTTAAAGATGAAATAATCTTGAGCAACAACAACAGCTGTTTTTCCACACCACACGTCATGATAACGAGTATGCGCAAAATGCTGAAGACCTGGGTTTACTTTCAATGCTACACCCCCAAAGATATGCCAAAATGTGTGAAGTTTACTCACATTTTGAAATACATCCTCCACTCAAACTGTATATGAGATGTCAACAGTATTATGTGTGTGCATCAGATATGGCTAGATGCTGTATTCCCTGTTGAAGCATTTTGTTAAGTATTCTGGTACATTTCTGGTAAGCATTTCATTAAAGGCCACTTGTCCTCTTATGAGGCAGACATGAGCTGTTTGAATTATTCAATAAAAAAACATGAAGATTGCAGATACGTGTGGGTCTGTTCAATAAGGTCAGTGAGCAAAGAAAGACTGCGTATCAAATCCTGATTCAGACTTAGTAAGGAATTTAACTTTGCCATAATGACTTGAGGCAGAATGATAGAAAAGGGCCGCCATAGACCTTTTTCACAGGAGACATTTTGACTTTCAATTAGCCAACCAGGACGCCTCAGATCCCTAAGATTTATAGCTGCTCTATTACCAATTAAAGGGTGACTAATTAGAAAGTGGTTCCCTGTTAGTGTATTTATTTCTTTTCAACATGAAATAATACAGCAGTTGTATTTTGTCTCAAAGCTTCTTTTTTTGCCAACACTAACAGGCCCTTACATTCTTTTTTCTTCTTCATATCTGTGACAGACCTGTGACAGACTGCTTGAGTTTAAATGTGTAGCCCCCCCCCCCTCACCTCACTGGAATTTTCCTTTGTATAGTGCGCTGACAAAAGCTCAGGTGATTTCCGCATGAGTGACTTTGGGAGGAGGGTGGTCAAAGTTCCAGGTCCAAAGTCAACAAACAGCCACAGTCTTAAGATGAAGGATCCTGTCAGCACCTGCTCTGTGAGTATTTCTTTTATAACATCCAGTTCGGTGTTTTCTCTGCAGACGCGCTGGAGCAGAAAATGAGATTTTAATATGACGTTCACAGACTGACCTCACAGAAATCATAACTAACTTTGTATCGGTTGGAAACTCAGGTCATATTTGCTCAATGGCAAAGAGCTCACGGAGTCGCATTCTGTCTTTCAGTACAACCAGCTCTATCAAAATGCCAAGCGACTTTCAAAAACTGGGGAGTATTTCTGCAAAGAACTAATGACGATTTTTCAGCAAAGGTAGTTTCAGTACAGCTTCGGCCTTCAGACTAAATTTTAATGACGCCCGGAGTTACTGTTTGACTCAGTTATTGTCTCTTGTTGCAACCTTTTCCTGTTTTAGGGCTGAGCTGGAGCTTACTTACGCTAAAGGATTACAAAAACTTGCTGGCAAACTCATCAGGGCCTCCAAAGGAATGCCAAGCAAGTAAGACACAGTGCTGACGTTTCTAATTCAGCCCTGCCTTTTGTCTGTTTTGTGTTTAACATGACCTCTTCCTGGGGACTAACTGGTGTACAGAAATAATGGTATCATGGGAAATAACATGCGCATAGCAAGCTCAGATGTGATCAAAACATGGGCAGGTGTCAGGCTAATTAGCCCACAGCTCTAACCTTTTCATGCTGGCTCCCCACGCAGTTCCACCTACAGCGCCTGGTGTCATGTGTCAGATGAGATGTACTCAAGAGCAGACGCCCACAGGTAGCTTTCAACCTGAGTTCACTTCATAACTGTGCCCGTCCACAGACTGAGCAAACGTGAGGGAGATTTGGAGTTAAACACGGCGTGTTGTCCTCATTTCAGATCATTAGGAAACGCATTTCAGCAAGAAGCAATTCTGGAAATACGACAAGCCTTAGACGAGCAAAACAAGAGGAAGAGGCCTGTATGAAATAGATTCTTCATCTATGTTTCAGTGTATCTGTCTGTTCTCGCTTCCAGTCATAACGTGTCTCTCACCTTTTCTGTGCTCTGATAGCTTGACAGCGCCACTGAAAGAACTGGAAAACTTGTTACTGTTAATTGGAGTGAGCAACTCAAGGTAAAGATAAATAGCATGAATCAGCTCTAACAGAGCCAGTTAACAGAGTTATTATCATCATCACACTGATCCATAAATCACAATGAAGTCTGTGTGACTGTCAGCTATTGTGTTTGCTCTAACAGCATATACAGTACAATGTATTATAGTGCACGATGCATTACAATGCATGCATAATGCATTATTGAGTTGATATAAGCTTTTGATGTGTTAAGATCACAAAACTTAACAATTTCAAGGATTATAACAGTTTGTGATCAGGCTGCCCATTTTAAAAGGTCATAAAGTTTTATAAACATCTCGCTGCATCTCGTTAAGAAGGTATTATGACTCGCTATAACCACACTCTGACAGAAAGCACCATCATGTTCATATGACTTTATAACCCTATGTGCAAAACAGGTGGCCTAATTATGAGCGACTGTGACGTTTTAATTTATTAAGTATTATTAAAAAAAAGGTATGGCTGTTGCTATGAAACAATGTACATAAGGTTTACATAAGGTAACTTTTATAGTGTTTGAATGGATTATAATGTATTATATAAGCATTAGAGACAAGGGATCTGCAGAAGCTCTTAAAATATGAATGAAATATAGAAATGTCAGAACATAAATATTCATAATAGAAATGATTCAGCAGGAAGTTGTAGTTTAGTGAACAGTAAACCTTGACACTCTTTCAGTCATTCTTTCCTGTGCGTCACACCAGCTCACATCTACAATCTGTCGCTTTAAAGAGATCCACCCTCCTTCACTCACTCGTTATAAAGTGCTGAATGCAATTATGACCTATAGCATATGTGTTTGTTGTATCAGTAAGAGATTTATGTGGATTCTTGTGTTTGCTCTTCTGAAACAGACGAAGAAGAAACTGGTTGGACTAACAAGAGAGCATGAGGCTTTGTTCAACTTTGTTGAGAACAACAAGCACATCTGCACGGAAAAGGAAAAACAAAAGGTACAGTGTATGGCTACCAAACTATTTTTCACCACTGCATACAGTACCGATCAAAAGTCCAGACAGGCCTTCTCAGGTCGTCTGAGGCGGCACTCCATCACGCTCCTTCATGGTCAGATAGTCTTTAGATGGCCTGGAGGTGTGTTTTGGGTCATTGTCCTGTTGAAAAACAAGGGACGGTCCCACGAAGCACAGACCAGATGAGAGCCGTTTCACTGCGTTGACGATGCTGGTTCAGCGTGCCTTGAATTTTTAAGAAATCAACAGTATCACCAGCCTCCTCCTCCGTGCTCCAGGGTGGGAGCCACACATGCAGATACCATCCATTCATCTTCTCTGTGTCTCACAGAAATGTGGCGGTCAAATTTGGACTTATCAGACCAAAGTACAGACTTCCACTGTCCTGTCCTTGTGTTTCATGGTGCAAGCAATTCTCCTCTTGTTGCTGGTCTCCCTCAGCAGTGGTCTCTCTGCAGCGAATGAAGCATGAAGGCCTGATTCACTCGCTCTCCTCTGAACAGCTGATGAGAGATGTGTCTGCTACTTGAACTCTGTGAAGCATTTTGAGAGCTCTAATCTGAGGGGCTGTTGATTGTCGATTTCTGAGGCTGCGAACTGTAATGAACTTCTCTGCAGCAGAGGCGACTCTTGGTCTTCCTTTCCTGTGACGCTCCTCATGAGAGCCAGTTTCATCAGAGTGTTTGATGGTTTGTGCGGCGGCACTTGGAAGAAAAAAAAATCCGGGCTGATTGACCTTCATGTCTCTTTACTTAGTTCAGCAGTTCTTGCCATAATATGGATTACTACAGTAGTTTAACGGGATTATTTAATGTAAACTAAAACTACCTCTGCACGACACAACTAATGGTCTCAAAAAGTGAAGAAATTCCACTGATTAACTTTTGACAAAGCGAACATGTTCATTGAAAATTCCAGGTCACTCATGAAGCTTTTTGAGAGAATGCAAAGCTGTCATCAAGGAAAACAGTGGCTAATATAAAGAATATAAAGCAAATGTAAAACATATTTTGCACATTTTGAAGGTGTGTACACAGTTTTGACTGGTACTGTATATGTTTCATTACTTGGGAGTGAATGCTAGCAGGAAAAAGCTACCAAGTTCACTGAAGATGTTTTTTTCTGTTCTTGACTACAGATGTTGAACAGGCTGACTAAGTCGGCAGAGATGCAGACGCGGGTGGATGAGGAGTACTTTAAAATCAACATGGAGGGTCATCAGATGAGACTCAAGTTGGAAAACACACTGAAATACTGCTATCAGGTGTGGACAAATGCTTTCCTACTTCCCACAGCTGTTGTCTTGTCAGAGAGGCTTTTTTTGTGAGTCAACAGATTCACGTTCAGTGCCTTACTCAAGGACGCCTCATTTGTCCTTGAGTAAAACAAGGACAAATGAGAGCTGAATTGGTGAGCTTTTGGTTGCTGAAAATGCTCTACATGCACAAGGTCAGTCGACCACCAGAATACTTTGTTTGAAGCGCCAAATTACTGCAATCCACTCAGTGTATTCTGCACCTTCTTTCATGCAGTATCCTCTGAGATGTGCATGTTAGGTAGAGTAAAGGACAAGGACGGGAGTCTGGATAGGGACTGAATGTGCTGCAGAAAGCATCACAGCAGTAATTTCTGCTTTTTTTCAGATCCTACAGGAGCTGGAGAAACAGCGAATTGAACTTCTTTGCAACATTTTGAATAGATACAGCCTCCACATGTCCAGCTTTGGGCAGACCATAACACACGTAAGACATCCTGACCTGCACCCTGCTCGTAAGTATCCACTAAACCTTTGATGGATGTTACACCTTATGTGTACTTCTGCCACTTCCAGGGCCAAAGACAGATAGAACAGGCAGTCCAAAGGGTGGACATGGATAAAGACATACAAACCCTGGTGGAGGAAAACAGCATCACAGCTGAAGATAACACAGCTGAGTTTCTGATGGCTGATTATTTTGTAAGTCTGCATTTTTTTTTCTGTGAGAATCTGGAGAGAAGCTTGTCTGCAGGCCACAGGCTCGTTCAGTGACTCACCCATTCAAAGACGTACCCAGTCATCTCTGCAGGGGGGTGTTTTTTTAATGGGAGTGTGCAAGCTGCAGATATTTCTCATTTTGTGACAGCGCCTGACATGAAAGCTGTTTTTTTTTTTATGTGCTCTGATGTATATTTACTGTTTTTTGTTGTGTCATAAATTCGAAATGATGTTGCTGTCAGGCTGTACTCAGCTCTCCCTTAAAAAAATATGATCGGAATCTCAGTGGGATTAGCCTGATTTAAGGTTATATACTGTATATGAGTGTGCAGAGCAAAAAACTTTTATCTTTGCTAGAAGATACTCTCTTTGGTTGATTTTAACCAAGACCGTCACAGTTACTGAAGTGACTCGATAAATCCATGTTATCTGTATCTCTCTCTCTGTACCTCTGAATGCCTCAGGAGGAGGACAGCAAATCACTGATGTGCAAAGACCGAAGAAGAGAGGCCATCAAACTCAAACTCCAGCGTCTGGACGACTATATTTCAAAAACAAAGAAAGACCGTGAAGGCGAGTTCGGCACATTATCCATAATATAATGCATTAAAATTACAGATATATTCTTATGGAGGAGAAAAATAAGTATTTTGGTATAACTCAGTGGTTCCCGATGGACAGTGTCATGTAAGGTCATTCATTTTGTTCTCAAGTCACCTTTGATATTCTTGTTGCAGGAGTTGAAAAACTGATGAGAACATACTCTGAAAATCCGTCTTTTTCAAATCAAAAGAACCTTGAGGAGACCGAGCAGCAGCTCGACGAGGTAAACGCCGTGTGTAAATTGGGCAGATGGATAGCGGTGTGTGCAGATGGGTGTTTACTTTAAACTGATCAGAAATTAGATTTGCTGGAGTGTTCACTAATGTTGTCTTGTTGCCTGCAGTGTAGTCTAAAACAGGATCTCCTCGAGGCCACTCACTACAAACTCTCTGTATCGCTGTCTGAATTAGACGGGACACCCAAGTCCTTTCACCGATTTAGCAACAGCATTGTGAAATGGAAAGATAAGGTAAGACTACATGCGTCAGGACATGAGGTATGTTCTGGGGTATCGGGAGCCTATTGGGTAATGGAGAGTTTAGCTTTGTAGTGTCACTGGTTTGAATGGCAAAACTTATAAGAAATGTCATAATCAGACACATATTGAAGGTCTCAGAAAGAAGAATGTTTTGTACAGTGTGATGTATCGGCTCATTGTGAAACAGCCTTTCAGTTCACACATTTTTTTTATGGTTATTTTGTTATGATTTCTGAATGAAGGAACAGCTGCATGAGGTCTCAGATATGATAGGACAGTGATCCCCAACCATTTTTGTAAACATTGCCACCATCTGTCATGTTTCAGATGTGTTGTTGTATTGATTTTGAACTGAATGTCAAATCATTATTTCTGATCTACTCCACACACTGTCCATTTGTGGTTAAGAATCGTTGTTGTAGGATATTATGATTTCTACAATTCATGAAATTTCAAATGATGTAGACAAAACATAATGCGGCCCATCTTTCTGTCTAAGGACTGCGAGCACAGCGTTGTACAACTGACTCGTCCAGTCAAACTGAGGAGGAAACCGCTCAGAACCCGACAATCACTCAGAGCCTCCATCATTTACAAAGGGCCCGCTCAGTTTGTGACTCAACAGCCTGCGGAGGCTTTACCAAGCACCACTAACCAAGTCACTCCAACGGCCACAACACATGAAACTGTAGCCGGAGAGCGTGGCAGCACTGTTAACAGAGCCCTGCCTCACACGGATGATGACAGAGAACAAGGTAAAGCATTGACACATTTATTTTTGTTCATCACATCTGGAATTTCAAGGTTGAATTAAAAGCAATGAAAAATGTTAAGATCCAACAGGTCAAGGAAGACCAGCGTCGCACACTATAGGACAATGCAGAGCGCTGTACAACTTCACCCCTGAACAGGAGGATGAATTGACTTTGAAAGAAGGCAAGTGGCAACTTAACTGCAGATGAGCTGAAACTGTAGAGGTTTAGAACTAATCTAACGAGGACTGGATTTTTGTTTCACAGGAGATCTTCTAGACATTTACACAAAGGAAGACAATGGTTGGTGGTTTGGCATACTTAATGGGAAGACGGGCCATTTCCCATCAACATATGTTGAGGAGATGCCTGTGTTAAGCAAAGCCGAATCATCTGACGCCTGACTTGACTCATGAACAGCAAAAACACAAAAGCACCTTGAATCAAGCAGATTAACTTCTGCGGCTCATACCAACTAAAAATACAAATTATGTTTGTCGTGACTGAAGATATTAATTGCTTTAAATGGTTAATGATAACACAAGCATTCAGTGGAATAATACGTATTTTGTAATGCTGTTAGAATTCATACTGTATGAGATTTTTTTACACCCAAATTATTGTTTTCTTTCATTATTTATACCACATTGTGTACAGATGATCCTTGCTGTACTGAGTATTTAAGAAACACATTTGAATAGATTAATATCATTACACTTTGATTGGTAAAAAAGGAGCACAGGAAGATAGATCTCTATCGCCAAACTGAGTAATGTCAAGAGAAAATAAATCTGTTTACATATCTGTGAATTACTATTTGATCTTTATTTCTGAAGACCAACACCAACAGTCAACTAGAGCCTTTTTCAAGATTTAGGAGAGACACAAAATTCAGTGAGGCCCTGTCACCATTTCCATCAGAACACCTGTTCTCTCAAGGCCAAACTACATGGTCAAATGTGCAAGTGCCAAGTACGCAGTAAACTAACAGACCATGCTCAGAAATAAAGAGGCAGAACACTTGTGTATACAATTGATGCCAGTATTTGTGCAGCCAGAAGTCCAGATTTTTAAAATACAGTTTCTTACTAATTGCCCACAGAAGTGTATTTTAAATCCACATCTATTAGTCTTGACAAGTCAGTTGATGTTTGTTTACAAACCTGTACTGTGGGTACAGACTGAAAGCTGCTCCTCTTTGCTGACATCAGTCCACATTAAAGCAAGAACTTCACTGTGTGGTTCTTTCCAATCTTAGCGCCGTGCCTTAGAGATAAACTCCTTCCTGACGTTTGCCAGGAATGCTGGTAAGTTATTGGTCTCCTGAAGCCGTCTTTCCAAGACTGGCATGCACTCGATCACGGGGTCACTCGACACAACTGTAGAAATTGAAGACTTACATTATAGAAGACATTTACAGTGGTTAATGCATGACTATCAATATTTTCATTATTGTCAACAAATTCCATGATAAGACCAAAATTAGCAGTGCATTAGCCTGTCTCAATTTTTTATCTCGCTACTCTGTCTGTGATCCATACCCATTAGTTCAAACATCAATGTTGAAAAACTGGTCCTAAATGTACTGCTTAATTTTTACGTAAGACTAAATAATGTCCATAAACAGCAGAGAACTGTTGTATTAAGAAAATGTTGTTAAAACAGGAGTAAATACTGCATTTATTAGGGACTTTTTTCAGTTGTGGATTAACACACATTTGGTGCTCTGCTGAGTAGCAGTAGAATAGCAGCAGGAAGGTGGACTTTATAAAAGACTGACTCTAAATACAATACACTGGTTGTGTTCATGGGAATGAAAGAAAATGTCAGCCACTGCAACAGTATAGGACATTCCTAAGCTTTTTAGTATTTCTTGGACAGTGGAACAGTGGAGGTCTGCGGCACAGCGGGTTAAAATATATGAGGCTTTGGCTACAGAAGCTACACTTAGGAGTATTCTAATGGCATTTGTGACAGTAAGAAAAATATAGAACATTGCCAGCCTTTTCTATTCATTGAAGGTAATAAACTGATACTATTGAGATGGATTGAATGCCATAATTCCATTAAACTGCACAAAATTTTACTATTACAGTACAGTCCTCTTGTATACAGGATGTGTGTGTGACTTACTCTGGTATGTTTTGTCTTCATTTATCCCCATTGTGACGACGTAGGGGCTGTCCTGATCTGAAGGGTTGATATTCCGGAAAACAAACTGCAGCTTTTCACCTTTACAAGGACAACAGGCACATTCTGTAAATCCTGAAGTCACATTGCTGTGTTTCACAAAGACATGGCTGTCTGTGACATACTGTTTTCCCCTTTTTCCTTCCCTGTCTGGCACACCCAATTCTCCTATGCTTGGTATCCTCTTGCTGATGTACTCCCACTACTGACCTGATGTACAACACCATTTACATAGAATATATTACTGAACATCCATCGGTAAAACAACATTTTTTCATTAAACAGCTAATTTCTTTTGCTGCTTTTGGGGTCATCAGTGGATGTACACCAAATGACTAAACTTATTATTTCTACACCTGTGACTGAGTTTAGCGTGGGAGAAATTACAAGCAACAAAAGAGGGCAATACTATCAGGATACAAACACTGTTCTCATCAGAAGCCACAAGCTTCAGGGAAGAGGCGCACACAGACATAAGACCCTGTGCACAATTGTAACTCCAAAAATCTCCATATTCATTCCTATTAATGCATAAAAACAGTGATGGATAATGAAAACAGGACTCCAGAAAGATACAGAATACAGAAATGTACATGTTTGTTTGCAACACACCTTTAATCAACTGTGTTTTGCCGTGGATTGTTCGTATCTCCATCCCCAAATGTTCCTGAAAGACTAGTCTGGCTTTCTGGAGATTCCTCAGTCTGTCTTTGTTTGCTTTATTTTGAGACTCAATTACTGAAAAGAGAGAGGAGGTGGGAAAAAACAAGTGCAGGGGTAAATTACTAAAACAGTCACAAATTAAGTTCTGTGATCTAAACCATTATTTTAATTTTTAAATAAAACTTACACTCTTTTCTCTTGGCATGTTCTTCGTTAAGTTTCTCTATCTTCTGGATAATGTCAGCTCTCTGCAATTCCTTCTGCTGAATCTCAGACATCACTTCTGAAATGGCACCATGTTTCTCTTTCAGTGATGCACTGTTTTGTTCCAAGTCTGGGGGGAAAAAACATTGCATCAGACCTTGTACGCTTTCACATTAGAAAAAAATATTATTCAGCACATGAAAACAGTTTTAGGATTGGAACAAAAATACAGAAGGCGCTGGGCCAGCACCGATAACTTCATCAATATTGTAAACATACAAACACACCACCACCATAACTGGGTGCTTTGTGGCCAAATGTATAAACTCACCTCTTTTGAATGTCTGTATCGTCTCAAAGACCATCTCATCGTCCTTAAATTTCTTTAAACATGTATCTGCAGCAGAAGGAAAAAACAACATCATGTTATCTAAAATAACTTCATAGGAATGATACTGGCTCTCATCCCTGATAAACATTTGTACTAAGTGTTGAAATATATGAAGAGCACATTGCCACAGCTCTATGGCCATTTATTTAGATGTTGAACTGAAAACCAAGACACTACTCATATTAAAACATTAAGACTCACATTTAGATATAAATAGTATCCTTAATACAAATAAAATACAGTACCATGCCTTCATTGACACAGCGGTGTGTTATTTCTTATTCATAAAAAGGGCTATGCCACTGGCTGCCATGTCACACAGTGATTAGTAGGGTTGTCTGCACTCACCTCTGTTTACTGTGAATAACACCAGTTTACAAAAAGTGAAGCACAGCCTCTTGTGGCTTAAAAACTAACTGCAAGAGAGCCCTGTCTATATAACCTGACTAAGCTGCACAGTATAGCTGTTACATATGGGCTACAGCCATTCATGATGGATGGATGGTTTTCAAATTGTAACAGCCTAATAAATTGCTGGGGTTTTAATAGTTCTGAAATTCCACAGGCCAATTAGTTTGCCATTCTTTATATGACAAGAATCCGTAACTAAAGAGTTTAAGAAGCAACTAAAGAGGTTATTGAAGAAAGACTGGAAAAATAAATAAGTTACAGGTTTCCTTAGATTTTTTTTTTGCAATATGAATGTGTAGATGAACTGACATTCTTCTTTTTTTTCTAATTGTTGATATGCATGGTTTTGATGAACATATTTGTTGAATGCAACATTAATGCTGTAAATGAGCTGTTTACTGTGCAAACATTGTTGATTATATGTATTTTAATATGGAGCAATTGCTAGCAAGCAATAAACAATGCCTCAAACATACCTAATGCAGACTTCACATACTGTCTGTGGGACTGGCACGCCTCTGTAGTCGCGTCCATTAGCTCCTCACATGCTTTACGCTGTTTGTTTTGGATCTCCTCCATTGCACTGGAGAAGCTGTCACTCAAGCTCGGATCAGTGATGGATGTCATGATGTTCAGATGTCAGACAATCTGCGATAAAAACAACAGACAGGGCAATTCTCCTCACGAGCACTTTAACACCATCCGGAACTTGCTTAGCACTTGTTCAAAATGATACTTGATGTTGCGTGTACGTTTTTGACTTTAGATTCTATACGTTACTGTTACCGGTGAATCATTTATACTGCAAACGACATTTCCTTCGGGATGACAATAAAGTTGAGGTTGAGGCTGAGAAACAAACACGTTGCACAGTGTTTCAGCTATCAGCAGTCTCAGCTTCCACGACAAGCTAACGTTAGCTGTCCAGTGTGGTTGTTAGTCTCAGTAAAGAATGAGGCAGGTTTGAGTAAATTATCATCAATTAAAACTAACTTAGAACAGTACGGACAGCTCACTGTCCCACCTTCATTAGTGATCAAGTTTCTCAGTTTGAATTTACTCTAACGTATGATACATGGGACCGAATTCACAAAAGCGGCCCCCATGTCCCTGTAGAACATTACTCAAGACCGTTAACGTCTAAACAGTGTGAGTAAACATACTCGTATAAGAGCAACGGGTAACATTAGCATGCTAACGCTAACGTTAGCTGGGAAGTGTTAGCGTATAGTTAGTCATAGCCTGCGCCGAACTCGCGTCATTTACACAAGAAATTAACCGACGGACTCGTTTACAAAGTGTTTAACTGGTTCGTTTAATTTTGAAGCAATACTCACATGTTTTAAACTGCGGCCGTTGATCTGCCCTTTTGATTGACGTCTTGCTACTGAATAAGTCGTTATTTTCAAAAATCCGCGGTCTGCATACAGGGGGCGGGGCCCAACTACCGGAAATATTGTTTTCCTCCTCCTTCTTCTCCCACAACTGCTTCTTCTTCTTCTTCGTGTTTTTCTTCTTCTTCCTAATTCCTCTATTGGGTTTTACAGCGGTTGGCATCCATGTAAGTTTACTTTAACGCCCCCTACTGTATTGTAACACCTTTTCAGAGTTTTGGATTGCCCATTCTATAACTCCCAGTCTAATATCTAAATCTTTTCCACATGTGTCCACAAGTTCAAGAATATCCTTGCATTTAGTTTTCTTTCACTTACAGATGAGGAAAACAAGATAAGATAAGATAAAATAAAACTTTATTTTAAAGCTTGAGCTTTAATGTCTTTATTGCTATTTTACACCACCTCATGCTGACTCTGATGAGGTTCCAGTGGGTCCAAAATACCTGACAACAGGTTCAAAATACTGCAAATCAAAACACAAAAGATGACTGATGTTTCGAAAGAGAAAGAAAACATGGTGATGATAGATCCACTGAATATATGCCTGACTGTGGATGCCAGATGGAGTGTGTTTCTCAGTTACAGTTTTATGGGAAGCCCATTTTGTTGCTATGTTCAGAGAGAATGAGAATATTAATGAGGCTGAAGGGATCCAGGGGGTTACATGGGTCACTGTCTGTTTCAGTGTGTACAATGGCTAATATGTAACAACTGTAAAAGCAATGGCCTGTAAGACATCTGATGGCTACACAGTCAGGGTGTAAACAGTTTTTGTAACATCTCTTAAAATGCTGAGCTCTCATGACTTGGGAACACATTATTTTATTCCCCGTGCACTCCGTCTGAAGAGCTGGAAGTTGTTGCCATGGCCCCGCTCAATGATTTATGACGCCAGGTTGAGATATAAAGCTATCTCAGGTGCAGAAGGGGTTCATGGTGCTTTGAGTGAAGAAGGAGGAGAAGCAGCTGCTGCACGCGGACGCACAGAAAGGGAATCTCAGATGGATTTTGTCTACAGCAGCGGGGTGCTGGTTATAGAGCACCTCCAGAACAACTATAGGGAATACCACGACTTCCTCAACTTCATGTCAACTGTGGGAGACCCTCGTAATATTTTCTCTGTTTATTTCCCCCTCTGGTTCCATCTCAGCCACAATGTGGGCACCAAGATGATATGGGTGGCTGTTATTGGAGACTGGCTCAATCTTATTTTCAAATGGTAAAAGCAAAACCTGAGGTTCATTATATAACATTTCAGAGTATTTTGTGTATTTATAGTCTTTAATACTTGTTTTTCAGGATTCTCTTTGGGCAGCGACCTTACTGGTGGGTGCAAGAAACCCACTTCTACCACAATGATTCGTACCCACGCTTGGAGCAATTCCACATCACATGTGAAACAGGGCCAGGTTAGCATGTGTATTTTAGCCAATGTCATCAAAAGTAACAGTATTTGGCACGGTCAAACACTTCCTCTGACGTTTCTTCATGCAGGAAGTCCATCCGGTCACGCTATGGGCTCATCATGTGTGTGGTACGTGATGATCACCGCTGCTCTCAGCTTCGCCAGACCCTCCTCCACTGTCACTTCTGTGCAGAGTTTTCAAAGGTGGGTCGTTCATTTTGCATCATGCCATTACATCTGTGATTTCTTCATCGCTGCTCGTGTCTAAATGTTTCTATCCTTGCAGGTTTCGTCTCCTAAGGTCTTGTCTGTGGATGGCTTTTTGGGTCATTCAGATGAGCGTCTGCGTCTCCAGGGTTTTTGTCGCGACACATTTCCCACACCAGGTTATCCTCGGCCTTTTAGCCGGTGGGTTTCTTCCTGCTGTCACAAATTTCCTGAGCTAATGCTGTGTGTAAAATATAGCTGTTTGTTATATTTAATCATGTTTTTTTTCTCTGCCATGTGTAGGTATGCTGGTTGCAGAGGCTTTTGATCACATCCCCTCTGTCTACAATGCAAGCTTGAAAGTGTACCTCCAGATCAATGTTTTTCTTTTCTCTTTCACCATCTGCTTTTACCTGATCCTCAAGTCGTCGGACATCGATCCCTTGTGGTCAGTTACTAAAGCCAAGAAGTGGTGTGCTAACCCGGACTGGATCCATCTTGACACCACACCTTTTGCCGGTCTGGTGAGAAACCTGGGGGCCTTGTTTGGTCTGGGCCTGGCGGTGAACTCTCAGATGTTCATTCAGAGCTGCAAGGGGAAGAACGGCTACAAAACCAGATTTAAACTCATGTGCGTGACAGCGACGCTCACGTCTCTGCAACTGTACGACTTCATCAAGATGCCCACACACACCGAGCTTCTGTTCTACAGCTTATCTTTTTGTAAGAGTGCTTCAGTTCCTCTCGGTGTGGTTGCTGTTATTCCTTACTGTGTTCATTTGCTAATTGGAGACGAGGACAGGAAACTGTCTTAGATTATGGAGGAACTGTGAAGCTTTGTAATATTGTTATATCATACTTTATGATTAGCATTAAAGGATATCAATGGGTTAGGTCCCGTCCAGAGACGAGTGGGTGCATGCACACCACCTGTCAGACTGTTAGACACAGCTATTGCACAGTCACATAAGCACTGAAACAGCAATATTCTATCTTGAACTACATTACGCTACTTGGCTAGAATGGATTAGACATAAAGATGTTTTTATGTGGTCTGACTTTATGTGACGAACATAAAGTATGAGTTGTTGTCTTCTCTTTGTTTTGATTGTTTTATATGTACAGTCTATCTTTTTTGCCCCTGTAGTCCAACTCTGTTAGATCCTCAGAGCAATTGTTTTTAACTGTTCCTTGATCGAGGTGGTTTGGATTAACCTTCCACTTTCCCACAAAACCCATGGTGTCCATGTTTTCAGTGGCCTTTAGTTGCTCTTAGTGGTTTACATATTTCAGTGTTTTAGTATTTTTTATGAGTTGATCTTACAGGATTGAATCTGTTTCTGTTTTACATTTGTGCACATATTTTGATATGGCCTTGTATTTTATCATTGCCGTTCATTGTTGTTATTTTGCCTTTTTACGACTGTTTGTGCCGTTTTTGCTACTGATGTCATTTTACCCGCTTTGATGTGCCATTTGCTGTAATTTGTACAGCATTTTGGTTTTTAAACACGCTATATAAATAAACGTGACACTTTACGAGTGTATATGTGAAGCATTAATGACATGATATGAAAGATTGTTGGAGCAAACAATTTCTGGTTTTGCCTGAAGGGCAGGGGAACGTTTGCTGGACGTCCACCTTAAAAGGAAACAGCGTTCCAAAAATGCTGCACTGGGTTACTACTAATGATCATACTTTTATAATATATACTTTAATACTACTCATATTAGTTCATACCTTAAAACATATGACTCTATATAAGAATAATATGAAATGTCTTCATCAGCTCAGCCATTCATTCATTCCTTGTCTTCCTTCATCCCCTGTCAACAACAACAACATCACATCAACAATAACCTTATAGGAACCCTTAGAGAACATTCCCATAAGGTTCTTTAAAGGTTTCACAAAAAAACCATCAGAGAATTTTAAGGGAATCTCCCCTAATGGCAATTTTTAGGAATAACCTTCCTAGAATGTTCTTTAAAGTTTTAAAGAAATATAAGCTTCAGGGAACCTTTAGGGAATCCAGAGGAATGTTCCCTGAGGGTTACCTGTTTGATGGATAAAACAGATTTTTATCGATTTCTTATTAAAGAGCTCATTTGGTAAAGTTACTGTTGCATGACTTTCATTTGAGAGATGCTTTTGCCCAAAGCGAACTTCACTTTCCTGACACACACAGAGTGCAGTGTAAGGTTCAGGGTCTTGATCAAAGACATTTTGAGATGTGCAGAATTAATGGCCAATAAATGTTTGATTTAAATAGATGAATATTTGGGTGTTTTTTTTTTACATAAACACGGTCATACCTCAACTTAAAAAGATCTTTGAAAGACAAAAGTGTTTTCTCCTTCATCCGGTCGTCTTAAGAATCCATGCTTACCTTTCCCATCAGAGCACACGATCAGTCGGAAAACAATAAATTCATTTATAATTGCATTTTATCAGACTATGCATTGCGGCTTAACTTAAAAAAAATAAGTTAAACTTAACATTTTTCAACATCAATATGACAACAATAACCCTCAAATTAATATGTACTATTTAAATAGGGGCGATCTTTGGGACCAACAGCTCATCAACAGACATATATTTTTCTGTAATACAGTTCTAAGGTCCCACTAAATCACTTCAGGTGTTCTCTCCCGCAGCAACCTTGTATGAACTGTGGATGTATGTCTGCATAACCAGCTCCGTGTGAATTACATAATATTTTATGGGTCGCTTAGTTTCTTCAGGCAAATTCAGATATTAATCAGGCAACATCTAATGACGCGGAACAGAGTCTGTGATGTAACTAGATGAGGCTGATTAGTTAAACCCTCTCTGCCAAACCCATTTGCACTTCTTGTCCAACGTTGCTTAGCATCAGGTGGCACCTGAGGCCTGGCACCAAATGATGTAACCGTCCTAAGTGCGTAGGTGACTTGCTAAACCAAGCCTGAGGAAACATCTGTGTGTCTGGGTACTTTATTACGCCTTGGTGCTGAGGGCAAAACAACATAAGACCACTCAGCAGCCGGCCCTCAATTCACTCCCACTTTACTTCATTATATATATGAAAGTAAATACATTTTAATGACACACTTTATTATCTGAATGATGAAATAACAGTGAGTTTTGCCTTGGATACAATTGTTTTACATTCTTGTCACTTCTCTTTTAATGTGTTAATGTTAAGGATTCATTAGATGGTAATATCCAGCTATAAAAAATAAACCCATTAAATTCAACACTCCTCCAGATTTTGTTATACTGCTTAAATCAACGCCTTTTGGTAAAAAGCCAACATAAGCAAAACAAAATCAAAAACAAAAAAATTGTTAAGACAAATGCAAGGAAAATAAGCTCACTGATGGCCTCATGTGCAAGAATAAGAATAATAAAGTGCCCTGTAGGGTGCCTTTCCACTGGAGAAAATTTGATGCAGAGCTTTATAGGCTGCCCTACATGCTGCATTAGTTTACTCCTATCTGCTCCTAAATGGTCATATAGTGTGTCAGTCAAATGAAACAATATTAATTTTAACTAGGGTTTGGAACTGTTTCATCATTAATGCATCACAACTTTCTGCATGCTGGTGCCCCATCATATGCAGTCCAACCATAGAAAAATGGACAGAAGCATGTAAAAATAAACTACTCATGATCAATTAAATATACAATAAATAGTTTTATCTCCACAACTGATTATTCACACCTGAAGATGGGAACAATTTCTACCCAAATGAAAAAAGTCTCCCTGAGGTTTCTGTACAATCTCTGAGGGCACTGCACAAATCTAATGTCAGCACCTCATCAAGGGTTTTCTCTGTGTGATACCACAAGATGACGACACATTCATTCAAAAATCATTTCCATGCTGCTGTAGGTGCCTAGCTGATAGGAGCCCCTGTCGTGACCAGTTTATAATAGGCGCCTTTCTTGACCATGAGTTCAGCGTGTGTGCCTTGTTCTATGACGGCTCCATGAGACATCACTGCTATGATATCAGACGTTTGGATAGTGGACAGCCGGTGAGCGATGACGATACAGGTTCGTCCTTTTCTCGCCTCATCCAGAGCGGACTGGACAGTCTGCAGGAAAACAGAGCTTTGTCAGGAACCTGCTCTTTAAGTTCTCATGGTGTCTTATGCAAGTATGTGGGGATGTATATCATGAAAAGATGTCCTGATGTAAAGGAAGACAGTACCTTCTCACTCTCTGTGTCCAGGGCAGAGGTGGCTTCATCCAGTAGCAGGATCTTGGGGTTTCTGACGATGGCCCGGGCAATGGCGATGCGTTGTTTTTGTCCTCTTGACAGCTGGGAGCCCTGGGAACCAACCTGAGTCTCATATTTCTTCAAATTTGTGGAGAAAAGGGAGAAAGCAAAAGGTCAACAATGCAGTAAACCTGTACCACCACAATGTCTGATATCCATTTGATCTACACATTGTTTATGTTTAAATGTCTTTAAAAGTTGTGTCTTCAAATGTTTCCACTCACGTCTGGTAGCGTCATGACAAAGTCGTGAAGGTAGGCTTTCTTAGCGGACTCAACAATCTCCTCCATGCTGACAATGCGTGTGTTATCTCCGTACTGAATATTCTCCGCTATGCTGCAGTCAAACAACACAGGCTCCTGGGACACTATGCCGATCTGAGATCTCAGGAAGGGCACATTGATTGTTTGAGTGGGGTGGCCATCAACCAGCTGAAAATAAAACATGGCATAAGTAAGACAGAGATGACGGCTTTGGAATAGATTAAATGTGTTTTGTGATTTGTAAAATGAATCAGTCAGTCTGCATACCACTCGGCCTTCATCTGGGTCATAAAACCTTTCCAGCAGTTGAACGCTGGTGCTTTTCCCACAGCCGCTGCTACCAACAAATGCCAAAGTCTGCCCAGGCTTCACAGACACAACCAGGTCGTTCAGCACCTGGGTATCAGGCCGAGTTGGGTAGGTGAACTTGCAGTTGAGGAACTCTATTTTGCCTTTGAAGTTATCCTGAAGATAGATAATTAGGCTTAATCATTTGAAGTTAACATAATGACCAAATGGCATCTTAATACGCATTATTCCATCGTATTAATGAATTCACAAACCCATTTCTTTCCATCTGTGTGGCTCGTGCTGATTTTAGGAATTCGGTCCAATAGTTTGAACAATTGAGCAGCAGCAATTTTGGCTTTGGCGTAATCTGGAGTGAAGGAGGAGGCTCTGCCCAGTGCTGTCCCACTGATAACTACAGCTGAAATCACTCTGGAGAAACACCATATGAGCACTGGCTTCATGTTTGGTAATTGCATCACAGAAAACACATTTTAATATATGATCTGAAAAAGACCAAATCTCCTCAGATACTTCTTACTTGGTGAAAAAGTGAATTTTCTTGAACTTTTAAAACCTTGAAAAAGTCTGATGTTGAATTGAAAGAACTAAGCTTACCAACCTGAAAACCAGCATGTACTGTAACCCCTCGGCGCTAACCAGATAGCCTCCGTATCTAAACGAAGCAGCATAAGCCATAAAGATGACGCACTGGGCAAAGCCGAAACAGAGCCCATAGACGTTGGCTCTCTTCTTGGCAGATTTATACGGAAGCTCGAGCTTCTCCTCATATGATTCCACAAATGAGCTCTCTTTGGCCAAGCCTGCAATCGTCCTGATGTTGGCAAGAGCCTCACCTGACACCTGCGAGAGAAGGTTAAGCTCTGTCACTGCTGCCTTTGGTTTCTCAGAGAAATGTACGGGGCCAGTGTTCTGCGGAGCTTACCTGACCTGCTGCTTCCATGGCTTTTTTACTGTCAACTTCAAAACCTGTCAGCATTTTGGCCTGGAACATCCCAGACAGCCCGATGAGCGGCAGGAAGCACATGATCACCAAAGTTAACTTCCAGCTGAAGTAGAAAGCGATGATGAAAGACGCCCCAATGCTGGTCAGCGAGCTAACGATCATGCCGATCTGAGAGCCTGTTGCCTGCAGAAACCAAACCAGCCACATGCAAAACAAAACTGTGCTTTTCTGTGTGTTATAAATGATGTGAAATACGGACACAGGGCGGTAAATCCATTACTTACCCCCTGCACCATGGATGCATCAGTGGCCAGTCTGGTGGTCAGGGTTCCAGGGCTGTTTCTGGGTTCATCAAACCAGGCTACCTCCTGTCTCAACATGGCCAGGAAGCCCACTTTCCTTAGACGACGGGTCAGCAGCTCTCCAGACTTAGCAAAAGCATATCCCTGGAACGTTCAATCAGAGTCAATCTGCTATAAATCCCAGATTACTCTATCCTGCTTTCCTCTTTATCAAGTCGACAAACATATGTATACACTAAATTAGAGATGCATCGATATAACACTGATATCAGATATCAGTCCAATACTGAGTCAAATACCTGAATCGGGCATCTGTGATAATGGGCTGATCTGGTATCGGATACCATTTTTTAAATAAAAAACAATTCAGTACATCATATCTATGTATTTATTTTGTACATTTTGTTTGGAAAGCAGTTTGTAATTCAAACCTGATGTTGCCGAACACATAAAAGAATGATCCCAGTATATAAGTACTCAGTTTGGGGCGATACCCAAAGCCCAGGTGTCAGCATCAGGACTCAAAAAGTTGGTGCATCCCTCCACTAAAAGTCTTAGTTATATTGCAGATTCTGATGCAAACCTGTAGAAACTGGGAGAAGAAAGCGACCACAGCCACAATGCAGAACAGAACGCAGACCCCGTTGATCTGCTCCCTCTGTTTGTTCAGGTCACTAATGGCAAAAGTCTGCAAATACACACATCATATAATGCACTTCAACACACTACATCAGAACATGAATCCACCACAAGCAGTGGGGGTATGTGAACTACACAGCGCTCACCCCAAGAATTTGGCTGAACAGGATAGCGTAGATGGGGTTGACAGAGCCATTGACTGCAGCCCCCAGCGAGCCCAGCAGCATGTAGGGCCATTCCGGTTGGTTGTACTTGAGGATACGTGTTATTGGCGCAGGCTCGACGTGTTCATCTGGATCATCCTCGTGTTTCTGTTAAAGAATGCGCTTCAGAGTCATTCATTTCCACAGGGCAGTTTGTAGTAAAATAAAGTCATTACACAGCATAAAAGAGAGCCTCAGTACATTTTCTGGTATGAAGTCTGATGATGCGTCAAAATCACTTGACAGTTTGCTCTGAGATCGCAGTCGAACAGAGCTCCTGCAGGAGAAACATGGAGATCATCAGCTTATCTAATGTGGTTTAATGATATCTGTTATTACACTGCTTTCTGGTATGATCTTTTTGAGCTGGATTTACTGTACCTTTGACTGGATCTGCGGCTCACGCGGCTAAAACTCCTCGGTTTAAGATCAAAGTCTTCACTGATCACATCTGGCAGAAAAAAACAAAGCGATACAGCTTTAATACAGGTACTGAAGCCTCTGCTGCTCGTCAACAGACACAGGAAGGACCTTCAAACACATTGCCCACCAACTCCTACTGAGTGCTTTGAAGTGTGCTGTTTCAACCCTCATCTCTTCTGACACTGGTAGGAATTTGTGGGTCCAGGGTGACACAGTTAAAGGGTCCTGCTGGTGTGCACAGAGCATAGACTATAATACTAGCATTGCCTTCTGAGGCACTGCAGTGACGTGTATTCTGGACCATTGTTAATGTTATTAGTAATGCCTGCGTTTTTCCTGCAGTGACAGGTTAAAATTACACTGGCTGATGAACATAAAAGTAATTTGCCACAATTCTGACAGAGAAACTCATCATTAAAGTCATTTATTAAGCAAATAGAACAACCACACCTTCTTCCCTGGTTCTAAAATGTGAGGATTTGCTGCTTTTTTCTGCTGTAAATTTAATATATACTGTGGACAAAATGAAATATTTGAAGATGTTACTGTCAAGGTGTGATGGACATTTTTCTGGCATTTTATAGACCAAGGGATCTAAATTTTCATTAGATTAATTTATAATGGTAATAATGATTAGCTCCATTCTTAGCCTTATGATCATCAGCTCTAATAAAATCCTACCTTCAGCTGTGTTGGGTGTGCTTTGGTTCTGCAGGGTGACCAGGGTGAAGTAGACGCCTTGCCTTTCTATTAGCTCACTGTGAGTCCCCTTCTCCACAGCCTGTCCTCGCTCAAAGCCAATGATGACATCCGCATTTCTAATAGTGGAAAGACGGTGGGCTATAGAAATTGTTGTCCTGCCCATGCGCACCTGCACATGTACCAGTTATTAAAACAGGACTTGTTGCTGAAGTCTCAGACTCAGTAATGTCGTCTACGGGCAGAGAGTGGCTCACCTTATCCAGCGCCTCCTGGACCACAGCCTCGCTCTCATTGTCTAAGGCAGATGTGGCCATATCCAGCAGCAGGATCCTGGGGTTTCGGATCAGAGCTCGAGCGATCGCAATCCTCTGCTTCTGTCCTCCACTCATCTGCCCTCCACCTTCTCCAACCAAAGTATCAAATTTCTGGTGGATAAGTGGCAACGCGTTCATTTTTTGCTTAGGTTAAATTACTAAAACAAACAGATTTGAATTTAAGTATGTGAACATACCTGTGGCAGGTCCATAATAAAGTTGTAGGCATTAGCCTCTTTTGTAGCCTGGATGATATCGTCCATGGTTACTCCAGGTCGACCGAAACGGATGTTTTCTGCAATGGTTGTAGCAAACAGCACTGGCTCCTGCTCCACTATACCGATGAGAGATCGGAGCCACTGAATATTTAAAGTCCGAATGTCGTGGCCATCTAAAGTCACCTGAGAATGACAATTACAGATGTTATATTTACGACACCAAAGCCTTCAAACTTTCCACTGTGTGCAGCACGGTTGCTCAGATTGTTACCATTCCTTCCTTCGGGTTATAAAACCTTTGGATGAGCTGGGTTGTGGTGCTCTTTCCAGATCCACTCGGCCCCACGAAAGCAGTGGTTTCTCCTGTTTTGATCTGCATGCTCAGATCATTGAGAATCTGAAAAAAAGTCGTAGTGGAGCTGAATTTGGAGAACATAGAAACGGACACATAGAAACAGACACATAGAAACGCTACTTGAGGAGATTTACCTTGACTTCAGGCCGGGATGGGTAGAAGAAAGTGACGTTATGGAACTCAATGTCACCTTTCACATTGTCTAATATGCGACCTTCTTCTGAGAAACAATCAATTTCTGGTTTCTGTAACGTAACACAGAATTTTATTTCATGGTGAAGATTGTCTTAAATTGTACGGTTTCTAATCTGAATTGTATCTTCAATAAAGTCTCAAGCAGCATCCTGGTGTTACCCGGTCAATTGTGTCAAAAATGGCCTTCGCTGCAGCACGGCCTGAAGCGAAGGCCTCCAGGCAGGGTGAGGCCTGGCCCAGGTTCATAGCTGCCATGAGAACTCCGAAGAATACCTGGAATAACACAAAAGCCACTGTCTTTCAAATACTATTACTATATAAAAGGTCAAAAGTTGGATGCTTTTAATTTTACATACTTGGATAAGACTTCCAGCGGACATCTCCTTGGTCTCGATGACCAATTTCGATCCATACCAAAAGGCCAAAGCGTAGCAAAAAAAAATGATGCACCACAGGTATCCTTGGAAAACGCCTATGATCATGCCCTTTTTCACACCCCATTTCTGAGCTTCCACAAGGTTTCTGTCATATCTGCACAAATTTCACATTTTAATTTCATTTCAAATAACGTAGTAAAGGCTCCTCACCATTTGCAAAGCAGAACGACTTCTTGTGATCTCAGAAAACGGCGAAATACCTTTCAGCTTCTTTTTCCTCTCCGCCGAACGCTGCGACCGTTCTGATGGATGACAGGACCTCGTCGGCCACCGCCCCTGCCTTGGCGTAGGCCTTCAGCTCTCGTCCTGTCAGCCTGGCCACAGCCTTCAGAAAGAGAGCAAATCATTCAAAAAACATATCACTCCCATCCAGCAGTAAGAGATCACTTGATTCACAGCTGGGTCTTTACCATGGCCATGAGCCCAGCACCTAGTCCAATCAGCGGGCTCACTGCTATGACCACCAAAGTCAGCTTCCACCCGCCAATGAATCCAACCATGAAGCCAAACACAAATGTAGAGAGCCTCTCAATGAAGATGGCCATCTGGTCAGCGATGGCGCTGTTGATCTTGTTGATATCGCTGTGAAGAAACAGAACTCCGTGTTAAACGTTGTCCCGGCTGTGCACGAATCTGCAGATTACGAGCCTCGACTCACTCTGACATCCTTGTGTTCAGTTCGCCAACAGAGTTGCAGTCAAACCACCCGATCTCCATTCGCATCACTTTTCTGAAATAAGTCTTTCTTATTTTTTGAATTTGTCTTGCAGCCACTGACACCCAGAGGAAAATCTGCAGTGTGGATAATCAGACAGGTACAAAATGAGGTGCCACCCTGTTGTAAGCCATAAAGAGGGTATTAAATTCAAGCTGATTGTAGGCATCTTAAAATACTGACCTGAAAGTAACTAACTACCAGAACTCCAAATCCAATTCCAACATAGTAATATGCAAACATGGTCATCTGTGCTTCAATATCCACCCTGCCAAGAGATTAAAATAAGTAACAGCAGCTTTTCCCTATGACAACATTCACATCAACAAATAAGTAATGACTTACCCACAGTGCACAGTGCTATTTTCAGCTGTTTCATATGTAGAGCCATTTATCCAATAGATGGTGTTGTTGTCGCACTTCTTGTTTGGGTCTTTCAGTTCCTGGACTTCACGCTCATAGGCCACAAACGTGTCTGTCATCACGCCGTACACAAGAAGCATGAGAGGGGAAGCTGCGCCGTGTATGAGGGCGCACAAACTGCCCACCACCATCATCACTTTGTCTTTCCAGGTGGCAAAGCGAAACTGTAAGAAAGGAATTTGGGGATTTGGTTTTTTCATTATGCTTTCTTTCACATAGTGGATAATTTTACTTTCTCAGACCTTGAACAGGTAACAAAATTGACTCATTTGAGAAGTTTAAGGGGAACTCACTCTGAGTTGAGTAGAAATACAGTAGCATGAAATAGTAATATTTAAGTAAAGTACATGAAAATCTTCCTATCTTCCTAAAACCTAACCTTCATTGCCAACCTGCTTAGATCACATCTAATCTACCCTTGCTGGCTAAGCATCTCTAAGCATGTGAACTGTAACACAGAACAAACCTTTAATTACATGCACTCCCTATTTTGGATGATATCCAGCTCTTCATACGCAGTTTGGATGCAATGATTGTGAGTCACTCTGGACAAAAGTATGTGCTAAGTGAACGTCAAGTAATGTCAAATATACTGAGTTATTTTCCATATGAGCAAAGATTCAGTGTGTTTACCAGCTGAAAGTATCCAACACCTGGTGTTTTCTTTTTTTTCTTCTCATCTCTGTAACACATGCAAATTAAAGCGAGCCTTAATATTCCAACAACTGCCAACATAAAGTTATGCCAACATAACTTTGTATATTGTGGAAAATGTCAATCTTGTAACAGAAACTTACCCACTCTCAATGTCTGCCAAAAAACAGAGAGAACGCTTAGAGTGACCTGTAATTACTTGGTATTTATTTATTTATTTATTATTTCTTTTCTTTTCTTTACAAAACTCTACTATTACTGCACCCATTTTTTGTTATTTTTTTTTATGAAAATAGATCACTCACCTCTTCCACCTGCAGGTGTTGTTGTTGCTAACTTCACTGATTTCTTCATGTTTGCTGCACTGACTCAGGCAGGCGTATCCTCACCTGTCAACTGTGCTTAAAATAATTATTTAAATTAATAATTTGGATGTTGATCAGTGGCATCCACGCAGTTAAATGGGATATAATTTCAAAATAAACATTTTTAAATCAGAGTGAGTCGATTTAATGGTAAAAAAAAAAAATCACTTTTGTGAAAATAACAGTTTCCAACGACAACAGCAGCCATCAGAGGGGAATTCTGGTGAAGTACTAACACATCATAGCAGTTTATGGTGAAAGAAGAGCAAAACATGCCGTACCTGGACCTTCAATGAACGCCTGGTTTCTTCAGTAATCCAACAACACCACTGAGGCTCATCATAGTAAATTCCTATCTTATTTTCAGGCAGCACATGCCTGTCCTTTCCCATTATCTACACCCCCATTAGACTGATAAGGGCTGTGTCAGCATTATGACCTTTACTAGACTGTAAGGCTGAACCGAGCGAATGTGCATTGACTGCTGTCATTGTAGTCATGTTGAAAAACAGAGTGGGATGTTTTTTAATGTGGAATGTACTAACACTGTTTGGTTACAGCGAAGGCATCCTTTGGTATAATTGTTTCTCATCAGTGATTGTAAAATGGGTTTTATGACTTTAAGGCCATTTATTCTGGTCAGGTATTGTCTCATGACATACATAGTCCAATTAAAATGTCATGGATGGTGAAGGTTTGCTCCCTGTCTGAAAATTAGAAGTCTTCATGAAGCTTTAATTAATAAACAAACTTTAATGAGCGAATATTTATTTTTATAAGGCTAACTAAGTAAAGTAGGCTACATACTGTTATATGGACACTGTTTTTAGGTTTCATCTGCTGAAGGGTTAATTATTAATTTCAGATTTTTTAAAAAGATTTTTAAGCATACTCGAATTAATTTTGTTTGTTGTTGGTATTATCACATCTATAATTCACTTGTCTCTTAACATCACTGCATTTTTTAACGACCCAACAGGGTAAAGTTTCCTTTTCTTTCCCCGCATGAATTAGTACATAAAATATTAGCATATAAAATCTGCGGCTCACAGAGAGCAAGCATGGAGATACAATAATAGTAATCAAGCAGATGTTCAGGGGGTTAATGCCCGACAGGACAACGAGTAGAGGAATTTGCTCCTTCTTTACAGCCGGTTGTTATTGATAACACAGGTGATTGATAATAGTACAGGAGGGAGCTCTGGTCATAGACACACTGCGATAACTCTGATAGCTCACAGGGCGGCTTTTATTCCGCGGCCATTGGTCCCTCTAACTGATCAGAGCAATTTAAGCAAAGTTTCGGTTTTCCTCATTTAAAACTACATGAAACGCAGCAAATAAATGAACTTACTTTCCCAGCGTGTCCGTCATCTGATGGATAGACCGCAGCGCGAGATTTCTGCCACTCACGGACAGATTAACGTCTAACTGTCTGCTAGCTAACAATTAACGTTATATGATGAAGCACAAGCAGCTATACACTGTACAGTGGAAGTATTAATACATGTGTTATGAAGTTCATACGCATATTGCTGCATTGTGTTAGCTAACTACGACCGTCCAGAGAGTTTAGAAGTTGCTGTGAGATGAAACTTAACTCTTATTTGTGAACGGCAGTTGGTCATATCCAGTGTCCAGTGATTAACGTTTAAGCGTTAAGATCTAACAGGACGTATTAAACTCACATCAACGCCTTCACGGGATGCAACACGGTGAATTAACAGTTCATGAGTCGCCGTTTAATTCGGCGTGTATCTGTTACACCAGCCAGGCGGTATTTTAGTGAGAAATCTTACTTTTTTAAGCGGTTCGCCTCTTATTCCCACGCACGTCTCGCACTAAAATAGCGCAGCTATCTAACGGAGGCTGGTCGAGGGTCGGGGCAACAAAATCCAAAATCTATTAAGTTTGTCCTGAAATAAAGTTTATCTTTATGCATTATATTGATGTCAAATTGATACGAAGCCTGACGACATATGACCTTTTATCCGGTGTTTCTAGAGTAAAGTGTTTTTGTGGACACGTAAGTGATTGTTAATATGTCGTATTTCTAAAACGCAGTTTGGCGTCCGTTCAATTCAAATACGGTTTGTCACCGCCACAGAAACACTAGGTAGCTGCTAAAGTATGATAAAGTTGTCAGGCACTGTTTGACTGTGGTTAGTTATTGGTTTGATTAATGGTTAGTCTAATACTGTGTGTCTGTATTGATTTCTGACATTGGCTGATCAGGCTAATTATCAGCTAAGTGTACTCAGTTTCTAATGGCAGTTTATCAAAGGCCAACTTGGCATTACCCTTAAAATAACTTCTTTCCAGGACTACAACTGTGTGCAAATATGGGCGTGGGACAAGAAAAGTATTCAACCATATTTTAAAGAAGTGTTTATACTAAGAGTATTATATCAATTAAAGTTCAAATGTATTTAACACATGCAGTACTTTTTGATTACTTCTGGTGCCTAATAGCACACTGTTTTATGAATGAACTTAAATAATGTATGTTGCATTGAAGGAGTTCATAATTTTGGTTGTCTTGCTGAGAGTTAGATGTGTGGAGATTGCAGTCTCCTCTCCTTTTCTCTTTTGTGCTCTTGTGTTTTCCCCTCCTCTTGTCTCTTCTCAGCCTTCTCACTGATTGAGCACAAGTGGGCATAGGTGTGCTCAATGAAGCAATCAATCAAACAAACGTCTGCCTGCCAGTGTGGTAATGACTTATAGACCTCTTTATGTGGTGAGTCTCTGTCAGCTTACTACCCGTTTGAGTCTGTGCCCAGGTGTGTACCAAGCTGACCTGTCCTTGTGTGCACCCTGCCAGTCTGCTCTCCCCACCATTGCACTCATTGTTCGTTTACTTGCTGAGCATTCATTAAACTGTTTTTCTGTCTGCTCTGTCTGAGTTTGGCATTTAGAGTCTTTTAAACCCCCAAAACTTAACGAGATGACAGACTGATGCCATGCTCTTGTTGTCCCTTCACTGGGATGTTTCAGCTTCACAGTGCGGAGTGATGTATGTGCAGAGCTGGACACCAGAAAGCTGTTTTCTCAGTGCTCATCTTTAAATCTCAGTTTGACACATGTATGCATGAGCATTATTTTGTGACATCACATCTATCTTCACAAGCAAATGTCCAATATGCAACTGACACAAGTTTAATGTGGAAGAGACACCTTGTGTCCAGGAGTTTTAAAAGAGATTTTTCAATGGCGGAGAAGGATTAATTATTTTAAGAATGCTTGACAAGGTCTAACTATACTGCCTGACTATGAGTATTTGCATATTCATAATTATTTTTATTTTTTTAACAAAAAAAAATTTATCAGATGCAAATTATTATTCCAAGCAGGGCATCCTTAATCAGAATTACAGTTTAAGGGTGGGAAATATGTTGCTTAATGCATCTTAAATACAACATGGGGTATAGTTTTAATATTAAAATAAAAGCAAAGCTGTACTTTTAGAAGAAAACATACGAAAATTTGCGAAGAAATAGTACATTTCCATGCCCTCTATGGTAATAGGAAACTAGTAATGTATGCTCTCGAGCTGTCTGTCTGACAGTATCAGGTAGTGTCCAGCAGATGGCGGTGTTCCTCACAAATCACGTCAGACCGGAAGACTTTTCCGGAAGTTGCTGATAAATTCCAGGAAGTAGGACAAGCAAGCAAACTTTGTACTCATTTCTGTTTTGCTGTTCGTCCTGGAGGCTCCCACCTCTGCAAATAATTTACACGTAAGTTTTGAGTTTCTTCTCTGAAGAGATGTTTTGTCTTTGAAGAGACGGTAAAGCTTGTATAGAGTCCTCTGAATGTCCAAATCGCGCAGTAAAATACGCCGCTCTGAACTGTCAGTGCAGCTGGACCCTCTTTCACTCTATGAATGCATCTTGATTAAAGAGGCGCAGCTGTCCTGGTTTTTGCTTCAGGCTTGACTGTGGACCATGAAGTCAGGGAGCTCGGAAAAAGAAAATCACTTGCTAATAATGGATCTTAAAATGTTTCGTGTCGTCCGTCCAACAATCCGATTTAGAAAGATGTCATTTGAACTGTAATAAAGACAAATAATCACGTTTAAATGACCACATTCCGTAAATATATTAGCATATCCATAAAAAAGTGCTAACCCATCATCATCATCATACTTGTTGGCCATTATCCAGATGATTACAACACCAGCTTTCCGAGTTACCTTCACCCTCTCAGGCATTTGTTTAAAGCCGATAAGACAAACAGAGAGCGCAATAAGGGGGGTGTAGTTCTTACATTAAAAAGATAACAATAAATCTCAGTTTGAAGATAATATGTCCCAGGACTGCAGAGGTGGTGTCCCCTGAGGATGGGGATGCACTGTGGAAACTGATGTAGGATTTGAAGCAATCAGAAAATCCTCAGAGTTAAAGTGCAGTTTTGGCCCATATACAGGAGCTGCCGCTTTCAACACATACCTCCTCTTCAGTGGGTGGAGTTTCTTCAAGGTGTAGCTCAGGATATTTCAAGGCCATCAGAGTCAACAGTGTTCATCATCACAGAGTTTTTGATATAATGGGTATATAATGATTTTCTCAATAGATTTACAGAGAGATCAAATCAAAATATTTCTCTGTGACACAGAATCCGTCTGGAACTTTATTCCAAATTAAGTGGCCTTCCCTTTAGGCTTCTGTCCAACCACAGACGTGAAAAATCACCATTTAAACTAGCCAGTTTCCACAAACAGATACTTTTATCTTGGTTTCTTATTTCCAAGCACCATTTCTCTCCACATAAATATCTCCCTAACTGTGGCATACTGTTCAAAAACAAATCTGTATTTTTTTCCAAAATTAGTTTAGCAGTAATATTCAGTTGTTTAATTCAGAAGATGTTTTAAATTAGTAATTCTGAATTTCTGTCAGTTCATAATTTACCCAAAAGAATGTTGCTGTTGTAGTAGATGCAATTCCCAAAGGTGAGATCATGTTATTTAAAGGTAACACTGAGCCAGGTCTGTTTGCTTGTTCATTAACTTTGAATGACACCATAGTAGGAACAATATGTTTTTTATGCAGCTCTTCAAAGCAGGCTAGAAGGATCAGATCCTTCTTTCAGGATCCCGTGTGTAATCATTACTGTGGAAGGTTTGTCCCAGTTAACTGGTGGGAAAAAGTTTGGCCCCTCTCTGCGTCACTGCTATCCAGTATTAGTCTAAGTATTATTAACAGAATTTAAGGAATGACATTAATATTGAACGCTGTTTAGACTTTGCATGATATGTATGTAACATTTCTGTTTATTATCATTATTTATGTTTGTTATCTTAGCAACATTTCACAATTACATTTTATAACAGAACACCTTTATTTCATTGTTTAGAAATAAAATCCAACAATAAATACAACTATTCAGCACTGTACAAACACCTCTCCATATGTGCAAACTGTACAATTGAACTGAACCTTTTTCTTTTATTTACCCTTTAACCCTGGGCTCATATGTCTATTGATGTCTATTATTTTTTCAGTTTTGCCCAGTTTTAGATTTTTTTTCTTCACATTTCCTCTAATTGCTCTGAGGACTTCTCGTTCATGTTGTCTTAAAAAATGAGACTGACGTCTCAATCAAAGGAAGGTCAGTGAGGTTCTGTAACAGCCAGGCGAACTCTGCCTGCTGAAGAAGATCACATGCTGCAGTCAAAAGCAGCTGAGCAGCTACTAAATGGACCTTGTGGTGAGAGTCAACTATTTTGTCAACTATATGAAAAAAATATCTCAAATTGTGACATATGAGTGTTTAGCTCAATAAATAACAAAGTGATTAATAAAGCCCCCCTGCATGTCTGAAGCACATTCAGACAGAAGTCCAGCTGTTTTCTATCATTTGATTTCAGATCTTAAAAGTGAAGATTTAGTTGCTGATCAGCTGTCTTTTATTTGGCTGCACTGTTTCTCTTTTTTTTCTTGCAGCTCATCATCATTTTTTTGATTTTCAGTTATTTCTTATTTCACTCAGCCACAGTCTGTTTTTCAGGAAACCATCTACCTCCAGAGATGGCAAAGACGATGCAAGTGGTATCATAATAATGTGCTTTCTTCTCCTCAGAAACATGTTCCTGTATGTCCTCGGCCTGGTGGCTCTCTGGTTCGTCTATCGCTGGTTCAAGGAAAGCAAAAGAGTGGCCAACAAGGAAGACAAATATGTCTACATCACTGGCTGCGACTCCGGGTTTGGTAATCTCCTCGCGAGACACCTGGACAAGCTGGGCTTCTGTGTGATTGCAGGCTGTTACACTGACAAAGGTGAGGACGAGCTGAAGAAGGTCACCTCTGACCGACTGACGACCGTTCACCTGGATGTCTCCAACTCTGAAAGTGTCGGCAAAGCGGCAGCTGTCATCAAGACTTTGGTTGGACAGAAGGGTGAGTGGATTTGAGCAGTGATTTCACATGAGTGCGATGCAGAGTGCACGTGAGCATTACTTACTTGTGTTAGTTGTCTTGTCGCGGTCCCGCCTCTCCAGGCCTGTGGGCCGTTGTGAACAACGCCGGAGTCTCTTTGCCGTCTGGTCCCACTGACTGGCTCACGATCGAGGATTACAAGTCCATGCTGTCTGTCAATCTGTGTGGCGTCATCGACGTAACGCTGAGCGTCCTCCCGCTCATCAAGATGTCCAGGGGCAGAGTGGTGAACGTCTCCAGTGTGTTTGGGCGAATCAGCCCGTTCGGTGGACCGTACTGCGTGTCCAAGTACGGAGTGGAGGCCTTCAGTGACAGTCTGCGGTGAGACCATATGCAACCTGTTCATGCTGCAGATAAGCTCTCAGTCTGCTCAGTGTTGTCAAGACCCACTTTGTGTTCCAGTTTAAACATGGTGCCGTTTGGAGTCAAGGTTGCATGCATCGAGCCAGGCTTCTTCAAAACAAACGTGACTGACACAGCGATAGTGAAGAATAACGTGACGATGCTCTGGAACAGACTGCCTCAGGACGTGAAGGACGACTATGGAGATGATTTCTTCCATAAATGTGAGTCACATTTGCGTCATTTTGTTAATAACGATCAACTTGTTCCGCTCTTGTTTTTATCGCTGTAGCTCAACACATCACAGAACAATTCACAAACATAAAGGATGATCTAATCAAACGTATAAAACATGGAGGTGGTCTCCATGACGTCACCCACAGGTGTCTGAAGTGTCATTGTGCAGCTTACATCAGTGACTCCTGCCTGATTCCACCAAACTCCCAGCTAATCCAAAAAATGGGCAAAGAGGTGGAGCGTGGGTGGAGCTGAGGTGGGCTGAATGAAGCCTGGTTGCTGAAAGCAAGCAGCTACCTGTCACTCAAAGCGGCCATGCCCATAATCAGGCATAATTTTAAGCCTTAATATAATTTAAACAAACAAGTTCTATAAAAATCTTAAAAATCTTTTGAAGCCAGTCTCAAGTGGCAATTTGAGGAACTGTGGTTTTTAGTACTTCTATTTAGTACTTTAGTCTCTTCTCTTTATTGACTGTATCCATGAATTTATTTTGATATCGGAGGCAACTCTTCAATAGATAGCTGAAATTGTTGTGTGGTATGTTCTCAGATACCAAGAGGAAAAAGTGCTGCTTTCAGAGTCAAAATAAAAGCTAAAATCTTCTCTTTTAGTCTCTTTATGATAATCTTTATTAACAATGTGCAGCACTTCTTAAAACAAGGTTGTGTAAAGTAATGAAACACGAATTATTGACAAAATAGGAAAAAATTCAACAAATCGCAGTAAAGCAGAAGGACTTCATTTTTCTCTTCTCTTTCAGCTCTTGAAACTTTGGATGAAAGTTTCAGGTTCTTTACGGACACGGACCTGATGAAGGTGGTCAGCTGCATGGAGCACGCCATCTCCGCCGTTCACCCTCGCACTCGATACTCTCCGGGGTGGGACGCCAAGTTCTTCTGGTTGCCTCTGTCGTACATGCCAACCTGCATCTCCGACAGACTTTTCTTGAAATTTAGCCACAAAATGAATAGATAAATAAAAAAGAAATCAGCTGCTGGAGAAGAATTTTGCTCATAATTGAAGATGACTTTTTTTCTGACTACAATAAAGATTTGTTCATGGAGTTTTTACGACAACTGGCAGCAACATTTAACATATATATCCAAATAGAAGTTTTCTGTAATAGGGTTGCCTCTTCCTTACGTCTTTGACTTTATCATTAATTAACACTATCATGCCTGCCCTGTTGATGATAAGATCTATTGTAAATGCACACAGACAAAGCTGCAAGCTGCTGAAGTCATAATGTTACTGATTTTAAACGCTGTGTGTGAAGAACATGTAAATCTTTTATACTTGATGGACTTTTGCTTCTCTGTCTGTTTAAACCTGCTCTTCACATTAAATAACTTCTGTTGTCTGGATAACCTTTGGGCTGAGGTGTTGTGTTTGTTTTTGTGAGTTGGTCTGAGGTGAAAGGGGAACGCACTTATCAAAGCCAGGGCTCATGCAGTCTGGTGTAGTCTCTTACACAACCTCATGCTAGTGAAAGGTTTCTCCCTGCTGGTCTACCCGCTATGGACGTTGACCCTGCAGTACAACATCACACTTTTTATAACCCGACTTTACGAGCTTTCACGCTGCAATCAGTTCACTCATGTTCTCTGATGAGGAGGACACGTCTTCATCTAAACAGCTGTAGCCATGGTATGTCTGCATTATTATTATCCATTTTACATCACTAATATCAGTGTTCATTGACTTGGATGCTCACTAGGAGCCTCCAAACAGCTGCCATCTGGATATTAGCTTCATTATTTTTAAATAAATCAAGGAACAGACAGATTTATTTTTTATGTGACAGCATGGCACAGTGGAGGAAGTATCCAGATCACAACACAGTGCTAAAATTAAGTGTGCTAATATATTATTATACACTATATTATTGGACTAGTATTATGTGTGTAAATATGTAGAGGTAGCATTTTACTGAGGTGGAGCTAGTTTTAGCTACAGCTGGGTAGTTTAATTTATCACAAATATTTCTAAAGCTGATCTGTAAAATTAAAATCTAAATAGTGAGTGGTTACGATAGCTGTGTATATGTATGTGTATACAAAAATAGATATGAAAAGCCTGCTTTTAGTTCAAAGTTGGAGACGTGTCTACTGTTTAGCTGCATTGCTGTAATGGACAAATGAGCCCACTAGGGGGCGCTGTAGCAAAATTAACTGTAGCTAGCTATAGAGGCAAACTGGTTGAACACACATCTATTTAGGATTATGCACCAAAGTACATTTTGACACAGGTGAATGGGTTTAAATGCATTATTTTATTATAAGCAGGTGTGTATGCTCAAGTTCAAACGGGGCATCAAGTTGCTCTTTAATGCTCTTAACATTTCAGCAGGGGTGTCAGTGGTGCCTAACCTCAGAGTTAATGTGATCATGCACATAATAAATGTGGGGCCTTTGGGGGCTTCTGTTGAAGGCGGGCTCAGCCTTTTTTATAGAGGAAGGGTTAATGAGGATGAGGTGGACATCACGGGCGTCAAAGTAAAGGCTATTCAGTGTAAATCTGTGTGTGATGCGAAATGATTTAAACCGAAGAAAAACATCTCAAGTTTTCCCTCTCAGGTGTCAACTGACAGTCTGACGTCATGTTTATTAGAGGTAAGCTTTATTTGCACTATATTCACCTCTTTTTTCACCATTTATATGTATATATATATATATATAAAAACTATTTGAGATATGAGGATTTGCAGAGGTCAGAGCTGTGGATTGTGTGTTTTAGGTAGCCCTGTCACACCTGGCCTTAACCTGTGCTCTACTCGTGGCCACTCTCGCCACAATCCGCTGGTACATCAGAGATTCCTACAAGGTCGGCGGCTTCAGCCAGAAGCACGTGTTCATCACGGGCTGTGACAGCGGCTTCGGGAATCTGCTGGCCAGACAGCTGGATGGAAAAGGTTTCCACGTCATAGCCGCATGTCTCACGGAGAAAGGTGCAGCGGGCCTGGCAGCGGCGGCCTCCCCCAGACTGAAGACCCTCCTGCTGGATGTTACAGACGGCGCGAGCATCAGGAGGGCGGTGGAGTTTGTGAGCAAAGAGGTCGGAGGGCGAGGTGAGCTGGGCGGACGGCAGGGGGTACACAGATAGGGTGCCAGCCGGAGGGAGGCACTGGAAGATAAAGAGGCAGCCTGGACCACCCTGTCATCAGCTCATCCTCCTCATCCTCCTGCTGCTGATGTGTTTAACACACCCTCTGTTTTGTTTTTAAGGAAATGCTTCAGAGTAAAGCTTCTTCATAAATCTGATCTACAGGTTGATTAAAAAAAAGAATAGATCCTGATTGCATTAGCAGCTTTTCATAGTCCAGAATCCATAATACTGAACGGTATTTTTGATATTATTCAATTTCAACAATGATTAGATAAGTGCCAATCCATCGTCATCATCTTCATCATCATCATCATTTGGGAAATATCCACCATATTTAAAGATATGTCTCATTAGTCTTCTGG
The DNA here is from genome assembly GCF_017976325.1 of Chelmon rostratus. Taxonomy (NCBI): domain Eukaryota; kingdom Metazoa; phylum Chordata; class Actinopteri; order Chaetodontiformes; family Chaetodontidae; genus Chelmon; species Chelmon rostratus. Next base: position 13,442,760 of record NC_055670.1, on the reverse strand, counting down.
TTCCATCAACATGAGATCGGTCAGTCTCAGCCAACACTTTTTACATAATTATGAGACAAGAACTTTTCAGAATCTGACTTTATTTGTCAGGAACATGCACATGCTGGTGAGGTGATGTAGGTGGTGTATGTACAGCAAAATAAAGAAAAATTAAAACAATGAGAATAAAGCAAGGTCATTTAAGACTAGAAGAGCAAAAATGTGTCATAGAAGTAAATATAAGAACATTGTACGGAAACTAGAGATTAGTCCATTAACAGGAGATTAATTCTTTGATGATCAATTAACCCCTCCTAGTCATTTTCCAAATAAAAATGCCAAACATTCTCTTCTTCCAGCTTCTTTAATATGAGGTTTGGATGCTCTTCTTTGTCATCTATGACGCAGTCAAGACCCAATACTTTACTACCATATAAATATAACTAACATGATTCTGATGAACCATCTGGTGTATCTGGTGAATAATTGACATTTTTCATATTTTTTTTTAACATTTTAAAGGCAAAATGATGAATCCATTAATTGAGAAAATGATGATGGCAGATTAATCAATAAAATAATCATTAGATGCGGGCCTACAGAGGGAGTATGGCTTTACTTAATGCGATTATAGAGATTAATGCAGCACTAATGCAGCGATGGACATGCTGTGAGTGAAGAAGCTGATATCAGCTCCCGCCTCTTTCCTCTGCAGGCCTGTGGGGTCTGGTGAATAACGCTGGCAGGTCCATCCCCGTCGGTCCAGCAGTATGGATGCAGCTGGAGGACTTCACAAAGGTTCTGGATGTGAATCTGATCGGGGTGATTGACGTGACCCTCCAGTTCCTGCCGCTGCTGAAAAAGGCCCAGGGCAGGGTGGTAAACGTGGCCAGTATTCTGGGCAGACTGTCTCTCACTGGTGGAGGATACTGCCTGTCCAAATGGGGAGTGGAAGCCTTCTCCGACTCCCTCAGGTAGTGGGATGTTTATCAATCATCTCTTAAGGTTAGGACATACTATTAAAGGGTTACTGGAAACAATAGAAACAATAGAAAAATAACACCAACATTACTGCTATCAACAATATCTACCTCTTATACCTGTTTTTGCCACCTCTAGAGAGGTAAGACCTCTGTCCTAATTAAAGCAAATTAAACTGGCAAACATGATTTTAATTTAGGTTTTTGTGTTGTAAAGTGATTGCCAGATACACAGATTATAGTCAGCGTTAGAGCTGATTCATACACAAAACATGGAACACCTCCAACAGAGACTTTTCAACATTTTAACTGGTTCCCAAACCAAAAAGCTCTATAGATTGATAGATCTGTGCTGGCATCAAAGGAAAGCTTATATATGCCAATATACTTGTACTGCTGGGCTGCACTCACAAGTTCCCCTTTTCTGTGCTCACTTCAGTCATGGCACTGATGCAGCAATGTAAAAATACTCACGGTTAGAAATAAAGATCCATTGTTTAAAAACCCCCACAAAAGTATCAGCAGTAAACTGCATCAAAAGTAAGGAAGAGATGTCCCCTGTGACTGATCTATTATTATTATTATTATTATTATTATTATTATTATTATTCAATGAATCAATCAATGTCTTAATTTTTAACAATGCATGTATATATATGCATGTGTAACTATAGCTTTCGAAGTGTAGGAGTAAAAAGTACAGTATTCCTCTCTGAAATGTGAAATAGAAGTACAAAGTAGCATGAAATGGAAATATTCAGGTCAAATTTGTTACTTTCTACGACTGCAAAAGGCTGACAATTAGCCTAATGTGCAAACTTTTTGAATATTACCATGATGACCTAAAAACATTTTTTAGAACAGAAGAATAAAAAATTGCATTAAAGAAACGGAATGGTCTGCTTTTTCTGCCCAGGAGGGACATGCAACGCTTTGGCATCAAAGTGAGCATTATTGAACCTGGCTTCTTCAAGACAGCTGTTACCCAGTTGGATCTCATCGAAGCTGACCTGAGGAGGCTGTGGAGCCGCCTCCCTCAAGCTGACAAAGACTCCTATGGACCGACATACTTTGAAGAATGTGAGTGGAGGAACAGGTGATTATTCAGCAACGGTGGGGCGTGAATATTGAATGTGTGCTTTCCTTTGTTTTTCCTGTCAGATCTGAAAGCTCAGAAATTCTCCATGGGCATCTTGTGCAGCCCAGACATCTCTAAAGTGACCCGGTGCATGGAGCACGCTCTGACAGCTCGCTTCCCACGCACGCGTTATGGTGCAGGCTGGGACGCCAAGCTTTTCTGGATTCCTCTGTCCTACTTACCTTCATTTGTATCAGACTTTGTCGTCAGAGTGCTTCTTCCTTCACCGACGGGTGACAGAAACTAAACCAGTCCCTCATTACAACCACTGCCGCTGTGAAATAGTTTGAGTGACAGATATTTTTGTTTGTGTGTGTGTATGCATGGCAAAAGCAATGCCAGAAAACATACTGTGACAATATAATTGAATAAAAGTGTCAAGACTGTGTTACAAAATAGGAAATTTATTCATTATTCATGTCTCAGCAGCAGCAATTTAAACCATGTGGGCATGTTGTGGATGATCACATATAAGAGATTTTATTTGTCCTCATTATGATTCAAAATAAATCATTCTGTGTAGTTAAGAATTTATTCACCGTGTTTATAAAACCACTGTCTACAACTGCATCCTCAGGTCGCGTGTTGCTCTTCAAGATAATCAACTACACAAATTCATCTACGTGTGACAAACATGGGCACGTTCAAGTATTGTTCCAAACAATTTTGGCCATTGTTCCAATATCATTACTTCAAAAAAAAAAAAAAAAAGAGAGATCATGTTGATTCAAAGTCATGGGAGTCAGGAAGACAAGGTACAAATTAGTTTGATTACAATAAGTATGCTTTGCGCACATTTCAGCTCATACCTTTGAAAAATGAATGGCATAAGTTAAAACCCAATTATTCTTGCCTTTATTTAGTTTCCCGCCCTGAAATGAGGTATATAAACATGACAGATGAACAAATACATCTTCAGTTTTGTTCAGTGGCAAAAAAAAAATATCATTACTCAACACATTTCTCTAACAACCTTCGATCATATAAGTACTGTACATTCAGAATGCAGCTCACTTCTTATGTGTGTTATTGTGTTTATGTTGAATTATTCATAGGATCTATTTCAAAGATATTTTCTGACAAAAAAAAAATCTTGCTGTTCAAATTTACAAATATACAACTTATTTATTAACATTTCTATCAGCAGCTTCAGTGCAAAGATTTACATATTGTACATCAGAATAAAGAAAACATTAACACAAGAATTGGCATAAGAAATGTCAGAAGGCATAGTCACAGCAGACCTTTTTCTTCATTCTATAGAAATGTTTCTCTTTCCTAAAACAATTTGGAGTTTTGTACACAGGCTGCATAAAAAAATAAATTCTGTGCAAAGTGTGTTTCTTTATTTGTTGCGATTCCCGTCTGTGAGAGAGGGGTTATACGTCGCTGTCCTCTTTCACGAGGTTGGCCGTGTCTTTGAAACTGTCCTCGGTTGGCGAGAAGGTGCTCGGGCGATCCCTCTTCTGAGGTTTGGCGGGGGGGACAAACGGAGATGGCTCAGGGGCAGAAGAGTCCCCACTGCTTCCCACAGGCTTTTCATCCTTCATCTGCAGAGCAACGCACAGGGTCAGCGAGCTGAAAGAATACCTGCACTCTCTGTCTGGTGACTGGTGTCTTAAAAATGTCCAAGCTTACCTCTGAATACGAAGGGTTTTCAAATGTGGTGCCCGGCTTTAATTTCCTCTTGAACAGGCTCCACTTTGACTCCTGCCGACAAACACAAACAGTGAGGCGGCGTCGCACTCGGCATACGTGGTTTTCTGCAGACATACTGTAACCAGGAGACTCACCTGCGCAGGTTTGGTGCTGACAGAAGTTGTGTTCACAATGCCCACGCTCTGGTCCCCGCGATACGCCGGGTTCACAAAGTTGTTTTCCAGCTGTTCACCGCTCATATTAACAGTCACCTGTTAAAGAAGTGCGATGTCAAGTCAGTTTCATCTGCCATGATGACTGAAATAAAGAAGTTAAGGAATAAAAGAAGAATCTGGTTCTCAAGTGACCTCTCAAACTTTGTTACATCTATAAATGTTATTCCTATCACTACTGTAAAATTGATCCTGAAAACAAACCCTTAGCATTATAAATCAAAGATTATTAGCTTCAGCAGAAATCCCACATCATAGCTGGCATCAAAATGTGTTCACACTGTATAATTCTGAGATGTCCTGCTTATAAACAGTCCAAATACTAGGTGAATACAGTAAAATGAAGTGCACTTTGCTGTGTACTGTAATATATCAGGATTTTAGAAAGAGGTTTCAATGTAAAACTTAATTAGTTTACCATCTGTTGGGTGGTGATCATCTGAGTTTATATGTGGCCATTCAAATGGTATGTCATGAAAATAAAAAATAAAATGTATTCATTCACATATGAGCACCTGTGTGGCATGAATCACAGCGGGATCACCGGACACTCCAGGAGCAGTGGCGTATAATGGGTTCTCAAATGTGATTGGCTGCCTCCCAGCTTCCATGGCAAAATTATCATCCTATGGGGATATTATATTGACAAGATTGTTTTTTGCATTCATTAAAAGACAACTGCTGCTGATACAAGTAGTTCTGGAGAGAATGCTAAAATGAAAGCTGTCAATAAATACACACAGAGCACTTTGTTTATGAGTCCAAAATGCTGACAGCACAGAAAATATTAAGTGCTAATAAGCATTCTGCCAGCACTCACCATCTGCATGGCTGTGTCAATGAAAGACACGCCGATGTGTGACGGTCCAAGGTCAACATTATCACCCGAGCGAAACGTCACCCCGTTCCCCGTATCACCAGACTTCACCAGGCTGCTGAGGCTGGACAAAAACAAAACACTCATGTTTGAACTTTAATCTAAATGCTGTGTAAGCACATTTTTCATACATAAGCACATGCAGTCTCAGAGAGACAGCGTACCTGGGTAGTTTGGGCATGGAGGGGATGAAAGATCCTGTTCGTTTGTAGTTGAGGAAAACTCCAACAGCCAAAGCTCCAGTAATCAGGATGATAATGACTGCCAGTAGAACAGCCACAGCTAAAGGGACAGTACAGAATATTTAGCTGTATGCATATCGGATACTTGCAATCAGGTGCATAAATATTCCTACTGTCTTAACATTTTGCTGACGATGTTCTTTGGATGACCCATTTAGTCTGCTAAACCATTAGAGAAGTTAAACAGTGATCAATTAAATTACTACTTGGCTATTTATTACGGAACTTTTAGCCAGTCTACATCTTCAGCAAATGCTGAGCCAAGTTGTTTTCTAAGCTGTTTTGTTGGCCTGAGTTTTTAGGTTAATAAGTGAGAAGGGTGACCTCATCACATTTGGCCTTGATCTGCTCCAGTAAAGCCAACAGATCATGATGGTTACTGTACAGCAGCTCCCACACGTCAACCAGTGCATGTGGGAAGGACTATACTGGACTGAATAACAAGTTAGATAACGGGTGAATTACAGTACCTGTTCCTGCCGGAGCGCCCCTTGACTTGCCCATCTCACAATAGCTGCCTACATAACCATATGGACATCTGCAGAAAGTCATGATGAACAGAATTTTCTCACATACAACATCTTGAAGCAATATTAGAAATATCAGGCATTACTGGATGTGACTGATGGGGAATCAATCAGTGGAGTAAATGGCACATACAACTAAACTCACTTGCACTTGGGCAGACCGCCTTCATCAGTGTAGCAGGTTCCACCATTCATGCATCTACATGCAGGGGGCATTGCAACAGGTGTCTCAATGGCTGCAGGAGCAAAAGCCAGGCATACACAGAGTGAACAACCATATCACACGACAGTTTCATAAAACCACACAGGAGCAGCCAGGCGCATGTGACGAAGGGATTCATAAATGCAAAATGAGATGCAACACGACACTAGAGTGCAGGCAGCAGACGCACTCAGGCTGCTGTTTACCTGCGTCACATTCATTGGAATCAAACTCCACCGGAGAGGACCCTTGCGGGCAGGCGCAGGTGTATCCGCCAGGCCGGAGGAGACAGAGGTGGCTGCACACATTCTTACAAGGGTTGGGTACTGAAGAGGAAAGTGCAAAAAGACTATTAGATTTTGTTCAGAAGAAAAGAAAGTCATTCTTGGTAATACCCTCTGAAATTACACCTTAAATAGCAAAACATGGCCTCTTTCTGTGAATTCAAATCATTCCTTTATTTAACTGTAGATTCTCGCTTCTAGACGCAGATGTTTTGAAGCAGTTCTTGTTTTGTATTAGTTGAGTCTAGAACGAAATCTTTGATTTAATTGGATTTGAAATTTTATTCATGATTTCATAACTGCATCTGTCAGGCTTTTGTGGCATATCTTCGTGTCTTACATTGTTTGTCTATAAATGTTATTCCTTGGCCAGGACAATCACATTTAAAACATAAATGCTGATTACTATGCTCTGCCCTATTCTATACTTTTTGGTTTGAAGTAGTAAGAGTATATTTACTACTATAATCTGCCTAAAACATGACACACAAGAGTACAATATTTCTCTTATTCTAAACCATCATTATATGAATCCCTCTGTGTTCTGACCTGTCTGGTTGTGTCGGTGCTCCTGGTAAATGCGGACTTGAGTCAGCCAGGGATTGATGGTTAGAACTTTGACTTTATTTCCGTTGCCAAACTTGTTAGTTCTCCACACTTCGCCTTTCTCCTTTGTTGTCCAGTACACGTGCCCCTCAAACACATCCAGGCTGTAGGGATGTCCGATGTCTAAAACAGAGAAAACACAGTACTTAAATGCATATTTTGAATGAAACACTTGATATATTAGCGCCACTCATACAAAACTTCATTTGTGTTTGTATTTCTGCAGGTTGGCTGTCCTACATCTCAGTCTCCTGACCTCCTGATATGACGATCTTCCTGTCTGTGCCATCAGGCTTCATGGACTCAATGATGTTTTCTTTGGAGTCACACCAGTAGATCCTATTTCCATTCAGGTAATCCAGAGTCAGCCCAGTAGGCCAGCCCAGGTCCTCCTCCTTCACCAGCACCTGTCTGTGCTGACCATCCATCCATGCCGATTCTATTCTGGGTTTCCTGCCCCAGTCTGTCCAGTACATCATTCTGTCGGCACAGAAATAATCACAGACAAAAAATATAATTCTTCATACAGTGTAAAGCAACAAAGGATGTAAAAATATTACATATTTTTTACACTGACAATTCTACAGCCTCATACCCGAGTGATGGATTGACAATAATAGCAGCGGGCTGGTCGAGGTCTGTGTGGATCAACCACTTCCTGTACCGGCCATCTAGTTTGGCCACTTCAATTCGATTGGTGCCTGAATCTGTCCAGTAAATGTGCCTGTAAAAGGTCATATATACATATTGAGCAACTGAACAAAATCTAGAGTGAATTTCTGCAATGGTTAAGTATTAATCTTGATGAATTACCCGCCAACCCAGTCCAAAGCGATGCCATCGGGATTAGCAATGTATCTCAGGTTCAGATCCACCTCTTTCACAGGGTTGTTGCCGTGATCATTAAAGGTGGTCATGTAGGCGCGTTTGATAGAGCCAAACTCAGATCCCCGACCCAGAACTGTCCAGTACACAATACCTAAAGCAGACCAGGGGATAAAGGTTATCCAAACTTATAGACTTTGTTGCTTTTATATTCACTGTAACATTTAAATGTTTATAGTAGAAATCTTACTGAGTCCTTGTCCCTCTGGATCCCAGAGGTAGTCTAAGGCTTGGATGTGCTCAGCGTTGTCCACATAGTCTGAATACTGCTCCGAGGACAGGTTGAAACGACGGATGCGAACGTTATCTGGCAGAAGCAGCACGGGTGGGTTTCCTACACAGTACAGAAAGTGAGGTGTGGTGAACGCTGTTAGCAATGTCAACTCAGTTTCGCTTAACTCGCTAATTTAACGGAACATTTGTGAAGATTTTTCTCCTGCGTGTGAATGAAGAGCTCTTACCCTGGGCAGCACACTCTGTCCCATGTGGCTCACCAAAAGAGAGAAAGCCTTCAGCACAAAAACACTCGTAGCTGCCCTTTGTGTTCTTGCACTCCTGAGGACACGTGCCATACACCTCACACTCATTCACATCTGTTTTCAAAGGTAGAAGAAATGAAGAAGAAGAAAAAAACAGAAAAATGTGAGTTGAATGTAGAGAAACACTCTGTTAGTGTTAAAATGGATGACTAATGACTAATTGATGGGTGTTTTACCTTCACAGGTGTGTCTTTCTGTCGTTCTGGGCTTGTAGCCGGGCCTGCATGAACAGAGCAAGCCTCCCTCCGTCAGGTCGGTGCAGTTGTGTTCACAGATGTTGTCACTGCATGTGTGCCCACTGCCATGGTCTGACAGGAGCACATATAAAAACACACTGAATGTCAAACTAGAGACTCATGGAGGTAAATGTTTTTTTCTCACAGTATTTCCTGTTTTCTTTCAGTTAACCCCTTGACGCCGATTGTCGTGAATTTGCATCATACCGCTTTAATCCACATTGCAGCCGAATCGTGCATGCATTCCTCTAATGCCGGTTTGTACATATTCAACACACACCTAGGAACCTTTTGCAAGCACTGGTTTCTCGTCAGACCGGTCAAAGTGAAAGGACCCCTGTTCTAATTGTTGTTACAATGTAATGGTTGTAAGCCAATTTTTGGCTGTTTTGATGAAATAAATACATTTTGAATACACAAAAAAAAGGTTTTTACTGCATTTAAGCATTGAAAAAAGTGGACATATACTGTTTGTTTGAACCCTATTCTAGTTGGTGAACCTACCTAAATTTATACCTATTGTATGTGTACAGAAAAATTAACAAACTCTTAATGTAGGATCAATTTGAAAGCAAAAACACAAAATATTAATTTTTCAATATAATTCGAAATAAATTCAGGCGTCAAGGCGTTAAGTGTAAGTCAATATAAAGGACTGGAGTGGTTCAATGCATTACAGTCATGGTTGTGGTACTCTTCATTTAACTTAGTACAAATGGTAAGACTAAAGTGGTAAAGGATCAAGCCAAGCAAGGTAAGTACTACATGCATAAAAGAATGCTGAACCCGTGATGCTGAATATTAATGGGGAACTTATTGGGGCGTAGCTAACAATTGTCATCCCTACAAATATACTCTTTGTTAATGTACTCACGGCAGCCAAGCTCGTCGGACTGGTCTCCACAGTCATCATAATCATCACAGGCATACTGCAGAGGGATGCACTGTCCATTGCTGCATTTGTACTCATCGTCTGTACAGGGTCCATGAGTGGGGTTTTGGCCTTCACGGAGAGAAATATGTCAACTCAAGAGATGCTGCAGATGCATGCAATTATGATCAACGAAGAAAAATACAGAATGAGCAGGTTCATGAGGTCATCAGACTTACAGTTTTCCTGTCTCTCATCAGAGCCGTCACCACAGTCATCAACAGAGTTGCAGAGCTCGTGGCTGTAGATGCAGCGGTTGTTGTCACAGCGGAAACGGAACGGAGTCTCACACTGAATTTCCACTGTGTATGAACAGAAACAGCCAGATCAAGAAAACCTTCCAGCACATTCAGCAGATCCACTCACAGATAGTCATTAAACATTAAGTGTGATGTTAGCCTGGGCAGGACAATTTGGCAAGAATTTAATAAGCTTTGGTTTTGTGTGCGCTGGACTTCTTACAGCAGAGGTGAAGCTCCTCGTCTGAATTGTCTCCACAGTCGTTGTCTCCGTCACATTTCCAATGAGGCTGGACGCATACGTGGTTCTTGCACTCAAACAGGAAGGGGGGGCAGTACGTGCCGTTGGGAAAGCGGGTTGCTAAAAGTCAGAACCGTTCTGTTAAACTCAAGTTTGTAACCAAACTCACTATTTTCAATCCTAATTAGGCCGAGAACAGAGGACGGCAAAAAAAGAACACATGCATGCTATATTCACTTATATTAAAACGCTCTTTCTGTGATGAGGACAATAATAATTATCACAGGGAAAACTGTTCATTGCAGGACACTCACGACAAGTCATCTCATCCGTATAGTCCAAACAGTCGGGATTGCCATCACATTTGAAGCGTTCGGCGATACAGTGTCCACTGCTGCACTGGAAGTAACCGGGATGACAAGTCCGCAACTCTGCAACAACAGCCAAACAAGCACAAGACGTAGCATGACTTCACATAAATGCTAGGAGGAAACGGGGAGCACTAGTTCTGTCATAACTACAGTAAAGGCACATATAGCAACTAGAATGAAAGACCGCATCCCAAATCCCTACAATTCTTTCTTTATTCCTACATGGGAAATACTATTATTTTATGTGTCTCATCTAGAATAACTTCAAGATATGTCACATCGAGAGAGACTTGAACTTCTAAATCACTGATCTGTCCTTCATTCTATCAGCACTGTCAGGAAAAAGCAGAGTACAGCAGAGTGAATAAACTATTTTTGAATAGATGACTATTGGTGGTCCTGTCTGTCTATGCTATGCTTCAAGACGTTCAGTTTTATTGCCTCTTTGTTTAGTGCAGCCCTCCGTTACTCACAAACATCCAGCCAACAAAGAGCCTCCACTTACCACAGTCCCTTTCATCCGAGTTGTCCTCACAGTCGTTGTCATGGTCACAGACCCAACGGTCAGGAATGCAGCGCAGATTATCACAACGAAACTCGCTCTCTGTGCACGCGCGTGGAGCTGAGGGAAAATACGAAAACAGAAGTTAAACGGTGTGGATCAAGCAAACATGGAAATTTTTGTTCATGTCAAATGTCCAGAAAACCAACACAGACACATCAATCAGAGGGATGTCAAAAGCTTATGTGTGTCTTGAATTTAACTTTGACACCGTTCTCAAAGCTGTCAAGGGTTTTTAAATGCTGTCTATTATTTTTCTCCATATTATGACATAAAACACCAACACTATCACAAGTTGTATTTGCAGCATTACTCTGAACCGTGAACTGACACTCACTCACACCTTCTTCCTGACCTTAATATTATCAGTGTGCTAAAAACACTGACATCTCTTGTTTTTTGGGCTCATTCATTTGACTGTGTCGTGATTCGATCTGCAAGCTTGGTCTTATCTTTCCAAGTCGGTGTATCACCATAGCCCCCATAAAAAAAAAGCATCCTAATCAAAGAATAACTAAATTCTAAATTCTTAAATTAATTTTAAACTTTGATCAACTTTTTCAGTTAGAAGAGAGAGAAAAACAAAGCAAAGAAGAGCAAACAATTAAAGAAAGGAAAAAGTGTTTGAGGCAGATTGGAAGGCATATGCATACTAGTTATAGGAAGCAAATATTAGGGACAGAAAACAGAAGGCAGGGACAGATTCAAAAACATCTACGTCTCAGTGCCTCAAACTGGACCTGATCTGGACTCAGCTCTGAGCAGCGCTATCCAGGCCTCAGCACCGTGGAAGGGTTGTTAGGAGGATCAAGCCCAGCACACCAGACTCAACTCGGCACCATCTTCAGAAAGCAGCAAGCAACCACACCACTGGTCAAAGTGGCTGCAGGTTGTGGACACACTCGTTTGATCGACAGGCCATGGACATACAACGACATGAAAGAGGCCATTTCTCACCTCCCTCTAGTCCAATATAGGGGGCGGAATATGCAGCACAACTCAAAGCCTTCGGTCAGCAGTTTAGACCAAAAATCTCCCAAAAAATGAACAGAGACTGACACTGAAGACAACACCTAGTATGCAGCCATAATGACGACCACAAGGAAAGTGACCAGTAAGAGCTGCTATGTTTGTGTGGGGTTGGCACCACACCACCCGTAAAACCATGCCCACTAAATGTCTCAGACACACTAGGAGTCATGGTGGCCTTTACTTTGGGCATTTCTCTGCAAAATAGGACAGTGAAGGCCATAACTTTATAAAATAAAGCAAGGAAACATGTCTCAGGTGGCGCATCAAGGAGTTCATCAGCCTATCGTAATGGTAAATCTCATAAGCCAGGCAGGGACTGTTTGTTTCACCAGACAGTGCTTCACACCAGAAGATCATGGAAACGAACAGTCACAGTCATGTGTGCTGACATGGAACAATGCAGTCACAGAGTCACCCCATTTAACCTAACTAACAGTGTCAACCTACGTCAGCCGGTGCATGATAACCCTTACCACTCTTGATAACCCTATTTACAATGCCTTACAGTGGTTGCTGCCGTCTGTCGCCATGCTGCCTAACCTCATACCACAACCACTATACTCATTATTATATACCACACAGAGGAAAGCGCTCCACAGTGAATGTCACTGGTGGAGAAAGGGGTTGGTGGTTTCCTTCCCTGGTGGGGAAGTAAACAATGCACATAAGATAGACAAGATCACCTTGGAACTGGAAAACATGACAGCCCTGGTAGCAACTGGTTTGTCTGTGCACTCCCCTAGCAAACAGGGCCTCAGAAATTTGGCCCTGCAGAATGGGATGGTACTTGGTATAATGCTCGCCAGCCAAGGAAGAGTTTGCCATATCAGTTGGACCGACTGCTGCACATACTTTCGGGACATTTCAGGTAGCATGACTCATGTTTGTGTTGTTTGACTTTGTGGTCCCAGCTGACTGTAGGCGGTTTGGAAGCCTGATGAAACTGTTAACACCCCTGTTGATTATTATCAAGATGTTTGCATTATTGGTATGTTGTGTTTTCCCTTCTGCTAAGGCCATGATTGCCTCTCTGAATAAATCTATGGTTGGGCAACATGTGAAACTGCCACAGAAACTGATTTTTTCCCCACCTCCAGAGTGGACCCCAATATTTTACAATGAAGATGATTTTGTTTATATGCTTAGCTGTAATCACATGAAATCGTGTTTTACTGATTCTTTCTGTGCACCATTGTGCTAATGATAGTGATAATAGTAAAGTTGATCATTATGGTTGATGTGGATTTTACTTATGATTATGATTAATGCAGAATTTGCATTTGTGAGCACAGAACGCTCACAAAATAAAATTTCTAAACCCAATGTACTTTTGCACTTTGTCACAGTGGCCAAGCAGAAAATGTGAAGAAACCTTACGTTTTTCTACCAGATCAAGACAGTGTGTAACTCACACCCTCTCCCTGACCTTGCAATCGCCAGTGTGTGTAAAACGTTTGACATCTCCTGTGCTTTAGGCTCATTTGCTCGGCTCATTCATTTGACTGAGTTGTGAGTCCATCTCCAGATGCTGAATTAAACTTACAGAAAGACAAGATTTGACTTTGTGTTTTAATTGACAGAAGTTGCCACCACAGTTCACTGGAGACTCTCTTGGCATCAGCAGCGCTGCAACAAGGGGAGAGGTATCACCATGATTCAACCCCAGTTACCGTTTCTCTGTTGAGAAGCTACATTATTGCTATTATCAGGCATGTTCTCAGACATGTTTAAATTCTCCAGGGCAAAGGGTGACAGACTCCTTTCACTCCCTCCTTCTGACACACCGAGGACAGCCTGTTTCTCTAGCAGCTGATAAGACAAGCTCTCTCAGCACTCCGCTGTCGGCAGAAGTGTTGAGCTTCTTACAAATCCTCCCTGTTGTCTGATAGAATGATAGCAGGGCTATTCTTCACCATAAACACTCTATTTTCATTTAGACAATTCACATGAGCTATGCTAAAATCCCACAATAAACCTACTTAAATGACACTTAGATGACATCACAACAGCGCACCCAGCTTTTCACTGTACACACTCTCATCAGAGCCCTCAAACGCAACTGAATAATGTAACTTTATACAGAGAACAGCACTCACAGCAGCTGCGTTCATCAGAGTTGTCCCCGCAGTCGTCGTCGCCGTCACACCTCCATCTCAGTGGGATGCAGCGGTGGTTGTCACAGGAGAAGTCTCCGTTAGGATCACAGGTCACTTCATCTGGGAAAGGAGCAGGTACATTAAACTGGACATCGTTTCAAACCATTGCTTCAACGAAGTATATCTTTTGTACATGCTCTGTCTAGGAGTGCCTGAATAATGTTCATTTCTGTGATCTTTGTTTTTTTTAACTAACGCACCGTAAGGTTCCCTGGCCTGCAGGCAAAACATGAAAATAGGCAAATAGGCATATGATGCTTTGAACTAAAGATATTTAATGTGATTTGTTCCATATAATTACCAGAAAATATAGCATGATGCTACATGAGAAAATACAATTAGCAGCATAAAAAATAATTACCTAGTTTAAATCTGTTAGATGCACTGGCTCAGTCTTTTAGGTAGCATGAATTTATACTATTTAGGCAAGTTGACCATTATTTATATGCTATATTTCACACCCAGGGAAAAACACAATGTGCTTTAAACACGTCAAACTTTGAATGAACCAGTGAGAACTAGAAACTCTCACTGCTGAAACTGTGTTTTACATCCAGCAGTCAGAAATGAGAAAAGATGATGCCGCTCTGGTAGATAATTATATTAATAAGAGCAACAACACCACAATACCACTGGAAATTGTTAGGCATTGGAGTCGTGATGAAACTGTCAGTTTGAAAAGAAAGGCATCCTGTTTTTTTTAATTAAACTGCAATCGTAATAGAGGGGGGGAGGCAGCATGCTTAGGACAGATGGGTGACCTCTATCCATGCCAGTATGTGTCTGTAGAGGATAAGACTGCAGGAGATGAGAAGCACAGACGGGAGAGGAGTGGAGGAGAGCTAGTCTGAGCCGTCTCTACCACACAGTGCTGGGGGTCAAAGATAGCGCAGTGTTAGCCAGTCCTGCCCTCCTAGCCCTCCACCTGGCCCATCTGCTACATTCTTACAGGAAGATTAGCACGGATCTCCCGTCCTGCACGGGCATGGCACTAATGGAGTGAGGGCCTCCGATAAGAGACGGGAGGGCCGCAGCGAGTGTGTTTGGATCGTAGCAAAGTACAAAGAGACTTGTGTGAACCCTGCCCCCACGCAAGGACAGAGCAGCAACGCACACATGAACACACATATACTTAGACCCATACCACTGGACAGCTCATAAATCTGTGGTGCTCTCAGAGAGAGGCAAATGGCGGGGGAGGGTGAGTGGTGAGACCCTCTCCATCAGCACCTCCCACTACCTCACTGTGTAATGTTCCACAGGAGGCTGAGGTGTTGGCTAATTGCCCTTCACTCCCTCCTTGAACGCAAAATCTGGAGTTCATGCTGTAAATTTTTTAATCCTCTGAGATCACTGGAATTATCTTTCTCTCAGCAAATAAACAGATGACTTGATCGACCAGGAAAGCTTTAACGTAAGGTTTGAGAACAGTCCTCAAATCACTGCGATGTGAACAGAACCTCGGTTCTGACACAAGAAAGGCTGTCACGCACTCACCACAGCCCTGCTCGTCACTGTTGTCTCTGCAGTCGTTGTGGCCATTGCAAACAGACCACAGTGGCACACAGCGGTAGTTGGTCTTGCAGTCAAACTCTGTGTGGTTGTCACATAGATATGTCGGCCCCACTGTGGAGAAAACGCAGCAGTAAGTAAAGGAGACGAAGACTCGTGCACTTTTTTAAACATCAAAATACACTTAATGCCAAAATTAGTCACACTTTAAGGTTAGTTTAAGCTTGATGTAATGTGTGCCTCCATCCCAATCAAATTTTCTTCTCTAATACAACATAGACTGAGATTGAGCCCTTGTGCAATTAAAGAAATACCCACAAGTAGCGCAAAAAAGGAGAAAGAAACTGTTCATTACTCACTGCACTCCTCTAATGGTTCATCAGAGTTGTCACCACAATCATCATCAACATCACATTTCCAGCTCTGGGGGATACAGCGTCCATTGCGGCACTTGAACTGTCCCGGGCGGCACGTCCTGGTGGAGCAGTGGGTGGGGTCTTCATCAGACTGATCACCACAGTCGTCCTCACCATCGCACTGCCATGACTCAGGGATACACCGCTTATTTGCGCACTGCCACTGGTGGGTTTCACACTGGTGGGTAGCTGGAAGGAAGACAAGTCAAATCAGTTGACCAGAACAAGTTTTGACATTTAGTCATAAGAAACAGACACATAATAAAAACATTTTGAAGAAAAAGCAGTAAAAGCGAGCCTCACAGATTGCATTACATTTTGGATAAATTAATAACAGCTATTAAAAAGAGTGAGATAAGACAACACAATCTACCACATAACACAGGGTCTTCATCTGAGCCATCATGGCAGTCCTGGTTGCTGTTGCACAGGAAGTGCGGACTGGTGCAATTTCCATCATTGCACTGAAACTGTCCAAGCCTGCAGTAGCGTGCCGGGCAGGTGGAGGGCTCATCTGAGCCGTCTCTGCAGTCCCTCTGACCATCACATTTCCACCAGATAGGAATACACCTGTTGAAGCATAGGGACAAAAATACTCACAGTATTTGTTGACTAATGCAGTGCAGAGTACAATAAAAAAGACAAATTCTAAAATGATTTCCTTCAACCATTCAAACCTCATCAAGAAATCATTACTGTACTGGTTTCACATTACTACATACACTTTTACATACACACATAATTACAAAAAAAGAAGACATGTAGCCTGAACTGAGCCCATCATTGCACTGTGGGTGTAGATTTTGTGCCAAAAATCAGCGTGATTATGTTATAATCCAAACAGCAGGGGGTGTTGTTTCCATTGCAAGCAGAGCAAACAGATTGACTACATATTTAGTGTTATGAATTCACAGATGATGGATGGAGCAAGTGAACACCCTATGTAAATACTGCTCCCAGAATCTTTTTCCCTCCTCAGTAAAGGAAAAGAGGATGGAAGGATGAAAGTAGCACACAACTATTTGTAATAGAAATGTGATCGATAAAATCTGAACTCAATTTTGATTTCGATGCTAACAAAACCCTTGGCATGAGATAACAACTACCACCCATCCTACCAATAGTCTAACTTGTTTATGGCAGTGCCACTAATGTATCACAGTCAGCTCAGCTATGATACACTGATGTTTAAAATGCGGCACATCATCTAAAAAGATCACAAGGCATACCACAAGAAGAAATCTTGACATACCGTTCATTGTTAGCACATCTGTACTGGGTGCTGGTGCACATGGGAAGGCATCGGGTCACACCTCCTATTTGGACAGTCAGGAAATGGTCGGGGCACTCACAGGTGTGTTCCCGCCCCCCGTGACTGATCAGGCACAGGTGAGAGCAGCCTCCATTGTTCACCGCACAAGGATTGTTTACTGTCAGACAAAGAGCCACAAGTCACTCAAACAATCTCAATTAACTGCAGCTGGGCAAGTACAGGCCAGGTATTGTTCAGCTTGTGGTCAATACCTACACTTAAATCAACTTAAAGCGGACACGTTGATGTAAGAAACAACTATTTTATGACAAAAAGCTCTTGAACACAAGATTTTAACTCACCAATAGGCTGTCTGTATGGATGACATACATGGATGTCAAATGGTCTGTGAGTGGTGTTAACCAGCATCTGACGACTAGAGCCATCATATTTGTTGCCTTTCTCCACTGTGCGTGTGTTCCAGTCAGTCCAGTACACAGTGTCCTCGAACACAGTCAGGGCAAACGGGTGAGGCAAATCTCCATCATACACTGTATGTCTGTGCTGACCATCCAAGTCTGAGTATCTAGAAAAAGAAATAGAAAGTCTCACTGCATTTACTGTATGGAAAAACAGTGTGACCACCTCCTGACAAACTATACTTACTCGATGTAACTGAGATGAGCGTCAGACCAGTAGAGCTTGTCGTTGGTGTAGTCGATTGTGATCCCGTTGGGCCACTCTATCTTGGTGGTGATGATAGCTGCTTTGTTGGTTCCGTCCATTCCAACACGACCTATGAAGGCTTTGTCTCCCCAGTCTGTCCAGTATACATATCTAACAGGGAGTCAAAAAAACCCCACTTCAGATCATATAACATCTACACACTGTAAATCTGAAGAAAAGAGATTCCATACTTCTGAACAAAAACGTTTCACTAATTTTCACTCAGTATGAGTATTTACAGTTGAACAACAAATGTTATGACCAAAGGTGACAGTAGCAGTCAGATGATGTAACATTTCGAACAATTACCTTAATTGAAATTTAAAATATTCTGAACAATAAATAAAAGAACACTTTTTATTCATATATCCACAATTTCTTAATGATTTCCTGAAAAGAACTCTGTAATTTGGTACCAATTATAGATAACAATCAATTGATACATTTCGAGATAATTAATTCTAATGTACTGCTACTATAATCTGGAGCGTCAATTTACAGCAGGCCAACTGAACGCACAGAATATATAAGTATAAATGGAGCTTAGAAACTAAACTAAGTCCTAACTAAAAAAAAATCTGTTTCTAAACTTCTGTCTATTCTGTCTCTATTTTTCCTTTCATACATCATTCTTAGAGGAATGTTACTGGGAAAATACAGACCCATTGAATAAAGAATGTGTGACCAACCAAATGTAACTTTACTAAAGTTAAATTTAGACATATTAAGATCACATAAGCATAACAATTCTGCCTATAAAACATTTATTTATGCACAACAACTATTAGATTACCCGCTATCATATATGCTGACACCAGTATATTGTCTTAAAGCAGTATTGGCCCTGCCAATGTATTTATCAGACTCTTATCATAAGACTTCATGAATTCCTCCTAGCCTCTGACTCACCCGTATTTGGGATGCAGCACAATGGCTCTGGGGTTTTCAAAGCAGTAGGTGTTATTGGCATCGACGCAGTGTTCCGCCAGTTTCTTCACAAATCGACCATCCAGTTCAGACACTTTAACACAATCCAAGAAGCTGTCCACCCAGTAGAGTTTCCTGGCTATCCAGTCAACTGCTAGGCCCTCCCCATGCAGAACTCCATTGACCACCACCTCTCTGCTACTGCCATTAAAGGACATCCTTTCAATCACTCTGCGGCTCACATCAATCCAATAAAGACGCTTGTCGACACGATCAAAGTCCATGGCCACCACACTGGTCAGGCCCTGCAGGATCAGAGAGTAGGCCTGTCCGTCTGTTGACAGGTTCCTAAGGTAATAGCGGTTGCTGAAGATGAGGTAAGGTGAGATGTTGCTGTTCTGACGGCAGCTGCGGCCGTCCGGCTCTCGGAGGAATCCAGGGGCACACTTACACACGTAGGAGCCGACGGTATTCTCACAGACCTGGCTGCACACGCTCGGTGTCTCTGCACACTCATTGACATCATCACAGGTTTTGCTGTCAGACATGAGGCGGTAGCCAGGACGACAGGTGCAGATGAAACTGGTGGGTGTGTCGGTGCAATTGTGATCACAGTGATGGATGGATGGGTCTGTGCATTCATTGACACCTACAGTCAAAGAAGTGAAATATCAACAAAGTTATTCTAGTCATCAGTAAAGACTTCTATAAAGTCAGACCAATCTATTCATGGAGAGAGAAAACAAGGGTGACAAGTATTGCGGCTCATCATTCTTATCTTTACCATAAATATGTGATGCTCAGACATGATCGAAATCACACTGTTTCACTGTGGTTCCAATGTCAGTTCTGTGTAGTGAAAATGTTAAATTCTTTATCTACATACACAGAACTCAGAACCTTCTTGATCATTTGTTTGACATCATCTACCTGAAGCATTTATTTTTGGGAATTATTAATACTGCAGAAAGCACAATTGTCCAATAAGGTGTTTGTTGTCCAAACTGATGACAAAGCATGGTACAGTCGTATTTCTCTGTCTCTCCCCACACTGCCTCCAGCACTTCTTTGACATTTCCCCTAGAGGGAGCATGCACCAGCTGGAGAAACCCAATAGTAGGCAAACACTGAAGAAACCAAAAAGTTAAGAGGATATCATTCGTAGCACAATTTCTTGAACTATTTTGAAAATCTCGATCACACTCACCGCATCCCTTCTCGTCGCTGTTGTCGGAGCAGTCATCGTTCCTGTCACACACTTGGCTGAGGGAGATACAGTGTCCATTGTCACATCTGAACTCTCCGGGGGGGCAAGTGGGCGCTGGCATACGGCACATGTGCTCCAGCTCATCAGACTCGTCCCCACAGTCATTGTCGCCATCGCAGACAAAGTCATGGGACACGCAGCGGCCATTCTGGCAGGTGAACTGGTGTTGCTGGCATGCCTGGTAGGTGCAGCCCTGCTCGTCACTGCTGTCCCCACAGTCATTACGTCGATCACACCTGATTTTAGAAGACAGGCCTCAAAAGATGAACTCACATTGCTGGACTGTCTGAAAACAAATGCAATTTATGATATTTCAAATGAGTTAACCTGTAGGAGCTGCGTATGCAGAGGCCATTGCTACAGGTGAACTCGTTGATGCCGCAGGATCTGCGTGTGCAGTTTTGATGTTCATCTAATGCGTCTGCACAGTCGGCGTCTCCATCACACACCCAGTCACGTGGGATGCATTTTCGCTGAGGTGGTTGGTTGTTCACACAAGTGAACTCTGCACTTGAACATGTGCGATTGGCTAGAAAAAAATGAAATCAGGCAGAGGGATTTAGAAGAAATGAAATAATGATGGTGATGACCCAATGTCAACCTGAATTTCTGGCAGTCCAAATATTCCAGACTGTATTTCAAAACATGCAGCCGTGACTTCAGATTCTTTATCCATCTAATGTGATTGATCCACATTGTTTGAAGTGAGTCTCCTACAGAGGCTCAGGCAGTGCTGAAGTCTTTAGCTTCAGGCATCTTATTGTTGGAGCACACATTGGTGAGACATAAGAGTCTTGATCCACCCTGAGCCAGGAAGCCAGAGAAAGGAGACATGCACAAAGTAACGAGTGAGGCAGGAGAAATCAGGAATGTCAGCTCCTTGGAATGGAGACCTTCTACAGGAGACTAAGATGCTGGGCACTGACTGCCAGTGTCTCCCACACAACACTCCCCCAGTGGTGTGTATCCAAATCCATCAGCGTCCTGAATAATGAGAGGATGAGGGAAGCAGGAAGGGCTAAAGTGGAGCAGTGATAGGGAACAAGAGGATGGGCTACAAGGGAGAAGATGTGGGAGGATGCAGAAAAGGATGAAGAAAAGGAAAGAGAGACAGAGGTGGAAAGAGAGAAAGTATAAGAGGTAATCAAAGGATGCATACCACAATTATGCCTCTGGTCTTCGTCACTCATGTCGCCACAGTCATTGTCCCCATCACAGATCCAGGATGAGGCAATGCACCTGCCATCATCACAGCGAAACTGATCTGTGTTGCAGGTTCTGACCAGTGTGGCTGCAGAGACAAATCATATAAAATTAAACTGTAGATTCTGTGATTTAATATCTTCTGCCAAATAATGCATATTTAATATAAATTATTAGCCCTTTTTCGTAACAACTGTTTTTCTGTTTCGTGATTTCCAATTTTGTCAGGTACTTCCCCCACTGCTTTTCAACTAATAAGCAAGGCACAATAAAACACTGGCAAAGCTTTCAAAATAGTCATGGCAACTCCACATTCCCATGCATGGTGAGCTATCTAAACAAAAGCCAAAGTGAGGCTCTGTAACCCCTGGCGGACAAAGGGAGGGGGAGGTGCTGTTTGTCAGAGGACACTGAGGGGCGTCACCACAGAGGAATGCAGCACACAATAGGAGGCCTGACTGACCACATCGTCAACAAAGAAATACACCACTGACTCACACTCTCTGCTACATCACTCACAGCACTCTCTCACACCAGCACACAGATGCAGATTGGCGGACAGACACAAACACACTACAACTGAGCAGCTGATAATAGGGTGGGGGCAGACACACAAAGCCAACAGGCCCGTTTTGGGGGTGAGAGAGTTGAGCGACACTCACTGCAGGAGAGGGGTTCATCAGAGCCGTCAGCGCAGTCAGCCCCTCCATCACAGTACCAGTGGGCGGGGATGCAGCGGCCACTGGAGCAACGGAACTCACTCTGGGAACATGTGGATGCAGCTACGTAGAAGATGAAAAAAAGGCAGGAGAGGAAGGACTTGTCAATGCGGGAATCTTAACATGCTGATGATGGGGTGGGATAAAAACTGATCTGTTTCTGACTCATTTTTATCCAGTTTCTAATAACTAGGTAGATTTAAAATCTTTTACCAGGTTAAGAGGATTAAATCCACACACAGGAAACAAGAGATAGAATAATCAAGTCCAATGAGACAAAAAAGTTGCTTTTTGGAACTGATTCACAGTAACAGTTTGTGCCTGTGTTTTTTATTTTTAACTGAATGTTTGTAAAATCATTTTAGGATAGTTAGGGACCCTCTTCTGGTGGTTGTGAGGGGCTCTATCTATTTCCTTGAACCTGTAGGGCCAGTCACAAACTGGTGATGATTTATAAGTACCTGAAATATCAAATTTATTTAGAGTAAACTACTTTATTTGTTTATTATGTAGAGAATAGGTGATGACTGAAGGAGAGAGTGATATTGGACATGGTCTGAGTAAAAGATATTTGCTTTTTTCTCAGCAGACATTTTCACTCGTAATAACAGGAAAGGAACAGATGTGACAAATAATATTTATGTTAGCTCCATCCCATTTAGGTGTGCCAGTAAGCCCAGTATGCCAGTGACACTGTGCCTATCTGCTGTGAAAAAGGACATTCCAGTAATTTAATTCTGAATCTGGTGCTGAACTCACCACAGTGTGTAGGGCTCTCGTCGCTCATATCCCCACAGTCATTGTCTCCATCACACAGGTATGAACGTGGGATGCAGATATTGGTAGACTGACATTTCGTGTGCTCTGGCTGGCAGGTTCTCTCCGCTGAGATAATCATAAATTAAAACACATTTACTGTAAGTAATGACCACTTTGATTTGAAC
This sequence comes from Chelmon rostratus, assembly GCF_017976325.1. NCBI lineage: Eukaryota > Metazoa > Chordata > Actinopteri > Chaetodontiformes > Chaetodontidae > Chelmon > Chelmon rostratus. The sequence continues at coordinate 13,419,896 of NC_055670.1, read as the reverse complement.
ACTTGCCTCTGTTTAATTTCTGTGGCAAACTCACGGCAGTTCTGCTCATCAGAGGTGCCATTGTCATAGCAGTTGTTGATGCCATTGCAGACATAGTCCTTTGCGATACAGCGGCCATTGTTGCAGGTGAACTCTGTGTTGGGGTCACATGGCCTGAACAGACAACCCACCTCGTCACTATTGTCTCCACAGTCGTCATAGTGGTCACAGCGGTAGTGGTAGGGCACACATCGGCCATTGCCACAAGTAAACACTGTAGGCTCACAGGTGTGGAAGGCTGCCAATCGGAATCAAGAACAGGTCAGAGCTCTGGCCAGTAGAGAGTGAGGGCTGGGGAAAGGGGGCTGATATATATACGCAGTGGAAGCTCATTTTACCTGACAAGGCAATAAAGGATGACAGCAACTGTGGGACTGCATGCAAAGATATAAGCACATTGATTCACTTGTTAGTGTTGATTTGTTTTAATATCGTTAATGGGAATTTAATCATGAAGTGCAAGCATACACACCAACATAGTTGAAGTCAGGTTTAGGTCCTAAGAAAGAGATGTGTTAAAGTGAAAATACAGAATTGATTAGTATTATAAAGAGAAGAGAGGAGAGTTCTGATTCACTCATGCAGATCAACTACCGAGAAGACCACTATCACTAATAATCAACAGTGAGATTCTAGATAATGCAATAAAACACAAAATGAGGAACAACATTAATTCTGGCTCTTTTAGGAACCACCTACCACAGACTCTCTCCAACTCATCGCTGCCATCTCCACAGTCGTTGTCATTGTCACATTTCCACTGGGCACGTATACAGCGGCCATTCATACAGGTAAACTGGCCTGGCTGGCAGCGGGTCCCATTATCAGGGATACAGTGCTTGTTGTCTGCCAGATACCAGCGGCCCTCTGATGGACACTGACACTCAGCCCCATTGGGTCCTAACAAGACAAAATAGTAAGGAACAGTTTAAACAATTACCTGGGGTTAGTTTTAAATTGGAAAACAAAGTGACCATAAGAAACTGCTTGTACCTGGTGTACAAATGTGGCTGCAACCTCCATTGAACTGCTGGCAGGGACTGTCACACTGCTGCTGCTTCCTGCTGGCCAGAACATGGATGTCCATTGGCCGAGATGGAAGGTTCTGAATCATGGCCCGCTGGTCAGAACCGTCGTGCTTGTTGGCCCGATAGATGCTGCGTGTGTTCCAGTCAGTCCAATAGATGAATTGGCCAAACATGGTCATAGCAAAGGGGTAGATGGCTGTACTGACTATGACCTCCCGATTGGACCCCGTGAAAGAAGATCGCTCAATCTTCTGTCTGATGGCAGAGCAAAATAATGATCATAGCAGTAGGTTCATGGTGTAATAGACAAAACTGAGTATATATTTCAAGAGAAGAATTTTTCAGATCTTACAAGCTGGCATCTGCCCAATAGAGTCTCTCTTCTTCATAGTCCAGGGTCAGTCCATTGGGCCACACAAGACTGCTGTTCACAATTTCTGTTCTGAAGTTTCCACCTAAGGTAGCACGTTCAATCTTTGCATGGGTTCCCCAGTCTGTCCAATACATGTATCTATGCAACAAGGAAGGGTTAATCTTTAATCTCAATTTAATCTGATGAACAAAGAAAGTGTGTGCTGTGTTAGTCTTACCCCCTGCAGGGATCCAACATGATGGCCCTTGGCCTGGACACATGGGCAATAATAGTCCTTTGAGAGCCATCCACTGACATGGAGCTGATGCTCTGGTTGACATAGTCACTGTAGTAAATTCTTCTGTTTATCCAATCATACGCAATGCCATCAGGAGCTCCTAGATCTGTCCAAAGACAGGGTCCAAATCAACATCAGCAGAATCCTTGGTATCAGTCCCTACACCCATGAAAATCCTCCAAGAGGAACAAATAAAAGTTTGTACTGAAGGTGCAAAACCTACCTGATGCCACTACTACAGGAACTGCTGTGGGAGAGGACAGGCTAACGTAACTGATCTTGCTTGCTCCTGCACCTGAGCTCTGTGTGAAGTAGATCCTCCTGTCTGTGAGATCAAAATCCAGTGCCACTGCGGTACGGGGCACATTGACCACAGGGAAGGGCAATGCATGGTCGTCAGGGTCGAGGCGCAGGCTGCGCACAGTGCTCTCAGTCGTGTAGATTAGGTAATCATCCCTTGACACCACACAGCTCTCATTATCTGCTGCAAGATTCCCAAAAGAGCAGCTGCATTTTTTGTTTTGGTTACCAGCGACAGACCCTGGGAGGGCAAAGCAGAAGTGAGCACAGCCTCCATTAGCCTCCATGCAGGGGTTGTAGTTAAGCTCCTGGGAAGTGGTAGGCTGGGTACGCTGGTCGAAGATGGAAACGTCCCTCAGCATGTTGATGTTGTCTCTAATGACAGCAGGCTGCTCTGTGCTGCCAGGCTCTTTGCTTGCTTGGAACACCTTCTTGAGGTTTCTGTCCACCCAAATTATACTATTCTCAAACACTGTGATTCCATAAGGAGTTGGGTAGCGACTGCCGTATCTCACTATCTCTGCCTCCCCTCCTTGAGGGTTGACTCGGGCAATCATGTCCAGGGAGTCATCTACCCAGTAGACATAGCCAGTTTGCCAATCCAGAGCGAGACCTCGTGGAGTAATAATCCCAGATGACACTAAAACTGTGCGGTTGGTTCCATCCAAAAGTGCTCGCTCAATTTTGGGGTTCTGACCATAATCAGCCCAGAACAAATATCTGTTTCTGGGGTCCACCACGAGGTGCCGTGGCATGTCCACCTGGGTCTTCAGCAGCACCCTGCGGAAAGTGGTATTCAGGCGGAGCACTTCCACATATGTCTCAGTTAGGAAGGCGTTGGTGAAATACAGGTTCCCTGAGGAAATAATTCAGTTAGTTCAGTTCATGAGAACATGAAGTCATCAATCACAAACTATGATAGGTCACAATTAAAGTATAAATTTTACCAGCTGGCATTATGATGGTGTTATTAATATGTAAGATATTTTCTGTTAGGCTTTCAGTTATTGTGATACAATTATAAATTAAGTAACAAGCAAACATTTTTCTGCCTGCAGCTGTCTCTATTTTTCTTAAACCAGCTAATGAAATCATCTCTCCTGTCACCTGTGTGTGGGACTGATCTCCCTGTTCAGTGATCCTGGCACTGTCATAAAGCTTCTTAACTTTGCAAGGCAGTCTGCTGTCTGAGGTCTGTCATACAGCAAGGTCAAATTGATCCAAGTCTCTTTTGGTTTTATGGCTTAAATCAACAGACTAAGAGATTGTTGCAGACACAAAAGATATTGAATATAAACAAAACAAAAATAAAACAAAAAAAACAGAAGTGGTATGAATGTAGTACGATTAGCAAGAAATACATGGAAATTACTTAATCATATTAATAAAATATACTGTAGGCTAGACACACTTGCCAGTATTTCCAACATGTTAAGCTGCCTACAATAAGAATGGGAAGTAACTGAATTACTGAGATTTATGCTCTTATGCCTGTGATGAACAAATTAAAATAATGAATGAAAATAAACAATATAGACTATTCTAACAGTTAATAGTTATAATGTGTCAGCTGCCAAGCTAGAGAGGAAAATTATAGACAGTGTAACCATCTACTACATATTCTATAATATAAGGGTAAGATGCTTTGATGGTGGTGAACTTAATCTCTTAATCATCAGTTTCAGGACCAACATCTACATAACAAATGACTGAAATCCTCTTTCACTGGCATTTGTGCTATGTAAATGTTGCAGAAGTGCTTTACATGGAAAGAAATATGACTTAATAGGAAGAATAGAAATGCAAACAGGAGGGCACTGAATGGAATGGATGGAAAGATCCTAAATACCGGACTTAATTACACACTACTACTTTCAGTCTGTAGTTACACAAAAAAAATACTTAGATGAACACATTTGTGAGCTGGCATAGCAGCATACCTGCAGCCCAGTCCACAGCAATGCCTCGTATCCCATTGCGTCCTATTCCAGATGTTACTATACTTCGTAATCCTGAGCCATCTGGCTTGATTCGTCTGACCCCATTCTGTGTCGCCACAGTGCTGCTGAAGTCACACCAGTAGATCAAACCAGAAGCCATGTGTACATCGATGTGTAAAGCATTACGGCCTGCAGGAGGATAACCCAGTCATTAGAGGCCATTATTGTTTCTTCAAACACAATAACCATTTCATATTCAGTCAGTTATTCCGTTTATCATTTCCATATACCTAAACTCAGTTATTACTGCTGGACTTGAATTTACTCAACATTTTAGAAACATTTTCAAATAAATTTATCCTATGCAACATACAGTAATAGGTAACTTATGAGAATCACTGACCTCTCCCAGCCACCGGCACCATGGCCTCAGAGTGGTCTTTTCCTTCTAGACTGAAGCCTTTGATAGCAGACAGAGTGGAGATGACAACATAGGACTGGTAGGGAGCGCAGGTCCTGTTGTCAACATTAAGTTTAAAGCCTGTGGCGCATGCACAGGCAAACAGACCCTGCGGCCGAGGCAGGCAGAGCTGCTCACACACTCCCATATTGTTGGTGCAGCCATTGGATGTACCTGCAGAGGCTGGGTTTGTGGAAATAAGACAGTATGACAAACACAAGAAAAAGCGACCACAAGCCAAAAACAGAAAACATTGAATGAGGAAGATAATGTCTCCTTGTGTTACTCACTCTCTCGATAATGCACTTTCAGAACTCTGAGTCCAGAAACGTTGTCCCGCAGCACAACCTTGTTGGCACCGGTGGATTTGTCCACGCGCTCTATGACCTCAAAGTTGCGGTCAGTGAAGTAGAGATAGTTTTCATAGACAGCCACACCCCAGGGGTGAGACAGGCCTGTCACTATGGTGACGCGGTTACTCCCATCTGGATCACCACGCTCAATCTGTTGAGATTCACATGCCAGATCGGCAGTCAAACGTGGCGTGTTTGTTGTGTGCAATTACAAAGATTATTAGGTTACCTATCATACTATGTTTGTCAGAACCTTATAAAATGAACAAACGATGATCCTTCAGAGCTAAGACAGTGAGGACCTACCATGCCTGTGCTTGTAACAGCCCAGTACAGCTTGTTTTCTCGGATGTCCACAGTGAGGAACTCAATGTGATCTAGGTTGTTGGTGAACAAGGTGACAGGGTTTAAGCCATCCATGTCTGCAGATGCCACTTTGGCAGGAATGCCGCTCTCTGTTCCCTGGTCTGTCCAGTACAGTTTGCTTAGAAGACATTCAAGAATATGTTAGTGTTTATGCCTTAAACATTACCAATTTAGTCACGTATCTCTATGCATAGCACTTTTTAATAGTCTTGACACTTTATAGTATATAGAACTAAGATACAAATTGTTGCTGTTGAGTAGGAATCTTTAAACATATAAATATGTACTCTCAGGGATGTGTTTAGTTAAATGAAAAGACACTTTCTGAGTTCATTCATTAAGTTTTCAAAGGTTTTCCCAAAGTTAGAGAATTTTCTAAACCCACAGAAGACCAGGTCATGCCTGGGTTCAAGTAAAAAATACTCTTATTACACAAAATCAGAGTTGCAGTCTTTTGATGTTTGAGTGAGAATGGATGGCTTAGAAATGTCTTTCTTGTTTCTTGATTGTACTCTATTGTACATTGCTGGGGTTTGAGTGTGCAGTGTGGTATTCAGTAACACAGGTTGAGTTCTCTCTAGAGGCAGAGCAGATGGCGACGAGGAGGCTGTTAGAGCTCAGTAGCTGTGGGGATGAGTGGCCATGCCAGGACTGTGTTAAATGGGGCTTACCCACGTGCTGGGTCCACCGCGATGCCAACAGGACTGCCTGCGCCAGTTGGAGAGCCGTTGTTTGTGATCAGAGTTTTCCTGTACTGTACCTCCCCTCTTAACTTCAAAACCTGGCCAAGCGCAAACACAACCAGGTGCAATTATTTAGTGCACAGCGGTGTTGTTATTTACATCTATTTTCTGTTTTCCAATTACAAATGCAATCACTTTTTTTCATTTCAATAATCAAGTAGTAATGGAAAAACAACAAGATAAAGTTTTATATGTCTCACCTCAATAGACTGTGTGGCTGGATTGGTGTAGTACAGGTTCTCTGTTATCCAGTCCAAGGCCAGGCCAACAGGGGAGCCAAGGATGGCTGCTGGGGCAAACTCCGTCCTGTTAGTACCATCTGACTTCACCCTGTGGATCTCACCCTGGTGGGCAAAGGAAGACAGATTAATCTCAAACAATGCTGAATGTGGATGTGCAGAATGAATCTCGTGTTATGCTTCCCTGGCATGTTTTCACTGAGTTTTTATGTGTATTTTTACTGTTAAACTCTAATCTCACAGTCGTCCTTGGAGGACAGCTACACTCTGAACTTAACTGTGACATGTACATGTACAGTATAGCTCTTGTATACCTAGTTACATTGCATCTCTGCACAAGTCCCCTGTTAACTGTAATAGGAAACTAGAAATAGTGTCTTTAGAAAGTAACTTACCGGGTGCTCCACCCAGTAGATGGTCTGCTCATTGTCATCAAAGTCTACATCGTAGCCATTCTGAAGCCCAGCAACAGGGACCATAGCATCATTACTTTTGTCATCTGGGTTCAAGGAAATGCCATAGATGATGCTGTCTCTTACAACCACCAGGAAAGGATCTTCAACTAAAAAAAAACAATGATGCAAAAGTAGTGAATGAACAATGACTAAGAATACATTTCAACTGCTCTTCCCAAAGTAAAACAACAAAATAAAAGCTACGTCACAGTGACTTCTAATTCAAGAACAAAATACTTACACTACTACACTGGAACTTAAATTTTTCTTAAGGCTGTGAATTAATTAATACTTTAGTGGTTACAAAACTTATTCTGAAGCAGAGCTAGGAAAGCATTTTTCCTGGATGTGGATTTAGCCCATGGTAATGCAAAACTAAAAGTTACGTTCAGTGTATGATGCCTGTTGCAAAATTGGGATCCTGAGCTAAAAAACCTTTATCTATAAAGAGGATTGACTGGTGAAAGTTGTTTCCACAATCTGATTTGCTTTGTCATCAGAGATTAGAATCAATGAATGGTTGTGGGGCATTTTCATTCTTGGATAATCATTGGCCTCAGGGGGAGACTGTGTTCAGCTTGGCTTGAATGAGCTGAAACTTGAGATGAGTTAAGCTGTTGACCTAAGGAGGACTCCTTGGACTTTGGATTAAAGGTCCCTTGTCTTCTTAAGACCTTGAAAGACATGCTTATATGATTCTTAATTTTTATGACTGGAACAGCAGTTTACAAGAGAACCTAAATGGGAGACTGTTGACAAGCAGCTGGATCGATCTATAATACGAGTTCAGTCTTTTCAATGATTTCTCCTCTTACCAACATTGAGATGGCTGCAAATAAAGAATGCAAAAACCATCATTTCCACAATTACAGGTTTGCTCTTTGCTCTAAAATGAATATCTTATGAGTACACCAACTTATCAAGTGCATCTGAGCTGACTTCCTTTTTCATCAAACTGAGTGATGAGTGTTTTCCTCCATTTGGTAGGAAGCATACCTCTGGCGCAGGTGATTTGGTCTGCTGCCAGTGTCCAGCCTGAGGGGCAGGCACATGAGTAGTACCTCGGTCCCACAGCAGAAAGCAGACAAATATGAGAACAGGGGCTCCTCAAGCAGTGATTTTCACCTAAAAATTGTCAACCCACACATGCACACACACAGAAGCACACAGGCATACCAGCAAAAATTCAGCAGAGTATTCTTCACCGGTTCTCTGTTCTTAAATGCATTTAAAAAACAATGGACCTGATGCAACAGAAATTGGCGAATGTAGATTATCTTTGCCATACCTGCCGGCTGCCTGGCTGGGTGTACTGCCACCAGACCCATGGGCTGAGGCAGGTTGAACAGCATCACTGTCTGGTTCTCCCCATGCCACTTATGGGCTCGCATCACACGGTTGATGTATCTGTCGGTCCAATACACAAAATCCTCAAAAATGGTAATTGCGTGGGGATGTTGTAGTACCTTTTCATAGAGAGTAGCAAAAGAAAAAAATGTGTCTTACACATACTATTCAAAAGGAAATTGAATGTGCTCTGTTCCCTTTTAAATCAGTAACATAAATAAGATTTCAACAGATAAGCCTTCCATCTCATGCACTCACCAGGTCACTGGCCAGAACTTGTTTCCTGTTGTTTCCGTTATAATCGCAGTAGTCAATGAAATCCAAGTAGGCGTCAGCAAAGTACAATAAATTGTTTGGGTAGTCTATGGTTAGACCATTGGGCCAGTACAGCTTGTTGCTTATGATAACAGTCCTCAATTTCCCATCCATGCTGGCCCTCTCAATGCGGGGGTTTCTTCCCCAGTCGGTCCAGAACATCAGGTGAGCACTGCAAAACAAATGCTTAAACTTTTAACACCAGCTGCTTTGATAATGAAAAGCAGAGACCATATCATGTGTTAGATTCCAAGACACACAGATCTAAACAAACATGTTTCTGTACGCCACTGACCTGTCCCGTGGGTCCAGCACCAGGCCCCGTGGGTTGGTGACATTTTCACTGATTAATACAGTGCGGTGGGTGCCATCCAGTTTAGACACCTCAATCGTCTCCAAGACGTAGTCGGTCCAGTACAGATTCCTGCCCACCCAGTCCACAGCAAGGCTCTCTGTTACAGTCACTCCACTGTCAAATATCTGTCCAAAGGAGACTCATACTTGGTTAAATATACTTACCAGTGAAAATGACACTACATGCAAAGCTGTGAATAAAAACAAAAAGTTTTAATGCAATATGTCTGTGGTGACAAAAAGGAACAAAATAACTTACCACAGCTCTGTCACTGCCGTTTTTGTTAGCACTCCAGATTCTGTCCTGGCTCGTGTCGGACCAGTACACGCGGTCCGTGATCGAGTCAAAATCTAGGGCCACAATGTTGCGTCCGTCCCGAACCAGTGAGCGGACCACATTGGGCTGAGTGGTTATTTCATCTTGCACAATCTGATTTCGACTGGCAACTAGCAAGAATGCCTGACGAGAATCTGTAAACAGACACAAAATCTCTGTTAACTATTTTTCATGTCTATTCTCATGCTAATAAGAGCACTTATCAGCTTTTGCATGTCTACTAAAACTCTACGACAGGACTGTTAAATAGACCCTACTCAAATGGCAATCCATGAGGAATGCACTTTTGTCCAAATAATGACCTATTGTACTGCAAGGCCTTTCAGCAGGTTATCTGTGTGGAAGAGGAGCTCATGTCAGGCACGCTCCCCATAAACAGCCCTTTGTTGGTGATTATATCCTAATTACACCAGTGATGGCCAGTGAGTGACATATATGTTATTTGTCTTATCTAAAGAAATCAGAGCAGCAAGGAGAGACAAGCGAGAAGAAAGACAGTGTGTCAGTCTCACAGTCTGGGGGCCAAGCTCCCCTTTAATCATAGCTCATTCCTGTGAGCATGGTGGAGAAAACTGAGATATGTGCTGTACAGGCAAATCATCTTGACAATGAAATTACTGTAGGACTGAAAATTGGCCTATTTCCATGTCACTGCATTTTAAAACTATAACATGTTTACAATTACCAGTGGAGCAATAAGTTCCATGCACAGAAGTTTTAAGTCATATCCCCCCTCACCTGAGGCCTTGCAGGTACGCTGGTCTGCTTCGAGAGTGTAACCATCCTGGCAGTGGCAGCGAAAAGAGCCTCTTTCATTAAAGCAGTGCTGGCTACATAGTCCAGGGGGATTACACTCATCTACATCCTCGCAGGTTTTGGAGTCATTGCTCAGTTGATAACCCACAGGGCATGTGCACTGGGCCCCAAACGGTCCTTGGATACAACCATGTGTGCAGCCAGCATTGTTGTCAGAGCAGCTCTCCTGATCTGAGTTGAAAGCAGGGAAAACACAATTTAGAGTCCAAAAATGGAAATGGGAATTAAACAAAGAAAGTGCAACCTCGTACGACACAAATACATAATCTACTAATTTACGTTATTGATATACGTCCTCTAATGATAATTGATAAACAATAGAGCACTAATTACTTCACTTAGTGTCTTTAGAAACACAAATCTGAGCCAGAACTATTTTCCATTTATACTAATATGAATACTTTACTAACAACAAAAATTTTGTTTGATCACGTTTTGAAATAAATCGATAAATATCACAATATTAGGTACTGTGTTTGTTGAAAATGAATCAAAACTACTTGCAGCATTTCTACCAGTGATTGAGAGTTTGTGCCTACCTGGCAAAGGCTCGTCTGAAAGTAGTGAGAAAGGCAAGAAAGGAAAATCACAGATAATTTCCAGGTTAATACAGGTCAAATCACACACATGCATGATTTTAACACAAGAATCCAGAGACAAACACAACATTCGACACAAAACTTCTGTGAAATGAAGTCCCTCCTGTTTACAGAATACAGGCAGTCAAATAAAATAAAATCTAGACAGAGATTGATCCTGTTTGTCATGTGATATGAAAATTTAATTGAATTTGAGGAGGCCAAAAAACTTAGAAATGTAATTTAAAAAATCAAGTCTTTTTGATGGATAAAGAACATGTTCCAGGCTGAGACTAAGAAAGCAGAGATCAGACTTACTGCAAAGAGGAGACTCGTCAGCACCGTTGGGGCAGTCAGGAGTGTTGTCACACACCGTTGTGAGGTTGATGCACACACTGTGGCCAGGGCACTGCCACTGCCAGCTTGGACATCGGAAAGGTGGTGTGGGACAGTCTCTTTCATCGCTCATGTCCCTGCAGTCGTTGTCCCCATCACAAATCCAGCTGCGTAACACACAGTTTCCATTGTCACACCGGAAGAGTGTTGAAGGGCAGGTGCGAGGTGGGCAGGCGTGATGTTCGTCACTTCCATCCTCACAGTCTGGGTGACCATCACACTCCCAGGTGGACGGGACACAGCTCCCATCTGACTGACACTGGAACTCACTCTCATGGTGGCACATCCCTGGGGGCCTAGTAGCTAGAATATATTAGAAAACACCACAGACAGCATGTTAGCACAGCCCCAAATGAGAGGAACTAAAAAAGGGTTGGCAACCTTGTGCATAATTATGCAGAACTGAGTAATACTTCAGTAATTTAATCAGTAATAAAATACTTACGACAGGCTTGCTCATCTGAGCGATCACTGCAATCAAAGACTCCGTCACATCGGTAGTAGGAGTTGATACACTGGTGACCACTGGAGCACTTGAACTCATTCATAGTGCAGTTGTAGACTGAAAAAACAGTTGAGTAAGTCAAATCTGTTCTTCAATATTTCCGCAGTTTCAACTCAGGTGATGTGATCAATAAACTAAGAGGCTTAGCAAATGCTTGAAGAAAAAAAAACTTTTTGAGCCTGTTTAGCTGGTACAATTGATTCCCGAATGCATGAATGAATGCATGAATGACTGGACAAAAGAATGACTTCTTTGTTGGGAAAAGGGCAATAAAGCTCCAAATTCACAATATCTCAAAGGGAGAAGCTGGGCTGAAGCAAGTTTACAGTCAAATGAAAGTCTACATGGCCATGAAACCTGATGCACATTCTGATAAGCAACTAATTTTATCAGTTTTATAAATACAATACAAACACAGGCAGATTGAAATGTAATTTCAATTAAATCCTTAGCCTTTGATTTTATCAAATACACACTTGTAAAAAAGACCTCAGGTGTTGTAAGTAAGCAAAAAATGAGACCTGCGAGGAGGTTTATGTTCAGAGAGAAATGTTATCCAGAAAGGTACTCACTGCATCCCTGCTCGTCCGCCCCATCCACACAGTCCCTGTCGCCATCACAGACATAGTTAGGGTCTATGCAGCGGTGGTCTGGACACTGAAACTGTCCTGGATGGCATGTGCTTCCCAGATCTGTCCCCACAAATTGTTAGACAACAACGTGAGTCTATGAGTGGATCTCCTGGCCTTTCTTGGCCAACACATACTACACATAAATACAATAATACAGTACAAGTCTCAGTTCAAAATCATTAAAATTTTTTAGAGGAACAAAAAAAGATGCTTCTCTCAGTGGCTGATTGATGTCAATGTGTACCAGTGTCCACAGCAGATTCAGTGAAGTTTAAAGCCATAAATCGTTTTTCGAGTCACCCATTTTCCTATTAGTGGACCTGACATAGGTGTTAGTGTGCACATTGTCTGATCCTGGATATACTAAAAGGCATCTAAAAAATAATAGTATAATAGTGAGTTATGTCAAGCAGCCTAGTGGACAGCTTTCAACTCTATATTTTTATAATTAAGGACATATACAGGACCATTTATAGCTAAAACTATGTATTCAATTTACTTTCAGGAATATAAACTCACTCTTTAGACATCAAATATTTCATTTGCCAATCATATTTTCAAGTGCTTCTCCACAATATTTGCTTGTAGTTTGCATCTGCACATAAAGTTCTGCCACTGTAATGAATTTGGGATATTTGCCCTGTTCTTGCCTGTTTTGTCTTTAGAATTGACAAAACAAGTAGCAAATCCTATAAAACATTCAGATGGTAGCCTCTATGCAATACTCACGACAGTCAGCTTCGTCTGAACTGTCCCCACAGTCGTTATCAGTGTCACAACGCCAGGTATGTGGGATGCAGCGGTTGTTGGAGCAGGTAAACTGATTGGCAGGGCACGTTCCAGGTACCCGGGTTGGGCAGTTGTACTCATCGCTGTTATCAAAACAGTCATTGTGACCGTCACAGCGCCATGCTGCAGGCACACAGCGCTTATTGGCACAGGTGAATGCAGAAGGGGAGCAAGTGTTGTCTGAAAAAAAGAGATGATGAACTTGATTAAATATCTTAATATTAAACTGAATTTAAAACTCTGGCCAGGCCATTATAATAAGGAAAAAAAGCATTACTGTTAATTCCACAGTTGACTTCATCACTGTTGTCATGGCAGTCGTCAACACCGTCGCATCTGTAGCTGTTTGGGATACATTTGCCGTTGCCACAGGAGAAGGAGTTGGCTCCACACTGCAGTGTGGGGGGCTCATTGGAAGGGTCTTCCACACATGTCTGCTGGTTAGGCAACAGTTTCATGCCATATGGACAGCCACACACCCTCTGTGAATCTGGGGCTGGGAAGCAGAAGTGGCTGCAGTCTCCATTAGGATTTGCTTGCCTGTTGCAGAGGTTGGAACCTGAGAAGGAGAGTGGAAAGTAATTACCAGGAAAATGACTGACAAGAGTGATCCTCAGCTATGCATGAATAGTGGAGTGAGAAGAGCAGTGAATAAAGATACTGACCAATCTGAGAGTTGGAGTTGAAAGACTTGACATGCATAATGTGGCTGATTCCTCTCCGGATAATGACCATCTCTCCACCATCGGTCTTGCGCACACGTACAATGCCACCCAGGCGCCAGTCAGTAAAATATGCATAGCCTTCAAGGGACAGGAGCAACAGAGCATAACCTCAGTTACTTTATCTGTCATCACATCCTGGATACAGTAATAACTCTTCTGACTGAATCACCATTAAAGGAACAAAGACAAAGCACAGTTCAAGTCACTGAGTGAAATGAAGTCCCTCTTGCAGTATTTTGTTCAAATACTGTGTGCTGGAACTTTATAGGCTGCTTACTGTTTGTGCCAGAAACTATTACCTTCAAAAATAGTGAGACCAAATGGATGGGAGATCTGGGTTATGCGGTCCAAAGAAATTCTGTTCTGTCCATCAAAATTGCTGTGCTCAATTTTGTCAAAGAAGGCATCCACCCAATAAAGACGCATGGAGCTGGGTGGAGATCAAAGCAGAGAGCGAGAAGAGTTTGAGATAAGTCATAATCGTCTGGAGAATGACGAGAAAAAAAATCTTTGCTATAGGAACCATAATTTTTGGGTAAAACAAAGAAAAATGACATTATTCTTCAATATAATGTAGATGGTGAAACGGTGTATTGACTGTTCCTTCACCCACGTGACTATAGGATGTTTGACTTACCTCCAGTCAATAGCTAGGCCATTTGGCCAGCCAAGAGTAGTGTTTACAATAGACAGGGCATGTGACCCATCACCCCAAGCCCTCATAATCTTCGCTGGCCGGTACCAGTCTGTCCAAAAAATATACCTGACGAAGCAAAATAAAACAACGCGCATCAATGTGACGCTGTATTTCATAAAAAAATGTACATACATTGAGTACATTAAAACATCTACTGTACCAGAGTAACAAAAACCTTTTTATTTAGATTTTATTTTGGATACTTCCACATTATAGAGATTTTCTGTTTAAGCCAACTTCTTAGTGTTTGCTACAATACCGCCCTTCAGGCTGAACTAATCTGAGCTGTTGGACACAGAGGCCTTATGCCTTTGAGGCTACTGGAAATAACAGCTTGTTCAAAATAAAAATTCCTTTTATCAGTTGAGGCCTTAATTTTAAGACCTTTTTGAATGGGTGAGCACATCTTAAGATGTATTATCAGACATACATGATTGTTTTAACAGAAGCGTCCTTAATCTTGATAGCAAACAGAGCTACAAACCAATGGTTATCATTGATTTACCCAATGAGAGGATGCACCACGATGGCCCTCGGGTTGTTGAGGTTACGTATGATGGCTCTCCTGGACTTATCAGATAGCTTCATGACAGATATGCTCCTGTATCGTGGGTCGGTCCAGTAGAGGTTTTTTGAAATCCAGTCGTAAGCCAGGTCCTCCACTCCATCCACTCTATTGGCTGCCAGTACCTCCCTGCCTGTGCAGATCAAAGCAGTCAGACCACCGTTTAACACAGAGATGAAAGAGGAACACATTTAAATAAATAGGCTGTCAGCTTGCATTTTCCCCATGTGGACCAGACAGAAAAAACTAGAGCAGCTCCAAAAACAACATCACTGATCAGAGCAGTGTGTTTCTTTTTTTGTGTGGTGTGACTGCTCGTGGATTATCACATTAGCAACCACTTTCTACAGTTTTGAAACTAATTATCAAAACTGGTCGATAAAACATTCTTGATTAGTCTGTCCTACTCATTTTCAGGTCATTAGTTTGAGATGTAAGCTGAGTATATTATCCATTTTCCACTGTCCATACTCCTGTCCTCTCCCTCCCCCATAGTACCAGTCGGACCCGTCAGGCACTCCCTTAACTCCCTGTATAAGCCTGGCTGAATCACATGGTAGAGCTCTCTGCTAGGAGAGAAATTATCCAAGGATGTAAGCACAGGAAAAAACACTGAAAACATATTAGCTGCTGATAGTTTTTCATACCTCACACCATGTCTTTCCTTGTATTATCATATTATTATGTTGTGATGTGTACAGCAATTAAGATATTTTAAACAATTCAGCTAAAGTGACAAACAAGATGCTCACCAGTCCCGTCCACTTTTTGTTTATAGATAATATCTTTGGCTGTGTCTGAGAAGAATATAGCATCGTCTTCAGCACTGAAATCAACTCCAACAAAGTAGGAAGGCGATCCAGTGACAGGCAGGATGATGTCTTCCTGAGAAGAGAGGTTAAAGGGGATCCCCCTCACAGCCAGCTGGCTGGAAAACAGCAGAAACTGCCTCACAGCTGGAGAGAGGAAATCAGAAGGGGGAATGAAACCAGATAGTCATTCATGCCAAAGATATTTAGCCTCACAAAAAAGTAATGAAACAGAAGAAAGGGTTAAACAAGACAAAACCACTGTGGGTTGCTGCACAGGTGAGTTTCAGGTGAATTTTTACATCTTTAGGGTATTAAGTATAATTTTACACTAAACCAGGAAACACACCGAGTTCCAGGAACAAATCAGTGCAGTTGTAAGAGTAACGTTCTCTTACCGAAACATCGTTTGCCATCGGCATGTAGGTCGTAGCCCATGCGACATTTGCAGCGGTAACCCAGTCCCCCATTGTCACTTCTATGACTCAGAACACAGATCTGCTCACATCCACCTCTGTCTACACTACAAGGGTTCGGCACTGGAGACAAAAACAAAAAAATACCAATGAATGGCAAAGTTATATGAAATTAATTCTTTAAATACAGATAATTATGGCTTTCCTTTTAGAAACATTAGCAGTTAGATGCCAGAAAATGTTGCTAAATTTACACCATACTGTAGAATGAACAGCGACTGAATCACGACCACTCAAAAGGGACAAATGTGGCTCATTATAGGGCTTACCATATGGCTGTTTCAGCTGATGTATTACTGCTACTCCATGTGGGGTCTGAGATGTACTGTAAACAACTTGAGGACTGCCGTCAGTGAACTTGTTGGCTTTCATCACAGCCATCTTCGTCCAGTCCGTGAAATAGACACTGTGCTCAAACAGACTGATGCCAAATGGGTGTGGGATGACAGCACCTCCATGGACCACTGTTTTTCTATCAAAAATGTCGAGAACATTGATTTATTAGAATGTGAATATTAGCTTTTATGTTTTTTGTACATTCAACTAAGATGCCTAACACTACTATACCTATGAAGGCCATCATATGTTGCAGTTTCAATGTAGTCATAGCGGCTGTCCACCCAGTAGATGCGCTTGGCCTCAATGTCCAGTGTGATACCAGCTGGCCAGCCCAGTTTACTCCCGATGATCCCATAACGGTTGGTGCCATCCATGAAGGCCCGCTCCAGGCCTGGTTGTCCATTCAGTGCCTCCCAGTCTGAGAAGAACATATACCTGTGAAAGGAGGTTAAATGCTTGTCAGTCTGTCAGTTCTCTCTGAGGTTTGATCATTTCATGAGGATGGCACTGTACAAATGGGACTACAGAAATAACATTACATGTATTCACTTAAGAAAAAATAGAGGAGACCATCTTGTTAATTAAGTCTAGCATCCACAGTATTATGTCGCAAAGTGGGTGGCTGTGCATCTCACCAAAGAGCTGTACATAAATTTACGATAAGCAATTTATCTGTAGCCACCTGGCTCTCCTCCCCCCTTGAACTATACTATTGGATTACAATGAGGGTCATCACTTACATTGCTTCTCACTAATCCACCCAGGGCAATCTGCTAATCTCACACACACCCCCCATTATTCCATGCCAATGGAGCACGACAGATACTGTATGTGGGGTTTGGGAATGGCTGGACAGACGAATGAATGGAAACTGGGAGATGTGCTTACCCAACAGTGGGGTCCACCGCTACTCCTCTAGGGTTTCCGAGGTTTTCAGTGATGAGTGTGACCCGGTTACTTCCATCAAAGTCCACCATGTCAATCCTATTGACGCTGGCCTCCACCACATACAGTTTATTGTTCACCCAATCCACTGCCAAGTTCTCAGGGTAGTCAACTGATACATTTAAAACCACCTGCATGTTGGAACCATCCATATCCACAGAAAACACCTGTACACAAAAGACACCATTGTTGACAGGAAATTAGCCCTGAGGTGGCCACAGTTCCCAGAAATAAAGGAAAGATATAAAAGTTCTTTATGTTTTTTTTTAAGTGTATCTTAATATAATACTCATGCCCATTGGTACATTGAAAGTGTTACTGGTGAATTTTATTGTTCCAGCGCCCATACTGGCCACTGAGACATATTGATGTCAAGAGGCGTTTTTTTTTTTTACATCAATTTTAATGTAAGTAATGCAAAATTATGATTTCATTTCCACAAAATTCCCTCTTGATGCTTTTCTTTGTTGAGCCATTGCAAAGGGAGAGTAACACAATGAGCTAAATTTGCACTAAAAAGACTCCAACTTTGGAAGATATCAAATCTATTTGTCTAACTCAGACAGCTGAAACCTCATACTGCCTTTCTTTGAACTTTGTCATACATTTTTGTACAGAAGGTAGACCTTGGTTTTAAGATAGACATGAAAGAATGTGAACCTATCTTTCAAGAAAAAGGGTGCTTTAAGAGGAGTGTCTGGCCACTTGCACAGGCATGAATGTAAAGGTAGCAATAAGAAACACATTTTAAGAGGAAGAAGAAAAAGCCAGAAAGAGAGAGACAGATCATTGTTTTCCTATGTGATTGACTATGTCTTTTTACATTACTGGGAAGCCTGTAAAGTGGTTTCCTGAACCTGCCACTCCATCAATACTATGATGGCACTAGTTTCTCAGACTGGAAGCCTTGGCACCATGCAGCTGGTTAGGGGGATACTGCTCTTAGCAGTTCTGCTTCTTTTGAAACAAGATCCAGACGTTTAAAAAGCAGGATTTTCAACTGACCCGTTTAAAAAGAAATTGAAGATGTGGAAGTAGCCTGGTAGTTTAACCTTTCTGGTTGCATTCACATGCCCTGTTTGTGCTTTGCCTCCTTCTAATCTGACACACTGCCATGGAGGTGGCCGATATACACAGATGCCCAGTCACAGATATGTCCTAGCCTTTCAGTCCAGTGGCTGCAGTTCAAACCACTGAGGAGGCAAAGCATTGGCCAAACAAAGACTTTTTAGCTGGCTAAAGAATGCATATAGATGGACGGTGCCACTGAAAACAAATACACCATGATTACTTCCAACAAGATCAAGTTACAAAAATTGCACCCTGGTATGTGAACATCATACCAGCCTATCAGACAGGTTTCAAGATTAGGCCATTTGGATTCCATTCCACATCTACTTCCCTTCATTATGACCCAGCCGCAAAGGAGCCAACAACTATCCCATTATTATAGTATCAACATTGCTGATATTTTTAAGGATAACTGAAAGAATCCAGTCCTGACCAGTCCCAGGCTAACTCAAGTATTTACTCAGACAAGAAACTGGTCTACTTCCTGGAGACACACATTGTAGGAAACAGGTACAAATAACATTGGATATGTAAATTGGATAAAAAAAAAAATACCTTATTTTGAATGGTATCAGTCCAGAAGATTCTGTGGAGATTATAATGGAAGTCCACTCCCACTGCAACCCCTCTGTTCTGTGAATTAACCAAAGTGCGTAGACTGTTGCCATGGATGTCACCTATTAGCAAGTCTCTGCCATTAGAAAATATCAAGGAAGGGACTCCAGCTGCAAAAGAAACAAAAAGCAACATTTGACAAAACACACAGAACTACGGCCTGACATGTATTAAATAAGTTTCACAGTGTCCATGCTCAACAACAACAACCCCAAATTCCAAAAAGCAGGGACGCTGTGTAAAACGGAAATAAAACATGATGTTATGACTTGTTTACCCTTTTTTACATATACTCAATTGAAAACAGTACAAAGAAAACATAAACAACTTCACTGATTTTTGTAAAAATATGTTTATTCTAAATTTGATGCCAGCAACAAGTTTCAAACATGTTGGGGCAGGCAGGGGCAGCAAAAGACTGGGAAAGTTGTGGAATGCTCCAAAAACACCTGTTAGGAACATTACACAGGTAAACAGGTTGATTGGTAACAGGTGATAGTACCTCGATGGGGTGTAAAAAGGGGAATCCTGGAAAGGCTCAGTCGTTCACAATGAAGGTTGGAGCGAGGTTCACCACTTTGTGAACACGATTGTATAAAGGATATTGCTACATGGGCTCAGGCACACAAACCACTTTCTGTAAACACAGTTCATTTGCAAATGATCACATCCTGTTATTATTTACATTTTATGCAGCCTCCAAGCTTTTTTTGTAATCGGGGTTGTAGGATACAGTGGAAATTTACAGAATGTAGCACATGAATTCAGATCCCTGACTCAGACTGATGAAGGTACTTTCTAGCCACTCTTTTCACTAAAGCTAAAGGCAGAGAGGTCAGCCTCTTAGTCAACACTCTTTCTATGTTCCACAAAGACAAGAGACTAACTAAAACAACATTCAGCACGCAACAATGCACCAGAAAGAAACGCAGACGCTCAGTAAAGCAGCCACAGTGGTTCGCAAACAGGAAAGAAGCTATGCTAATGGGCTTCATTTGGATGGATCATTCACACATTCAAAATGTGAGCATACTGTATGTAAGGCAATCTGTTCAAACAGAGAGGAAATGACACTCACTTGAGATGTCAGCTCTGCAGTATCTGTGCTGCTCCAGGACGTAGCCCTCTCGACAGCTGCAGCGATGGGAGCCTATGCGGTCCTCACACTGCTGGTCACACACGCCCCACATCGAACAGTCATCAAAGTCTTCAGCATGAAATCAAAATCACAGCAGGGGAGGATTAAATGCTGATTTGTTTTCTTTAAGTCAAATTAAGCTTTTAACACATTTTTTCGACAATAACTTAAAGCTGTAATGTAATGTGACTCAACAAACATTCCCATCCTTCCTTTTCATTACAACAGTTCATGTGCTGCACTTTTCGATGCAAACAAAACAGCAGATTATATCTGCATTTCTAGATCCTGCAACCCTGAGTTGATTGCACTGTCCAGAATAAGAGTGCCAATATTAACATGCATCAAGTTCTGTTTTCACAGAAAAATCAAGAAGGTATGGAAAAGGAAAAGGCTTCCAGCCTAGCTAATGCTTATCTCATTTACTCAGTCAAAGCATGTACATTTCATTACATTGAAAAGCATTAAACACCATAACATATCCTTACAATTATTCATACCTATGCATGAGCGACTATTGTTGCTGCTGACAATGTATCCAGAAGGACAAGAACAGGTCCCTCCATCAGGGGAAGCATGACAATGATGCTCACAGCTCAGAGAGGCACATTTCCAGATACCTGTCCAATGCAGAAACCAGATTAGTGAATGGCAATACTTCAATAGCAGTTTCTGTGAAATTAGATGTCCTAATGTCTAATGTCTTGACACTAGTTGTGTTGGTACTAACTGCAGTTGCGCCCAGCAGTGGTGTTAGTTTCATCCTCTCCCTCTGGACAGTGAGCCGTCCCATCACACAGCTGATCCATGGGGATACACAGGCCAGAGGATGGACAGGGCCATTCTCCTGGGTAACACTCCCGCACTGCATTATCTGCACAGCAGGCAAAACAAATTCATCATCTTTGTCTGTGCAGTCTTACACATAGAAAAGGGAAAGCAAAATCAGAAAACAGGACAGCAAGGAGTTTTCCATGTGTTGAGACTGTTAGGAATTGAAATATATGCAGTGTGTATTAAGGACTGGCAGCCTTATCTCCACAGGAATGTGGTGCTGATCTTAAATTGTAACTAGGACTTTATTGTCAGGCAAATTACTGTCACTTTAAATCGATGCAGGGGAGTGGAGCTTTGAGGGGGTCACATGGGGGCTCAGAGGGCTTCTGCAGCCCATCCTCTAAAAACACACACTCTTCACAGCCGTGTGGAGGAATTCTAAAGACCTTTGGGGGGCTGCGCGATCTTGTGCCACAAAGAGGCATTTGAATAACACACTTAAAGGAGCACAGGCATAGCGTCTTGCTAGCCCAAACCAACCATGGAGACTGAAGATGAATCAGGTTCACACAGAGAGCCTGAGTTGTTGCACTTTCTAGAGTTACTTAACCAGACAAATCTATGCAGTAAAACTTAACTACATTCAAGACAACTCATTCCTAATTATTGTATCCATACCACAGCCTTTTTCATCTGCGTTGTCCTCACAGTCATCCTCTCCATCACAAAGCCAGACTTGGTGGATACAGCGACCACTGGGGCAGGTGAAGTAGTTCCCTCTACATGTAGGATATGCTGCAGGTCGAGTGGACAATATTAAGGAGAGAAGATATTAGAGACTAAGTTACAAGTCAGCCCATGCATCTGTCTGGGGGAAGATAAGAATCATAAGACAGACAGCGGGGTTTGATAAACAGAGAGGAGAGGGTAGAAAGACACAGGCTACATACTGCAGTTTAGCTCATCACTTCGGTCTCCACAGTCATCGTCATGGTCACAGACGTAGCGTTGAGGAACACACACACCATTATGGCATGGGAACAGGCCTGTATTGCAGTGCTGTGCTGAAGAAATCACAACAAAAAAGACCAAAAAAGATCTATTTGTAGATGATATCAAGCCACAGATTGTACTGCTTTTATGGAGGGCTCAACAATGACTTCCACTTGGACAATTTTATCACTAATCTGGCTTCTTACTGCAATTTGCCTCATCAGAGCCATCACGACAGTCAAGTATGTGGTCACATCGCTGGGTCCGGTTGTAGCAGGCCCCATTAGCACACCTCATCTGTGTACACTCGGGGTAATCTGAAAGATTAAATCATCATCAGGGCAACGCTATCCATTCAAATTAGCCTGACAACTGTGTTCTTTTCAGCTTTTAAAATGTGAAAAGCTCAGCGAATGGGAAGGATAAGAGAGTAAAATTTTACTCCACAACCATAACAACAGCAGTCACCACAGCATTCTTTATGCAATTGTGAGATTACCACAGCGTGTAGTGCTGTGAGTCTACCATGTCGGCACAATAATGGCATAGCAGCTGAACTTCAGCTTGACTAATCCACCAAGGAATCTGCAATCAACCTCTGACAACAAGAAGCATATTGTGGCCCATTCTGTCAGTCAGCGAGCCTCTTAATCTTAACAAATTGATTAAAATGCCACAGGAGCCTGAGATTTTAAAAAAAAGGGAACCACCCTGGAGAAGACTTACGGCAGTCTCTCTCATCAGACCCATCAGAGCAGTCCGCTACACGGTCACATCGGTATTCTCCTGGGATGCAGGCCCCGTAACTACAGCTGAACTGGCCACTGGTGCATGTCCTTCCAGCTGGGGATAGATTAAAGAGTAATTTAGCAGCACATAGAAAGGTTTTGCTCACATAGTTCTTATATGCACTTAAAATTTAATCTACTTGTACTGTAGATACCGGTACTGAACAATCATCTAATTTCTTAACTTCCTCAGCCCCACAGACCCTTTGGTGGCTCTGTCTTAAAAATCTTATTGTTCAAACCCACATACCTTCAACACGCCAGGAATATTTCATTTAATGTAATGGTGTAGCCATAAAAATGATATCCTAGATTTGAATTATTAAATTAAAATAAGTGCGATATACAGCAGTTACAATGACACTAAATATAATATATGATAAAAATATTAAAAACTACTCATCTAACAATCGGAATAATGATTTTGTATACTTTCCACTAAACTTTTATATGCTCCCTTGAAGAATTGCTAATAATGCAAAAATGTACTTACGGCAGTGCTGCCTCTCATCTGAGCCATCCTCACAGTCCTCCTCATCATCACACACCCACACATCAGGGATACATTCGCCGTCACTCAAACACTGGAAATGACTGTCATCACATGTTACCTGAGCTGTGGGAACACACACAGAGCATTTCATTATTGCATATGCATCTGGTCCACTACATTTTTGAGAAAAATTTTGTACTTTATATTGTCATGCTTTTACTTTTGAAACTTTAAGTAAATATTTGGTGATAAAACTATGTTTTTTAAGTAACATATCTGAGTATTTCTTCCACAACTAAATATTCCAGTCCTCTCAGGTAGACCAACAGTATGATAAAGTTGGTAACTCACGGCAGTCGTGTTCATCAGAGTCATCCACACAGTCTGACGTGCCGTCACAGCGCCAGTCACCTGGTATACATCGGCCTGTCCCACAGCGGAACTGCCCCAACTCACATCCTGCACACAGTTATAATTGTACATAATGAGCTTAATTTCAAGCTTTTTTTTTTTTTTTTTTTTTACATGCTATTAGAAATTTTAACCAGTAATTGTTTTCAATCATTGTTTTTTACATTGAAATTATTATCACTATTTAATCACTATATCATCCTGTCCATCCTGGGTCCTTGAGGGAAGTGGGAAAAAAACTATAAAAATATATTCATAAAAAAGAGATATAATAAATTCTTTAATACTATATATTTAGTAAAAATATGGCATATAGGGGTACAGATGCCTTCCACTGATGAAGCATGTTGTTAACAGCACTGACAAGCCTTGGAGACAAGCGTGCCAGCCAACCCCCCGACAGTTACACAACCTTCACACTGAGCCTCCTTTTGATGTTGTCAGTGAGTGGCATCTGTAGAGATAAGGTACCACCACTCTACCTTCCCAGACGTTTTCCAGGAGAGATTGATTCAGGCTGCATAGTTCAGTGGCAGAGCACTCCATCAGACCCGTCCAAATAGGAATGCGAAATTCTGATTGTCTCTCTGACAGCCTGATATATGGTGTGTGGTGTTCTTGTCCGGTCTGAAATGTAATTGGAATAAATAGTGGTACTGGGTGGTACCGCAACGATTTCAACCCAAATTCTTTGTGAGAAGAGCTGTGAGGTGGTGATTGGTGGTGCACACTTAGGGTTGGTGGTCTATCTCTGTCCTGCCTTATCGAGCATTTTGAAAACTTTCCTCCTTCTTGATCAAACTGCTTCCTACACTTGCGAAATATTGGCGTTAGTTATCTATAAGCAAATGCTGCAGTACACCAAAGCTCTACAGTTGTGCTATAATGGCTTAAAGTTACTAGTGACCAGGAATTAGAGAGACAAGCTGTGAAAAAAATGTTATCAGAGCAAAACATTTAATGTCTTTAAGGTAAAATACTAACAATTCATTGCCTACAAACCAACAGCCTATTGCCATGTTAAACATTGAGTAAGTGAGCCAACCCAACAACAAGCTACATATTTAACTCCTTCAGCAACTATTCAGGAGACAACCCGTTTTAATTTCCTGCTCAGTTTACTAATGATACAATTGCTCACAATCTACTCAAAGAGAGCCTTTGTCACAAAGCAGTGATGCTGGCGGTTTCAGCATCAACTATAGCATGGCAGCAGGGGCAAGTGTTGCATCCAACATACGAACGGCTAAAAGATGCACTCTATTTAACATAAATGGAATATTTCCCTGAACAATGAATACATTTAAGTGCTGAATGTCCAGACAACACAACTGTCTGTACAGGACCACAAAGTTACAAGAACAGAGAAAACAAATGTCTAAATGAGTAATATGTAATAATAAAGTTGACAGTAGCAGTAGACATGAAATTTCACTATGAATATCTGCTTTGGAAAAATTCAAGGTGTGTATGGCAGCCACACATCCAGACGAAAGCTGACAATTTAAAACCACATATGCCAAGGAGAAACCAAGCTGCTGGAGGCTTTCAAATGCAGCCTGTGTTTCCTGACCGTATTACTTCTGGGAAAGGTGACAGATACACTGAAGCTGAACCTTTCAACAGCACTATCTTGTGTGAGGGTTCTTCTTACATTCGGAAAAGAACGTCTTCTTTGTAACTCTTCCTTAATCCAAAAATGTCTTCATCCTGACAAAGTCACAATTTCACTATGTCAGTCAATCTTAGAAAAGGTAAAAAATTGCTTTAATCTGAGTCTGATGATCCTTGCTTTTATATTTGTTTTTTGGTTGAGTGTTTTTGTGTAATTTAATGTTCCTTTCCTGTCTTACTAGCCTTGTCTTTTCTAATTAGCAACTTAAACCCACAGCAGGAGAGAGCACCACACTTTCCATGCAGGAAGATAAGGGCGCCCTACTATTGCCCAACAAAGAAGAGCAGTAGAGGAATTTTCATTAGAATGAAGCCCCCCAAACGCCTTAAACCCCACTGTGAAATTACAATGGCACAAAAGAGGTGCCAGCAGGGATGCAAACTCATAACTGGAAGTGTCACCCTAAAAAAGCCACTTCGGAGGTGGACAGCAGAAAGCAGAGTACAGTAAGCCTTACTTCCTGTGATAAGGTAAAGCAAAAGTGGAAACGAAGCTTTCCTCTCATGGCCACCCATTAAGCAAACACCTGTCCAACACCTCCCTTTTGTCACATGAGGCGACTGAAAGATGTCTTCAAGCTTTCACCAATACCATCTTGTCTTGGCCCTGCCCTCTGCACTCACTTAATGTGTGTGGAGAATAGTGGAGAAAACGGCTGCTGGCAGCATGAAACGCTGGACCCGTCCATGCTGTCAGAGCGAAGTGCTGCTGCCTATTTCATATGGAAATCAATGCAGCAGAATGCAGTCAATTGCCAAACAAGTGACTTTGGCTCTTACTGCTACACACAAAACCGTGAAGAACCAAGGGGCTTTGGCAGTGACATGGGAGCAAAAGGGAGGAATAAATGGAGTGAGCAATAAAGCCTTGGTCTGGTCAGAATTGGGGAATACACAACAAGATTTTTGGTACATGCTTTAACAATTGCATGAGTGAAAAGAGCCATAAATTAAGTTGTCACAATGCAATGACTAACTGGACAGCTTATTCTTCCTCTGTACAGTGCGTCTCAGCTCAGTTTATTGGAAGCTAAACTCCATCCTCAGTGTCTGTAACCTAGACTGGGGGAGCTGCAGGAAAAGAAAGGATTTCCTCTCCATTTGTGCCAGCCGTGTTCCTGTTTCTAACGCAGTGTTACTGTTGCACAAGGACTTAGGCTCCTACACCGGAAAGAAGCCGACGTGAGGCTGGTGCGTGAGGTTTAACATGCACGTGCTGGCCAAGTTTGTGTGTCTTGAAAAGTTTAAACATTACACAAGACATTTTCACAACGTCATTACAGACTCAAATGAAAAATAGCTTTGATCAAATAAAGATAGTTGAACCCCACGCCTGAAGAAAACACTAGCAAACAGCAAAAACGTCTGCTTTCACTATTTAGTTTAATAATAATAATAAATACTTAATTAGTAACACCTTTAAAGTTCTTACTGTGCATTTAATAGGTTATTAAGCTCTCACTGGCAATGATTCATGGGGAAAACAACTCAATTCACTGCCAAAACATGTCTGGAACAGCA
Organism: Chelmon rostratus; assembly: GCF_017976325.1. Classification (NCBI taxonomy): domain Eukaryota; kingdom Metazoa; phylum Chordata; class Actinopteri; order Chaetodontiformes; family Chaetodontidae; genus Chelmon; species Chelmon rostratus. The sequence continues at coordinate 13,393,217 of NC_055670.1, read as the reverse complement.
AAAATAGTAGAGGATAGTTAACAAACCAACACCATGAAATCCCCTCAGACTGTCACATTAGCTATTAATGTCAGTGTAAGCACTCTGCAGCAGTATCTGGCCTGAGGGCTGGATAATGTGTTACAGAAGGTCATGGAAGAAACTATTATCAAACTAAGGGATTTTTGTGGAGGATCAGACAGAGATTAGAGAAAGTACCATGTCCCCTCATAGTACAACTGCATAAATAAAGCATTAATTATCTTTCTGTGAATATGATTACGTGACACATCTTTCAGTCTCATTCACACACCAACAAATAGCCTTTAGGGAGCACTTGCTACTTGTCTTCATCACTCCATGGCAATCACAACAAATCCAAGCCAATGATTGACATGATCATGCTGACAAAGTCTGTTCAGAGTCTGCAGTTAAGTCAAGTCATTATTTTATACACCTCAATTGTCATCAGCAAATCTCAGCTACAAGTACTGTGACTGCTGTAATTCAAAGGAAATGCCATGTGAATTTTCTAAATGCTTCAGTCTGTGTCAGCACTGTTACATTGTCTTTCTGGCAAGGACAGTCCACCTTTTCTGTTTTGGTGTGTCTGTTAGCCAGTGAGGAAACAGGTCCAGGATATTTCATAATAAATAAATAAGAAAGCTGTAGCCATGAACATACTCTTAGTACAGTTTTTCTTAACTCCAAATGGCCCCTTAGGTAGAAATGGTTCCATTCTGCAGCAGCTGCAGTGTAATTAGTTGCTTGATTCACACTAAGGAGCTTACATACTAAGGGTTGAGCAAAAAGAAAGCAGATTACAATTTGAGAAGTAGGATCTAGCTGGGCTACAAACACAAGAGACAAACACAAGACTGTCACGTATACAGGGCAGTATCTGAGCATTTTGTCTGCCCCGTCTTAGATTAGAAATCAAAGTTACACCTAGAGCTGGGATCAGGTTTGAGTCAGTGGTTTGCGTCGTAAAATCTGCTCCACTGAACGAGATTTGTACCAGTGGCTCTCAGTCCTCACAGATTGTCTGTAAGTCACATGCTCTTTTCTGTTACCTAGCAACAGTAAAGCTCAGGCAAAAGTTCCTCAAGAGAACTTCCAATCTGTCTGAGGAAGGCTTTGTGCTCAACCTTTAAAGTAATACTATGTGGTCAAACATTTAACTCTACAGCCAAATTACTTTACCTAGGGGCCACATCAAAGTTACTGGAGGAGACTGTGTAGGTCCATTATAAAAGTGGCTTTTTGAATGATATTTCCATGTGTCTAGTTGATTTGTCCTCTTTACCATCAAAACCTGCATTGCTACCCATTGGATGGATTATTTATCTGTCTGTGCAGAAGACAAAACACAGAAACATTGAAATGAGGCAATAATTCAACTTCAGTTCCTCTGCGCAATGACTGTTTTGTTTTGATGAGCAACAAGTGCACTTGGTGAATCACTTGTTGCACAACAACTCTGCAGGTCCACAATGAATCATTCAGCTGACAGCTTGTGTGAAGAAAAGGAATATAGAGGGGGGGGGGAAATCGCACTTCTTACCTTCAGAGTGGCACCATCTAACAGAGCATATGAAGACGAGAAAGAGTTGAAGTAGCAGTGCTCTCCACATTCTGGCTGGTCCGTCCAGCTCCGCTGTGCAGATGGAGGAGCTGTAGGGACTGGGACTGGGATGCTGTTGCTTTCTTCTGTCTGTCTTTCTTGGCCCGCTAGTTGATGAAAAGGGGCGTGCACAAAGGCCAGGACAGCCGCTCCCCCAAGCCAGCCTCGGCCCTCTGGATAAATCCCTCTGGCCCTGGAATCTGCATAATGCCATGCAGGTCGGACTTGTCCTGAGTGCCAGTGATTTTTCACTCACAGCGGGCTATCATCACTGTTTATTTGCCCCGCACTTGGGAAACAGGGCGGGGGTGTCTACGGACACATGGGAGGAAAATAATGATGGGAGTAATAAAAGTACGAAAAGCTTCAAATTAGGTTGTCCTGAAGGCCCAGACAAGTGTGGATCGAGCCCGACTAAAGACCCTTGAGTCATGTTTTGCACACACTTCCCCACATCAGGCTTGATATAGCTACGACAATAGAGTTGCAAGACAGTGAAAGATAGTTTTACATATTAAATTTGCAAAATGAATGCTAAAAAGTGGTGCAAATACCCCAAGTTACAATAAATTCATTATCGAGTACCAAGGGAACGCTTTAGGTCTCGTAGGAATATTCGTAATTCCCTACAGACTACACAAGTGATTTAAGACAAACAATTAAATCAGTGGAACTGCCGGATCTCAACACGAACAGTAACAAATATAGGTATATGCGACATAGAATTACGTGGATTTAATATACCAAAGTGCAACAAGATTTAAGCAACACCAGATAAAACCTGCTTCTTCCACCATTATTTTCGGGACGGTCCATACCTTCACAGCGCTGGCGGCTGATCAGAAGCCCAACAGCCCCATCATGTGGCCGAGCAGGGGAACAGGGCAGTTCACCTGCCGCTGCTTCTAAATCAGAGGAGACGACAGCTCAAAAAATGGTTGCCATAGACGACCGAGCAACTAAACCTTGAAGAAGCTTTCTACGGTATGTGGAACCGAGCCTTGTGAAAAACAACAACAACAACAAAAAAAACGTTTGTCTATGTGAAACCAAGAAGGGCTTTAGGCAGCTGTTACCCTTTCTTTATTTGGCTCGTCATGGCAGCTCCACAGAGGAATGCAGACAACTTCATGAAGGTGGAGACCAACACGATGAAGGTATCTAACAGTCAGCTAAGTTTCAAGTTATAGATGCCATCGTTGAGAATCTGTGCTAGTCTCAAACTAGCCAGTAGCTAGTTTAGCTCGCTAAATAGGTAGTTAGCCGTCTCCTGCTTATACACTTAAAATTAAATGTGAAGTCATCTCAAGTTACTTGCTCATTATCTTATATTACGTAGGAGTCGTACTAATTTTTTTTTAATTTAAACATGAAACTTGATAGAAACGTGTGTAAACAGATGAGTTAACGCTGGCTAACTATCGGTGAAACAGAACTAACGTTAATAGACGTAACGTTGACATAACCGCCGTTAACTGTTCAGCAAATTATGGAAGCGTCTCGCGCACACGAAGTCCTCAGCTATGCCGACGAAACACTCATGATATTTTGCCGACTTATCTGTTATCATATAAGCTTTGATTTGGATTTATACATATTTTTAATTTATATGTTTCTTCACGTATGTGTAACGTTACAGTGTTTATTCTCAGAGGTTATGTAGCTTTACGTTATAAGTTACGTTTCTGGGGTGACGTTAGCTAGATGTACTAAAGCTAAGTATTGAGTTAACGTTACCATTTAATCCACAGCTAGCTATCTACTCCACTACATTTCTTGGAAACATTGTACTTTCCACTGTACTGCATTTTTTGAAAATGTTATTATTATTATGTTATTTGATAGTATTTTAAACCACTTTCATTAAAAAAAACAACATGGGACGCGATGGAAAACAATACATTATGTTACATATATTACATAACAATATATTCCAAAGAAATATATTTTCTTTGGAATATGGGGGGGGGGGGGGGGGGGGGGGCACCCTATAAAAATTACAACTAGCCCATAAGTTTCAACTTGACTGGCCAAACTAGCCAAATCAATAAATCAACCAGTTAGCTAGCCAGTATTTCTTCATTGTAGACTTACTGTGTCGTTATTGGCCTATGTCAAGTAACAAGAAATTGCAAGTACAGAAATGACCTATGAATTTTTCAGAAAGATAGTTTAACAATAGTGTCGTCACTACTGTTTTGTCCTTCTTGATCATAATTCAATCCACTAAAATATCTTGACAGGATTTGTATAACTCTTCAATACTGATTTCTGTGTCCGCCTCAAACACCCAGTGCCAGTCAGGTCCTAGTCCAAACACAGCATAACTTTACCAAGAAGCAGCCAAAAAGACCTGTCTCACTATGTTTTAACACAGGGCTTTTTCCCTCATTCTCAGCATATGGACAGTATTCAGAAGTCACTGGAGAAACTTCGAAACCTTTCTGTGGAGGATACAACAGAGACGCTGCGGTCCAGGATAGATGAACAGTCAAGTCTGATCTGCATACTGAAACAGAGAGCAGATGAGCTGCTTCTTCGATGTCAAGCCGTGCAAAAGATCAATACAGAGCTGGAGGGCCAAGTCACAGGCTGCCAGAAAGAACTGGATGGCGAAAGAAAGAAAGCACAGCTATTAGATAAGAGATTCATGGATTTAGCTGCCAACAACCAAGCGATTATTGCTTTTATGGACGAGTACAAAAATCAGAATGCACAATTAAAACTGGAAAACAAAGAGCTGCAGTCAGAAAATGAATCACTTTTCTCCCAAAAATTACAAGATAAAGAAGTGTTTGTTCAAAACCTGATGCAGGAAATCAAACAGCTGACAGAGAAATACTCAAATATGGAAGATAAATATCGGTAAGAAGAATCAATATCAGTTTTTAATGGTGCTGAAAGATCAACATATTGATCTGTCGACAGTAATCAAGAGCTACTTTGATAATCTTATTTTCTAAGTAATTTATCCAGTAAAACTGCCAAACATTTACTGATTCCAGCTTTTACAATGAGAGGATTTGCTGGTTTTCACTGTTTAATCGAATAGTTTCGAGTTTTGGACTGTTTGTGGCAAAAAACAAGCAGGGTCCTGCAAATTTTAATCTTTCAACATTTTATAGACTGAAGGATTAGTCCCTTCTTAAAAAAAGTGATAATCATTGATGATATAATTATTACTCACAGCCCTAGTTCTTTATCATTTACATTTTAGATTAAAAATTATGATTTTGATGTATTATTTTAAATCTGTGTTTAAGGGAGAAATTAGCTGGATGTCAGTCAAAACTCATGGAACAAGCAACTCAGCATCAAGTCAAAGAGGCATCGCTACTTGGTCAAATACATAATGCTCAGAAACAGCAAAGAGCTGCTGAAGAGATGTGCAAAGGTGGGTAGTCAATGTTTTATCGTTCTCTGGAGCGCTACAGAATTCAAGCACTTGTAAACTTGTGGCCATCTTTCCACGATCAGACCTTAAGCTGAAGCTACAAAAGGTGGAAGAAGAGCATGCTTTGAGGGAAATCCACATGAGAGAAAGCACAACAAGCCTCACCAAAGAGAAGGACAAATTACTGTATCTATCTATGGAAAGAGGAAAAGTAATACAGGTGATCTTATAGAATATTTGTTCTCAGTAAAATCACAGCTCTGCGCAGATGAACCAGTCAATTCATGTACACACATTTGGTCTTAAATGCAGGACAAACAAGAAGAAATCCAGCAGCTGGAAAGAAAATGGAAAGAAGAGAAAAAAGCAAGGGTCGAAGCACAGGACAGGTAAATTGTGCATCAATAACACACTACAGCTTTAAGAAAAAATCTTTGTAGTGTAAGTTTTATCCCTGTTTATATTTGTCTCTGACCTTGCCTCAGGTTTGAACAGGAAGCAGAAGCTGTTAATACAGATGTAAAAGTGAAGTCTCTCCAGTCTGCTCTTGATGAATCCATGATAAAATATCAGAAGTTTAAGAAGGTTTGTTGGAATCTGCAACATTGATGATTGTAACTGATAGTTGCCCATGTATACTGAGATGCTCTACGTATTCTCTCATTATATCATTATTTTACAGGATTTTGAAGCCTTCAAAGAACACAGCGTCAACCTCCTCACAAAAGAAAGAGAGTTAAATAAGAAACTTCGCCACATGATGGGCTAAACTAAGCACAGTGTAAGTGTTTTTTTTTTTTTACCAAAGTTTTCATTAAAACAATTTTCACCAAGAATTTTTGCTCAGTGACAGTGCTAACAATGAGAAAGGGACAAGACAAAATGCATATATCACAATGTAATTTTTAATTTCATCTTCACCTTTCCAGAGAAATTGAACCACAACACAACATACTTAGCATGACATGTTAGAAGTTCCTCAAATAGAAATTATACTGTACAAATGTTTCTCTCATACAACCTTACAGACAAATCGCTTAAGAATGCTCCTCTGCCAGTTTCTCAGCCTTTTGGACTACTTCTTCAATAGGACCCACCATGTAGAAAGCTTGCTCTGGCAGGGGGTCATATTCACCTTGAAGAGAGAGGAAAGAATCACAGTTAACACCAAATGTCTCTTAAGTTTAGAAATGCTTTAACCATGGCGCAGCGCTCTACCTCCAAGAATGCTCTTGAAGCCTTTGATTGTTTCCTTAAGAGGCACCAGCTTTCCTAAGTGGCCAGTGAAGACTTCTGCAACCTGGAAGGGCTGCGACAAGAAACGCTGAATCTTCCGAGCGCGAGCTACAGTCAGCTTGTCTTCCTCAGACAATTCATCCATACCCAGGATAGCAATGATGTCCTGCAATGATTTGTAGTCCTAAAAAGACAAGTTGTTAGACAAGGTTTAGGTTTAGTTCATGGATTGTAGATATTTTTGACAGCCATTCAACATTTGTTAGCATCCAACATAAGGCTTGCCTGAAGAATCTTCTGCACACCACGGGCAACATCGTAGTGTTCAGCCCCAACAATGTTGGGGTCCATGATGCGGGAGGTGGAATCCAGAGGGTCCACAGCAGGATAGATACCGAGCTCGGCAATAGCGCGGGACAACACAGTTGTTGCATCCAAGTGAGCAAAAGTTGTGGCAGGAGCAGGGTCAGTTAAGTCATCAGCAGGCACATAGATGGCCTAAAACAAAATGAAATATTTTCACATGAATAATCAGGACAAAGGACAAAGGAGAGAGTGCTGACATGTGATGTGCATCTTGTGTCATCTCACTTGTACAGAGGTGATGGAGCCCTTCTTGGTGGTGGTAATTCTCTCCTGCATTGTCCCCATATCAGTAGCCAAGGTGGGTTGGTAACCCACGGCAGAGGGGATACGACCCAACAGGGCAGACACCTGAATGACAATGACCCAAATATTCAAAACTATATATATATATATATATATATATATATATATATATAGTGACATTTTGTTGATGGCATCTGCAAATAATGGAAAACTTATTTGGCACCGCATACCTCTGATCCAGCCTGGGTGAACCTAAAGATGTTGTCAATGAAGAGAAGCACATCCTGTCCCTCTTGATCACGGAAGTATTCAGCAACAGTCAGACCAGTAAGAGCAACTCTGGCACGGGCACCTGGAGGCTCGTTCATTTGACCGTACACCAGCGCTACCTGGGAACATGAATACAAGAATCACCTGGGGAGTTTAGCATGAGTTTACACTGAATACATCTTCACGAATCCATCAAAGCTGATCAGCTACATGTTACATGTCGTGCTGCGGTATCCGATTCAGATGTCAAGCTAAATGGTGTTATAACAAATACATGTAACTCATTGAGAGTGTCACCTTTGAGGTGGTGTCCTTCAGGTTAATGACACCAGACTCAATCATTTCATGGTACAAGTCATTTCCCTCACGGGTTCGCTCTCCCACTCCAGCAAACACAGAGTAGCCACCATGAGCCTTGGCCACATTGTTGATCAGCTCCATAATCAGCACAGTCTTGCCAACACCAGCGCCACCAAACAGACCTGAAGGAACAAAACATGCACAATAATTACTTGTCATGACATGCATGTATAAAATGTAGGGGGGAAATAAATCTGTGATGTCATATAATCCACTAACCAATCTTTCCACCCTTTGCGTAGGGTGCCAGCAGGTCTACCACTTTGATGCCAGTGACCAGGATCTCCTGCTCCACACTCATGTCTGTGAACTCAGGGGCTTCAGCGTGAATAGGAGCAGTTCTGCGAGATAATGTGTTATTTTGAATCACGGTGTTCAAAGGATAAGAATGAATTGTGAACAAATCCTATGAAAAGACCCAAACCAGCTAAATACAAACTCCTATAAAGAGAAGCTACATTCACATATTTGTAGAAACAGGCTTGCAGCTGCTACAGACAGGGTTGTAAAGCCAAGAAATACTGAGAGAGATACTGTTGATGTTGGTCTTTTCATGGCATTTGTCACTTACTGTTTGGTGGTAATTGGACCCCTCTCATCAATGGGTTCTCCAATGACATTCATGATCCTGCCCAAGGTCTCAGGGCCCACAGGGATCCTGATGGGTGCTCCGGTGTCCAGAACCTTCTGACCACGGACCAGGCCCTCTGTGCCATCCATGGCAATCGTCCTGACTGTGTTTTCACCTGAAGAAGTGCATGAAGAGACACGGTTTGAAGTTCACAGCCGACATCTGAACACTGACCTGGCGAGCGACGTTCCAGCCAGTATGAATTCGGCACACTCACCCAGATGCTGCGCCACCTCGAGCACCAGCCTGCTCTCGCGGCCAGCCACCTCCAGTGCATTGAGAATAGGAGGCAGGCCTTCATCGAACTGGACATCCACCACAGCTCCAATCACAGCCACTATGCGGCCATTGGCAAGTGCTGCCTGAGCAGCTGGGGCAGCGTAACCCCTGCCTGAAAGGACAATGTCAGGAAAAGGACAATGACATTAATGGAAACATATTATCAGCGACTTCACATATGACAGCAGCAACTTGATTTGAGAGATCAATACATCTTAGAGAGAATGAACAAGGATTAACGTGTGCATGTGATATACCTTTAAATAAACAAAAAGTAAAATACATTTCAACATTTTGATGCTTCTGCATTACATTTTCCTATACATTGATATCAGGTTGAACAGTTAAGTGTAAAATATCGATTTGTACTGAGTTAGTTGGAAAGGTCATTAATGGAGACAGTGACCCAAGACATGACTGGAGCTACACCATCTGAATTAAGTAACAATATGACCAAATAACTGCTTATCTCTTATTTTAGCTGCTTTAATTAATCGCAAATAATTGGAGACATTTCATTGTAAATTTGAGGCCTGACCCTCTTAGCATGCTACATTAGCGTTGAAAACAACCCAAAGGACATATAACGCAGACAGGCCAGCTGATGTTTAAAAAGTGGATCCACTCACTCGAAGAAAGAGCCGCATGTCTCCCGCTGATTGTCTTCAGAGAGTTGATCCCAGGCTTAAAAGCCTGCAGAGCCCCGCTGCAGCACCGTCCCACAGCACCCAACATGGTTAAGATGGCTGAAGGTGAAGGCACACACAGCTATGGACGATCCTGTACTGCTCAACCCAAGAGCCCGTCTGAGCATGCGTGATCTGTCCCCTCTTTTACCGTAAGAGGGCAGCACAACCCAATACACCCATGGCACACGTCGAGTAAAGATTTCCCTGATTTCTGGTTGTTCTGTTGCTGCCACCCTCATGCTGCAAGATGATGTTGCAGAAGTGTTCATTCATTTCATGATATATTCACAGTGTAATTAATTTGGTAAGTAACCTAAACCTAGTAATGTGGTAAGTAACCTAGTAAACCACCCTAATATCGCTCAAAATAAAGACAATTTAGGAGACTATTGTTGCAGGTCATGACTGTATAGGGACCCGTTTATTCTTCCCTTCTGTTCCCTTCAGGACCAGAGTGTGTGCTTCTTGTGTTTTATAACCCCTCCCTCCTGTTGAAGTTTGCAATATTGTCACACAACTGCTCACATGGCATACTTTTCCATAGTTTAAGTTTAAGTTTCATGCAAAGATTGTGTTGATGAAAAAATAGCACAAAGAGTTAAAAAGTAGGTTATCTTTCAAACATGTCATAAGAACTTGGCAATGTTAAGTCAGCAAGAAGTCAGCTATTTCAGTGTGTCTATACAGAGCGTATTTCACTTTTTTTTTTTTTTTTTTTTTACATTTTTAAACCACTTATTGAGCAAACAAAGAACTTTATTCTCTATCAGAATAACTATTTCATATTTTCCATACCTGTTTCTTTAACTTAAATCGCTCGACCCCTTGTCTACCTTTTACAAAATAATTTATTTGATATATGTACCTGAACCCAACCATTGAAAAACACCCCAATTTAAAAGCTCACAAGGGAAAAAGAAGAAAGTAGAGCAATGACTCACTTTGTCTCTTTTGTAATGTCATTCAGTTAATTTAAATGTTCTGTATATCTTTCTGAGTCTATCTGCAATTATTTTGCCACCTCATATGGCCTGTAATACTGTCACAGTTGTTGTCTCTTCAGTTTAGTGGTGTTTTATCACAGGTTTAAAATGTTCAATAGTTCTAATCTTCTGCAATCACTAGTACTCACAAACATAAAAGGGAACCTAAACAAAGCATTCAGTCAGTGATGGACACACATGGAAGACAACCTGCCATGACTTCATCATTTTCACAACCTACAAACGTTGCAGCAGCATATAGGAACACTATGAATGGTTGTCAGTCATCATAGAGTTAAGTGACGGGGTAGATTTTGCCAAGCTATTATTCAATGCAACATTCCTTTGTGTCAGAAAGTCTCCTCTTCTTGCCTGGAGCTTTGCAATACAAAGCCTCATAACCTCAAGCACAGCAGGCAAAAAAAGTCACAAATCCCCAGCCAGTCTGTACAGGACCAGCCCCATCTTTAAAACAAACCAGGAGGAGTAAGGTCACCGCCTATGGTCAATGGTCAGATGGCCATCTTTTAGGGTCTGAAAGGTTGAGTTGCCACCTACAGCTTGCAATTATTTATCTTGTGAAAGATAAATTGCATGTCATTCGCCTGCTGGTTGCAACTCTCTTTTCATAAAAGCATTATTCAAGTAAACAAATCACAATAGACAATAGAATGTATTCTTAGGCTTTACTAGATGTTACTGTGGCCCTCATACTAACTGCTCTCTTTAGATCTATTTCCAATCAAAAAGGGAGGTTTATATGCATTGCTTATTGAACTCTCTGAATGGTATTTCAGAGATGTTGTAGCATTTTTAGTTGAGGTCTAGTTGAGGTTTCTGTTGAGAATACTATAGTCACCCACTGTTTCTTAACTAAAACAGAATAGGATCCAATTTACCCTTTCCCAGCATCTCCACATGACTGCTTGCTAATTTTCTTATCGTTTTAGAAAATTTCAGACATTTTAACTGTTTATCCTCAGGCAAGGCTGTTATGGTCATTCCACAGTCCAGACCAAAGGTGGCCAGGCCTTTGCCATTAGGACTCTGAACTTTTAAAAAAAAAAAAAACCCTACCTGTGGAATTTATTCTGGCATCAAAACCACTTTTCCCATCACCTTTTAAAAAACATGCTTTTAACACTGTTCTATTGTTCCAATTGTGTCTAAGTGCTTTTTTATTTAGATGTAACCGTATTGTAGTTTATATCTGCATTTTCTGTTGGCTTCACTGACTTAATTAACAGATTTATTTTCATAAGGGAGATACACCTGATTCTAAGACAAGACTGAAAATTCAGAAGTATCACACTCCCTGCTTGCTATGGTCGAAACAAAGTGCTCCAAACCAATATTATTTAAAGCTCACACAATTCACATATACACAATTCAGTCTAATAGATCATCACAGACAGTTTACCCTCACAGCAAATACTGTGAAATTATGAGATCATGTTTTCTGGTAGTTCAAAAGGGTCTGTAACTTTTCTATAAAAACAAGACTAACATGCAACAATTCATAATTACTATAATTCTGTGGTTTTTAAAAATGAATTACCCCCTAGTAAACATATACATCTACAGTTTATGGTACTTGTAGTGATTAAAATACAAATTTCAGCAAGCTCACACAACATTGCTTCATTGTTGGAAACATATCCCAACAGCCTTCCCCTGCCCTGAGGGCAGAGTGGGAGTCTTTGCATTGCTCCATGGGACTTGTTGGTGCCTCCTTATAAAAGAGGAGTGACTGTCTCAGGGTCTCTCACTCTCTGCTCCACAGAATGACTGACACTGCTGCTGCTGCTTCACTATCAGTGAGCTAACTGGACCTCACTGTGCACGCTGGTCCTCTGATCTTCCTGCTACCTGTTTTAAGTCTGCATTTTGAGCTACAATCAAAACCAGGACACTGAATTTCCAGGTTGGACTGTGAGTTGATGTGAAGACAATTGCTCAGTTATGTTAAGGATATACTCCACTTAAAAAAAAAATGATATTCAGCAATTTAGTTTGACTTTAACATCAAACTGTATATTGAAATGTTCTTGAATTTAATAGATGGATGCACAAACTTGTCCACTCCACACAGAAACTGCTTTTGCAGAGAGTAACGTTGATGGATTTTGAATTGTCGTTGCTATTTGTCTCCGTAGCTGGGACAAGGATGCTCCCCTCCTTTACGTCAGTGCTGCTGGTCACAGCACTGACCAGTGTCTGGGCCCAAGACACATATGAGGAGAGGAAAACTAACAAGAAATCCAAGGCCAAACCTCTGGCTGCAAACATTCATGATGGACAAGGTGAGAAAATGAATGAAAAAATCAATGAATGTTTGTGCTTAATTAATATATGACAGCACCAAAAATGTTAGCTCGATGTCTTACTCTGATTGTGCTGATCTACAGTTTTACTCCACTGTGTGAAGACTTCATTTTGACATAGAGTCAAATCATAGCACATGTAAAACATTTCTAATAGAGAGTCCTTCATCCTGTTCTGTGTGCACACAGCCATTCTCGATGAGGACTGTAGCTTGGAACTGTCCTTCCTGTTGGACAGCTCGGAGAGTGCCAAGGACAATCATGAGCAGGAAAAGCAGTTTGCTATGAACGTGGTGGACAGACTCCAAGGGGTACAGCTGCAGACCGGCCGCAGCTTGAGCTTGAGGGTGGCTCTGCTGCAGTACAGCAGTCATGTTATCACAGAGCAAACCTTCAGAGACTGGAAAGGCATAGAGAACTTCAAGAGCCGCATAGCTCCCATCGCCTACATCGGGCACGGCACCTATACAACCTACGCCATCACCAACATGACCAAGCTCTACCTGGAGGAATCCAGCCCTGGCACCATCAGAGTAGTCGTGCTGCTCACAGATGGTATATCCCACCCGAGGAACCCTGACATTTTCTCTGCTGTTGCTGATGCCAAGAACCAGGGCATCAAATTCTTCACTTTGGGCATCACCCGTGCAGCCAACGAGCCAGCCAACATAGCCCAGCTCCGTCTGCTCGCCAGCCCCCCTGCCTCCCACTTCCTGCATAATTTACAGGACGAAGACATTGTTGAAAAAATCGCCACTGAGATTGTGAGTATAATACTTTGTCTTTCAGCAGACAACACTGAGAAGAAAGCGCTGTATTTGCTTTGAATAAGCATCTATCCAGCACTGACACATGGACAGGCTTGTTCAGGTATTTGTATAGAGATGGAATGATGACAGTGCTTTTGAGAAACAAATGAAAGAATGTCTACGGCAGCTCTGGATAATAAGCTTTTTACACAGCTTTAGAAAAATACTCCTTGACATCTGCACAAGCATATCCCCTAGGACAGTGATTCACTCCTATTGTCTCTTTCAGAAAAATAGTTTGTCGTGCAACCTCACATTCCTTAAAACTGAGTTTAAACAGCTGTATTCTCTATACAGTAATGCATGACTTGCGTTGTAGGACACTGTAACTCCTCTGACACTGGCTCATCATTCTTAAAGATCTTAAAGGACTTAAGAAGTTGTTTTTAACATTGAAGTATATGTGTCTATCAGTTTTCCTCTTTCAATTTTAAGTGACTGTACCTTTTGTTTCCCAGTACTACTATTTGTTTGAAGTGGCTTTCTTAACCAATTTTCATCACTAAGCAATGACTGAACAATCTTGATAAGGGTTGCAATATTGCTACAGTTCAAGTCTGGCAGATATTTATGAGCTTTTCTTTTCTTTGCAGACTGGCTTGGCTGATGAAGGAGTAAGTATTGTTAAAATTAGACAACTCCGACAGAATCTTTTGGCATTCAATAATGTGTAATTACCAGGTGAAGGTGCTCACTTTGACTGTATAAACATTCTTGAGGGCTTAGCAACATGTCTTTTTTTTGCTTTTGAAGTGCCCTCTGGCTCAAAGATGTGCTTGTGAGAAAGGAGAGAGGGGGCCAAGTGGGCCTGCGGTGAGTATTTAGCCTCAAACTTCTCCAAACGTCCCAACAACCAAAGAGCAGTTTCCTTTGAAGTGTCACAAGTCAGAAGGAAGCTTATCTGAAATCTTGTTGCAGAGAAATCTAAAATGATGTTTTAAAAATGGTAATTGTGCAGTTTTGAACAATCAGGGTAACTATTTGCTGTTTTTTTCCTTGCAGTATAGCCTGCAGGCATTTGCACAAACAGAGTATGTGCATAGGTGGTCCCGTCCCACATTCTAAAAGCAAACCTATGGCAACAGGTTACAGTGGTCTGCAAATTCCCAGAGAATTATGTTTGTTGTAACTCTTTGTACCCGGCCTCAGCCAGTTATTGTGCATTTCTCATTTGACATAAGATGACCATGGAAACCAGAGGCACCGCATTTAGAGCTCCACTCCCTATAAAACTGGACCTTTGGCCACCATAAATCTCACATACAATCCCTGCTGCGTTGGTCAGTTAGCAGGGATGGAGGGACTGCAGTATGGAGCACAAGAAGAAGATGATCCCACCTGCTCACACATTTTCACTCATATGATAACTTCCACTTCAACCCCTCTCCTCGTTAGATAATTGACAGTTCAGGTATTGTCAGGCTTTCCAGCAACCTGGCAGATAATCATGTTGCTGACAGACAGCTGTGTGGCTTTTAACCAGGTGCTTTCTCCTCAGAGAGATTCTTTAAATTCTTACACTCAGGCTAAGAGGCTTTCATAATTGCTCTCATTAGTTTAATGGCCACAAACTAGCGATTTCTGGTGCATAGAAACTGACACACGCTGTCCAGGTGCAGCTCCAGACAATGACCCCTGGCCCTGTGGACAAGACACGTCATGCCCACCAATGGCAACTGTCAGCTGTCACATCCACAAGCACATATATAACACACATTCAGGCATCAGCCCGCTTACTTTTCCCCTCTGTCTTTCTCAAACAATGCCTGTTTATAGAAAAAAAATATTCTACTGCATATCAGCAAGAGAGTAAAATGTCAGTGAAGTAAATCAAATCTTAACCCTGACTTTGTTTCGCTCTCCAGGGAAAAAAAGGTCGGCCCGGAGGTGATGGAGCCCCAGGGCTTAAAGGGCAAAAGGTTTGTGCTCTTTGATAGACTTATGGACTGTCTTAGCTAGCGGGCTCTTTCAGGAGTTACAATAATCCCTGATTACTCCACAGCTAAATTCTACGTTTCATTTTTGGGAAAAGTTGTCAGGCTTCCTGCAGTGGGTCATCTGATATCTGTAAATTGTAAATTACTTGGTAAAACTTGAAAAAAAGTTTATAGTCCCATGTAAACAGTGGTTTGTATGGACTTAATCTTAATTATTATCAATGAGATTGTTTTTAAGACGGAATATTTTGCTCATAAAATTAAACATAGCCTGCTGTACTGCACTGTATAGGTGACATTTTGGTTGAATGAATGCTTTATTTTTCATTTATTTTCTTTGTTTCTCTTCTAAACCTGTTTAAACCATTTCAGACTGTTTATAATGTGTTCAGGTATTTACTTTACATTAGCTTGGATAAACCCATTTATAGATATACTGAGACAGTGTTTTTCTGTCATATCAGGGCGAAGCAGGACTAAGTGGTCTTCCTGGGCGAGAGGGCGCTGAGGTAAATGCCACTATTTATGATCAGCATTATTATTCATTACTGCCTCTGTAGTCTGTTTACAGATAACATCTCATTAATTTTACCTGCAGGGAAAACCAGGCTACAAAGGAGAGAAGGTATGTAATTTAGATGGATGACAATGATAACATTTTATTTTCTTACTCTTTGTTTTGTTATTTTGTCAAGTCTGTGCAATATGCAGTGCTTGTAATTTCTACACAGGGTGAGAGGGGTGAGTGCGGGACTCCAGGAATAAAAGGAGACAGGGTATGACAGCACTGTTGACACTACACAATAAAGATTTTATGTTTTCAGTTTATTAATTCATACTTACTATACACACTGTGTTGATCTTGTGGGCTTTCTCTTCCCTCTGTGATGTGCTTCAGGGTCCTGAGGGTTCAGTTGGAACAAGAGGACTCAGAGGTCTGCAGGTAAGTGATATTTTTGGTGTTGAATATGCAAATCATGTATTTTAGAGCTTGTCTTTGATAGTTAGGGGTTCTCAGGTCACTTTTAAGCTTATGTGAGATTCTAGATCTGGACCCACAGGACTGCTGTGTTAACACATTATGAAACATTTCCTCTTAACCATACAGATTGACAAACACACATGTCCAAATGTTTCTGGATATTTTCTTTATTTATGACTGTATGCTGTTTCTGCCCAGGGGTTGCCAGGACCACATGGAGACATTGGACCAGAGGGCCCTCAGGGAAAGCAGGTCAGCCCCTTTTAAAAAACTTTTGCTTACCTCATCGCACACATCTGCTGTGACCTTTACATTTCCTTTTATGATTAGTTTTAACAAGAGGTTGGAGCTTCACCACCCCGGTCTTTACCTGTTTGTCTGGTAATAGACCCCTGTGTGAACATTTGGCAAAAAGCCAGAGTCTGCCCCATCATTACTGTTATTCACCAGCACAGGGATGAACCATCAGCAAAAAATCTCACTACAGAACCTCCAAATGGCCTGTATCCTGTTTCTAAATACAGACTAGGAAGTGCCTACAGCACCGTCAGCTTCTCCAACAAGGCCTGCAGTTAATAACATACATGGAAAGTCAGTGTGTGCTCAGTGTCTCACCATGTGAGGACATGTAGGAAGCATTTGCAAAGATTAACATGACTCTTGGTGGTCCCTGTGTAGCATCATTTGTGCTAAGCCCCTAAACTTTTACATTCATTGCATTTAGTTAAAGAAGTACTTATTAATCGCTGAAATTCTTAATCCAATCAAATGAGCATGACTGGAACAAGGAATGATAACTCTTAAGTTAATCGTTCAGGTTAAATTCATTTGAAATGGCACAAACTGTTATACTCTGTTAAAACAGGCTCAATGATTAAATCTCTTTATGAAAGGCATTGATGTTTCCCTATTACGTTTTAGGTAAAAGTTCCCTAAACACCAAGCAGCTATTGTAATTAATCCAAACTTTGATGTAGTGAAGATCTTCCAACAGTTCTTTGTTATTTTGAGACAGTGTTGTCTAGGGTTAGGATTACTGGAGCCCAGGTTTAGCTACCTGTCCCAACCTATTTAGTATACACAACAGCTAAAGGATTTATGGCATTGCTTCAAAGGAGCATCTTATCTGCACACATTAAATGAAAGATATCAGTGGTTTATAGACAGAGACAGAAAAAGACAGAAGAGCTATTTTAAAGGATGTTGTGTGTTAAGTGTTATCATATTTGTCACCACAGGGTGAACGTGGCCCAGCTGGCCCTCCAGGAATTCAGGGCGAAACTGGTACTGGACTACCTGGACCAAAAGTAAATGGCGTTGTACTCTGAATATTTTCTTGTACTTTGTGATTGTTTGCTATGTGAATTTCTTCGGGTTTCTCTAACTAAATTAGGTTTCTACGTAAATCTACAGGGTGACATGGGATTCCAAGGCCGATCAGGTCCTCCTGGTCCTCCAGGCCTGGGTGAACCCGGCCCTCCTGTAAGTTATGAAGATTCTGAGTCTGTGCTGTGGCAAGTTGTTGAATGTTTGTGTGTCTGTGATGTCCATATTCCTTTCAGTGACAAATGTGATCTGTACAGAAAGCCCATACAGGTTCTTTGACCTGAGCACTGTTTCGGTGACATACTGTACAATCTGGCTTTGTTTATAGGGACGTCAAGGACCACAAGGTGTTCAAGGAGAGAAAGGACCCCATGGTGAGGGGTTTCCTGGACCAAAGGTATTATTTTGAGTCCTATTTGAGTTCAATTCCTAAATGCTTAAAAATATTGATAAATGCCAGATTGTTTCAGACAACTGTGCTGTTGATGATTGTCAGCATTTGTCATCTCCCATGAAGGGTTTTGCAGCCATGACACTGAATGGTTTAATACATATGAACACGTATAGATTTGTAGAGAGCTTGTCAACAGTGGTCTTCCCCAACACCAGGCAGGATGGACATGTCAGTCAGGTAGAGGAGACTGATCACTTAAAATATAGACTAGGAAGACAGATCCCCAGGTGGAACGAACTAAAGTGCTCCTTGTCTTTCAGTTATATCAAAGGTTGCGTATCTGTGTTCCCCTATCACATTCGCTCCCATGCTGAATGTGATGTCAACCTGATAATAATAGAAAATTTGGATCTGCAGACATTCTTTCATGAGCAGAACACAATTTCTAAATATTTAAAAAGCAATTTTATTAGCAAAAATATTACCACTTAGTTCAAATTATTCATAATAAGTGATTAATTGCTTTAATTTTTACTTTAAAGTTCAAAACCTATTTGATAAAAATTGCATGAATCATTACTAATAGATAGAAATCTCAGATCCAAAAGTACACTAACAGAAACCCCAACACTCTCTCACTGATGTTTTAGAGTGAATTTTAAGGTATATTTGAATGTACAGTATCTGGGTCTTTCTGCAGTTGATGGCCCGCATCTGTCAAAACCAGACCTGACTCTGTTCCAACTCACCAACTCATAACTCAAGTGTTCACTCTAGCGTTACTCTTCACTCTGTGGAATGGGCATATGCATGGAGGTTATTACTTACAGTATGTCTTAAAAGCAGAAACACAAAAAAACCTAACCACAATGATGTGAGATTAATGTGAGAGTAAAACAAATTGCATGTACACCCTCCCACAAGACAGAACTTATAAAAGTGGCAATGGGAGGAGCATATTTATGCGGTTGTTGAGGATTCTCTGTAAAGAAATCGACATACACTTTCATTTGTTAAAGGAAGCTCTTGGAAACTGAACCCGGAAAATGTCCTCAAGCTACTATACCTCTGTGCCAGACTTGCTAGCTCTTCTAGATTTTAGTCCTCCGCCAACTTCTACCTCTTGTAAAAAGGGATTAGAGTGATTTTGTCAGTATGACCACGTCTGCATATCTGACTTTCATTACACTTGCATGTTGCTCAGGCTGCTCCCATCAGCAACCTCTTCACTTCATAATTCACTGGTCGTGGAAAAAGTTAAAGAAGCATGTAGTCAAGAAATGCCATGAAGAAAAACTGTTCCATTCCTTGTGTGTAGGATCTTTTTTGTTTTTATCAATCACAACAGGAACCAACATGCTCTTCTTCCAAACTCTCTTCACTGAGAACAATGCAGACTTGGCTGTTATCCAACATTAAGTGGCTGTGATGTAACCAACAGAGATCACCTGATTTTGTTCCACAGGGGGATCGGGGGCTTCCTGGGCCGAGGGGGCCAAGGGGACAGCAGGGTGCAGGAATCAAAGGAGAAAAGGTGGGTTAAATGTATCGTCTAACAAAGAGAATATGATGAAACACATATCTACGCAACAAAGGCTCTAATGAAAT
The DNA here is from genome assembly GCF_017976325.1 of Chelmon rostratus. Classification (NCBI taxonomy): domain Eukaryota; kingdom Metazoa; phylum Chordata; class Actinopteri; order Chaetodontiformes; family Chaetodontidae; genus Chelmon; species Chelmon rostratus. The sequence goes on along the minus strand of NC_055670.1, from coordinate 13,373,783 downwards.
CCACAAGGAAACCCAAATCTTATCTAGGCCTCAAGATGGCTTCTTGGATCACTAAACTGAGTAAGGTGAGAGGATCAAGAATTAAAGTCTGGTTGCTGAAGAAAGGTTGAGAGCTAAAGATAGAACAAAATACTGCATGAATATAGGGGTCTGTATAACCAATATACAAATTAAGTTACACATGCAACTGATGCAGTTATTTATTAAAACAATCTTTTTATTAAAATATTTCCACACATACAAAAACAATAAAAAATGGAAGTGAAAACAAAAAGCCATGGAAAATGCTCATACACATGAAAAAATACACAAGCTTTGACATATAAACAGGTAGTAAAATAAACTATTAGATCAACGTGAAATAAAAGTATAAAAGAAGAAAACAAAAAGCAGCGATGCTGAGGACATTCACGATAGTGGGATATTCTCAGTCCAGTGTTTTGATCAGTTGTCTTGTTTATCCTCTAACGTGCGTACGTATACCTCAGTCTCTCTAAAACAAGGCAGATTGCAATTTCCTTTCACCTTTCCATTTTTTCCAAAAGAGAGCAATCACTCTCTTAGCCTGAAGAAGCCTGAGGCCTATCAGCATTGACTGCTTAGAATGAACAATTGTGCGAGGCAGGTGTGCAGACTGGGAGGAGTGATGAGCTGACTGCAGACAGGTGTATTCAATGACCAGAGCTGTGAGCCAGGAGAGCCAGGAAGGAGGATGAAACTCACAGCAACACACACACATACAAGACATGACGAGAGAAACAGCCAGGGACAGGGAAAATACAAGGAAACATATGGGATCTTCAGGGGCTACAGCCACAGCCATAACATTGTCTTTGTACTGTTTTCAATTGAGTACATGTCCGAAAGGATTAGCACACACAGCCTGTGTGTGTGTGTGTGTGTGTGTGTGTGTGTGTGTGTGTGTGTGTGTGTGTGTGTGTGTGTGTGTGTGTGTGTGTGTGTGTGTGTGTGTGTGTGCACTGAGTGACTGACTGGGGGAATGAGGGGCAGGTGTGTGCAGGCAGGTGATGTTGACTGGAAACAGATGGGAAGGCAATGATGGTATTGAATGAGCAGAGATGTTAGTGCTGACAGGCATGAATAATGCTGTTCTTTACAATCTTTTATCCGGGTGACACAGTTTGCCTGTAGCCTTATGTTACTATTCTGTCACCTACTCAGTACAGTGTCTCGAGTAAAAATGATGTCTAACTGGGAAGATTGTTAAACCTTGGTTGAGATCTGCAATATTTTGTTGGCTTTTGTTTATACTGACATCCTCTAGAATAATATTTTTTTTCTCATATGCAAAACAATTACAATGAAGCAGTTGTTGGAAAACAAACAACAAAATGTATAAAAAATTAAATTACACAATGAATGAAAAGTGAGAAAAAGAGTCATTAAAACATAAAATAGTGCAGAAGTTCAAATATAGGAATACTGATTGTACAGGTAATATGCACACCAAGAGAATCACTGATATCTAATACTTATGTATTAAACTGACTATGGTGTTTTTCTTACAGGGTGAATTGGGACCTCCGGGTCTTTCAGGGCCTCCTGGACTGACAGGAGTGGGCATACAGGGAGAGAAGGTAGGCAAAATGTCCTCATCTATGTTTTCCCAGTGTCACACTGACATACTGTACATAGGGTGGTGAGACACTCTGCACTGACAGCCCTCAAATCTTATTAACTGCCCAGGGAATTGAGGGTCCAAGAGGTCCACCAGGAGCCAGAGGACTTCCAGGAGAGGGTTTACCTGGATCTAAGGTTTGTTCAGTCAGTCACTGTATGAAATGCAAGATTGCATGTGCTTGTATGGTCAGACAGAGCTGGCACAATGGTTACTACAAACATTGCCACCACACACACAAGGTTCTGACTTTGATTACAGGTCAGTCTACCTGTACTATTCAGTACTGTCCTCTCACTGCATTGTGGAGCATGCTGAAGTATGAAAGGGCAGAAACTAAAATTACACTGCTACTGGAAATCTAATGTAGACATGTTTTTGAGCATTTAGGGTGGCTTCTACAGTTGTAATATTTCTGATTTGATTTTCAGATTTAATATAATGTGGATATAACATCACCTTTGTTAAAGTAAACAGAATATATTGTTTCTATATTGTACAATATTAAAATTTAAATCTACAGTCAAATATACTAAACTACATTCCAAAGTCCAGTCCTCGCAGGTTTATTACTTTTTTTTTTTTAAGAAAGATGTATCTCATCCTGTTAGGGAGACCAAGGTTTACCAGGAGAGCAGGGAGCTCCAGGAGAGATGGGTATTGGTGAACCTGGTCCAAAGGTAAGACAATGCATACCCTGCACCAAACAAGTCAATTTCATTATGGTCAATATTAGCATATGGGGACTGCCAACGTGCTAAATCCATCAAAAATCAAATAACACTATTGTGCTCTAACTGCTTCAGGGAGAGCCTGGAGCATCTGGTTCAGGTGGCCTGCCTGGTCTTCCAGGAGAGGATGGAGCTCCAGGGCAGAAAGTAAAGCACATCATGCCAACTCTGTGAAAAACTTTGTAGCCCAATTTCTTTAGAACAAGATGTCTCATCTAACTCTCCTCTCTTAGGGGGAGCCAGGTTTACCTGGTTTAAGAGGTCTTGAGGGAGCACAAGGAATTGGCATTCAAGGAGAGAAGGTACTCTCAAGACTATATATCCTTGTGTAGTTCAGAATAGTTTCGACAACAAATGAGAATCAGATGATGTCTGCTGTAATCTCTTACAGGGTGACCAGGGTCTGAGGGGCATCCGTGGATTACATGGGCCTCCTGGAATCTCAGGACCCTCTGGACCAAAGGTAAAAATGAATGCACACAAGTATTAAATTGTGGTGTGACAACTTCTTTGATGAAGGTGTATAAGCAGCCTCTTTTCAGTTGTTCCTCCTGTCATTCCTCTGAGGAATACCTCGCTGTTGAAGATTTATGACAAACTAATCCAGCCTTTGAGTTGAGCCAAAGAACAAGTTCTCTGCAGGTTGTTGGCAGCGCCAGTATTGATGAAATAAGTTAAAATATAGACGAGCATGAGGTGGATCTTAAGTCTCTTGCCAACTCTCTCTTTTCAGGGTGAACGTGGAATACCGGGCCAGCAGGGCATGCCAGGGCAGCCGGGACGGTCCATATCAGGTGCAAAGGTAAATAAATAAAACCATATCATCAAACTGTCTCTTGACATTGCTTCTTGGCACTGAGGTAGACATGGAGCACTTGATTTGAAGTAATGTATTAAAAAAAATACCTGCCGCTATGTGTCTTGTCTCCAGGGTGATATAGGCCCTACTGGTCCCCCTGGTCCTGTTGGGGAAACAGGCCATGGATTACCTGGTCCAAAGGTAAACATCTTAGAACATTAAGTGTTTTTAGAACATTTATAAACCATATTGTTCTAATCAGCATAATGTTGTTGGTCTTCACCACTAAATTTTGTTTAACCAGGGTGAACGTGGTCATCAGGGTTTACCAGGTCCAGTTGGTCCAAAAGGCGAAGGCTTCTCTGGCCCTGTGGTTTGTAAAATTGATATTTTGCACACAGTAAAATTCTGTAACCAGTGAATCCTGTGTAAACAGGCACTGTCTAAACTTATTTTATGTATTTATTTTAGGGTCCTCCGGGTATGCCAGGCTTACCGGGCGAGCCGGGCACAGAAGGAATAGGAATTCCTGGTCCTAAAGTTTGTATTCATTTGTTTTTCCGTTTTTTTGCATTTGTGAGTGTGTATGGGGATGCTCATAGTTCATTTGATAATTTCATGTCTGTTTCAGGGTGACATTGGCTTTAGAGGATTGCCAGGTTTGCCCGGCCCACCTGGAGAGGGCTTACAAGGACCACCTGTAAGTAAGCTCATCAAACAAACAGCTTGCTCTAATTATAATAATCAAATCTGAACCATAGCCAATAACTACACAGATTAAACCTTTGACAGTATATGTGGTTAGAAGCTGTTCTATAAACCAGTGGTCACATTAAACATTTGTTTTAAGGGTATTGGTGGAAGGCCAGGGCCTCCTGGTCAAACTGGACTTCCAGGAGAAGGCATTCAAGGCCCAAAGGTAAATGTTACCACTGTTTTAGTGCTGCCTTTCAAGATCTTAATAATCAGGATTAATTCACATTTGTGCACATACTGTAACAGTGAAGCAACATGATGTACCTAAATGGTGCTGAGGTTACACAATAGAACTGACTGACAAACTAGCTGCAGGACAAAATACAGCAATGATTTATGATCTACAGAGAGTCTGCAACACTCCTGTCTGATTCAGTAAAACTAAAATCTAATTTCAGGGTGAGCCAGGATCTCAAGGTATGACTGGGCCTAGAGGGCCTCAAGGAGATGGATTTCCTGGAGCTAAGGTGATGGATTTACACATATCGTTGTAAACATGTTCTTGATATCTGATATAACTGGTCTCTGACAGATGAATCACTCTTCCCTTGTTCCAGGGTGATCGTGGATTACAGGGTGAGAGGGGAATGAAAGGTACAAAAGGAGACATGGGAGATTCTGGAGTCCCTGGTGAAGCAGTAAGAAAAATAGATCTTATTCTTCACTTCCTCCTGCCATTTTCTGAAGATACACGTTGGCCTGTAGTAGTGGAGATTAAGATGTTTCAACTCTTGCCCAAGAGCCTTCAACAGCTCTCAACTGACAATATCTTTTTGACTCTGCATTGTACTACATGGACATTATTGGAATTAGATTGATCATGTAAGTTAATAAATAAAATGTGAGAGACCCTTAAAGGTCCAGTATGTAAGATTTAGGGGGTTCTTTTGGCAGAAATGGAATATAATGTTCACAAGATAAGATAAAAACTTTATTTATTCCCAGCCGGGGAAATTTGGGCATTACAGCAACATGTGACAACAGTGGGAAGAAAAATAGCAGCAGAGGTAGAGAACATTTGAAAAAAACAAGTAATAAAAAGTAGACTATATATATGTACATAATATACAAGCAAAATTAAATTTGACAATATAAAAGAAAAATAAAATGTCGAAAAAAATATGTAAAAAGTATGTATTGCCCCAATAGCTGTGGAAAAAGAACAATGTAAAATGCCTTCAGATTAAAAATAAAAATAAATAGTGTTACTACCATTCTCAGAAGAATAAAATATACAAAGCAGTAAATGATATGTAATATTGCACAAAATGTAAAAGGAAATATGTAATGTTGCACTTATGAGCTTAATTTGTCAAACAACATCAACACAGTCTTATGTTAAGTGGTGCTGGAGTTGAATAATCTGACATCTGATGAAATGAAGGACCTGCAGTAGCTATGTTTTCATCCCTGTATAATCAACTCATGGGCTATGTATTCTGAGAAATACGGGTTACAAAGTCTCCACTAGACTAGATACTGTAGCTCTCATAATCTAGAACAGAGATTGTAATGAAGTCCATGTGCAGTTGTTTGACAGTAATCATATATTGCATACCAATACATTTCATCACATCCATCTAATCTACTTCACAATCCTGTTAGATAGAGATGGAACAGAAATAGTGATATTGCTTTTCAACTTTTCTCAAATCCCAGGGGAGGCCAGGGGCAAAGGGGGAACCGGGCCTCACAGTAAGTTCATCAGTTCAACTAATGTTTGAATATTCAATAAATTTTAGTGATTTTCTACTTATATACCTGTTCCCATATTTTTCAGAGAGAGGACATCATTAAGCTCATCAAAGAAATTTGTGGTAAGACTGCAAGCCCAGTCTAGTTTATTGGTAACAATTAGCTAGTTTCTACAGGGAAAGCATGTGGCAATGTATAATGTGCAATCAGATCTGATATATCTTCGGTGCAGAATTGGACAGCCCATTTTATATAAGCTACCATTTTTTATAGCAGTAATAACTTATTTATTTTGGCCATTTGGGGCAGTGGTAGAACCTGTTAACACATATTATCATTCTTATCATATTAATAAAGTGATCATATTAGCAAATAGTTGCCTATTTATGCATCCAGCAGACATGGACCAACATTAACATTCAATGTGATTCATGTTTTTGTCCACCTGATAAATGTAAATTCATTATTCTTTCTACTTTTAGCTCAATTTTGGTCCCCACCAACTCTGGAGAAAAATATATTGCGCCTCTAACTTTATTTGTCTGCTGTTTGTTACTGGGTTCAGTTGTGTGGTGGGATTTTAGAGCTTTTTGCTGCCTGTTATGTCTGGAAACGAGGCTATGAGAGCGGTTAGAGTGAACCAAAACAGTAAAGGCTGGCCATGAAATTAAAACAATGACCTGAAAGTTGTGAAAAGACTCTACAGAGCTGAGGGGAGCTGCAGAGTCTGGTGATAAATCTCCATGGCTTCTTCATTGCGAGCAACACCCTTCACATTACACATTACACATAGTTATTTGCTCCATTGTGACAATAAAAATAATGAATAGTGCAGCTTTAAAACTACAATTAGGTTAAACATATTAGAGGACAGTTGTTGACAGTTTTTCATTGTTTTCAGGATGTGGCATCAAGTGCAAAGAAAAGCCAATGGAACTTGTGTTCGTCATCGACAGCTCAGAAAGCGTCGGCCCCGAGAACTTTGAAATCATCAAGGACTTTGTCACCAGGTTGGTGGACCGGACCACAGTTGGACGCAATGCAACCAGAATCGGACTGGTCCTCTACAGTCTGGAAGTCCATTTGGAGTTCAATTTGGCTCGCTACATGAGCAAACAGGACGTTAAACAGGCAATCAGAAAAATGCCGTATATGGGAGAGGGCACCTACACCGGCACCGCCATCAGAAGGGCCACTCAGGAGGCTTTCTTCAGCGCTCGGCCTGGAGTCAGAAAAGTAGCCATCGTCATCACTGATGGGCAAACTGACAAGCGCGAGCCTGTCAAACTTGACATAGCGGTGAGGGAAGCTCATGCTGCAAACATTGAGATGTACGCCCTGGGAATTGTCAATTCCTCTGATCCAACGCAGGCTGAGTTCCTGCGAGAGCTCAACCTCATTGCCTCTGACCCCGACAGTGAACACATGTACCTCATTGATGACTTCAACACTCTGCCAGGTGATTATCACGATCAAAAGTTGTAAATACCATGCCTTCAGCAGTGTGTTCATTAAAATATATATGTCTTTGCTTTCAGCTGAGAGGCTGTGAAGTGCTTGAAAGTATCTCATTTCTGAACTTCTTTTTTCAGCACTGGAGTCTCAACTCGTCAACCAGTTCTGTGAAGATGAAAATGGCGCCCTTATTTACAATCACATAACAAATGGACACTGGAATGGCAATAATGGGCATGGGCATGGTATTAATGGAAACAATGGACATGGAGAGAATGCCAATGGATATAATGGCTATGGCAATAATGGATATGCTTCTGGAAACAATGTACATGGGAACAATGGGAATGGTTACAATTACCAAGACGAGATCCAAAATCAGAGACGCACCACCAGCCGAGGACGCGGAGACACTTTCACGCTGCCCATCAGTTCTGATCCTCTTCGTGTTCAGGTCTTTGCTGAAAAGTCATTGTTTTCATACTGTTGTACTTGTCTTTGCTGATGGTACAGAATTCTTCACAATACTTTAATATTTTCATGTTGTCGTCTTACTCTAGGTGGTGGAGGATGATGAAGGTGAAGATTTAGACTTAAGAGCCCAGACACGGACTGGTGGTGCTGTAGCTGTAGTTAACAAAATATCTTTACCATCTGTGAGAGAAAGCTCTGTCTCCAATGAGGCTGTCTTATCATCTTCATCCTCGTCTACATCTTCATCCACATCTTTGTCAACGGTGGGCTCTGTTTCATCTCTAAACTCTAGTCAGTTGCAGCCCGTGGTGAGTTCAGCCCTGCCTGACGGTGAGTACTGCACCCCTGCTTAACTGGCCTTTTCACAGGTGTGAATAATGACATCAATGATGGCTGCATTGCATTTAGCTGCTTTGGTTTCATGGTCCTGGTATTGTGCATAGTTTTGCTTTGTTCTAAGTGTCTCAGTAAACTGTCATAGTTTACTGAGACACTTAGAACAAAGCCATTGTAATGTTGTTGGTCACATCTGTGCTTTTCCTACAATGACAAGTCTAAATATCTGTCATTCTCATTAAATACATAAACACTCTTTGGAAAATGTGCATCTCACACACCATGTGTTCTTCAGGAGGCCCTTCTCATGATCCCCGCTGTAACCTCAGTTTGGATCAAGGCACCTGCCGAAACTACAGCATCCACTGGTACTATGACAAGCAGGCCAATTCCTGTGCACAGTTTTGGTACGGAGGCTGTGGTGGAAATGACAACCGTTATGAAACAGAAGAGGAATGCAAGAAGACATGTGTTCTATTAAGGACAGGTAACTTCTTGAGATTTCTGGAGAACAAATGTGCACATTGCCCTTTTCTGTTCTGAATATATTGTACTGTTTTGTCCCCGGCAGGATAAAAGGAGAAGAAGCCATCAGAAAGTGGACTTCACTACTCTAAAATTTGATTTGTTATTTTCATGTGATGCATTCTGTCAGATGTGTTCAGAAGATTTCATGCACTTTTGTAGCACTACAGTCCTCACACTCAGATTCAAAACAGTGCTTATAAAGTCATGACCAATTGAATCAAATCCTGAAAAAACTGCTGACATGTTGCTGTCTCGACCCAATCAATGACTGACTGAAGATTAACTTCAACTAACTTCAACTGACTTAATTACCTCAAAGTAATTGTACTGTACTTGATACACCAGAGAAAATCCTTTATTCAGGGTTTGGCTGTCCTAGATTTAAAATGAGAACTACAGAAAACTTGTTACAATTTAAAATTAACCTACAGATCATTCGTATACCTCTATGAGCCACATGCTTCACATTCACTGAATATATTTCTAGCAAGACAGAACAAATAACATGTTTATCTTGTGTTGATAGAATTTGCTGACATATAGTGAATACTTTTGTGTGCGTACTGTTTGTTGTTTTTCCAATGTGTCCATTCGGGTCATAACTGGCAGCTGTAATAGAGAGCTATTTCTATCTGGGTACTGCTTTCAGAGTTCTACTGCAAATGTCATCTAGTGGTGAAGATTGAGGCTTTCTGCAATCCATCTATTGAAGGCCTGTCTATTTGGGCAGTGTGTGTATATCTGAATAAATGTTTTGTATGTCTTTTAATAATAAAATATAAAATAATGGTGGTTGCCTGTTTTGTATGTGTTTATAATGCAAAATAACCAGTGTCACTGTTACCGTTCTAACCATCATCATCTGCGTCCATCCTCTTTTGTGTTTTAGATCATATCAGATTACACAGAGAGTGGCATAAATATGTGTTAAATATTGATAGCTTTTTCCTTTTTCTGTCTAAATTGGTAGGTATGTCTAGCACAGCTGCCTTTAATAAAGCACTAATTCGGACTCCAAATAGTGTTTAATAGATTGCAGTACTTTGGAGCATTCCACCCTGAAAAAGAAAGTCTTCTTCTTTTTACTTATATTTACAGCACAATATTACAGCACACTAGTATTTGAAGGACGGGACGGTTCTTCCATGAAGTGAAATTGCCCCAAAACTCGTGAAGCTCCATGGCAACCAGAAACAGAGAGGCCAGAAACCAGGAGAAATAGAAAGATTAGTGTCATGCTCTACTGACATGTACTGAAATCCTTGTTTAGAATTCCAGGCCATTTTCAACCTGTTGAAGGTGGAAACATGTCTCTGTTACATAAACCTTTTGTCTCCCAGTGTTGTAACAGCCAGAGGTTCTTAAACAGAAATAATAATAATAATACATTTTATTTGTTAAAAGCCCCTTTCAGGACACTCAAGGACACTGTACATCACAATAAATATCAAACAACAGCAATACGATAACATACAATAAAATAAAATAAAATAAACAAGTGATAAAACAAATAAGTTTAAAATCAGACTGACCATTTGACCTCATGTGGGATAAGCAAGTCTGAACAGGTGAGTTTTGAGTGTGGATTTAAAACGGGAAAATGAATCAATGTTTTCAATTTCGGGTGGTAATGAGTTCCAGAGCCGGGGAGCAGAGCGGCTGAATGCTCTGCTCCCCATTGTGGTGAGACGGGCGGAGGGGACAGACAAGTTGATAGTAGAGGAAGATCTGAGGGAGCGAGAGGGGGTGTGGACGTGGAGGGGAGCTGACAGGTAAGGAGGGGCGAGGTTATGAATGGCCTTGAATGTCAAGGCTTCATCATAGGCTTCATCACAATAACGTTACAATACTAAATTAATTCATGTGGTGTTTACAAGCTTGTCATCAGAGTACAGAAATGTTTTCATGTGCTGGATTTTTTTTCAGGGAGTTTGGACTACTTAGATTTATGATGTTTGCAATGCTATCAGAGTATTAATACGGAACTCACCGACAGACGAGTCTTCAGGAACATACATGTTAATAATTCATGTATTGTCATGTTGTCAAAGTTCCTCGGATTGGAAACAGCTCCACATTATTGGCCCCCTGGCTTGCCGTCTGTTGCCACGGTGATTGTGACGCTACAGAGGCTTTGTCAGATTAGCAAATTTTAGCTAGCTGGCAAAGCAGCTGGTAAACGTAACGAAACAACCCAAATAACCAGCAGCCATGGCATCTGTTTTAGATGCTCTCTGGGAAGACAGGGACGTTAGATTCGACATAACAGCACAGTAAGTTATTGTTATCTCACTGAAATCGTTCGAGATTATTTCCCATCGTACAACATCGTACTGGTTAGCTCAGCTACGCTAACTGGCTAAGCAGAGATAACGCTAGATAAAGTAATTCGCCTGCTATGAAAACTTGGCTTCAGGGTTTTTAATAATAATTGTTTGTATCCTTGCATTTTGTCGTAGAAAAACGTTTTACGGTAGCTTTGTGTCACAATTAGTGTAGAGATGTCGTAGATTAGCTTCATACTAGCCTTAAAGTAACCATCTGTGATACAGTTAGCTAATTTAAGTTTCAGAGCATCCAACGCTATAGCTGATCAATCTACCAATCTGTCTTGTACACAGACAGATGAAAACACGTCCAGGAGAAGCACTAATAGACTGTTTGGACTCCATAGAAGACACGAAAGGAAACAACGGAGATCGAGGTAATGTTAAATAGCTGAATTATCATGGAAGGACTAAACTGTGTGTGGCAGCTCACTTAATAACTGATGTCCACTTTTTTGCAGGGCGACTGCTGGTTACAAACCTGAGAATCATTTGGCATTCTTTGGCTCTGCCAAGAGTCAATTTGTGTGAGTACACCTGCATGGTTAGATTCATTTGCTTATTGTTGTTTGTCTGTCTCCCCCAGCAGCCCATCAGCTGAATGTTTAAACCTAAACTAGATATATAAAGATTTGTGAGTGACCATTGCCACCAATTTCAGAACAATCCAATAGGAAACAGGCCCTTACCAATCGGTGAGATGAAGCTCATGTATTCATGTCATTGTATATCATGTTCACTCAACTTTAGAGTGTTTAAATTAATGAACGAGTAATTTTCATAACAACGAAATAAGAAACTGACCATTATCAGATATACTTTGACTGCTCACACTGGCAAGTGCTTGCTGACAAAATATGAAGTCAAGATGAATGGAAGAAGCCAAGTGTGAAACCAGGTAAAAAATCTGACCATCCTAAATGTAAATCTGCTAATTTCTTTCTTTCAGCTGTGGGTTACAACTCCATCATTAACATCACAACAAGGACAGCTAACTCAGTAAGTACAATTTTGTTTTACTTCTCTAACAATTTAATTATTATCTTATTATTTTAAGTCCAGAGTTTTTGTCCATAATCTTGTAACATTTCCTCACATACATCACATGCACTGTTTATATTACAAGCACTTCTTACATGAACAAATGATTGATTGCCTCAAAGTTTGTATTAAATATTTTGTTCACAAGTCAATCACTTTTGCAGTGGAAGAATGTTTAAATCTAATCTATACAAAGACAAAGCCAATAATGGCAGCCTTGTTTCAGCATCCCTTTGAAGTAAATGATAAATGAAGTATATAATAAATGTGATAAAGGCTGATAAACATGCCAATTTATGACTCAAATGCTCTTTTCCAGAAATTGAGAGGCCAGACTGAAGCCCTCTACATCTTGACAAAGTCCAACAACACAAGATTTGAGTTCATCTTCACAAATGTGGTTCCAGGAAGTCCACGGCTCTTTACTTCTGTCATTGCTGTCCACAGGTAAAACAGTGCTGAGGGGAGGTTCAGTTACATAAAATGCATGTCCTACTAAACATTTTAAAATCTTTTGTTTTGTCACAGGGCCTATGAGACATCTAAAATGTACAGGGACCTGAAATTACGAGCCGCTCTCATTCAAAATAAGCAGCTAAGACTCTTGCCCCGGGAGCAAGTGTATGATAAAATTAATGGAGTTTGGAATTTATCCAGTGATCAGGTATGGATGTTGGAAATGTGTCTGTTTAAATTATTTTCTTCAGTTTGGCATTTCTCCGTTAATTTATTGCACAAACCTATTTTGAGTTTCTCAGATAACATACATATTCAGACTAAAACTGAACTAGCTCTACGTAGCTTAACAGAAGGCGTTCCAAAGTTGTATTGCATATCCAAAACATATTGAGGTGTGTGTACTTTCTGGTGTAATTTTTAATAAGCTTTTAATGAGCAGAACAGTTGTACGAAAATGTTAATTAATAATGTAACAACTGTTTTTCCTCCATTATTTACTGTATGTTGTTGCTTGAGTCTCACTTCTTTCTAAAGAGTCCACATCTAATACATGGAAGGTTACACTTTAAATTTGATGTGATTAATGGAGATAATGAGTTTGCAATATGACCCACTGAGTTCTTTTTCCTTGACTGATGTCGGTTTTCTTTGTTTTAGGGGAACCTTGGAACCTTCTTTATCACCAATGTTCGGATTGTGTGGCACGCCAACATGAATGAGAGCTTCAATGTCAGCATTCCTTACCTTCAGATTGTAAGTACAATACACCTTCATCTGCAGTACACCCAAAACTACAATAAAAGAGACACAATTACAGAATGAGCTGCCTTTAGGCTGGAGTAGTGTACATCCACACAGCAGGAAGTATGAGGTATTTGTTTAGTGGCTCATTTTAGGAGCATTTTTTGTTATAACAGGTGAAGTTTTTAAAATGGTTTTACTTCATAGACAGACACCACTGAACTCCTGCACAAGAGCTGCTACTGATCTTGTTTCTGTTGTAAAACCACACGTTGTTTCTCTTTCACTTTAACACCGTGCATGCATCATTTTATTTTTATTTATCTTTTTCTCCCAAAGTGGTCCATCAGAATTAGAGACTCAAAGTTCGGCTTGGCTTTGGTGATAGAGAGTTCACGCCAGGTAACCTGTTTTTCTCTGCACTTCGAGTCACATTCAACTGAAATGGTCACAATATACTGATTGTACACATACACTTGTAACAGGAGTTCCTTCTCTACATTTGTTGCTTGTTATATACAAATACACCCTGTCCTTTTGTTTGTAGAGTGGTGGCTATGTGCTCGGGTTTAAGATTGACCCTGTGGATAAGCTTCAGGATGCACTTAAAGAAATCAACTCATTGCATAAGGTGTACTCTGCCAACCCCATCTTTGGAGTTGACTATGAAATGGAAGAAAAGGTAAGCATCTGTGCACAATATTAGAATCAGTGACCCTAAAAATACTCTACATGTCTATTTTTGAATTACTGTGTCCTTCTAATAGCTGAGTTTCTTTATCTACTTTTTTATAAATGTTTGAATACTCCACTGTGCTCTACTCCTCTGTTTCTTGTTGTCATAGCACTGTTTTGTCCTAACACTGATTTCAGCCCCAGCCGTTGGAAGAACTCACGGTGGAACAGCCTCCTGATGACGTGGAGATCGAGCCCGATGAGCAGACTGATGCTTTCACTGTGAGTGTGCCCGTTGGCCACCCTCACGCCCGCCACTCCTCCGGGAGTCAGTGGTTTAGCTTTCAGACTCTCAGAATAGCTGTCAGCTCATGCCCTTCAGCATGATGAACAAACATGAAGTTATGTTGCCTAGTGCTCATGTTTGTACGGAGTGGTGCTCGTCAGACTAAATAACCTATTATTACACACAACATCATCCTGTTGTTTTGATTGAATGTATGATTTGTGTGTGTTGCTTGCCCACAGGCTTACTTCGCTGATGGAAATAAGGTAAAGTATCACAACTGATTTTATCACCAGCTGGAATCCTGATTCCAAAAAAAGTTGAGATGCTGTGTAAAACAAATTAAAACAGAACGAAATCATTTGCAAACAAACTGTGTTTACTGAACGGTTTTACGAAGTGTTCCTGAGTCAATGTAGTAACATCCTTTATCCAATCATGTGTTCACAAAGTGGTGAACCTCGCTCCATCCTTGCTTGTGAATGACTGAGCCTTCAAGGATGCCCCTTTCATGCCCAATCATGATACTATCACTTGTTACCAATCAACCTGTTTACCTGTGGAATGATCCAAACAGGTGTTTTTGGAGCGTTCCACAACTTTCCCAGTCTGTTGTTGCTCCTGTCCCAACTTGTTTGAAACATGTTGCTGCATCAAATTAAGAATAAGCAGATATTTACAAAAATCAATGAAGCTGATGAGCTCAAACATTAAATATATCGTCTTTGTACTGTTTTCCGTTGAGTATATGTCAAAAAGGATTAGCAGATAATTACATTCTGTTTTATTTATGTTTTACACAGCTTCCATGGGTTGTATAATTGCAAAATATGTTGTGCAGTGTGTTGTGTTCTAACATCTTATGGGCTCTTTTCATTTGTTTACTGTTGTTCCAAAGCAACAAGACCGTGAGCCGGTTTACTCCGAGGAGCTGGGCCTCGCCATTGAAAAGCTGAAGGATGGCTTCACGCTTCAAGGACTGTGGGAAGTTATGGGCTGAAATAATGTGAAAGGTGTATGTTTTCTGTGTAGATATTGTGATCATAAAGGCAACAGTATATTTATTTATAGGGCGGGCTAAAAGTATGTACAGTTTTATGCATAGATAAGTTTTCATAAAAACAAAATTTTTAAATTACTTGTATGACATATCTAGTGTGGGGATATTTATGAATAGAATGTGAAATATAATGCGGTTTGTAGTGTGTAAAGTAAATAAATGTATTTAAATAGAGTATATTTGAGAGTACATTTTTTTCAGATTCACATTTCAGAAACATTAATACAGCCAGACTGTAGTGTATCATGCACACAATTCATTTGCATGTGGAAAGAACACAGTGATCTCAGGCTAAATACAAAACTGCACAATGCACCAGAGTATTTTAAAAATCTAAAAAGAGGACAAACTGTCACCTCCTGTGGCAGCAGCTGTTCACTGACCCTGTCTACGTGTTGGATAACTCCCCCGTGGATGTCTGACACACAAGTACTGAATCGCACTATTGTGAGGTTGTCACTACTATCAGTGAACTGTGATTCACTCCACAGGTAGACGCTCTCAGAATACGTATCACTGTAGTGAACGGCAACCATATCTGTGAACTCACAGCACATACAGCACTGGAACAAGTAGTCCTGCCGCTGTGTGTCCTGTCACTGGTTTTATTGTAAAATTGAAGTGAAAAGATCAGAGGTTACTTTGTGTGGCCATACAACAATGTTGTTACTAATCACTGGGGTGACCAGGCTCCACAGTTGTTTTTACTCTATGACAGCTGTGTGAGCTCTCCGATTTGGCCTGCCAGAATTCCTCATGGATGGGATGTTTGGCTATATTTAGAGGGACACGGTTATATTGGAGTGGCTTCAGACCTGGCTGCCTATAGTTCTCTGTCTTCACCGGCTAGGACAGTCAGTTGTCTACTGTCCCACTCCCTTCCACTTCCTGTCCTGCAGAATGGATCCCCAAGGCTTGCGGGAAGATCTCCGTCTGTTTCAAACCACTCTGCTGCAGGATGGACTCAAAGAGCTTCTTAACGAGAACAAGTTGATCGACTGTGTCCTTAAAGTTGGCGACAGAAGCATCCCCTGCCATCGGCTCATCCTGGCAGCCTGTAGTCCGTATTTCCGGGAGATGTTCTTCTCAGCAGACGGCAAGGAAGTGGACAAAAAAGAGGTTGCTCTGGAGAACCTGGATGCCAGTGTTTTGGAGGCGATTGTAAATTACATGTACTCAGCAGAGATTGATATTAACGACGACAATGTGCAGGATCTTCTGGCCGTCGCCAACCGCTTCCAGATCCCTTCAGTGTTCACAGTTTGTGTGAATTATCTCCAGAAGAAGCTGTCAAAGAAAAACTGCCTCGCCATCTACAGGCTGGGACTGATGCTGAACTGCGCCAGGCTGGCAATCGCAGCTCGAGATTACATTGCAGATCGGTTTAAGACCATATCCGAGGATGAGGATTTCCTGGAGCTCGCTCCACCTGAACTCTTTGCCATTATCGGGGCGGATGCGCTGAACGTAGAAAAAGAGGAGCTCGTGTTTGAGACCCTCATGAGGTGGATCAGGAAAGACAAAGACAAGCGCGTGAAGTCCTTGGAAGAGGCCTTTGAGTGCATTCGCTTCCGTTTACTCCCAGAAAAGTACTTCAAGGAGAAGGTGGAGAAGGATGACCTCATTAAGTCTGATCCTGAGCTGCTCAAAAAAGTCAAAGCCATAAAGGAGGCCTTTGCAGGGAAGCTTCCAGAGAGGACAAAGGGACAAGGTGATGAGGAAGGAGAGGAGGGCAAGTTGCCCGGCTATCTGAACGATAACCGCAGATATGGCATGTTCGCCAAAGACATGGTTCTGATGATCACCGACACTGCTGCCGTGGCCTACGACGCCCTGGAGAACGAATGTTTTCTCGCTGCGATGGCCGAGCAGATCCCCCGAAACCACGTCAGCCTGGTATCAAAGAAGAACAATCTGTATGTGCTGGGGGGCCTGTTTGTAGATGAAGAGGACAAAGAAAGCCCACTGCAGTGTTACCTCTACCAGGTACAGACAGTTTAATTTACACTGAATCTGAACACATCAGAAGTAATTCCCTCATTTGTTTTTTCCCCACAATATCTTCACGTGTGTCTTTCAGTTGGACAGTCTCGGCGCTGAGTGGACGGCTCTGCCCCCCATGCCCTCCCCCCGGTGTTTGTTTGCGATGGGGGAGTTTGAAAATCTTATCTTTGCTGTGGCAGGAAAAGATTTACAGTCCAATGAGTCTCATGACACCGTTATGTGCTATGACACCGAGTAAGTTCAGTCCACCAACCGTTCTGTTCTCTCATACGAAGCCCTGATGTGTGTTTGCCGTTGAGCGCGTTACTCTATCTGCCCCCTTGTAGAAAAATGAAGTGGACTGAAACCAAAAAGTTGCCTCTGAAAATCCACGGCCACTGCGTGGTCTCTGAGAACGGGCTGGTGTACTGTATTGGAGGCAAGACGGATGACAAGTAAGACGCATTTCTACATGAAAGTGAAAATCTGATTGTCACGTTGCATTGACCCTTCTCAGGAATCATTTTTTGTCTCACTGGTGAAGTAAAGCGACCAATAAGATGTTTGCGTACAACCACAAGAGGTCCGAGTGGAAGGAGGTGGCTTCCATGAAGGCAGCCAGGTCGATGTTTGGCGCCGTAATCCACAACGGGAAGATTGTTGTCGCCGGGGGAGTCACTGAAGACGGCCTCACAGGGGCGTGTGAAGCCTACGACTTTTCAACCAACAAGTACGTTTTTTTATTCCAGTTTGTACAAAGGTTATTGTTATGTTTTGATTCCAGTATTTATTTGGTTATTTCCTGTTTATACTTTTCTCTGTTGGACGCATATATCAGATCATACCTTAAACTGTCTTCACATTAGTTTTTAGTCAAATATTGGAAAAATGTTGCCACTTTTTTCTACATTTGGATGCTTTCAATCAGCGGTTCCCAGCCGTTTTGGCTTGCGACCCCCTCGTCACAGAGGTGTTCTTCCTTTGTTTCTTTTGGAGGATTTTTAGAGTCTTCAGGAGGAGGATGCAGCCAGAAAAGGAGGAAAAAAAGCAGAAAGCAGAAGAAAAACTCAAAAGAAAATAAAGAACAATGTGTGTAACAGATACACAGTTGAAAAGAAAGTTCAGCTTCAAAAAATTACTTCATGACTTTTTCAAAGCAGTTTTAATCTAACTTGACTTAACTAATTTGAAAAGAAAAACATTTTTTTAGTCAAAGTCAGCTTTATTGTCAATTCTGCCACATGTACAAACAGGGAATCGAAATTACGTTTCTCTCAACCTCTGTGACAAGACATATATTAAAAAGAAATAAATAAAAACTGTACAATCTAAACAATGACACATTAAGAGAATGTAGTAGTGCAAGTTTTAGTTAGTTCAGACAGTTTTTTTTCTGTGCTTCCAGGTTAGCAGCCACTGCTTTAAATCCACACTGAAAGGAAAAGTCAAGGAACTCTTGCTGAGATTTTGTTAAGCATAAGTCAAAGAAAACAACATCGTGGAGGTGTTAATGGAGCAGAGTGCACTTTATTGCAGGTGGTCACCCTTCACAGAGTTTCCCCAGGAGAGGAGTTCAATGAACCTGGTCAGCTGCGGAGGCTTGTTGTACGCTGTAGCCGGCTTCGCCATGGTGGAGAACGAGAACAAAGAGTGTGCGCCCAGCGAAATCATCGACATCTGGCAGTATGTGTTGATTTCTGTGCAATAAATCTTCCACAGTGATATCTTTCTTCACATGGTGAACCACAGTAGCATGTTTTCTCTGCCCCACCAGGTATGAAGAGGACAAGAAACAGTGGACCGGCATGATAAGAGAGATGCGATATGCAGCTGGAGCCTCCTGTGTGTCCATGCGTCTCAATGCAGCCAGGATGCCCAAACTGTAGCAGTCCAGACACTGCTGTCAGCAAGAATACTGCGTACATGCTCTTACTTAGTGTCACCCAACATTGTAACATATCAGGCTCATGTCCCCTTCGCCTGTTCTGTGAGTGTCCTGATAGAACATATGTAATGGATTTATTTCTCATAAGTCAGTGGAGTCTAAAATTGACCAGTCACTGCTTGTTTGGACCAGATGTTATTGCTGATTCTGATCTTCTGAAACATATGTGTATTATTGCAGTTATCTGGCAAAGGTTTGCAAACAAATGTTCCTCTTCCAGTCAGTTACAACGGGCACCTTGCTGTATAAAGACATCTGTTTGACATTTTTGACCTTTTTTCTTTTAACACAGCTTATAAAATAGGGATGTTATTGAAGACCACAACTATTGTGCCCCTGTACATGTTAATAACAAATTCCATTTTGAAGAAGCAAGCTCTGCAATCACTGTGTAAAGCTTTGTGTGAATTGGTGCAATACTCTACAAGAGCTGTATCAACTGATGTTCTGCTCTGCTTAAGCCATAGAGCTTCTGCTGAGGGTCACCATATTGACTTACTTCACAGCCAGTGGTGGAAGAAGTATTCAGATCCTTTACTTCTGTAAAAGTACTACTACGACTCTGTGAAAATACTCCACTACAAATAAAACTCCTGTACTCAAAACCTTACTGAAGTATTATGAAAGTGTTATCACCAGAATGTACTTAAAGCATGAAGAGTAAAGGTGCTCATTCTGTAGTGGAATGGTCCCTCTCAGTGTTTTACCGTTATGTCTGATGTTTTGGGATTAATATTACTGCTGCATTCATGTGTATGTTGCATTTTACTGCTGTAGATGTTTGTGGTTGTGTTAATTTTAACTACTTTCTATGCTGTTGGCTAGTTTAATCTACAGTAATGCATCATGTGTTGATGTATTTTCCAGATAATCCAAGATCTTTTTTTTAATTGCTCATTCATCTTAAGAAGCAAGAGAATTTTCTCATTTTATCAGGAAAAAATCCAATTCAAAATCACCAAATTTGGAGATACATGGAAAGCAACCAGTAACTAAAACTGCCACAGCAGATGAATGTAGTGCAGTAAAAAGAGCAATATTTGCCTTTGAGATGCAGTGGAGTAAACATATTGTCAAATTTCAGCTGTAAGAAATCATCAAAACCATAGAAATTAAGTTGTAAAGCAACACTAATAATCCCCCAATTATGTTTTATATGGAAAATAGATACTAAACCTTTGCATTTTCTTTAAATTACTAATTTTAATACAAAAGCACATAATATACACTGACACTCTCAACACGAATGAGCTAGCGTCATTTCAACTTTATCCTCAAGAACTAAAAATAAGGAGCACTTGATGTGTACTACAGTCGTTCAGCCTGAAAAATCTCAGAACCAAACTCGAAGCTCAACACTGAATGTAACATTACTTCCAGTATTCAATAACAAGTCCTTCAAGAAGAAAGCTCTTTAAAGATTTTTTTCTTCAGATATTCCTTCCAAGCGTCCTTAGTTGAGAGCTCCATAGAGTTCCATTCAAAGTGAGGGATCTGCAAACACAAATGATTTCATATGATTCAGTGCAAGAGATGTATAAGACCACATGCAGTCTTTAAGTGTTTTCCCACCTGAACCACACGGTATCCCAGGATTTCAAGGTGTCTTTTCCTCATCAGGACTTCGCCTTTGACGTGGTGAGAATTCTTGCAGAAGGTCTTTGAATCAAGAAAGTCCACAGCAACCCTGAGTGATGAGTAAAAACAGACATGTTCCAGTTCTGAGCGGTCTAATTATTCATCTTTAGTATTCAGGCTGTTTTCTGGTGCCTCCATACCGCTGAGCTCCAGGCGGCAGCTCGTCCCTGACGTGTTCCGGTGAGCTCGTCCCCCAGTCAACCTTTCTTCTGTCTGAGATTTGCAGCCTGCTCGGCTCACTGTAGGGCACCGGCTGCATGTGTTTGTCCAGTATGCATTCAAAGTCTGAGAAGACAAAATATGGTCACGTTGCATTGAATATTTGCTACGCTTCCTATTCACTTCTGTTCTGAAGCCTGTTTAATGGACAAATTTAGACGTGCATTTCCGTTTTTGTTGCGATCTTTGACTGAGCAGATGTGCTCAGTGCTCATGTGTTGGCCAATAGAAACATTTCTAACATTTACATTTTTA
Source organism: Chelmon rostratus (assembly GCF_017976325.1). NCBI lineage: Eukaryota > Metazoa > Chordata > Actinopteri > Chaetodontiformes > Chaetodontidae > Chelmon > Chelmon rostratus. The sequence goes on along the minus strand of NC_055670.1, from coordinate 13,352,741 downwards.
ATGTATTTTGTTATTTCTTGTGTTCATTTCAGTATATATTTTACACTTCTCTATATTTCTCTCTGCTAGTGTTGATATGCTTATGTATGTATGTATGTATGTATGTATGTATACACTGTGTATTACTGTGTGCAATGCCTGGGCAAAGGGCTAAAGTAAAACATGAATTTCCCAATTTGGGATCAAGCCCATCTATCCATCCTTTTGTCAATCTAGTTAGTGATTGCTCTGATGAATATTTATTTATTACAGCATCAGAAAAGTGACAGCACATCCTGTTTTGAGCGCTGTAAATTGAAATTCAGACGTATAAATCGACTTGACTGGCTACTGTTCTTTGCATTTGAGGAAGAACGAGGCTCAAACCTATTTCTTCCTCAGGTGCAAAGACTTTGTCAGAACAGAGTAGAAAAGGTGTGACAAACTATCATCAAATCAGTGTTCAATACGAAGATTAAATTGGCTATTTTACTCACCTATGGTGTAAAAATATGGAGTGACAACTGCTATCCGAACATGGTTGATGCCATCAAGAACCTCACCCAGCATTTTGTGGATTTGCTGTTGCGCAGGACTGACAGAGCCATTCCCTGAAAAATATGTCGGCAGGAAAATGAAATACTTTCCATTAAGTATAGATTTATTTCAATTCCATTCTTAAAAAGCCACCTGAACAAGTGAACAATGTCTCTGTGTTTTTACCTTTCTTTAGCAAATGCTGGCAGTAGCGGTCATGAAACCACGGCACCTGGAACTCGGGACACTCGAGACACACGGCGCGATTGAGCTCCATGAGGCGCAGTCTGGTTCGCATGACGAGGGCATCAGGTAGGGCTGGAGGAAGTACAGAGAACAGTGACATGAGCCACATTGAGCATGTGTGATGTGCCTGAATAATTTGCTACTGATGCATATTAACAATCGTATCTTCAACACAATCATAAGAAAAGTGGAGACATACTTTCCAATTGGGCGTCCAGCTTTCCCAGAAACTCAACCCTGAAGATTTCTCTGACTAGTTCCTCGGGGAAACAGTCAGCCACAGCCAAAGAGTATGCCAGGAGAACTAGCAGATGTGGGTCAAAGGAGCCTGCAAACACAGAGCAAATGTGTTAGAGTAAGCCTGAAATAAAAAATGAAAACGTATAAACAGGTTCACTTACTGATATGAGGAGTGAGGCGCTGAACACAAACATCGTACAGCTTGTCTGCTTGTACAGAATCATAATTCAGGACGGAGAAGGGCAGCAGGGTGGCATATGTTGCGGAGTGGTGAATCTGAAAAATGATGCAGGAAAAGTACAGTAAATATATGTTTAATTGTTGCAGACTTACCGTGCTGTGACGTCTCTCAGATCACCTTGTCAATGTCTTTAATGGCCACACTGGCGATACGATCCATCAGAGGAGGGCAGAGCTGATTTATCCTGGTTAAGAACAGGGCCAACTCAGGCACATTAGTCCATTGAATTTGGTCCACCATCCTCTGCAGAGTGACCATCGTCTCTTCGACCAGCATCTCTTCAAACCAGTCTCCCGAAATGTATCTGAGCTCCTCCAGCAGCAAGTCCAGCCGGTCAGCCGTCTGCAGCCTCTCGTGCCCGCAGCGGTTCAGGGTCTGCAGCAGATGGACGTACTTATTGGGAGTGTTGCGGCGGTAGGAGGGATCGCTACGCACCCACTTGGCGAAGGCAAGCGCAATGGTGTTGAGGTCGTTGAGACTGCACTGGGTCATCACCGCATCTACCCGAGAGATCACGCCCTCATCAAGCCGCGGGTGGGGCAGCATGGACAGAACGCGAGTTAACATAGTCACTTCGTAGGGGAAGACGCTGTGCAGCAGAAAGCTGCAAGATGAAGTGTTGTTAGTCTTTGTTTTGTTCAGGGATACAAAATTGACTCCATAGCTCAAAAAAAGACTTACGTGATCAGAATGTTTCTTAGTTTTGTGAAGAACTCGGGGTTCTGGTACTGCAACAGAAAAAGGGTTTGGGTGATTCTGGCCACCTCCACTGGTTTGTAGACAGGAAGGTTCCTTTGGATTACTGATGCAATTCTGGAACATAATTTAATAATAATAACATATTACAAAATAGATATTTCAACGTATTGGTGAAGACTTAAAGGAGGAGGAGAGATACAGGCATAAAATACACAGCATTATGATAAAAATCCCCTTAAATGTGACTTTTAAAGAACTGTGAACAAAATATAACCCAAGAGAAGGGTTTACATTTAAAGATAAACTTCCCAGAGCTCTTTGATGGGCAAGTTATGTAATAACGACACCAAGATTTTGTCAACTGCTGGTTCTGAGGTCAAAAATGAATTTTCAAATCTAACTTTTAAGACCTGTGCTGCAATTTCTCATTACTTCACAGTTGACGTATATGATAATCCTCACATAGTTGCAATAAGTTGATATTGGCTTCGCTTCTTAAGCTGTGTGGGTGCTATATGGAAGAGGTATGAACTCACTTGTTCAGTAAAGTGAGATTCCTGCTCTGAACCTCCTCTAGAGCTTCAGCTACAGCCAGAGCCTGCTGTGCATTGAGCTCATCCGCGAGCAGAAGGGCAGTGTTCTCCAACCTAAGACGGACGAGACCACATTGGAGACCTGTGAGACTCGGGAACTGCTGTAAAGGGTTAGACTTCCACTCATGGATCACTCCACTAATAATGCTACAAACCGTTCTCTAATCTCCACACTGGCCATCGGAGCGAGAGCAACAAACAGTCTAGTGAAGGAGAAAGGGTCCGTGCTTGAATCAACCAGCTCTGTTAGCCTTTGTTTAACAGCCAGCCTAAAGTCACAGTTGTTGAACTGCAGGGACTGATACAGCCCCATGATGATGCTAATGTTTTCTGCGTCCATCCTGGGAATGTTGCACAAGAAGATGTCGTTGCACTTCTCCAGCAGAGGCCGGTGACTGTGCTTGATGTTGCGCAGGAACTGCACCACTCTCCTCGGGTTGTTATAATTTGAGACATCCATGGTGTCCAGGAGATGGTCTGCCCTGTCAATGAGGGCATCCCGAAGCCGGGGAGAGACCAGGGACGACACACTAATCATCAGTGTAGTTAGGATCCTGGGAAAACATGGCCACTGAGTGAACACACAATACGAGACGCTTATATTTGAAGATATTGACGATAAGTGTCTCATGACCAACCTGGCATCATCAATACTCGACAACTTCTGATCCACAATACTCGTGATGTGGCCCATTAGAGGACTGTGTTGAAGCTGCTGATCGCTTAGACAGATGGCAAACTTGGATAAGGATGCCATTGGAAATCTGCAATTTAATGATTAATCCATAAATCAACTGTCAGAAAATTAAACAGTAATTTATTTTTAACAGTAAAATAGTAATTTATCAAGCAAAAATGACCAATATTTGCTGGTCTCGGCTTCTGTAATGTGTAGATGTGCTGACATCCTGCTGATCTGTTTCATATCAGTGTACATTTTAAATGTTCCGGCTCTGGGAAATTATGATGCAGATTTTTCATGTTTTTCTGGGCAGTGATAGGAGTCATACCTGTCTATTCTCAGCCATGCTTCTGAAACCAACTGCTGAACAAGAGAGTCATGTGGATCCACGTTCAACCTAAAAGATGAACAATAATGTAAAGTATGTTATAGTCACTATGCTATGATTCAAATGCATTACATATAGCCTGATTGTGTCAATGTCTTAATGTACCTGAGGAAAATGTAAAGCATGTCGACCAACATAAAATCATCCATAAGAGCAATTTTGTTCTCCGCCAAAACCCGGAGAGTCAAGAACTGTGGGTGGTTCTTAATGAGCTCAATAGTCCGGAGTATTTGTGGCTTCTCCCTCTGAAACTGCCACAGCATCCCCACAGCCCAGCTGACATGGTTCACTGTGAGCTTGGCCTTGTTCTTCCCCACCACATCAAACAGCTGGTCCTCAGCAGAGCAAACCCGCAGCTGCTCCAGGACCTGGTCCCGGTTCACTGTCCCCCGGTGAAGGAGCCTGCGAAGAAAGGAATTCGCACACCAGAGCCGAAACATCACCACAGACCCCAGCTCAGGTTAAGAATGCACTGGGGTCTTCATTGTACCAGCACAGGGTCCCACTGTCCACCTCAATGTCACAGCAACAGGTAGGTTCAGCCAGTTGAGCTCACATCCACAGACCCAAAGTGTGGAGGGAGAAGATGTTAGGAGCTCTTTTAAGGACCTGTGTCAACTGAAGAAAAAACACACACAAAAAAAAACACATGATTCTAACACTTATCACAATGTTTTCAATTCTGTTTAGTTGCAAGATTAATTGTATGTACACAGAAAACACTGGCATGACAGTGAAGTTAGCTCAGTGTGACATGTTAACCAGTGTCATGTCGCAAACAGCCCCATTCAGAGATCTGACTTTCCTTTAGTGTATCACTGGAGTGAGCTAGCAGAGGCTAAGTTCACTTTGCTAACGCGGTATTCACGTGCATGGAGAAACAACCATCTAAAATGACTGACGCTCACAGATTATTCCTGCTAGCTGGATTCTGAGCTAGGTTTCTGAAGATTGTAGAGATTCACGAATTATAGATTCAACACAATCAGAACACTGTCATTTAAAACGCACATTCAAAGTCAAAATTACCCAACAGCATGTGTGCTATACCGTTCACTTCCGTAGGCAGTGACGTAATGAAATTGAATGTTTTGTAACCCTATACTTTGCCTTTCAGGCAGGAGTCCATGCGTACTGGGGTCCTAATTTGAATTTAAAAGGTTGCTTTAGCAGACATTTTACTACTCCGAACGAACAGAACACATCCGGAAGTTCACAAAATACCTTTAAACATACAAGCCGTCACTGAATAACAGGGGGAACTTTGAGTTCAGACATGTGGAACTATTTCTTGTGAAGAAAAACAAAAAATAGTACGCAGGGTCAAATAAATGAATCACATTTTACCACTGGGTATAAATAAACAGAGACGAACACCGTACTGAAATACGTCATGGACGTCAACTAGCAACGTAACTTGAATAATTGTTGTACCTGACAGTATAATATCAGGGCAAAAAAAATCTCCATTTTTCCCAGCTGCGCGCCCCGCTGCGTTGACTGGCGCACGGTTCTCCAAATACACTGACGTCCTTGCCGCGCCATCTTTGGAAAACAGTCGGCTCAACGCTGAATGGAACTTAATTTTCGTCGTTTGTGAAAAGTACTCGCTGTATGGACTGATCTCATACGGTTCCCAGGTGATGTGATTTCGTGTTAACAGCTTCTTTGCAATATATATGCATTTAATATGTCGAAATTGTACAGAGGAAGCCCTCTACATGTTGTCTGGCTGAGGCTCGATGAACTTGCTAATGCTAACCCCTGGCCTAACTATCGATAGATGGCTATGGATGCCCGTGATAGATGGCTATGGATGCCCGTGGGTTTAACGTTTCGTGAAACCATAGTGATAGAGACCAGACTGGTGAATGTGTGAGCGGGGGCATTTGTGTTTATTAAACACAAAACTTATCTCCGCAATCGGCTCCACAGGTCAAGTGAGACTTGAAACGCGTTGCTAGTTAGCCAACGTTAGCATACTAGTCGAAAACAAACGAACATTGGCTATCCTAATTATGCAGGTATTCCAGCTGTCGGCACACCGTAAACTGAGTCAGTAACGTTTATCGTGTTAATTTGAAATCTTGTAATTAATCACGAAAGATATGCATTCAACACATTAATGAATTATTTTGTGACACATTGACACCAGTACCATTTAAAGAATCGTTTTGCTGGTCAGACCAAGTAGTTGTGCAGGATATGCCAGCTACTTCCGCCTGACAATTGACATCCAAGTAAGTTATTAGTTGCTAAATTGTTATTTATCTTTGTATTATCTGTGTCTCTCGCCTTCAGGTGTGAGGTCAGTAGAAGTGATCATGGGGATCAAGGTTCAGCGCACTCGGTGCTTCTTCGATATTGGAATCAGTAATGTGCTCGGTAACAAAGTTGATTAAACACTTAAACACTACACTGTATTCATTTCAGACTGATGTACCAAATGAACTGTCTGCTGAAAGTCATTTTTCATCATGATAAACAAAACTAACGAAGTATCAATGCTCTTGCCTCACAGTCGGCAGGGTTGTGGTGGAACTGTTTTCAGACATCTGTCCCAAAACTTGTGAAAACTTCAGATGCCTTTGCACAGGTGAATAAAATCTTTTCTCCACAAGTATATGCCAGAAAACGTTTTACATCATGGCACAGTTTTAATGTTGAAAAGTACTGTGGTTTCCTTCAGGTGAGAAAGGCATCGGCAAAGGAACTCAGAAGCCTCTGCACTACAAAGGATGCCTGTTCCATCGCATTGTAAAAGACTTCATGATTCAAGGAGGAGACTTCAGCGAAGGTGAGCTAATAAAGGCTGAATGTTGTGAATAATGTAGTTATCTTAAAACACATCACATCATCATATGGCCCAATTAAAGTACTGTAAGTCTCTCTGTGATCAGTATTACAAAGCTGTCAGCATCAACAAAGGGTAACCCATTTGAATAACCAGCAGTCAGCAGAAGTTTCTTAACATCACAATTCTCTTTCTCCTAGCAGCTCCCTTTGCTTATGTTTTATTTGTTCTCTGACACTGAAGGTAATGGAAGAGGAGGCGAATCCATCTATGGAGGCTTTTTTGAAGGTAAAGAGGCCACAGTCAAAGCTGTCAGTTGTTATCCAAACCGACGTTGGCTTCAAGATGGCAGTATAATCTTATCCTTTTCCCCCAGATGAAAGCTTTGCAGTTAAACACAACAAGGAGTACCTGCTGTCTATGGCCAACAGGGGCAAAGATACAAATGGATCACAGTTTTTCATGTAAGCACTATGTCTATTTCTATAAATTACAGAGCTGATGCATTATTAACCATATAAATGACCAAATGCCTTTTTTTTTTCCTTGAATGACCTTCTGTGACACTATAGAACAACCAAACCATCGCCACATCTGGATGGGTAAGTGCTGCTTGATTGTAACTGAAATTTTTATAATGTACACACGTTTTGCTGTACTCAGATCATCATAGCTATAAATAAAGCTCAACATCACTGTATTTTTTTCAGTGTCCATGTGGTTTTTGGTCATGTGATTTCTGGCCAAGAGGTTGTTCAAACCATGGAGAACCAGAAAACCGATCCTAATAGCAAACCGTATGCTGATGTGAAAGTTTTGAACTGCGGAGAGCTCGTCCCTAAATCTAAAGGTTCGTTTGTGTGAAGCATTTTTTAGTACTTTTAAAAATAGTTTCAAACTTCAGATTAGATTTTATATAGCAGTGTATCTAACAGACCCCTCAATCCTTGCAGCAAAGAAGGATGAAAAAAAGAGAGAGCGAGTCTCTTCTAGCTCCAGCAGCAGCTCCAGCAACTCTGAGAGCTCATCAGAATCCTCCTCTGATTCAGAAGAATCAGAGAAAGAATCCAAGAAGAAGAAAAAGAAGGCGAAAAAGCTAAAAAAGAAACGGAAGAAGAAGGACAAGAAAAAGTACAGAATTTACATTTACACTTTTGCTGTCAACACTGTCAACAGTATGCAGTTCCTTTATTCTGAGCTGCCATGCTTTCCTAGGTCAGAGGCTGAAAGCGTTGAAGAGAAGGAACAAGAAGACTTGGTTACATCTACTGTACGTCCTGAAGAAATTCCACCCGTCCCAGAGAATCGATTCCTCATGAGGAGGAGTCCCCAGGCAGTCCAGAAGTCAAATGAGGAGGCTGAAAAGGATCAGCGAAATAAGGAACAGAGGCCACGAGAGAGGTTAGTCTGCTTGACAAACAGCTGTTATGACAAACATCCAAACATTGTGTGTTAATTATGATGCCTTTTTTCTCTCCCTAGTACTGGCTCAACATATGTCTCTCAGTCAGTGTATCACAGAAGACTGGTGATGACACGATCCGGGAGGAAGATAAAGGGCAGGGGTCCGAGGGTGGGTACACTGCAACTGCAATTTTGACCACTTTTAATATTATGTTCGAGTACATAAACATTTTAATTGCACTTTTGTAAGATTTCTGTCTTGACCAGTGTTAGCTCCAGTCAGTAAGTGATTTATCATTTCTCCCTTCCAGTGGTATCGGACCCCGTCACGCTCTCGTTCAAGGTCCAGAGATCGTTTTCGGCGCAGTGAAACACCTCCACATTGGCGCCAGGAGATGCATCGTCAGAGGATGAGGGCAGTCACTGGAGAGCGCTGGATTAAGGGTGATAAGTAAGATGACCTCACTTTGACTTTTTAAAGAGTTTCTAGTCAGCCTGGCCAGAACTAGTTCTTGTGGTACTCCAATATTTCAAAGCTAATCAGTGTCATTAAACTGTGCTAAAATTTTAAGAACACGCATTATGTAAGCGGATCATTAAGATGTGGTCTGAACCTTTGAGTCGTGTGTCTAACATAGGTGACATTTACTCTTTTTTGTTTTATTTTATTTTTACAGAGGAGACATGAGCGAGGCCAAAGATGAGGCTGATAAAGCTCCAAGAAGAGAGAGACGGACCTCCAACACAAAGCATGAACACACAACTGAGGGTAAAAAAGACAAGAAATCTCGGTCACATAGATCCAAAAGTAAAGAAGAGGACACTGTGGAGAAGGATGAGAAGGAAAGCAAAAACAAGGCGAAGAAAAGGGAGAAATCTCAAAGCCGCAGTAAAAGCAGAGAAAAGAGTCGGAGGTCAAAAAGCAGAGAGAAGGGTCACAAGCGCAAAAGTGATGACAGAAGAGGTCGCTCGAGGAGCAAAGACCGAAATGCTAGTAAGAAAGAAAAAGAGTCAGAATCTGATCACACCAGAGATAGAAATAAAGGTCATGAGTCCGAAAAAAGGCATAAAGAGGACACCAAAGGAAAAAATGGTGAAAGAACTAGGACAAAGTCACAAAGCAAGGAAAGAACGACGACTAAAGATGGGCACAGGTCTAGGAGCAGGAGCAGGAGCAGGGACAGGGACAGGGACAGGGACAGGGACAGGGATAGGAGTAGACCTCAAGCATCAAAAGACAAAGAAGAAAAACGAGAAAAAGACAGAGACAGGGGCAGAGAACGTAGCAGGAGTCAGGACAGACGACACAAAAGTGAGAGGGAGAATAAGAGGCGAGGAACATCCAGGGATAAGGAACATCGAACAAGAAGTCCAGACAGAAACAGGCCTAGAGACTCGCACAGAAGCAGGCGCTCCAGAAGCAAGAGTAATAAGAGAGACCACAGCAAAGATCGGTCATCTCATAGAAAGGACAAAGACAGAGAAGCCGCCAACCAAAAGAGAAGACGAAGCAGCAGCAGCAGCTCTGAGAGCGATAGAGACGAGAAAAAGAAGAGGCAAAAGAGCCCAGATTCCAAACGGAGTGGAGCGAATAGTACCTCCAAATCCAAAGACGGACGAAGCCCGGCCAAACCAAGACCAGATAGTACAAAAGGCAAAGACCGAAACGACAGCAAGAGGAATAAATCGAGCTCTAGCTCAAGCTCCGACAGCGACTGATATCTTAAAGGAAGAGATTGCGGAATTTTGAAGTGCTGATTTTATATTGACTACACATGTAGTATACAACACCAGCTTTCCATCTAGAGGGGGACTTGTTGGAGTCACATTACTCATTCAGTACAAAAAAAAAAAACAGTTCCAAGGTTCAGTCAAAGCTGACATGATATTAAAGTCTGTTAAGAACTTGAAAGAAACTACAACAGAAGCTGACAAAAAGTTGCAGTGACAGACTTAAGCATCACGTGAGCTTTGGTTGAACTGTGGATTTCACTGTGGATGGAAGTAGTGGTGCAGTTAAGTGCATTATACTGTTGATGGGTAGCTGAAGTTGCGTGGCTAGGTTAGAGAAAAGAATTTGTGACAGGAAAAGTGGCACATCTACAGTCTGTACTGTACAGGCAGTGAGTATTAAAGTACCAGGTTTTCTTTTAATTGTACATGAAGTTTCAAGGCCTTTTTTTTTTAAATTGTGGATTCTTTGGTAAATTATATTTTGACTTAATTGTAGTCAATTTCAGACTGAAAAGCAGATTCAAAATTTTCCTGCAACAGAGATCCTTTCGGTGTCTTTTTCCCCATGGACATTTTCTCCTGAAATTTGATTTGATGTTAGTTTATGCACTTGCTGTAGACGATAAGGTCTTCAAGTTTGGCAAAAGTCTGATGTTTACCTGTCCAAGTTATTTTTACTGCGGCAATCAGTTTGAAAGAGGACACTTATAATTTTTTGCATGTGCATCCCTGCCACTGTTGGATGAAATCTATACATCCATGACTTCTTTTACTGTAATCTTTTTTTGTTAACTAGTCTTGAGATACCTGTTTTGTTTTTTCTTCTTTGAATGGAAAATATATCAACACCATGCTGTAACTACAACATCAAATCCATTTCTTATAAAGCGTTTTGTGCCAGTTGGTTTTAAGAACTCCCTTGCAGTGTCAAACGAATTAAAAGGCTGAACTTTGATTTAAATCAGTTCTTTCAGTATTCTGTTAATGCTGTCACACAGTATCTATTGGGAGGTCTGAGCATTATTGGCATCCAAAATTACAGTAATCAACAGTGATAACAGGGATTTTACACTGTGCTGGTAAGATGTTGTCATCCAGTGTCAGATTCAGTCAGCTTTGGTGGTGATTAAACGCTTTCTGTATATTATTGTCATCACTGCTCGGGGTAGTTGATGGGCGATATTCACAGAACATTTTGCTGTGTGACTAATTTCAAACAGCAACTCTAATGCTCTCACAAGTTACTCTACACAATGTGGAAACATTACAGAAGTTTGCAATAAAATAACGCATTCAGACTAAAACATTTAGGAAATGTGAGATCATCTTAAAGCACAAATTATTCAACAAACACTTTGGAGAACATCCCTGCAAAAGTTTTTAATATACTGTGTAAAATTTGTGAAAATTATCTGCTTCACAGAATATGAAAGTTGTACAGCACGACCTGAATGTTCACTATAGAGCAAACTATTGAGGGTCTGTTGTATACAGAGGAGGGAGTGACTTCAGGCACAGCCGTTGTCACATTTAGTGTGTTTTAAGGATCTTGATAAAATGTTCAGTGTGTTCAAAGATGAGACTTTAGGGGGCCAACCAAATTTGCCAGCTGGGACTGACCCTACAGCATCACCATGTAAATCCAACCCTCCTCTTTGCCTCTTGAATGTCTACAACCTCATTAAGCTCTTTAATGTTCTGGGTGACTGCAGAGACATATTTGGGCATTTGAGCACCGGTACGGTCCTGAACAAGGTAGCGAGGTCTGACTCCACTAGCAACGAGACCTAAGCCTGCTTCAGCCCCCTCCCTTGCAGCTTTGCAAAGTGGAAAGACGTTTCGCTGGGCCTCCCCCGCCGCATTGATGACTTGCTGTGAATACTGCTGAAACTGGATTTCCTCTTCAGCAATGAGTTCTGCGTTCTTCTTATCAAACTCGAGTTCCTCCCTTCTCAGCTGCTGGTGCCTGGCGCTCTTCTCAGCCTGCATTTGGAGGATGAACGGTAAATGGCAATTAAGTTTTCTCTCAGGGTACGAGAACCATAAGTACCACCAAACCATAATTGTTCAATTTTGTAACGATGTGGCAGAGATAGTTTAACATTACCATCTGTGTGGCATTGAAGTCTTGTAATTGTCTTCTATGTTCTTTGATCTGCTGAGCCTTCAGTTGTTGTTTCTCAGAAAATATTCTGTCAGCCTCTTTCTTGGCTTGAAGTGTGTCTCGGTCTTTCCGTTGTGCTGTTTTGTCCCTCTGCTCCTTTCCTTGTCTCTGATGAAACACAGTTGGCGTTACAGGTGTAACAAACATTAGCTGCAGCTGGATTAACATTTGTTGAACCCGCAGGTGACGACCCCACATCAATGACCAACGAGACGTTTAAGTAACTTTGCATTTTGCAGGACATCAGACGCAGCAGCTGAATTTGTGTTACCATAGCTTCTCTGTGTGCAGTGATCGACTTCATCATGGTGGCCTTCTTCTCCTCCTGCTCCTGCTGCTGTTGTGCCTGTCTTGCATCTTGCTCAGCGACAGCCTTTGCGATCCTCTGCTCCTCACTGACAGTTTGCTGCTGCTGTGTGACTGTCAGTTTGTTCATGATCTTCTCTCTGTGCATCTGTGCCTCTCTGAGGAATTAAACAACTCACAAATATGATTGCCTTAACCTGAGATTTCATTCCTAGCGTATGTCTGAGATGAGTGTTTTATGTGTTTATTGTTCTGCTGGGTCTTACCTTTGCAATTCTGCTACTCTTTCTTTTTGTAACTTCACCATTTTTTGTTTTGCAGAGAGAAAAAGTTTCCTTTGCTTCTCCTCAGCCTCCTGTTTTTGTGCATCTGTTGCTCTTATGAGTTCCATGTTGGCAAGGTGTTCCTGTAAATAGAGTACACAATAGTAAACATACGTGTTACATAAAAAAAACAACACAACACTGGATGTGCTGTTAAGACTTCACCAAGTGATCTTTCATAAGGTTTCTCTTCTGCTTTGCTCGTCTTTCTTCTTCCTTCCTTTGCTCCAACTGATGCTGCTCCTGAAGACGCTGGGTTTCCTCTCCATCCTTCTTGTTCTCTATCTTCTGTTGCTCTCTCACCAGCTCATTTTCCTTCATCCTAAAGAAAATGAATCATATTGTCACCAGGAACAGCTGAGCTGCACTATTATACTTTACTGTAGGGTTGCAAAGGGTTTTATTTTTTATACTGTAGTTTAGTTACCAGTAGATAATAGCATATGAGCAAAAGCAAAGTGCACAGTTTATAACACCTTCTGCTCGTTTTTGCCAGTTAGCAGTCAGCATATGGGATGGAGCCTGATTGAGCATGGTACTTGAGGTGTTTTAATTCATTTATTTCTAGTCATTCTTGTTAAATGACTCAACTCAATTAAATATCAACTCCATTGATCTAATAATGTTTGCTTATGATATGGTAAAAGCTTTGTTTTTATCTGCATATGGCCTGGTTTAGTGCAGCCTGAGCAAATAATCCCTACAGTGCCATTTTATTCTCATTATTTCCTGTCATTTCCCATGATTCCCATGGAGAAACTTCACTTGAAATATTCCAGGAGTTTTGCAGCCCTGCTTTACTGCATCATTCTACCTACAACATAAGATGTTAAATGCATATTCCCTTGCACACTATAGACAGACTACAACAGTAATGCTCTTATATGAAACAAATCTAGAACTCTGTAAGGACCCTGACAATCGGTGCATCTGCTGCAGCATCTTCAAAGCTGGCTCATGGGTCAGATGTGAGACTTACTGGCGTTTCAGGTGCTCTGCAACAGCCTGCCGCTCAAGCTTTTCCTGATGTGCCTTCTCCTGCTCCTCTTTCAAGGCTTTGTCCTCTTTAGTCTTCACCATATCCAGGAAGTGTTTGTCCACATCTTTTGAGGCGCTCTTGATTCTTTGCTTCAGTTCAGTCTGGGCCTCCCTCTCCTTCAGCACCTCTGTCAACAAGAGTGCACCCTGTGCAAGTAGTAATAATGAACCACTGTCCCAAAACATCAATATATTGCCAGACACATACAAGTGGTACAAAAACTCAAGTGATACCAACATGTAATCTTCTAACACGGTCACTTTGATAATACAGCTGAGTTTTGGCTTTTTCGATGGCCTCTTTCCGCTTCTGCTCCTGATATTTGGCCTCTTCTTCATCAGTCAGTTTCCTTTTCTCCTCCTCAATCTCCTCCTGAATCTTCTTCGCCTCTAGTTTTTTTTGCCTTTGGCCCTTTGATGAATGTAAACATGCAGTGTGTTAGACTTTAGCTTTAATGCAGTATATTGTGCTTTTTGTAACCTCACAAGCACTTCGAAATTAATACAAGCAAACAATGTCCGAGAAAATCCCTGTATTGGCAACTTACAGCAAAAGTATTGGACCACAGTTTCACCACCTCTTCTGATTCCCGATGCAGGGCCTCTCTCTGTTTTGCCGCCTCTTTCATACTGTCCTTATCTTTATTAACCCCGTTCAATACATCTTGAATCCTCAGCCATTCAGCCTTGGTTAGGACAGTGACTTGTCGGAGGTCTGGTGGCTGGATAGTCCAGCTGTCTTCATCAGCTAGAGACGTTATTTCAAAAAAAGGAGAAAATTACCCTAAGAAGACCTCTTGTAAGTCAAACACTAGAACACAGTATATTAGAGAGGATATGAACCATCACTTTGTGTAACTTGGGTAGCTGAGGACTGTACATATTAATAACTTAAAATAGTCATACATTAAATGCTTTTTTCCAGAACATTATGGGGTGCATATTTGTTTCTTCCATGCTGGAAGAGATAAAAGTTGCTGTGTGCCAAATAAAAGCTGATGTGTTAATATAAGATGGGCTTATACAAGCTATCACTAAGAGCACTCAGGTGATTTCCTCTGTGTTGTTTCTGAAATTTGGGGATTTTAACAATTTAAGGAGCAGTTCTGAAGACTATTTCTGATCATTTTTCTAGAGTAAATAATTAAGATTTGAACAGCAATAACAGAAGAGCTTCTTCACGGGGTGGGGCTGCACCGGAGGTAGGGCTGGACTAAGTGAAATATAAAGAAATATAAATAAATGCAAAGGTAGTGCTTTAAGTTAATGTAAAATCCTGCTTAGCAAATATACCTTTCCACAGGAGGTTGTCTTCTTTTGAATGTGGCTAATTTACAGATTTGCTTATGTTCAGAGTCACTTTTGCATTGTTCTAAATGTTTAAGTCGACAGAATTTCAATACTGCTTTTTACCATCAACGATTTATTTAACTATTTTCATGTTGCTATTAGCCATGAAAGCTACCGTTAGCTTACCTGCAACGAGTTCAACCTAAAACTCTGTTGCTTTAGCTCTCACCTCTCTTACTGGAGCCTCTTCGTCGGCCGTGCTGAACCACCGATGCCATTTGTGTTTGATATATTAGCTGACAATCAAATAAACAAATACAACGACCAAGCAAAACAGTTGACAAGGAAACTCCTACTGTTTCACTTCAACTCTCTCCAGGTTAAATCGAGCGGCGTCAGGCTCCGTGTTTGTTGCGTTGTATCCCGGCAACGCTTGAGCCAATCCGAAGCCTTTCCTCTGCTCGAAGACAGGTGGCGCTGTGTCTCAGTAAAGTTATTCCTGTTTGAATGTAACCGCCCCAAATTCATGTTTTAATGTGAACTCCCATCTGTATGCAGACCTGAACAAAGAATGTTTGACACCTTTGGTTTTTTTTTTTCAAATAATGTAAATTAATCGAATTTCCTGCAGAAAAATACTGAAATTCAAAAATACCTTTTACAATCATTTCTTTGGTTGGAACAAAACAAAATTCCATAAAAAAAGTGATGTAAATAAATCTTAAGCCAACCAAAACTCTTACAAAGTATTCATGAGTCAGTGCAGGTCACAATATTACTGGCACCCTTTAAATGTTTTAAGGCATAATTGCATCATCACAAGCAGGTGATTCCTTTAATTTGTAATTAAACTCAGCTGTGTTGAGTTGCAGGCATCTATAATATAGGTACAATTCAGTTTGAAAGAAAATCAGATTTGTTCTTTCTTTAGTACATCATCTCTGTGTTTGTTTTCAGAAAACACCAAGCAGGCTTTAAAGGAAAGGCATCCCCACAGTTAAAAATAGAGGAGGAAAAGTGATGTTATCTGACGCTTCTTACACTGGGTGCATCATGAATTCAGGAGGCATTTTGGAGCACAACATTGAACCCACTGTCATATCCTGGGTCTCTATACACTGTAGAAGATAAAAACAAACAAAAACAAAACAGCTAATCCGACAGAATATGCTATTGAGGTCCTTGAAAGCTCCGTTCTCACTGTGTCAAATTAAATTAAAGTACAAACTAAAGTATCAGCTGGCTTGAAGTTCTTAGATCCAGCAGTATGACTTTGCTTTCGGACTACATCTAGAGAGATCTTATTGCACTAAGAGGTACTGTTTGTTGTTTAGCAGTCTGATGGATGTTGGCAGGAATGAGTTTCGTAGCGGTTCAGCCTGGTTCTGGGGACCCTGAGTCTTCTGCCGGAAGGTAGGAGCTGGAACTCAAGGTGTAAAATGTGAGTTGGGTCAGACAAAATTTTCTGTGCCAGTCTGGTAATGGGCTGCTCATGAAGCAAGTGGATGGGAGGATGATTCCTGACCCCTATCATCTTCACAGCAGTCCGCACCAGACTGGCAATCTGTGACTTCGACTGCACAGTCAGGTTGCCGTACCAGGCCGCAATGCCGTATCTGATGATACTTTCCAATGCAGCCCAGTAGAAGAGCAACATGATCCTCTGCTCAACTCCATAGACCCTTAGTCTGTGTAGAACAGGCATGCGCTGTGTCAGGAAGGAGTGATACCACCTCAGAATGTAAGAATTCACATTCATCTCCTTCAGTTTTCCCCAGCTGCATGGTGTTGAACGCTGAGCTGAAATCAACGAACAACACACATGCATAAGCTCTGGGGTCCTCGAGGTGTTTGCTGACCAGATGAGTGACGCTTGTAATAGCGTCATCAGTGCCTCGACCCTGCTTATGAGCAAACTGAAAGGATTCCAAGTGTGTAACTAGTGAACTGAGATGGATTAAGATGAACAAAGGATTCTGCATACAAACAAATGACATATTTTCAGATCTGCTATTGAAAAAAGAAATAATGGTATGACTGTGACAGACGTGTGTTATTACTGGGCTGACACAAAGATAAGGGGGCTGTCATGCGCAGCCTGAGTCAGGTGATAAACAGTGTGTGTTAAATTAAGAAAAACTGGACTTGCCTGACCTGACCTACTGTTAAAGGGAGGAAGATGTGAATGAGTTTGATATTTCTGGAGAGATTAAAGTCATTTCAACAAAAACACCTAGGTCTATTATATATTTAACTTTAATAGCTTCATATGGATCTACAGATCCATAAGGGTTTATGATCAAATCTCTCCTGTAACATGTATACTGTATACCTATCCTAAAATTCATTACAGAATATCTTCTTGTTTGTCAAAGGTGCTTGACTTTACTCAAATATTGCCCATTTTATGATTCTTTGTCCTTTTATTCCGTTGCATTAAAAAAAATAAATAAATAAAGTACAAGTACCTCAAATGTGTGCTTCATTAAG
Organism: Chelmon rostratus; assembly: GCF_017976325.1. Classification (NCBI taxonomy): domain Eukaryota; kingdom Metazoa; phylum Chordata; class Actinopteri; order Chaetodontiformes; family Chaetodontidae; genus Chelmon; species Chelmon rostratus. The sequence goes on along the minus strand of NC_055670.1, from coordinate 13,335,593 downwards.
TACTTAAGTGAATGTAGCCTACATTCATTCCCCCACGCTAACATATCAATCCTCGGTGATTTGTGCTGGTCATACTTCCGTACTCGCGTGATAATCTCATCGCACATCACATCGCGCGCAGCTCGCGGGCGCTGAGACCTCTGAACCGGTCTCTCGAGAATGGATGCCCGCCGTTACGTTACGTAAGAACAGGAGACGCACGAGAGGCGGGTTTATTTTAAAAGGGGCTGTCTTAAGTCCGACATAACCATTCAAAACCAACAGAGGGAAGAAAAAACTTCCCGTGTCCATCATTTCACGAAGGCTTTAGCCATCCCACACCAGTTGCCCAGCAGCTAGCATCCCGGAGAGAAAACCCCCTAAAATGGCCCCTATCTCCATCAAGAGCGTCTTAATCAGTGAAAGTGTTGACCCCCGATGCAAGACGATTCTGGAGGAAAATGGCATCCGAGTCACGGAAAAACAGAACATGAAGAAGGATGAGTTAATGGCGGAAATTAAGGTAAGGTTGGCACTTTGTATTACATAATTGTTTCACGTGCACCGGGTGTCGTTTTTTTGTTTTATTGCTACGCAGCATGCAGCCGTTTTCCTGTCGTATTAAAAAGTTTAGTCGCTTCAGCTAGCATCGTTTTAAAAGCTGCTGTGACCGGCGTCCTCGGCTGTCTTTAGAAAGTGATTTAAAAGCCGCACCTGTGAGGTGTATATTTTTTTAAACGAAGTTTGATGACAGGTATGCGCACTTTAATTTTAAGCTCAGTAGTCACTCAGGAGCCGGACACGTAGTCTGCCAGGCTAAGGTTTGAGAATTGATTGTTAAGCTAGTACCGCCCCTTCGGGAGGCTGATGCAACTCATCCTATACTTTGCTGGTGTTACACAAAATTCTATGAGTCGATCACATTCTGTGACCCAAATATTGAGGGAGCCCCTAACCCTGAAATCCTCTTCGGATCACAAAATTTCATGGGACCCAGAATGGTCCCCCCATCACTTTCTCTGAGTGCCGCATGCTTTCTGCAGAATCATGGAGAGGCTGTGCATGTGACAGAGACAAATATTTGCCTTTGCACAAATTACATTAGTCAGATCAGAGACAATGCAATGGAACTTTTCTCATTAAAGCTGAATGAATTTAAGTGTTTTGCAGTATTGACAGGGTTAGTCTTAGTGCTGCAGCAATTGTTTAAAATGATCTCGTATTGACGTATAGGCCACACATCACTGATCATCATTGAATGTATGCTCAGATAACACATCTGCTATCATACATGCCTTTAGGTTGGTCCATATGCTTTCACAACAGTACAAACCACCCCAGAGTCTGCCTGGAAGAGGGCCAAGACCCTCCTTTGCAGTTTAATCTGCATCAAGGTTCGATTGACAGCTTTCTCAGCAGCCAGAACAAACCAAACAAGCAGTTTTAACCAAACCGAAACAGGTTAGGTATGAAAGCACCCTTAGTATGGAAACATGTGTACACACATGTAATTAAATATGTACCTAGTACACTGGAACTGTTTTGTGACACAATGCTCCCCTAGAAGACCACAGAAAGACATAATAATCATTGTTTTAAGGCCCTTATGTCAGTCTATATTGTGCTGCAGTGGTAAAAACTACCAAAACTTTGAATTGATCAAAGTGCCACAAAATAATTGACACATAGTAAATTTGTTGGGCTCAGGGTCCCCTGAAGGTTTGGGGCCACAGGGCCATTTGCTACTTTTTGCAGTTGGTAATGTCACCTCGAGTACATTAACAACAGATATAAAAATATTGACTGTATGCCTTTCTTTCCATCCTAGAACTACGATGGCCTCGTGGTTAGATCTGCAACGAAGGTAACAGCTGATGTTATCGATGCTGCCAGTAATCTCAAAATCATTGGGAGAGCTGGGACTGGTGTGGACAACGTGGATGTTGATGCTGCTACCAAAAAGGGTGTTATTGTCATGAAGTAAGTCTCTGGTCTGTGCACAATATTTGCTTTCAGTATAATGTACTGTCCATTAACTGTGGACTGTTTTCTCCAGCACACCAAGTGGTAACACGATCAGTGCCGCTGAGCTGACATGTGCCCTGCTAATGAGCCTCTCAAGGCAAGATGAGTCCTGTTTTTATGAGCAATTCTCAACACGTTCAGTCCTTTTGTTGTAGTAGCGTAAATGTGTCATTACCATGCCATGCTGTTTACAGAAATGTGCCTCAAGCGGCGATGTCGATGAAGCAAGGCAACTGGGATCGCAAAAAGGTGAGCAGAGATTTTAGTTTGCCCCCGTGTGCTGTTTGATGGACTGTGTTTGCAGTCGGCACACAAAGCGATTACTGTTGCATGGTCGGCTCCATTGTTCAGCCAGTCGTCACTAATCAGATGTGACCCTTTGATCTGTGCAGTTTTGGATTTCGGAGATGGGGTCATTGTTTTCTTTCTAATTTTGCAGTTCATGGGTGCAGAGCTGTATGGCAAGGTACTCGGAATAGTTGGACTTGGAAGAATAGGAAAGGAAGTCGCCTCCAGAATGCAGTCATTTGGCATGAGGGTAAGTAATGAGATTATAAAAGACAAGAATGTGGGCTTACTTTTCTCAGCGGTTTCATTGCACTTTAATTATTAGGTGAAACATACGTAGAAGGGTGAGTTTGTTTTGTGGTCCTTGCTCTTCTTAGACTATCGGCTATGATCCAATCACTCCTCCTGAGGTATCTGCCAGCTGGGGGGTGGAGCAGATGTCTCTGGAGCAACTTTGGCCCCAGTGTGACTATATTACTGTCCACACTCCCCTAATTCCCTCTACTGTTGGTGAGCTTTACAGAGAGTCTCCTGAGTATATTCATAAATTGTACTTACAAATAGTGGAATTTCATATTCATTTGTTTTTTTTTCCCCCCAAGGTCTGCTTAATGATGAGTCATTTGCTAAATGCAAGAAAGGAGTGAAAGTTGTGAACTGTGCACGAGGGGGTATCATCGATGAGGCTGCTCTCCTCAGAGCTTTGGAGTCCGGACAGTGTGGAGGAGCAGGGCTCGATGTCTTTGTTGAGGCAAGACTATTGAAGCAATTAATGTCATTAATATCAATGACAGAGATGCTGTGCTCTACATCTTACTTTGTGTCTATGCTTGAACTCAGGAGCCTCCTAAGGACCGTTCTTTGGTCAACCACCCTAATGTCATCAGCTGTCCTCACCTGGGAGCCAGCACGAAGGAGGCTCAGGCTCGTTGTGGGGAGGATGTTGCTCTGCAGATTGTGGACATGGTGAATGGCAAGAAGCTGATCGGAGCAGTAAGTTCTTTTGCTTTTTTAAACAAATTACTTCCTAGGGAGTTTTGTTGCTGCAAAACATTTTAAAAGTCTACTCCGACGATTTAGGGCTGCACTTCCATAAAGTTGTTACCTCAAAGCACAAGCCACGGACAACATGATACAACAGCTTTTACTGGCTGAGCAGTCCTCCCTTTGACAAGTAAAGTGATCTTCATGTGTAAAAATGTTAAGTGTAGCACAACTTCTAAATCAGATTCCATGTTTCCACTGCATGTTACAGCTCAGCTCAACTGGACTTGGTTTTGGTACCAGGTACTTTTCTCGGTTTAGTTTTCCACTGCAGCCAGTACTCCCTGCATGCTGGTGGTATTCTTAGCTGATCATCACAGTGATGCCGTGTGAAACTGCCGTGACATCTTCAATGTGACACAAACACACACGAACAATGGAGGATATCCTTTTCTTCTGAGATCCTTCAATCAACAGCCAGTAACATCTGCACTTCGTCAAATGACCACAGTGCAGTTTTGCAGACTGAATTTTTTTTTTTTTTTTAAAGTATGTGTTGGGTGAATGAAAAAATTGCAGCTGCAGTTTAGAGTCAGTGTGGAGGATGTCCATGTTGCACAAGTGACGATCCCCTCTGACCAATCAGTGGTCTGCAGTGTTTTCACTCCCACCGTTTAGCATCGGCTCAGCTCATATGAAACTTTGACGGAAATGATCCCAAAACAGTACCCAATCTACAACTTCTGGCAATGAAATACCAGAAAATAACAAGTCAAGCTGAGCGGTACCATGCATTGGAAACATGGCTTGAAGTATGTAACAGAACTTAATGATGCAGAAGTTGGTGCACTCACACACTCACATTTGGAGACAAAGCTTCATTTAATTTGACGTTGCTTTCATGACAACAGGACCAGATTTTTTTCCTCTCTTTGCTGCATGCAAGTTGTGCTCAGATCTATGTCTGCAACATCATACACAAAGCTTGAGTGAGCTCACCCATAAAATAAAAAGCAGAAGATACATGCAGTTTGATGCATATAGTTTATCACATTTTGGGCACCCTAACATGAATATTACATTGTATATATGTATTCAATCCAACCAATTAACTACAACAGGTGATCTTTAAAGGTGTGTTAATGGGTGAAAGCATCAGGTAATTGAAGAGGGAAAAATAATCTCACCACAAGTTCCATGAGGTTCTGCATCTTTCTGTGAAATCACACAATCCTCTTCAGTACATGACGTTTTCCCAGCTGTCATGGAACTGCAGTTGTGCAAATTAGAATTTTTCCGAGCATTTCTTAAGTTTGAATGAAAGTTCATTTTTGATCTTGGAACAGCAATTGCAAAACAGTCTCAATCACATCACACAATGTTCCCAAGATTGCTTAATGTGATTAATGTGCTTTTTCCAAGGTCAAGAATACTGACTTTCAGTGAAAACATATATACCCTTGGAACCACGTTGCTTTTCGTTGATTAATTTCAATTTAAATCTGTAATTCTGTCTCTGAACTAGAAGTCTGACAACAGACAAAAGGCACCATGATAATGATCAAACTTTTGTAGCACTGTTAGTCAACAAAACACATTTGACATGAAAATAGATGTAATGAAAGCTGATGATAGTGGATGAAGGCTGACATTGAAGAAATTGGAGCGCCCATCACGGCTGTAATGTGGGTCTCAAAATGGTAAATTGCGCATGGAACAGCTCAGTGTTGTCTTTGCCTTCCATTAAAACGATTTGGGCATATCAATATTGAGTTGGCCAGAGATGGTGGGGCAGATGATCACATTCAGTTCATAAAAAGCCCTCTTCATTCCATGTCCTCTTCAATTCTCAGGTAAATGCGCAGGTGTTGGCCAGCACGTTCTCCCAGGAGTCTCACCAACTGATCAAACTCGGAGAAGCTGTCGGAGCTGTGCTGCAGTCATGCACGACTTCTAAGAAACCGTTAAGCCATGTTCAAATCACTACTGAAGGTAAAGCTACTGGTCGAACCCAGTTGTGTAACCAGGGACCTGAGGGGGGGGGGGTCATGTCATAGGAAGCTAATATTGCAATGGTGGGTGTTTGCTCCCTCTGGTGGTATGACTGTGAAACAGGCATTGTATTTGATTGAAGCTAGTCAGTCGAATATAGGCTGTTGTATGAAATTAGCAGCTGCAATGCTCCAGAAAATAAATAGCATTTTTTTTTAAAGATACACTTTCTGCTGTTACAGTTTTTCTAAAGTCAACAATTTTGCTTCAAAATGTTTCTCCTGCCATTATTGGCAGTTAACACTGTGCACTGTTTTCCTCTAACCAGGGGATTGCATGAAGTCCTCCACTGGTTACATGACTTCATCAGTACTGGTTGGACTGCTGAATCATGAACCTGGCTGTTGCCCAAACCTCATCAATGTACTGAGCCTAGCCAAGGAGGCTGGAATCACGGTACAACATCAGCTCATTTTGCCAATAACATGACAATAACAAGTGTGTGTCTTCCAGAAGATAATCTTGTCATACATGTGAACCGACTCCGTAGGTGAACCAGACCCACTGTGCGTCTGACGGCTCTGCCAGTGGTGTGTGTAAAGTGGAGATTGTGACCAATGGCTGCAGCTACAAAGCGAGTGGTTCAGTTCAAGGTGGTGTGCCAGTCCTGCTTGAGCTGGGCGGCAGTGTGTTCAGACAGCCGGTCTCTCTTACTGGAAATCTGCTGTTCTTCAAAGCCTCCACAAATCCTCAGCTCCTGTCCTCAGTGGCCGGTAAGAAACTTTAAAATGATGCAGTTACCCAGTAATGTTTAGGGGAAAATCGATGCTAGTTTTGATAACTATGAAAGAAGAGAAGAGAGTATGGAAAAATATTTGTTAACAGACTATTGCTCATATTTTATTTTCTAAAATATAAAAGTCAGAAATGTCTAAGAGAGTGCAGGCAAGAGCAAGGCAAGAAGTGTGTGTGACTGAACACCTGTACGCCACAGCCTGCAAAACAGCTCTGCCCAAGGTGCCTCACAATTGTACCAAATCCAGACATCCACAAGCAAATTAGTTTGAAAAGAAAATGCAGCAGTACTTTGAATTGCATATATACACAGCAGTTATTGATTTGTATGAGCTACAGTGCTTGGCTGCAATATTCTGGCAATTATTTGGCAGCATAAAAGCATAGGCAGAATGTCACATACGTGTTTCTAACCATCTATGGTTAGAAACAATATGAAACAATAGCTAGATGTTTGTCTTGCATGATGAACATATAGCTATTTCTACTCAGATGTCAAATATTCTCTGAAAATTTCACTGAGAAGTCTGAAAATGTGGGTGAATTTTGTAAAGGAAAATGTGTAGGAACCCTAAAATAATCTTTTTCTGTTAAAATAGTCAAACATTCACTTGGACTAAAGGATAAACTGAATAGATTTCGGTGGTCAAAGGTCACCGTGACCTCACAAAAGACGTTTTGGCCATAACTCTTGGCCAATTATGACAAAATCTCACACAAATGTCTCAGAGGATAAAATGAAGAAGTGACAACATTTTATATACAAAACTTCAAAGCTCAACTTCACTTTGACACCATAATGTTCTGCAAAAACACTTTGGCCATTGTTCAACTCCGCAACTCGGGAACAGAAGGAGAGATATGAACATATTTCACATGTGGTCAGATACTGAATTGGTGACACCAATGTTGGGCGTCCATCTTGAAGCTTTGGTGATTGTATAGCTCTTCTATACCAGGCATGTCCAAACTATTCCATAAAGGGCCGTGTGGCTGCAGGTTTTCCTTCCAACCAAGCAGGAGCACACCAGGCTGGACTCATTTAATCAGCTGATCTCAGTTATCAGCTGATAATGAGGTGCCCTCTTGTTTGACAAAAACCTGCAGTCACACGGCCCTTTACGGAATAGTTTGGACGTGCCTGTTCAATACTGACAGGTTGAATATGTGTGTGAGCTTGAAGCTCTGTATCAGTGCTCTGTACTGCTCTGTACAAATAGTCTCTAAGTGAAGTCAGCACCACTGGAATCATACATGTCAGTATGGTGATAACTTCTATTTCACCAAAAAATACACTTTAATACCTTTTATTAAGCTCCTTCAAAGTCTTCACTACATTTATTATATGAGTCTGGACAGACATGGATGTAAACTGCAGCTTTAGTGGTTGGTGGAAGAATACTACCACAGGATGGTAATTCTAGTTTCCATTTAAATGAATGATGATACTGAGTTATGACTCTCTGAAATGACACCAATTTTCTCTTTTCAATTGTTCTCTGTTTAGGACTGCTGGTCAAACAGGGAGTGGAGATCGAGTCTTTCAGCGCTCCTGCAGACCGCACTGGGGAGCTGTGGTATTGTGTGGGGGTGTCCTCTCCCCTGGGAGACCTCAGTGCCTTGAAGCCTTTAGTTCAGGAGGCAGCACAGCTCACCATTTAAATGATAGCAGCCAGCGAGGCTTATCTGAGAACCTTAACATCCAAGAGCGTCTAACACAACTGATCCGTCTTGGTCTTTGGCGTTTACAACTAACAACTTGTCTAGAAGTTGAACACTCGCAGTTTAAAACTTGCATTTTGATAACATTCCAGTGCGTAGATGCTTTACATGCACTTTGTTGAAGTAGAAGTGAATGATGTCTTACAGTTTTGTGTGCTGTTCAGTTTGTTGTTTGACCTTTTTAAAGCAGAAATGTAAAATAAAAGTACTCTAACTAAAAACAATATACGAACAATTTTGAGGTGCTGCTTTTATTCTGTGAACTTTGCATTTTCACATTTATACAGTTGAATTCAGTCCGATACATCACTTCGCAAAACTGTTTGTTTTAAAATGTCCAGTTTTTGTGTCAGAGGGGACTTATTTCATTCATATTTTATTGATAGTATTTGATCACATTATTGTACAAGGGATCATCTCATATCTCATAATATCTAAATGACAGCTGGTTACTGTGCAGCTTTTCCATCCAAAACAAGCTTATGCCAGTAACACTACCTGACAGTATGAAGTACTAAGACAATACAGACCCCAGCATCAACAATTTGTAAAATACTGTATGCAAATGTACCCTTATGAGAGGGGCCATGCTTCAGTGTGACTGTTATTTGACATTTAGTTACATTACATTAGAACTGAAGTCCAAAGAATAGGCTTTAGTGTTGGACTAAAGCGTTTCCCACCACTGTTTTCTGCATTTAGTTAGCTGTATTTCGTGGCTGGTCGTGCCGGCTCTTGCAGTGATATCTGAGAACTTGTGCAGGAATGAATATTGTGCACTGTGCTGTTAATCCTTGTTAGGATTAGGCAAAGCCTTGGCCACACTGGAGCTGGGTTCAAAATGCCATGGCAACGACAAGAATGGTGGCGAAAACATGAATGGCGAAGGCGACGCGCGTTTGTGTGAGATTTGTATTCAGGGAGTGATGCTCCTCCGCCTGTTGGCTTCACTAACGCGCCGTCCGTGAGTGCATCACGAGACCGTGTGGACGGAGGGTTATATTTAGGCTCTGGGAGGAAGATAGCGGCGTTGGGTTGATTCAATGGTTGGCTTGGTTTTGTCGAGGACCTGCTGCAGGAGAGGAGGAGGAGAAGGAGGAGGAGGAGGGGGATGGCCGCTGCGCATAAACACCAAAATAGGACAGGACTGCCTGTGACTGTCCCGCAGGAGCTAAATTGAGGGTTCATGTGTTGTGGAGAGGAGCGTTCAAAGAGAGGACGCTGTGCAGTGTCGGGGTTGTTCATGGACACAGGATGAGAGGTAAGCCTGTCGTCTCTCTGGCTGAGTGTAACCGTCTGATTATCAATGAAATGGTAAATTAAAGCGCATTTGCAGCGTAAAACTGATCATTTAGAAATGGAAATATGGCACTATTTTGGGTAGCTTCTGTGCGCAGTATGGAGGGAAACTAGACACACTCTCACGTTTTCTCTCCAGATATCATGTCGCACAACCAAGCTGAAATCTACACATACGACTTCTGTGACGGTGACCACGCAGCGGAGCTCCTGGATGCTCTCAGGCGTTTCTACGTTAGTGGCCTGTTTACCGACGTGACTCTACAATGTGGCGAGTCCGGACAGGTGTTCCACTGCCACAAGGCGCTGCTGTCAGCCCGCAGCTCCTATTTCAAAGTCATGTTCACGGCTGATATGCGGGAGAGGTCCAACAGCGTCATCAAGCTGAGCGGGGTCGACTGCGGGGTCCTGGGTGCTCTGGTGAATTACGTGTACACGGCTCAGGTGTGCATCACCGAGAGCAACGTGCAGAGCCTGCTGGAGGCTGCGGACCTGCTGCAGTTTGTGTCTGTGAAGCGGGCGTGTGAGGAGTTCCTCGTCCGCCTCCTGGATGTGGACAACTGCCTGGGGATGCACGCCTTCGCTCAGCTGCACCTGTGTCCCGGCCTGGAGAGGGAGGCCCGCAGAGTGATGCTGAGCAGGTTCAAGGAGCTCGTACAGCAGGAGGAGTTCCTGGAGCTGGATCGTGAGAAGATGGGATCCCTTTTGGCCGCTCAGAACCGCACTGTGCAGAAGGATGAAGTGCTGATGGACGCCGTGGCCAAATGGGTAACGCATGACTTGGATAATCGCGTTCTCCACGCCGCAGACCTGCTGCACTCAATCCATCTGGAACTAGATGAGATTTACTTCAAGGCTACTTTAGAGGCACGCAGACAATGCCTGCTGAACAGTGAAGGGAAATTCAAATCTTTGATCATTCAGGCTCTAAGGTCCAATGGCAAGGAGACTTCTGCAAGCAGAAAAATGTCTTCCAGCATGTATGTCATTGGTGGATACTACTGGCACCCTCTTTGTGAGGTTCACATATGGGATCCTGTCAGCAACACCTGGGTGCAAGGAAAAGACATGCCTGACCATGCAAGAGAGAGCTACAGCGTTAGTCTACTTGGGACAAATATCTATGTGACTGGTGGTTACAGGACAAACACTGTGGAGGCTCTGGACACAGTCTCAGTCTATAACTGTGACTATGATGAATGGACCGAGGGTTGTCCCATGATCACAGCTAGATACTACCATTGCTCTGTGGCTTTGCACGGCTGTATTTATGCCATCGGGGGCTACAGAGGAGGGGCTCCAGAGCAAGAGACAGAATTTTATGATCCTTTGAAAAAGAAATGGTTCCCTGTGGCCAAAATGATTCAAGGTATGCAAAATATGGAGTGATGTATTATAAGTGAAAGAACGTGTTAGTGGTGAGAAGTCTCGGAGTCAAGAGCTGGTCTCGAATTTTCGATCATCTCACGCAGTCTTTATCAGCAGATGTTGTAGATTCATAAGGACTTCTTGACCAGGTTGACGTAAAATCTTACTTTTAGAGTTTATTCTTAACCGTCAATCTGCTGATGAACATGTGATTTGATTGAAAGCCCCTGATCAGCTTCTAAGTGGAACTTCTGGTCTTATCCTCTGTTTCCAAAGTCAAGAATGAATTTTGAACCTCATTAGATGAATGCTTTTCTAAAAAAACTATTTTTGTTTGTGTCAGTTGTTGATTAGTGATTGAAAGTTTGAGTTAATCCATGAGCCTGCTTGTGTTCATGGCAGATTTCATCATAAAACACTGCACACACAAACACTGAGCTTAAACGTCCATGCTTGACCTCAGCAATGGCTGTTTGACAAGAAAATATAAACACAAGGTCCACTTATGGTCTTCTTTCTGAGCTCAGTGGATGGCGTTTGCTTGGTTGTCATGGAGATAACTCAGTTGTCACGGCAACTGGATCATGTCCTGAATGTAGCCATAGCTAAAAGCCCCTGAAGGAACTGAGTAGGTGAAACTGAGCTAAAACACTGAATCACATGACTACTTGTGTAAAAGCAGCTGCTAGTAGTGACGACCCCACAGAGAATGATCCCTTAGCTGCTGTTCACCTCAGATCTGCGGAGCAGTTTAGCTTCAGTTTCAGCTCATTGTTTTAATTTGATGGCCCACATCTTTATTGTTATAGTTCATTCAGTTTCCAGACACAGTCAGCTGTTTTTTTGTGAAGAAAATGATAGACAGAACTGAAAGAAGAGTGAATATAAGGTGATAATATGTTTGTGTTGTGTTTACAGCTTGTTGTGCCAAATGGGCAAAAAAAATCATTCAATACTGGTTAAAGTCTAACATTTATTGACATGAGTGATTGATCAAACAATACCAATAACCTGTGTCTCCTTCGAAGGTGTAGGAAATGCCACTGCCTGTGTAATGGGAGATAAAATCTATGTGAGCGGAGGTCACTATGGGTACAGAGGGAACTGCACCTATGAGAAAATCCAAGTCTACAGGCCAGATGTCAATGAGTGGAGTATCACTACAATAACTCCCCATCCAGGTATGAGAAAAATGAGAGGAGATGGCAAGTTAAATATGCCGAATGCTGTGCTCTGATTGGAAATCCTCTGTTTTCAGAGTACGGGCTGTGCTCTGTGTCTCTGGACAACATGCTGTATTTGGTGGGTGGACAGACGACTATCGCAGACTGCTACAACACAGAGAGAGACGAATGGAGGCCGATATCTGTGATGAAGGAGAGGAGGATGGAGTGTGGGGCTGTCGTAATAAATGGTTGTATCTACGTTACAGGAGGATACTCCTACTCGAAAGGGACTTATCTGCAGAGCATTGAGAAATACGACCCGGAGCTGGACTCTTGGGAGATTGTGGGGACTCTGCCCAGCCCGGCCAGATCACAGGGATGTGTTTGTGTTTTCAGTGTTTAGTGTCAATCCTTGATAATGAATGTTGTCATTTTTGTGCCAAATGGATCAATTGTTGAACTGTATTCTGTCACAATGTGCAAATGTCAGATACACTATCACACAAGACGCCAAGTTAGCCCAGTTTTGGACTGGATAGCTGGCTTTAGATAGCGACACAAATGCCAAACTGTGGATATAAACAAGAACAAGCAATTTCACTTTAAACTCTGGGAATTAGTTAGCATTTTAGTTTACTTTTGGGTATTTCTGTTTTAATAGATTGAAAGGAAAGACCGAAAGGAGAATGAAGACAAGCGTATTTTAGTATTATTAAATCCATCATACGAACAAAGAATCCACCTTAGACTACAAATGCTCTTGGGCACTTCAAATAATCTTTTCCTTTTTTTATAATCGAACTGTACCACCAGGCTGCTACTTGATTAAATAAATCACTACCTTTATAATGTGATTTCTGCCTGAATTAGTCATTGAGTTCCATATCGGGTACACTGGACTACGTGGGTTTAATCATGTTTTTTTCACACAGTCACATTGAGATTTATGCTTGGTGTTATATATTTAGGATACAGTTTATTTGCTTTCGTCTAAAAAGGATTTAGATTTATTGGTGTGTAATGTAAAGGCAAGGCAAATTTATTTGTAGTGTAAATCTGTGAGAAAAGCTAAAATGAAAAATTAAGTACAATTAAAAATATAATAACAACAAACAATATAAAGATATAAATAATACACTCGAAAAAGAAATAACAAGTAACATAAATCTGTAGTATTCGTATAATAACATTTAAACAGTAGCTAAATCCTAATGACCACACATGTTCAGACATCATCCCTGCAGTCTGAGTGCTGTCCTGCAGTAACATCAGTCACAGCGACACCCTGAGGCCGTGCCCGCTATCACACAGATATGCTCGTGTAGTTACTGTAGCTGCTCTGACACAGACTGGTGGAGAGAGTCACAGTGTCGTAAGTGCCTCTTTTGGTCCTCGGTGTGCGCCGTAGCACGCAGTTCCACAACGTGCAAGCAGAAAAGTGAGGAGTTTTGGTTTGAATAGTAAAAACTGCTGCTAGCACCGACTGAACGTGTCGTAAGTATAACTTTTCAATGTGGTGTAAAGGAGCTTTTATTGCCTCTTTATATGTTATCTTGGGATGTTCTGTAGGGTTTACAAAAGAGCAGAGGGGACATTCTCGTCTAGCATGTTTGAACAGCATGCTTTTGCTAGAATGGAGTTAACGTAGTACGGTAACGTACGCAATGTGACTAACTTTACCGCTAAACGACCAACGTTAACTCAACGTTGCGTACGTTAATGTAATTTATGGCAAATATCACACTGAATACAACATCTCCTGTCAACGTGACTCGACTCAATGAGCTGTCTGAGTTAGCTTATAGTAACATATACGGACACAGCTGCGGCATATGAGCTAGCTATGCTAGCAAGTTAGGTATCAAGCTAGCAGCAACAGCAGCATGACATCAGGTTAAATGTAAACTGTTCACTGTTGATACCAATTTTATAGTAATTATTATATGTTGTTAGTTTGAGTTGACTTAGATTTCATTTACTGGGTCAAGCTGCTTAAGATCTGTAACCAGCTGCCTTTATGGGATTTCTGGCTTGCTATGTAGCAAATTATAAATTGACTCATTACAGAATAACACACACAGTTCGGCTCAAGTAACGCCCGCAGTTGCTGTTCATAGTCAGGAAGGATTAAGAAAACTCTTATTTATTTTTTCTAATAAAAGGCTGGTTCACTCAGATCGAAAGACCCCTATGGTATGTAGCCCAGCATATAATTTGCAAAAACGTTGAAAATACCCACACAGCTGAGTCATCCCCAGTATAATGAAAGTAAATGGAATTTTAAGTTGCTGTGCTCACAGCTGTGAAAAATAACCACTGGAAAAATTCGTTAAACTCCATTGAAGTTTTTTTTCCATTAACAATGTCTAGGTTACACTGAATAATTGTATTACTGTTTTCTACACAGAACAGTCATGGCAAAAAATGAAGAAGGGATGTCTCCCACTGAGATGAAAGTTGCACGACAAATAGAGGTAATTCTGAACCAAAAATTTCCTTTCATATTTTGTACAAGTCAGTTAAATTCAGCTCTAAAAGTGTCTTTCATTCCCACCTCTAGTACTACTTTGGGGATCACAATCTTCCGAGAGACAAATTTCTCAAAGAACAACTGCAGCTGGATGATGGCTGGGTGACTCTGGAGACAATGCTAAAGTTCAACAGGTTTGTTAGACTTTATGGCATTCTTTGTTTAACTGCTACAAAATAATGACAACTCATATTTAACTACAAAAACCCCACACTGAATAATACATGCATTCAATATGAGCTCAGTTTATTTTTTATGTGTCAAGTATACATAGTGTAGTACATACATAGTATCGTGCTGAATTGGCTCAGGCTTCCATTTCAGCTCTGGTCTGCTTGTTACATCACTTTCTCTGGATTACTGTCTCTCTGTGCGTTACAATCGTTACAACTCTCTGATTTATGGGACACTATGAAACAAAATGTGCAATAGTGGGACATTATGTGCAATATCATGGATATAATCACGAACATTCTGAATTAACTATTTACACATACCCATGATTATGATGATTACTATTAGTATTGTACACACTGAGGTATATGCCACTTCTCAAACATATTTATGACCCTCACCTTTAACCTTTTTATATTTTTGCCATTATTTATATTTTACATTTGCACTCTTCTTACTTTGTACTCATCTGCTGCACAACAATTTCCCTCAGGATAAACTAAGTACTATCTGACCTTTCTTTGCTATGCTGTTAACACTGAGTTGTCTGCTCAGTATGACCACTGAAATTTGAGCACAGAAATCCAGTTTTTCAGCCTGCTAACACCTAAAATTCATCTTGAGCAAATTAGTAAAGTGAAGTGATTCAGCAGTCTCTGCCACTACCGATCTTGTCCCATGTTTTACCATCCTCTATGTAAAATGAGGAAGATGAACCCATAAAATGACAGGGGCTGACTCTGTCTGTATCAGTAGGTAATTTTAGTGTTGACTAGCAATAGCATTGCTATTATTGCATTTTTTTGGGTGGTGCTCTGTTTTTCTCACCACATCCTCAACTCCAAGTAAAAAAAATATTCATATATAGCTTCATTGAAAACCTCAATAGAAGCTTTGGATGCATAAAGACATTTGAGTGCTAGTATTAATAGTGTATTTTTTTTTAATATATTTGTCGAAAGCATTGACCAAACAAATATCTTAGCAACATGGGCCTCAAACACTTGCCAAATGCTTGTGAACATCTCAAAGGCAGTTGCAGAATTGTATGGAACTCAGCCTCTCCTGTGCTTTGTTTTTAACAGCTGGTGAGGAAATATTTGTATTAACCTTGCTGATTTTGGTCTCACCAGCACAATGTGACTGAACCAGATACTTGAGCTTCAATAATAAGATTGAGAAAATCAACTAAAAGCAATGTTCACCAAGGAACTGTGAGGTGTACAGTCCAGTCAGCTGATGGAAGGAGTCCAGAGAAACTGGAGGTTGTGTGACTGAGCAAGAAGAAAGACAGCGATGACTAATCAGATTGTGGGACCCATTGTCTGACTCAAGACATGCAGGGCAAGGTTAGCGAATGCCCTCACCCTGGCCCCGAAGAGCACTTGTTACCAGCAAGGTTACATTTAGCCACAGCATTCACACTCAAACAGGTACACATCATAAACACAGTGACATTTTGCTAAATTTAAGATGTATTCATTTGGACCATTAGACTTAGAGACCCTCCTGTTGACAACTTGGCAAAATGCAACTGGTTTAAGTCTCTACATTTGGAATTCTCTGTGGACAGAAGTTGGAGTGAGTCAGCTGTTTAAGTTATTAATCAAGCCTAATTGCTTGAATGAGGACTGCAGTAGTAATTCAGTGGGTTGATTTATTTTTGTTGCTTTTAAATTATTCTTGAAAGTTGAGCCCTGCAGATGTCTTTTAAAATCTCAGCTATGAGCTATTGTGGTGACACATGACATCTGTGCTGGCTGAGACAAACAAGACCCTCATAACAACAAAGACTTGAGATGCTATTCACTGTCTCCATCTTTATACTGTCGTACTGCAGTGAGACAAAGAATGCATGCTCTTGTAGATCATTAGTATTTACACATGGTCTTACAACAGGGCTGGTCTTGAATTTGTTTTTCCATTTAAGTTCAGGGTATTTGTTGAAGCATCTGTATTCTCTTCCCAGACTGAAGTCTTTAACTACAGAAAGCAGCGTCATTGTTGCTGCTCTCCAGAAATCAAAGACTGGCCTCTTGGAAATCAGCGATGACAAAACTAAAGTCAGGAGGTCTCCAAACAAGCCCTTACCGGAACTGAATGATGAATACAAAGATGCCCTTAAACACAAATCAGTGTACATCGTAAGTTATTTCGTTGCTTGCATACAAATTCAGAATTCTTATTTTAAATAATCATGTATCTATAATATCTTTGTAGTTTATGCCACTTACACTGAGTTGCCAGTTTATAAGGCTAATGCAATCTAATACACAGTCTTGCAGTAAACCTTAAAGGCTATAATATTCAGTTTTTGGAGGATGCAGTTTCTCGATTTTAAGCCTCATTGATATAAATGGGGTAGACAAAATAATAGAAACACCTGTCAGTATAATGCAATATAATTCAACAGCACTACACCCTTCAAAATGCCCATACAGTTAAATCAACACCTGTCTTAAACAGCTTCAACAAGAATTGAGCATTACAACCTTCATGACGGTCGGCTTTACTGCAGGAATGCTGGATAAACTGCATCAGTTTTAGCTAGGTGTCCCTCACAAACTGACAAGTGAGTGTATGTTTATATGATGTAAAACTATAGACAAGTTTTTTTTTTCCCAGTGAACATCTGCTTGTCATGACACTGTATTTGCACTACACTTATATCAAATGTTGCAAACTCCTGCACACTGTCTAACTTGCAATAATACATTTATTTGCTACATATCAGGCAACATTTTTCTGATGAAGGTCTAGCCAGTAAACATTGCACATAAATGTATTATTGCAAGTTAGACAGTGTGCAGTGTTTGACTCATCCCTCTCCTGTGCACCTGTCTCATGATGTGTGCTCAGTGCTAAATTTACATAAAAATGTCCCTTGAGCACATTCAGAGTGTATTCTGTACCTTGAGTACACTGTTGTTCTCGTTTAACTTTCTAATATCGTCTTTTCTTATTTAGAAAGGTTTTCCTCTCGAAACTACCCTGGATGAGATTCAGGAGTGGCTGAATGGGAAAGGCACCATAGAAAACATTCAGATGAGGAGAAACCTGCAGAGGCAGTTCAAGGTATATTAAATATATTATGTAATAATCCTAATCGTATGTTTTTCCAACATACTTCACATAAGATACATTCTTTTTTTAATTACTTCATTTCTTCACAGGGATCAGTGTTTATCTGTTTTGACACAGAGGAGTCATCTAAGCAGTTCCTAGAACGTTCAGACATCAAAACATTCAAAGACAACGAGATGCTTGTGTTATCGAGGTGAGTTCAGTGTGCAGGTGTTTTTTTTTTCATTGTGAAACAAAGTCGGCACAAGATCTGAAGAAGGGGAACAAATGTGAGCGGGACATGAATTTTAATGCTGGATTACTCTACGTAATTAAACAGGTTGAACTTAAACTTCTCAGGGGCCTTACAGTTAAAGGTGCAGGAGACGATTCTGGAGAAAGACAGTTGAGTTTCATTCTCAGGTCGTCAAACACTGACTCTTTGGGTTGGCCACCGGACCCAAAGCATTGGTATTTTACAACCTGGGAATGAGGCTCAACAATCAACTGGCTCTGATTTTTTAAAAAGGTACTTATTGAACCTTTAACCTTTACTGGCAAACTTAATTGCAGAAGTATTGTTTTTAGTCATTTTTGGGAGACAATTTGTGTTTTCCAACAGACTGGAAATATAAATGGTCAACAGAATGGTAGATATACAACAGTAGCGGTGGTTTGACTTGGATGTTCAGGGTGTTTTCTGCAATGAAAGTTATCCATTGGATTACAAGGTAACCAATGTAAATTCAAGATGATCACAGCCACATTTGACAGCCCCTTTTTCAAAACTACAGAGGATTTTTTGGGAATTTAAGTACATTTTTGCCTTGGCCTTCAGTGCCCAAAATTTAGAATAGAAAGACTGTTTGCTGTCTACATGAGCGTGAAATCTGTAGTGTCTCTCAACTGTTGCCACAACATGTGGTCTGACAGCGATAGGTTAATCCAGGGCCATACAAATGTTTGGATGCAACATCACTGCATATAATAATCATGTAAATGATGTAAGTGCTGCTCTGCTTTCAGAGAAGACTACCATGCAAAGAAGGCAGAAGAGAGAAAACAGTTCAAAGCAGAGACGAAAGCAAAAAATAAACAGTGAGTATACAAGCAATACTTGTCTGTCCCAAAAAAAATAATGTACATTTTGGTAAAAGAAAAGATTCCTGACTCTCCCCCCAACAAAAATATTATTCAGGGACAAGGAGCAACAGCAGAAACACGCAGAAGAGAAAGAAATGGTAAGATTCTCTTAAGCGCTCACAAGCTGCTCTCTCACTGGGATGGGCTCTGATCACTGTAATAATATCTCCTCATTTCTGTCGCAGGGCCTGCTTTTGGATGAACAGACGGGTTGCTTGTTAAAGTTTTCAGGAGAGCTTGAAGATGTTTCAAGAGAGGACTTGCATGAACTGTTCTCTGGCCACGGAAAGATAAAGTGGATCGATTTTACAAGAGGGGCCAAAGAGGTAAGTAAACTCCTCCACCACTCAAGTCTAATACTCGGTGTAAAGATGATGTGATGTAGTAAAAATTATGTATTTTTGCTTTCCACAAGGGCACCCTCCTCTTCGATGGGAACGCAAAGGAGGCGTTTGATAAGGCCACAGAGGCAAACGGAGGGGAACTGAAAGTCAAGGACAGCAGTGTCACATGGCAGGTGCTTGAGGGAGATGAGGAGAAAGAGATGCTGAAGAAGATAATTGAAGCTCAACAAGAATCATACAGCAGGTCCAAAGGCAGAGGTAAAAAAAAATTTAAACTAGCAGCACTTATGGTAACTTACGGTATTCATGATTTAGTACTGATGTGTCTCGTCTTTCTTAAAAGGTGGCAGAGGAAGATCAGGTGGCAGAGGAAGATCAGGTGGCAGAGGAAGAGGAGGCCGAAGGGGAAGAGGCGGCAGAGATCAAGGCAGAACTCAATACATGGGCAAAAAGACGAAATTTGATAGCGATGATGATGATGATGATGGTAAGTTCTGCATCTTTCAGAGCTTCAGAGTCTGGCTATATGGCAAGATATTTATTGACTAACAATATAACAGGATTTGAACAGCTTATAAGAGTAAAATTCAAGCACTTTCAAGGTACCTAAACCAACATCTTAAACTCTTGAAGCCTTTATCATATCTGAATTGTTACTATAAATGCAATTGTGAAAAATAAGTTTACAGAAATACTTAATGCCCACATCAATGTATATAGTCAATTTGTTTATTTTATCAGCTGTGTCTATTTGTATGTTTTCATCATGATTATTTAATGCTTGCTCATTTTGACGCCAGGATACAACAAACAAACAAACAGGCCGTTCCAGTTCTAATATCAAAAGACTTTTGGTTTACCTGAGTGATTGTGTAGATGCAGCGCCAGATTATGTTAAAAAAAACCCAGCATTTTTCAATGTACATCTGAAATCACACATATTCCTAACCTTGAAAACATAACGGTTAAAATTGAGCATTTTCCAAACTTTCAAGACTTTGTTCAAACCTCGTGTCAATCACAAATCTCAAAACCTTTGTGCTTTTCTTCTAGCACCCGCAGCTCCAAAGAGGGAACTAGAAGATGCTGATGGTCCTGCTGCAAAGGTTGCCAAAACTGAAAATGGATCTTAGTCACAAGGTCACACCCAGAATGTCTTTTCTTTTTTTAAAAACATTTATTATAAACAGTGAAAATGCAGAGGCAGTTTAAATCCATTCCAGTGAAAGTGTCAGGTGTTGGAGAATCGTAGGAAGTCCACCTGGATGTCAACCTAGAGAACAATTGGCAAAGCTTGGCGTCAGTTTTCAGCCTTTTAAGTCCCCGTATATTGTGCCTCTCACATTATTTGTGTACCTATGTTTCTCATCTTAAGATGTCTTTGATTTTATTCAACATAAATCTGCTCTTTGACAGTAATTTAATTTCACCTGAAAAATTAGTTGGTTTTGTAAGACCTGTGACATTCAGAATCTGTGTGCCATTGTTTTTTTTTCCTTGTAGATTTCCTACATTGAGTGATGAGAACACATGCTTTTCCATTTTAAGTTTGCATATGTGAATAGCAAATAAAATGTTTCTAAAAATAAATCAGATCTGGTTCAATGTGTTTTGTCAATTACTGTTAAAGACATTTGCAGGAAAACATGTATTCCCTAAAACTGTAGTGTGACATTGAATGAGCTTACCGATTTCTTCTTGTGGAACTTGTAAGATGCTGGCAAGTCATATCTTAGTTCTGGTAAGAGAGCACAGAGTCAGTCTTTGAATGTTTGAGTTGTAGAAAAGATGTCCTGTATGATACTTACCTGCTACTACTTCCATCTTCACTCCCCAGTCCTTTGCCTTCTTTTGTATGTGCTGTGATCAGATGAGGAATTACGTCAACATTTCAGTCTTCATACCAGACATGAGACTTAAATAACAGTCACAAAAATGAGGATGTGAGGTTTGACTTGGCTTTAAATGTTGTGGGACTTGAAGTCTGAAAGCAAAAGTATTTCTCAAGTTTTGACCTTATCATCGACTGGACCTTGGTTACAGCTGTGTAAAACTGTTTTTAACCAATAAAACAGCTTTTAAAAAGTCATTTATTTCCCTTATGAAGACCTGTAATCTGGCTTGAACTTGGATACTGAACTTACCTCTCGAGTTGATGTTTTGTGTAGTGAATACACTGCCGTCTTTGCCATCGTTAAAGCTGCCCGTAGGAACTTCATGTCCATGCCTGGCATAAAGAACAGAAGTATAAAAGTACATGTACCTTGACAGGAGTACACTAAGTTAAAGGGACAGTCCGCAGATTTTTACACTAACATCAGTATATGTGTCACAAGGGAAACTATTCAGCCTGTGAAAGCTGTTGTCATATGTCTTGTGGCTTGCGAGACAGCTGTCTAATGTTATGTTCAGGTCACATAAGAGTTACCATGATTACAGTTTTCCGACTTATACATACAGTTATGTCGAAATACAACACTGCGATTACAACAGGGAAACTCCTTATTTTTCCAAAGGCTCTGGTATTTCAAGCTTTGTGCCAGATAAAATAGAAAAGCCTCTAAACAGCTGTTCAATGTAAGTAAACACGAATTAAATGGAAATTTGGCTACATTTTCATTGCAAAGTGTATAAACCCTTGTGAAATACTCAGCAAAATTTATCCACTGAAGAAGACCATTTGATGTGGTTGAAAGCTCAAAAAATGTATTTTCCACCTTTCACCACATTCTGCAGTTGTCTGAAGTTGTCCAACGACATGTATACCCTCCATCTCATATGACTTGACATTATGATGTCAGAGCTATGCAGGATTGGGCTTCAGACGTTTCAACAGAAAGCTTGTGTTACAAGTGGAGATGTGGAGTGCAGAGAAGACAGGAAGAGCTTACAGAAGGAGGCTATTGGGTCGATTATAGACAAAATAATAATAATAATAATAATGTAATCTGTTTTTTTTGTAAGTCCCTCACCTTTATGGAAGAACAATACTAAATCACTGAAGTAGCCCTTTGAACTGTGTGCCCACCTTGATTGTGTTTCGTCCCAAATGGTGGATTCATTATAACAGTGTCAAACTTTTTGGCATAACACTCTGTCTCCAGAGAGCACAGGTCACACTGGACCAGATCCACGGTAGAGATCTCAAATTCCTCTGCATTTCTTCTGAATATGTCCAGTGCATCGTTGTCGATGTCGAAGCCTACACACAAACTGGAGAAGACAGAGGAAGGGACTGAAAAATGAAGCTGACTGAAAAGAACAGTTGTTATCCTAAATGAGTTGACATGATCGAAAACAAATGAGGATGACCGGATGCTCTCACCCTGCATCAAGCATTGCAGCCCCGATGCTGAGGACCCCACAGCCACATCCCAGATCAGCCACTAGTTTACCCTCAATGTCATCAAACGTATTCTGGATCGTATAAAGCATGCATGCTGTGGAGAAAAAAAATAATGAGAACAATACGCGATATTAACAAACTCCTAATGATCACATGTTGTCACCTCACCAGCAATATGAGGGCTGGTTGGATATTGTTCAAGAAGAATTTTCGGCTCTTCAAATACATCCACTTGTTGTAGGCAACTCTCTAGCTCTTTTAGTTTCATTGCTGGTGACCGTGATGTCCCAACCCCGCGTGTCTCTGTGCAGCAAACCAGCTGAGTTACTTCAAACGGTTATTCTTCAGCTAGAATCGCTGTGGGTGTACATTTTGAGCGTGGTTGTGGACAACTTCCGCAACACTGTGCGCATCAACCAAAACAATCCGACTTTAACCCCGGAACGCGTAACAGTTGTTCCTCCCCGCATATTTATTTGTTTTACGAAGTGAACTTATTGAACGTAAAGTTTCGACGCATATCTTTGAATATGAGTTAGTTAGTTAAAATGCAATTCATAACAGGAGTGCAAGGAAAAAAATAAAATAAAATAGTAATAGAATAAAATAGTAATAATAAATAAATAAATAAATATACAATAAGACATATAAGGTGAAGTAAAATGTGAAATAAAGTTTTAAAAGGTGCGGTGGTTTAATTCGATAATTTAAATTATAATTTACCTTCTAAATACAACACATTCATGGTATGGCCTTACAGAACTGTGTTGCATGTGTGCACATATAGATAGATGGATGCACGTATATATCTGTAGGGTGCACGAAGATAAGGTTTTATCTATCAGTCTTATGATGGAGAGACGGTCCCCAACGAGGCCATCGCTTCCCTAGAAACAAGAAAACAAAACAGCATTTATGACTGAACAAAGCCGGTTAAACAAGCAAGACACCTTAGACTCTGTTAGGCCATTTACTTCAACAAGGCTTTATTTGATAAAATAATATGTCATAAAATAATTTAACGTTACTATGTTTGATCCACGTTCACTCATTGCATAGTGACTGTAAATTACATTTGGAGACTGGTTAGCCAACAACCACGTAACGAGCAGTATCGCGAGAAAATCCGAGAACATGGAAACAAGACAACAAAAATAAATTTGTGGACAACAAGCCAGAGTGCATGATGGCGGCGTCGCTGCTGCGCCGGGACAAGAAAGCTACTGCCGTCCACTTGAAGGCAGACTTAAACCGGACTGACAATAGCTCTGGGGTCCGACAACTTCAGGAGCTGCTCGACGCTGTGCTAAATCCAGAAAAACCAGCGGCGGACACAGAAGCTCTTGACTGGTGTAAATGTCTAATTGCAGGAGGCGAAGGTTTCGAGGAGTTCTGCAAAACGGTCCGGTCCTATGACAACGCGACTCTGTGCGGCTTGGTTTGGACGGCTAATTTCGTGGCATATCGATGCCGGACCTGTGGCATCTCCCCGTGCATGTCACTGTGTGCTGAGTGTTTTAATAACGGAGACCACACGGGCCATGACTTCAACATGTTCAGGAGCCAGGCTGGTGGGGCCTGTGATTGTGGAGACAGTAATGTCATGCGAGAGAGTGGGTAAGTCTAAGCTAGCTGCTAGCTAAGCTGGCTATGCTAGCGAACGGGTTAGCCAGTATTGTTTTGACAGGTCTTGGTGGGAAGTGAGCTAACTGAGCTATTTAGATTTCCTCATCTGCGTAGTTGGTGTCAGCTTCCAGATAATTCTGCCTGAGATGTGCTTACGAATTACTGCCAGTCAACAACAGTTTTGAATATTACGATGCTCGTCACTTATTTATAGGAAACCATCGAAGAAGCAGCTCTGCTTAGAGGCTTAGCCAGCCTTGCTAACCATAACAGTATTTCTCGCACCAGCAGCTGTAATTTTTATGTATCTATATATTGCAACTTATGCGGCTGTTTAGATTTGGTCAGGAAATTAATTTATCGTGATATAAACCTGTCGCGCAGTACTATTAAACGACAGTTCAGAGTAATAGCTATGGTTTTATGTTAATTTATTGCTAGGGTTTATGCCTCTGTCTTGTACCTGACTGTCTGTCCATCATGTCTCCATTCTGGTGTAATCTGTTAGAGTGATTTAAGCTTTCTAAGAATTCAAACAAAAATGGATTAATGAGAGAGAGAGAAACGGCTGGTTTGATCTCTGTGAGCGGCCTGCAACTTTCATGTTGGTTTTTGTTTTTTTCTGACAGGTTTTGTAGACGACATCGGTTGAGAACAGGGGAGAATGTCCCCTCAATACCTCGAGACCTTCTCTTGATGTCTGAGATGGTTCTTCCTCGCTTTATCCTGTGTATCATACAGTATCTGAGAGATGGATACATTGAGCCAGGTGAAAACACTTATTGCAACAGTCTTCTCTGTACAAAGATGTGAGGAATATACACTTGGACCCACTGACCATCTTAACCCTCTGAACCCAAGCTGTTTTAAGTTTAGATTAGGTTATTTTTCCTGACAGAAGCAGACATGATTTGTTTAATTACTGCCAGAAATTATAATAAAACTGATGATAATTCATAAATCATAAATGCATAATTTGGCAATTTTATCAATTAAAATTACAAAAAAGAAAACACGCCTTTCTAGCGTGCCAGCAGGTTGTTTCATTGTGAGGGTTAAACAAAAGATGTAACTATGAAAAATTACTTTGAATGTGTCTTTGTCCTTCAGAAATCCTGTGTCAAAAGTATTCCGTGGTCTCTCATTTACTTAGATTTGTGCCATTCGATATGTGATGTGGATCTCCTGTTGCACATCGAATGCATAACAAGATTTGCTGTACAAGCTTGATGCCAGTGTTATACAACTGTTCACATCCAAAATTACGTTCTTAGTGTACTGAGTCTGATGGCCTATATCTCTTATCTTGCTCTTGCAGACACCTCAACTGAGAGAGATCTACAGAAAGTCCTGCAGCAGCTGGAGCCTCAGATCTCTTTCCTGGAGGAGCTCACAAAGATGGGAGGAGCAATGAGGACTGTACTGACAAAGATCTTGACCAATCAGCAAACATTCAAGGAGTTGAGCATGGGTAAATGTCTACACTAGATTGTGTTTCAGACCAACATGGGTTTAAAAATGATTAAGCGTTATCATACCACAGAATGGTAGTGGTTTCTTTCTTGGTTTCAGGTAACTGATGAATGATGTAAATGACTGAAGCAATTTTATTGTGTTGTTGTGTCTCTATTGTCATCGGTCACCAATGCATTACAACCATTTATTATGAGGAAGAGACAGATTCTGACTTATGTAAGCACCTATGAACATTTTCAAAACTTGAAATTAAAAAAGAAATACATACACACTGTAGCAGAACATCTAATCCAGATGTTCTTTACATCAAATATTGAGGATGTGATTGAGATAAAGTTTTGTTCATCTTCATATTTTGACATTACAGTAATTGTTGCAATTTCTGTTATGCTTCACTGTTGCAGGCCAAGAGGAGAATTTGTATGCTAAAAAGAACTATGACAAGTATTTGTCAGCCTTGAAGAATTCAGGTCTGGTGTCTGTGGAGGAAAAAGCCCAAGGTGCTGCTGCTGATGTCACTGTTGGTGCTGAAGGAGGTGCAGGAGCAATGGTCCTATTGGGTAAGATAACAAATTGTAGGAGGGTGGTTATTTTATTTTATTTTTATTTATTTTTTGCAGTGTGAAATCCGTGAAACATAATCCCATAATGATAAATGCAAAATATGTTGAAAACAAAAGGGATCGCCACTGAAGTGCATAAATTTGCCCTTTATTCCATAATCCTTTTTCCACACAGTATGCTTGAACTACCTGTATCATTGCTAGTCCAGATAATGTTGATGATTGACATCAACAGCACAGACCTCACCTTTATATTGAATACTGCTGTTTGAACAAATTATTTTTGAGTTTTGTAAATTGTAATAACCCTGGTATCTGCATGTCTTTGTCCAGTGGCTTAAGATGCTGCTAATGGCAGCTTGTGGCTAACTGTTTTTCTTGGTTTTCTCAGGAACTACTGCACCAGGGAGCCCAGATGAGTCAAATAAAGAGGTAAGAGCCAGAATCACACATAGAATAACTAATTTTAACCATTATGAAAAGATTATTTTGCCATTTTGTGTTAATTTATGAATAATTTTGTATATTAGATTTAAAAAATCAAGAAATCAAAGATTTTCAGTTTACTGTATGTTTGGGATTTTTGTTGGACACATTTTTCCATGATACTTACACAATTTAATGATAAATCCATTACCAAAATAATTATTGATGTTTTTTTGGCAGTTAGCATTTCAAGTTAGCCTATTCTAATATGATCTGAACTGATCTACAGTTACCTGTTAGTTGAAATTCTTGTTGTTGTTGTTTTCTCTCAGGAGGACCAAGATGCAGGACAGTCTGTCGGACAGAGGAAGAGGGTCAAGCTGAGCAGCAGTACCAAAGGTAAATGTATAGAAAATGTAATGCATTAGAATATGTTGCATGAACTGCCCATCTTATTTTATGCCTTTTGTGCCCACAGACCCGTGTATTATTGAGTCTCTGAAGCATAAATGTTTTTTGGAGGAGTTGCTGTTTTGGACAATAAAATATGAGTTTCCGCAGAAGATGGTCACCTTCTTACTGAACATGTTGCCAGATCAAGATTACAAGGTATTTTCTGTTCCATGTTAACATTTTTTTGCAAAAATGCAAGTCTATTTTCACTCTTACATGCATGTCTCGTCTTTTGCTGTAATATAATTTATTTGCATGTCAATGATGCTTACCATATGTCTTAAAATTTGAAAGCAAATGGATTTCCATTGAAAATGTGTCAGTGTGTGTATCATAACTGTACGTGTCATTTATGCTATGGTCTTTTTTTTCTTCCTGTCTGACAGATCACTTTTACAAAAACATTTGTTCAGCATTATGCATTCATCATGAAAACGCTGATGAAAAGCCACGAGTCGGACACCATGTCCAACCGCATTGTACATATCAGTGTGCAGCTGTTCAGCAACGAGGAGCTGGCTCGACACGTGACAGAGGAGTGTCAGCTGCTGGACATCATGGTCACAGTCCTCCTCTACATGATGGAGAGTTGCCTTATTAAAAGTGAACTTCAGGGTAAGTTGTTCAAATCTGTCAGATTGTTTTGATTGAACAAACCTCACAACGCTTCAGATAGATTGTGTGAAGAATGAAGCAGGTGACTGATGCGATACTCCGTTTGGATCACCACACCCCATGTGAACAGCATGAGTTTTTCTGACTTGGAATTTCAGAAGTGAGTGCTGAGCTTGCAGACTGATCAGTCTGAACATTTTTGGCAGAATGCATGGTGAAAGATTTATCTTTAATGTCACAACTCAAAATCTCACTCACTCAAAAGGTCCAGTGTCATAGATTGGGATTATTTTATGTAGAAGAAACGTATATATATATGTGTGAAATATTTTAAGAAGGAAAACCTGGGCACCTTTGAGAAGAGCAAAATGCAGCTGTTAATTTCTTTTATTTTAAATCATTCTCAGTGCAGAAAAAAACATGCACAGATGTTTCATCCCTCTGGCTTTTCTCTCTGCACAGGCGCTGAGTGAAAAAAAGCCTGAATTTTGAATTTTTGAGTGCAGTCCTTTTTTCCTCCATATTGGCAGCCAGGTGTTGAGTTTTGTAATTTGTCAGTGTATTGTCTTTCTCTACATTCTTGTCTGTTTTGTTTTGGTGTGTTATTTTTAAATAACAATACAAAGTGAGCCAAAATGTCCTTAACTCAATGCCCACGTGTGCCCTTCTCTCTTGTTTTTTTCTCCTGTAGATGAAGACAACAGTCGCCATGTTGTGGTGAACTGCAGTGAGGCTCTGTTGAAGAACAACACCTACTGGCCATTAGTTAGTGACTTTATTAACATCCTCTCACACCAAAGTGTAGCAAAAAAGTTCCTGGAGGACCATTCTCTGTTGATGCTATGGATGAGCTTTGTGTCGTTTTTCCAAGGTAAGGCATCCTTTTATATGTAAATAGTCAATGCATGTTTGCAGCATATAGCTTTTTAATGTGAGCAGTACAAAGTGCTTTACTATGCCTCTCATTCACACACCGATGGAGGCAGAGTTTGGGCTTCAGTGCGCTTGCTCAGATACATTTTGACCTGACTGGCAATTGCCGTTCATAGAAATCTGTTGCCCTTGCATCAGTTGTGGAAAGCATTTCCACAATAAATGGAAACTGAATGCAAAGCTAAATATCTATTGAAGGACAGATACTCTGGGTGCCCTGCTGTATATCCACCAACGATAATTCAGTTCAAAAGTTATACGGCTGAACAAATGGTCATGAAACAGATGTTACTCTTTGATCTCATATCATCCTCTGAGGTGCATATTATTCCCTGCTGATTGTTTGTCCTTGATTAATACTTTCTCTCTTGTGCCCAAAACGATTCAATTAAGGCAGTGTAGTAGTTTCATAATGTCGCTTGCTACACAATTTAATACCTCTGTCATTTGCGATACAAGCCTCATGAGGCAAACACAGCACTTGATTTAAATGATTGCTCCTGCATGTGCAGACTTTTCAGTCAGACTTAACATACCAACAGTAAGCATAGTCAGACACCTCATCTGTCCTCGATTGAAAGTAATGCTTCGTAGGAAAAGCGAGTTGTGGGGTTTGTGACTCTTTGTAGTTAGAATTGTGGCTAGTGCTGCTCATTTGTCATGTGTACTCTACCACGTCCCTAAAAATAACACTCACCCCTGCACTGTGCTTGAGTATCCTCTTGCTGACGTTATGTTCACAAGTGTCACTATTACATTGTGTGCATGTCTGCTGCACTGCTCTTGCTTTAAATTCTGGTGTTTTAATATAGGTTTATTTGCCTTTCATCAGACATTTCATTCCATTTATAAGAATAGAAATTGCTAATATGCTAACACACATGCATGCAGACATGTTCACGCTCCTGCACTGCTGCACTTCTTTTAAAATGTATTTTACTTGAGTTTATGCTTTCTATATACTCTTTTTTTAACTTTATCTTAATACTACTGTGTTTTCTACTATGTTTTGCATTTTCAATTTAAATCCTTATTTTACCATTTCTGTAATTATGGGATTTCCAAATGATTTACATTGTCTATCCCTGTTTTTATGTTCATTCAATGTCTTTTTTATGTGAAGCACTTGATGCATGTGACTTCTTTGTTCTGAAGCACGTTGAGCTGCAAATAAAGTGTATTATTGTGATTATAATTATTTTACCATATGCATGATCAGAAAATATATTTAAAGGTAAAGAGGTTCACACTACATTTTCTTAGTCTTTGGGATTTCATTTTTAATTTGATTGCTCATATGATCATTTAGAAGCAATGCCACATGTGGGGACTGTCTAACTTTTTACACCATTTCCTGCTGTGATAGGTATGAACCTGAATAAGCGAGAACTGAATGAGCATGTGGAATTTGAGTCTCAGACGTACTATGCAGCGTTCGCAGCAGAGCTGGAGGCCTGTGCACAACCAATGTGGGGTCTCTTAACACACTGTAAAGTCAAAGTAAGTCCTGCCTATACACTCTCGCACACATCTTTTGTGTGCATCGTGATGATCTTAAATGATTAATGGAACATACATCTTAAGCTTCCATTGCTGCACTTACTATATAAGCCTATATGAATTTTTAACGTGTTAAATTGTCTGTTAACAGG
Source organism: Chelmon rostratus (assembly GCF_017976325.1). Taxonomy (NCBI): domain Eukaryota; kingdom Metazoa; phylum Chordata; class Actinopteri; order Chaetodontiformes; family Chaetodontidae; genus Chelmon; species Chelmon rostratus. The sequence continues at coordinate 13,305,631 of NC_055670.1, read as the reverse complement.
AGACGCAGGAATATACTAAAACTGTGGTGCGCTACTGCTTGGAGACCCTGCAGATCTGGTTTGATGCTATTGGCTTTATTGATGAGGTAATTGTAAAAGCCAAACCATTGTCTTTACAAGCAGTCTTCTTCTCCTGTTTCTCATGGCTCTGATATCTCTTATAGCCTGCTCCGAATCAAGTGACATTTCACCTGCCACTGCACCGCTACTATGCCATGTTCCTCAGTAAGGTATGTCAGAGGCTCTCATCTCTTAAGATATGACTCTGCAGTATATTGTTGTTGTTGTTTTAAAGCTAATTGATTGGTGGAAAATTCTCAGGCTGTGAAGTGCCAAGGCCTTGACCTGGACAGCCTCTTGCCTGACCAAGAGATGCTGATGAAGATCATGGTGCATCCGCTCCAAATCCAGGTATAACACTAGAGGCTCATAAACAGATTTGTGGTTTGTTTTCATTCTTTAATCTCCTCCATGTCTGTAGCCACTTGTTAACTAAAATGTTGCTATGTGTGGCTGTAGGCATGCTTGTCAGAGATCCACAGCAACATGTGGGTTAGGAATGGTCTGCAGATCAAGGGACAGGCTATGACCTACGTGCAGTCACACTTCTGCAACTCCATGATTGACCCAGACATCTATCTGCTCCAGGTTTGTGTTGCTTTATGACAGACACCTCATTTACACCTGATATTAAAATGGGCTCTGTGCCTGGTTACGTTATTTGGATAATAAATGATCTGAAAATTATTTTAATTTTTTGTTTGTATTTATTTTGAACTTGTCTTTCAGGTTTGTGCATCAAGACTAGATCCTGACTACTTTATCTCAAGTGTTTTTGAGAGGTAAGCTCTAACTCCTACACATGCATTCATATAATGTTTCTACATTTTTGATTCAACATAGATTATACATTGTATTTGCTGTCTTTTTTCACACAGGTTCAAAGTGGTTGACCTGTTAACCATGGCGTCTCAGCATCAAAATGCTGTGTTAGATTCTGAGCAGGAGAGGCCGATGCTTGAAGGAGCACTGACCTTCCTGGTCATACTGACGAGCCTTCGCATTCATTTGGGTAAGTGGTACAATAGAAGATGCACACAGTGTACAGGGAGTAAGAAACGGCTTATACGGTGTATGATAACATTAGCCTGTAAATTTCCCTTCCACAAACATTGCAATGTGTTTCCTAGGTTTGGTATTTGATGTCATTATTATTTGTTAGACTTTTCCTTTGCCTTTGCCACTGATGCACCAGCATTTCAGAGCATCAACGACAGTGAATCGTAATTAGCAGCAAGTGAAAGTGAATTACATTAAATCAAAAACCAGTTCGCAATATGTGACAACATCACTAATTTGGATGTGAATGTTTAGTACAACGTAAGGAAGGGCTATCCCGAAATGCCAATCTCAAAACAAGTGTATTGCAACTATGTTTTGCACAGCATGTACAATAATTGCATTTCTGAAGTGACATGAAAGTGGTGCGAGAGATGGTACAGTGCTATTGTTCTATCCTGCAAAGGACCAGTTGTAGGATTTAGTGGCATCTAGCGGTAAGGTTACAGGTCACTGTCCCCTTCTAAGCATGAAAGAGAACCTATGGTGGCCACTAAAAACGCAAACAGTCCCTCCAGAGCCAGTGTGTGGTTTGTCCGTTCTGGGCTGCTTTAGAAACATGGCAGTGCAACATGGCAGACTCCATGGAAGAGGACCGGCTCCCTCTCTAGGTATAAAAAGCTCTCTCCAAGATCTAACACAACTATTCTTATTTTAGGTTATTCTAACTTATGAAAACATAATTATGAATATTGTATTCCATTTCTGCCAATATATTAAAATCCTACACACTGGACCTTTAAGAAAATCTGTGTTCAGCCATGTTACACAGATAGAGACTGGCTGGTCTGTCTAAATCATTGCTGCATCAGTGGGAAAACTGTGAAAACTGGCTGCTGGAAAGTGTTCAAATTACATGATGACATATGCCCATGTTGCATTCTAAGGAGAGGATGAGACATTGCTCCAGAAGTGTTGAAGCACTGGGTTAGACAGTGCTGAACAGACTCAGTGATAGGGCTGAATGATTTACTGTTTTAAATCATGTCACAGCTTTAAAGATTGCAAATTTCAAATCACAAGAGCCACAATTGCTTTTGTATTTAACAAGCTGCAAGGAGCTCAAGAATTATTGGTCGGCACCCTCTGTCATAGACAAATTTAGTCAAGTGTAGTCTATTAATCAGAATCAGAATCAGAAGCATTTATAGTCATTACACAAGTGCAACAAAGTTACATTCGGTTACAACCCGTCCCAGAGGACACAAAGGCACAAGAGACAGTACAAATGATTTGACATGGGAAGACAGGGACAGGAGGACCACGATGCAGCCAGCAGGGCGACGCTTCGCTTACTAAAATGAAAAACAAATGAAAAACAGGCTGTTACATTGTCATGGGTTACAGCAACACTTGGATCAAATAAATTAGAGCCATCATTAATACTAACATCTATGCTTTTCCTGTTATGGCAAGTCAAAATGTCAGGGTTGAAGGGACCGTGGTCACAGGCACACTCTTGCTTAAACTGACAAAAAGACACTTAACATGATATTTGCCCACAGCCTCCACTCTGAGTCCTGCTGATTGGTGTTTAGTTTAGGGTTATAATCTTTCAGTTTGGCTTTATGTTCTGCTTCTCACAAACAGGGATGACGGATGACGAGATCCTTCGGGCTGAGATGGTCTCGCAGTTGTGTATGAATGACCGTACACACAGCGCACTGTTAGACCTTGTATCCTTTAATACTTAACAAATAAGAGCAACTATATTCATCCATCCATGACAGTTTTTTCCCTTAACAGTGTTTTCTTAGATTCCTGAAAATCCCAACCCAAAGAGTGGCATTGTGCCGGGGAGTTGTAGTTTTGAGGAGATGCTCTCTGCTGTGGCTGACTTTAAAGCACCAGTGTTTGAACCCGGAGGCTCCATGCAGCAGGGCATGTACACACCTAAAGGTAGGATGTTTGTGGTGAACATGTAACACGTAACCCAGTAACCTTTTTTGAAAGTGCACTGGTGAAAACAATGTGATGGCTGTCAGGTATTAATATTAGTTATATGGTATTAGGGCCACAGGGCTCGGAGAGGAACATCTCTGAACTCTGAATTGAACCCGGCATCTGCATGGTGGGGTTTGTATCTGGAGGACAGCATGAACCTCCTATTGAGAGGTGGATATGCTGGTCTGCAGCCCTCTACTGGCCAACAGTAGTGTTAGCAGTAACGTGGACTGCAGTGTGTAGGGAATTGGGATTTCCAAATTGGGAGAAAATGGAGAAAAGCTGCAAATAAATAGTATAGTGGCCCAGTGATATTCAACAAATCACTGAGCTGTATTTTCTTCTTGAACTGAGAACATAATAAAAAAAGTAATTTTCTCAGCACCTACGAAAAGTATTTTATTTGCTATTTCATGGCCGACAACTCACTACAAGTAATTCATGAATCCAACAAAAGTTCTCTATTTGTTCCTAGAAACAGTTAAATATGTGTGTGTGCAAAGGTTTGCATTGTTTTCTAGTTAGAAGAACAATGAATTAATATGTCCTGGCATATTCATAATACAGATCCTAGTCTGTATTCATAAGTAGTCCTTGGTGCATTGCTCATATTCCATTTTTTGAATTAATATACAATGACACATACTAGAAGCAAACTTATGTTCAGTGCCTATGTGTCTGTAGGCCTGATTACATAATCACTTGATTGCGATTTTATGAGCTGACCACAATCATTCTGCATAATCGTTATAATTACTTCCATTCACCTGAATAAAAACGGCCAAATAAAACAAAAATGTCACATTCCCAACACTATTTACATGTCATTTTGCCCCGTTTGAGGATCTACTGGTGCTCTTTTAATAATGTCATCTCGTTGTGTCCTCTGCTATGGTTTAATGGCACCTGCGTGAAGAATTTGTGCCACCAACTAATATTTGCATGATCATGGACGGCAACAAATATTACTTTTCATTTGCAGATTTTCTCTAAATTTGGTTAAAATTCGTGCTTCATTTGGATTGAAATCTGGCTAAGTTAGAAATGTTGCAACAAATACAAAGTAAATTAGGTGAATGTCCATCAGCTGGATGAGGCAAATAAACTGTTTACTGATCAAAAAGATCAAATTTGTGGAAAAAAAAGAGCTGGGCTGCCTAAACCTTACTGCTGGTGGACAGGTTGTTTTACTTCAGATCCTATGAGATCATGTTTCTTGCTTTATAGTGGCATAAAATGAACAGTAGACAGTGAATGTAGTGTATTTTAAAACATACACTGTAGAAATTATGTGACAATGATGATGAGTAAGAGGCCAGAATAAGCTGCAAGTCTTTAGCATTAGATCTATGTCATTATTCCTCTGTATGCCACTTGGGGGCAGGCTTACACCACTTACACAGTGAAGGTGAAATAGGAAGAAATTGAATCAATGTCACTTTGTGCTAGAGGTTACAGAACATCTCTCTCCTTTTTTTACATCTAGCGGAGGTGTGGGAGAAGGAGTTTGACCCCATCATGGTCGTTCTCAGAACAGTCTATCGACGTGATGTCCAGTCAGCAATGGACAGATACTCTGCATTGTAAGTTAATACTGTTGCCTTCATTTCCTCAAGTAAATAGGTTGTTTCTATACTTTAGGTATTTAATAAACAGCGATTTTCATTGACACATGTCTATCTTTGTATATCACATGTTGTTCTTGGGTTTTGCTTAACATTACTCTGTTTTGTTGGGAGTATTCATGAAAAAAAACAATCTGCATCATGCTCTGTTCAGTGTCACAGGGTCTCCTCTCTCACCTGCACTTGAAGGCACATGATAAGAAAGGTCAGGTCTACCAGGTGCTCAAATTGTTTTCAATTAGATAGCTGTCAAGAAAAATCAATATTACAGTCTAAATTGTAATAGAATTGAGGTAATCTTTCTTGTTTGATTGTGGTACAGATGTCTGTAGACAGACAAATGTGCCAGTGGAGGTGAAGGAGATACCTGAGTGTTCATTTTCTTAAAGGTCGAAATGTGTGAAGTTGCTAATTACAATAAAAGGGTCCCTCAGTGAGTGCTCCTGTGTTTGAAATAGAGGCCGGGAAGATAACCTTTTTATAATGGGACTTTAGTCTGGCTTTTTTTTTTTAGTATAGCTGCAGTTGAAAGTATGGATAGATCACTGATGTAGTTAATTGTACTTATTTCATGCATACTATATGTTTTTCTTTCTTTTTGGTGTTAAAAACCATCTGAAAACTACGGTACATTGTAGCATATTTAAACTGCCAAAGCTGCCTTCAGAGTCTGATACAGCCTCTTGTTGCTCATTCACACTGTATGATGGATTGTCTGTTAGATTGGCAGCGGTTTTACGACCCCAGTTCCACAAAGTTAGGACATTAGGTAAAGCGTATGTAAAATAGAATATAATCATTTGCAAATGTGTTCATACCCAATCATGGAACTCTCACCTGTTACCAGTCAGCCTGTTTACCTGTGGAAATGTTCCAAACAGGTGTTTTTGGAGCGTTTCACATCTTTCCCAGTCTTTTGCTGCTCTTGTTCCAACTTGTTTGAAACCTGTTGCTGCATCAAATTCAGATATTTACAAAAATCAGTGAAGTTGATGAGGTCAGACATGAAATATATTGTCTTTGTGCTGTTTTCAGAATGTCAAAAAGGATTAGCAAATTATCACATTCTGTTTTATTCATGTTTTACACAGCGTCCCAACCTTTTTGGAATCTGGGTTTTATAGAACAATGGACCCATCATCACTAATGGAGTGAGCCACTGTGCTGCCTATCGGCTGTTAACAGTTATTTCTTTCATCGTGTTGCTTTATGTAGAAATTCAACCTTGTGTTACAAGTTAGCAGGTGCCCTTAGTGGCGTTCTGTGTGTTATTGATTGTTCTTCTGATAGAATAATGCCTGTTGATGATGATGATGTCACTTAGTTTAAAACAGTGTGGCATCCACACCGGCAACCCGTGGCCACCTTACAAGGAGAGGACCCCTCTGCATCCATGTTACAAAGGCCTAATCAAGCTGCTGCACTGCAAGACGCTGCACATTGTGATATTCACTCTCCTTTACAAGGTGAGCCTTTCAACAACAATTCATGTGGTATAAGACAGTGCTGCGCTTGCATCTCAATTTTACTCCTTGAGCTAAATTAGAGGCGCTTCTGTTTGCCATCTTTAATTGGTGCACACATAATATGACTTGGCAGTTAATTGGTGCTGACATGTTACAAGATATCAGTACAACACAGGACCAGCAAAGTGCAGGAGGTACAGCACAAAGTGAACAGACCTCATAGAATGGATGTGGCATCATATAGAAACTTAAAGACAAAAGCAGTGACAGGCGAGCAAATGTTTATCTGTTACAGCATTGGCATAGTTGTGACCAGGATAGAATTTGTCTTTACCTTAACAATTAAGACTGTTGTTTTATCAAGTGCAAAATGGAAGTGAACTAAACTGAGGGTCTTACTTGTCTTTCATTGTAAACTAACAGTTACACAATATGTTTTAGATATGGATGGATCATCAGAACATGTCTGAGCATGTGCTGTGTATGGTGCTGTACCTGATCGAGCTGGGTTTGGACAACCAGGTTCAAGACAACAAGGAGGACGAGGTTAGATATGTGTGTCTGAGTAACAACCACACTCCTCCTCACTCTGTAGATGCATAGTGTCCACCAGTGTCTTACAGGAGCTTATGTTTCCAGGAGCCTTGCATTGAGGAGCACTGTCATGACAGCTGGTTCCCTGGCACCAACCTCCTCTCAAATCTGCACCATGTCATCAACTTTGTGAGGGTTCGGGTCCCTGAGACCGCTCCTGAAGTGAAGAGAGAAGCCCCTCCCAGCACCAGCACTGAGGCGTCTTCTTATGGCCAGGTAAAATATTGGTCTGCTATAGGCAGTAGACCGACAATACCATTAATTACAGTTTGATACCACTGTAATAAAAACAGCTGGAAGTAAAAGTTCCATTGACTATAGTGACTTGCAGTTTGTTATTGAGTGTTTGCTTCCGGCCAGTACACAACTGGAGTGAATTAAACCAGTGGCCTGGCAAATAAAGCTGAGCATCTTAATGCTCGCAGGAGGTCCCAGCTAAAGGGCCGGAGATTATTGGACTTGAGTTCATCAGGAGCTCAAAAACGCACTCAAGTGCAGTTGTTGTTGTGTATCTGCTGCATTGCATTAGTAGGTGATTGTCTGCTTAAAGGTTATGCCATAGAGCATGCCAGGCCTGTCAGAGAAGCAGTGTGGAAAACAGGGCGTAGATCTGAAATATTTTCACATCTTTCTCAGGAATTATTATTATTAATGACATTATGACAGGAGAGACTTAAATATGTGGGACCTCAACATATTTTCAAGGTTAAAAAACAAAACAACTAAACTTAAAAAATGCTAATTACTGGACAGGAACTCTGGTTTTGTGACTCCTGTCCCGGCAGATTTAAAAAAAATCTTTTTTCCACTTATTTCCTTATCCCGTTGTGCTAACTGGCTGCTGGCTGAAGCTTCATATTTACGTTGCAGACGTTAGAGTGGTATCAGTCTATTGCCTTAAATAATTCACCAACCCAGCAAGTACTAATCAAATACTGTTTCCTGCAGTGCAGGGATTGGGAATTTTGTGAATAGTTCCTTACATACATAGATCTTAAAATTGCACATCAAGAAGTTGACTTGCCAGACTTTACAGGTGTTGCTGACCACGTTTAGGGTCACATTGCTCAATGACTCATTTCTGGTCCAACATCCATATTTCAACAACCACTGAAAGGATTACCATGACATTTGGTACAGATGTTCATGGTCCCCAGATGATAAATCCTGGTGACTTTTGTCCTCCCCTGACTTTTCCACGCAAAGTAACACTTAGCGTGCTAGTATGATAGCGTTGGCACGAGGATTGCAGCAGTAATCTGTGGTATGATTTTTGACAGTTATCATACCATGTACATTTTATCTGTGGCGTTGGTATTATTAGTTAATAGCGTAGTAGTTGTAGAATGTGGTCATGCAGAATAAAGCATTAATAAGTGCTTTGTAATGACTAATAAACAGCCATTATTCTACTAATATGCATGCTAATGAGCAACTAGACATAGTATTTTGTGAAATTATAATCAAGTGTTTGATCAACCAAAAAAAACAACAAAAAACCCAAATACATTCTGTTTTCATTTCTTTAAGTGTCATTGTAAACGATGATAATAAACATTGTGTAATACTGTGTACCATGATATCGTGAAACCGACGGTTATCGTATTGACAGAGTCTCCTACCATTGCAACAACAACTATAACTGGAACACCAACAAATCAGCCTTTTTTTTTCGTATTTCTTTTGAGGTCTTAATTTATAGGCACACAGATAGTTTTTCATCTTACTTTTTTGGGGTTTTTTTTTTTGGTACTTTCATGTTCCTCTTTCATACCATCATTATCATTGTCCATTTTGCTGTACCTGCTCCACAGAACTCAAGGCGTCTTACAGGGAATTGGAGAGAGGTAGCTATCTACATCCATTTCTATAAAAAGGCTGACGGCTTTGATGCCGCTAGCAGCTGCATTTGTCTACTTTTTATCTTCATTATGACAGAATTCCTTTGCACATGTTTGTTTTGTGCTTTTCAAAGGACGTCTGCCTTTGTGTGTTAAGGCGTGTGTATAATGCTGTGCTCCAGCAGCTTCCCTCCCTCCTGACTGCTGAAACTAATTACATGTGTAATGCAGGTTTGGGTAAATGCTTTTTAACCGCATGTCAGTATGATTGATGTTGCCTTGACTGGGCTATATGATGTATGTTTATTTAACAGTGCAGCTCAGGTACTTTTTCTCAGGTCAGGTCATGGCAATCCTTCAGATGGCTTGTGTTCTTTAACATCAGGGTGATTTGAATTTTCCAAGGAATATGGTTGTTTTGAGTGCTATCAGCAAAGGTATTCATGAAACGTCAACTGAAATATTATAATGGACATTTAATTGGCCTTTTATGTATATTTTGCTTGTCTGACTATGGTAATGAAGCACCCTGCCAATTCATCAAAGTCCGTCCGGCTATTGCTGATGTTTGTGCTCAAAGACAGATCCGTTTGTGCATTTTGCTGATCTGGTGTGGGCTTGATAATCAAAATGTTTTTGTATGTTTACAGTGTGTCCCCTTTAACATTAGTCATAGAGCATGGCATTAACACTGCCAGACTTCTCATCACCCATACCAAAAACAAATGTTCTAATGTTGGAGGTTGTTTTACATGAAATATTCACCAAATATGTGTGTACTTGCATGTAAATAAATATTGTATATAGTTAAAAATTTGTTTTTTATTCTGTGCTTTCTTAGAACCTGCGTGAAGCTCAGGTGTTCAGCCTTGTAGCTGAGCGCAGGAGGAAGTTCCAGGAGATCATCAACCGCAGCAACACTGAAGCCACCCAGGTTGTAAGGCCCAAGAGCTCTTCAACACGCTGGGTCCCACCAGGCACACCCCCTCAGCTGGTTACAGAGATCCTGGAGATCCGGGAGAGCATGCTGTCCCTCCTCATCAAACTCCACCAGAAGCTGTCGTCCAAGCAGAACTCTCTGTCTGCATCCTGGCTCGAGGATATGGACACGAGCCGTCACGCTCATGGAGATGGCATTACAGCCATTGAGCGCATCCTCACCAAGGCGGCCACGCGCAGCTGCCAAATCAAGCGTAGCATCCAGGACATTTGTGGGAAGGTGTGTCCTCCTGTTCCACCAAAGAAGAACAGTCCTTCTGACAAGAAAACCATGGATAAAGAAGAGAGGTAACATAATTGTGTACAGTTTTTCCTTGTTAAATTACATATTCATCACTATGAATTTCTATTTGCAGAGCTCTGTGCTGCACAAGAACGTATACTCTTTATTGCTTTGCAGTGTTTGCACATTCGTATTGTGTTCATACAGCTATCTTAAAAGGGAGTTGTATCAAGATTTGTATTATTATAATCTATAAGCAATATTTAATCTATACTTTTGTTTATAGTACTTTAAGAATTATTCACTGCAGTGCAATTGCAACAACAGCTTAGACACTAAGTCGTGTGCAAGGACAATGCAATAGGTTTGAGTCAACTATAGGGTAAATCAAAGGAAGTGATAATTCTTCATTACCCTCCGGCTGTCACATTGTATCTTTTAAACAGCTGTACTAATTACTGCTGGGTACAAGAAAAACAGTTCAAAGGAAAACTCCGAAACCTGGAAGGAAAACTCTCCAAATATTCTGTATATCACCACTAATATGTGGCCAAAGCAGCAGCAGCAGATGATGCTTCTTTTTAAGATAAACTTGCTTGTGCCAATATCAGAAATGTTTTCACCTGCTCTTTTAATTTTAAAAGCAAAACAATTGTGACTCAATATGTACATCTTTGGACCACCATGAAAGTGGGATCCGACGGCTGTTTAAAAAAATCAAGTCAAACTTGGTCAGTTTTGGCTTTTCACCTCACATTCACTCACTAGTCCGTGTCTCCCATTCCTCTCCCCTAATGATGATGGAATGGCCTATAACCATTTAATAATTGCCTGCTTTTGGGGTTGGCTTCACCCCACAGACAAAGGTAAAGGTAGAATCTCTCCCATTTACACGAACTAGTGCTGTTTCCAAGGCAACCGTCAGGCAACAGTGCGGTCAGTGGCGGGGAGAAGTGAGAAGCCGCTGCCCATTCCTCATGCTGGTTGTCGGCAACCCTGAAGCCATCAGTGAAAATTATTGAGCTGTGACGCTCCTGTCGGCATTTGTTTATGTCCTCTTATTAGAGACTTAATTTACAGTCATCTCTCACCCTGCAAGTCTGCAGAGTGGGCCTCAACCCACCGTATTAGTTTAATAATCAACCTTTCCAACTTTCACAACACAGCCTTGTTGCGATCAGACACCTGCTATCCCTTGTTATGTATAAGAGTCTGCTGCACATGCTGTGTGCAATCAGGGGAAACATGCCCTGCACAACAGACATGCTTATTTCCAGGATAGTGCAAAGCATTTGTGAAGTGGAAATGCAATAGTTAATATTCTTAAATGGAGCAAGTGGTTGCCAGGAACTTATCAGGAGCAGTGCTTGTTATCAGTGTATGAAGTATTTTCATCTTTTTTTACATTTTACATCTTTCTTGTGGAAGTGATTTAATTCCTTCAGCACAGTCTCACTGGTAGAAGGAAGATGATTTAAAAAAAAAATCTTATTTTAGTAGTCCATAATGCTGTAATTACATAAGTACCATTAGTATTCATTTGGTTTTGAACTCAAGTTAAGTACTGAGTTGCGCTGCATTTTCATCAAAGAGTATTTGACTTGTTCTTTCTTTCAGACGGCAGAGGGCTAGAGAGAGACAGCAGAAGCTGCTCGCTGAATTTGCCTCCAGGCAGAAGAGTTTCATGGAAACAGCCATGGATGTTGGTAAGAAAATGCCGGCTCACCCTTTTTTGCCTGCTTGTTACCTATTTTGTTATTGTTGTGGAGCTTTAAATTACTAACACATCATTTGCAGTAGCTACTGCCCAAATTCTGTTCGCAAAGAGTGTGCGTGCTATCATACCAGGATACTCTGCAAAAGCAGAGAAACAGCAGCAGTGGGGCTCTTGTGTTAACGCAGTCTTTACTTGGCAAACTCACCGTAACCAATTTGTAAATCAAAGTGCACTATTCATTCTACTGTAACCTTCATGCTGCACAGCCAAACAGGCCAGCCTAGACTAAAATGCATAAGGTGAGGTGTGAGTAAACTTTTCATTTGTTATAATCCAGTGAGTTTGAACACATGCATTTTGTTCGGACGGCACAAATTGTGAGGCAGAGTGCTCATTTTTCAAGTCTGAAGTTTTTATTAAAAATACTTACTTATAAATACTGTTACTGGTTTAATTTCAGTGAAATAAATATCTCAGGGCAGTCTTTTATTTACTCAAGGTCTCCTCCTTTGTATAATCAAGAAAAACTGACTAAAAATGTAGTATGTAAAATGTAGTTGGCAATTTGCATAGAGACTTCACTGGATATTTATGCCTTCAGGAAGGACTGAGTATGTACCGCTGCACTGCCTAACAACCCCTCTGATAGAATATGCTTACCAAGTTGTGTTTTTTCTGACATGGGTGTACAGGACCTTTATGAAAACACAAAACACATATTAACACTTTTTGTTCGAAGGGCATCTTGCTACTGCCGCCCTTGAAGAAAAGTCCTGTTTGCTGAAATAAACCTATCATTGCTATGCCTTTTTTATCGGGGCAAGGTGACAGAGGGCCGTGTCCGAGTTTGTGGTCTCTGTAGGCCTGTTAAGAGAAATTGAGAGGAGAGTGCTCCTGTGGGAGCGTGGGTGGCTGCTGGCTGAGGGCATATAGGATCAAAGCACTAATAGTGGGCTGGACTCCCAGGGCCCACCCTGACACAGCATGGTTAGTGAATGAATAATGGCTGCCGTGATCAGACAGCCCTTTCCGGCAGGACTGAATTCTGACCTCTTTCTGCACATTTCTTGCTGAGCAATAACTTAAGTTCCTTTTCTTTAAAATCACTGCTGGCTTTGCATCACCTGCACTGGAGTAACATTTAAATGAGATGATAAGATAACTTGAAAACAAGTGACTGCAATTATAATTTGTAGATATGTTTGAGTTTTCCAGCAAGCTTGCATTTCGTGTTATTTTCTCCAGGTCCAACATAATTTGTCATAATTTGTCCTTTAGTCTGCCGTTCTCCTGCACAGAGTTCTGATAACATTGACTCACATCTGTCAATTTTCAATTTTCAGTAATCCAGACCATAGGATTTCAAGAAGTACTATGTCAAAGGCAGCTGGACTTGCTGTTGGGCTTGAAGTCAGCTTTGAAATCCAGTGTTTCACCTAATAAACCAAAGGACACTAAAAGACCTTGAAATTAGATTTAGGACAATGCTCTTATGTTACTATTTGCACAACTTGTGTCTTACCTGGACACTGTGTGGCTGATGGGAAAAATAAAGCTTAGAACTAAGACCCTTGAGAGGAAGTGGTCTTGGTCTCGTCCCAAATGAACTCTGGAGTGCTTGATGTGTGATCCAACTAGTATGCAAGCTTTGCAAATTTACTTGAAACAGTTCCTGAAGCCAGTTGCACTTTGCATATCAGGACATGGATGAATGAATTTAACAGTTGCTAACAACTAGCCAGCAAATGAATTGAGGTCAAACCAAGACTTGTGCAGTGTGGTATGTTGTATTTGGCCAGTGGACCTCCTCTAGGACTTCCTTCCTCTGTTTATATTCTTGCTCCCACCGCAGACACATCCGACCAATGAGCGAAGTCACCATTCTCATGTGGTTTGTAACTCTGTTTTTTGGCTCGCTTGGATTTTTCTTTGTGAAAAGAAACGAAACAAGGAAATTCCACCAACTCATCAACAGATTGGGACCAGAGCAAAGGACCTGGTGTGAAAAATGCCCTCACACTAACCTGAAGCTCTTTCTAGATGTTTGGGTTGGATTTTTAATTATTCCAGTGTGCCGCACACCAAATTTCAGTCATCCGTACTGTATTTGAGTGGAGGCAGAAATCTCAAAGGCAGGTCAAACCTAAACAAATTGCACCAAACTTATCTGCTAGGAGATGGTCGGTGTCATCATTAACCTAACCAGCGTTCTTCAAGAACAGGCTTACATTTGAAGCCAAGCTGTTGCGTGCACACAATACTTCAAAGAGGATTCACAAATTTATGCTGTAGGAAGCATAAAACAGCACCGCACCAACACTTTGTGTGTCCTTGTCGTCTTACCTTTTGTGTGTGAGTTATTTATTTGTTCACATGCGCACATAGTAGTGGCTTTATGTACTGGGATGGCCTGAGGCTAAAACTGTGGCGTTGACATCTAATGCATCCTTCATTTCCCCGGGAACACGGTGACCTCTCTTGAGAACATATTTTCCCAAAAAAGCAATAAATCAATTTCCAACACAGCTTGACATTTCTCCACTATATTTACTGCTCAAATTGAACACAGTTCTTAACATTTAAAACTAATTTCACATCAGTAATTAATTTCTAGCGCGGTGCCAGTCATGCAGATAGGGGTAACAGAGTGTGAATTTACGTAGGTTTACAGTATTTCTATATGAGATGATGCATTCTGCCAACAAACTATAGTAAGGAAACAATGCATAGGATTTCTTGATTACACTTGATTACTTCCAATCAAAGTTGGAAGTATGTTTGTAGAGTTGATGATTTTCAGTGTAAATTATAAAGGAGTAGTGTTGTATAGCTTATTATGATTTGTCGCCTGAGTAGGAGTTTGGCTTGCAGTCAGTGACCTCCCTTCATCATGGATCCTTACCTCAGTTTTGATCTACCTTAAGGAAAGCCTCTCAGACCTCTAACCATTTTTGTTTCTCACACAGGTGGATGCTTCTCATTCTCACAGGGGTGAATGTAATACTTGCAGATCTTTGAATATCATTGATAAGATTTCAGAACGGTCTAAAAACTGCTTGTCCAGGTTTTAGCAATGATTGGCGTCAGCTGCCGCAATGTATTTCATGTTTGTAATTATGTTAAGGTATGAGTTTTAAAGTTGGCGCGGGAAAGCTTTTACAATCTTACATTAAGATTTGTACATTTTTCTCACTAGAATCTCCTGACACTGAGGCAGCTATGGACTTAGGAGCTTCTGAAGTGATGGAGTCTGAGGTTCTCTATGACTGCGTGATCTGTGGCCAGAGCGGACCTTCCACCGAGGACAGACCTACTGGTCTAGTAGTTCTCCTCCAAGCATCCTCAGGTACTTCACGTCCCAGCATCCTCCCCTTCCATTCTCAGATGCTGATATTAATAGCCTACACAGGAGGCTTTTTGTTTGGACTGTTTGGAGAGTAAACAGCCAGACATAACTATTCTATTTCTATGCTGGCACCAAACCAAAAAAGAGCAGTTATTCATAACACCTTTGAAATTGGAAATCTGATTTTTAATTAGTGGGTTAACCATTGTTTTAATTGGCTCATTTATCATTCATGTTGATCGCTGGGCACTTGTACATGGAGCCTGTCATTGTAAGTGGTCATTTCTATTCAATGTTTGATGACAGAAGAGATCACTCACTGTCATCCAAATAAATGGCAGGTTGAATTAGCAATTAGTCACCTTGTAAAATGGTTCAAAAGACTCTGACCCCAATGTCAAACATCATTTCATAAAACCTGCCACCAGTGACCACTAGTGGATCAATACAATCAGATTGTCCGATTTGGTTGCCAGAAACCGTCATCATTTGAAGCTGTTTGTTTTCTTAGTTTGATTTCATTGTTGTTGAATGCCAGGTTGGGTCTGAAAAATCTAAGTCACTAAAAACGTCCGAGTAAAGCTTACTGTAGAGGCCTGAAACGATTAGTTGGCTGATCATTCAGTTTCTGGGTGGAGAATTAATCGGCATCTATATTGACAGATAATTGTTTTAAGTTATTTATCAAGCGAAAATGCCAGCCGTTCTCTACATTCAGCTGCCGTTTTGTGAGGATTTGTTGTGTTCCATGTTTTATATCGCTATAAGTTCGATATCTTTGGGTTTTGGATTGTGAGACAAGTAGTGACATTTGAAGTAGTCATCTGGAGATTTGGGAAATATTGATAGGCACTATTCATTATTTTCTTTTATAAGTTATTAATGTAATTAATGGATAGTTATATGATACTATATGAACTCTGACCACAATCACAATTCTTGACTTTTTTATGTAAATACTGAATAAGTTAGGCAGACTTATCATCATCACATCATCATCAGTGACTTCTGTTATTGGCTTTCAGTGCTCGGGCATCGCTGCAAGAGCAAAGAGGCAAAGAAATTACCGACTAGTGATGAAGAGCACATCTACGCTGCAGACACGTGTGGAGTGGCTCATGACGTCAGGCTCACGCTCATGCAGCGGTTCTTCAAAGATGTAAGTGTCTCTGAAAATATTACCAGCTTTATGCAGGAGAGAGAAAAGGCTGAAAGCTCTTAGAGCACTATTAGGGGTGTGTATATCTGTGTGTTAAATAACATGTCTAGCAGCCCTAATAACAGGCTTTCATCATGTCTGTTTGAATTTCTTGACATTTAGTTTATATGCATGTCAGCAATGTGAGCATCTGCATCTGCTGAAGTCCCTAAGAGACTGTAGGATAAAGAATACATTTCTTAAATGCTTATGGTAGTCACATTATCGGCCAGCTAATGGCAGACACAACATTGCGTGACAAACAGCAGAATGAAAATGCATATACCAGTGGGCAGCATTTCCAGAAAAAACTCGAAGTCATCACTCAAAACTCTACGGAAAATTGTTTTGACATAGCTGCTTTCATTTGCTTTTCATGCCAATGTTGTGTATTGATTAGCTTCCAAAAAACTACAAACTAAAAGTGATTACGCCAGTTAAATTGGATATAATCTAATAAAAATCTTGCTCACTCATGCAGTCTAGTGGTCTGTTAAAAGCTGCTGGCTTTAATATACCTCATCAATAGGATGTTTATTGCAGTGTGTTAATTCAAGCTTTAAAAAATCTTTTTGTTTAGCAGCACCACAGATAAACAAAAGGTTTAGGAAGCTGAATGCCTGAAGACATATTTGCATACTCGAATTGATGGGTTTTTTTCTCTTGTGAATTCTGCAGAGCTCTTGTCTGCAGTCTGTGTCAATAGGTTGGGATGGGGGAGTCTATGTCCAGACCTGTGGACACACTTTGCATATAGATTGCCACAAGTCATACATGGAGTCTCTGAGGGTAAGAGAAAGTTTGACCTTATGAAACGATTTGTCACCTGCAACCCCGATTCCAAAAAAGTTGGGAGGCTGTGTAAAGCATAAATAAAACAGACTGTGAACATTTACTACACCTTTTTGACAAATACTCAAATGAAAACAGTACAAAGAAAGTGTATGTAATGTTTTACCTCATCAACTTCATTATTTTTTGTAAATATCGGCGTTGATTTGATGCCGCAACATGTGTCAAACAAGTTGGGACAGGACTGGAAAATGTTGTGGAATACTCCAAAAACACCTGTTTGGAACATTCCACAGGTAAACTCATTGATAACAGGTGATAGTATCATGATTAAGATAAGATCAGATCAGCTTTATTAATGTGTGTTACAGGCAGCAATAGTAAAGGCAAAGGAAAATACAAAATAAGAAGATGACTATATATGTACATTTTATACAAAAGACTATAAAAAAAAAATATTGCCAATAGAAAGTACTGAGAAATATGAAAAATTGCACAAGGAATGATTAGGTATGAAAGGGGCGTACTTGAAAGGCTCAAATCAAGGATGGAGCGAGGTTCAACACTTTGTATAAAGCATATTACTACATTGGCTCAGGCACACTTTGTGAAACCGTTGTATGTAAACACAGTTCATTTGTAAATGATAAATATTGCATTCTGTTCTTATCTTCATTTTACACACCCAACTTTTTTGGACTGGGGTTGTAACTACAGTATTCATGTGACAGAAAATTAATAAATGGAAATTCAAGTGAATATGCCAAACATTTTCGATAGTCTACTTATATGTTGGAAGTTTTTTACTCTGTTCCTTATCATAACATTTGAATAAGTTTGCTTTTTTTAACATTTGATTATACAAAATGTGAGCAGAACAGTCGGTTTACCTCTGGTGAGAACAAAGATGAGCACTAGGCCTTTTTTAACATTACTTTAACTAAATGATACATTGCTGAATATTATTGGAGCACTAGATTCACTGTTTGTCCAATTTTCCTATTTTCAGAAATTGTGCAGTTCTCCATAATACATATACATTTACTTTAAAAATTCAGTGTCAGTTTTTTCTTGAAAGTTTTCAGTTTCGATTGTGTCGGTCAAATGTAACTTTTCTTGTCTCCCCCAGAATGACCAGGTCCTCCAGGGTTTCTCTGTTGACAAGGGTGAATTTACGTGCCCACTGTGTCGACAGTTTGCCAATAGTGTCCTTCCCTGTCGCCCTGGGCGGGGCACGGAGGCTGGTGCCTGGCACACACCCACAAACAAGAAGACGTGTGTGCTTGTAAAGGAGGTGGAAGATCTTCAGGAGAAACTTGGCCTTTTCCCAGTAAGTTGTACAATCTAAAATGCATCATATATGTTTTACACAGCTGTATTTTAAACACACTGTCGGCTCATTAGTGGCCGTTGGTCACATAGGTAGTGATTATAATGACTTGAAATAATCGCCTTACTCCAGATAATAGGGAGCATTGATCCTTTGATGCAGATGGAAGCAGGTTGGTTCTATTTCAGAGAGACTGTTCTTCTCTTCAGAGACAAGCCCCTGTTCCATCAAGCACATGGCATTCATGAAGTGTCATTAACTACCCACGGCACAGTTCTGTCACCAGACTGGTGATCTGTATGGATGATGTCATTTTTTTCCATTCATTCTCATGACTGGCAGAATGCTGTAGGATATACTTCATTTTGCTTTTAAACGACAGAATTTACAAATCAATAATATCAGTGCTTTACATCTTGTGTCATGTGTATTAAACATCGTAAAAAAAAGTTGAGTATATCAGTATCTTTACATGTTTTTTTTCTAATTATATTAGACATTGCATATCTCTGATCAGTCTAATAATGATTTTTCACAGCATTATTTAAAGGCTTATTTAGATCACAGTGAATTTCAAGTCTCCTTTCATTGTGTTCAGATGCATGCAGACACCTCTGCAAGGCTAGACCATGCTGTTATAACACATAGAAATTTTAAGAAAGGTTAATTGTGACTATTGTCTCACCTCGCTTATAGCTAATAAATGCCATTATTGGATATGTTTTGATAACAAACTGCTTGCATTATTGGCTTTATTATACATAATTTGTGCTCAAAACTTTGTTCCAGTTTGACATTACAAGCAGGTTGTGGACACATTTTCCTGTTTAATGAATCTTCTTGTGCCAGGTCTTTATTTATTTTAACGTAACGTTTTTTCTTAGTTTATGTTAGCTTCCCAACGTCCATTCCAGAAAAAGTTTCCACTTAATTGTATTTCTGTTTTTTAAGACGGAATCCAACTTGAGTAAAGAGATGGAGCTTGTTATTAAAGACATCAAGAATACCACCCAGAAGAAATACATGGACTATGGCAAGAACCCTGGCTCCCCCGACAACGATTTCCTCTTCATGTACTCCGTGGCCAGGTAAGGACAGAGTTACACTTTACATCGAACCCTCCTCACAGTGATAATGTGTATTTACACTAAATGTTCACAACTTCTTTTTCTTGGAAATGATTATAGAGCGTGTAATGGCTCTGGTGTGATTGTGTATAGGAAAGTCTCTACTATAAAAAAAACAAAAAAAACAGATGAAGAAAAACACAAGGTGAATGTGCTTGATGAAGTGAGAATGACCACCTCATGTTGCTTTTGATGTCGTATCAATGTGACCCTGGGAGTATCCGGGTGGATACTGCCCAGCCTCCCTGCGAAATTGGTATCCATCTACCTAGATGGTGACCTTATTTCACTACAGCTAATAAAAGCTTGCATAAAGCAGAAACATCAGTGTTGTAACAGTTTCAACATAATTTTGATGGTGCATTCACTTGTAATAGGGAGAATGATGCCTCTTTCATTCCCACTCTGTACCCTGAACACCTGTTCTTGCACTATGTAACTTTGGTTGCCAAGTAGGTTTTCCTGCAAATCTCCATCAAAATGCTTTCTGGGTTTCCCTATGATGTCCACCGGCTGCTCTGCCTCAATTGTCCGTGATTTTCAGAGTTTCCTGGTGGACAGACAGCTTTATTTTTTGCTTTAGAAACTGCTAAATGCTTCTAACTGTAGCTTCCATGGCTAAGTGGCTCAGTTAGCCGTGCAGCTAGCTGAGTCTGCCCTGACTGGACCGGGAGCTTGGAGCTCTGTGGGAGTGTTGGTGTTTACACCAGTAGTACAGGAGCTTCAGAAGGAAGAAGATTTTCCAGGGCTAGAGTGGGAAAAGCTGGAGGGAGCCGGGCAAACAGTCAACAAAATCAGGCTCAGCACCCTCTACAGGCATCATGGCAGAGGTGAAGAGACCAAAGAGGACGTTGACGGATAAAGCGATGACAAGAAAAACAAAGAATGACCCAGCAAGAGGCAGTGTGTGTTAGTGGTAAATTGCACTAAGAAACTGTAGGTTGTAAGTATCTCGACAGACAGGTTTCTATAGACTGTTATGATGAAGAGTTAAAGCAGAATATCTGATGTTAGTCGTGTGCCTAGGATGCCTGCTGGACACCTATTCTGTGTGCTACCTAGTTAAACCTGCTGCCAGCCTGATCCAGATGGGTTGATAATAATGTACCTGTGATTTGGTGTCCTTTTAACCCACCCTACAAGGCATTGTAGATGAGCTGAACAGTTTAAAACAAAAAAGGGACATTAAACAATTCCATTTAAGTGCGTAGTTTCATAATCTGATGGATCTGCTTTGCTGTGTCCCGTTTCTTCTCTCGGATCTTGACAAAATTCTACCTCAAAAGTTGTTGTGTACGTGCATCAGTTTTCAGAGTTATGAGCAATGACTTGTTCACATTGTGTTTCTCATCTCTCTGTGTGTGCAGTCCTCCAACTTGGAGGTCCTCTCTCTGCACCACCTCACGTGCTTTTGCACACTTGTATACACCACTGACTATTGAGGCCAAATGTCTGCCTGCCCTTTGGCCGCACTCTTAATGCCAGCTCCTCAGCTTGAATAACAACGACTGTCAGTGCAAAAGGACAGTAGTGTCCTCCCTCAGTGTCAGAAATTTACTTTGTTAGCATTTTACTGCAGAAAGGCGCCTTGAAATGGAACTGAAATTCAGCACTGCAGTTGTTGCATAGTACTTGCAGCGAATATATGGATTGCTTAGCTTTTTTTTTTTTTTTTTTGTTAAAAAAATTGTTCAGGGAGCTGTGAAGGTGTTGTTGATTTGTTTTCTTCATACATTATACTGCTGCTGTCTTGGAAGTGTTGTAAGAACAGTGCTCCTCTAAAGCAACACTAGCAGCTTTGTCACTTTAGGCAACATTAAAATGGTACTGACTCTTCTATCCTCACTTATTATGTCTGTCTGAATATGGATTTATTTCACCTTCTCTGACTGAATTATAGGACCTCTGGTCTTTTAAGTGGTCTTTCACACAGTTCCTTTACATTACATTGTCGTGGAGCATGTTGGGATTGGCTTGTGGCTGCAAGAGACGTATGATGCAACTGCAATTGATTTTTGGAAAGGAATCTTAATTGCATGTCACCCTCGATCCACCCACTGACAGGCCAGAAACATAATCTTGACAAAAAATTACACAGTCTTCTCTCAGGCATTTGTGTCTTCTCAACAAGCTGGTCACAGGTCAGAGAAATGACTGGCTCTCAGTTCACCTTGGGGTCTCTAACTTCTCACCACTCCCATTCCAAAGATTCTGCCCTTCCTGGAGCATAACCATCCAGACCTTTTGCCCACCCAGCACTGTGGTTCCCTCAGCCCTCCACCCTGAACAGAAAGATCTCCTGAGTGTGTCTGGGTGCCTGTTGGCGCTCTGAAGTTCAATGAACAGCGCAAATTGCCTGAGGAGTGGAAAATTCCTTTGTCACAGGGGCACTCTTATCAGCAAAAGCCAGATGGAGCTTCACCGTGGCTGCATTATCTATGTGAAATTGCTTTTTCTCCCAGGAAACCCAAGGATTTGCCCCCACCTCCCTGGCCCATAGAAGGAAATGGCCAGTGGCGAGATGAAAACAGGCCCAGATCAGCCTTATTTTAGTAATACCTATCTGTTTTCACCATCTATGCACTTTGTTAGAGGTTTTAGTTTATTTTTTCACTGTTTTGGTATTGGGGAATTAAAATTCAGGAGTGAAATATATTTGGATATGCATGGGAAATTCACATTGGGGATTATGCATGAACTGTGGTTGGAACAGCTTTTATGCTAATGGTCCAGCTTGTGCAAAATCAGTCTTGGAAAGCTGTCATTTACTTGATACGGAATTGCTGCTGCAAAACAGCCGCATTAAATGGCAAATGGCTTGACTAGGCAGCGTCTTTCATCTTCCTAATCAAACTGGTTAAAGAGGCAGGCGTAACCAAAAGCTGAATATGATGATGCTCAGCCATTTATACCAATACCCTCTCTGACACATGCACACTCTCTGCTGTAATGGCTGTTTTTAAAGGAACACTGCACCCAAAATTGATAATTTTTGTATCGGTGACTCATCCCATGTATTGCAGGTTATAAAGATTTTTTTACTTGCTTGCCTCGTGGCAGAACTGGGAATACAGAAGCAGAAATGGTGGTACATTGAGGGGTAACTGCTTCCAACTCCTCCTTTGGCCAGCAGACATTGGGTGATGATTCACTTTACTGTATATTGATCTGCAGATATAAGGTGAATTATAATGTATGACTCCTAATGCTGTATAATTTTAGCCAATGAAAAGCCAGTGCTTCTTGTCCTGGTAAGACATCTGTAATGGGAGTGATGGAATTGCTTAGCAGGACTACAAATACATTTGCCTCGCCTCTTCAAAAGCATGCATGAAATCTTTTGTCTTTTATACGCACTTGTTGAACTGTTGTTGTGTACCTGCTACCTACTAATAGTCATGACTGTCTCATCAGGACCAACCTGGAGTTGGAACTTGTGCACCGGGGAGGAAACTTGTGCTCTGGAGGGGCCAGTGCAGCTGCCAAACGCTCATGTCTCAGTAAGTACTTACTTTTACTCCTCTTCATCTTTTATACTGTATCTTACAATAGAATTTCTCCTCTAAATCTTATAAGTTCAGCAATATGTAATGTGTTAAGGGCAATATAAGGGAATGCCAGAGGCTTGATATTGCAAAATGAAGAGGATAATTCAATAAGAATTCTTGGACACAAAGTTAGATTTATTTTTTCACTTATTGTTAATCGTTTAACTTGCGTTTTTCAGTGACCTGCAGTGTTTTCTCTGCTTTATTGAATAAAATTGTGGTCTAACATGGTGCCACATGTCACATGTATTTTGCTGTTTAAGTTGACAATTATAGTGACACGTTATTGCAGGTGACTGATCATTTCCCATGGGCCTCTGTGTAATAAAGTGTCTGACTTGAGATCAGAGCCATTCTTCCGTGCTGCAGCTGAACCAGTCAAAGAAAAAAAAACAAAAAAAAAAACAAAAGCAAAGGGTCGATTAGTAATGGCAGGCAAGGAAAGATGCTGTCCCAGGTGAGCTGTAGGGAGCAGTCAGAGTAAATGAAGCAGACGAACGGGTCAAGTGCTGTATGAGTTGATTGTGTCACAGCTGACAAGGGCAAGCGTCTAGGGGAGAATGAAAACTGTGATTTTAGTGGGATCTCATAGAAAAAGCTGCACATCAACAACAACCAGCATTGATTGTGTTTAGTACTGATCTTCAGTTTTAATCAGTTGTTCAAATATTTGTGGAATGTTGCAACAGAAAGTGTGTATAAAAGGTGTCATAACTCAGATGGTTATACAGACTACACCACATTTTGTGTTTGTTTAATTATTCTGTCAAAGTTGTGGCTGCTGCAGTGAAATGGCCTGTCATCCTTGAGTGGCTGAAAAGAGATTTCACACTGGAGGTTTGCCATTTGTGAGCTACATTAACCGTGTAGCCGTGCTGACGGCCAAATTTACTCAGTTGCAGTACATTAGTGTTCATTCTTCTTAGGGAAATTGATTTGAAGGGAAATGGCAAAAGTGTGCTAACTGAGAGCTCGTGGGGTTCCTAAGCCTGTTTCCCAGTGGGCACTTCTCCTGTTCAGCTGATGAGGATACCATGGACCCCAGAGGCAAGCTGCCTTCAGTTCTCTTGAAAGGGGAAAAAAAAATCAACCCTACAGAGTCCAGCTTCCATATAGCTTGTCCCTGTTTTATTTAACTGCAAATATTTGATTTAATCTTGGGGACTATGTGGCTGCTGCTATGCAGAGAGTTAAGAAGCAAATAGTGTTGACCTCAGTTTTGCAGACTTGCAGTACTTGGTGAGTGTTGACAGGTCTATTTGCGTTACGGTCCCTGGGAGGAAGCGTGTGATTGTCAAATATCTGCCGTCAAATGCGAGCACACATCAAAATGCAGTTTTAGCACTGTATTCAGCGTACGTTATCAGGAGGATAGGCCTTTTCCATAGTAAGAAAAGTAGGAACAGTGAGAAAAGCACAGGTTTAAATAATAAAATGAATTGATTGCTGAATTCCAATTAAATGCTTTGGTTTTAGGGTGCTCGCTTGCTCATGCACATGGAGTCATCGTTAATGTAACACATGGGCTTTACACAGTGTCTATGTACCAAATGTTATGTCAGTTAAACTTGAACTATCAAAGGGCATATTATGTTTTACAGTCTATAATCACAGCAATAAGACAATGAGAGCTGATCATGATTATCATGAATTGTGACAGGAATGTCGATGATTAATATCTTATATCATAGTGAGGGGTCCCTTTCTCTTTTGCTCCACTATCTCTTCCTCTTTTGTGCTCCAGTTTCTTACAGTTGTCTCAGTAGTGCAGAAAGCAGAATAACAGGCATTATTGTTAGATTTGTAGCAGCCCTGTCAGAGCAGACAGGTTTGAACCTTTTAGAAAATGTTGCACACGCCATGACACCATTGACTTAGAGGAAGCTCCTCTGAGGACAAACAGCCGTCATCAGATATTGGACCTGAAGCTTTTAATAAGATTTTTCCTTGTGTACACATTTTGCGACAGCTCTGATTTTATTTGTTTGTCCTGTACTTGTCATTTACTTCCCTTCCCTCCCTTTCCTTCCCTCGTCCAGGTTAATTCCCGGTAAGAGGTGAGTGGTAGTGTGGAAAGAGAGGAAACAAGCCATAGTGGAGGCAAATGGGATGCAAAGGACTGACACACTTTGCTGTCTTTGTGCTGTGTCTCTGTTTACCTGCGGAGGGCAGTGTTGCTCCAAGTATTGACAGTTCACGCAAGTCAAATTGCAGAGCTGATTATTTGAAGCACTTTGCTGCATTACAGCATCGTAATTCACTGTTAAACAAAATCAGATAGGATCAGTGTTGCACTTTGTTAAAAAAAAAAAGGTATAGAATGTTGTTGCATTCCACTAAAGATGGAACTAAATGGAACTGATTGGTTTAGCAGCAGTTTCAAACACAGTTTAAATGGCTCACTCTTATGCAACTTAAATGTCTGGCTTTTAAGTGGACTTGGACTGAGTACATGATTAGAATAAGTTGGTTAATTTATTTCTTGACTAAAAAGAAAGACATGGACAGTTCTCCACTTAGGAATATATCTGTTCACACCTAATATGAGTGGTTCAACTTGCTGCATTTTGATGTAATGTCACATATTTCTTGACTCGTAACAGGTTTGGTCTAGATAAAAACAATCCAGGCTGTGAAGTGTCCTGCTATTAAAAACTAGTGTGTACACAAGAGATTGTGTGTGCGCAGGGGGTCTCTCTTCATGTTCCATTAGTTTTACAGCGAACAGGTGTGACCTGACCAAAGCATTGCTCGAGGCTATCGAGCACTGCCATGTGTCCATCTGGCCTGGCCTGGTTTTATCTGAGCACAACCATTAGCCTGCAGTCCGTTCAAGTCAGCTGCTTTCATCATTTAATCTACGCTGGTTTGTGGTGGGGTGTGGCAATGAGATAAACCAACACTTGCTGGTTTTGTTCCTGTCAGACCCCATTGTAACATAACAACAATGTGTTCTTGTGTTTTTTCTCCCCCCTTTCAGATCAGCTGTTCCATGTGCTGGCCATGCACATGCGTCTGTACAGCATTGATTCAGCCTACAACCCCTGGACTAAGCTGACTCAGGTTACAGAAAGCAGAGAGGCAGAGTGAGTGACTTTTTCTCTGCTAACACTAAATCTATAAATCTGTTCAGAAATTCTTCATAAACCCCCCCATCTCTACTTTCCCTCACACTTTTCCTCCCTCACATAAACATGCAATCAAAGCGCCACTTTGTCCTCTCGCTCTAAACACCACCAATTCCTCCTGCCCCCAACAGCTTTTCCTCCACACAAAGAGGAGCTAAAAACAGAAAAAGGGTCCGTGCGTGGTTTCCATAGATACCGATAATTGCTGCATCTGGCAAATTACCGGGCACTCCACAGAGAGCAAAACGACCCTGTCAAATTCACTGTACAGAGAACAACTGCACCACACCAACACCATACTAGCACTGCATCTCAGCTCCCAGCTGTCTCAGCTCGCTTCAACAGAAACCCGTATTTAACAAAATACAAAAGACATAGTTACTGCCACACGCATTGTGTTTATCTGTCTTGAATCACTACTGTACGTCAGAACATGCTGTTTTATGCATGGCTGTGTTCGGTTGTCAGGATTGTAAGTGAGTTAAAAAAAAAGCTACTGGCTGCACAATACAGGATGAGCTTAAACAACCTTTCCTCCCTATTAGTGCTGTAAGACAGCTTTTACACCTGTTACTATTTAAGTGCTCTCAGCCATACAGTATTCTCAGAGGAGCCATTTGGCGTTTAAAAATACTTTGTTAGGGTTTCAGGAGGGGGCACTGTCATTGACACCCTTAGGCAGTCAACCTGATCTGACCTAGTTAAACAGGACAGAGAGAGATGTTTAAAAACATTGCTCTTGCCTTAAGTCTATTAAATAAAGCAAAGAGGAATGTATGAAGATTTCACAGTGTGTAGGTTTAGTTTGTGTGCAGTGGTCTTAGCGGGGTTGAAAGCTTCATCCTCTGAGGCTTTCCTTCAATGCACAGTGGAATTAACTGGTGAGTGCTTTGGTAATGGAAGGTATTATTCTTTAAGTGCAGTTCCTCCAATTCAAAACCCCCGAGGCCTTTCAAGAGAAGAGTGGAGCCTCGCTGGATTGTCAACGGAAAAGAAGACATTTAAATGGAGATGGCACAGAACGAACATGTAACATGGCTGCTTTCAGGAAGTCGGTGGTCGGGAAATGGAAGGAAGAACGTTTTCATGCCGACTATTTGTTAAACAAATTTAAAACCATATACACAGCAAGACCTTTGCTCTCATACCTTTTTAGAGTCCCTTTCAGACATGCAGTACGTAACATTGTTGCCCTCATCATGGCTTTTTGGCATTCCGACATAGGTGATACTCACATAAATGATCCTCATGTCGTCATTCACACATGATAGGACAAAGAGACTCACGGGTTAAAGATGTTCTAATGGCAAGAAAGAAGTCTGATATCTGTTTCTCACAGCCTCCATCACTGTTGGATTTTAAAAAGTAATTGTCCGTTGAAGCCTTAATAACCAGTGTGGGCACAGGGGACACCAGGCAATCACAGTGAACTCACTTAAACATTTTTGCATCAGTTAAATCATTTAAGTTCTTCGAGAACAAATTCTACTGCCTGATATATGAAGTTCATCGTGCACAAGGATTGACTGACGTGTCGTTAAGTCGCAACTCCAGTGCAGCGTTTTACTGGATATTCATGTATCCATTCATGCTGACTGCAACGGAAGAATAAAATCCATTACACTGAAAGTATAGAGAGAGGGAGTGCTGGTGTGATTGTTGCTGTGGCAGCACAAGGCTTTTTAATCTCTTCTGCTATAAATGCATACATGTTTTTCTTATGATGTTTTTCCCTATCACAATAGCTGTTTGACATGGGACCCAATATGTACAGTACTTCTGATTAATGAAAAGCTCTTTCGCATGTTTGCAGTGGCTTTGAAGAAGAGAGACCTGAGGTACCCATGCTGTTTCGAGATGTCCCATCCCTCCTGATTATCTTTGTGCTAACAATGCCACAGCCGCTGCGAAAAGGTACCGTTCCTACGTCTGCATGATGATACCACAAGAGAGTGGGGAGTCTCTCAGTGCTGCTCCACAAGGACAGCCCATTATCAGTAGTAATCAGGGCTGAGTGCTGGAAAGAAGCATTTCACCTCTCTTATCTGTGCTCCTGGTGCCGTTATTTGGCTGTGAGGATCAGAGAGACACGACCCCGGTGATGGGAGGGCTGCACCTCCTTCGCGTGCCCTTCATCTGTGGCTTGACGCTGCATCTCCTCCATCGTAGCCCTTCACTAAAAGGGCCACCTAAAGACCTGTCCCAACACACTGCGGTCATGTTTAAAGGGGGACGTGTCGCAGCAGGGCGATCATTTCATTGATGACTGAATTAGGTTGACCGCTGGCAGGGGCCGTTAGGACTTTCTGAACATAGGAAGAAGTGGATTTATTGTGTATTAGTGTAGCGTTTGATTGAAACAGTTACAGTTGTCTACTGCTGTCTGTAGTTCGATACAGACAGTTAGCGTTTATAAATCATGATTTTTAATTTGTTTTGTCATGAGATTGTTCTGAAGGTCATGGTGTTTCATAGCATGTCATTGCTACAGTCTGTGATATTTATATAATTATAAGAAATGTAGTAACTGTAAGACAGTGAGAGTGTACTGTATTTTGCAATATGTTTACAACAGGTTGAGTGATGCACAATAAATGGGGTTACAATACCTCTGCGTTCAAACAGATAAAAAGGGTGAGGCATGATAAGTCCTTGAGGAGTCCTTTGCACCTGATTGCTATAATGTGACTGCCTCCTTTTTTAGCTCTGCCTTTTAATTGTGTGTACTGACACTTGTCACAGTGACCAGGAGAGTGGGGCTGTCAGCAGCCCTTTGCTGTCCAAGAAAACGAATCACACTCTTTGTTGTTCTTAAAACCAAACTTAAATATCCTTCAGGCTACATTTTCCACCTGAAACACTGCTAATTATCCTGCACACTGTTCAGTGAAGCCCTCTGTGCAGAACTGAGAAACCAAATACAATGTCCCTGTGAATAGCTGTTAACCCTCTGGAACTGGCAATTTTATTATGCAAGATCTCATTTTAATTCAAAACACCATGCTCACACATTGAAGTAGTGTTATGAATTCATTCTTAGAACTATTTATCAGGCTCACTTTTCCCCTCTGTCTTCTTCCTCTCCCTGCATAGAGCACTTTTCTTGTTTGGTGAAGATGCTGTACAACCTGCAGTTCACACAGGCTCTGGCTGCACTCTCATCCAAGTTCAGCCCAGAAGAAAGGCAGGCCTGGAGCACAGCTGGAGCACTCAAGAAGGTAAAAGTGATATCATGTTACAGTGGCTTGAGATTTATAATGAAATGCTGGTGCCAAAATTGCCTCATTTGTTTCCTAGTGCCAAGCATACAGTAGGTCTTTTGTCCTGTTCTTTCTCAGAGATCAGGAAAACAGGTCACCTGAGCTTGTGACCTCTCCAAAAGTGATCAGATATGCTGGCCATGACTTCATATGTATTAATATTTATTTGTACCTATTTCTTGAATTGGTTCAGATTTGGTACTTGTTGTTGCTGATTTGTTGGCTTTCCTCAGGTTCTTGTGTGGATTGCTTCCGTGGGCCTCTGTAGTCAATACATCCTCCTTAATCATAATGTTAAACTTCATAAATCATTGATCAAAAAAAGACCAATGGCCCAGCTTGACAACACAAAACCTACAGCACTGCTGAAATGTTAGGAAAACCTTCATTTTCAAAGGGTGTTAAACGTCTATTTGCATCCTGTGCTCGTTGAACTAGTTGTATGTTTTGATTGTTCCCTAGAACCAGTCCACAACAACAGGAAACAATTGTGTGGTATGACTTAGTATTGAGATTAATTGAGCACTTTCCGGTTTCATTTACGTGATTCCCACAGTTGACAGTATCGATCTTCATTATCTGGAAAAGTGTGATTGCTGGAGAGTGTTGCATTAATTGGCTATCTGTCTTCAGTCTATTAAATCTGTATTAGTGAGTAGCTGGCTTGAATGTCTAAAGACAAATAGCTGAAAGCCTCCCCTTTAGGGCGTTTCCATCCATAATGGAGGTGTGGATTAGTATCTTCCTACCGCACTGTCATGAACAGTAGTGCAGGCACTCACAAGCTGTCATTAAGATGGATTTCAAATCCACAATGAGGACGGCATCCATATTTGGTCGAACGCCATTTTAATTAAATTGAAGTTGTTGTAAAATATGCAGTCTGAACAAAGATCAGAGCCTAGAGGAAGGAAATCCATGGACTTGAAACTCCTCCCCTATAAATCTATGACAAAGGACAGCAGACGAGATAAGACTGCTGTTTTAAATTCTTCTACCTTCAGCTTGATAAACGCTTGCAGCTTCTCCTCTATATAAGATGCTAGCCAGACCAGTTGAATTTTTATCAGGACTCACAGTCAGTAATTTCTCTACCTCTTATCAGATGTTATATTGTAAGAAAGGAATTATTGTCTTCTGCTTATTGTACATAACTCATTATATTCTACAGTGCAACACATTTTATACTTGTGACTAGGATCCTGAAATATATATATTCTAATGTGTGACATCCATATACTTCAAAATTTACATTAGATGGATAATGTCATGGCCATTTTGTCTTTTTTGTGTTTTTGTCCTTTGTTGAAGGTCGTTCATCTCATCAGTCAAGCCCTACAGGCTATGATACATGTTCTCCACAAGAAAAGGCAGCTATCCATCTGTGAAATGATTTGAGTGACTAATTAAGTATTGAGTATTTGCTTTGAGTATGAAAGTGATGTGAATCATTTGTTGTGGCCTTCATAGTTGCAGATCTCAGTTGTACACCTATGGGAGATTTTGGACCTTGTGTTAGCCACCAAATAAGGGGATGTGTTTTGGGAGAAAGGCGTTCATCCCTCCAGCTGAGTTCAAGAGACTTATAGAATCGATGCCAAGGCACATTAAAGCTTGCCCGATAGTCAGACTGAGTTATCATTTTGTTTATCTTCACTGTTCTGCCTGACATTGTGTTCATGTTGACCAATTTCTTGTTAGGAAAGGGGGTGCTTTGTTTTCTCTTTGCTTCTAACTAATCAGTTGTAAGTGACTCACACATCCTGCTGATGTGATTTAGGTTGATAGAGAAGCTTCGATTGCTGTTGCTATGAGCAGTTATCGTTTATCAGGATGATTGAAGAAATATGCTGATTGAGGAGTTCTGGAAGTCAACTTACAACATCTGCTTAAATCGTATTCACTCTTGTCATGTTTTTCTGTCTTTGTGTAATGGGTGAGGCTGTTTCTCTGGCTCTGCCACAGGCAGATCAGGCCCCCATTCTTAAGCCCTTCAAAGCTCTGAGTGGTCGGTTTTACCTACTGTGGAAAAATGGCCTATTTGTAACACAGAAAAAATGTGGGCAACAATCCAGAGGTCTGAGCCAATGAATACACAAGACACTGGACTGCTGTTTTTTTCTTTGTCCCCTATCTGTATGTTAGATGTTTCATTGTCTATGGACTTTTTAAAAACTTGAAGAGTCGTGTGATCATTTTTATTTAGGAGTTAGGCCGCTCGTTAATTCTTCCTGGCAGTAAATCCACACATGCCGTCCAGGATGAGGGGCTAATTTAGAAACTGAAAATGCAAATCTATCAAGCATTATGATTTAGAGTTTATATTAATGCATCATTTTGCAGGTGCACAAGAGTTGTTCCACCCCTCCAAAAATAGACAAAGGCTTTTTGATGCTGCACATTAAGCCAGCTAAAAAAGATTTTGGTTTAATGTTCTCCCCTTAATTAATCAAACAGGATGAAGCTTATGTCTATCAACCGTCAGAGGAGATCATAGGCTACATTTAAGGGAAAATCTTGGCCTTTTTACACATGTTATTACATATATTTGACATTCTGCATTTTGATTCTCTGCCACAGAATGCTGCAAATGCTGAGAAATCTTTTGAAGCGCTGCTCAGTCATGTTATCACTGAGCTCTCTAAGGACAAGAGTGTCTACAAGGTGAATGCTGAAGAAACACCGATGGTGAGTCACTGAAATGATTGTGGAGCTCTTCAAAACATTGCTGCTTTCAGGACGGCTCTCCCTCTCCCCTTTTGTTCTGCTCTCTTTCACTCTCTCTCAAACAATGAATTGGCCATTACCCTGAGAGACGGTGGTCTAATATCTCAACTAATCTCCAGGGGAGATATACATCACAGTATTATCAGCAAGCTTTCGGCCGGCTATTGATCAGGTGTTACTGTTGTTTCCCTCTCCAGCTGATCTCCAGCGTGTGGTCCCCACAGTCTATCGAGTTCAGCCTGCAGCAGTTCTGCCTGCCCTTCCTTCGCCTCTCCTGCCTGCTGCAGCATCACCTATACGGAGACACTCTAGCAGGCTGCCTGGTATGTTTCATCACAAGTTTTCATCCTATCAGCTGAAACTACCCTACCCGTGTATCCGTGCTCATTTTTTGAGCGTTATTGTTCAGTTTCTCACAATGAGAAACGTCCCAATAAATGCAACATGAGGCGTTTCGATACATTGGTGCACTGGAGTTTAGATCCTTTGGCTTCTGCACGAATCACAGGTGTGAGTGAGAGCAAAGAGGGCGACCTCACCGGCTGTTTTCTTGTTTGTGTGTTTTCAGGAGGAGGAGGAGTTCTCGTCCTTGGCTGTGTGTTTGGGGCTCTTGCCGTCGGCCCCTCAGCCTCCCAGCATTGTGCACAGTGCTTCGTGTCTGCAGTGGGTGGTCAGCACTTTTGACTTGGTGTCCCAGTGGTGTGCTGAGGTCACAGGGCTCTCTCAGATGCAGGCTGAGCAATCATTGGTATGCATGTGAATTTCAGACTGTATGATATACATGTGTGTTATGACAGTGCTATACATCAAGAATCTTCCTTTAAAACTCACTGCATTTTATTCTTCTTATTATTATCGTTATTCTACATTTCAACCCTGCCAGCTCTGTTGCTATACTTAAATATCCAGCTCACATATTTTTGTCATGTATTAATGGTCTTGATAAGGATCATTATGTCGCCTTATCAATATTTAAAGCCTTATTACCCATGATTCATACAAAAGACAGCAGGTAGTGTATATACCAGAGACTTCCAGACACTTCTAAAGAAATTGGGACAACTCCTTTTTAGCAGTTAGTCCATCCATGTGTGTTTTTTTTTTTTTTTTTTGTTATCTGAATTCTAAATAAATAAAATGTACCTCTTACATTCAGGTAATAGCTGAGTTACTGTTCAGAAGGATTATAGTAATTCTTCCTGGTGGATTTCAGTGTGCACAACGGTTTGAATTCAGAAAATATCAGCATATTTGCGCATGAGAAGCTGAGTTTAAAATGGCTTTGAAGTTCAGAAGAAATAGTTGAAATAGTCTCCGAGCAATGAAATATTCAAACCGTGTATTCTGAACTCGATGTCCTATAAATGATTCATGTAACTCAAGTGCTATTGACACTCTGAAATTAGTTTCAGCCTTGGTTGACAAGGTGTCTCTGAGGAGAGTGACAGCAATAACTCGCCATGTGTCTCCTGCCCTCGTCACTCAGTATTGTAGTAACCTTGGATGTTGTACATCATTTGATGAAAATAGTGTCTTGCATTTCAATTCGGTTTCTAATACTGAACATATGACATTATTTATTATTACATCTTGCAGCTGAAGGACGTCATAAAAACTAGGAAAGTTGAGGCCTTGTGTTTTTCACAGTTTTACAAATGTTATAGTTTGTGAGGGGTCAGTCTCACTGATAATAAAGCTGATGAGTTTTATGATAAAGGAACTAAAAATTTCAGCAATAGTTGGAGGACAGAATACCTCAATGACTGTAGTGCATGTTAAATTCATGGTCTCAATACTGTATATTTTACCTACTGTCTTTCCTCGCCTCTGAAGACCTTGCTTGTCCAGGATCCTCAGTGGGCAGCCCCCCGCCTTCTCCAGCTACCCGACAACTACAATATCATCTTCCAGTACTATCACAGGAAGGCCTGCACTGCCTGCAAAAAGGTGCCAAAAGACCCTGCGCTCTGCCTTGTTTGTGGCGCCTTCGTCTGTCTCAAAGGCGTGTGCTGCAAACAGCAGGGTACCTGTGAATGTGTTTTGGTAAGTTTCACAGCACCTCATGAGGGTTAACACAACCTACTTCCTCGCAAAATTATTTGTTAATATATACATATTTTTTTTTGCTGTTTTGTCACTTGCAGCACTCCCAACATTGTGGTGCAGCTACAGGCATCTTTCTTCTGATTAATGCCTCAGTCATCATCATCATCCGTGGACATCGTTTCTGCCTGTGGGGTTCTGTTTACCTTGACGCCCACGGAGAGGAGGACCGCGATTTACGGTATGACACGTTTACATAACTTAATACAGTTTAAACATTTGAATACTCCTGTGCTGTGTCCCAGTTACATTCTAAATATTTATTATATACACTATCTATCTATTCTAATTGTCATTACACACTGTTTTGCAGATACTGCATAAGAAATCAATGTACTTAACTCACAGCGAACATCAACAGCACACAGAGTTATCATAACATATTTTTCTAGCGTGCATACAGACTTTTTCCAGGTGCAAACACACAACATGCTCGAAGCCCTCTTTGAATTAGGATCTCGTATGAACTTGGGAGAGCTCTTTTTTTAAATACTTGTTGCTGCAGAGAAAACAAACACAGCTCTCACTCCTGTTTTCCCCTCTGGCCTTTCTCCAGCCGTGGTAAGCCTCTCTTCTTATGTGAAGAGAGGTATCGAGTGTTGGAGCAACAGTGGGTTTCACACACCTTTGATCACATCAATAAGCGTTGGGGCCCTCACTACAATGGACTCTAAGATCTTCCCAAGTCCACTGAAAACAGCAACCCATGACGGAAAAGATTTTTTTTTTTTTTCCCTGGCTTATGTGTCTGCCTCGATAAAATATTTGGGAACTCTTACCGTGATAAACACAAACATCCAGTGAGGGTATTGCTGCCACAGCCTTGGTTTATGTGAAGTTTGGTGTACAATCATGCCTAAAGATTAACACGTGTGTGTGTTTAAGTGATTTATTGTGTGGTTTTCAACAGGGAAAAAACAGAATTCGATGAGATCATGAGTAAAAAGCACAACTTTGCCCAGAAATTCAATTGGTTCGGAACGGGCTTTTGAAGCCTGTCGTATTTATTTGGGTTCAAAAATATATATTTCTCATGTGCTGAATATCCCTGCAAAGTTTGGTTACCTTTTGCACCATTTATGACGATGTTAATGCATATCCCTTTTATTTATCGCAATGTGCTCTGCTGTGCTGGCATGAGTTTCAAGCTCCTGATGAGTGTAGCGATGTTATTGCAATGTGCACTCATTGTCTGCTGACATGTGATGGTAGGCAGGACAAGTCCACCCATCAACACACTAGAGTTTTTTTGCAAACAAGCAAAGGCTCTCTTTATGGGTCTAGTTGCAATCCATCCTCAGGAATATTTTTTTGTTTTGTTTTTTGCTGTTTAAAAGAAGTTTTAGATATTTAAATAAATGCTGCTGCTCATTGTTCAAGTAAGTAATTTTAACTTTTGTGAAGATTTTTTTCTAAGGTTGTGCTTTGAGTTTATGATAGATGGCTGGGAATGTTGACTCAAACTCACTTTAATGTTTAAGGGGGTATGCGGTCACCTCATTACGCTCACTACAGTTGTCGTAGTCCTGCCCTATCTGCGCTTTTTGTTTTTGGTTGGTTCTGAAAAAGAGTCAAATATTCTACAACAGCTAAAGCATCAACTGGTCAGTGAATGATTTAAGATTTATTGTCATTGCTCCACAACACCCTGAAGACAAACATGGAATTTAAGTAGCATACTTTTGTAAGGGAAGGAAATGTCATTGCACAGGTATGGTGTCTGGCTACATCGGCAAAGCTGAGCACCGTACGAGAGCAGAAATACTACATTGGTCCTGTCAAAGTTTTCTCTCAAGATATGAAACTCAATGAAATATAAGTTATTTTTAAGAAGAGATACCAAAACTCTTCCTCCCCTCTGTGCTGTCAGAAAAAACTTTTTCCCTTTATGCTGTTCATCGTCGAGTCCTAACTGCAGTATAGAACATTTATTGTGATGACTATCCCTCCTCATGCATCATCTAGTTGTGATTTATAGTTGCATTCCAGCATTACAAGATTATCAGACTTGAGTATCCGTTATACACTGTGCATGACATCCTTTAAACCACCATTATTTAAGTGTCTTAGCTACTTAATTTTCTGATTATCATCTTTTTTATCTGGAAGAGAGGAAATTTATCCAGTTGTGCCTGCAAGATTGTTGTTATTTTTTTCCGAGTGATGAACGGCATACTGCTGATATCTGGTCTTCAAATGCTGAGCCACATCGTGCTGCGCCGAGGAAGTTTTGAGGTGCGTGTTGACGCTTGAAAAACTTCCTCTTAAATTCATGCATGCTGCTTCTCTGTTTACTGAGTTTCTCCTCTCTTCCTTATTTTGCAGTACCCACTTTGTAAATGACCGCAACCAAATAGCCAACGAGTAATGGGTGTAAATTGTAACTGAAAGCTCTTGTGTGTTCTCCTGTATGAATGAAGAGAGAATACAGTACATTACTGTAGGTGCTGACTCAAACTTTCTGAGTTTGACCAGAAAGTATGACTTGGACATTTAATGCAAAATGTAACATATGTGAATAAAATATAATCACACTGACTTGTGTCTTTTTGTTTTTTTGTTGCCAGTTTTGTCTTTGAGCAGGACATTGAATTACCTTGTTTACTCCCCTGTGCACCATATGAAAGCAGCGATGTCATAGCTGCTTTTGTCAAATATTAAAACCAGTGGTGGAGGAAGTATTCAGTTACTTTACTTAAGTATGCATAAAATGTCCCCTGTGTTATACATTTATATATTATATCATTAAATTATTACTCATGCTTTGATTTAAAAGCAGGACTTAACTGTTGTAGTTGGCTGAGATGGGGCTCATTGTCAGTTATCTTTAAAACTATTTTAATACTGAATAATTTGTGAAGCTGGAACATGAAATGTTTTCATATGAAAAATAAACAATTATCAAAGTAGCTAATTTTCTGCCAATTGATTAGTCCACTAATGGTTTCAGCTGTAATTGTATAAACTTTTGGGTGTTTAATGTCATAACAAAGCATTTTATAGACTTGTCATGTGCTCAATGTAGTAGTGTGTGTATTGAAGTAAAAAAAAAATCCTGTATTTTTATCATTCTCCTGCATTGTAATGGGAGTAGAAAGTGGACTGAATACGAAGTGCTCAAGTACAAATACCTCAGATTTGTACATAAGTGCAGTACTGGAGTAAAACTACTTAGTTACACCCTGTCCACTGATGCTGTCAGCTCAGCCCCACAGAGATCACATGTTGCTTTTTGTAACAGTCTCTTGTACGGTGGCCCTGAGGGTCAAAACACAAAGATATTTCAGAAAACGCAGCGACATGCTGTGTTTTGACCCTCAGGGCCACCGTGCTTTTGTCCTGTAATGAGGAAAACCTGGCTGAAGGGATACAGACCCGACGTCCACCTCTAACTGTCCACCAGGGGTCTCAGTTCACTGGCGCTCATCACATGATGAAACCTCCTCAGACCGGTCCTGTGACCTTTTGAACGAGTCGTGTGACTTTACGTGCTGGAATGCAGCATGTGGGAAAAATTGCAGGATATTTTTTTGAAACGCAGCTGAGCCCTGTGAAACATCAGTGCAGGGCAGCTGGAGGAGACCTGGTGGTCAGTCTTTCTCATTTTCTTCATGGTTTGTCATTTGCAGCTGAAAGTGAAGAAAGAAAATCAGCTTCACGAGTAACTCAATCACAAAATTGCGCACAAGTGAGCTCAGTTGGTGATTTCTGTATGCGCTGTGTTGCAGAGCACCAGACAGAAACCTCCACGCCATGTGACTGAGCATTTTCAGGATAACTGGGTTGAAGTCTCGTAAACGAGGGAGGCCCTCTGGTTAATGACCAGCGGCCGCACAAAGCTCCTCTTTTTCCGCCAATTAGACAGAGAGAAAACGCTGCGGTATGGTCCAGCGGAGGAATTTCATCCGGGTTAAACCGGCGAGGCTGTGCGACAGCTTTGATGCTGAGGGATGTTGGTGCGATAGGCGCTGCCGCGGCGAGCATCACCGCACAGTCCCTCATTTCCATCCTGCCCAGGTAGGTACACTGCTGCTGCAGAGCGATGAATAGGCCATTGAAGGCAGCATGAGGTGATACTGGTCAGCTCGGAGCTTGTGGTCTGCAGGACAGCATGCTCAGGTGTCTACTGTTAATAATTAAAACCCTTCACTGAGTAAACAGGGAAATCAGTTCGGATATGTTGCTATGGACGGTAAGCTGCACGTCAAGAATAAGTTAGAGCCAATACATTGAGGTTTATGCGACACTTGTCTCCTGTAATGTCTTTGTGGATGGAAACAACAGCAGTGATCAGCTGATGTCTGAAAAAGTTTCCCCTGTTTTGCAGATTTCAGAGATGGAAGTGCGGAGGCAGCAAAGTCAAGGTAGGACTCATGTTTCCTCATCTGGAGGCCTGCAGAGAATGTGGCGTTCACTGACAGTATTTGTTTGGCGTTTCCAGATTTTCTAAACATGTCATGGAATGGGTGACTATACAAAAGTATTTTACAGTTGATTTGGCCCAGATTTCATTTTGCAAAATTCTGTTGTACTCCTTAAGATCTCAGGTAGCTCACGAAATTAACTCACCCGTGTCAAATATGAAAACAGCATCAAAACTCTGTGTTTATCAGTGAATTTTAATAGTTGTTGCATTTCAAAACACAATGGCCATTATCAAGTGAGGCTGTCAAACTAATTAATTCTCATTAAAACAGTCAATGGTCATTTTGCCAATACTGCTTGCAATGAGGAAAAAGCAGCCATTTATGCAGAAGTCAGTATTTCAAATGACAAGTACAAATTATTTTTTAGAGAAGTCTTTTTACCTGCATTCATAAAGGCAAACGATGAGTGTGATTGTTTTTCAGTCTGTTCATTTAGTTGTTCTGTTCTCTATCAACCACAAACTTAGTTCTTTTTCATCAGATCAAGCATGAAATATTTCAATCGATTGTAGGTTTAGCCGTCTAACATCCAGTATGTTACTGTTGAAAACAAGTAAGGTTAACTGCAATTGACATTTCTGTTAGAGACATTCAATGTATTCCAAAGTTTGACAGTAATCAAAATTGGCTAACATGTTTAATACAGTTTAGCAGAGCTGAAGTAATAAAATTAAATTGGATTAAAAGATAAAATTAAGGGAATCTATTGCATCATTCAGTGATAAACATTGAAAATTAAACCAATATGAGGTGGCTGTATGCCCCAGTTTTGTGATACACATCATTCTTAGAATATGATTCAGATAATTCAACCTTAGTCTGCTTTAATTCCTAACATTCACTTAGTGTTGTCGTATTTACTCTTTGCACTGCACCCTACAGTATCACGCTGCATCGTATCCCTGTGGCTGCAGAAACAGCTGTGATACAGTGGTGATGACAGAGAATCATTCCTGACCGTGGTTCAGGTTTTCATGACGATGCTGCCTTCTTGTTAATTAGGTTGATGTTTTGCGTATCCAGCGTTGTCACTTGGAGATTATTAATCATGCAGGCGCACTGCTAAATCTTAGGGGGGGTTTAAAATTAAGAAAAAAAACAGTGTTTGTTCCTGGTCGCGTGAGGCTTTGGTCGTCTAGGGTGAGAGAAAGGGCACAGTGCTTTTAGCCTGGCTCGTGGCTGCTGGAGGTTTACTGCAAAGCCTCTTCATATCCCCTTAAAAGGGATTATAGTTCAGAGGTTTTTTTTTTCTGTCCACAGACTTACCGAAGGGTTTACTAAGTGGAGTTCCCGTAAGGCTTTCACCAGAGAGGGTGGGATTGTGTGAGTTTGATGGAAGCAGAAAATTAGATTACTCACTTTTACTTTACACTGTTTCTGGTGACAAAGACGAAGCCTGTGCTGCAGCTGTTCACATCATCTAAAGCTGTTACCACCTCCAACCATTGCTGAAACTGGGAATTATGTAGATGCACTGTAAATGCAAAGGTTTGGGGGGCATATTACTTAGCTCAAAAAGCATCTGCGTTTTCTATTACCATGAAGCAACAAGTCACCATACAAATATCCCAGTTTTTACATGCAGTTTGATGATTTTGTAGAAGCTATTTGACAGTGTCTCATAGAGGCCCTCGCCAGCTTTTACATGGCAGATGCGATGTCCCCTTTTGAGGTGAGCAGACACAGAATGGTAAACAAAGGGTAACCTGAGCGTAGCCGGACAGGACCAGTGGTGTCCTGTTCTAAAGCAGCAGTGACGTTCGTCCTGTTCAGCTAAAAGAGCCAGATTTGGGTTTTATCTTTGCTTTGTGGCGACAAGACAAGACATCAGGTGTACAATTGAAGGAAAATTCATGACATGAAACAGCGCAGTTATTTAACACTCTGCTTAAAATCTGCTCAGTTATGTATTATAGGTTACATTAAAACAGTGGTTCCCAAACTGGGGGCCCACAGAGACCAATGAGAAAAATGTGGAGGGCAACTTAAGTTGAATCATCTGGGAGCAATAAACAAACGAGTGCTCTGATTCTAGCGAGGCTAGGTCAAGAAAAAAAATGACCAAGCTCGTCTACTTTAGTTCCCAAACTTTTCCTTCCTCCGTGCTGGCGGCAGCCATGTTTTCAGGTTGTCCGTCTGTCCTTCCCATCCTCGTCAGTGCGATATCTGAGGAAGGTCTTGGGGGAATTTCTTCAAATCTGGCAAACGTTCACATGGACTCAAGGATGAAATGATTGAATTTTGGTGGTCAAGGGTCAAAGGTCAAGATCACTATGACTTCACCTGGCGACTTGATTGGTTGGCGGAGGCAGCCATGAGGCGGTAATTCTAGTTTTGTTTGTTTAAACGATGCTTTGGCCCCTTGCTACCCCTCTTTACAGGTTGCATATACATACACATTATGACCAGGTCAGCCAAAGATTAATAGTCCTTTTCGATCACTTTTAAAGATCTGGAGGAGGAAGATTATCCAATAATCAACAAGGGGCAAAAAAAAAATGCAAGGATTCGACCAAATATTTAAAAAATAACCAGAACATCATGCATGGACCTCGTCAGAGGTTTCTGGTCCACATGTTTGGAAACACTGCTCTGGTGTCAATATACAGCTGGAGAGCCTTTTGAGCGTAAAAAAAATAATAATCCTTTTGTTTCTAGATTCCACATCATTGAAACAAGTTAGTAAATTATTGATGTACCAAGGAGGGTGCTGGGGTGGAAATTTGTTTGGCTTCCAAAAGGGGGCATGAAAAAAAAAAGTTTAGGAAGCACAGCTTTAAAAGATGCATGAAAATTTGAGCTTTTCTTGGAGCAAGTTCTGCTGATATTAAAGCTCTTTGCAGCCGGTGTGACCATCTTTCTCTTCATTAGATCCCCGGGGCTTTAAACTCATGGCAACAGCAGCATCCAGTGTTGTGGCTTTGTCAGGTGGAATAATGCCTTGTTTTTTAGTCAGCATGAGGGCTCTGCTTTGTGGATATAGATACTGTATATTGTTAAGGAAGATGGATTATTGACTCTGCGCAGCTCTGGACTTGTATCGACATTATAGACAGACTGTCGTCAGTGGAATCACCACAACGTACCCACTGGAGCTTGCACCAGCGTGAAGCTGCAGAGATGCTCGTTGCGTTGTTGTCACTTGTATATAACAAGCTAAGATGAAGCAGTCAGATGAAGTACAAACAGCTGGAGGTGAAAAGAACATTATGTTCACGGGGGAGGCAGACAGCAAACCATGTGACCTAGCAACTACCGTGAACTTCCTGGTAACCCGTGTGCAACACGAGATGCTTCATATCAGCCACCATTATGAGTGGATACATCTGCCGCCTGAATATTTAACAGTGCCGCAGATCAGGTTGCAGAATACCGGTGAATTATTAATCCCTGTAGATAACGTGAATTAGTCTGGAGCGTTTTGGTGTGCGGCAGAGACAAACACTTTCACAGGAACAGGTATGTGTCACTTTTGGCTTTATGATCTGACCTGTATTGATCTTTGAAAACTGTTTTGAATAATGAAGAGATGCAAATGAGTGTGTGACCACATTTGTCCCTGTTTGATAGATGCAAACTTTATGAAGTTTTTTCTAACTGTAGATGACATTAATTGTGCTGTGTAAGCTAAAGTCATGTTCACTGATGCACAATATGATTAAGTCTAGTTGTGTTTTGTTTTGCTTTAACAGCTCTTTCCTTTCTACACTTGCCCACCATCAAACTTTAGCCACTGAAACTGAAACGCTTAACAGTAAGTCACCAAATAATAACCAGTCTCACGCGATCAGAAGCTGCACACCCGAGGCTCGAACTTCTGTTTATAAGTCGCAGGAAAACGTTAATATTTTAGGGCAGGTATCTGCTGCAGCCTGCCGTCAAAGCTGCCGTGGAGGAACGTGAGCCGTCTGTTACAAAAGTTGGCGAAGGCGTCTTGGTGACAGGTGACCGGTGATGTGTTCAAAGCACAGTGTAGAAGCAGAGCAGATGAGGCACATGTTACAAAACAGAGCGACAGTTATAAATGGCAAGTAAACAGGTTTGGATCTTGTTGATTAATAGGGAAGGTGGGATACATTATTCACAGAGAGTTTAAGATGGACGATTAGCTTCAGAGCAATCATTGATGGATTATTAGACTGGAGATGAAACGGCGCTCATAGGTAAGTCATCCAGTACTCACCTTGTGTAATTCTTAGTTAATGTGTGTTATAAAAATGCACAATTCTAAAAGGTACCTTGGCGGGTGCTATCACGTGCAGCTCCCTGAAGGACACCGTGAAGGATATCAGTCGGATCTCGGTGCTGCATGTTTGAACATCACAGAACAGTGGTGTATCCGTCTCATCTCTACCTGGGTGCTCATTGCTCAGCCTGCATGCACAACAATTCATAAATCTGTCCTCACGTCTTGACTTGCCGCAGCTCCCGAGGGTTGAACATCATTCACGCTTTTCGCATCAATCTGCTGATCTCGACTTGGCTCCCTCAGGGTCACGCGCCCTCGGAGGTGCACAACACGTTCATGACGGGTGGAGCAGTCGTACACAAACATCCCTCTCCATCATGTTTGGATCTTGGAATTTGTGTCATTTTGCAAAAATAGGATACATGTCTCCGAACATGGCAACATCAGTTCCCAATCCATCGTGTTGTTCTGTCTCAGATGTTTTGACACTCGCTGCTTTGCATCGTTGGCCTTACATGTTGCATTTGGTCCCAGAAGCATCACTCGTAGACGTAAAGGGTGATTCATATCGAGCTCTACGCTGTTGATCATTAGTCGTTATAGCAGGTTGACGACATGCAATATAAAACACTTTGCATAATAATCATGTCACAAAGTACGTCGTGTGGAGGTGTGGTGCCAGTTCACTGGTCATTCAGGACGGCACTCGTCAAGTTAATCTCTCTCCAATCCAATTGATCTTGAGGAGATTGCACTTCTTAGTGGGCAGTGACAAGGTCCCCGTAGAGAGAGCTAATTCAGTGTCTCTGTGAAGTGCCACTCGTGGCCCGTCCTCTTGAGGAAACAATTGCTGCCGCTATTGGTGCTGTTATATTATGATCGCCAGAGACACTTTAGTTGTAATTTTTCTCAGCCCCGATGAGTCAGAAGAAAATAACACTTGCCATGTAAGTAGAGTACTTTCGTCTCCACCTACAGCTGTCTGCTTTGTTTTTGCTTTGATTTCTGCTGCTTTAAACCTCTTAAGTGGCTCCCTGGGCGGATATAGTCATTTCACCGAGCTGAATGAGAAGGCCTTTGGGAATAAACGCACCGCTCTGTGCTGTGCATGCACAGCTCTACACAGTTCATACTTTTCCCTTTTAATTATTTTCTTCTCTGTGATGTCTACACAGGTACACTGTGTTTGTCTTTTGTAGGAGGAAGTGTGAGATATTAGACAATGATTAACTTTTGTCTTAGTTTCTATTAAGTTTCCACACACTGCAGAAGTATTTCAAGTGAGAATTCATTTCTTATTTTGGCTTTGTCATTCATACAAAAACAATCTCTATTTTGTGAAGTTTCTTCCACCATAACATGCTGCAGCTGATACTCTGTTTATCCTCTAGGAGGTCACTGTATGGACTGTATCCTTACAAGTCCAGCATGATTGGCATGGAGAACCTGGGAGACCCGTCAGGTAACTGGGATATAGTGGAGACCATCGGTAAAG
Organism: Chelmon rostratus; assembly: GCF_017976325.1. NCBI lineage: Eukaryota > Metazoa > Chordata > Actinopteri > Chaetodontiformes > Chaetodontidae > Chelmon > Chelmon rostratus. The sequence continues at coordinate 13,261,433 of NC_055670.1, read as the reverse complement.
GAACGTATGGCAAAGTCTACAGAGTGACCAACAAGAAGGATGGGAGTCAGGCAGCAGTGAAAGTGCTGGACCCGATCAATGTAAGTCAAATTGCTGCTGCATGTCGTCTGTTATCAGTTGCCTGTTTGTTATATAAACCATCAGGGTCCACACACAGTATCTGTTCAGGCTGACTGATTCACGTGCAGATATACTGCGATATACTGTCTCTGTGCAAAAAAAGCTGCATCTTTGCTTGACAGCATCATGACCACCACCTTGCAGATCCCAGAAGCTGTTTGAACTGACCCCAACTGTAGTGGGAGAAGAGCTGGATGATGTAGAACCAGCTAGAGCTTCATTATACAGTGTGTTCATCTAATGTAGTTTATATAATCAATCAGGGCATCCAGAAACTAATTTAATCCAATGGTTTCCAACCCTTTTGGCCTAGAATAGACTGTGGACACAAAAAGAAAAACATGTCTGAATTTTTTAGCCAAGCTCGCAGTGTAGCTCTATGGACGGCAACATCAGGATCAGTCCATCAATTCAACATTTTGGTCCAAACCACAATATATCAGCTATTGATTTACGATTACTGTCCATCAACATTATTAATTGTGCGTTGTGTTCAGTGCTTATTAGTAAATGTGAGCATGAGCTGTTTTGATATTATTGTCCTACTTTTGCATCTATGTTGTGTCTTCTGCTTTGAGCTGCCTAAGCAGTTTCTAGCTGCCGGTGACTTGACAACATGGGTAAAATAATCTGCCAGTGGTTATGTCACTGTTTTAAAGACTTTTTGTTAGTGCAAAATCACCTAAAATCAAAATACTACTACTACTAAGACAAAAGACTAAAGGCTAATCTCAATAAGTGTCCTTTACTTACGTGTAACTGCCTTTATTAAGCTTGTCTCTTGTTTTTTGAGTCTGTTTGTGACTCATCATGTATGCTTGGCCAGTCAACGCTGTATAAATATACATGTTATATAAAAGCGAAATTAATAAAAGTGCTTAAAATGTAGTTAAATTGATGGAAAACTTGATGGACAGTTGTGAGACAGTGTGTGTACTGTTCTGCTGGCTAAATTATATCATTCCAACACTGATCTGACATCAGTCTGTGTGCCCCCCCCTTCACTTTAAGTTTTTATTGTTCGTGTTGGTGAGGGAGGGCCTCACAACCATTCATTTTGACAGTTTTTTCATGGCTGCGAGAACTCATAATATTGTGACAGAGGCGAAAAGCAAAGACTAAAACCATTGTGTTTTTCTTTATAACTGTGCGACTTGTCTCAGCATGTGAGCCATTCAAACAGAGTAAGTTGCCACTACTTTCTCCATCTTGATGCAGTTGTACTTGTACGTGCTCCAGTGATACATATCAACGTCTCCCCTTTCCATTTTTTTCCTGTCATGCTAAGTCTAACACACCCTCACCTTTGTAGTGTAGCTCCCGCGCCGGCTGTATCCTCTCTGTACATCCGTTCATATGCCTGTGTGATAAGCTCGCTGTAAACTGCATTGGCACGGCTTTGTGCCAGCGAGCCCCGCTCTGAGGCGTTCCCGTGATTGTGTCAATGGAACAATCCCCGTCCTGGCAGTGCTATCCACCATGATGCTCCCCTGATGGCCGTGAAGATGAAGCTGCCTGCTCTCTCATCCCTCTCCCTGATTAGACCGCTGACACTATCACTCAGACATTCAGGAAGAGAAATTCTGCCTCTGTGACTGTTGCTCTTCGCTTCCTCTGAGATTTACTTTGATAGAAAAGCACTTCCAGAAATAGTTTAGCACCCGGTCTCGTCCCTTTCTTCTGTTACTGAGTTACAACCCTGTCTGTAGGAGTCTAATTGTAGTCAACCTTAGAATGACACACACCCTGAGATATTTAGGTATAAATGTTATTTTTATTGCATTTCACTGTGTTTGTGTTATCTGCTTCTCTTTTGCATTGCTGCATCTCTAGCAATTCCTTGTTACAACTTTGCCTGTTTCCTCTCGTTGTTTGAAGGACGTGGATGAGGAGATTGAGGCGGAATACAACATCTTGAGGTCCCTGTCCAACCACCCTAATGTGGTGAAGTTTTACGGCATGTTCTACAAGTCAGACAACTTGTCAGGTGGACAACTTTGGCTGGTACTTGAGGTGAGCTCTTTATGTTGTGTGCCAGTCTCTGCATCGGTGCAGGCCCACAGTTAGCCGGTTTTCCCAGGTGCATCTCCTTACAAACTACAGTGTAGTGCTTTAATGCTAACAGTCTGTCAATGCTAATAGTTTTGTAGTTCACTTGAAAAAAATTGTTTGACATTTTAGTAAATTAAGTTATTTGGTTTCCTGCTGAGAGTTTGATGAGAAGATTGATACCTCTCTCATATAGCCTATGAAGCTTTGCCAGCAGCCAGTTAGCTTATCTTAGCATAAAGATTGGAAACTGGGAAAATAGCTAGCTGGTAAAAACGTATACATTTGGACAGAGCCATGCTAGCTGGTAGCTGTCCCCCTGTTTTCTCAGTCTTTGTGCTCAGCTAGCTAACCAGCTGTTGGCTTCTCATCGACTAAATCTGCAAGAAAACAGTTAAGTTAAGCGTATTTCTCAAAATGTCAAACTCTTCCTTTAAGAGCCCTGTGGAGTTTTGGCTATAGGTGTTGTAGCCTAGCACCAGACCGCTGAACACTGGCCACATCTCTGATGGTTCAGCTCATCACACAGATCTGGTGTTGTGCCAATTGGTCGCTGTTTTCCACAGTTGACCAATCAGAATGGCCCTGATCTTCTTTCATAGCTAGCTACACCCGTGTAGAAAAATGACAACACACTCATTTGAGGTTGACACACTTTGTCATAGGTTGTTTTAAGTCGACTTACAGAAACACTTTTAATCAACGTATTTCTGCTGATTGGATTGTCCAGAAAAAAAAGCCAAATAACCCCCTAACAACAAGAAATTACTTAAAATGAACACAGCGTGTGTGACTGATAGGCTAGCTATAGAGAGTAATGCTTTGATGAGCGAGTTCGTGTTTTATTTTTGTCAGCTGTTTCAGTAGCACAAACACAATCAAGCAGGTGATTTCAAAATGTAAAAAAAAATAAAAAATTGTGTGTTTGTAAAGACCTCATGAGGCCATTTTTTAATTTAAATTTAATTCACTTTATTAATACCAAACTGGGAAATTATTCTCTGCATTTCACCCATCACTGATTTACTGAAACACACACATGCACATGCAACTGCAGTGAGACACACAGGAGCAGTGGGCTGCTGCATCAGGCAGCCCGGGGAGCATATTGGGGGGTTAAGTGCCTTGCTCAAGGGCACATCAGCCAGCTAGTGGGGGGGAGGGGGAGTGGATACTCCACCACACCCAAGTTTCTCTGCCAGTCCGGTGGGGGGAATTGAACCGCTTCTCCAACCTCTAGGCCACGGCTGCCCTCCATATAGATAAGTGTTTATTTACAAGACAAATCAATGGGGCAGCTTTTAATTCTTGCTTTACACCCTGATCTGGGTTTTCTGTCCATGAGCCCAAGAATATTTAAAACTTAGTGATTTAAATGAAGCCCTTTAATACTAATGTTGTATTAAAATGGGCCTCAGTTTGTCACAGCAACCCACCTGCATGAATGTTGATGGTATCATGCTGCCATGTGATGCTGCATTGCTTCCCCCTGACTGGTGTGTGTGGGCTCACTCTCCCCATGAATCATAATCTGGAGCGGTGAGTGATGGACGAGTCACTGGAGTTTCTCTGTCTCCCTCCCAGCTGTGCAACGGCGGCTCTGTCACAGAACTCATCAAAGGCCTGCTCATCCGAGGCCAGCGTCTGCAGGAGCCCGTTATCTCATACATCTTATACAGCGCCCTGTTGGTAAGATGGCCCACTGCAAAGCTGCTAATGTTCGGGAGGAGGTGGGATGCAAACACGCGGAGAGCTTGCTGGGGATTTATTTTCAGCAGGGGAAGTGTGGCGGGCGGTAATGAACGTCTCTCCATCTGAACAGCTGTGGGGGTTCCTTTATATAGTTTGTACTCCTCAACCTTTGATGCATCATATTCTAATTTATACTAATGACAAATGACTAACAATGTGATGGTGATTCATGCCGAGCGCCTTGTGTTTTCCGTCCTCTAACTTAAAAGGGTCTCCAGCATTTGCACAACAACCGGATCATCCATCGTGACGTCAAAGGCAACAACATCCTCCTGACAACTGAGGGAGGAGTCAAACTGGTTGACTTTGGTAATGGTCTTTGAAAGGGGCAATTTAACCAATTCATGGCCTGTAGAAAGAGACGGCTGCATCAAGCTCTGAGAATTGTGTCTCAGCTTTATCTTCTTTTTGAAGTGCGTTGTTAGAGAAATGAGTCATTTTCAGTATTTGACTGATGTGTGGCAAGTGTCAGCAGCCCAGCCCCGCAACATTGTTTGTGAAGGCGAACGCAAGTGCGGGATAAACCCTTTTACGTGTTCCACACTTTAGTCCCTTGCTCACCATAACATCTTTTTATTTCATGGACCGTAGCCTTAACCCAAGGCTATTATTGCTCATTTAAATTGCATTATTTGATCCTTTGCATATTAAAAGAAAGCTGTTATGGCAAATGGCTTTGCGTCACCCCTAGGCATGTTTATGTCCTCTGTGTCACGGAGATGAAGTGGACTCATGCTGATAAAAATCTGTCCTACATAATTTGAAATGATTATAGCCCATTATTATTACTGCTTGGCACGATGCCACAATAAATTATATGCCAGGATTTATTGATTAATTCAAGCATTTTAGTCTCTACCATAAATTGTGTTTTCATCCTTAGAAAATTCAGACTGATAAACATACTGATATGTGAATATCAAGTACTGGAAGAGGAGTTTAAATGTTTGGGGTTTTTTTATCTTTTTCTAGGTGTTTCAGCTCAACTGACCAGTGCGCGATTGCGGAGGAACACGTCAGTCGGGACTCCATTTTGGATGGCTCCCGAGGTCAGAGTCCAACGCTTCAGTTAACACACACATGCGGCAGTGAATAGCACACTTGTTTTAGTGCCTAATGGAACATTTTAAATGAACAAAGTCTGTTATATGTGCCACAAAGAGAGAGGGAGAGAGGCTCGGCTATTTCTGCGAGACTCTCCCCGGTGTCATTGTGTATTCCCCTCCACGGGTGCAGCTCTTGAGGTCGCCTCAAGGTTAATAGCTGGGAGCCTGGGGCCCCTCGGCTCACTCCTTGGCAGAAATGAGGTGTGGTGATTGGGCTGGTAGGGAGGGACCCCAGAGGCAATTAGAATAAACTCTGCAGTAAAATGTTGTGTCAGTTATAATTATTGACTGTGGAAAGAGAGTCTCATACCACCGGCAGCTGAACTGACCTACCTTTCAGTGTTTAAATAGTCCATAAATATAGATGTTTTTGACTTTGCCAGATTTTAGGCAGTAAGTGGGGGCTATAACATGGACGTAAATTCAGCTTTATGATCCTTTTGATCATAATTTCCAAATTACGTCAATTCCTATAAGGTGATATTAATAAAGTGCTTTATTTCAAGAGATGGAAACACTTGATCAAGTAAAAAGTGAATTAATCATCCCTAGCTGGCAGATTTCCTCATGTGCACTGAGTAAAACAGATTTTAGGACACAGTAACAGTCTAAATGAGTTGCTCAGATGGTCATTGTTGTGTTACATTGCCAGGTCATAGCCTGTGAACAGCAGTATGACTACTCGTACGACGCCCGCTGTGATGTGTGGTCGCTCGGCATCACAGCCATCGAGCTGGCAGACGGAGATCCCCCGCTGGCTGAGATGCATCCTGTTAAAGCCCTCTTCAAGATCCCGCGGTGAGTCCACTAGAGGGCGCTCCCACCACACAGCTGGAGGCTGCCCACACAAGGACCCTCAAATACTGCTTTCCATTATGTCAGGAGGACAATGGCAAACTGCATTTGACAGTAGAGGTGATGAGAAGAGGAAAAATAACAGTGGCTCTCTCGACAAATTGATTTATTTTTGTTATGGGTTGAAATTCAGAGAGGAGTTAAACTGTGTATTTGCAGTTTGATCCGTGCCGCAGTTGCATTTTCATCTTACTAATCCGAATGCGAGCATCTGCTGTATAATCAGTTTTTAAAATCGTCATCATCGAAAAATGTGGTAGTGTTTGGCCTTAAAATTAATGCAGTGATTCAATCTGTAAAAATATTCACTGCTGGAGACAGTGTGCGTCTGATGATCATTTGAGAGCGTGGTGGCTATACGCGGTTGACCTTTTGTTATCAGCACAATCGCGCAATTATCTCTCAGTTAGGTGGAGATATGCCCTTCTGATTGCAATTTGCATTGGTGATTAGCTCCATTCACATTGAGATGAGGCTGTCACCTCCTCCCCGTCACAATGTTATCTCCTCCCTGCCAAGCCAGTGGAGGAATATGGATAGCTTGTGTGGCAGGAATTATGGAGCTAACGCAGCATTTCATCAGCACCAAATTCAACCAGAATTTACAATAATTACAAAGGCAAGGACAGCTCAGAGCGGGATGCCTCGGTAAATTGAATGCTACTAATTCAGAATTAGCTTTTTTTTTCTCAGGCGTGCACAGAACACGTCACTATTTTGGTGAAGCAGATGTAAGCAGATGTGTTTGGGAAAATTTAAAAAAAAAGAGCAACCTGGAACGTGATGAGTGGTTTCTGTCAAGCGTCAAGCATGTTTCCTTATCAAACAGCAGCCGTAATAAGAGGGGGCATATGCATGGCCCATGTCAGTGTCCAATCCGGTTTCACTGCTGCAGATTCCTAACACTCTTTGACTTTGGGGATAACTAGGATGTTGATAGAATTGGACACATATCTTTAGCTGACATTCCTCCATCTCTGTTTCAATCAAAATAGATATTTTGCCCTTTTGGGATGAACTGGGACCGTAAAGGCTTGAGGGTTGTGTTATAAATCAAAGCAAATGTGTCGAACCATGAAATCATTCTGTTAACATGTCATTTATCTCGAATATATTTTCCCCATCACTGCAGCGCGGCGGACAAAAATCAGGAGGAAACGTGGCGTAAATTATGACTCCTGTATGAATTACTTTACAAATAGGGAAACGTGCTTCACCTTTGGGTCTTTAGCGGCGCTGGGAGTGATTCATGGTGAAATCAGAGAGATTTATCTTCGGCGGTTTTGATGATTGCAAAGTTCTGGATTTTCTCTGTTTAAAACGTCACAAACCATTACCAGAGGAGCCTTTTCTGAAGTATTGTCCTTGGGTACTACATGTTTTATTAAACCATACAAGCACTAAAATATGCAACAAGCATTTTCATCATTCTGATATTTTACAATTGCACACAGTAATGGGTTTCCAGGCTAAAGGGTTCACTGTCATGTAGTTAATCTTGAGTGTATCATCCACTTTATCATCCCTCTTCTCTGAAACGCATCTAGATAGTAAACATTATACAATACATCGTGTTCAATATACAATAAAAATACCCCCCAGTTGTGGTTGTTATACATTTTCTTCTATGTTCAAGCCGCATGTAGTGAGCTCTCTGTCATGGTGCCGTTCCATCTGCCTGTGATGCTGTTTGTTATTCCTCTTTCTTTTTCTGAGAACACGGTAAGCTTTCGCCGGACAGTCTCCCTCATCAAGATTTAATGGCTCCTGGTGAGGACCAAATAAACGCTCTGTGCTATCGCCACTTTGGCTGCGGGGCTAGCATCAGATCGCCGTTATGTCACAGTTTTGGTTGTGCAACGGGAAACCTGCACAGGTGGAAATGATTCTGGTCCCAGCAGGCGGCTATAAACGATAACAGCAGCTCTGATATCTGTCAGAGGGGACGCTGATGAGCCCCATGAATTAGGGTCACCTTGGCGTGTGGTCTGTTTGTGCTTCAGAAATATCTGATGCTTGATGAGTTGTGACATATCGTCAGGCCGTGCACATGCATAAATCTCAGGTTGATCATTCTACTGTTCTTTTCTTTCGTAGCTTCAGTTGTTTTAATTTTAGGTTGAATCAAAGGCTTTTGTGAATTTGCTCCTTGTTACAATTGAAAGTAATTGAGTGTGTTACAGTGCGAATGACAGATATGTGATGTCCATGGTGACCGTGGATGAAGGTAATGGAGCATGTCAGAGGGTAAAGTTGTAAAATCATCAAGTGCAAAATTAATTATAGATACTCAAGACAAAGATGGTCTGTGATATTTAATATGCAGGAAGGTTAATTGCTTGCGCCAGTGCTCTCTATGCTATACAGGCCCAGAGTGGAAATGTAAAGTCAATCCAAAGTGTGTGTAAATTGTGTTGTAAAGGTTAGCGGCAATCGGAAAAGACATCCAAGGTTGTGTTTATTCGGGTACATCCCTGTTGATATTAAGCACATATTTAACAGTACGTGTATCTGTCTGAGCGGAGAGCAGAACGGGCAAGATGGAAGACAGAAGTAAATGATGGCTTGTCAGAGGCAAGAAAGGCTAATCAAAGCATGAGGCTCGGGGAGAGAAATCCAGACCAGTCTGCTGGAAGAGACAGCTCTTCACGAAAAAAGCCCCAGTTAAAGTCTGTGGAGCAGAACAGCCAAGGCCGAGACACAAAATGAAATCTTTCAAAAGGTGAAAAATCAAGTTTGGAGCGGACTGAAGTTATATTCCGAATAGTATGTTAAATCACTGAACTAATGTTAAGAATAATTGCAGTTTTGTTTGCGTTTATTCTCTCCTGGCAAAAAAAAAATATTGTTCAGAAGTCTTTTATTCATCAAGAAGAGCAGGAGGGCACAGCCATGCTAGCATCTCGTAGGCTGCAAGGCAAATACTAGCATGCTAAAATGCTCACAATGCTAACATGCTAATGTTAAGCACGTTCACCATGTTAGTTTAGAGTGTTAGCATGCTGACTTTTGCTTGTCAGAGCTAAACAGCAGCACAGAAAAGCACAGTTGAGGCTGATGGGAATGTCATTAGCAGATCTTTCACATCAGAAGTAGAAGTATTGAAGAGTATTAGAAGTTTGACCTGAAGAGGGCGCCACATGAAATGTGAAATCTGCAAACTTTGTACAATTCATGAATGTCTGAACCAGATTCCAAAGTCAAGACATTTTACTCAGAACCACTAATTTCAATGTCATGGTGGCGATAGAGGAAAAATATATATATATCACCAAAATATATAGGATTCATCTTCTGGGGAACATGACTTTCTATACAAAATGTAGTCTCCATCAGTCAATCCATCAGATATATTTGAGATTTCATTCAGGACCATAGACTGTATGTGGTCAGCACAATCACTGGAGCTGTGCTAGCTAGCGTGGCTAATAATAGCAGATTAGCCTTTATTTGCTTTACATGTATTTGTGGATCCTTTCACTGAGAGCCTTTGGCAACATACAACACCAACTTCTGGATGATTCTGATTGATAACTTGTCAGTTTCTTAGTCCGTCACACAAAGAATGTCAGAAATAATGCTGATTTGGAAACTGCGTGCAGCCTGCCTCTGTTTATCTCAACAAACTCCTCTTTGTCGCTCTGAAAACCAGCCATCATTTAAAAGAACTCGCATGACTTCGATTTTGTACGTCTCCATCTCTTGAGTGATGCAACCATACACCTTAATGTCACAGATTTCCCCTCATCAGACACTGATGCAGTCCTGACCCATGACAGGAGATCATTGGCTCGGTTGGATGACGTTTCAATCATGACTAAAGGCTTTAACGTCTGTCTTTATTTTTCCTTGCTCTGTGTGGTGTCCAGGACTGCAGCATTTGGCGACGTGGCCGCCAAAGACATGATAAATGTAGTAGTAGTTCTCCCTGTTCATGCATGTATGCGCAAAGAAGTGCTGGTGCTGTGGCTGCGGTGATGGATGAGCTGAAATTTTAAGTGTGTGGTCCCTTCGCTGAATAAGTCTTCACTTTGGACCCTTGTGCTCATTCTCTGTTAAGCCGGAATAAAGGCCACCATGTTTCTGCTTTAATACACTTATTTTTGCCTCTGAATTTATTTCCAGCAAGGAAGTGCACAAATCTTTTAGCAGTTATTATGAATCTTTACTGTAGTTTCGACCTAGTTGTCAATGCATGTGTTATGCAGATAGATTTACAGTACAGTATATATAGTTTTTTGGGTTTTTTTTTTTTTAGCTTCTTTGCTTGACAGAAACAACTGGCGGTTGTTTTGGTAATTCCATCACCTTCAAAGGCTTCATGTTGTCTGGTATGGTGCATTTGAATTGTGGAAATCTGTAGCAGAAACAGATTTTTATGTCTCGATAATGATGCTAATAAAGGTTGAAACCCTTAACAGCGTTTGTTTCATGTGGAAAAATAGAGAGCTGTATGGGATGATTTTAAGTGTGAACATACACAATGCATTGTGCAGCAACAGTGTTGTCTCCAGTGTCGCGCTGAAGAATTTCCTGAATGAAAAATAACAGTGTTTTACATCATATGGGAAATGGAGGAATTAGGAATTCTGCATATGAAGTATCTTATTCTAACATTGCATCGGCCTGATTTTTGTCTTCCTTCGTGGCTTAGTTACAGCCGTCAAGTGCCGTTGACACCTCTGTGATTTTGCCTCAATCCACTCTGAGGAGCGTCTGACAGTACAAGCTCTGCCTGGACCTAGATTTGAATAAGCCATTTGTGTTTACAATATGAGCCAGCACTCTCACAAATACTGAAAGAAAAAAAACTGCCTGAATTTGCTAAGCACAATGAGCGCTCTTGACAGTGTTATCAGCAGCGTGCTGCTATATTGACTTTGTAATGTATAAGCAATATGGTACAACATCAAGGCGAGAACGTGTCTTCAGGCTCACATTAGAGGTTGCATTGAAGCAGTCAGTTACTGGCTTTGATCTGCACTTTGGAAAGGATTGCCTGTCGGAATCCTTATCAAAGACTCGACTAACTTACTGCTGCGGAAACTGACAGATTTTGTACCCAAACATCCTCCCCTCCCTGCCAAAAAGAAGAGAAAAATATGTTTAAAATATGTCAAATATGTTGTCGTTTCGTGTGTAGCTACCTCTGGTTTGTTTGTGATAAACAAAATGGAACAGTTTTTAGTTTTTAAATCCAAATTCATGCATTTTTTTTTTCCTTTTCCCCATGAGATTTCATTTTCTGCTTGTCTGACAGCATTGTGAAACAACACGTGTGAGCTAATTAACACAGTTAATAAATGTCTGGACCAGGTCTGTCACTGTTTGCCTGACAGTGACAAAAGGCTCAGCCTCCAGCTGTCAGACTGGCAGCTCCCTGTGAAGATGACTGTACTCAGGCCCATCCAGCCTTGGCTCCTCGTGCAGACCTGCCTCCTGTCATCACGCGCACTTGAAAAGTATTAGCCTCATTATGGATGGCCTCCGTAAATGCTGCTGACAGAGGTATAACTAGCTCCCATAACTTTTGGCTCCCAATGGCAGATGCTTGCTGCCAGACAGTGGAAGAGCTGTTGTCATTTGTCACTTTTTCTGTGGCTGCCACAGACCTGGACCCGGACCAGCTCGTCCTCGGACCAGAAACTCTCACAGGAGTCTGGCGGTTACACTCTGCCTGCCAGCGATCATTTGTCAGCTAACTCAGGAGACGAGCTGAAAGGCTTTAATTTCCAGCGATGATCACCATGATGTCATTTGAATGCATTTCATAAAGTCACTGCACCTCAAATATTATGCTGACTTTTATACGTGTCATTTTGTTTCAGAAATCCCTCCCCTACATTACGAAACCCAGAGCAGTGGTGCAGAAGTTTCAGCCACTTCATCGGCCAGTAAGTGATGAAAGGGTGTGACAGTACATAGTAGACAGCAACAATTATATTCCACAAAGACCCTGTTCTGAAGGACTGAAGCTAACTCAGATTTTTACAGAATACCAATATATCAGCCAATGTTATTTATATTAAAGTGCACATATCCACCATTAACTACTTGTTTATTAGGATGCATATTAGTAGCATATTGGCTCTTAATTACTCATTACAAAGCACTTATTAATGCCTTATTCTGCATGACGACATTCTGCAATTACTAGTCCATTAACTGAGAGTTTTCCCCAACCCTAACCCTTGATAACCCTGACCCCCAGAATAAAGCATTAATAAGTGCTTTATAATGGCTAATCTGCTACTAACATGCTTATTTATTTATATGGATGTAACATAAATACACTGTTTTGGTAAGAATCCCTTAATTTTAGCGAATGAATAGTTTGGTTTGGTTAATAAATAGTGATGTGGTGACATATGTCATATGCACAGTATTACGGTCTTTCAAAATATTTCCATGAGGTAAATTCACTTAACTGTTGTGCATCTTTATACAAAAAAAGAAATATATATATATACACACACACATCCGTGGCCGGATTATTTACCCAAAACACAAAACTTGAAATGACATGAAATATGAAAAGCGCATAAAAATGCAACCTGTAAATCCTTTATTGCTCCAGTTTGCTTTATTGAAAGGTATCATTGTATGTCTGCCCACATGTCACGATGAATAACCTGTCAGTATCACCATGTGATAACACAAAATGTGTTAAATGACAATATGCACATACAATATTCTAATAATAATACATTTCTTGACCTGTAACAGTGTTTATACCATTTTAAAAGTATTTCATGTGTTAAATCTGTTGGCAAGACATTTGAATCTCAAACTGAAAGTTAAATATACAGAACATAAGAAAGTAAACATTCATAAGCCAATTAAATCTTCATACAGCATTTGTCCAGTATAAAAGGATAAAACATACATGGAGATAACGTTTCTAACTGAGGAACTGCAGAACATTAGTATTACATACAGCAGGCGGGAATGTGCATGTAAACATGGAGGGAATTGAAATTGATATTTTATAGCCAGATTCTATCAACCCTCTTGTCTTTCTGTTCATTGGCTTTCATTTGTGTAAATCTGCCACAGAGGAACAGACTAATTCACCTGAGTTATCAGGTCTATCTGAGGCCCAGATAACTTATCATTTGCTCCACTGTGCAAAGCTAATAATGTCAGGGGTGTGCTTGTAATGGTTGCTCAGAATATACAACCTTAATATCTACCACGCAGAGGTGTGTGAGTCTGAACCGTAATGAGAAAATAAAATTCAATTTGCTTGGAGAATTATTTGTGCGGGCATGGTTTCTCCCTAACATTTATGTTGGACGTTTGCAGTGAAATGCAATAAGTGAAAAGGAGTGACTGAAAAAACAAACAGACCATCTGCCTTGAAGGTCTTTTTTTTTGTGTGTGTCACTTGAGTTATTGATTGGTCAGGACAGAGTCAAGGCATATTACCCCTTAAACCAGCCAACACACATTGTAGTGATGTTAGTTGTTATGCTCTTTACAAGTGTAGCTGCAGTGGGTTTCATTGGATACGTTTTGGATTGCAGCTCTGTAATCTGGGCTAATGGATTGTGCGATATCATATCTGAAATAATCTCCCCAAACAAAGCCCAGCTGAGTTCAATGTGGGGAGGCTGGACAATGTTATCAAGCTTTGCAGGCTGTTTGTGAAGCCCTTTCAGGCCTGTGTGTGTGTGTGTGTGTGTGTGTGTGTGAGGGAAACTGAGGTAGGGGGGTGTTTTTCGGGATAATGAATCCATCACCAGTGTCTGCACTTGTGCAGCCAAAGAGCTGACTTCTGTGACAAAGTGGCCTGCCGCTCAGCATCCCTGCAGCACAGCCCTGCTAATAGCAGCAACCTCTGCTTAATGTCCTGACGCTAATGAATTCATGGAATTAACTTTCAGAGCCGAACAAACTGATAAAAGAAACAGAATTTCAGTGTAGATTAGGTGGTAGGAATTAGATTGGTGTTTTTCTGCTATCTTGCCTCTACCTGCAGTTGTTGCCGTTGTAGTGCCTGCTTGCACGCATGCACACACGCACATACACACACAGACCCAGACGTTGAATGTCTTGAGATGAACAATTAATTGAACAGTGCACATTGTTTGGATCCTTGATGGATGCATTGTTTAGCTCAGGTGGAGATTACAAGTCTTATAATTTCATTGTTTTTGCCTCACAATGTATCAAATGTGTCAGAAGTGAAAGCCACATTTGTTCTCCTGGGTGCGGGCTGCTTGACAGTCAATATTTTGGAAACATTTGTATCAGCAGCAAATGGATGCTGAGTTGTAGCCACAGGCCGGTATCACAAAGTCACATCACCTACTGGCAAACACTGCACGGCTCAGATAGGACCTGCTGCTATGCCATAGTGGGGCTTGTTTGGACTCGGGGGCCATGGTGATGGTGACCATGTGGTGCTCAGACAGAGAACGGCAGATTAGTGACCCAGACTTAAAACACTTGCAAGGAGTTCCCTGCTGGTGTCCGAACTGATCCAGACAAATCAGCTTCCCACAATGCTCAGGTGCACCAGTTCCTCCTCAGCTGTTCAACACGGTTTAATTTGAAGAAGCTTTGTCTGTCTCAAGTGTTCAAAGTTCTCCCTGTTTTTGTGATTTTAAGGTGTCTGATAAAGGACTTTGAGGCACGTCCATCAGTGACCCACCTCCTGGAGCATCCCTTCATCAAGCAGGCCCACGGCAAAGACGTGGCACTCCGACAGCAGTTAGCTGCTCTCATCCAGGAGCAGCAAGAAGCGGGCTGCAAAACCAAAACCAAGTAAGTCCACTGATTTTCCGCTCTGAAATCGCAGAAGAAATAATATGCTGCAATGAGATTTGTGTGCTGTCATAGGAGATCTCTGTTGCAGCAGAGGGGCATTGACCGAGTGGTGATATTTTTTCTGTCCAGTAGGGGGCAGGGTCTCATCTTCTTATGCTCAGGACCGCTGATGAGCCCCAGTAATGGACAATACAGTTTGTGATTAAAGCGAAGTTAGAGGAGTGTGACTAATTCAGAAGGAGTGATTGTGCTGACTAACCTTAGATTAATAAATGCCATTTAGGCCAGTGGATGTGGCAACCATTCTTATCGGGAGTCCTTAGTATAAAGCACTTCCCCGCCTGTGCGATTAAACTAATGATGGAGTAAATATTCTGCTCAAGATTGATTTTCTTATGAAAATAGGTGACATTTCAGCTGCACTGCCTTCTTTTTGCATGGCTTTGAAGGAGCTAATTAGGGTTTTTTTCCTTACAGATTGTAATAGCAGCTACATTACTGTACAAGCTGTTTTGTATAGGTAAATACGCACAGATGAAGAGATATGTATAGACAGAGAAGGTGATTCTATGAGGTTTTATCCTAAAATATGTCATGATGAATAGTTTAATCTCAGATACTCTCATGGCAGCAAATGACAGAGCAGAAAGTCTCCTGTTATTTACCGGAGAAATACTGACTTTGGCAATGCTTAATCTTCATTATAAAGGAGTTCGCTGAACCTGCCCTTGACTGAGAGTCTTGATGTTGTGCCAGCTCTGTTTACTCCCGAGAGTGTGCAGAGTCGGTGCCTGAGCCTGATCCCAAATTCCTGTCCACAGTGAAAGTGGATAATGGGATTAGGAGCTTGTAGGGCGAGAACTGGGCTCGCCCGGTTTAGTCTCTCATGCCACAGATCAGTGCACAATGACTCCAGATAAGAATAAAGACATAGAGAACTTAAAAGTAGCTACCGTAGGTGGAATGGTGTGATTTACTTCAAAGCCGGAGAGAGGTAGAAGCTAGAGCTCTCAAGTCCTCCTCTCAAGGGACATGATGACAAGTATTCACTTTAGAGGGACCAGATATTGAACATGTGACTTCATTTCTGCGTTGTTGCATTTACACTATATTCAGAATACAAAATGAATACAAAGGCAGAGGAGGAAACAGTTCCTAACCTGAAGATTGAATATTTTTATTCTTGATGTGATTAATTATTTCTTATAATACAATATAGATGCATCTTGTGAATGAAATCTTTTATTGTTTTAGCAGTGTTCGTAGCAGCCAGATGTGTCTGGATGCTTTTTCAATAGCTTTCATTTAATTGGCATAGTTGCTGTTTTTCCTATATTTTTTCTCAATTGTCAACAAATCCAAACAAATGAAAAGACCAAAATCAACACTTTGTTAGTCAAACTGCTTTCTGACTTCTCGTCTGTGACGCTCAGCCTTCAAGTACATTTGTTCCTAAATCTCACAAATATGTAGTTTCCCTTTTTAAAAAGTGACAAAATAACAAAACAGCTAGCCATTATTATGATGAGTAAAAATTACTGAAAAAGGAGTAAATAGTGCATTATGTGTGGACTATTTTCAGCTGAGGACTGATACACAGTTGGTGCTAAGGAACCGTTTGCTCCACCGTTTCTCAAGTTTAAACTTAGCCTGTAATTTAGGTGCTATTAGTGGAGGTTTACTTATAACTAAATTAAAACAGGCTGAACCACACAAACTAGTTTTTATGTACAGTAGAGATTAGTTGTCGCTTAATATTTAATCCCAGTAACTGTTGCATAGCTAGCTGAGCTAAATGTCAAAACAAACCTTAGCTTGCTCATATACTTCTGTCCTATCAAGACTGAAGAGTAAAAGAGGTAATATTAAAATATTACATTACGGCATATCTGACCACTTCATTAAAAGGCTGTTTAATGAAAACACCAAACAAAAATGATATAATATACCTCAAACTACAAATGTTAATGCTAAGGAAGTTAGACTAAATCACTAGAGAGGGCCGATTAGCATGACTGGATATTTCCCACTCATTCTAACCTGCATAAATAGTAATAACTCTGAAGCATAATTCTCCATTTATGCATGTTTGAATGAAACATAGTCGGACGTATAGTGAATGAGCATGTTAATTATATCACCTCTTTATTAATTTTGACAGTTTTGTTTCAGTTAGTGATGCTGCAGTGCTACAGTGGCCTTTTGTTTGCATATGCTAATTGTTAGCTTTTCCCTTGAAGGTGCCACAAATGTTTCCTAGCACCAAATTAACACATTACTAAAGCTTTTATTGGTGCAACTCGATTTAGTAAGTCACACTATAAGCCTATGACTACATATGATAAGGAATAAGCTATAATATGTATGAAGAAGAGAGGGTCGCACACAGAAATGAATTGTTTAATCAGTTATTTCAGTCATGGCATGGAAGGAAGTGATTAAACGATGGTGCACGAGTGAGTAACCCTCTCTTCTTTATACATAGACAGAGGTATTTAGGATAATACACCAGCTGGTCAGAGCGCAGTGGCAACCTTATAAATAGATTAATCTATTATAGCAGTCACTTGCTAAGCTAGAGGCTTTGGCTGTTAGTAAGATCAATTCAGTGTCAGGTTTGGTCTTTTCATAGGATTTGATGACAATAAAACAAGTGGAAATCATATCCAAGCTTATTCTCTAAATTTCATTGAAGTGGCTGATGCATTGGAGTCTACTGTGCATATCTACAGACACACATATAGACGCATAAAGCAGTAGACACAGCCCTCTTTTGCTCTCGTTCACTCACTCGCTGGTGTCCCCTGAGGTTTTCCACAGTCCCGTGGAGCCAGCTGGCTCCGTGTTGACCTCTGCCCACGGGGGCTCATTGGAGAGTGATAGGTCAAAACGCAGATGAAGTGCAATCACAGTCTGTGATAATGGGAGATGTGTCCCCTGGGAGGGCTTTAAGGGCTTCACACAAACCTTGGAAGTGACTGGGTCTTACATCCGGCCAGTCAAACTACTGTTTCTCATTTGGTGGCCGCTTTACAGCTTTCTGAGGCATTATCATGTCCTTGGCTTCACGCAGGCACGAGCGGATCAATACTCGTAAAACCCTCATAATAGAGAGCTGTCCCGATGATGATCTGGTAAACCTGGAGTTCTTAGATGAGGTAAGATTTAATGTGTTTATCTCATCATGCATTGATCGGTCCAGGGTACAATCTTGTTGATGCTGTATGTGTTTTTTTTTTTCCTGCAGGAGACAATAATCAGCCATCTCCAGAAGAGGTATGACGAGCTGCAGGTATACACTTATGTTGGTGACATCCTCATCGCTCTCAATCCTTTCCAGAATCTCAGCATCTACTCTCCCCAGGTTGGTTATGGACCAGTCAAACACAATGGAAACAATGAATGATTGCTCACCAGTCATTCCACTCGTCATTCCACTTTTAAGCCGATGTGTCTGTCCGTCAGCTGGTCCACTACTTTGATGCGGACTGAAATATCTCAACAACAATTTAATGAATTGTCATGGAATTTTTGTACAGATGTTCACGGTCCTTCCTTCTTTCTTATAACCATCTTTGTTTTTAGTGAAATGTCTCAAGAACTACTGGATGGATTTTCCTGAAATTTAGTACAGACATTCACCCCTCAGGAATTGTAATAACATGGTGATCCCTCATTAGGTCACACTTTCAGTTTGTCCAATACTTTATGACCGAATACCTGCCAACAGTCCCATCAGCTCCAGCTGCACTTTGTATTTAATGCTGATTAGCAAGTGTTTGCATGATAACATGCTCAACTGAAGGTGGAGTTTTTTGGAATTGAAACTGAGTGCCTTGTGTATGCATGTGTCCTCTCTTAGTTCTCTAAGCTGTACCACGGTGTGAAGCGAGCTGACAACCCTCCACACATCTTTGCTACAGCAGATGCTGCCTACAGAGGCATGGTGACGTTCTGCAAAGACCAGGTATTCTACCGAAAAATCATTTAATGGGTGGGGTCATCTAAAGCTGTGTCTGCCAAGTGGCCAAGTCTGTCTTGGTTAATGAAAGGGAAATGTGAGTAATCTAAATATTTCTTGCTTGATTTAGTCACTAGATTTGTTTCCCTTTGTTTTAGTGTATCATCATCAGTGGGGAGAGCGGTGCGGGGAAAACAGAGAGCGCTCATTTGATTGTTCAACATCTCACCTTCTTGGGAAAGGTATAGTAGCAGCACTGTCATCCACTGATTGTTAAATTTGCATAAACTTTAAAGTGTATTGAAAGTATACCACAGTTTATTAAAAGAAACATGTTGTTGCTCTCAGGCAAACAATCGGACGCTGCGTGAGAAGATCTTGCAGGTGAACCCTCTCGTAGAGGCCTTTGGAAACGCCTGCACAGCCATCAATGACAACTCCAGCCGCTTCGGCAAATACCTGGAGATGAAGTTCACGCCCACTGGAGCGGTCATCGGGGCCAAGATATCCGAGTACCTGCTGGAGAAGTCGAGGGTCATCAAACAGGCTACGTACGTGCTGCTCAGGCTTGGTCTGATTGGAGTTTCCTCTGTTATATTTCTGACCGATGGGTTTGTTTTCTTTCAGGGGGGAGAAAAACTTCCACATATTTTATTACATATATGCTGGGCTTTACCACCAAGACAAGCTGAAGGCCTACAGTCTACCAGACAGGACGCCTCCCAGGTTGGCACAGCAGTTTGACTTAGACATTTTTATAGTGCCCCTGTCATCTTTCCCTCCCTATCATGGTGATAACATTGATCGTCATCATGCGCATCTGCAGGTATATTGACAGTCAGCACTGCAAAGTGATGCAAGACATTGTCTCCAGCACACTGTACAAAGAGCAGTTTGATGCAATCCAGGAGTGCTTCCGAAATATCGGCTTCACCGAAGAGGTACTTTCGTGCTTGATCAAACAGGGTATTTGGTTGAGGATCATTTAAGTGCTTTGATATTTGTGTTTTTTCTTCTCTCTTTTTTCCCCTTTAGGAGGTCAACTCTGTTTACAGGATCCTCTCAGCCATTTTAAACACCGGCAATATTGAATTTGCTGCCATCACATCTCAGCACCAGACTGATAAGAGTGAAGTGCCTAACTCAGAGGCCTTAGAGAACGGTGAGATCCGATACATCAGGCGATGTGTGTTCTTGCTTTAGCAGGAGGAAGCAGAGGAGGAGCGAGTTTGTGTTGTGATTTAGATTATATTAAAGAGGGGAGCCTCTTTTATGTTTTATTCCTCCTTTTGTGATGATTTAAGGACTGCACTCTGTAGTAAAATGCCCTCCTTCTCTGCAGACTTTTCCTGGATGGATGATTTTTAAAGGACTTGAGTTGTGCTTTAAGAGGGAACCTTTTAGGGAAATGTGTTCATGGGTCTCTGTGTTGTGTTTTCTATGTTGTGTAATAATTTATGTTTTGTACGATAGCTTGTTATTTTGTGCCACTTTTATTGTGCATAATACAAACTGCACAATGAATCAGTCTTATCTTGTTACCCAGGAAATAGAGGGAAAAACATTTTCGGTTCACAGTAGAAAGCATTATATATACCAAAGCATAGAACCGCTTCCCATTTACATAAAAAATGTAAAGAAGCTAAGACAGCCACAGTCAAAGATTTTATGCTAATGATAAAGGCAGTTGAGCTCTTGATTATCAAATTGATTAACTCTCTCGTCTCTCCCCTCAGCCGCGTCTCTCCTCAGCATCGGCCCTGAGGAGCTCCAGGAGGCGCTGACCTCCCAGTGTGTGGTCACCAGAGGCGAGACCATCATCCGCACCAACACCGTGGACAAAGCCGCCGACGTCCGAGACGCCATGTCCAAGGCCTTGTACGGACGCCTCTTCAGCTGGATAGTCAACCGCATCAACTCCCTGCTGCAGCCTGACACGAACGTCTGGTGAGTGTACGCTGGTGATGAACATCTGTGCGGACGTTCACTCTCACTCTCTCTTCTTCGATTATCTCGAGCGATTGCGCGGAGTTTCTGCAGGGCTCTGATGACCTTTGTGGAAGTCTGCAGAGGTAGATGCAAACATGCAGAGGAGAATATCAATGGGCAAGCGCAAGACAAGTAAAAGGAGAGCCAAAAAAAAAAAAAAAGTTTAATAAATTTTTGATACAGAGTTGCGTGCAGAGAAAATAATGTTCAGATGATTAAAAAGACTTCAGAGAGACTGCAAAGAGGCTGTTCATTGATCCAAAAGAATCCCTTCATAAATATGAGCGTCGACTGTCAAGGAGTCGTCTCTCAGAGATGTACAAAAGCCAGAGTTCCTGTCTGCATTCCAGTCATCTTTGCTGTTTCCTTATTGCCATTAATAACGCGGTAGCACAGGCTAAAGGTGACCTCTGCATATAGTGGGTAATGGCAGACCATGAAAAGTAGCAGCTGAAGCACTGAATAT
Source organism: Chelmon rostratus (assembly GCF_017976325.1). Taxonomy (NCBI): domain Eukaryota; kingdom Metazoa; phylum Chordata; class Actinopteri; order Chaetodontiformes; family Chaetodontidae; genus Chelmon; species Chelmon rostratus. The sequence continues at coordinate 13,240,363 of NC_055670.1, read as the reverse complement.
GAAATGCAGGGTGTTAAGTCTTCATGCTGTGTTGTAGAAATGACTACTGTTTGTGCAGATATTGAAAATGAGTGGAGGTTAAATCAATAGAGACTGAAATCAAACCATTTAAGAAGCTCTTTCTTTTTGACTGCTTATGTTTGTGATTTCTCGTCAGGCTACGAGGCCGCACAGACCAACGCTCTGTATTTGGGTTGAACTTGGATTATCATGAAAGTTTTATCAATTAATATGGCTGCTGGGGATTTGCTTGTTCCATTACATAGAAGAATAAGTTTGTTTGTCCCCTTTTCCTCCTTTGAAGTGCCGCAGAGAGCGGCATGAATGTGGGAATCCTGGACATCTTTGGATTTGAAAACTTCAAGAAGAACTCGTTTGAACAACTGTGCATCAACATTGCAAACGAGCAGATCCAGTTTTACTTCAACCAGCACATATTTGCCCTGGAACAGGTGAGTCTGTCACACAGACAGAGGTTACTGATAGCATGTATGTGCGGATGCGTCATGCTTAAGATGTCACGTAATGTGTTTGCTATGAAAGCATCCTCAAAAGCAATAAAACATATTGAGAAAAATAAACTCCCTTTAACACGCTGTTATGGAAATGAGTCATTTTAGCATTGTTTGTGTGTTTTCACATCCACCAGTGCAGGGACGCTCTCAACATGAGCATTTTGCTTTTAGTCGGGCTGTGATGTGTAAAGGATTGTTTGTACTGTTGTGCGCCACCAAATGACTCTCTTAATTGATTTAATGAAGTTGTTTTCCCTGAAGTGCGAGAAGTCTTTATTTTCCTTGATGGAATGAAGAGACATTAATCAAGAAGCATTTTGCCATAATGCCTTTTAGTCTGCCGTAACTTTGCAGCAGTCCTTTTAAATGAAAAAAACAAGGTAAGACAGGGCAATTTTATTTGTATAGCACCTTTTATTACAAGCAAACTCAACCTGTTTTGCATTTAAATGCATACATCAACACGTGTACAGAGGTATACAAATATGCAAACAAAATAATTAATTGAGGCAGGATTTCTCACACGAAAAGCGCTAATACTCCCTGGAAATAAGGCCTGTGGAAAAGTTTCTCTTCCACAAACAAGTGCGAGCTGCCCCCGATGAAGGGCTGGTGCTCAGCTGAGAAGGGATTTTTATTTGGTGTAGACGTCTTCAGTCTTGCAGTACACAGAAGCTGATTATTCTGAATTAATGACTTAAACATGAGGACGGTTTAGATCCATTGGTTCCACTTTATTAGGAAAATATATATTTAAAACAACTTTTTGATCTGAAATTAAATAGATGCAATAATATGATATGACTCTGGGTTATTTGCAAAGTGAAATAAATTATGAATAAGTAAGTGGCTCTATTTGTTAGTTCAGAGCTGCTCTGTGTTATGCAGTGAGTAAAAGACTCTATTATGCTGTAAACTTCAGCCATAGACACACACAGGCGGCTGGAGCTGTTTGGTTTTGTTGATTAGAAACTCATTTTTTCCCCCCACATATTCACAAATCATATTTAGCCCAGATTGTTTAATGGGGTCATTTAGAGAAATCATTAACTAGATTATGCTGCATTCACTGGTTCTAATTAGATGGAATACCAGAGCGAGGGGGTGGATGCCAGCCTGGTGGAGTACGAGGACAACAGGCCCATCCTGGACATGTTCCTGCAGAAGCCCATGGGCCTGCTGTCCCTGATGGACGAGGAGAGCCGCTTCCCTCAGGCCACCGACCAGACTTTAGTGGGTAAGACTGGAGCTCCTCCTGCAACACACTCAAACAAAGAAAAACCATGAAAAACGATTGCAAGGTCAGAGGTCACTGCTCCTTTGAATATAGCTACAGTTCTTGCCACACAGTGTAAACATTTTTCATTTTGCCTTCTTCATTTCTTGCCCGCAGATAAATTTGAGGACAATTTGCGCTGCAAGTACTTCTGGATACCAAAACGCGTGGAGCTTTGTTTTGGGATTCAGCATTATGCAGGGAAGGTATGAGAAGAGTCTTTGAATGTATGCAACAAACAGCCTGCTGCCTTGTTCACTGGTGTGACGAGGGTCCAAATTTAGCCATGTATTAACAATAATTAAAACACCTGTCACATGTGCGAGGCGAGGCAAAGCCACATTCTACTTATTGTAGAACCACAGTTATTAGAGCAATCAGAAGTTGTTGCTATTGAGAATTTAATATGCAAGATTAGTCTGTGCTGCGATTAATTGATCATATTTATTGACTTTCAGCGATGATATGATCATACTGTCTTTCACCAAATTCGGTTGTTAGAAATATAACAAAATTAGTCTGCAGAGCAGTTGAACAGCTCATAGGTCTTTTTCCACAGCAGACGTTTTGCCTTGTTTTTGCAGGAAAATCACACGTTACTAACCACATGGCTCTGTTTTATTTAAGTGTCGCAGTCAGCCATGATGGTATGATGATGAACAGTACCAGGACTGAAACTGGAGCAGCTAAATGAAATTCAGCCATGATCAGTTTGTGTTTTTCCTACCATGACATGTCAAAATGTTCTTTCTGATAAGGCCTGTTCCCGTAACATCCTGTTCACACATGATCTCATTTGCCATGTTATGTGTTGATATCAGAAAAATGCAGTAATAACTGATTTCAGCCATATTGCCTGGCCCTATAGAAGAGGTAATGACCAATCAGATTGTCTCTTTAAAATCTGAAAATTAGTCAGACTGCTTGTTCTGTCCCACTCGACAGGTAATGTACAACGTGAATGGGTTTTTGGAGAAGAACAGAGACACTCTTCCTGCAGACATCGTTGTGGTTCTGAGAACATCGGAGAACAAACTTTTGCAGCAGCTTTTTTCCAGCCCCTTAACTAAAACAGGTATGCTATGAAAAATACAGCAACGTAGAACATCTCAGCCACTAACGGGAGCATTATTCTACCGCTAACCACAATGGAAATGGAGACGGAAACTTTTCTTTCAGACAAACTATTGTTAACAATGCCAGGTTCTGACTGTATTACTCTGTGAATTGTGCTGCTGTCTCCTGCTTCCATAAATGTTCAGGTAAGTGGGTTTCTTAAAGACGCGGCTCCCAGGCATCTCCTGGTCTCCCTTCATTTCAAGCCTCTGTGTGCCATGCTCGGATAAATCTGCAGCCTCCATTATCTCTTGAGAGGCTCAGCTCTCTGCACGGCGCTCTGTTTTTATTTTCACTAAGCTGTCCCTCTTGGTTTCCCACTGCTGAATGCTATCTACAGATTGTGGGTGCAGTGGGATATTTTTATGATAAGGTTTCTAAATACCCAGGGGATGAAGAAATAGTATTTAGAGAACACAAAAGCAACTCTTCCCACCTCTTTTCTGTTGGTTAAATGAAGGTAGAGTAATGTGCTCGTCATTAGCCGCGGCTGCGGCCTCCTGGTCACTTGACTTAGCAGAAATGCTAATAGATGTGTTAAATTATCAGATTCCCACTTCCTACTTTATTTCAGCTAAGCCACATTATGTGATTCACTTCCTTTTTAGGGACCTGTAAATGCCTGCTTTCAGTCCCAGTGGCATTAAAAGGAGCTTCAATTCACAAAAGGCACCTTAGCTGAGACTCCAGTAGAAATCTGTGTGATGTGTCTGTAAACTTCAATTGCAGGTTGTGCATAAGGGAGCCTTCAGCCACTTCCTTTCTGCAATTAACGGCTTCAGAGGAGCACTCTAAAAACAAATTCAGAGAACACTTCATTTCAGTGCACAATGGCACTGAATAGATACTGAGATGTGCTGTAATGTTTACTGCTGCTGCCTTAGTGTCAGTTAGGTCTGGAAACGTCTTTATTTCCTTTTTGTTCCACTGCGCTTTTGTCCGTCCTGCCGTTCAGACTGGTGGATGAAGCGAATGTGATGATTTGTCGCAGAAATAAATTGTTACTGTGTTGTGAATTTGAGCCTTTTTAACCTAAAAAGCTGTACAGCTCACAGTTACAGATTCTTCTGCGTGTTTATTTAAAGGCGGTGTGGCTGTAATGTGCTCGCAGTCAACTTTCTGTTATTTCTTTGGAGTTGGAGGTCCAATTTTCTTATTGCAGTTTGAGAAACTGCAGATCATCTCATTAGATAAAAGCTATGAAATGCTCTGCTCTGGCTTATCACTCTGGAAAAGATGGAGGGCCGTTTAAAGTGAGATACAATATGGCGGAAGAAAATTATAAATCTATTCTTCAGGGTAAAATTTGTGGGGGGATTTAATTTGCATTTTACTTCACATTATAGATTCACTGTTATCTGTGAAATTACCATTATCTGGGGGGATCTGATGGAAATCTGTTTTACACCAGGGTGGTTACACACTCCGGGTCCCCTCCTCACGGTGTCACCACTAGGGGACACTCTTGTAGACCTGCAGCCTGACACTGTGGTGGAAGTGAAAGAAAGGCTCTGGGTTGTCAAACTACACACATAAATGCAGCAAATGTTAATATTTCTGCCGGCACACACATCAAACTGCAGTGATATCGGAACATTTCATAGAGACCAGATCATTTTCCTCCATGTTATGTTTAGTTTAAAGTTAAAAACTGACACACAGTCCACGTTTATGTAATATTTCAGTGGACTAGCCATTCATCTCGCACGGCAGATTGAGAATGCGATGGTCTGACTATCCATGTAGTTCATGTTTGGAGAACAGTAGGAAACTAGGAGGGCCCCAGAAAGTAAAAAGCTCCCAGGCGGTGAATAGCGAGGCCACTTGAGCCCTGCAGAATGTGGGTCCTTGAGGCTTGGACATGTGGTGGTGTTTTGTCAGAGGAAATGGGATGTATTTGCATGGACAAATTCATCAGAGCCAGGGCCTTTCCCAGATCAGGGGGATCACAGTGTTTGAATTGGCTGGGCTCAGTAGGGCCTGCCAGGCCCTGGGCAGCCTGCGGTCAACAGTATGGGTCTCTGTGGGTGGGTGCATGTGTGTGTGTGTGTAGCTGCAGGGCTGCTTGGCCTTGCTGCTTGTAGCACAGCACATCTGCACACACAGCACCTAAAGACTGCCAGTTCTTTGTCAGAGCAGGATGAAAACGGAGGATGTGCAGAGTGATATGTGGCTTATGAAAAGTTCACAGACAGTGGAGTGTAAAGATATATTTCCTGCATTTTTCCATCTTATTGATATGCACTATTTTTCTTTTCTTGGACTTTCACGCTTTATAACGTATGCAGAAGAAAGATCACCGGTATGAGAAAGACCTGAACTACACTGGGGCAATTTGTTGCCATTTTGAATTATTGGTACCCAGACCAGCTGAGCATTTGAAATATTCATGTGATTAAACTTAAGCAGTGGCTGAATGTATGTGGAGCTGTAGCTGCAAATATATTTTATGCAGGAGCAGCAAAGATTTTACACCTGGAGCATAGTTTTTCTTCTCATTTCAGACAGTCAGATTTAAATCTGTCTCATTAAGGAGGACGAGTGAGTGCTGTGAGTTAGTGAATGGATGTGGGTTTACTGTGTGTATGCAGTAGTGAAAATGCACTAAGTACATTTAACATTTCCATTTTATGCTTCTTTATACCTCTACTTCACTACATTTCAGAGCTAAATACTGTACTCTTCACTCCACTTTATTTATCTGACGTGTCCTCATGATACAAGTTACTTTGCAGATTGAGATTTTTCATACAAAACATGGGATTAGCTTTGAAAATATGATGCACCACCCAACAGTATTATCAGCTTCACCATTATCAGCTGCACCATTAATTAAAAATGAATTAACATGATTCACAATAATATAAGATAATGCTTCTGTACTTTTGTACAGATTTTAGATGCAGAACATTTGCTTAACTATTTGGTAACACTTTACATACACACAGATATTCACCATAAATAGTTGCTTATTAGCATGCATATTAGTAGCATATTGACTCTTTATTAGTCATTATAGAGCACTTATTAAGGCCTTATTCTGCATGACCATATTCTACAACTGTTAGACCATTGAGTTTTCCCTCGATATTCTCCTAATTACTGCTTATTACTGTAAGTAAGGAAGTTGTTGAAATGTTATGATCTTAATAACCTAACCCCCAGAATAAGCCATTATTAGTGCTTTATAATGACTAATGAAGAGGCAATATGCCGCTAATATGCATGCTAACAAGCAGATAGTTAATGGTGAATGAGTGTACTTTAAAATGAAGTATTGCTGAGTGTTTTAATATTGTGTTATTGCTATTTTTACTATGTGAAAACTATGTGAGTGCAGGGTTAAATTTTGCTGTAATGCTTATAATACATACAGCACAGTCCTCCAAATGTCCACAAGCTCACATCTCTTGAGTGACATGATTTCTGGCATGAATTTCTACCTTTAGGAAAGTCCTGCTCGTATTTTACCGTTGTTATACTGGACGGGTTAACGAAACAGGCTCACACCACAATATGCTCCTGTGAGATATCAAAGGTTATAAGTTCAAGTCCGTCATGTATGTCGAACAATTTACACTGGCTTTCACATCTTCACATGAAGCCGCAGTTGCAGATGCCCCCATCCTCTGCATCTCCCTCCGTCTCCCTTCATGTTAGGAGATCCTCCTGTGTAGAAATGACAGGCTTCTCCCAGCGATATGACACATTTGGCCCTTTGTTCTCTCCCAGTAGAAGCCTTTTTCATCCCAGTGGGCAGACGCCACAGTCTCTCACTAGACTTCCACACACTCTCGCTACTAACAGAGAGACACTCACCAAGTAATACTTTTGTTCAGTTTCTCCCCTAATCGTGGTATTGGAGAATGTTTTGAGTCAGCAGTGGGATTTTTGACGGCCCAGCACATCAATAGCGAGGAGCCAGCTCTCCTAAGTCACATGGTCCAACATCCTTTGATAAATGCAACACTGTGTTGTGTCACTAAAAGCCAATTACACCATGCTTTTTATGATTGATCTGCTCTGACAGTAGTGGATGGCATTTAAATCAACAGCCCCCGGAGCCATCTCTAGGCATAAACGGTGGTGGTTATGGCGGGTGGGGAGGGTGGCGGGGGGTTATGGGTGCTTTAATCTCATTTGCTTGGTTGCTGAGTTGAGTTTCTAGATCACATGTTTTCAAAAAGAGAGCGGGAGAGCGGCGGAGATATCCAGCAAGCCTCTGCTCACTCAGCTCGGGAAGGCTGCTCTCTCTTACAACTTTGATTGTCCCCCGTGTCGACAGCTCGATCCACAGCTTCTGAAGTACAAGGCGCACACTGGCACTCATAAAAGCGTGTAGGGAGGTGTCATATTGAACGCAGGATTGCTTTTTAATCCCGAGCACATTGACTATTCTTGTCAATAGAACCCCAATACAACTGCCAGCTTGAGCTTTTTTTTTCCTACAGGATTCTTGCTGGGCTTAATTTTCAAAGTGAACGCACAGATGCCAAGGAAGGCTTTTTCTCTCCCCCCCCCCTCCTCCCATTCCCCACACACTGCACTGCCTCACTCTGCGTTTGTCCTGGAAGTCCATGCCAAGAGCAACATGCGTGAAGCAGAAACGATCAGTGGGACGCTCCTCCACCGCCTGTTTCTCAAAACTGAATGACCTAATGGGAAATATTCCCCTCACCTGCTCTCCTCTTTTAATTATTAAGCTTTTACAACCTCTCTCCTGTTTTATTTTCACAATGTGTCTATGCGAGAGCACCGACAGTAAGGAGTGCCTCCAGCTGTAACTGGAAACATGCGGCCTTTTCCTTTAACTGGATCCGATGTCAAAAGAACAAATCTTCCCTTTTCTTGCTCGGCTCTTATTTGAATAATTATAATCCACATCATTAGACAAGTCCCCCACTGTATCTAAATTAGAAGGTCTTCTTTCAGGCCGGACATCACAGGTGTTCCCTTGGTTTCATGTCTCAGGAGGCAGAAATCTTTGAGGATACTGTCTATTAACCCGTGCTCTAATCATCTAGTCAGGAGGGGATATGAAACCCGCCAGAAGAATGAATTAATACGACTCGCCAAGGAATACACGAAGAAAGCAGCGAGTGTCCATTTGCAAGGCTTAGGTACAACTGTCATAGTTTCTCTCATCGCGGCGCAGCCCCTTCATCTCCCCTTGATGGTGTCATGGAAGTGAGAGGCGTGAAAGCACAGTGACACTCCACGAGCCCGTTCCACTCGCAGCCGCTAATTCATCATGACAAATGTGCTCAGATGATCTGGCCCAGCAGCACTAATGGGGAGAGGAGAGAGCGCACTTCATTTGCACAAGACCCACTCCAATTAATCCATCCAGCTTTACTCTGGGCTAATTGGAGCGGGGCCCTCCCTGCCTGTGTGCTGGTAATATACCCGACACAGTTTAACGGCTCCTGTTCTCAAAGATCATACTTTTGTGTGTGTGTGTGTGTGCACATCGGTGTGTGTGTGTGTTTTTTGTGTACATTGTGCCGAAGGGGCGTTTGAGGTTGTAAAATCTGTCCCCCTGATCCTAAACACAAGGCCCTCTCACAAACATGTGTTCATAATGAGCAATTAGCTGCTCATATTTCCATGTTATCATATTTTACACTTTCCTTTCTTCTATTTTTAGGTTCAGATTCAGATATGTTTTCCGAGAACATTATTAGCAGAAATAAAAGTGAATATTTTAATGTGACAGAATATCTTGAATTTTGTTTATTTACCAAATGCAAAATGTATTAATAGCGGAATAAACGAGCAGATAAATAAATAAAAATTAGCAGATAACTGTCAAATGCTAAAAGCAGTCCCATCACTAGCTTAAAAGACTGCTTGAGTCCTTTTGAAGTGCTCTCACATCATATGTTTTGGCTTGTTTTGACTACAGCAGAGAGAGAGTGAGTGAGTGTGTGCGTGTACGTGCAAGCGTGCATGTGAGTGTGTGCACGCATGCGTGTGTGTCTGTTTGTCCCATGAGACGCCACATTGCTTTGGCTCACTTTAAAACCTTTGGCACACATAACACGTTCTTTGTCTAAAGTTAGAAGTGGTCTGGCTGTTAATTAATCCATCATAAATTGATTTTGATCTCTCCAGTGTTTGATTGATGCTTCTAATACACACTTGATAGTGCAGAGTCCTCTGAGGAAGGCAGGCGCTGATCCAGTCTTTAAGTTTCTGGCTCATTGTCAGGCCACGTCCCTTACAACTGACGCGAGTCTTGAAATTGTGTATCAGAAGCCGACTGCATATTTGCATTTTAGAAGTTCGCCTGTGCGCGGCAGAAAATCTAGAACAATTGTTGGCCTGTCACTTCAGCTTTATCTTAAAAAACTTACAAAGGTTTTCCTCCTTGCCATACACGGCTGCTTGGGTAATGCTGCCTCCTGTGTCTGCAGACGTATTTTTCTAAAGGTGTGTGTGGCACATCTGTGCAGCTATTGTTTATTCATGGAGTAAACCCTTTGAAATGTGTTAAGATACTTCCCACTCATTATAAAAATCCTGCCACCCATGGATTAGGACTTTGATGTCACCAATCCTGCTTCAAAGGCTTCTTTCACTGCTATTAATCACAGTTTAGCCTCTGAAGATATAGCCAGAGAAAACATTTGGACATCTTGTGCAGAAACTTTGAAATGTTCAGACTGTCTTGCATATGCTATGTTCATATCCTTTCCGCTGTGTGTGGGGTTGTTGGACTGCTGTGCACGCAGCTGCACTCCTGAGTCCATGGGATTCAGCTCAGATTTAGGCTCCTTCTGAACTGTCTTTTATGCTGTGCTGCAGTATTAACACTACTGTTAACCTAATAGTGTAGCTCTTCACTTTGTTTGTCGCATCTTGTGTGTTGAAAAAGAATATCACCTTAAAGTTTTTACGGTATCTCTATGTCCAACAATCATTCCTTCCCTGTATTCACTCAGCTGTTCCAGCTCTAAGCTTTGAATAAAACCTGACATGAGTGCTTATGACTGGTTCTGAACAGGAAATCTGGCGACGTCCAGAGCCCGGGTCACCGCCGCCTCCAGATCTCTGCCGCCGCAGCTGGGTTCAGGACGCACCAAGGTGAGGCTTGTGCTCCTGTGGCACAAATCATCACATCTGAGAACATAATGTTTTTTTATTTGTTGCTCACAGGCATTGCACCATAAGAAACCCAGTAAAAAGTTGTGCTCTGAAGCATAGCCACGTTAATTGACTACCCTGTTATGTTTGCTGTCTTGCTTGTGGTGATGCAGCATCGCCATCTGGCATTCAGCGTCTACGACATAAAAGTAGTTTTTCAGACTTACTAACTATTGTTGTTTTGTTGTTAATGGGCACTAAAGTATTGTAAAAATGTTTGTGGGTCCTCACAAAATCTGCTCAAATAGCTGCATCGACGTACTTCAATAAGAGGCCAGGGTAGTTTCACAAGTATATTCCATAATAACTCCTCACGTAGCAACACTCTGAAGGACTTACTAAGAAGTGTTTCCATCCAGCCTTGTTTCTTAATTATGTTCATACTGAGATTCTTCATGCAGTGTCTTTTTATAGTGTTGTACACACTGCTCTTTGTTTTAACACAAAACATTTAGCCATAAACTTTCTGGAGGGCTTTCCAACTTTCTCACCTCTGGACTGTTTTACTCATTTTAAGGGGAAACTTGGTCAAATCATAATGTCTGAAAGTGAAAATATCTTTGTGTGATTATTTTTACTTGGTCATCACATTATGATTTACAGCAGGAAACCCCTTAAAGGTGAATTTCAGCTTCTTTACTTCTTTTCTATCCAAATCTCTCTTCCTCTATTTCCATGTCACTCGCCCACATGTGCCGCACTCAAAGTCTCCCAAATACCTAATGAAGGTAAGATTTCTGTTGATAGCACAAGTTTCTAAATGTAAATCTATTTCTAATCACAGATAAATAAATGAAGTCATTCAGTGAAATCAGCTGATCATCAATGTAAATCAAATTGAAACTAATCATGTTTCACCAACTTTGAGCTGCGTACAGCTTCACTCGTCCGACATCAATCACAGTCTGGCTTCGGAAAATGTAAATCGTTTCTTTTGAACAATTTTTTTTCAAGCAGCCACAATTCTGCATCATTAATGTAAACAAAAGCTCTGTGATGCATCTCTTTACGTTATAGAAATACTTAACGTGGCGCACAAACACAGGCCCAAATAGCTGTGGAAAAAAACAGTTTTACTTAGTTGAACTTCCTCTAAGCACCTACTCAGTAATTCTTCAGCAAGAAAGGGCTTCTTAGTAGCAACTCAGTGTGATTGATGTAATATGTATGCCGTCATGTTCTCAATCAGAGCTGGGGAAAAGTTGACAGAAACTGACACTTACAAAAAGTTACCAGTACGACCAGATTAAAGTAGTGTGACAGCTGTTAGAAAAAGTGGAAGCGAGTCCTTGATAACCGTTTGTGCTTCTTTCCAAATAGCCAAAGTGTCAAAGCATCTGAATCCATGTAACTCAGAGAGTGTTTGACTTACCTTTCTTTCTCTGTACCAGGATGAAATAAAATGTTAAGATATGCACTTTGCTACGTAGACTTACCATAAAATATCTATTGCATCATTAATTTTGATGAAGCCATGAACTGCGAAGGCCATTAGAAAGCTTATATTGTGTCCTCGTTAATCCGTCGTCGTCGAGATGACTGTCTGCTTGGTGACGGCTAGTCTCATTACTCAGAATGCTGTGCAATTTTCCCATGCCCCACAGCAGTGCAGAGTTATTCTCTAGATTGTTAGCTTTAAGTGTTTATGGGGCTATGTTACACAGACGGCACAGTTAGTACAGCTGTGTATTCCCAACTGGCCCATTTAGAGGAAGGAGACCTGCTGTAATAATACCTTTATCTCTACAGAGCCCACCGACGACGTCAGGTTGCAAATAAACTGCGTCTCATTTGAATCTGCTGCATTTGCGGCGATGCTCCTGGCCTGAGTGTGGCCTGTTTGTCAGTGCAGCGTTGTTCATTGTGCATGTCTGTGTTCAGGTGGACACCATGGAGATGATGCGTCACCCAGAAGAGACCACCAACATGAGGAGACAGACTGTAGCCTCCTATTTCCGTGTAGGTGTTTTCTCTTTTATGTTGCTGAACTCACAACAACCAACAGTTAAAGCGTGTTATACACAGTTTCTCAGAAATAACTATTGAACTGTGGAAATAAAGCCTCTGGTAATGTCAACAAAATCTCTTGTTTTTTGGAAAATAGCATTATTAGACTATACTAGCCTTGAACTATTGATGGCGTTGGTCGGCTCATATGTCTCTATTTAATGCGGGTTTCAGTTTGATGAATTTTATATGAGAATTTTTTAAATCTGTTAATATATGTGAATGCATGTACCACTCCAGGAGATGTATGAAATGAAGTCTTCACACTGTCTTGTTTGAGACTAAAAATGCTTCAAACCCAACCTTAATGTAAGGAAATAGGTTGTGGCTTTAAAGTTTGTCAGAGCATGTAATAACCTTTATCAAATATTTCCAAGTTGTAAACTATGTTGTTAGTGGATCATACAAATTTTTGTTAATTTTAACCTCCTGTATTAACTGAAGCTACTGTAACACCTGATAACAAAAATGCACATTAAAGCAGAACCATAAAAACAGCTAAAATCCACAGTGATGCACAACCAATGGAAACGACAGAAGTCATTTTTGGCACATTAATCATTTCCCTCTAGACGCACGTAGTACATTCAGTGAAACATCAGTGAAACTACTCACCATGATGTTTCCAGGAAACGGTAGTGATTGTACTTCCTGAGCTACTGGAAGGCTTTTAATGTGAAACACACAGCAAATTGCGGTAACAGCATAACAAAACAAAGCCACCAGAGGCTGAGGACAGAGCAAGAACAGACAACAGGGAGATGATAATATGATCAAATATACCTTTAGAAATAAAGGCCTGTCTCAGTTAATGTGACCGTCTAAAGTGAAAGCCTAGCCCGAAAACTTGTCAGCATCATTTCCAGGCAGCTTTTTTCAGGGGAAACACCTCTGATGAACCCACCAGGTGCTGCCTGCGTAGCACCAAATGGCAGACAACAAAGTAAACAAATAGCTGGTGAACATTCTCGCAGCATTTAGCAGCTAAAAAGTCAGATATGTCCCTCAGAAGACTAAAAAAGCCCTAAAACGAGAGTGAATATCAGACTTACTTTTGTCAGATGGCTAGAAGCTCTTCTCCAAATGAATGCTAATGTTGATCCATGTCTGCTGGATCTGTGAATAAGCAGTAGTTTGCACCTTCGCCATAAGAACTTCATATGGTGTTAATTTGTTGATATGATAACATACACATGTTTTGCTGTCGCCAAGGCAAAGAAACCTAATTAACGCAGCTTTAAACAATCACATTTGTTTCCCGCCTTGTGATTTTTGAACATTACCGCAATTTCCAAAACAACAAAAAATTCTGTTGCAATTTTCTTTTTTTCATTTCTCTGCTAATTTAGTTATTTATGTCTCTTATATGAGAATGAACAAAGTCTGCCAGGTCCTGTTGGGACTGATTAACACTGTCAATTACTATTCAGCTTGTACTCTGTTATCAAAAACATCTATATCTGGAAAAAGTTTATGTTTGAAGTTCAGATCATTATAACTTAACTTACACCACCGGACCTAATGTGAATTCATACCATAACTGCTCTCTGCTTTTCTTGCCTTGTCTCTGCCCACTGCTGCCTCATTGTGTGTTTGCAGTACTCCCTGATGGACTTGCTGTCTAAGATGGTGGTGGGTCAGCCGCACTTTGTGCGCTGCATCAAACCCAATGATGACAGACAGGCGCTGTGCTTCTGCAAGGAGAGGGTGATGGTGCAGCTGCGCTACACGGGGATCCTGGAGACGGTGAACATCCGCCGGCAGGGCTACTCCCACCGCATCCCGTTTGAAGAGTTTGTCAACAGGTAAGAGCCGTGTTAAGACAGGCAGCACCTAGACTCTGCAGCGCACGCACGTGCCGAGCGTCGACACAACCCCAGAGATAGTGTAGAACAAGTGAGCCATGCTCTGCATCGCACAAAAACATGGGTTCTTTAATTAGATAGGGGTACAAGTTGAGCAGAGCAAGAGGCTGACTAATTGGCAGTCATTAGTGATAGTGCAAGACTAAATCCTACAGCTCTTTTAGCTGGGTGGATACTCCAGTCTGGGAAATATGGATACAATTCAAACAGGGAGGAACTGTGATTATGAGGGGTGATGCATTTTAATGGATTTCCTTTTACTATTCATAAAGAGTTTGTTCTTAAATCCAGTGACCTGGAAAAGCTAGATGCAGACTCCATGTCCCACTGGTGTTGGATTAGAACACAATTAAAACAAGACTTCATCATTAGGGGGGCTTTACATAAGGGTGTTGTTTTTGTTTTTGAAAATGTGGGACAGGATATGATAACTGTTAATAAGTGCTGCTCACTCTTGTTTCAGTGTCCAACCCCATATTTAAAAACTGTATACCCACACATCTGCCCCGGTGAGGAAAAAATACACATACTTAGACGATTTTGGGAAAATGCAAGGAAGCTTACGTTTGATCAATTTTCCTTTGAAAAATATTCCAGCCACCTCTAATGTGGAGACTTTAAGATGATATAAAATTTAATTAACTTGGGCTTGTGGCCTGTAGGAAGAAAAAAAAAGCTTTTAGATGGTTGGTTAGTCTCACTGCTTTGGGGAAACTTAAAAAATTGTGCTTAATTTTGGTGATCTAAAACTTTGAATGACCACACGTTTCTGCTCTTGCGTGTCCTAGTTTTGGTCCCAATGTTTAAGTGTTTGATTATTGGAAAACCTGACGGATTATTTAACTGTTTTCTCTACTGCACCTGTGCACGAAGCATGTGTGTGTGAATGAGAGAGTGTATTACCCCTTCAGACTACATTTTAATCGAGCTATTGAATCCATATCATCCTACCTGAGCCAGGCAGAAGTCGTACAGACAGACCCGAATGGCTAAACTGCACCTTTAGTGAAAACCGATTTAAATTTGTGCTCTCATATCAAAGGCTCGTCTGATGTTGCCAAGCACTGCTTTGTATTTACCATCAAAGAAATAACAGGTATCAACAGGAATTAGAATGAAAGGCTGTAGACTGAGGCGGGGAGGGGAGTTCAAAGAAGTTTTTCTTCTTGTTGTTGTTCTTCTTTTTGACCAACGCCAGAACACAAGGGATGAACCAGTCGTTTTGGAGCCTTGATGTCCCTGTGCAAACAGTTAGAGCCACTTTGTCCTATGCTGGTATTTTGTAAACTACAACAAGAGGATCAGTGGACGGATCCAGACAATGTGAGCGATAAACATGCAGTGGAGCTGATGAACACCGATAGGCCCGGGCTGATGGGCATTTTCTGTGGCCACTGAAATAAGAGACGACGATCCGTTCAAAAGAGCCCCAACAATGGGCCTCTGTCGAAGGCTCACGTCTCAGTTAGGCTCATTTTTTCGCTCTGACTGAGCAGCAGATTTTCCAGCTGTGGCGCTTCCAGTAGTTGTGTGGAAAAAAGTGTTAAGATTTCTTGTCTCTCCTCTTGATCAGTGTAGGATTGAATTACTGAAGAGGAGCTCCATGTTTGTGATCAGTTATCTATGTTGATCAATTTGCACTACATAAACACAAAAGTAGACAGTACAATACAATTAAATGGAACCATTTTTACCAAAATGTGAAATTATTCCTCTAAAGGATCAGTTCATCTAAATCAAAATTGCATTTTTTGCACATGCCCATAGTTGTGGTTGTTTTTCTTGAGGTAATCTGCTGCCAAGTGTTTTTTTTATTGGCAACAAATCCATTATTAACACTAATGTCTGCCTCTTCCTTTTCTCTCACAATGTAGCACAGTTTTCTCCACACTGTGTCTGTTTTACAGATCAACTTCCTGTTGCAAACGCCAAATGGTTTCAGAAAAATTGACAGTGAAAAACACTCACAGTCGTCATTAAACATTGATCAGATTACTTTTCTTTTTGAAATTTAATCTTTGATGATTAAAGTTTTTTTTAAGCTTTCGTTTTACAATCTGAACACTTGATCACACCATCAGCTCCAGCTCGACTCTGCTCTTGAAGTGCTGTTACTGCGTTCGATCACATTTGTCATTGTTTTACTCTTTGCCTCCTCTCGTAGATATTACTACCTGGCATTTCGGGCTCACCAGATGCCTGAGACCAGCAAGGAGAACGCTGTTGCCATCCTGGAGCGCGCCAAACTGGAAGACTGGGTGCTGGGGACAACAAAGGTGATGTGATTATTACACCAAAAAAAAAAAAAGGAACGGTGAAGAAGTCTGTGTTATGTGTATACATTTTGCCTATATTAAGTTTATCTTGTACAAAGACTGTGTATGAGAAACAGTGGAGAGTGAGATACTGGGATATTCTAACCAGGGCTAAACATGCTATCAGGTTTTTCTGAGGTACTACCATGTGGAGCAGCTGAACCTGCTGCTGAGGGAGGTGATAGCTCGGGTGGTGGTGATGCAAGCTTACACTAAAGGTTGGCTGGGCGCCCGACGTTACCGCAAAGAGAAGGAGAAGAGAAGCCGTGGGGCCGTCATCATTCAGTCAGGTACACTGGTATTAATTATACAGTAAACATGAGGAATTATTCAAACCTAAGTCAAAAACATGCAAAAATTTGTGATGGATTATTTTATCGGGTAATGATGAAACGGGTGCAAATTTGATGCGAATGTGACCGTCGGTTTCTTGATGACCTTTAGTGAATTATGTGCCGCGAGTCTTCATGAAAGAGATGAGTTTGATAACCACAGCTTGACCTACGAGGGTTAAGAGCAATGCTTCAGAGCAGACAATAAGACCTCAGAGAGTTCAAAGGGATCCATCCCTCTGCCACCTGGTTTAGCAGTGTTTTGAAGTGGGATCTTGTGTAGTATGTGCAGTCTATTTTGTTTCACAGAGGCAGGTCAGCAATCTCCTGCACACACACACACACACACACACACACACACACACACTATCTCTTTCTTTTTCTCTAGCCTGGAGGGGCTATGTTGCTCGGCAGAACCTCAAGCAAATAAAAAAGGAGCGGGAAGAGGCCGCTGTCCGCATTCAGTCAGGTAAAGAAATGTTTACATTTTTCTTCTGCTTATATTCAAGTGCGTTCAGGAGTTTCTCATGTCGTCTCGTGTCCCGTGGAAACGCGCGCCACTTTTTCACGCATTTTCAAAAGGAAAAGGGATAAAGGCCTGAAAACCTTCACATCTTTGTGAAACACCTTTTTGATCTCAATGAGTGGCCCACGAAACAGTAATAATTAATTAATAATGCATAAAGAAAAGCTTTTGAAAGTTTGGGCAGCATTTGGTCCCCATGTTTCAGAAGAACACTGCATACTGAGATCCTTTTTTCCTTTCATCTCTTTCCCAGTAAAGGCAAGAGAGGGGCTTATCCCTTCTGTTTCCTCACGACTTCCTCTCTCAAATTCCTGGCCTATTACACAGCTCTCACATACCAGAAACAAGATGCCTTTTTATACTGTCAACCTTTTCATCTGAAATGTAAATTAATTCTTACTCAGTGTGCCTTGACGAAGATCAAAGTGGGCACATTAACCTTCCCGGGTCCCCCCCCCCCCTCTCCTTGGAGCCTCTCACTAGAGGACAAGGGAGGGTGCCAAAAGGGGCAGGAGAGAGGAGGGCAGGGGGAGGAGATTTGGCATTGTTTCCCCCAGCTCTCCTAAGGGCTGCCCTCATCTGGCACATGGAGCATCTCAGTCGCCTGCACACCTTGTGTAAATGTCCTCCATTAAAACCCTTGTAAATAACGCTGCAGAATGGGTAAACATGGTTTTGGTGTGAGGAAAGCCTCTCTGTCGCCGCTGTCTTTCTCTTTCTAGAGATGTGTTTGTGTGTGGCCGCTGGGGTTCGAGGGGGGGGGGACCTGAACCTGACATAAGTGGGGCCTCAGCCCCCCGGCGGAGCACTCCAGCACATTCACATTGTGTGTTCTCTACAGCTTATAGCCTTTGAGGTGGGCTGCATTTGCATTCTGAAAATAAACAGATGCCTTTCAAATGTATGAGCCTGGTGGCTTCTCAGATCTCAGCGGGGCCTGGGGGACATGCTCACCATCGATCAGATTAGACCATGCAAAATAGGACCGCGGCTCAACAATGTACTTGAGCTTTCTTTTCCTGCGCATATAATTTTACAAGAAAAACACAAAGCCCGTTGATGGAGTAAATCAGCAGGCTCCGTTTACCATCCATCTGAGCCCAGTATGTCTCAATAATCACATGATGTTTTCCCCCTGCTGCACTATACTCCTTATATGGATGCTGCACACATTTCACCTCCTCCAAGCAAATGCTGTGCTCTTAATACAAGGCTGTTTGAGTGCTTCAATAAACTGTTGTAGATTGTGTTAATTGCAACAGTTACGTTCGATGGCAGCCTCAGCGGACGATCTGTGTGTTGTTTAAATGATAACAGAGGGAGGGAAATGGTTTCTCCGACCACGTGAGAGCATGTCTGACATTCATATCCTGTGCAGCCTACAGGGGCCATCGGGTGCGTCGGGACCGTGGACCCCAGAGGCACAGATGTCACCCTGAGGCTGCAGGAAAGACCACCAAGGTGGAGCACACAGGGTGAGCCTTGACACCTCTTGTCCTTCAGCGTCTGTCCTGACTGAAAGAGTACTTTCCTGCGGTTTGCTTTTTGCGATTTCTTTATCGTTTCTTCTCACAGCGCAGACAATAGGCTTCAAATATGACCTAAAATGAGACCACCATTAGAGACGACGTATTGAGCAAGAGGTCTCTCATACCTGTCACTCATATTAAGCCCTGCTGGACGGCCTCCTCTCGCCCTGTAATGTACTGAAGTGTTTCAAGCAGAAGAGAAAGCTCCTCCCTAAGCACCACCTCTTTCAGTTTTATAAACGTAATAAATATCTTTCCACCAAGATAGCACACTTGTCTGACCACAAATGGGGTTGGGCGCTGCACTGGTCTCCAGATGTACAAGCTGAAGACTGTGTTTATTCAGCATATGGGCAGGCCGGTCATTAAGAAAGTATGTGCTAAGCAGGAGAGCAGCCACCGACGGAACAGCAGCACACATGGTGTCGATGGCAGCTTTTAGCTCCGTGTTTAGCTTCTCTCTGGACCACAACTCACACAAATCAGTTATTACAAATTCCCTAATGGTAGCTTTGAGATTACATGCTGAAATTGTGCCTAAGAGGAAAAGTATTCCAGAATGATTTTGGGTGTTATGAGATTTTTTTTTCTTACGTACAGTAGCTCTAAAAGAGAGCACAAGAAAATTAGGATAATGGCAAATACATGCGCTTTGCCTGTCAGTGCACATCTTAAACCAATTGGAACACATGGAAGTCTCAAATCTTTGGTGACTTTTGGTCAACGCTGTGCTTTTCTCTCCAGACTCAAACTCCAAAATACTAGATTTACACATCTGAAAATGTTATGCTTGTTGTATACTCAGACCGAGCGGAGCCTCATCTGGGATTTTTCTCTCCGTGTTTACAATCATATTCCTTGGTGAGAAAAACTTCAAACCTCCACTTAACAATTCTGTTTAATCAGTGTTGGAATCTCTCCATATAGATTTATTTTGACATGATTTGGCCCATTTTCCTCCTGTAAGATCTATGTTCTCACCTACATGCTGTTCTTTTCCCTTTTGATATCCCTCCTCTCTGCCACGCATGAATTCTGTGTTTGCATCCAAACAGCAGAGCCTCCAGTTGCATCACTAAGTCCAAACTGGATGAGATTTTGTTTTTCTAGACTCAAAGCATGACTGCAACTGGCATGCAGCATCGCGTTTGCAGATGTTGTGTCCTTTGGTGTTTGCTTTTCGTTCTTTTTTTCAAATAATGCAGCAGAACACAGCAACATATCTGTGTCTTACTCTCTGCAAATTGCATAATCATAAACCAAAGCTGATTTTTCCATTAAACGAGGAGACAAATACAGATCATCCTCAGCTCTGCTCTACTGTCTAGTAACCAGGCTGTCTTTGCAAATAAGAAATTGTTCTTTATGTCTTGCCGGGTAAAATAAGGTTAAATCAAAAAAATAAATACATTTTGTGCTGTTCTGTGAAAGCCTATGTTTATTTCAGTTAAAAATGTGTCTTACTTTCACAGGTCTAACAGCCTAGAGAGCAAAGAGGCACATGCAGACCACATACATAGAGGAAACGTAAGTAACAGAATATCAATGAGCATTTTCTTACGCCTGACTTTTAGCCGTGTATGTAAAAATGCTGCTCCTCTACAAAGCAGCTTTAACCCAGATTATTCTTTGGGAATTTTTTGAGTCCTTGAGACAAAAGAGTTCTCTTGCTCCAACCTCCATCTCAGCGGAGAAGACAGGGTGGTACGGGAACGAGAGAATCAAAAGGCTGGAAATTCACGGCTGAGAATAAATGCTCGCTCTTCCCTGAGGTGATTTGTCTTTGCGCTCCTCTTTCTACAGATGTTAGACCCCTTTTTTAGTAAAGACCTGAGGTTCTTTGGTAGCACTTTGATATCCTGCTCGGATTCAATATGTGAAATAGAAGAGCCACTCCGTGACTTGGAGCACATCACAGTCTTTGAAGTCTGATCCAATTTTTGCTGCTCACCATTTGATGTTGAAAGGATGAAATGAGGAAAATGTACAGTTTTTGCCAGTAACTCTGCTGAGCATATGTAAGATTAAAAAAGCAAAATCCTTTGGAGGATGTACTTAGAAATGTTAAGCAGATTAATACTTTCCTATAGCTCTTTTATTCAGAGATAAAATTAAATATGAGAGGAAGTCTGTATGAGATGTTTTTTACCCTCACAATTAAGTCAGTGTGGTGCTGTTTGCTAGGAGGTAGGGCTACTAAAGGGGGATATGCAATTGCATTAGCATTTGATTAACATTGCAAAGCACATTAATGGGTTTGAGTTATATGAGTGCCAAATTGTAAATTGTAAATAAATGAATACAGCATCTACATGACTAAATAAAAAAAAAAAGCACCACATTGCATGGCTTGCTTTAACTTGTGTCTATTTATCCGGTGCTTTCATTGACATTGCTCTTCTGGGTGTGTTTTTTACGCCTACTCTTTCAAGGTTGGCCTCGACAGCCGAGACAGACAAGTGAAAGACATCAAGAGAGACAAAGGCAGAGCAGAAGACAGTGTAACGAAGCCTTGCAGGGAGACAGCTAGGCTGCGAGACATGCAGTGTAAACAAGGTAAGCCCGAGCACAGAGCTGGCGGGTGCAGGTAATTACACAAAGAGACAGCAGAAATCCTGCTTTAATGGATAAAGTGCCATTTTTAATACGGGGCCCCTTTCAACCTTTCATCCCAGCCAATCCTCCGCTGCCATTCTTTGTTGACAGCAAAAAGGGAGAAGCATTATGGGTGATCATTTCTGCGGTATTTTAATAACCCAGGTCAGCTCATCATAAACGTCTCATGGCAAGTGGGGGGGCTTTGGAAGTGGCACGAGCACTTCAAAGCTTTCATTCTCCCGCACGGCGAGCCCTTCACTAAGGATCTCATCAATGACTCTAATAGACCTGCACAGTAACGGTGACAAGAAAATACACAAACCCTGATTTGTTGAACATATGTTTGGTTTGCTTTTTGCCCCAGGCGATGAATTACATTAATTCCTGCTGCCTGGAAGGCTGAGTGGGTGGCTGCGCAGGGGGCCTCCGATTACGGCCGTCACCACTGGGGTAGCTTCGGTAATGGGTGCCCGGCCCTTCATTAATGTTATTAGAGGGGTATGAGGTAAGAGACGGAGGTGAACTAGCATTTAGCGGCGCGTCTGAGAGATTACGGGGATTAGACATGATAATGTAACACAGACAGGGCTCTCTAGCGGGCCCGGGATTAGTGTCAGCATGCCACAGCAGGTCTGGGTTAGATAGCGGCTAATTCGGTAATGCTGCATACAGGTGACCCCCGCTCCCAGGCATCACTGCTGCTGAAGGGAGGCAGTATTTGATGAATTTATAATGTCAGAGTGATTATGGAGGGAAACGCTGCAGTTAATGCCAGCATGGGGGCATTTTTCTCAAATGTATGTTTTGTCGTCCTGCGTCACCGGAGCTTCCCGTCATTCTCTAACACAGAGCTTTGGCACAACAGCTGAATTATTCTCTTGTTTTTGGTATTTCTTTGAAGTTTGACACCTGAGGTGAGGATATAGGATGGTTCATTTGATGTGTAAAAGTCATCCCTCCCCTTCATCTTAAAATTAGATGAAATATTCAGTATTTACACATCATTGCCGGATAACGTTAAAAGTAGAGCTTTTGAGCCATGAATCATCGCATATATATATATTAGCAATATTGCTCTACTTTGTACTGTATCACATAATGCACTAGTCACCAGGTTTTTGGGGTTGCAACCCCTGTATTTGGTCTCTGGCCTCAGTGTAGAAATGAGTTATGAGCTGCTCAGGTTGTTTTATGTGAAGGATTTCTAGAGGCATGGAGGTGAGAAAGTGTCAGCTTTTGACAAGAAAAAAGCAAAAATATGAAAAAGACAAAAGAACAAACCTGATTTTGTGTTTTTTCTTTTCTATCCTTTTGATCATTGCGATTTCTGTCTAGAATCAAAGAGAATTTCATCATTTTTCCAAAAGAAATCAACTTGTTTTGCAAGAATTTTCTAGAAATCTGTCTTGAAGAAAAGCAGGTTGCTGCTCTAGAATGAAGAAAAATTAAACTTGATTTTAGAAAATATGTTAAACTGATACTTTTATAAAAAGTGGAAATATTCTCAATGCACTAGCAAATTATCTTACTTGATTTAAGAACATAAGACTTTAAGCACTCGCATTACAAGCAGAAAGTACTTGGTAAGAAGAAGATTTTTGAATTGATCTGTTGGGGATAACTTAGTGCAACTTAAATTCTTATAATAATCCCATCTGCATCGTTTATTGCAGTAAGTCAAACACTCTCACTTCTTTTTGTTATTAGGTAAATTGAAGAGACTCTACGCTGACTGAATAAGCCTCGGGCACATGAATAATAATGTTTCATATCTGACAGTTCAGTTATATTCTGTTTAAATGTCCTGACAAAAAAGAGTCCTCTTCTGCCATGGGCTTTACTAATGCTTTACTTATTTTGTGGGGCGAGCACACAGATTTCAGGTATTCATCGCCGCCCCTTTTCCTGCCTCGTTTATGTTCCAAGGTCTGCTTGTGGCTCCAGCTTCTTTCAGGAAACCCCATTTGAATATGTTGAGGGAGGCCACGGTGGCTCAGGCACCCAGGGCACACTTTGATCCCCGCAGATCTGAGGGCCTTTTTTTTTCATCCCGAGGTTGAGCGAGTCATGGAAGCCTTGCCCTGCCAGATGTTTGGAGACCAGGCTCCTTCCTGTGTCTCATCCTGCTGTCGCCTCTGGTGATCGCGTCGGTTCTCTCGGGCTGGAGCCCGACCTGGAGTGTTTCAGGACACCAGTGTAGAAAAACAGAAAATTAGCCATGGAAATCGAATTACCCCTCCCCTGCAGACACTTGCACACACTCTACACGCTGCTCCCATTAATGCCAAAACACCGGGGCATGACCTGGAACCTCTCAATGCGTTTGACGGACGTTGGGTCTTTTCTACGTGATTTAACAAAGCCTAGTGTTGCAAGTGACGTGCTCAGCACAGTGTTTTCTTTCATGTGTGAAACAAAGCAGGCCAGGGAGTGAGATGATTTGGGTAGATGTCTGCTTCGCTGTATATCTGACACCAGACGAGGCAGCTATTCGCACTCTTTAGCAAAATACCCGCAGTGTTGCATTTTATGGTGGGAAGAGAGCATTAAAGCACTTTGTACTCCGGGCGCTCTCAGATGTCTGCAGCACAAACCTTTGATTTCCCATGTTTTGTCGGTGAAAAAGTTCCATGTGCACGGTGCAGCCTTGTAAGCTGCGCACTCAAGGCGATGTCACCTCTCGTCACCTGTCTCCCGAGTTTGAATATTAATACAACATGTTTGGAAATGAGTCACAGAGGCGTGTGCAGAAAGAAAGCCTTTGCTAGCAAGCGGCAGATACGATCAGAGTGCTGCTTACGCTCCTCAGCGTGGTAAACAGGATGGTGCTGAGGATCAGTCAGAGCTGACTTTATGGTTTATGAAAGCTGAGCTACTTATGTTAACAGGCTTTTTGAAGATTATAGTTGTGGTAAACATACATGTCAAGAGAGAGACAGCGATAAAGTGGAGCCACAACACAGAGACCAATTACCTCTGCGCCTTGGAAGATAGTTAACCTGGTGGTTTGAAGTGATGAGAAAAGAGAAAAATGAAAAGAATCGTTGAAGTTCATGTTGACTTATTGGTTATAGTTACGTCCCCTCGGTGCATAACATGGTACACTCAATAAGAATTGATTCTGTTCGTCGCCCCGAGCTCTCTGTGTGCTTTATAGCTGCGGCTGGGAGAGCTCGTTGGAAATGTGGACACTGTTTTACCCACACTGAGGTCAAACCCACACTCACCAGTACATCTCACTTTCCTCTCTTCTCGCCCCCCGCCCCCAGCTCTTAAACGTCTTCCCACATGTCCTCCCACAAGGTTTGCAGTCACCAGGTGCTGCTCCACAACCCACCACCACCACCAAAGCAGCAGCAGCAGCAGCATCACCATCTCAACATGCATCTGCCAGACAAATGGTCCACCCTCTCCGTGTTCTCTAGACAAATACGCTCCCACCCTCTCGCTGTCTCTCAGCCTTTTGATTGATCTGGCTGTCTCTGCATATTGCAGCGTCTCAACCGGATGCCTTCAGTTTTAGGCAAATTACAGGCTCGACGTAGCGGCAGCAGAGATTTGGAAGGGATAGGAAAGACTCAACTTAACGGAAGGAGTTGCCTCTGTCTGACGCTACCTACGTAATCCTCTTAATGTCAGTGGGAGTAGTTAACAGGATGTACTTCCAAACTACTCATCATCACAATTCCAACAGAATAATCTCCTCAGATGTAAAATCAAGGTGGAAAATGATGCTCCAAGTTCTCTGTAATTTTGCATGTGGATTGACTCATTTGATGTAGTTTAAGAAAGTTTTTTTTCTTACTAGTTTGTTATCGTTGTTGACAAAATACAGTTTTAAATCGTTAAATAAACCATATTTTATCTAATAAAATTAGGAGGGATCCCACCGATCAGCAGAGAAAAAGCTTAACGCCATTTATTTGCATATTTAATCTATTTTTGGCCTGGTTTCCTTGTCATTCATGTCTCCCTCCTCACTGCTTACTTTTTACTCATCCTGCCAGGTCACAGTTATAAATTACATGTATTATGTCCCTGACAAATGATTGACTTCCACAAAGTATAGAGATTTTTTCCTCCACACAAACATTTCTTTTTGGAGTCAAAGTTCCAAATCTGCTGTCAGAGGAAATGATTGATTTCAGTGTGAAAAATTGGTTGTAAGTAACAACATCCTCTGCTTGCATTAGTGAAAACAGATGCAGGAACCGCTCTCTTTTTTTCAGCATTATCTGCAGGACTCGACCAGTTTGTCTTATAATCTGAAGCATGTGAGTTGCTATTTAAGAACGATGTCCAAAATGACGAGAATGGTAATAAATCTCAGAAAAAGCTCTGAGAAGTTCTGGAAATCCTCTTCAGCTTCAGATATCTGTTTGGAGTCTTTGTTTGCAGCTGAGGAATAATGTCTGTGTTAGCATGCACACGTGCATGCGAATGTATGTGCGCACAAGTTTGAATGCATGTGTCTGGGTTTATGTGCACGTGCGTGTGTGTGTGTGTGTGTGTGTGTGTGTGTGTGCGCGTGTGTGAGTGTGTGTGAAGAGGCAGTTCTGAGGTAAAGAGAGGGGTCTGGGTTGCACATGCCTCATTTAGACATCAAAGGCCCCTGCTGATGATTTTTCCTTATAATCCATGCCTTTTGGTGCCTCTGCTCCCTCCATCTGAATAAACAAAGCCCAAGTGGTTCTCTGTGGTCTGGGAGAAGTCAGGTGATAGCAGCACATGATTTGGGAAGTAAATCGATACATCTCTAATTTATTCCACTAAAAATCCCTTTTAGCAGCCCTTTTATGTTGTTTCTGAGAAGCATTCTGATTTTCAAGGAGTTTCAAAGTGGTATTTAGAGATGTAATGCGAGTCATCTGCCGCTCTTTGAAAATGAAAGAAACACCTATCTCAAAAAGAATTCCAGCCCTTTTTATCTCAAGAAGCAAACATGTACAATATGTACGTCTCTCACCAAGAAGAGCAAACTCTGCTTGGCTTTCTTTTGATACGGAGAAATCAATATTGTATGAACCGCGCTGCCTCTGTATTCCCAGTCGACCATTATTCCTCCCCACCCCAAACAGCAGACATTACCCACGATCATTTAGCAAACCCCCGGTGTGAGCCACTGTCTGACCCCTTCCCAGCTCTGCCTGCCCATGTCCAAGCCGTGCGCTCGCATGCCAGAAGCCAGTTTGGCAGCCTCCTCGCCTGTAATATCTGCAGGAGCAGCATTCCTCTGGGGCTGGCCTGGATCAAATGGCAGCGATTTCCCAAACAGAGAGATGGGAGGCCTGACCCATCCTCTGATCTGCTGCATGCTCTAATCGCTGCAGGTCAGAATGGATAGATGGTGATGTGTCGGTAGATCTGTAGTGGTAGATCCAGCAGCTGAGTGATTTTAGGAAAACATCTAATTGAGATCTCAACTAAATTTGGCAATTGTGATTTAATATGCAAATATTTGCTGTAAACTCGCCCACAGCCTTGTACATGTGGTCTACATAGTATTAATCAAAATTTAATTGCACCAACCACAATCACAAATTTGTGTTTACATTAATGGAAACAGATGCAATAATTGACCTTGATGGCTTCTTTTGTTTCTTTTTTCTTTTGTCATTGAGTGGTGACTTGTTCAGTTTTTTATGAAAACAAAAATGAAAATGTGCAGTCACTCCAGCAACCCTGTGACACTGTTGTTGGGCACATTTTAGCTTTGAGCTACCTGCTAACACTTAGCAGGTATGATGTTTGCCATGTTCACCATCTTAGTTCAATGCGTTAGCGTTCTATTATTTGCTAATTTGTGCTAAACACAGAGCGCTTTGCAAGTATTTTGTCATAATCCAAAGTATTGAACCAATGAAATTTTGCCCTGATGATGGCGCTCGATGAAAAGACAGAACATCAACAAAGTGATTAGAGTTCATCCTGCAGGGATCATGAATGTCTGCATGAAGATTTAACCGCTCCCCATCCAATAGTTGTTGATATATTTCATCATCTGTACCAAACTGCCGATATCCTGATTTTGATACAATGACGTTCAGCCCTGCAGCAGACCTCGTCTTTTAGCGTCAGTCGAAGGTCTGAAGCAATCAAGGACTTCGTTCAAGGACGTTAGGATTCGTTATTTGTGATTGAGTGCTTTGATGCAATTTCAGGGGAATAAAACATTTGCTCATCAATTCCATTTCTGCATCATTAGCAGAACGATGTCCTACATACAGACATTGTTTAACTAAAGGTGCAAAACATTTTATTGATGCTGGTTAATTTTCTTTTCACCACAGCATGTCATGAAGATGCAGTAGCTCTGAGCAGCAGTGTGGTACAGTTTCTCACAGTGTAATATTTAAACCTAAGCGCTTTTGCTGCAGCCAAACCAAACTGCTTGATTAGAAGAAGTACACACGGGTTCTTTTTTCACAGCTATTTTCCTCAGTACATGAGATCTGTCCAAATATCCTCAAATATTCAGAGGCGACAAGGATTCACACAGTGGACGGTTAACACCTCTGAGGCTCGAGCAGATAAGATTCACGGTAAAAGTTAGCTAATATCTCAGAACTGACAGGAACTTTCTGGGCATTTACAAAGTGTGACTTTAGTAAACCTGTGCTGGTTTGAATAACATCAAGAAAGCCGAGGAAAGATGGGGGGTGTGGGGGTGTGGGGGGAGCTTGCTCTTTGATGTATAGGATTGAGATGTGATGAGGTCTGTTCAAAGTGAGTACAAAGTAGTGTTAAGACGGAAAAAGCAAATGCAGCTTTAGTCAAGGTAGAGAAGCCGAGGTAGCGAGAGATGATGAAGAAATGTCCTGTCTCACCCAGAAACGTAGGCAAAGAAGATGAAACGTTATCTGGCATTAAATATAGATGCTCCCTTGTAAAGGTGTCTTGGCTTTAAAACACACTTTTGTAACCTAGAAATTTTGAGACCCGGGGTGTGCGGCAGAGGAAGAATGCAATAAGCCTTCGTAATTGTCTTATGTTTGAATAATAAGTCATTATCTTTAGTAAGTCGTCAATAACATTTCACTTTCTGTGGTGCGATGAATAATTCATTCTTCAGTTCGCCGTTTTGAACAATCAGGGGAAACAACTTTACGCTGCCAAAGATTCAGTCATCTGCCGGAAGAGGAGCAGCAGAGAACAGAGAAGAGGTCGGTCAATGGGCAGGAGTCCGAACGTCTAAATGACTCTTTAACAGATTAGCCACAGCTCACATTTGTGTCGCTGGTGTCAGTCGGAAGCAGGAGGGTGAAAATCTACATCCAGAGACCCATAGATCTGCTGAGTCAGTGGAGGATTTTCAGTCATCGGTGTGCAAATGTACATTTTATAGGCCAGCTAACGGCTGTCACTTCACTTTAAAGGGTCAGTTAATCCAAATCACCACAAATCAAATTCTGTACTCTTCCAGTGCGTTGGGCTGACACAGATACCGTCTTACTTCAACAACTGGAAACAAAACCATCTGCAGTCAGCGCCACTGAGGTCATGTGAAAAAGCAAAGATTTTGATTCAGGTGGACTGTACCTTTGAGGGAAGAGTTCGACATTTTTATTTATTTGCTTTCTTATTAAGAGTCACATGAGTACATTGATCTTGCTCTCATGTCTGCACATTGGATTAGTTATCTTAGATTATTTTATCATAAAGACTGGAAACAAGGGGAAAGAGCTAGCCTGGCTCTGTCCAAACACAACAAAATCCAGCCCACCATCACCTATAAGACTCACAAATTAACACATTATATCTTGCTTGCTTAAAAATATCAAGTTGTGGTTTTACCTGGGTCAAATTATACCAAAATATAATGTGTTAATCTGTGAGTTTTATAGGTGATGGTGGTCTGATTTATTTATTTGGGACAGAGGCTAGCTGTTGGCTCCTGTTTCCAGTCTTTATGCTAAGCTAAGATAACTGGCTGCTCGCTGTAGGTTTGTATTTAGATGAAAGATATTAAAGTGGCATCAATCTTCTCATTTAACACCAATAAGCATCATTCCCAGAATGTGGAACTATTTCAAGAGCAAACCCTTATTTTATTGTGCAGTGGTTCCACTTCTCTCATTCGTCACGTTGACATCTTGTCTAATTTCAGTTGCAATACATTAAGAAGCAGCTGCTTGACCCTGATCTTGTTTATTGGCAAATAATTAGTTCCAAACCAGCAATATTCTATCTGGCTAATTGTAGACTCTTTGTTTGCTCGTGTACTCCAGGAAACTGTCTTTAGCAGAAAAGCAGCACCTTGTAAAAGACTAAAACAAACTAAAAGAACCACTCCAAACAACTTCCTCATTAAACTCCTCGTGAGGAGACGAGCCTCCAACCACAGCACTGCTAACTACTTCTTCAATTACAAGATACATCGATGTGTAATTCCTCCCTGAGACAAATGTTTGATGCATTAAAAAGAAATGCAATTCCTCTAGTCAGACTAACTGTATTAAACTGTCTCACCTCTTTTCAAGCATTATTTAAATACTGTATGTACTCTCAGGCTCTGACCAAAGTACTCTAAACATTATATGATTACACATTGATGCAGTATTATTGTAACAACTCGTACACCTTGACTGAAATCAATACAATTGTACCGACTTTCTAAGTAAGCATCTCAGCAGGTGGCTGTTGAACACGCTTAAACTTTGTGCGTGATTTCTGGAGATGGTCACAGCTGTCATGCACATATTGTAACTGGCACTGCGGTAGTTTTCACTCGTTTCTAGTGTGAAGGAACGGCGAGATCCGATCTGAGCCTCAGTGGAAGCGCATTCAAGGATCACTTTTCGCTGTCTTTGTGGGTTTTGGTCACAGAACTGTGGAAGTGTTTCCAGCACCACACGCCGCAGTCACACCTCTACCTCTTGTATTGCAGCTATTTAGCAAATCGAACTGTCTTCTGCTGTGCACCTGTGAGGGCAGATATAATTAGACGTGGTTTATGTTTGTGGTTTCACGTAACGTTAAGCTGCTATTGAGTCAGCTCATCGATGAAATTACATAATCTCAAACCCCAAACCGAAGTAGATTTAAAAGGTTTCTGCCACTTTGTCACACGAGGGTGCAGATTTCCAAAGTGGAGGGCAGAATCTGTTTGCGGCTGCTGTCATCACCATCGGTATCATGTTGGTGCTTGTTGTTGTTTTGCTTGGTTGGATCACTGCCCTAATTTTTCCTCTGTTGCAGGTCCAGTGATGAAGCTGCAGCAGAGAACTCCTCGCCGGCGGGGCCAGCAGCCCAAGCTGCTCAACAGCCCCGAAGACAGCCTCTACTACAACCAGCTAAATGTGAGTTCAAAGTGCCGATAAAGGCCTTTGTCTGACTTTGGTTCCACATGATAATACAATTAAACCTACCTGTGCCAGACCCTGGAGCCCCACCCCCACGCTTCTCTGCCTCTTGTCTTGAACATGTGCTTATGCTCTTTATCTGTTGCTTTCATGTCAGGATGTCTGCCTTCACGGTGAATAATTGATGTGGTTTATCAAAGCTGAGCAAGATGCATGCTTCATCAGACTCACTTGAGCCCTTTGATCAGAAAAAATTATGCTGTGACTTCTGATATTATCAGCATCTGCTCGCATTCAACACAAAATCACTTTGAATTAAAAATTAATGACTCTCTGCTCATCTTTTGACTGTGTGCTCTTGGCCCTTTCCTCAGAGAACTCTGGATTACCAGGGGAGCAAGAGGAAGCCGAGAAAACTTGGGTAAATAACTGCTTTCCTACTTACAGCAACTCTAAACAGAGCAGGCCCTTTGTGGAATAGGAGAATCCAGAAATGGAGTTGTTTTCTTATAATGTAAATGGAGAGCTGAAAATAACAGGCTTTTTATGAGCGGTTGCTCTGCGCCATTAGAGCGGGGGTTACATATTAAGGCTTTGTCAGCATGCTAATTTTAATTGTTGAAGGTCTGACTGGTATTTGTGCTATGAATGACGTCCTGCTTCACATCGGTGTGCTTAAGAAAAGCAAATATGCTCAAGCAAATATTGTTTTTACTCAATAATATCTACTTTTTCCGCATCGAGACTGTTCTGCATCCCAGTTACTTCTCACTGCTTTCTTGTCTTCTTTCCCAACACAGTCAAATCAAAGTGCTGGATGGAGAAGATGAGTACTACAAATTACTGTCAACTGTGGAGTCAATCCCCGAGGAAGAGTACACGACCGCCCCCCCCTCCCACCCTTTCTAGCGGGCCCCTCGTCAGTCAGAGCTGAGCCTTACAACCATGTCGACCGGTAAGACAGACGCACCAGACATGTAGACAGACACTCCAAAGAGCATCCTCAGTGTTGGATGTGCTGTGGTACGTGAAGCGAACAGCCGCAGTGCAGAATAAGCGACCTGTGCATGTGATGCCCTCAGCTGTTAATCCAAAGTGGCTGGAAAGGAACGACTTACTCATTGGTGATATTAATACAATAGTCTTCTTTTAGCATTGTGATGTTTTCTTTGTAGTAAGACACCACAGTTCCTCCATCTCAGCTGAGGTTTTATAGCCAGAATGCTCGATTATACAGATGTCACATTTAGCAATGAGAGGGGCTGCGGACGTCTTCCTCCTGCATGTACTGACCTTTACTCTTTACCTCTCAATGTTATAGTATCACTGTGGTGCTTCTCAGCGTTCTGGAGGCTTAAATCCTGCAATCAATGAGAAATTATTATTCATCTTACAAACTGCTGTGAAAGGATCCAGATGTTGCGTCAATCAATAAATTAATGACATCACACGTAACACAAACAATACAGCATGTGATGCACTGCGAGGGGAGGTTTCATCCATAAAGAACAATTCACAAAGTCACAATGAAACACTTCAATGCTAAGCTTTCATGTTATGTCAGATGTTTAAGCTCGTTTGTTCTTATCATCCACTAATTATTGTATTCATTAATAATAATGACGAATGCCTGAGACAAAAGAAATGTCTTTAAATTACTTCTTGTCATCGTTTGTTTGACCACCTGTCAAAAAATCCAAATATTCAGTTTACCATGAAGCGAACTGCAATCAAATCCTTGGATTTTTAAAGCTTTAACCAGCTGATGTTTTGGCATTTTATCTCAATAAATGACAACAATAACAGCACTTTCTTAAAATTAGAACAATCATTGATAATTTTTTTGTCAGTTAATTAATCTGTTATCTTTGCAGCATTGCTCCATATTTGCAGTAAGAGACCCTTCACCTCGCAGGCAGCGTGTTTCTGAACTTGGTGGTGTTAACCTGGCTGGGAAACATCTACCCATTTTTAAGCATTATGTCTATTGTCTAAGACGGATCCAGAGACAAATCCCTCTGAAAGCCCAGACTCTCCCTGCGAGTTCTCCCACAGCGAGCTGCCTGTAGTTAGAGGGGCTTTGTGCTGTCTGAGTGCTGGAATCACCACACATAGCCCCACAGAGGCAGAGCTAGACCTCACTTTGAATTTCATCCTAAATACAGGAATTTTCTTTTAAGATGTGAAGTGTCGGAAATGCAGGGCTGGCGAGTTGATTTGTGGAGCTTTTTTTTTTTTCTTTTCAATTTGCATATCATTTACTGCATCTCCCTTTGTTGACACCCGAGGGCCTGAGAGGAGATTTTGATCTTAATAGGAAGAGTAGGGTGGTATGACTGAGGATCTCATCCTCCTTATACTCAGCGGGGAAAACATTAGAGCTCTGCCTAGATAGCGAGACCGGCTTCACTTTGGTTCAGGTTCACATGGATCCTGGTGGGTTTAAAGAGGCCCAAAGTGCTCGTCAAATCCCACCGCTCAGGACGGTGAGGGTCAGACTCAGGTTGAGTCACTAGTTATGTGTGTTATTTCTCCTTTTTTTAATCATGTGGAATACAAGTCATTCTGTTAGATGCCTCCTCCTTAAATGTAATTAAAAGAAGGTGCATGTGAAATTTAAGATGATACATGGTTTCAAGTCCATTTGACATCACTGTGGTTTTAAGCCTGTCATCTTCCAACCACAACTATGCTGCGTTGAACAGCCACAGTGTTTGTCGTGGTACAGTTAATCCAAAATGTTTCACAACCTCTGCATGGTGCTGGAAGAAGTATTTAGATCTTTTGCTTTAAAAGTAGCCGTTGCGAGTGAAAGTCCTGCATTCAATGTTGCTTAAAAGTACGAGAGCACAAGCAGTAAAATCTACACGAAGTACAGATTTTGATGCAAAAACTGACTCCTCCTGTTACATTACTATCTTGTGATATTATTGTCTTGTCATCATTGGAGTGTTATTACTGATGCATTGATGCGTAATCAGGATTTTACATCACAGTTAGTTGAGGTGGGGCTCATTTTAAATTAACTGTAATCTATGAAAATGCTTTGTATTTAATAAGCTCATCATAGGTTTTGTATACAACAGCTTCATCTGCAAAAGAAGTAGTAAGCACAGCTGTTGCATAGATGTGGTTGAATAAAAAGTACAATATTTCTCTTTGAATTCTAGTGACATGTAAGTATTAAGCACCATAAAATAGAATCTTATTACAAGACGATGAAAAGATGTAACGCACAACGCAGCTCTTTTTTATTGAAATTTGAAAACAGTATTTATCTAGAAATGTTATTTTGTATATCGATAATGGATGGTTCCAATTATTTGTGGACAACTGTTTCTAAAATAAAAAGTCAGATGTTGTTGGAAATCAGCTGTTTCCAGGATCAAATTAGCTCACATAAGGAAGCCACATCGACAATGAAGTCCTAGTCTTTTCAATTTATTGTCATATTTAACTCTGGAAAAAAAATAATTCAAAGAGTAATACCCCAGACCACTGGCAGTGTTATAATGTGGTGTCACAGTTAGTTCTGAAGCATTTCACCTCCGGTCTTAGCCACAGATCCTGCAATAATTAAAATCCTCGTTGTGCATTACTCCCTTGCTGGGATAGTTGGCTCCTCTGAAGAGCAGTCTGAAATAGGTCACCCCAGCACCCTGTAGTGCATCTTAAAAGTACACTGAATCAATTAAGTGTGATCATGCTCCCTTGATTATTTTGGCCCTGTTTTTACCACGGAGAGGAATTTCAAATAGGCTCTCTAGTTTGAATAACAAGGTTGGACTGTGGTGACAAATGGTTCCAGAGTGGGTGTTTCTTCCCCTGTTTTTCTCTGCCAAATTAACTCCCTGGCTGATTGCCTGCTTTAGCATATGAGAGGAGGTGAGCGGAGGTGTGGAGGTAATTGCCTTGGTTAGCTGATTATGTGTTGCAAAAGGCAAATGTTATGAAATACTGTCGTCACTCTTGTGAAAGATGTTCTGACCTAATGAACCGAAGCGCCCGCGTTTGCTCGGACTCCTGGTCGTCTTTAGGGGTCCGCGGGCAGGACGCTGAGGGTGAGACGCAGCATCAACTCAACGTTCAAGGCCTGACACCTCTGTTCTCTTTAATGCGTCTTCGTAAATCCAGCTCCCTCTTGTTTTTCCTCATTAAATCTGACAACATCTGGTGCACGAGAGACGGCTGCTTTAATGTGGCCAACGTTACTGCTGGTGTTATTCTTGCCATTTTAGCTATTTGCTTCACGTGCAGCACTTTCATTTAAGCCACATCCGAGGGAGCCTCAAACAGCGTTATCCAAAGTTTTAAACCACCTTTACGAAAATCACTCGAGCTGCAGCCTTAACAAATGATGAAAAGCTTTTATTTTCTAAAGAAGCATACTTACCTTTTCACCTAATAGTGATGTCTCACTTCAAAGAGAGAACACGATTAGGCCAACATTGTCCTGTTTCTATATCCTCTGAGTTCAAAGGGAGAGTTTGAATACCTGTATTTCATGTGCAGCCTTTTCAAATACTGTTTTAATGCAGTTTACGTGCTTGTCAGTTTTCCACCACAGTAGAATATATCTCACTATATTATGACTGCGTACCTCAGTTTTCTGAGTAAAGAATTAATGCAGAGCTTTGTTTTGCAATAGTTTTTATTCCCACCAACTTCAAGGACAGAGGACGAGCAAGACATCCAGAACGGCTACAAACTTAGTACCGCGATGCGCTTTGCTGGCTAATGATTGGTGCCAAAGAAAGCAGCATAGCATGAGCGTCACCCAGATGTCAGATGTGTGTTGAGGGCTCTGAGCAAAAGCACATTCCCTAAAGACGGCATTAATAAAGAAACTGGTTGAGCCGGGTAGAGACAGAGAGTGAGAGGCAGAGAGGAAGAAGGAGATAAAAGAGTCTGTTGAGTACATACATCAAAGGTCTCTTAATGACAAGGGATGCCATTAGGGTTACAGTGGCTTTTGTTTCAGCTTCCTCACACCTGCAGTTTGTTGAGGGTGCTCTGTGCACTGTTTTGTTGTTAACATTTGCATGAATATAAGATGCATGCATGAGGAGATAAGAGTTTGTTGCCGGCTGCTAATCTTGGTGGTGACCAAATGTTTTGGTCAGAATTACGGTTTCCTTTTTATTTGCATAAGAGAGATGTAACCATTCATTTGCTTCCTTGTGTAAAGAGGGGTTAAGCCAGAAAAGGCTTACATAGAACAATAGAAACAGTATGGAAAAGCTGTTATCCTGTACACCATGAAATTTATTGACTTAAAAGTTTTCTTGGTGCCTCCGGTGCTGGAATGGGATTTGACAAATCAGAGCGTGAAATTGTGATTAGCCTCTCTCAGTTTGTAGACGGAGCGGGGCACTAGCAGACTTGGCATGGCCAAAGGTGTAACCTGTTTTGTTTTGCCCCGGTGCTGCTTTCCCAGATGGTGGGACCAGCTGCCGTTGAATAAACGCTGGACGGGTAACAGTGTGAGAATTACCACGGCCTTGTTTCAGTTTGGGATGCATAACAGAAAGCTTGTCTTTTTGCCACTGCCAGGAGGAGCAGAGACGTATCACCTGGTGCTCAACCAAACGACCTTTCGATTGAGGTCAGAATAAAGTACAGTCTGGTATAAATGTTTTAAAATCTGTGCAGCAGCTCCTGGATGTTTGTGTGGTGGAAGCAACTTTCCTCTTCTGAATTTTATTTTCAATATTTACTCAAATTAACACATTTACATCGATTATGTAGCCCAGCGCAACATGCAATCTTGCTGTAATGCTGAAGGAAAGATACAAACCTGAACAAACTGATGAAAAAGTATCAAAAATAACTCTGCCTCGTGTTTTGAAAAAGCTAAGAACAACCTGTTGTGTACGGTTGAAGCATTCGTAGACTACAATATTTCAAATTTCCAACAATTACATCATTGCGTACCTAAAGTTGCAAGAAGCATGTAGCTGCTCTTATTATAAGTGCTCTGGCGCAATAATACCTCAAAAGTAGCATCTAAAGTGTAAGAATATGGAAGAATTTAAGTGTGATTAAAACATAAATCACCTGTTCTCATGACTGGTGATGAGATCGTTTCATTGTAATGTTTCCTGCGAGGGCACTGCAGGCTGTAACCTGGTATATCATCATAGAGAGGGGGAGAGTTTCCCTCTCCAGGGCTGGATTAACGCATCCAGGGTGGGCTGAGAGAAGGTAAAATGACCTGTCCCGCCCTGCGTGACCCCAGGCCAACCCTGCACATTGCCAAAGCTTTGCTCTTTGCCCTTGAATATGCAGAGATCCCCAGCTTCATAGACTCGGAGGAGAGCGGGAGGAAAAAAAAAGAGTTGTATCGCATTGCAGGGAAAATTAGTGAGACCAAAGTTGGAGTTTCTGTGTGTTGGGGGCTGCGAACAATGGCAGCATTCTGTCAGACAGCAACTTCAAAGGTCGGTTGAGTGACTGCTCTGAGTTATACTTTGTTGTAGATCACTGAGGAAATTCACAGATGTTTTCTCATACGAGACACCATTATAGCGGCTCAAGTACCCAGTAGCCTCGAGCGTCTCTCCCTCCCCCCATCCCTCTCTCTCTCTCCCTCTCTCTCTCCCACACACACTCAAACTCACTCTCACTCTCACATTCTCCCCACCTCCCCTCCCACTCCCCCACCCCACCCTCATCCCCATCTCTGATATCTCTCGTATGAGACAGATGTGGAACCTGTTTTCGCTTCAACTGTCCAGAGAATATGGAGAGTTAAAAAAGGGTTCGTGTTGTGGCGTTGCCCCCTAACTCTGTCGAATCCACCGTTCTCTACGTCCATTCGTTCAAAATGTCAAGATCACTTGCAGCTCTGCTTTCAAAGACGCATTCGGGGTCAGTGCAATATGTAGAAAATTGCTCAAATAAAATTGAAAGCTGAACAGTGATGGTGGTTCTTCTCTCTCTCCTGCAGACTGCCTTCTTCAACTCTGAACTGGACCTGAACCAAAACAAACACAGCAACACATTTCATCTATTGTATATTT
Source organism: Chelmon rostratus (assembly GCF_017976325.1). Classification (NCBI taxonomy): domain Eukaryota; kingdom Metazoa; phylum Chordata; class Actinopteri; order Chaetodontiformes; family Chaetodontidae; genus Chelmon; species Chelmon rostratus. Next base: position 13,202,814 of record NC_055670.1, on the reverse strand, counting down.
TTATTTATTTCTAGAAAGTGGTGTTTTATATGAGTCAAATAAATGTGTTTAAACTGCTGACTTCTGACTATTGTTTCTTGTGTTAGTGGTAATCGATGGTCCTTTTCACATCTGATGCAAAACTGTGAAAATTATGGCAAATAGAGAAACATAATTTATCCAACACAATGGGATCAATCTCTCTTTAGATTTGTTTTATTTACAATAATCAAAACAACACTTTCCAAAAGTCTTCTTTGTCTTTTTTGGGGCCTATTGCACAGAAATTAACATTTCTGATCAAAATAGGAATTTGAGCCGAGTTTCATACATGTCGACAAACACCTGCTTCAGTTTTTAGATCCAACTGTGTGAGTTTTGCTTCGTGTAACTGCGAGACCCTTATCATCGTCTTCTTCTTAGATATTCTGCAAATGCCTAATTGCAGCTTCATACATGTCTCCAGCTCTTAACAGTATTTCTGTTGTCTTGCTGTCTGCTTTAAAGTACTGCATGAAATACACGGACTGCTTCCATGTTCAAACCTATGAGAGTACAGGCAGAAAACTACTGCAGTGGGGGTTCCTCCAAGTTAATTTTCCCATCAAAAGCCGCAGGAAATATTTCTTTTAGCCAAACCACTGCTGAGGTGACCCTGTAAAACTTGAGGCATAGCCATAAGACGGTAAAGGTTTGGAGCAAGTAAATTACCTCAGGGACTGGACATTGTGTCAAGCACACAGTCATGAATTTCTTACAAACTATATCAAAGTCCTGCTCAGCCACATCCATCCTTCAGGTGGAGTCCCATTGAGATGCATTAAAATGGAAGAACTTGCATTTAAGGCTGAACCGAGTTTCTCAAAGGAAGGTATCGATAATTTGGTAATGCTGATGGTTCACAAAATTCATGCAGTTGTCATATATGGCTGGAATTTGCCTTTACCTAGCATGACTGCTCACATGTAGAGCAGATTTAAGTGAAAATCCACCTTAAATCAGATTTGATGTCTGCTATTTTAATGTTCGCAAATCACTGCAGCCTCTCAGGATCATAGAAAAATCTTCATTCTGTTTTAGGGTGGATTCTCCTTTTATTTGAATAGTTGTCTGGTTTGACATAAGAGAGCAGATGACAACATCTGACATTTATCTGACATTTAAACCTGGCAGCACTTTTCTGCACAAATACAAACTTTTAGAGAAACTATAAAAATGTTGACTACACTGATGTCTGAGCTGGCCAGTAAATTAACTGGTAACCAGTTTAAAGCTGTTAGGCATTTTTATAATTCTCTTTTCACCTGTTTTGAGCACCAATTTGTCAAAATCCTTCATTTCAAATTGCATACAGTGAATACATGTACACCAATAAGTAGATTTCACAGTAAAACGATTTTGGTACATGTTCTTAAAAGGCATTCTTTATAAATTATTTATAAGTAGTAACTAACAGCTTTATAAATGTTTAGTAAATCATTTACAGTTGCTTTATAAATCAGCTATAATCCAGCAATGCAAACAATTTTTGGGTTGCCAAGTCATGAAAACCCCTTTTGCTGTTGTTTATCATCTTAGATTTGTGTAAAAAACACTTTATTAATGGCGTATTAAAATACTACACACCTGAAAGCTTGGTAGAAAGTGAGACACCTGGGACTATTTATGAAAATTTTACTACATTTACAACTAGATTATTACTCATAGAAAAGAAACTCCAGTGGAAAGAGTTTTTCACAACCTGGCAACCCAAAAAACTTGTTCTTACTGATCTAAAAAACCATTCAGTCACTTTATAATTCTCTTTTCACCTGTTTTGAGCTCCTTTGTCTCAAAATCCTTTAATGTCAAAATGCACAAAGTGAATACATGTACAGTATCTAGCTAGTAGTAACTAACAGCTTTCTAAATGGTTAATAAATAATTTACTGATGCTTTATAGATCATTTGGGATCCACTTATAAGAACTTAATAATGTTGATAAGTTTTGGGTTGCCAGGTTGTGGAGAAAAAACCCTTTGGTTATTGTTTACCTGCCTGTCTGGTAACAATTTAGTTATAAATGTTGTTTATAACATTATGAAATACTCGAATTCACTGGTTTGTCACTTTCTAATAAGCCATCAAGTCTGCAGTCTGTCAATAAGTCATTAATAAAGTATTTTTTTACACAAATCCATCTTACTGAGTAATTAAAAACATCAGAAGACAATGCATATTGTTGTGTTATCCTGGAGGAGGATAACAGAAATCAGCAAAAGGGATTTTTAGAACTTGGCAACCCAAAAGCTGTAGTTGCTCATAAAACATTAGTAATTGATTTATTAACCTGTAGTTAAGTAATTAGTTATAACTTTAAACAGCTTATGAATAAGTGGTACAAATATTTCTTGATCCTGAAAAGCGAAAGCATTTATAATGGGACCTCTGCAACAGGCATGTCTAGGTGTAACTTATCAAAGAGTTCACACAAAAGCACACACACACTCTCTCTCTTATGTAAATGTCAAATTTAACATGACTTGGCTCAGGATTCAAAGCAGTGACCGTCTCTGTTTTCTCCATATTCTTTTCTGAGATCTATAAATAAACTCGATCACCCACTGCTGCCATAACTTGATGTAAACAAGGTTAATCTCCACTAGTTTTTTATCAGTCAACAGTGTGACTACACCACTCCTGTAGCCAGTTTTGTAGTTCAACATGGCTTCAGTGCAGCCCAGCAGGACTCCCCCTTCCCCTCATGACTGTGTGTAAAGCCGTGGGAGAGGACTGGGAACATTAATCCCTTCAAAGGAACAGATCTAATTCAAAATCTGCCGCTCCAAACTAGTTGAGAGGACAGTGATTGTTTCTGCAGGGAAGCCAGATAAAGATCAGAGAGTTGATATAGAAAACTACAACTTCCATTTCGACTGCTCTGCCACAAAAGTTTGGATATTATCTTATGAAAACGGCATACTTCTGCCTTAATTAAATGTTCTGAAACAAAAAAGGATAAAATATGATACTGTAGCCTATGCCTGTTTGTGCAGAAGTTTCCTTACATTACAATCACCTCTGCTCAGTTTGGATGCTGACATGCGTGAGATCCTGTGCTGCTTTTTCCTCCCTGGACACACTGACATGACAAGTTTATGAGGAAACATAATTGAGACATCAGCATTTCAAGTGCTGCTTTTGTCACCTGATGTAAAACAGTGCTCTCCCTTTTGTGCCGTGTTAAGTAACATGTTATAATTTGAATTAGCTACTGGGAATTCACCCTGCGGCTCCAAGCTTACGTTTTGATGCTCAACAAAGAAAGGGGGGGTTGAATTAAAAAAAAAAAAAATCTAAATTGGGAGTAAGGTTCTGATAAAACAAATGAATGAAATGAGCGAAGGAGAAATAAGTATTTAAATAATTCAGAGAGGGCATAATTAAGTGTTTAATGCTGGGTTGTAGTTCAAAGCAACAACAAAGAAATTTTAATTCAAATTAGAAATGTAAAAGAGACGCAGATTCTTCAGAGATGAGAACTTTGTGTTGAGTCACTTGATTTGGGCTCTTTCCTCCATCAAACAGCCAGGCAGCGCTCTTGGAGATCTCCAGAGATAACAATGTCACATTGTCACATAGGGTTCTGCTACAAATCCTTAATTACAAAAAGAGGATCAGATGACTACAGCATCCAATACCGGGGTCTCCAGGCGGCATGGGGGTCTTTGATCAAGAAAATCCAATTATTTGTGTATATACATTTCCCACATAGTGATTACTTCATTAATTGTCCCGCCTTTATCTCCTCCCTTCCCATCCCCCCTAATAATCAGCTCCTTTATCCAGACCAACAAACACACCATAGGAGCTTTGTGGATTCAAAGGATTTGCTTTCCCCTCTCAAAGAGCCGCTATTCTTTGATGATTGGGCAGCGGCAAACTTCAAAGTAATAAATCTTATTTCTGACTGGCTGGCGGCCCACCAAAGTCCTTATCAAATTCTAAGAAGTGATCCCTCACTCTCCAGATAGACCAGGGATATCTCGCAGAGAGGAAGCACTGAGGAGTGCAGACCTGCTCGACACCATATTTTACCGCGAATGCACATGTTTGTCTGAATTAGTGCTTTTATTTTTGTTTGTTTTCGCCGAGAGGGAGGAGGACGTCTACCATGGCAGCAGTGGCCGTACTGCGGAATGAAACACTTCAGGCTTTTCTCCAGGTTTGTGCGCAAGTTTTTGTTTACTCTGACGACTTTTAACAACTTGTAAACTTCCCCATCCTAGCTGATTTACGCGTGCGTTACGAGCCTTTTGTGTTTAGCAAAGGTAAAAGTCGTGCCACGCTGATAGTCCGCCGTCATATAATTTAATTGCAGTCGCTAATTGTTTTTGCGCGTTAATGACTCCTGCTGCAACATAACGCCAACTTTTATGTCGCGCCATCACGATTCAGGCAACAGGATCGATTCAGAAATCCAAACTGTCCTGACAAACCATTTCGGCTTTTGTTTGCATTGAGAATCGCGGCACCTTGTTTGTGTTTTCACCTCATGAAGTGTGCTAGATGATGGTTGTAATGTAGAAAATGTGTGTCTCGGTTATCCAGGATCGCACTCCAAACTCTTCTCCAGAGAACTGTAAGCACTCTCCGCTGGCTCTCCTGGCTGCCACTTGTAACCGGATCGGGCATCACCACGGATCAAACCCCACAGATTTCCTCCAGGTCCCTTACGACCCGACCCTGGGCTCCCCTTCGCGTTTATTTCACCCGTGGACTAACGAGGGGACCCCTCAGAGCAGCCTGGCGAGCAACTCTACTTTCGGACTATCCTCCAAGCCCCAGCTGTCGGCGCACATCCAGAGCTCCTTCAGCTCGCACCACGAACTGCCCCTCACCCCTCCGGCGGACCCCTCGTACCCCTATGACTTCTCCCCTGTGAAGATGTTACCTTGCTCCATGCAGTCTCTGCAGTCCACCTGCCCCCCCACCTACGTCCCCGCCGTCAGTTACGCAGCTCCAACTCCCATCCCGCCCGCAATGCCCAGTTTTGTCACGGGACCCTCCGGCCTTGTGCACCAGCAGCAGAGACAGTTGTCCCCAAACCCTGGGGAGGATATTCCGTGGTGGAGCCTCCAGCAGGGGAACCATGTAAGCCACTCTTCCTCCCTCGCTCCCCATCGCTTCCAGCTGCAGAGGGGCTTGGTTCTGGGACATACGGACTTTGCGCAATATCAGACGCAAATCGCGGCGCTGCTGCACACCAAGTCCCCTCTCGCAACCGCGCGGCGGTGCAGGAGGTGCAGGTGTCCGAACTGCCAGTCCTCTACGTCCAGCGACGAGCCCGGCAAGAAGAAGCAGCACATATGTCACATACCGGGCTGCGGGAAAGTTTACGGGAAAACTTCTCACCTCAAGGCGCACCTGAGGTGGCACTCTGGAGAGCGGCCGTTTGTGTGCAACTGGCTGTTCTGTGGCAAGAGTTTCACCAGGTCGGACGAGCTGCAGAGACACCTGAGGACTCACACGGGGGAGAAGCGCTTTGTTTGCCCGGACTGCTGCAAGAGGTTCATGAGGAGTGACCACTTGGCAAAACACGTCAAAACTCACCAGAACAAAAAAAGCAAGTGCCACGACAAGACACTTGACCACGTCAAAAGGGAGGACACGAGGAATATGCTGTAACACACCTTGTAGTCATTTGAAACAGTAGAAATCACTAGTGCAATACAGTCAGTCCTCCATTAGTTAAAGTCCACGGTGAGCTGCATTTTTTTATAGGGTATTTTGTTTATTTTGTTGGTTGGTTTCTTACATCCTGACAATAGTTTCTAACATCGCTGGTCTGTGTAGCACATTTTTGTATATAGGCTATATAAAGTTTCATAAGTTAATTTGGGACCATGGAGAAGTTATAGCTCATGAGTTTGAATTCACTGTCTATATCATATCAAGAAGACAAGTTTTCAACTTGTGTTTTGATCATTGTCTTCGGTGGAAGATTTCACTCCCCTGTAAATCCTATTTAATAGCTTTTGTTGAATGAAAGTGTCCGTTTTTTGCTCCTTATGGGGTGTTTTTAAGCATGCTCTTGAAAAGATCTGCTATTGTTGATATGACCCAAATACTGTGTGAGAATAAAGATTATAACATTTTTCCTCAACCCAGATTAATTCATTTAATGTCTCTCAGCTATGTGGGCGGTGAGACGATCAGGTTTGTGTGCGCAGATTCTTACCTGGGTTCGTGTGCCTTGTGAATTGTTAAAGTTTTGCAGTGTAACAGTAAAATCCAGATCTTAACTTGCTGTCCAGATCTTAACCAGCTGTTTTGTTTAGTGAAGTCAAAAAAATGTAAGTGATCTGAGGACTTGCAGGAAAAGGTGTGCTAACACTTGATGTCCAGCTGTTGGGGATGGTCAAAAATGTTTAATCCGCTCAAAATAGAACCATGTTTCATCTGACTTTGGCGATCCTGAAGGTGAAAAAGATGTTTGCATTTTTTAAAAATTGAATTTCTCACCCTGCTCCTCTACTGCTGCTGTTGCTGTTTAACCTTTAACACAAGCGAAACAATATTTAGGTAACGTAAAGGTGACAGAAGTTGAGTCGGTCTGGATTGCATTTGAAAATCTTCCCAGAAATATTTGGACATGTGCACACAGCGTAAACATTTACAATACAGTGTCAGACAGGGAAATATGACAGTGTGAGCCCTGAAATTTGGCCGCCAACTCAGGAAAAACTGACACATAAAGCATCTGAAACATTCCTCTCTGTCATACAGAGACCTGAGCGCTTCAAAGGTGCATGCAGGTGCTAATATTCTGTAATGATTTAATTCTACCTCTAAAAAAAATGCTCCTTTTCATGGATAGAAATGCAAACAACTCTCAAAATAAATAAAGATTTCACTTAAAGTTGTTTGGAGAATATCACGCATTTTCTCCACAGTAGATGTTTAATTTTTCTGCCATTAAAGCCAACTGTTTGAGTGCACTCATTTGTTAATGCACTCTAATAGATGTGGTCTCTTTGTTTTGTGCCACAGTTTTTTGCATTTTACATTTGCCTCTGTGGACTTTGCAGTGACACCGCAGGCTGAGACGAGAGCCATTAACAGAGCAACACTTTGCCTTTCAGCTGAAATATCACTGGCTTCGTGTTACTCTCAGCATGTGCTGCAGGTTTAATGTCTCACCTGTCTGAGTTTCTCAGAGTGTCAGCGGCTGATGGACAGTCCAGTTTTCTGACCAAACTAATTGGCTAATGTCTTTTTTGGTCCAACAGAGAGGGGAATAACTATAACTGTAGGGCAGATTGCACTTATGACATTCTAACACCTACACTAAGTGTCATGTCATATTGATCAGTGCTGCAGCACAGCAGTGCCTTACACAAAGTGCAGTAAACTAACTCAGTATTTTATATTGGCTTTCTCCACCCAGATTGCCACATCCTGACTGGGGATTTAAAGTGAACTCATGGGGGGAAATTACCTTGATTTTCTAACCTTCAAGCAGCTGGTGGTGGAAGAAGTATTCTGATCCTTCACTTAAGTACAAATTCAGCAATGTAAATTACATGAAAAATCCCACTTCAGTATATGTGTAGAAGTAGTTGGAGTTGGAGGATCAAAGTAAAAGTACTGGTTTGGTCTCTGTGGCTGATATATTCTTATATGTGACATCATTAGATTATTAACACTGAAGCATCAGTGTGTGAGCAGCATGCTACTGGTGTGGCTGCTGGAGGTGAAACCAGTTTGAACTACTTTATACACAGTTTCATATACAGGGGCACCAGATATATTATTAATGGAAGAGGAAAGAAGACAAAATATGTAGATTTTTGAAGAGATGATGGATTGTTGATTTTCAGAGGGAAAAATCACTATTTGGTGGAGCTGATAGCAGCTCATAGACATCTGAAATGTACCCAGACTACACACTGCTTTTTATATGATGTCAGAAGCCAAAAAGGTCGGAACCCACTGCTTTACTCTTTAAGAATGTGTTGTATTTTAAAAGCTTGGCATAAAATCCTCATCTTAAAAGTAACTAAAGCTCTCAGATAAATATAGTATGTAGCTGAGTAGAAGTATAATGTAGCAGAAAATTGGAATTACTCAATTAAAGTACCTCAAAATTGTACTTACGTACAGTACCTGAGTAAATGTACTTAATTACTTTCCACCAGCTACTTCAATATAACTAATCAACACAGAGAAGTGATGAGCTCTTTGGCGTCTGACTCATCTGAGAGATGATCCACACGTCCAGTCCAGCCTGATCGCTGCTGGCCAGCGGTGACTCTGCTCTCCTGTCAGGCTCATGACGGATCACTGAAAATGTCAGTATGAGGAGAGCAGCCGCTGCCATTCTTTGCCATTTTGACGTGTCGGTTTTCTGCCTCAACAGCGCCCCCTTTTGTAAGCGGCCCCAGTGGCTCATGAGAGCAGACAAATATTATTCTGACAAATGTGGCTGATTACTGCAGAGGTCCATGCTTGGAAGACAGTTACATCTGGAATCAGACCTTTTGAGATGTTGACTCACATTTTGTCCAGGAAGATTCTGCATGTTTGAGTCCATTTTATTACTCAATTTAATTATAACTCTGTTCAACCTTTATCTGACAGTGCAAAACAGTTTGTTTTGTTTTCTTTGTTGTACAGTGGTAGGGTTCACTTGAAACTCCTTGTAGTTTACTTAAAAATCCTGATTTCATCTCATTTCATTTGGGGTCTTAAAGCTGTCTCCACACCAAAATTCAAATTATAGGATTTGAATTTGTTCGCTCCCAAACTGACTTTAACCTGAATGTAAAAGGCCAGACAAGGACAGGAGCTGCGAATCAGCCTCAGCTAGATGCTCATACCCACATACCTTATAACTGTGAGCAATATGCTACAATGTTGTCACTGTTAAAGGAAATAACAAATAAATACATAAAGCGGTAGCACGTGGCAACATTTAAATACAAGTTATGTTTGCTAGTGTTGTCAAATGTTTGTTTACATCATTTGTGTCTATAACTCAAAGCCTTCATTTTTATACAGTATATAATAAAGGAACCTGCAATTTTCATTTGTAAAAATACTAATTGGAGTTTTAAAGCAAACAAAATGTTAGAAGTGTCTGCTGAAGTTGTCAGTTATCTTTATCAGCTGTAGTACTTGGACCTGATTTGACATAATATACAACACTGTACTGTATTATTTTGCATATGCTGCCTTGTTGTGCACATGCTGCACTTGGACTTATGAGAGTTGTATCCAGTTCTGCCAAAACCCAAGAACGACCAATCGGCATGAATATTAACCTACATTTATCACAAAAAGAAGGAAAACCTACACTAATATGATGAGATGTGACCATTTGAACTATAAAGTCTTTATCCTCATTTTATGATCCTATTATGAATTGATGCCTATGGATGGATATGTTGAATGCACCAGGCTGGCTCTGCACAAAGGCATTGTTCGGCTCTGATTTGGCTTCATTATCCAAGTTGGAGTCCCTATTCTCGAGCGCTGTAGGAGGCCATAATGCTTAATTGTTCAGAGAAAGGATATCATATATTGTGGCTTAAGTTTTTTTCTGAAAATGAAGGGAGGATTTAAGAACTTCAAATATTCATATTACAAATGCCTGTCCACTTGATCTCAACAGTCTGATAGAAAGAAAAGCATCATTAGTATTATTAGAATAAGCATTATTGCAGATCAAATGCTCATTCTTTATGAAATTTCTGTCAGGGTTACACTGTGGTTTATATAGTTGTATATAAACAGTCAATACAAGGTTTAAGACGAACTAGAATAGTTATTTGCTTTTTAAGTGACCAGATTGGGTCAATATGGTGCCAGTGTACTAACTTTACAGGTCTCTCCCCTGTCGTGCAACACTGTGGGGACACTGACTTTGTGGTGCCTAAACTATTTGAAATGTAACTGATCAATTTGGTGTCTGAATACTGTTTTTATTCATGTTAATGTAGCCATTATTGTGACAGAAGAAAAACATCACTATAACAGGTAATTCCAAACATTTGAACTGCAAAGTATGTATTTATTATTTGATATTTATTGATGATATGAATAATTTAAATTTTGTTTATTTATTATATTTTATAAGTATTTGTATTTTCAACTCTTTCTATCTCCGTGACAACCTTGCAAACACCACCCAATCATGAAGACCACAGGATGCGACTGAAAGCTCCGTAAGTAATCCAATAAGGTTTTTTTCTACTTCCACAAACATGAGTAACCACTGAAGCTCAATATGTTTTAAATCTGTGAATGATTTTTACATGTGTCTAAATGCTTAACACACAGAGGTTTATATGTAATCATGTATCATTGAATATAATGGCAGCTTTGTTATTCTGTGTTATCTGTCACTCGTTAACTTAGCGGATGGTGAAACAGCTGTTGACAAATATAGTAATAAAAAAATCAAAACTTCCTTAAATCTGCTTAAAACTATACTATACTGTGTTCTTAACAATTTAAGCATTCATGCAATGGTTATACATGCTATATAAAACAGAAATTAGCGTTAAACTACAACATTAAAAGTTGCGATGAGTGCTGAAAGAAGAGTTAAGATGTTTATCATCACAATTCCAGTTTAGAAAATAAACTAGTTTCATGTGTTAACTACCACCTTTAGGAATCACATTGATAATCAAGGTTTAGGCCCTCGTATAAAAAAAATGAAGTGATTCACTGCAGTCACGTGAGGTTTGGGGATCAGTTCAGTCAGCGATGGGACAGTTTGTCAGCAGACATGACATTACTTCACTGTGACACTGGCTCTGCAGAGGCTGTTCAGAATAAAATGACTGACAAGCAGCGGCATGAATCAAATGATGTGAACAGCTCTGCTGCACTCTATGGAGGATAGCTATGTACTGCCTGGAAAAGTCTAGCTGGTGTTACATTTAGTGAGGCAAGTGTGCCTGGACATTCAGATCAGTCTGTGATCTGAAGTTGGATTGGCTGAGAAGCATCTTTGTACCTTTGTCAATGCTTTTGTGCCTTTAAATCCACTGAAAACATGGTTTCAAATCTGAGGTATTTCTGTAGTTAATCTCAATTATTTTAAAATGTGTGACAGTCAAAATTAAAGCTCAGAACATTTAAATGGAGTAATGTCTTGTTTATTAAAAGTCAAATAAATAAAAGGTAATTTGCACCATACTGATGTGTTTAAACATATCTGCATATGCAGGAAGAATCTGTAGGCAGGGGGCAAGATAGCAAAAGAGGTGGAACACTTCAGCTACTGTCTGACAACGATTTATTTTTTTATTAGCTTTTTTCCCCTTTATTTATCACCATTTGTATGCAAATATCTGTTTATAGAGGTCAGCCAAAATGTCACCTGACTCCATTCTCATGTTTCAAGTTGCTAATCAGACTATGAACAATGACCCGTGCACGGAAGAGGAAATCCTGGCCTGGATATCTGTTATCAGTTATCAGGATGTCCTCTGGCTACATCGGAAGCCCTGAAACATTGGCTGTTGCTCCAGGCTAAACAGTTGTCAGATGACAGCTGATTAGTTCCGAGATTTCCTTCAAGTGGACTGCATAGGTGTGGTATGATCAGCTGTCTTCAGATTATTATTCAAATATTGCTCAACTCCGATTGGTGCATACAAATGACATCACCCGCCCAAAATTGTGAGACAAACACAAACAAGACACAAAATCGTTGAGGCCTTTTAAGTAGAACATGACACAGTTGGTAAAGCATTAAATTAGGACCAGAGACCTGAGAATCGGCTCAGGGTTTAAATAAGTTTTTATATCTGTTACTTTGGGATGATGAGGGTCTAAAATGGGAACCAAAAGGCAAGATCACCTGCACCAATAGAGCCAAACACTAATAAGTCATTTAAAAGGACATAGTTATTGAACCTCTGTGCACATATTTACACATTTATACATGATGACATGATGAAGAATAACATTTCAGTTGTGTTTGTTGAATTCTAAACTGTGCCAGTTGTAGCTCCATTTCTGGTACATCACTTGTTTTAAGGTTTTGTTCTGTAACTCGTGTAACTTTGCTGGGAACAATGACGTCTGTGCTGTGACTCACATCACGTAGTCCAGACCAGGTCTATTTCTGGATCCCCTCTTATGACCTGTAGAGAGAGTCTTGGTGGCTTTGTCACAAATCTGAAGCAGCTTGTTAAACCTGCCTGCATGCTAGAAATAATTTGTCTTGCAGACCCACGAAGGAACATTTTAATAGAGAAACTGGTTCTCTACCAGGCCCTGGACAACAGATGTTCAGCATACGTATGAAAAAAATCTTTAACACAGTAAAACTGAACCGATTATACTGAATCACGACTGTCACTGACTGGATCAGGAGCTATAGCAGTGGAGCTCTGCTCACTGGTGACTCAGAGCACCGCTGTCAGCTGTGGTTCACAGTTTTACTTCCTTCTTTGAATTATATGTTTACGTTAAAGTGACAAAACCCTTTAGTAGTAATTATGACGGGAGCAAAAGAGGAAGTCTGCTAACAAAGTCTGCATAGAGAGGACTCGACAAAATATCACATTTTAACACTGGAGACTGCTGTTTGTTTCCTAAGCATGACCATGACTGTTCTGTAATCTCTCCTCTGTGCGGTTGTCATTTTAACCAAACCACATTGTTTCACTAACCTTTAACAAAATACTTATTTTAACACAAACCAAGATCTTTCCCTGTACCTAACCAAGAGGTTTTTGTGCCTAAACCACACCTTAATGATCGTGTTGTGACATCATAAAACTGGTTTATATTACCTCCACCAAGGAGGTTTTGTTTTCAGTTCTGTTTGTTTATTTGTCAGCAGTATTATGGAAAAACTACTGGCCTGAAACTTGGTGGAAGAACATTGCATCAGCAAAGGAAGAACCCAATACAATGGATCCGAATCACATCGACTCGGGTGTGATTTGATTGATTTGGATCTCATTGAATCAGACACAGGAATTATTTTGTTAACATCGTGACATATTTGACCTTGGCATAATAGATGCCATACATCGTGGAATCCAGTCGTAAAGTTCAGTAGTGACAAAACATAGCCAGTTGTAGAAATATGAAGGCTTAATATCACAATCCACAGTCACTGGGACCAGTAATCCACGTGTGGCTGCTCAAACATACAGAAAGCAGTTGTTGTGGAGCGCTCAGTGGTTTCATGGGAGAACTGCTATAATCGTAGGCTTTTTTTTCTCCAGCTAAGGTGTAGGTATAGTCAAGTAAATCTACTTATCATAGAAGAGTGGACCATTGGCCTTGTAGAGGTCTGCGCTGTCGGAGTTCCCTTCTAGTTTTGCAGAGTTTTTCAAAGGTTTGTGAAGCAACAGGCTAATGTTGCTTCGTAGTTTCCACCCTGGACTCACCTGAAGAGGAATAAAAAGGTATCTGCTCTCTGGCACCTGTAACTGCTGCACAAATACTCTTTAAATCGAACTGTTCTGTAGCTCAGCTCCTTCTTGTGTTCACACAGGACCTTTAAGTGCCTCGAGCCACGAGAAAGTGATAGAGGTTTTCATGTCTCGCAGGAGACCCATTTAAACTACACCCAGTGGTTAGGACAACACAACAGGCTCATTCAAAGACGATAAACCTCGTTTGTAGCGTAACCAAGATAACCTCTTATTGCACCTCCTCCCATCTGCAAAGCACAATAGCTGAAGAGTGCAGGAGACTGAAAAAGTAAAAATCCCTGCTGTTCTGCAGTTTATTTAATGTACATGTGTTACCTCAAACAGAGGTGCCATTGCTTTATAGTATCATAACGACATTTAGAGATTATTTTCCATTGTTAAATAATTCTTCTGATTGTAACTAGCCATTTGAGTCATTTACATTTTTATGAGAAAATTAAAGGATTGTACTCTTCCACATTTTAATTGGCTTTTGAGGAAAAAATGGGGTATTGGGTATTTAAACCATGAAAAATTGGTAAATTAGATTCTAACTTTGACTTGTTATAACTAGACGTATAAAAGTGCTGTGATAAAGAGCAAATTTCATGCCAGTTCTGATTAAAATGATGACTCTTAAATGGAGATTTATGTGTAAGAGGTCAGCAGTCAGTCTCACGCTGGGCTCCATGTTTTATACATCACTGCACAGTGATTAAAATGTAATTAAAACATGTTATTTTTCTACATAACTGATTTCCGTGTCTTTATTGAATACATAAGTATGTTTAGATGCAGATAAGCATTAACATATCTCTTCAGCGTACGCACAATGATACAGCGCAGCTTAAGTACTTGAACCAGCTCCTCCCTGTGGACGTGTTTTTATCCCCTGAGCATTCATGACGCGACCTTGTTTACACTCTGTCCTTGACCCTCTTTGAGCTTAAACCTTGTTCGAGGGGTTGGCAATTTAGCAACCTGCTGGAGTTTCCATTCTACAAGGAAATTTGGGAAATGTGCACCACTTGCATGTTAAATATGAAGCTGCAGCAGGCAGCTGGTTAGCGTAGCTTAGCGCAAACACTAGAAACAAGAGGAAACAGCTACCCTTGCACTGTCCCAAGCTAACTGACTCCACCAAACTCGCAGCTAGTCCAAAAATAGGCAAAGAGGTGGAGCGTGGGTGGAGTTGAGGCTCCTTTCCCAGTTCACACCTCTCCTGTCCCAGCCTGCCATGTCTTTGTTGTCCACAGAGTCAGAGCCATGGTTGGCGCTGCTGTAAATCCGCACTGTTTACGCTAATATGGCCACTAGTGGCACGGCTAACTGAGCTAACTAGCAAACAGCAACTAATAGCTACAGCAAAGAGTATAGTGTGCAGCAGTTAGCAGTGACTGTGGTGACATGCTGTCCCCTGTGTGTTTCAGTGACTTTCAACAGGTGGCCATGTCCAGCACACCCGCACACCTAAAAGAGTGAACGGGTCGACGGCCGATGACTCCTAAAACCGCACATATCGCTGCTGGAGAGTACCATACGAAGGGGGGCCTTCATCGTGCTGAACCTTCATCCTTGTGTCATTAACGTTTGCTTAGGTACTTGGTTAGGTTTTGGCAACAAAACTACTTGGCTAAGTTTAGAGAAAGATCACAGGCTGAAAAACATATGTTACTGTTACATATGTGACATAACTTTAGTGCGTTATCTAACTGAAAATGGGTCAACAGAAGACTTTTGGTTTCTCATGGGACACAAACAGCGGTCTCCTCTGCGAAAGTCCTGTTTGTTTGACCCATCCATCCATCCACCTCACTTTCCTCCATATGGGGACTTTCTTGCTCTTCATACTACGTCACCTGACTTCCTGCCTTGTTTCTGTCATAATTACTAGGACCAGTAGAGGTCGCCAAATAACAGTAAATGTAAATATGGGTCGTAATAACCTGCTTGCAAAATCGACCTACAGTATACAGTCATTTTCTGATGAGAACGGGCTCGCATATCTTACAAATCATACCAATGTGAAAGCAGCATTTTATTTCTGTAGCTGCTCAAGGTGGAGCTAGTTTTACTGACTTTATATACAGTTTGGTAGTTTAGGCTATCGGTTCCCAGTCTAGAGGTTGGGCCCCCTCCAAAAATAAATAGATAAATAAAATAAATCAAAATTCAGCAAATGTAGTAGAGTAAAAAGTACAATATGTTCCTTTGAAATGTGGTGAAGTAGAAATATCAAGTAGCATAAAATGGACTTAAGCACAGTAGTTGAGTAAATAAACTTAGTTAATTCCGCCACTAATAAATACAATTTGATCAACGCACCATCTCAAAATCAGCTCTCAATGAATTCATCATTATCAATCATATCAACCTGAGTTATTCAGGAACAGTTATTAGTTTGTTCCTGATTTGTTTATCACTCATTCCTCAGTAGCTCCTTGCTCGGACTCGTGGCCCCAGCTCTCCCAAAATTTTGGCTACGGCCCTGAAACGGTTCCAGCTCTTGGCTGCTGATGTTATCATGGCTTCTTCTGCTTTCGCAAGATCAAACAGGGCTTTTCACTCATGCGGCGTTTGCCCATTTTATCTTAAATCCTCAGTTAAGAGCTGAACATCACCGGCATGCGTCTTCTCCCAGCAGGTGTCTGTCTGCTGGAGGCTGAGCTTTAGAGCAGTCGTCTGCAGACGGATTCTTGGAGAATAACTTTCTTCCAAACTGGCAATTAATCTGTGCCGCCTGATTTCATTTGTTTTGTAAACTGCGACAGAAAGCACTCTGCATTGTTATCAGACTATTTATTCAAGGCGCTCTCATGAAGCCAGATTTGTGCACGGGTGCTTCTTGAGTCGAGGGCCCGAAAAGATGGAAAGTTCCTATATGATGAGGGAGACACCAGAGAGACACCGTGTGACAGTCGAGGGAAATTCACCGAGGGGCTGCAGGATCGGAGAGAAGCAAGAACAGGACCAGACAATAATCCCGCTCTTTCCATGAGGTTTCTTATTTTTGTCACAGGTGTATTTTCAGTCATGTGTTAAAGTCAGAGTTTGTTCACAGATTGAAAATAATCACTGTCACAAACACAAATAGAGGGATAGTCTGACACCCCCTCCTCTCTCTCTGTCTCACTCTCTACATTTGGATCATGCCCCATCTTGTGGACAGTTTCATAAAGCCTCTGGTGGAAAAACAACCCCACCCCATCTTCCCTTTGGTTTTTTTACATCTTTTGTTGTATTTTTTACACCACACCTTTGCAGTAGAGAAACAAAAATCCAGAAAAACCTTATTTCATCGTTTTTTATCTTTATTTTTCTTTTCTTTACAAAGACCACATGACAGGTCTTGGCAGAGAACAGGTATATGATAGATGTGAAATGCATTTGCTTGTATTTGTGAAGAAAATTGGATGTACACAAAACTGGATTATCAAACAGGCAAAGTGGACGATGACCTCCAAGGACTCTCAGAGGCCCCCCCAAAAAGAAATTTGATAAACACAGTCCAAACTAAAATGATAGGAAGGGTTCCAAGTCTGTTTTAATACAAACCTCGCATGCCCATATGTTTGTTGAGTTATTGGTCACTGTAATGGTTTCTTGTGTCCATACTGCCTGTGAAAAGACCCCTTCCTAACGTGAGTCCAGTCTGCTGGGACAAAATCCAGACTCCTCATTTTGTGCAAAAATTCCTTTTTAAATTCAGCTGTGGCTCGTACGAGTCTTCAGTGTCTTCCAAACTTCCATATTTTTTGTATAAAATTCCCTCTTCCTGTTTCCACAGGAAGTGTTTCTGTGCTAAGCTGCGGAGTAGGAATAGTAACGAACCGAGAAGTTCATACAGATGAGACCATAACTTCATGTTAGGAAGCCCAGCATGGACAGGAGGACCTCTCTTACCAGCTGGTAACTCTTTCAAAGCACATGACCACACGTGAGTATTGTTTTAAGATTAACTTGGAAAAAAGATGAGTCTATTCTTCAAGGCTTGTTGAGGGGCCCTGTTCAAAATCTAGTCTTTATAAGTAATTTTAACATTCAATATTGTGCTTATGTGGTGCATTTAAGTACCTGAATAAATATATTTGCTGAAATAACAAAGTCCTTACTGACACACAGCTGGAGGCCCTGAAAAGGGAGGAACCATGAAGTCAAGGGGGACCTGAAGCTCAATTCTGCCCCTAATGCAGGTCTGTGAGTCATGTGGCTGCAGAGCTGTCTGGTGCTGAAGACAGTGATCCTGTCCTGTATGTAATGTCCAGAGCAGAGCGACAGAACAACAAATGACCTTTAATCTGATTCATCATGTAAGAAATAAGAAATCTCACAGAAGCTTGTGGGGCGATTGCTTGTGATTGGCTGCTTGTTGTGTGTGTGTGTGTGTGCGCGCGCGCGTGCGTGTATTCATGTATGATGGAGACGTGTTCCAGATTAATGAGTGGGTTTATAATTAGACCCTTGTAGTATTTCTGGAATGGCCCACTTGTGCTGTGCTCCTGTAGGAGTCATTCTTGGTTTCTCACTGCCACCTTGTGGATTTCGTGTTTTTTCGACCTTTCAGTGTGTCATGATGTCGCAGGTTACATCTTCACCATTCAAGCCCCGTCCTGTCTGCACAAAAAGTGCCAACATAAGGCGCATCCACTTCATTTAATCATAAATAGCGTTAAGGTGATCTGCAGATTTTTTTTTATTGATCTGGAAAATTACTCATGGGATTGGTGGGATAGAAATAAATAAATAAAAGCAGTTAGGAGTATTTAGGCTCGTGATTGTGTCGCTTTCTCCACTGTTGTCCTCTTGTTTTTTTTTTTCACCCCACAAGAACAAAACCAGCGATCTCTCCCCACACCCCCCGCCTCCCCTCTTAGATCCTGATCCCTCCTCACGTAATGTGTTGCTAGAGCAAACTTCAAGTCTATGTTCGTGACCAGGATTCAAACCAGAGCCACACAGATCCGGAGGCACTCAGCACTTCCAAAAAAAAGTCACACTTCAGGGGCCGAAAGCGGCGCCATTCAGTGTCCAGCCTGCAGACAGCCTGCAGACGGGTCTGCTCCACAGATATGCAGCACCGGTGGAGGTAGCAGGTACTCGCCGTGACTCATTCGTGCGCAATGACAATAAAGAGACAAGGCTCGCTTTAAATATCAGCAAATCAAACCCACTTCAACAACAGCAAGGTCACCTTGTGTGGGATCTAGCGGAGAACTGAAGCTCAGGTCTGCTTTCTTCTTCTTCTTCTTCTTCTTCTTCTTGGAGTGTACCAAAGAGCGCAGCAGTCTCTCCTCCAGGACTTAATTTGCTGCTAAATTCACTTTTTTTTCTTTTTTCTTTTGGGCTGCACCTGTTCTCCTGGACCAACACAATCACGGTGAGTGGCTTTATTCATCTGTGGTGCGCTCTAACGAGTCCAAACTAAACGAACTCTTCTTTATTGTCGTTGGAGATGCTCTAACAGGTGTTTTATTATGAGGTTTACTCCCTACAAAACGCCACATTCAAGTGACATAATCGGCCTGTAGTTCGGATGTGAATTTGCGTGTGTATAGAAGCTGTTTGTGCTGCACAGGTTTAATGATCATTTAGCCTTTATTAACCGGCTGGTGGTTTGGATACAGGGATGCACGTCGTCCTTCTCTATAACCTGCACCACGCTCAACAATGCAATAATCACCTTGAACTGAGAGCTGTTTGTCAGGCAAGTTAGTGAAGACAAAGCAGGCTCCTGATGGCCATATGTGTCAAATTATGAATCTGATCGATTATGAATGAATCTTCTCTTTTTAGGTTTTTATTTGCATTTTTATGCTCTTTTTTTACGCACGGCCTTACCTCCAGCTACTCCATATGTGTGCGACTTTTGATGATGTGACAGCCGTGCTTTTCATAACCTTGGCTACAACCATTAGGGACGTCTGTGAGATGAGAATGATGAACATGAAGCTGCGTGCTGTTACCCGTCATCCATCCATCCTGAGCAGGATCAGGGCAGGGTGCTAAAATAATGTGCTGCTGTCAGTGGCTATCAAACGGTTAAAGCAGCTGCTGGAGGATTTATCTTTACATCTGTTATAACTGAACTTGTCATGTGCGATTTCTTGTTTTTTTTTCTTACCTTGTGTAATTGAGTCTCAACTTGTGTAAGACAGGCTGTGTCCTTGTCGTCTACAGGTCTGTGTCGCCAACTTGAGCATCTCTTTAACTGTAAAGAGCAGCAGATATTGAAACAACTGTGCGCCCTGTGGGCTGTTTCTCTTTCTCTGCCAGTGAGACTCACTTTTCCTCTCTCACAGTATATAAAGAGAGATTTTAAGGGGGAGGGGGGGGCATTAAAGGAAAAAAAAGTGACCAGGCTTTTTGAGGTGAGGACTTTGGCACAGGGTCTCGGGAGTGATGGCGGCGTCTGCACCCTCCTCCTCTGGCGGCGAACCGGATCCCAACTCGACAAATTTACGACCACCGGGCTCAAGTAAGGTCCATCACAGATAAAATGCTATTTCACGTGTGCTATTTACTTTGTGGGCAATGCCATTAATCATTTTCATCGAGGGAGAGACGAGGAGGAGGAGGAGGAGGTAGGGAGGGAGGGGGGAGAGAGAAAAAAAAAAATCCGCTGCCATTTGAGAGGGCTTCCTTCGCCACAAATCACCGCTGCATTTCATTCACTATACGGACCTCCCGGCATCTGCGTGACAGACGAATGCTGCTGTCAAAAACTGATGTCCTCTGCAAACATTACACTGAAGGCAATTAGCCTGGAAAACAAGCCCGAGGCTGCACCGGGACATCTCACCAGAAAGGCTGCAAATGTTCCAAATATCTGAATATTTATTGGCAAACAAATAAATCATTATTATTATTATTATTATTATTATTATTATTATTATTATTATTATTATTATTATTATTATTATTATTATTACTATTATTATTATTATTATTCAGGGTGAAGTGTTCATGCATTCTTGTTTTTTTTCATTTGTTTATTCTAAATGTGCTCTGGCTGAGCAGAGTGCCTGCATGGAAAAGCATGGAAAATTGCCCCTGAAGTGGCTGTTAATTCAGCCATACTAAATTGCCCCTAATGGCACACTTAAGCGTTGTAGCCTTCAAGAAGGGGGCAGCGTGGAAAGCGCGCAGCCACCACGGTCCTTTCATTGTCAGCCGGTAGCAGAAGTGAGCCTGATTCACCCGCTGAATGCAGGTCTGAAATCACGCTGACGCGCTCCTGGCACCGCTGACATAAAGAGATGTTGGTGAGTTTTAGCTTTTGAAATGCGTTTCTGCAGATTGCAAACACACCTTATTCGCATTAATATTTGATTTGAATATTGGAAGGGTTTTTTACATGTGTCTGGTGAAAAGCACTGATTATTATTATGATTAGGCCCATGGAGAAATTGGCTGTAGGAAGCCTTCAAGCTGCTGCAGATGTATAGTCTGGTCTGAATGCTACATATCAGCACCTCTGCTCTTGTTTCTTTTCTTCCTGTTTTTTCTCTTCTTTTTTTTTCTTTTCGGTTGTCTCTTTGTTGTCCATCTCATCTCCTCTGGCTTGGAGAAAATCATTGTGAGGACTGACATAAAGGGCGGCCAATGAGCTGAGCAGGACAATGATTTATCTAATGATCCAAAGCAAGGGTTAAATTGGGATGTGGGAATGGGACTGCCCCCACCCCTCCTCCCCTAAATTGCTGCTTTTGAGGATTTTGTCTATGCCTCCCATCCAAGGTGCCCCATCCCCTCTCTGGCTGGAAGCCCTTGATAACGCAGTAATTCTCTATCTGTCACCGGCCAGCCGCTTCATGTCTACTGATGCTCGCATTTTAACCCGCATCTTTTCACTCAATTAGATCTTTAAGGCTGGCGTGGATCCAAACGGGTAATTAATTTGAAGTCCTCGCCTAGGTCATGAACGGTGACATACAGTGGAAACAGGCTAATCCAGATCCATGGGCCCGGGGAGTGCGGTTTAAAGTTTAAATAATCCCAAAACACCCAATGCTGGCTATTTTTATTTCAGTTTAACATCACTCGACCTCTTACGCCTCTCCATTTATCCCCAGTGTTAAATTGCTCAAGATAAAAATACACTGGAGCTGGATTTTTTTAGGCTTCTGGGAGGCCCTCTAATTGGTTTGTTGAAATAATTTCAGGCTATGATGCTTGGTGTGGAGTTGCTCACGGGTGCACACGAAAATTGGGAATGAAGATATGTGGTAAGTTCTTGTTTTATATTTATTTATTTATTTATTTATTGCTTTATCTTTAACTAAAATTGTGCACATAATTCTGAATTATCAGGGAGATATCAAACATGTATGATTGTCAGTGTCCGCAGGCATGACTAACGGCTGTGGCCTGCACCATTTTAGCGCAATGGACAACCACGGATCTCAATCGAAGCAAAGATGAACCATTTCGATTAACCAATATTATTAAATTTCCATCACGCCTGATCTTGGTAATTTAACCAAAATAGAGGGGGGGGGGGGGGGGGGTATGCAACACCAAGGGCTAAACCCGCCAATTTATCCCTCACAGAAGAAGAAATGAAAGAAGGAATTATGCAGGATGGATTTCCACACTGAGAGTCTATTTCAGCCTCACGCCACGCTAACCAAAGACGCACCGACGTGCACCATAATGGTGAATGTCACGCGCCGGTGCGCGGCACAATTTTCCGGTATTTTTGACCGACACGTTCTGCTGCTTTCACGAAGGCCATTTAATTACTCGGGACCATAAAGCTGCAAAACAAAACCGCATCCGGGTCGGATTAAAACCAGAGGAGACGCGGTAGGTTTCACGTATCAGTAGTAGCTTGTTGCACAAATTTCACATCAGATTCCTGCAAAATTCACCCCTGAGATATATTCCCCCCAAAAGGCTTTAATGATAAATGTACACCTATTATCAAACGTGCGTTAGTGCTGCATTGTTATCTGCGTGCTCCCTCACTGAAGTGCACGCGAGCGTCGGATGCGCTTTAATAAGGATTTACACCCGCTACATGACAGCGACTTGTTTTTGCTTGACTGGAGTTTGGTTGCTGATGTCACCGAACCTCCCACAGGGTCCTCCGCCCATAAATAGGACTCCCCGTGCAGGATGGGACCCTTCTCTGATCAAAATAAAAGCGAGAGAGAGAGAGGGAGAGAAAGTACAGTGGAGACTCCCGGAGAAAGATAAAAGTCATGGGAGAGGAGAATTAGTGGGCCTGGTTCAGTTGAAAAAAAAAAAAAAAACATGTATGGGAAGTGTAATCACGCTGCGGACTCCTCTTCTTCCTGTAAACGTTTAGGATTTTTGCAGAAGAACAACAGCCTGGAGGAGAGGAGCAGGATTGTGAGTTCCTTCAAGGAGCGCGCAGCCAAGAACCTGCTGTCCTGCGATAACATCGGCGGAGACGCGCGTTTCAGCCGCACGGAGACCGACTTCTCCAACCTGTACGCCAGAGGTAGGCTGGGCAGGAAGCCCGAGGCGCGGGGAATGCATTTAGACTTTGAAACTAAATCTGATGCACGTTGCAGAAAATATAAAAAAGCAAAACTGAGAAATCCGAACCAGTTTAATCTGGATTCTAATCACCAAACGTGCAAAATGAGATGAAAATAAATAAAAGTAGCCCAAATGATATGCTGATGAATCACACTGCTAAAGCCAGAATAATTCTCCAGGTCATTATATTGCATTTGTTGGGTGGTGTTAATTCCTCAGTGTTGTTTTTAACCCAACTGTTGGAGAATTTGCTCAAAATAAATGAGTCAACTTGCTGAGGTCACAGGAAATTCACCAGTTAATTGTGACAAAGACCCGTTCGGATCATCCTCAGCATGAGAGCAACTTATCATGGTTGTGTTTTGTTTTTGTAGATCTGTTGCCTGCCAAAAATGGAGAGGAGCAAACAATGCAGTTCTTGCTGGAGGTTGTGGAAATCCTCACCAACTACGTCCGGAAGACTTTTGATAGGTCCACCAAGGTCCTGGACTTCCACCACCCTCACCAGCTCCTGGAGGGCATGGAGGGCTTCAACCTGGAGCTCTCTGACCAGCCCGAGTCTCTGGAGCAGATCCTGGTGGACTGCAGGGACACCCTGAAATATGGAGTGAGAACAGGTGAGAACAAAGAGGCCTGGAGGCACAGCACGGCCTGCTGCAATCAATACCTCTCATTAGCTTACATGCCAGTGTAATGATTACAGATAAGCCATTTTCTCCCTCAGACTCTCGGATGATGAATTGTTTGCTGGGGATTATGTTGCTTTGTTGTCTCCTTATCAATCGCAGGTCACCCGAGGTTCTTCAACCAGCTGTCCACTGGATTAGACATTGTTGGGTTGGCAGGAGAGTGGCTTACCTCTACAGCCAACACTAACATGTGAGTACTGTGATGCCCTGACGAGTTAAGTTTTTAGATCATCTTTGCACTCCACAAACACAGTCATGCAGATAATAAGAGGTAAAAGCAATCAGAATTAGATCCAGTTTGGAAGTCATTAGGTTCATTTTATTCTACTTTTGAAAAGCTTTTATGTTTTTAAACGGCCCCTGTAGAAGTGAGTTAGGGAAATACTTGAAGTGACACACAGTAATTACTGTCTTTGGCTGAAGAATACCACGCACGCACTAACAGATTGCCAATCAAGCAAGAACATAAAAAGCACAAAGGAAGACATTTGTACAGCTACTCCCCACAGTATTGTTAGTGCTGGCCCCGGTGCTCAGGCTGTGGTCATGTAATTCAGCCCTGCAGGCAAACTAAATTGCATATTGATTCGCATTCACAGTTTACACGCCGTCTTTGTTTCATCTAATGCTAGTTCCTGTGATGTAACAATGCCAACAGGGGACGTGGCATGCCCCTCGGACCATCTGTGCTCAGTGTGAACAGCCCTCGCTGGGACTCAGCGATGACTTTCGCAGTAAATCCTTTCTTTTGGTTCCCATGACTCTGTCTCAGAGAGGTGTTCGCAGGGTGATTTTTATTTAATCGCATTAAATTGTACTCTTCTCAGTTAAGACTAGCTCAGTTTACAAGTCTGGCTTAGTGTATGATGATGAGATAAATTCTCGTTCCCATTCTTCTAAACCATGAAGTAAAAGTGAAGCACTGATAAGGAGCTTGAGCAGCAGTGGGGTCACATGCAGCTTCAGGGAACTTTTAAGAGGTAAAAACAACATGTAGCATCACAATGAAATCATTTGCAACATGTAGCATCACAATGAAATCATTTGGTGTAGATGACAGTATGAAAATATGCCCGTAATGCTTATAAATCCATAAATACTTATAAATGGATAGAAGACTTTATCAATCTCACTTTATAAGTGTCTATAAAATGGTCAATAAATCATTTACTAATGCTTTATAGATCAGTTATAAGCCAATAATAAATGCAAATGATGGGTTGCCAGGTAGTGAACGGTCCATTTGACTGATTGGATTGTATGGCCACTTACCATGTAAGAAAGAGATGCAAAAGATGTGGACCGAACCTGATTTATTCAACTCAATAAGCATTTATTAATGGATCACTAATGCTTATAACTTCATTATTACCATGATTTCTGTTGTGGATCTGGAGAGTATAACAGAGGGTTCATGTTTAGTTTGAACCTTTATTCCAACTCTCTGTTACAAACCTATATTAACATATTTTCACAGTCTGGTTCAGCCTTCAGTCTGTCTTCTCAATACTGTAGTTAGCTTGTGTGTTATTGCCGACATCAGCGAGGATGATTTGAACCAGAGGGTGGAGGTTGCTTACATACTTGTAATTTACCTTTATTAATTACTCCATCAACCCTAATTACCCCTGGCAGATATTGACTGACACTAATAGACTGACAATCACATCCAGGCCTTACATAATCAGAACGAGTGAGCGTTGCCTGCATGAATGAATGCGATGAAATTAATGTGCGACATCTGCGAAGTGGCATCTGACTTGTTTATTTTTTTCCCCTCTGTATTACTGTATGCTGAGGATGCTGAGGGGCACAATGCGACATTCTGTAATGTTCCACAGATTCATTTACCTTCTTTGCATGAATAGACAGATACTTATGTAATTAGAAGAATATTGGTCAGGAGAAGATGGATGAGCCCGTCTGTGCTGCAATTCCATATCGACTGTGCTTTTCTCTGAGGCAGAGAGGTTTTTAATGTGCTTTGATGATGTGGAAAAAAATTATATACTTGAGAGGGTAAAACATGGGAAAACAATGCTGCAATGAGAAAATTAAAGGCACCTGAGACAACTTTGTTTTGGGAGCGTAACAGCAGATCATTGTTGTTATTCCTCCAACATTTTTAATAATGCTAGTCCCATTAGAAGTACATTGTTCAAATTGTGAGTGTTGCTGTATCAATGAGACAAAGACTGTGTCATTTCACTGCAGCAAAAGGCCATCTCTAAAACAATGAGGTGTCACTGAGGTGTGACTGTGTACATAACGTTGTATCTGTTCTTATTGAGAGGCTCAGTAACCATGCTGTACAATTAGAGTATACAAATGCATGTTGTTAAATATCAGTCTATTTTATATTGATCCCATCAGTCCCACCATCTCTAAGTGAAATAGAAGTTTGCTTAAATCAAACTATTTATTTACCATTGTTCAATTAACACACAACAAATAAACCCCTCCACAAATATAAAGTTACGATTATTTTGTATATTAAAGCAGGAGTGAAAGAGGGCTTCATATTGCTTTTATCCCATATCAAAATGATTTTACATTGTGCTTTGTTGCAGGTTCACCTATGAGATCGCCCCTGTCTTTGTGCTGATGGAGCAGCTCACGCTGAAAAAGATGAGGGAGATCATTGGCTGGCCCGAAGGAGAGGGTGATGGCATATTTTCTCCAGGTGAGAGCCAAACAGGAGCTCATTAACTGAGCCCTTATGCAAACATATCAGACTTTATGTCATATTTCATCATATACCACTAGATGTTGATGATGCTTCTAATGAATGCTAATCTCAGGCCTTTTACTTAAGAGTAACAATATCATAGTGTAGAAATACTCTTTTAAAAGTAGCCTAAAGTTCATGCATTCAGAAGTTTGCCAAAAGTGTTACTATCACAATAAAGTACTTATTACGCAGAATGCAGAATTTCAAAATAATTATTATAATTATATTATATAATCATATGTCATTGATACATTCACGTTTCATCATCACTATAATGTCACATCCTGTAAAGGTGAAGCTTATTTTAACCAACTTAAACCTTGTATAAGAATAAAGTACTATAAAACACAGTTATTCAAGTGAAGAAGCTTAAATGTGATCTTAACTACGCTTTTTACTCTCTGCCACTGCCTGTTTCTGCAGGAGGAGCCATCTCCAACATGTACAGTGTGATGATTGCCAGATACAAGTTCTTCCCTGAAGTCAAGACCAAAGGCATGGCAGCCGCCCCCAGGCTGGTCCTCTTCACCTCAGAGCATGTTAGTGTGTCTCTGTATTACTGATTATTGTTACCTGACCATTCAAGTACCTTTATCATCAATGTTTGACAATTAATATCAGCATCTTAAATGTAAATCCAACCTGAATTGTGACCAGTTCAGGTCAGACTGTTAAACTGTGTAAAAGAAATGGATGTAGCTACCGTGATGTCACGCATTGGTTTGTGGACTTTTGAATATTGGCCGTCCCATCTTGTTTTGGTTTTTTTGGGGTTTTTTTGGAGCCAGAAGTGACTGTATTTGGATGAGAGGGTGGAGCTGGGGAGGAGCAAGGGGTGGAGACTATGCACGGCATCCTGAGTGAGAAGTCTCCGTGGTAGAAACTTGTCACTCACAGGCTAGCCATGTCCTAGAGTGTACCCTGCTTTATCTTCTGTTTTACCCCGAACAGGACCATAGTTTACAAATGAACATCATGCTGTATTGAAGAAGACTTGACACTGGTGATTGAGACCATAAACTCATTCAGAAACTGTTTAATGAGGTGAAACATCAAGTGAGAAGTTGGTTAATTTTCTCATAAGCTTACATACAACTTGCTTTTACAACCTGAGGATCCGCCCCCTGCTGGCCATTACAAAAAATGCAGGTTTGATGCACTTCGCTTTGGCTCCAAGTCTCAGACCCGGAGGCTACGTCCACGTCTTTCATACGGTCTATGATCATGACTGATTAACATCTGTTCTTGCAGAGCCACTATTCCATCAAGAAAGCCAGTGCAGCTCTGGGCTTCGGGACAGAGAACCTGATCCTTTTGAACACAGATGAGAGGTTTGCTTTGTGCTTGACTTACACGCAGACAGTCTGGTAAAAGATCCAATATCCGGATGACTTCTGTATGTCTTCTTCTTTTCCAGAGGGCGAGTCATCCCCGCTGATTTGGAGGCCAAAGTGATAGAGGCCAAGCAAAAGGTGAATGTCTGGGAGAACAACTCAGACATCAACTTATTTATTTGCTTCTTTTAGCGACTCCACACAAAGAGAAACACTCGGCTGAGCTGCAGAGGTTGCTTGTAGCAAAGGAAACACTTGTGTGTGCCAGAGCAATGGGGTTATTTCAGTAAGGTTAATACTTCTGGCTGCTCACATGTGATGCTGCTCCAATCTAAAGTACCTCTCCTGGAAGTAATCCTTCACTGGCAAAGTGATGTGCGGATGAGATGAAATGGGAGAGCGAAAGAAATGTGTTTTATCCCATGTTTTTGATGTCAACAGTCACAAGGAGAGAATGAACATCACAACTTGAATTCAGTCCCGAATTGTAAAAAATGTCTTTTTTCCCCCCCAATGTTTTTGGTTTGCAGGGGTATGTCCCCATGTTTGTGAATGCCACCGCTGGAACCACCGTGTACGGAGCCTTCGATCCCATCAATGAAATTGCAGACATCTGTGAAAAGTACAACATGTGGCTTCATGTGGATGTAAGAGAATATCGAAAGTCTTTAGTACAAGAAAAAAACATCAGTTAAGCTTCTGCAGTAGACATTATCATCCTTGCTGTTATAACTGTGTTGTGTTTTGTGCAGGGTGCATGGGGAGGAGGTTTGCTTATGTCCAGGAAACACAGGCACAAGCTGAATGGTGTGGAGAGGTAAAAGAAAGCAATACATAAACACATAAATAGCAATTAATGTAGGACAGAAAGACATGTTTTTTTAAAGATAGACTGTACCAGTTTTACAAATGCAGTTCAGCTTACTGGTCACAGTGAGCGCTACTGTAAAAACAGTTATATAATGTCTTTTGTGGCTCCGGGGGAGCTTTCTTAAGTCTGAGAAAATAACCCTGATGACATCATAAGGGTTGTTTAAACCTAGTGATGTCATCAAGGTTATTTTAGACATTGGCTCGGAGCGGAAAGTACAAATTGTGGGAGTGCTGAGCTTGAAAGACACAAACCATACAAAAGTAGACAGGGAGGTTCTCACAAGATGCTAATGAATTGCATTATGGGAAATGTAGGATCCAGTGTTTTGTAATTGAGAATAAAAGTCAGGATATCTGCTTCTTTTTTGTCGTATTTTCTTTTTTAATGCACATATATTTTATTGTTTTATTAGATAGCAGACAGTAGAGAGGTTAAAAGGTTAAAACTGGGGGCTTTGTGGCTCATAGTTGGCACCTTGGGCCCCTGTCTTCATGGAAGCACAATAATAAATTAGTGGAGTGCCCCTTTAAAGTCTGGGCCAGAATGTTGCACACAGCCACAGATGTTTCCAATGATATCTTCCCAAAGACTCATGTGACAGTTTCTCAATATAACTACAAACTTCAGTGCCTTCTTGGATTACCACTTCGGTTCCAAGGCGTGATACACACACACACACACGCACACTCACGGAGCTGTGTTTACTGTTTCAATATCTGTGCAGGGCCAACTCAGTCACCTGGAACCCTCATAAAATGATGGGAGTGCCTCTGCAGTGCTCCGCCATTCTGGTCAGGGAGAGGGTGAGCCTGTTTTTCACTTGCCTGCTGCACACGAGACCACTCCTGCACACACAGATATAGACAGGCAGCTGTTTTCTGCTGGCGTTTGCTAACCCTCCTGTTTCTTCCACTGCGACTCTGTCCATTGCAGGGATTATTACAAGGCTGCAACTCCATGAGTGCTGGTTACCTGTTCCAGCCAGATAAACAATATGATGTTACATATGACACCGGTGACAAGGCCATACAGTGTGGACGCCATGTCGATATCTTCAAGTTCTGGCTTATGTGGAAGGCAAAGGTGTGTATTTTGTCTGCTATTTTCTTCTGAAGCCTCTATCAACCGTGCTGCCATATCTAGAGTGCAGCGGTAACAACTCCTTATTCTTTTTCAATCTGCCTAAAAGGGAACAATAGGATTCGAGCAGCATGTTGACAAGTGCCTGGATCTGTCTGCGTACCTCTACAATAAAATAAGAAACAGAGAGGGCTATGAGATGGTGTTCGATGGAGAGGTGAGATCTTCAACAAAGAAAAACTACACTATTCCTATCTGGGCTTTTCCGATTTACAGAACACCTGTTTGTCTTTTGTGATGAATGACTACAGAAATATATTTGATATCTTAACTTGGTTTCAGGATTGATTGGGTCATTTTGCATCGCTGACAAGTTGACAAGAAAAGCTGAAATTACAGAAGGCAGTTTTTATCGGCGCTCATTACAAATGTTGTTCCCATTTTCGCTTATCAGCCGCAGCACACTAATGTGTGTTTCTGGTACCTTCCACCGAGCCTGCGCGGCTTGCCTGACGGAGGAGAGAGGCGGGAGAGGTTGCACAAGGTAATGACTCATCAATCTGCTTCTAAGGCCACGTTTGGACTTCCCCTGCCCTCTTCGATTGATTCTTGTTGTGTCTGCTTAGATTGAGGGATTCATACAACTCTGTTTTCCACAACAGGTGGCCCCAAAGATCAAAGCGATGATGATGGAGTCTGGGACTACGATGGTGGGCTACCAGCCGCAAGGTGACAAGGTGAACTTCTTCCGCATGGTCATCTCCAACCCCGCTGCCACCAGGTCCGACATCGACTTCCTGATCGAGGAGATCGAGCGACTGGGGAATGACTTGTAAGAGCCACACCTAAACCCTTCCTCTGCCCAAACGTCGGCCTTTGCCGACTCTGGAGGGCCTTTAGCTCGGCTTCACGTCCCTTTTGTCTCCTTAAGACGCTGAAATTTTTGCTTACAGATCTTCTTCGGCAATGCACAACAAATAATATGCCATGTGTGTCTCTTCTCTGTCTCTTCTGTCTTTAGCAGTGATGACGTACGTTCAAAACATTTGCACACAAGGTTATCTGAGTGAAAAAAGGACAAAACTCAAAACTCATAAGTCAAAACTCGAGAGAATAACAAAAGCACGCTGGTATTCTTGCCAAAGTAATGTAAATATGAAATAGCAAGAATATCAGAGCACTTGAATGATTCTTTCTATAGCAGCTATAAAGAAAATGCCGTTTTACTGCTGTACTATATGAAGATCAGTATTAAAAACACAATGAGATCAAAATATTTTTTCACAAGTAACAAATTACAGTGTAGAGAACCTTATTGCATTGACATAACCACTATAAATGTAAAATACACATTTACAGTATATATATATAAAAATATGATGTACTGACTGTTGGTGCTCCATGTTGTCGATGTAACGATCAAGCCAGACGCACCGCCACATCGTACCCTCGCTGTTATTTCCCTTTGATATTACATAGGTGGAACTATATAACACAGTCATTGTAACAAGCACTGTACTTGATTGCTGTGTTTTTAGAGATTTTTGTGTAGATCGTGTATAGTATTGTTACATTGCCTTTGTGCCAAATGTGTCCTAGTTTTACAGTGAGAAAATCCTACATGTAAATCGACCACACAGTAAAGTATGTTATAGAGGAATCGCTTTATTTATATCCAGAGATTATAATTGTGAATAGGTTATCTGCTGTTCTGTTCCATTTGTAACGTATCCTCCTTCCTATTTGGAAACTCTGCTGTATAATATCACAATGTTTTGAATGACATTGAAGTCTTTTAGTGTATTTGTGAACCAAAGAAGGGTTGAGTTACCTGTATGAACATGTACACGACCCTTGTTCTCCCTTATGGATGGATCCAGATGTTTATATAAGAAAACTTAAGTTTCCGCCCTAAACCTTAGTGCAATCTATGTTGTGTAACTGTGCAATGTCATTGTGATTCACTGACTGAATGTTGTCGAGACACTTGGCTCTATGTGGGAGGCATGACTGGCAGTGTGGCCGCTACTGCCGGTGCTTTGTTAATGATAAAAAGCACAACGCTAAACCATGATCATGGGGCAGCTTTTATCCTATGGACACATGATTGTCTATATTCTAACCGTGTTAAGTGGAGTAAAACTATAATATGCAAACTTTTATTTGTCTTGCTCACTATAGGCACACGTTCATGTTGAGAAAAACATTGTGAGAAACTGGGATTATTTATCATTAAGACTTCTGCTTGAACAATGAAATGCACAGCGTTTGCTACTGTAATAAGATTAACTGAACAACTGTACATTCCTGAATTAGCGGGATGAAATATCCCTTGTCAAATTCAATGTAGGCACTTTAACTTCACGCCATCGTTTGCAGAGTATCACTGTTGTATCCACAGCACTAATAAAGACATGAGCTGTAGAACATCTGTGGGCACATTTCCTTTTTCTTTTTTTGCAGTACATTCGAACTTGACAAATAAATACTGTGTGTATGGCGACTAACACTGGAGAAGACTTAACTCATGTGCTTGGTTAAGTTTAGTTCTTTTAATAGTTAATCTTTTCTTTCAATCTTAATACAACCCAATAGACAGAAGCGTATTATCTTATGTGGCCTTTGATGATGATGATGATTATTTCACCAAAAAGCAAAATATTTAATGTTTTGCATATTATACAGAGTATGCGTGAGCAAATAGAAATTCCTTTTGTTTGCCAGAGATGTACTCACAGACACCGAAATGTTGCACAGTGTTGTTACTTTGGGGCGAATTAGATGACAAACAGAAGCCAACTAGACTACTCACATTATATTTTAGAGCGGAAGCGCTGCCAGCAGTAATCCCACACAGGGAGCATCTAAACATCTACTGTATATGAGCGTGCTTTACAGCTGAAGTCTGAGATCCCAAGTCATGTGTGGACCTCTGAGTCATGTCATCAGTTTAAAATCATGCCTCATATAATTCAGAGAAGTCATGAAGTATCAAGGTGATAAAACAATGTTAAGTATGTTTATTGAGTCTGTCTCTGGGATCCCAAACAGAATGTAAAATGACTGTCTATTCGTCAGTCGCTGCCAAAGACAGGCTGAGGCTTAACAGATCTGTAGCCAACCTTTAGACAAATATATGCAAAATAGCTCAAATATATGGGGATTCCAGCATGGCAGGCTATATGAAACTCTATAGGAAGAGACAAGTTTGAGCAAATGTGCATGTTTTCCTATCCTCCATCCTTTTTTCTCGTGCATCATTTCAATGCACCTGGCTGTCACCAGCCATCGGTCAGATTAATCACCCTGGAGGGACTTTTTATTGGCTGATCATCTCACAGCTGAGCTTTCACGAGCACCCCCCTGCCAATTCCTTCGCTCCTGTCATTACTCACACTTTTAAGATATTTATCATAAAACGCATTAGACTGTGCTCTCTTAACATTTTTTTTTCCGAGGCGCCTATTTCGAGGCTCTGCCCGGCTGCGTTTTATTTCGACACAGCCGTAGAGGGACTGGCTGTTGCAGTGGCTCTCCTCCCCATCCTCCACCGGGCAGACGCTGCTTCTTTGTTTCATGCTCCAGTGCAGCAATCATTACAGACCTGGTGTCACTGGCTGCTTTGTAAAGTTACAGGGAACGCAGGATTAAAGGAATAACTACTCATATAATGGGGTAATAGAAATAATAACCCTTGACTCCTCACCACAGCTAAAGGGAGGGGGACTTTTTTGGAGGGGGGTTGTTTTTTGCTCTGAGGACGTTGAAGGTTAAACGTGCCAAAGCGTAATGACATGGCTAATTTGGAAGCAGGTGTTGGAGAATCTTATTATGGTTGAATGCAAATGAAACCTACAGCTCCTGTCACATAGTAACTGGCGAGACATGAATGAACGGCCACTGAGAGGAGGTAACAAAACCACTCAGCCAGTCAGTTTATGCAAACCAGTCTAGTCAGTATGATGCAAATTGTCTCAGAGATAAATGTATATATAATGGTAAATAAAGTATGGAAGTAATAGGTTTGTAGCTGATTTAGGCTATGAAATTAATACTTAGTAGTAGGTCAAGGGGTTCTTCGCTTTAATCCATAACCAGTATCTCCATCAATTCTAATTACAAGCGTAATTAAACTTTGATCAAGAGGAGATCAGGCCCGTAATATAATAAGGTGCTGGAGCAGTTCTGTTGTTGCAGTAGCTCTGTCTCTGGAGGGTGGGTGGGCTGGCTCTGAACACCAGACTGTGAAACACTTAATGTCTGTCTCTGCACTAGTCTGTTCACCCTCCATTTCACACCTGGCACACACACACACACACACACACACACACACACACACACACACACACACACACACAAAGGATTCACCACCCATTAGAATACTGAAACAAAGGCCATCAAATTTACTGCGCCCATTGCAGTGCACTTTCCTTCTTGTGTGTTAATTGTATTTGCATGACAGACTTTTTTTCAGGTAAGAAAAGTTTCCTCTCTTTCTCTCTGTCACACACACACATACACACACACACACACACACACACACACAATAGGTCGCTCACCCGTCCGTCCTCTCTCAGCTGTGTTACTCCTCTCTCATATATATCCATGAATCTTGTCAGTGGTTTCCTGATGTGCCAAATATATCTCCCGCCCCTGGGAATCACTGCCACATTAGCTTCCTGATAGATACTGACATTCCCATTGTGTAAGGCAAGTCTAATGAAATGATGATGATGATATTGACTGCGGGCTGCTTTCCAG
Source organism: Chelmon rostratus (assembly GCF_017976325.1). NCBI lineage: Eukaryota > Metazoa > Chordata > Actinopteri > Chaetodontiformes > Chaetodontidae > Chelmon > Chelmon rostratus. Next base: position 13,168,429 of record NC_055670.1, on the reverse strand, counting down.
CCCTCTCCCCTCCCCACCCCCACCACCCTTTCTCCACACATGCAGCTATGGCCACAATTTAGCGTGAAAACCTTATTTACCGAACAACATGGGCAGCATTTTTGCCCTTGTTCAATTTAGAGGTCAACAATGGTGTGTTCGCGTGCTGTGAAAGGTGTTTATGCACCTCTATAATCCGTCCATTTTGTTATTAAATTCAAGCCAAATAGTGAGCGTGCTTGACATTAAGAAACTGTGATAACAGAATCAATTGCAACACCTTAAGGCCCCTGACTTCTAAAGTAATTATAATGGCTTACACTTATCTAAATAGCCTCCTCTTATTGACTGCGTGTCCACGGCTTGATTAATCTTGGCAGAAAGTAAATTTTAAGCAGGAGATTAATAGTCCAGAGACCGTAACTTGCGTGTCTCCATGACTGGGGAGTGTAAACCTAATGTGGCGCTTGTTAAAGTTGAAAGGCTGCTAGTAAATGTCTCTGTTGGGCATTTTTTAATGGAATAAGCACGAGCCCGGGAGCAATTACACCGCAGCTAACCAAGTCTCTGTGTGGTGATTGCTATCATGCATGCTAAATGAACAAAACAACCTCCAGCACATGTCAGTAATCTAGTGCTCTAGAGACTTTCAAGTATGGTCTGCTGTTTTCTGCAGAATGACAAACAGCGAGCGATTTATTCTTCCCTGACTAGGAACTACAGGGCAGGACTGGAAACATGCCTCAGCTGTTGCTGAAATTAAAATGATAAACAACAACCATAATGACGCCATAACTGCTTGTGCTGGTGTTTGGCTCTGCTGCTCCGTCATCTTAACACAGGCTTTTCTAATTCACTTAGCATTTTATCTCCGCGTCCCAGCACATTATGCCAGCACAGAGCATGTATTTATCAGGCAACCCTTTCATCCTGCGAGGAATGACCTCTCACAGACGCACGACATTAAGCAACTAACCCTGACAGTAACAGCTTCTGATGTTTGCAGCTGCGACTTTGCTTACTGTGTGGAAATGCAGCATGTGAGCGAGGGGGCCGCAGCAGACAGACATTCATCAAATTATGGACATTTTAATTTCTGGCCACTTGTTTGTTAATGTCTTCCTCGCCTCCTCAGATTTGCTATCTGTGGTGCGCCTGAACAAAAGTGTTTTGCAGCTTTAGTTGTAAATTCCTCGGAGGACTGAAGCAGTATAAATCTGAGAGAGCTATCCAGAACAGTGATCGCAGAGTTTTAAGGCGTCAGCAAGCTTCTGCTGAAATACAGAGTTTATTTATCTGCTTCTTGAAGGAGCAAGTGTCACCATATAAGGTATATTTTTCACTGGTGGTAAATAATAGATCTGCTTAGGATTACAACTAATGATTGTTTTTATTACGGTATATTTGATCACTCATTTAGCTCATTAAACAGTAGAAAATAGTGGGAAATAAACACTGCAATTTGCAAGAACCCAAGATGATGTCTTCATATAGCTTTTTTTTCTCAACCAGCACTCCAACACCCAAAGATATTCAATCTACTGTGATGGATGACAGGGAAAAGCTGCAAATCCTCACAGCGGAGAAGCTGGAAACATCCAATGTTTAGTATATTTGCTTGAACATAAGTGATTAATCGAACATCAAATTAGCTAACAATTAATTTTCTATTGACTAATCAATTAATCAACTATATGCTTCAGCTCTATGTCTTTATGTTTCGATTATGAAGAAAAACTATTGATAAAGCAGGACAGAAATTCTTATATCTTAGTGTATCTTACATACTTTCGCAATAAAAGAGAGCCACCTCATCAGTAAGAACAATAGTAACTATTGTTTTTCTTTAGCTACCCAGGACCTAAATACAGAATTACTCAACCTTAAGATGACAATAGCGACATTCAAAATTTGACTTCCTCTCATTGCTTATGAAAGCACACATGAATTTGCTAGTCTTAAAATATGGAAACAGTAGTGCAGGTAACACAGGCTGCACCTGTTCTTCTCTCATCAAACAACCCTCCTGGCACTAAGCTCCTTCCTTACAATAGGGTTATGCTTTCTAGTGTTGTCATGTGAGGCTAAAACATAAATATGTGTTGCGTCTGTGTCTCCAGAGATGTTGACGCAATTTTGTGGTGAATTATCGGGGTTGTAGTGCTGACGCAATAACGAACCGCCCTGTTAACTGACATTCATGTGCTGCACATGTCTTGTTTTTACACTGATCGTTTTGTTGTATCAAACAGTTTGACCTTTTTTGTCTTCTGACGCATGTTAATTTGAAAAATCATATCAATTTGCTGACATCAAGATATTTTTTCAAATTTACAGTCAATTTATTAAGAATTGTGTTTCTCCTCCCCTGTCAGTGCTTGCACATTTTCATCAGGGAACAAAGGGTAAAATAATAATAATGGTCATAATTCCAAAGAGATTACATGAATCACAATGTTGGTTCAGACCACAATGTCATGCATAAAATCTTCTTGTCAGAATACATCAGGCCAATGCTTGATCTCCCCTCTTGAGACATGCATTTTAAGATGAAGCTATCGTCCAGCGCCGCCTGTGGAGAGATGAAATCAAGGTGAGCTGTAGCGGACACATAGACTGACGGGATAACTGATGATTGATGAGGACAATCACAATGCTGACCAAGTTTCTTTCAAATTATTTGATAAGAGCCGCTGCATTACAGAGATATTCAGCTACATATACATTAATCTGCTCCTTGAGTCCATGTTCTTTATAGCACTGATGATGTCTCTTATTATCACTGCTTGATCACGGAGACAATTCTGTTCCATCACATCCTCCCTGGCTCACGTTTCTGCCCTGATGTGATTATACGATCAAATCAAAAGTGGCTGAGATGTGAATAAAAAAACTACTTTTAAAATACAGCTGAGGTTATCACTGATATTGTGCAGCTATGTTAATGGTTATAGATCCTGACAGGAAGTTACTGGCTAAGAGGCTCATTACTCATCTTCCAGGAAATCTAAGGAAGGGTGTCTTTATGCATTATTCTACTCATCTCTAATCAACACTCACTCCACGCAGATCTTTAAAGAAAAAACAGGCCTGTGTATTAGGAGCAAATGTATATAAATGTAAAAAGTCTGTATTATGAAGAATACCACATAAAGAGTGTTGAATTATTGATGCAACATGTTATGTTTCAGCTGGTGTCAAACTGTTTTATGAATGCGCACCATCATATTTCATGATCTTATTATGAGGACTATTATCATAGCAACCCCAATCAGAGATGAGCAAAAAGCACAATATCTTCTACTGAAATATGGTGGAGTAACTGTTAGAGGTGGTGAGTGGAGATACTCAACAAATTAGCAGTACCTTGAAATTGTAAAGTATAATTGTACACAAGGAAATAAACTTCAACTTGCAGCAGAGCTTTGGACCTGAGACCTAAACACGAGTTAGACTTCCTGCACAAAAATAACACTTGACTAGGCTTGACTTGATTAAGCAAAGTCATTCAGATCTCAACAATTGACCGGGTGAAACCACAGACTACAAAGGAAAAACAAACAGTCTTGCATATGACTTTTAATTTGCCTGAAGACAAATCTCCTACTACTGATACACCAACCTCCCACAAACAAGCCTCTGTACACTGTTTATGCCACCTCCAAGACTCTATTAAGTACTGTGCAAACAACAGATCACACATAGCTCTTCCTCTTCTTTTTCTTCTTCTTCTTCTTCCTCTTCCTCTTCGTCTTCTTTTTACATTACATGCAGAGATTAACCAGTCCTCATGTGCTGGATTAACACCACCTGCCCGCATCTTTTTTCTGTCAGTAAATTTGTGGTAAATGGATTAAACATGTTTCATTAGGAATACACACAATAACCTAAAACAATTAATAATCTTACTTAAAATTGTACTGCATTTGTTGCAACTCTCATTCAAATATGCAAAAATTGCAAAAATACATGTGGTGATTTTGAGGCATTTGTGGCCCCTGAGGCAGTTTGATAATCCCACTACTCCCACGATTATTTTTCTAAACCTGGTGATTGTTAGTCTCATTTCAAGCCTCGCAGTAGACATTTCTGCTGTCATCACAGAGCTGTCGCCGAGAGTGACACCACAGCGGAAGTGCTGAGAACCAGGAACCGCAGGGAAACACAGCACTGCGCCGGAGATGATCTGGTGGACGGTCACCTGTTAAACTACACCGCTAGCCCACCGTGATAGACACACATTCAGGGAACATGGGAGGGTCTCAGAGCGTCGAGATACCAGGTGGAGGAACTGAAGGCTACCACGTCCTCAGGGTAAGGACAGCTTTCACCCGCCGGTGAAACGCAACGCTTTTACCTGTGAGGGCTGCGTGAGAGAGAGACATCCTGTTAGCTTAGACACAGGATGAGCCAGCGTTTTACTTCTCAAGTTCTGCAGTTAAATGTTCATATTTATATTTTTGACTGAATGGCAGTTATTTGACAGGGCGCCGGAGAGGTCTCGCAAATTTGTCACCCTATTTGTCATCGTCTGAAGCAGCTAGCTACCTGTTAATTGCCCACTGCTACAGCTAATTTAGCTGTCAACATGCTGAATGAACGCGCGTGTTTGCAGTTTAGTCGGTTTTCCGCCCCACACTCCCCCCACAACTTAGTTCATTTTTTCGGGTGTTTTTAAGATATATGAGTTCATATGAGTTGGCATGGTTAATTAGTATTCAAACACGCGCTGTAGTTAACATCATCTGCTGGTTTCTCCTGTGGGTTTCTGTCCGTGAACGCCTCATTGGGAGCCTTCAGGTGCTAATGTTAAAACTAAAACCCAGAGTAGGTGTTACCAGAATAACCGGTGAGGCTGCAGAGTGTACATACTTCATGAGGATGGGTGTGTACCTTCTTTGTTAAATATTACCTTTTCCCAGCTACCATTGTCATTTAGTGATTTTTATTTTTATTTAATCTGGCTGTAAAGATTACTTTCATTATAGAGTTATATCCAGACACTTTTCTCAATTAATCACTTAAAAAAACTGTGAAAAACACCCTCGGCATCCCACCAAAGCCAAAGTTGAAATATGCAGGTTAACTTGTTTTGTCCCTGTTGAGCTCTTTGTCTTTTTTCTTATGCAAATACATTGATTGTAATGTTTAAACCAGAAGGACTTAAACCATTATAGGGTAGTTTTGCAATAACCTTTGTCTTTGTTTTACAAGTGTTGCTGACGTTTTCACTTCTAAACAGTCCAAAGCCTTAATATATTCAAGTTACTCTTATAGAAGACTATGAAAGCCAGCAAATATTCTCATTTGAGAACCTGGAGCCTATTAACTTTGGACAATTCTGTAAAAAAAAAAAAAACTATTGAAATTTTACGACCCACTGATCTAGAACACTAAATGGTACACTAAATTAGTATTTACGCCCATACTGACTGTATTAAGAGTATATTAAGGGCTCAGGTATCGGGTGATACAGTATCACTATAAAAATACTGTGTTTATACTATCAATTCTATCAATTTAGTCACGCCGGGCCACTGACTCAGTTTTTAGTGCCACAGAATAGTGACAAGCCTCGTGTTACGTTCGAAAAAGTGGTTATGCATTTCTGCTAAACGTGTCACTGCTCATTTTATGTATTTGTTTTGATTAAGTCTGTGGCATCAGCACTCTAAACTCTCTGTCTGCTCAATGTGTCAGTGCTTGAGGAAGGTTCACTTCGTCCCCTGCTGCACATACTGTAAGGACATCTCTTAAGTACTGCTAAAATGGAAATTTAGTATTTTCCCTTTTTATTTTTGAAATCAGATCAGGTAAAGGAAGCATATTTCTCCCATTAAAAGCATGCACTAAAAACAGTGTTATATACAGTTCCACATTTGTGAGGCTTAAGCCTCATCTTTCTATGGATATATAAATCTTCATTAGTGTCTTGTTCCGTCACAGGTAGTGATTAGAATTGATAATTGACACCAGTGCCATTATTGATTCTCCTTATCGGTCTGATTCTTTATTGATTCCCCATCCTGTTTCTTGATGAGTCTTCTGTGTGGAAAAAAAAGTAGGCCTACATGGGTTTTTAGTGTCAGTGCAACTGTTTTATTATCTCTGAGTGTGAACACAGTGTAGAAACAGAGCAGAAAAGGGATCAGTGTGACCGCTGTTTCATATGTTTTATAATAATACACTCAGTGGCTACTTTATTACGTACACATTTCTGATACGGGGTAGGACCCCTTTTGTCCCCAGATCAGCCTGAATGCTTCATGACTCAGCAAGGTGCTGGAAATGTTACTTCTGGTCAATGCTGACATGACAGCACCACAGAGTTGCTGCAGATTTGTCAGCTGCATATTCATGCAAATCTGTTGTTCCACCAAATCCCTAAGGTGCTCTGATGGACTAAAGTCTGGAGCCAGATGCATAAAACTCTGTAGATTCACAGCTGAAACTTTACAAAGACGGACATGGTATGTGATGAAACACATTCTTTTCATCAGATTTATAAAGCTATGTGTGCTGGAACTGGAGGCACGAGCACAAACCTCATTTCCACTCCCTTAGTTGACCCTAAATGGACGTAGAAATGCCCTAAAACATCTGTTTTAATATCAGTACTTTTGCCACACAACCGCTCATTAGACCTTATGATGAGAAGAATGGCAAAGCAGCGGTGTGAAGTTCTCCAGCAGCACCAGAACAGCTGCCATGACGCATGGCTGTGTCTATTTATATTTATAGCGGCCATACCACTAATCCATCACATGTACTTGTAAACTTCACCATGGTGATATCCCCGTCATTATTATTAATTGTCAGAAGGATGATCAATAATTAATTTATAGAGCTCATATTTAAACAGACCTCACAAAGTGCTCCATAATTCAGGATACAATTAAAAGATACTTAACACTGGTGAGTGATGGCTCCAATGCAGATAAACTCAGAAGTAATTGAATGCCTTTGATTAACGCAGTGTAAACAGCAAAAATACAAGCACAGTCAGTGAAATTGGCGACGACCTAAACCATCAATATTTTACACGAAGGTTTCATGTCTCACTATATATTTCACGTCCGCTTTATCATATCACCTGCAGCTGTGTCCAGAAAACTGTCTGTAAACCTGGTCTGCACAGTCTTCTTTTATAAACACCAGTTAGGAAATGCATTTTTTTGTGGGCATATCATTTTATACATCTGGCCCCTGGCGACTGTGGAGGCCACTGACGTACACTGAGCTCTTGTTTGTGGAAGCAGCTTGAGATGAGTAGTGCTTTCTGACATGTGCTTTCTTGCTGGAAGTAGGCATTAGAAGATGGGTGGTCTGTTTCCTGAACCGTTGGCAGAAGGCATGATGGATCTGTGATCTGCCCTGCCGTCTGCATGTTGCAGCAGAAATCAAGATTCATTAGACTCTGGGATGTTTTTCCCATCTTCAACTGCCTGTTGTCTTATCTTAATGATTCTGTTTTTTTACAGGTACAAGATAATTCCCCAGGTCACTATGCAGGGCTGGAGCCATTCTTTGATTTCATCATTTCCATTTGTGACACTAGATTGGTAAGTTTACCATAATGGCAGTAATAGAACTGGCTATAGCTACTGGACCTGCTGCTTAAGTAAGTCTCATATGGTCTCCGGAGGGTTTTGACGAGTGATTTGAGTATTTTCATCTCTGACAGAACAAGGACAATGACACCCTCAAAGAGTTGCTGAAGATGAACGTGGAGAGGCCCATTAAGATGCTGTTATACAGTAGCAAGACCCTGGCAGTAAGAGAGACAACGGTCATACCCAGCAACATGTGGGGCGGCCAGGGGCTGCTGGGGGTCAGCATTCGCTTCTGCAGCTTTGAAGGAGTCAATGAGAATGTTTGGCATGTCTTGGTGAGTGTGACATGCATACATGCACTTTAGATATTAGTGTGTGTGTGTGTATTTTATACATATTGCATGGTAACTGTTCATTAGAAGTAAGAGCACAGAAGTGTAAAATAATGAGCTTCTTTACAAGTTATTACTGTCACCTGATGTGTTTATTCATGTTGTCTGAGTCCAGGAAGTGGAGCCAAACTCTCCTGCAGCCCTAGCTGGTTTGACGGCCCACACTGACTACATCATAGGAGCCGACACCATCATGGATGAGGTGCTTGCTTTCACAAAATTAGTAGTGAAGTTGACTGACAGTGTACAACAGGCTGCTGACCTGCTGCGTGTCTCCGCTCTTTCAACAGAGTGAGGATCTGTTCTCCATCATTGAATCCTATGAAGGAAAGGAACTGAAGCTGTATGTTTACAACACAGATACAGACAACTGCCGGGAGGTGCTCATCAGTCCAAACTGCGACTGGGGCGGAGAGGGCAGGTAAGACAGTGATCAAGGAATTCATCTACCTGAATCTGTTTTCTGTTGCCCGTTGAAAGCTGCTGGTTTTGGTATGATATTGTTTTACATACAGTACAACAAAACCATAATGTTCCAGGTGCAAATCTAACCCTTACCTCCTAAACATCAACTTTTAAATGACAAAAATAATTCCAAATATCTGAATTTTAACTAAAAATGCTTCTTGATTTTACCTGGTAAAACTGTCGAGCGTTGGTCAGGACAGTTTTCACAACTAGAGTTATAAGTATTGGGTTTTTATGTTTATGCACAGGTTCTTTCTGTCCAGAATTTGTCTGCAGTTTAGGGTTAATAGTTTTATTTAATTTATCCTTCGTTCTTGATTCAGTATTTTTAATAGGATTGTTCAAGACATGATTTCTTTATATGTGTAATGTAATTATGATTTTAATATATATATTAGTAATTAGACCCTCAAAATTAACAAAGAAACTAGAATCTTTTGCTTTACTGCATGTTATATTTCTACAAACTTGTCTTATTTTTCCAGTTTATGGCAGTGTCTGTTGTGTTCTACTTTTAGACCCCTTACTTTTCTGAGTAAATATTGAATGGAAACTTTGTTGTTGATGCTATCACAGCTATTACACCACATCATTTCCCAACGTTGATTTTACTTTAAAGTCACGTCTCACTGTTTGGATCCCTCACAGTGTGTCTGTCTCTTCAGTCTAGGATGCGGCATTGGCTATGGCTACCTGCACAGGATACCTTCACTATCATTTGCAGAGGGCAAGAACACCGGTTTCCTTGCACATACTCCCAGTGAGCAAGCTCCTCCACCTAAAGATGGCTTCACAGAGGTAACAGCGTGTTTAACAAAGACATAACCGCCTCCAGACGACAACATTCTTTTGATGCCATGTGGGTTCCAGATGTTGTGAACGTTTATTGAGCTGAGGTCATTTTGGTTACCAGGTCCAGCTCTCTGCTGTCATTCCAACCGTTCCAGTTGCTTCTTCTTCTGCTTCGACTGGATTAGAGCAGTCTCTCACCGGCTTGTCAGTCAACTCTGGCCCGACCGCTGTCATTAGCAATCTGCAGACAGGTGCAGTATTATCTCTGACCACTAACAACATCCTGTTTGAAGTGATGTGAGGGTGACCTAGCTATAAAATTAGCAGATAAAGCACATACGTGGAAACATGTAACAGGACAATAACAGTTTTGTTCATGATTCTTTCAGGAGTTCCTACTGTCCCACTGACCAGACCAGTGTCCTCCTCACACAGCGTCCCCCTGTCTGTCAATCCTGCTGCCACACTGCCAGGTAAGTAGAAGTTGTAGCTCCCCAGGTGTGGTGCCACAGCCAGCTGCTCTGAAAGCCAAACTTGCATGACACTAGGCTGAAAACCCAGCTGCGTCTAATCTGTATTATATTTGTTGCACAGGTTTAATGCCTTTACCGGGACATCTTCCACCCTTTCCTAATTTGCCAAATCTAAATATCACCTTGCCAAACCTGGGCCAAGTATTACCACCAGGAGTTGGTGGGTTACAACATGCAGGTATTGTTTTTGCTCTCTGGAGAGTGTTCTGGATTACTTGTAAATAATAATTATTATAACATATAATCAATAAGAAACATTATGTAACAGTTTTATCTCAAAATAACAGCTTCAAAATCATTTTGATGGTACATTGACTTATAATAGGGATCCATCCCCACGCTGTGCCTGAACGCCTGCTCTTGCAGTATGTAACTTGGATTGAGTGTGTAATGCTTAATGGCACCACGTCACACACCACCAACTATGGGTGTTCAGCTAAGAAACAAGTTCCTCTGTATTCTCAGTACACTTCTATCATTTTGCCAGCCGACTCTGCACTCGTGAAATATGACAGCTACTTTAGCTTGGAAAAAATTCGATGAATTTACCGTTTATCAGACCAAAAATGAGACAAGAATCAGGTTGGAAATACGTTAGAGTCCGGAGAAGAGTGTTTCTGGGAGCGAGGCCTCTGATTTTATAACTTCCTTTTTTGATTTTGGTGTAACTAGATGATATCTTATGTAGAAAATAACTCTGTGTCTTACAGATGGACAGATGGTTTAACTTGATGCTAAAGTAACCCCTAACTGCTGCTAACTGTAGCTGCCGTTTGCTAGTTAGCAATAATTGCATGTGAAGCCAAAGCGTGATATAGCTCATGTCTCTGTTCCACTACACTACACTTCCACTGCACTACAGTTGCAGTGACATTCCCCCTGTAGTGATGTACATCGGTACTTTATATGATTTTTCTTAATCCCATATACTGCTGCTGAAAATACTCTGAATGAACTCTGTAGTTCAAAATATTTCATCAAATGCACTATTTGCTCTTGCTTGAGTAACAATTGCTTAAAACTCCAGTGTCCAGCCAGATTTTATTAGATATTCCTCACCTGTTTTAAAGATTTGTCTTCAGTAGGAACAAGTGGACTTATGGTCAGGTGTCACAGACAGGCTGGGGAGTCGGGAAGAGTTGACTTACTTAAGCATTGTTGATTTTGATCTTTTCGTGTGATTTGGGATGACAATAATAGAAAAATATTATCTCCAGCTCTAACCTCACAAGGTTCACAGAAGCAAATATAAAATGCTAAAGCATTGCATTCTCACATACAACTAGGAGTTCACTAAACATCGCAGGTATGTTTTCTCCAGTAAAAATCAATGTAGTTTACAGAAATTGATGTGATTTATCATTGCTGTGCACCACATCTGAACAAAGAATCAGCAAAAATGAAATGATGTAATGGGTTACTCTACTCTAGGTAATGACTTAAAAGACACATGCAGTTGTAGGTAACAGTTTTTGTTTGTGTTGCGCTCCACAGGTCCTCCACCTGTCACCCTGCCAGGTGTGGTCCCCGGTGTAACTCTGCCGCCGTCTAACTTTGTTTATCCTCCACTCACTGTTAATGCAGCTCCTGCTGTTACGCAGGATATCACGTTTCCCCCGTGCACCACCCAAATGAACAGTACACTGACTAAAAACCCCATCCCATCATCAGTGACCACCTGTGACTCAATAAATATCACAGTGACCGTAGACTCATAGCAGAGAGCACCTTTAAGGTTGTCAGCTTGATCTCACGCCTTTGCACAATGTGGCCAGTCTGTCAGCTGTTAGCTCGGTTGACAAACTGCTGCTACACACCGTTAGGATTGTTGTATGTATCTCAAGGATACTGGAACTTCACCAAGTTTTCCTTTGAATGCGTGTCAAGCAGCTGCAGCAGTCGCTCATATTAAAAGCAAATGTTGATGGCAGGAAATGGAAAATTACAAGAATCATTCAAGCCTTTCAGCAGAGTTCAAATATACTCTCTGTAGCAGAACTTTTTTTTTTAAACAGTTCGTAACTCAGTCATAGTAATAGATGTGTTAACACCAACTATGGGTTTTTTGAACTTGGCTCTAAAACAGTGTGTGAAATACATGGGAAACGGGTTACTTTCAAGTGTGCAAGTCAGTATCTTTGAATCTTTTTTTATGGTCAAACTACTATGGAATCCCTGAAGGGTCATGCTAGGATTTTTTTGGATTGAACTTCTTTTGCATTCCCCCTGGTCCACAGGAACAGTTAGTGTGTTGGTCAAGTCCAGTTCACTTATAATAGACTCCTAGTTTAGAGGAAAATTCTGCAGAAATCAGAGATAATGTGACACTTTACATTATGCATTTATTGCTCATTACTCCTTTCAAAGGCCGACAGTGAAAGGCCACCAACTGCATGTGAGCACAGCTGCAGCTATTCTGCCTGGCTTTGGCTGCCCTTGTGGTTGAGTCTATGACATAAGTGCTATTGCTCCTGTTAATATTAGCCACAGAAGCATTGTTAAGCCACACACACAGGCATGTGAACCTGCACATCTACCAGATATGACAGATGTGTACACCACACCACAGGACAAGTTCATAGATACAGTTGAACTACAGCAGTCAGCCAGCACAAGCCTTGCATGCAGTTAGTGTTGCACCCATTATAAACTAATGCATCACTGCGGTAACAGTATCAACCAAAGCAGAGTCATGGCTCCAGACGCAGTCCCAGCTAGTCTGTCTCAATTAGCCTTGGCAGCAGATTTAGAGAGTTATAGGTTAAATAGTGCTGCTAGTTATCTGTCCAGCTGCAGTGATACAGACTTGTACCTGAGCCAGCCACAGCTGAGGGTGCACCCAGATGCTGTGGTCACAACCAGCAAGTCTATTACATAGTATGTAATAGTAAATCATAGTACAGCTCAGCCTTCCTCTGGGGAGCAGGGGGAATGTGTAACTCATTGTAAGGCAAGGCACTGAACTTTCAGGGGCTTCGTAAACTACTTTAAGTCTTCAGGGGAGGATGGGGCACTAACTTATACTACTGGGGTTTTTCTTTTAACAAAGCAGGTTTGCCTTCTGCAGTGCAGTATTCATTAAATATATAAAACAGTTTTGGTTTTGTACAATAAATAATTTGTAAATTAAGATATTGTTACCTTGATTAAACTGATGTATTTTCACTATTTCAGCCTCTGCTCTGTATTTTTAGCTCATCTCAAGTGGTTCATGCTGCGAGCATCCTTGGTCACACCCTGAAACGATGCAGTACCACACAGAGCCACCGAGTGCCAGTATAATCTCAGGGAATGGAGACAAATAGGAGCAGACTGCATCCTAAAATTTAAAGAGTGTTATCAGGTGATAAGTATGGATGTAAACTTTAGAATGAACAGACTGATAATCTACAGTACCATTCACTGGGAGAGAAAAACATTTCCTGGCATTTATTATTCACTCTTAGCAGAACTGTACAATTTGTACCCGAAGTGGAACATAGAGCCCTTGAAAAAGTAAGAGCAACAAAGCAGCAAAATGAAACACTCCAGACTAGTTTTACATGGGGAAATTTTAACTTTGTACACATTACTGCTGCAGTTTAAAATTTGAAAATTCACCTGTACAGCATATACAGTTTCAAATTTATCTGTTAATTAATATTCCTGCATAGGATTTTATACATTGTCATTTTTCTACATTTGGTTATTTTGTGCATTAAACGTTAAGTACGCTGCCCCCAACCTAAATGTCACTAGATGCCACTTGTATGCTACACATTACATTCTCATGGCTAAGTAACTCAAATTAAAGCCTAACATTTGTGAAAAAACAAAACATTTAGCCAAATCAATAGTGAAATCTTTGTAGTTCTATATAACGATGACTGTCCTCTCCTCACAGTAAATTAACTTCTAGCAGCTGAATCATTTGCACCCTGGCAGGACCATGTTATTTAATCTAAACGGCGGGCTGCCAAGTCTCCCTTCGGCCCTTTAAGGCTTTATCCATCTGCAACATCTGAACAGACTGTCCAGTCACATTTTCTTCAAGGTACGTTGTCAGTTTCAGTGCTTTTGTCGGGCCCTCAAAAGATCCTTTTTAAAAACATCCCTTCATTGTCCCTCCATTGATCAAGCCCTGGTAAACAAGTAGAAGCCTGGCACAGGTCAGGAGGCCAGGTGAGATCTCCCCACCAGTGTCCTGCTCTTCCTGTTGCCGGCTGTTCCTTCTCCCACGAGCCCGGAGCTCTGCAGGTGGGGAGCAACTTGGTCAGTTTGCCTTTTTTTTTTTGTCACAGTACAAGGCTGTCAGTATGAGATGATACTGGAGGAGGCAAGTCCCGAGCCAGCAGCACTCATCTGCAGATTTCCAGAGGAGCTTGACCTCCGCATGTGAGGGAGCAGGTAGGGGTCGCTTCCCATCTGGTGAACGTCGATGCGGTCCTCCTTCCTGTATGCCAGACAACGCCTTATGAAAGCCTGGAGGGGGGGAATAGTATCAAAAATTTTGTGTTTGATAATTCAAAGCTTACTTTAAAATGGCTACATCCATGTCTTATGCAAGTTCCACCTACCTTTGCTTCATTGCTGGCAACAGGCTTAACAGGGAACTGAACATCAGTAGCTTTCAGTATGGTGTTCTCTTGCAGGATGTCCTGTTGTGACTGGTTGTGGCCAAAAGGCTTCAAAAAGGAGGAGCAGTGCTGAATCATCATGCAATAAATTACAGTAACATTTAAAGGTAGAATCTTTATTGCCCTCCTTACCTTCCTTCCATAGAGACACTGAAAAAAGATAATGCCCACAGACCACACGTCCACCTTATTGGAGATCTTTGGAGGTTCTTTACCAACCACAAAACATTCAGGAGGCAAGTACCTGGCCAGAATCCAAAAACAAGTTGTTTAGTGTCTGTACATTTCCATCTAGAGTGGTGGAAAAGTTAGTTTCTTTTTATTTTTAATGCTGTTCTTGACATTTTCTATTTTATGCTTCTTTGGACTTATATTGTACTTTTTACACCACTGCATTTATACTGTATAACAAAAGTTCCTAGTTCCTTTTTATCGATTTTAGACATAAAACAAACTAAAACACAGTACATAAATTAGTTAACCTTGGCCCCACCACAACATCTAAGTACTTCTTACATATTAATAATACAAATATTGACAAATAATGTTTACATAACCAGTACTTTTACTTCTAGTATTTGTTGATAATACTTGCACACTTTTACTTCGAGTATTTTTATAGTCTAATATTTGCTATTTTTACTTAAACAAATGATCTCAGCAGTTCTTAAATCTCTATCCGTGTCCTTTATAGTTTAATGATGTATGTATATGTGGGACATTTCTTCTCACCAATAGGTCCCTGCACCCTGTGATGTCAGGTCCATCCCATCTACACCATAGTTGTCGTCATCCATGATTTTGGACAAACCGAAGTCGGTGATTTTGATTTCCCCACAGGCTGTGCCATCCACCAACAAGATGTTGCCTTGAAATCAAAGGAAAAAGGGTCAGCACTAGAAAAACGCAAACACTTGGATGGCTTCAGTCCACTAGATAATCAATAACTCAATTGGCACGGTCTGATTTAATGTAAAATAACTGATATTTTTATTGATGTGATGAGACCCAACATTCCTTGAAAGACATGTTTACCTGGCTTAAGGTCATAATGGATGATGGGAGGTTTGATTTCATTCAGGTATTTTAGTGCGTTCACAATTTGCATGACTATGGACCGTGCCTCCTTCTCAGACATTAGCTTATGCTGTTTCAAGTAGAAATCCAAGTCATTGCCTTCGCAGTACTCCATGACAGTGCAAAACCTATGAAATGGGAAAAAAATAGTAAGAATTTCAGCCCACATATAAAAGAAACCAACTGAAAAGTGCTGAAAATGCATTAACACAAATTTGTTAAAGTGCACTAACGTGTCTGTGTCCAGTGAGAAGTAGTCGTAAAGTTTCACGATTCGGGGGTGGTCCAGCTCCTTGTGTATTCTGTACTCTCGACAAGCATGCCTGTGGAGAGGAAGGTAATTATGCTCCTGTTAGCAACCAAAGCATGAAGTTGCAGGTGCTGCATTCTGCATTGAAAGCCTGGCACTGGGGCTTATGGATAGGAATAACAATACACTGAAAGCAAAGGGCTTAAGAACAGCTTGTGCGTCACAACATTTGAAACACTAATTATAGCATACTGCATGTGAGGTTACATATTTCCACATGGGCCAACATACTTGTGATAGTTCTCTTTTTTCTCTTCTCTCCAGTTCTTGTTAAGTTGGTGGATTTTCACAGCAGCATATCGTTGCTCAATCAAGTCAAAAGCCTGCACAATGTACACACAAACAGTTTACACTTGAAAAGCAACACTTGCTAAGAGTATTATTCCTTTTTGAAACTTACGACATCAGCATTTAATGTACCTTGTAAACTTCACTAAAGCCCCCTCTTCCTAGAAGGTGTAGGAGCAGATATCGTTCATTCAGCGTTGGGTGATCTTTAAATCTTTGAATGGATTAAAAAAAAAAAAAAAAAAAAACACACACACACACACACAAAAAACAATCAAAATTACAGATATAGACCTGTGTGTCAAAGATGGATTCATGTAGAAAAACACAAAGAAAGCTTCATGCACTAGGCAGTAACTCAATATCAGCACTATGGATGAGGATACCAGCCTTGTGTGTACATCATGTACAGATGTCAATGCAGTAACTGTCAAAGAAATTGATTCAGACTCACTGTGAGCTGTCTTCATTATTTATTCTCTTCAGCTCCCGAATGTGAAGGTTGCGCACTCTCTCCAGACGCTCCAGCTCCGCCTGGATCTCAGCTTCTTCCTATAAATGATTCAAGCACACAAACACACACAAAGAACTTCTGAGCTCTGACTACAAGGAGAGGAGCTCATCAAAACCCACTTGTACACAGCTGACTAGTTCTGTATTAAATATTAACGGATGACTTGGTACGGAGTCTGTCAGGGGCTGCCCGTGATGCTTATTCATCAGGAAAACAATGAATACATCGACAAACTACAGGCTCACTCCATCCTTAGGGTGATTCACACAAAAGGAACAGTGTTCAGCTCAGGAAACAAGAGAATCAGGCTGAATATGTCCAATTATCCTTATATAGAAGACAAGGATTTACTACATTTAATAATTTACTGTCTCCAATTATGTTCTCACTTGTGTAAAAGCACCTGTTATCCTGATTACTCACTGGGTCCTGAAAAAATGCAGTAACTTATTAAATGTATTAATAGCTAAGGTCTTGTGCCTGTACTGCATAGGAATACAATAATACCACATCAGACAATTGGAAATAAATGTTCCGATAAATTGTTGCTGCAGGTTCAGCATTGGTCAAACCTTCTTGAGATGTCCAAGTCGCAGTTTGAAGATCTCTTCCTGTTCGTGGTACTCTGCTAGTGTCAGCCTTTCCGGGATGAGAGAGATATGGGAAAAAAAGCATTTGCCTTTGTTAACTGCATCTCCATGTTAACTTGGTATACTCAGTTATTCACCCTTCTGGGCATTCTGTCCTATTAAACTTACTTTAAATCAGATGACTGTACAAAACAATAAAGAACTGTATTAAATAAAACTACACTGAAAATTCTACATGGTCTTTGACTGGGGAATGGCTGCTCTGATAACTTACAGCTGAGGTAGGCTGGGTTTTACAAAGGGATCACTTTCTGCTCCATTCACTGCCTTGGTTTTGCGTTGCTTTGGCTCAGAATTTGTGGTTGGTGCTTGGGAATTGCTGGAGGATGGAGGTTTCCTCTTGGCTAGAAGTTTTCTCTGCCTCTCAATGTCCTCTCTCTGTTGGTTTATCCACTCTTGCTGTCTGCAGATGGAAAGTTGTACCATTAGTACCATTTCTGTACCTGTTCAACTACAGCAATCTTATCCAAACACATCATTTACCAACATGTTAAAGATGATGAGCAAACATGAAAGCTGTAATGCTAGTGGAGTTGTGGTGGGGAGCTCCACCCAATTACACTAGAGCAGAGCTCACATGCAGAGAAGCTGCAAAACACTAAACTATTTTAACCTACATATCAAGACTTATGTTTTACCTGTAAAATGAAAGCTTTACTGCTTTACTAGTATCTCACTTGATCATCTTCTGAAACATGAACAGATTTCCACACAGGCAAAAAATAAATGCGTGCCCTAATCACAACTCAGTCATAAAATCAAAGACACACTGCAGAGCACATCTCCTGCATAGCTCCTGACAGCATGTCAGCTGAGTGGCAATCAAACAAGATGGTAGAGGAAGTGGTGCCGGTGATTACTCTGGTTCGGGAGTAGTTTTGGCTGAACTCATTCAACAGTGGAGCTGAGATAATTGGAAAAAATAGGAATTACACATTCACACATACAGACTTGAAAGCTGAGAGAGTGATAGGCTGCTATTCATTGTGAATGGGACCTGGCATTGCAGCCCAGTACCACCGGCTGAGCTCCAGAGATTTTAAAAAAGGTGCCTAGTAGTATTACGGGGGAAAGTGGGAAAAGCTCCACTCTATGCAAA
This sequence comes from Chelmon rostratus, assembly GCF_017976325.1. Lineage (NCBI taxonomy): Eukaryota > Metazoa > Chordata > Actinopteri > Chaetodontiformes > Chaetodontidae > Chelmon > Chelmon rostratus. Next base: position 13,150,158 of record NC_055670.1, on the reverse strand, counting down.
CGTCCTCTGGTGCCATGTGACAATCAGGGAAAACAAAAATAAAAAAGCTGCTGAAAAGAGTGTTTCTTTAAGGATAAATACCGCAAAGGTTAAAAATGAAAAACATCTAAATAACAAAAAATAAATTAAAAAACAACATGATCAATAAGACAAAATCTGACTAAAAGTTCTTACTTCACAAGGTTTTGGAAGGCATAGCCATCAGTCCACTGTTCTGTGAATGAGGCTCCATGTCTCACTGTAGTGAAATGGCCTAAACGAAGTCTATCCTGCATGCTCTTCTCCCGACAGGCCTGCTTCTCCTGGGTGCTCTGAGGAACAGTGTAAAACACAGCTTTGCATGCAGGTTTGCAGAAATTGTTAAGTGTTCACAAAGGGTTAAGAAAAACACTTACCTTTTCTATGAGCAACTTCTTGCTCATGGTGATGCACTTATTCAAGCGTTCCTTGTACTTTTCAAGTAATTTTTGTTGCTCATCTATCTGTCTCCTGAGATCACAGTTTGCCTATGGAGCAGAAAAAAAACTTTAATCAGCAGCTGCACAACTCATATTCTCCCATTCCAGCAATTATTAAAAATCTAAAAAAATGCTGTTTCTATGGCTGACAGACAAGACAAGTTAAGGTTTGTTCTATAACCAAACATTGGTAACTGGTAACACTGTCGAGTTTGTTTTGCACAAAAGTAACATCACAGCCCAGTCAAGTCTTTCTTTCTGCAAGATAGTGAAGAGTAACATCTTACCCTTAGCAAATCATCTATTCTCCCCTCCTTCTTCTCAAGGTCTAGATTTTTAGTGCTTTCAAGGGCAGCCAACTTCAACACTGTAAGGTCAGTCTAGAGGGGAAAACAACAAAAGATGATGTTTAAAAACTTGAGCAGCGATCTCAAACACATTTAAGAGCAATTACAAACGGTGTCCGGACTACCTGCTGTCACCCCTTACCTGAACAAATTTGACTGCTAGTTGCTTTGGATGTGTCATGTGGTCCCCAAAAGACAGACTAGTAGGAGATGAGCTATTTTGTCTAACCTGCAACAAAAAAAGAGAGCACTTCTTTTATGACAGGACACACCACATGGAGCAGCAGAACACGTAGTAGAACGTTTAGCCTGACTTACGGCTGTGCCCTGAGCAGAGTGGGAATGTGAGTTCTGCGGAGAACGAATCACTGGTGGGAGACCTCTCACTGGACTGGACCCATTTCCTCCCTGGAACTAAAAGGTTAAGAGAGGGAAAGTGACGTCAGTGCCTAACATTTGATATCAGCAGACCCACCAGTGGCTCCCTTTCTTTCATGGTTCTGTTATTGTTGAGACAGGAAATGGATTACGCCTCAGATGATGAAAGACAAATGCAGCACACATCATTCACTCATCACTTCCTTTCAATGTGCGAAACTTCTGACACCAAATTGGAAACTTACATCAAAATAATCGCTTATTTTGGGTCCTCGCACAATTGATTTCCCTGTGAAGGGAAAAGATGGGAAAGAGTGTTATTAAAATATTTCAAAGAAACACAGCAAGCAAGAGACAAAACATAGCCAGTTTAACACAACAACACTCACCTTGGCTGCTCTCTGATTGGATCTCAGGTTTCCTTTTTCTGCCTCTGGTTGTTTCCGACTGTTTCTTCTCTGGTGTCTGAAAGAGACATTTGATTTAATAATGTTTTACAAAACAATTACTATAGAAAAACATTGGCTACCTGTGGAGATTGTCTAAACAAATCCATGTGTTTATTTTTCAACCAACTTGACAAACTAAAGCTACATTTAGCTATATTCTTTCTACTAACACTGAATCAAATGATTCAATGTAATGCAAAAATACTGCTGGAAATTCCCATGACTATAACAATAACAGATTTTACTTTGACTTGTGTAGCTGCTCTAATTGCAGTTTCATCTTGTTTTTCAGCAAGACTCAAATCTTAATTGACCACTGATGTTAATGTCAATTTGATCTACTGTTACAAAAATTAAAATGTACGCTTTTATTTACACACACAAAAAGGGAATAAATAAATGCTAATACAATGAAGTTTACAACCATTTCCCTGTTGCTTTTAATCTCCATCAGAACAATGATACTTTGTTCAACATCATCACTTAACCTAGAGGAATCACAAATTGCAGTCATGAGCTATGCTAACCACAGTGGTGGAAAACAGCAATGGCCCTTATCAGGATAACCATTAATTTTCAGATTCTCATGCTGAATAAACAGGAGAACTGCCTTTTTTCAGATCTGATCCCTATCAAGTGAGATAGGGATCAGTGTCTCAATACAAATAGACTCTTGTTGAGGAAAAAAAAGTGCAATAATGATCAAATTACACATTGGTCACAATCCTATACTGTCATCATAACCTTCAAATTTCGATTTATTGAAAAAACTACCATTTCACACACGTAATGAACACCAAACTGAACCAACTTTATTTATGTCTGTCTATGGAGATTGATGAGGTTGGTCTGAATAGAGTCTTGCACATTACCCGATGGGGAGATTAAGGTTTGTTAAATTCACAGGTGGAGGGTCCCAAAATATAGCCAAGTGGCCAAGCACTTGATTTGTCATAGTGTCTGGATGATGGTGGGTCATGATATCCATTAGGTATCACCAAAAAAACAAAACAAAACAAAACAAAAAAAAAAAAACAGGACCAGGTTTACATCAACCCTTTAAACAACGAACACAAATGACTATTATGGCCATTTACACGAAATGTGATTTTCAAATATGAACCTGTTTGAGATTAATGGAAAAAAGCCACATAAACAGCTTTGTCTGACAATCGCAATACAAATAAGGTTATCATCAGAGTAAGCATATGTTATGGACCGTTACTGACACAACAGACATATCGTATATGCACCTCAGTCACTATGACAGGTATTTTACGATACACATAATAACTCTTTATATAATGGGTCTCCTTTCCAGCTGAGGAAAACTCTGATAGGCCACTGTCACTCAGTAATTGGGCTCAGAATCAGCTCTACAGCAACGAGTGAGTGTATGAATACAACCTTAACGTTAATATGTTTTTTTTAATGTTACTTATATAATCAGTTAACTTAGTTATAATAATGATTCGTCTGAATATTGTACTCCAATTAAATGTAGATAACAGGTTAGTGTACCTCTGATTCCTTGTCGCTTAAAGAGCCGAGGCTTCCAAAACTGTGATTTGAACATTCATTATTGGTCAAACCCTGAAAAAAAAAAAAAAAAAAAAAAAAGATCATTTTAGGATAAGACTTAATCTGAACAATAAAAGCAGTGTTTGGCCAATAAACATAGTCACTCACTTTGGTTCCCCCGCTTGTGCTGCCAGTGCTGCCCCCTGTGCTGCCGCTGACCCCGCCCATAAAGCGTGCCTCGAGCAGCTCCTGTCTCCGGGGGTCCAGACTGTGCAGCTCCTCCATGGTGCCTGGGAGGATTAGCAACAATTCACAGTATGTCTCAGTGATTCAACGATCATCTTAATTGCAGCCTTTGAAAGCCCACTCAAGGGCAGATGACACAGTAGCAATGAGCTTGAGAGCAGAGTTATGATAAATTTCATTTAGTTGCTGTTGTTACATATATAATCTCAAACCTTGACAGGTGACAATATTTTAGTCAAGACTAGAATATAGGCCAAGACCGACCATTCCCTTGTGGCATATCCAAGACAGGTTTCACTACACTTGTGTTGCACGGAGGAGATAAGCAAGATTTTCATAATGATTACTCCTGTTACCACTACCACATCTACTAATAGCATCTTAAGACGACTAATGAAAAAAAAAACAACAACAACTCAAAACGCAGAGTTGATGTGCAGAAGTGACAGACATTTCTGTGCTGCAAACACCATCATCCTCAGAGTCCAAGAGCAATGTTTCGACTGCAAGGCACTGATGAGTACTGTGCTGCTGTGGGACTGTTACGTGAGCTCCCTGGGCTTCAGTGTTGCTGCAGACTCAGAGGGATCTGCCCACTAAACCTGTGCTTTAATGAGACAACCATTTTGAATCTGCAAAGGAATAGATTTAAGTAGGGGCAAACATAACACAGTGAGAAATATCTCTTAACAGCAAAGTACAAAAACATAGGAGCTAGGAATACAGCCAACTTGCGGTCAAACAAAGATTAGCAAAATGGAGGGAAATAATACTAATAAATAAATAAGCAGTTAAGAGAACCACGTTCTGACTGAACATGTTTATTATTTAAAAACCACTGACCTAACAAATGTTCTCAATAAGTAGAAGTTGTAGAAAGTCAAATACTGCTTGTGTGTAATGACAACTTCCTTGTTGCCCTATGCAAATGAATAAAAATAAGCTTTAGAAGGAAAAGCTAAACAAAAAGGCCATTCATTATATCCTCTAAAACAAAAACACTGTATTCTCTCAAGTTATACATTTCAATGCCAAGACCAGCACACAAATCCACTACAGTGTGCAACATGAAGGCATTACATACCTATAATGGGTGACTACAGGTATGATACAGCCGACTCATTCAATACAGATTTGTGACCATTTTCCAGATCAGGGAGCTTATCAAGTAAGTGTCAAAACAAAAAGCAGAAAAGGGCTCACGAATCAAATTACCTTCATCAAAAAAAACAGCTGCTAAATATATTCATACTTTAGAGTTAAAAAAACATATTCCACTAAGTTCTTAAACGATTTGTGTGTGTAGATGTGTGGTTAACTCACGTTTCTTTTTACCAGTGTGCTATTAACAACCTTACAAAACAATCACAGGCTCAGTCCAGCAGCAGACCAAAAAAAAGCATCACGTCACACTTTTACATAACCATCCTGGTGATGGTTATGGACAAATTTTAGATTAAGTTTAGAATCTGACAGAATGACTGACTAACCAATTGGTCCGCAGGAATAACCTTAACAGTGCTACATGGGGTTAAAACTGGCAAACTGAAAAACAGACACATTTACTGATATGGCCATGATTACCAATGATTCTCAGTACATCATATGAAGTAATGCACTGAAATGCAATGGAGTGTCAAATCTAGCAGCACAGACTCAAAGGAAATGTAGGCCACAATCAGTACTTGTCTGACTGAAATTCAATTATCAGATGCATAACTGTAAGGATGAGAACAATGAGTCACATTTACAATCTACAATCTAAGATAACAATTATGTATCTTACTGAAAGACATTTCCCTGGATTAACTATCTTGAAATGTTTATCATAACCTTCTTTTGTTTGTTAATCACTTACCACAGAAGCAGTGATCACATTTCTAGGAGTCTGACAATGTAAACTAATCTTTGCTAACACACTGTTCCCTGATTACATCTAAAGATCACATTAACAGCAACTGGCTTAGTGACACCCTAAGAGACATGTTAGGTTAAAAAAAATTGTTAACAGGACAAATCTTAGTAACAGTCAGTCAACAACTGGGACCATCTCCTCTTCCTACAGCATATAAGAGACAACAAAATTGCTTGTCACATTTCCCATGATGGGTCTGTGACTACTAATCATGCTAGCAGTTCATTTTGCCGAAGAAGTTATCTACCGCAGTCATAAACAACTATAGACCACTTGTGATTGCTGCATGTGGCATCTGCACCACTTTTAAAACAGAGCAAAAAGATGAAAAAAGATGCAAAGCGTGTGATTTTGCATCTTGTCATTAACTAGGCAAGGCTGTTCTGCAATGAGTATATACAGCAGTACCAAGTATTTAGCCCTGTTGTCACCAAGACATACAGAGACAAGTCTTCTCACTTTACTTGCCACTTTTACTGGCAAGTAAACCTCATGTAGTGAATAAATGACTGGAATGTTCAGTGTTTGCAGTTTTATCATGACTTCAGTATAAACACCGCAATAATCACTAGAAGCAATTGTTGTAGGTGTTCAACCAACCCTGTTATAATTCTGTGATTTTACCTGTAAAAAAGCACCCTTAATAAGAAACTGTGGCTTCAAAAGCCTTCCTACTGCTGCTATTCACACCAATCTTGGTCCTGCTGAGATGGATCAAAAACCGTATCGCACATTTCACCCAGAATGTTCCTGCCAGTTTCACATCATAAATCCAAATCAGCTGTGTGGTGTTTCTCAAGGATTTCCCCATCATGGAGGCCTCGGTGCATAACTATTATCTATATTCAAGCCCCTGCAGGAACAAGTGGTTGAACCCTTACAACTCTTGCTGTGGATGTCATTTTAACTCAGTGCTGCTCAGTCAGCAGAGTGACCACCTGTTTATGGCAGACACTTGGAAAATGTTAAAAAATCTCTGCCATGAACAGTCTTGGATTACTTCCCCCTAGATTCTCTCATTGGCAACTTAAACTTAAAAAAAAAAAAAGATATACACACCACACACCCCCACCAGCACCACTTACAATCTCCCAATTCTCAGTATTTAGAAGTATCATGCTGATGTGGGCAGCCATCACTGATTAATGCCAATCAATGCACGCAACACCAAACACAACAAAGAAATGGAGAAGCTACCTTAATGTCCAAAGCTACATAAAGTCCACCATGATTACAATATACAGTGAAAACTACTCCGGATGCATGGAGGCGTGATTAACACAGCTTAAGTGACGACTACTTTTGATCACCAAAAATGACTAAATAAGCATCAGTCATTTTGATTGTGTGTTACGTTAGCATGCTAATTGCACAGCCCAAAACAGCCTGCATCCCATGGCTGTCCCTTCACTTTTGTTGGGACATCTAGCGTTACACGAACAGTGAGCTCTTTACTCCAAGTTAGTAATACTAAAAGGTCAAACAAGGCTACCTACCATGCAATGCAGCAACGTTAGCATCTAGAGCAAATGGCTATCTTAAAGACCACAACTACACTTAATGTTAGATTTATAGCTACTGTCATGTTTAAAGCCGATCCCAGACCATTCTGCACCGTTATTTTGACGATTAACGTCAGTTACATAGATATTGTGAACAGCATTTGTCGGGAAACACCACCGTCAAAGCACAAAGGATTGCTAACAGTGCGATGCACACCTAACTTGTGCATTACTTGCCACCAATCCAGTGATATAACGTTAACCATCATAAAAAAATGCTTAATCTCTTTCCTTGCATTTACTGATCTGTATTTGCATCCATCTGTAACTTGACTGGTGTTTGCTCTTATAACGGCAGCAGCATGCTTAAAGACGGATGCACCGACTACAGTGGTAACCTTTCTGCTCTCGTAAAGGTTTATCGCCATTATGCACGTATTTGTCTTGAGGTTACTTCACTGGCCTGAGCACAGAATGACGGTCCTGTGTCCTCAGTGCTACTAGCTAGCCATACAGGCTCAATTGACTTTGGAGCTGACGCGTTACTGTAACGTTAGCTAGCAAGCAGGTTTCGCCACCAAGATTTGCTCGGTCATTTAAATACAATTTCCCTTCGTTCTTCTCAAAACGACCTAAACGAGCAGGAAGAAAAGACATATACGTCTCAAAACGTTTCACAGTACCTTCCTGGGCCTTCACCACTGCCGTGGTATGTTGCTGAAAACACAGTCCGTGTTGGGGACGTGGAGAGCTGGGACCAAAGATGGCGTCCCCTCCAAACTTCCACTACTTTGGACACTCATCAAGCTACTTTTCGTGTGTTGGCACAGCAACGCACACGGTTAATCTTTCACATAGTTTGAAATTCACCGACAGGCACCACACACTTGTTTTTACGTGGGAACAGTGAGTGCAACTGAATGAAAATGTCTAATTATTATCTGTTTTTAGGGCACAAACCTCTTCACACCTCAGCACTGCGTCCTGGCTCCAGGGCCACCTCTCCGTCTTCAAGTGGTTGCCTATGAAACGTCACGCATCGTGTGCAAAATTCTTATCGCGAGGGCGATACATTTTTTCTTAACGTCAACATGAGGGGAAAAAATCCGGACATAAAGAATACTGTGAAATTATACAGGCTGCGCACATGAACTGTGCATAACCACATTTTGCATGCAAGTTATAGACTTTAATCAAAAGAGATTATGATGTGAAAACTTTAAATAAATGTATGTTCTTTTCTTTTAAAGACATGAAATAACTGTTGGACTATACTAAAAAAGATCATGGATGCCCATTTCAACCAAGAACTCAATTTTGACTTAGTAAGTCAAAAATATCATATGAAGTCATAAGTATGAAACTATAAGTCGCAATCTTCACCAATAAGTAAAAATCACAAAGTCACACATGTTAATAATAATAATAATAATAATTTGAGTATTGAGTATCATGAGTATTTTTATTTTGCAAAAACTGTCAGTAGTGGAATGTAACTGAGTACATTTACTCCAGAACTTCAGTACTTGTACTTTACTTGAACATTACCATTTAATGCAACTTTATGCTTACTTACTATATACTACTCTATGTCTCAGAGGCATATATTGTACTTTTTACTCTACTACGTCTGCCTGACAGCTTTAGTTACTTGTTACCTTTCAGATTACTATTTTTCATACCCTTCCTGTCCAGTGAACATTATGTATCTCAAATTGGGTGATTTTTAATTTAAATTGTTCTGATAAACCAAATAATTAAGTGCTCCTTTAAGGGATGAGAAATTTCTCTGACTTCTTAAGATAAATATTAGCCGATTAGCTGGAAAATACATCTTCACAAAGCTGAAAACAGGCTGTTTTTCTGAGCTCATGAAAAGTTGACTTTTTAGAGATATGTGGTTCTCACAGGACAGCTGCCCTACAAACACATGATGATCGTATAGAATATTATGCATTGCTGTGGACTGAAGTACCCAACATTACATTAAGAAGTTTAAGAAGATGCAAAGTACTTAAAATACTTATCTCATGGATATCAATACAGTGATCTGCAGAATATAAAACCAGATAACACCAGAGCTTTGTTTGACATGTTTTGTAAATTTATTGCATATACAGTAGTTTTGTTGTTGTACATATACACATTTGGTTTAAAAAAAAAAAAAACTGTTCAGGATGAATGAGTAGCAAAGTTTAAAAAAGTCATATAGCTCCAAAGCAGGCTGTGCATGGCGTGGCATCAAGATGGTGAAGGTGGATGTAATTTCCTATACTTGCTCTGCATCCAAACCCGGTGCATTGCAACTTTCTTTCCTCTGTTCACTTGGAGTCGTCTGTCCTCCAGATTCTGAACTTCCTCCAGTCCAGCATTGGAAAATAAACCATGAACCTCTTCTGTCGAAATGTGTACAATAACACTGTCAGTAACCAGGGCTGTAGCCAGGATTTTTGAAATACTGAGCTCATTTTTTCGAGTCCCATCCTCCTCAGAAAAATCTGACCAGACCAGATACAATTTATTTAGTTGGTCTTTTAAAAACCAAAATGAAGGTCTAAATGCTATTTTAAAGCATTTTGTTCTAACAGGAGGGAAATTCTGGTGGGGAAATCATTTATTTATTATTTATTGGTCTAAAAAGAGTCAAGCTTCATTCTATGCCAATCTATTCCAATACCCACCGAAGAAGAATTTAAACTCCCCCCAGGTTCCTAAAATCTCCGAATTCCCAGATAAAATACAAACGACAAGGCCCCAGTGTCTTTAATGGCAGCTACAGTCCTGTCAGCAACTATTCACTTAGTGTAATATTAATCCCAAAAAATCATATATAGTATAATGCAATACAACATGAGTACTTCTACTTTTAAAAATACTTCCATGTGGAAAACGCACATGTCATGGTTCACAATTACCTTTAGTGAAAAAGTACACACAGGTTCCATCTCCACGTGTGTAGAAATTCTCTGATAAGCACCGTCCTGATTGTGAGAGATGAAAAGACTCAATGACAAAAAATTAAATGTATTAAACTGACAAAAAAAGCACTGCACACACATCGAACTGTATACAGAATATACAACAAATTAAGTAAAAAAGATAAAATGGCTGTATTCAGGAGTGTGTTACAAGCTGGAGGCTCACCCTTCTTAAACCTGAGTTGTGAGAAGTCATATCTCCCATAATCCCGGAAGAGAAAAATCCCTCCATGTTTCAGGTATGTAGATAGTCGGTTCACAACTCCTTGAATTCTGGCAATGAAATGTCAATATGTCAATATCAAAAATGGAACAACAATCTTGTGCAATAGGATTGCAGCTAATGAAGATCCAAGTAACCATGAACAAAATATATATAAATATATTCATCGAGGCCTTAAACATAAAACAGCTACACAAGTAAAGTACTATAATAGGAAATGTCTTACATGAACTGTGTTAAGGTGCAAATGTAACTGCATCAGGCTAAAAATTAAAACATGTTGCCAGCATTTATTTTCAAATGTCTGTACAGTTAACATGTTGTGTGGGTTTGGGTGTTATAGGGGTTGTGGAGGGAGGTCTGGCAGGTGAGAAATGATGTCAAGCTCTTCTTTGTCTCCTTTTCACCTACCGGTCTGGATGAATAGAGGAGAGCACAAAGACTGTCAGAATAACATCCAGGCTGTGAGGAGGGAAGGGAAATGAGGCCATCTCCTCACAAATGTCATGGACAAAGGCATGACACACTGAGTCATCGTAGTCTGGGTGGTCCTACATGAGGAAAATAAACTGTTTAACAAACACACAAAGTCTAATCTAATTGGTAGCTCAGGTACAGATTTTGGTAGCTGGTGTTGCAACCACATATAACAATTAACTCTATTTAATTTTACAGGCATTGAATCCACTGATTTCCTTCTCTATCATACTGAATGTGTCTTAAATATTGTAAGGGCACTGTAACCCTGGCCTTTACAGGCTTTCTGTACAGTAAGTGGCTGCTTATAAGGAATTCATGTACACTATCATTTTACCAGGAATACTAAACTAAGTTATGCTCTGGATAAATCTCAATTTCTATCAAGGCAATTTTTAATGCAACATTTTTTTAGTTACACTCACTAAATCCATGTCTTCCTCTTCAACTGATGAATTTCAACAATAGCTCAATAAAGAATAAAAAAATACATGCAAGTTAATTTTGGGTTACATTTTTGATTCCACAAATTGCACACGGTAATATCCATTCATTGCACATTATTTGGAATTTCTTTCTACATTTGACGCTTTCTTATTGGTTTAAGTTACAGCATATACTCTTTCTGTGGTCTTTTTATTTAATACTATACGGCACATGATGCTGTAATTTCTTATGCCTGTGTCTTAGTCAGAGACCAAATTTCATACAGGCCTCGAGATCAATTTAAACTATAATCCATTGTTTCTAATAAGACACATCTATTGTGTTCACTCTTTGAACATTTTGGCTTTACGCTCTTCTTCCACTGAGAAACAACTTTTTAAAGAAAAGAAATAAATCCCATTACTTTAGGTTACAAACATATTCAAACAGATGAAGATGAGTTTTAACATGATGTTATTTGCTGAGCCCAACTTAAAAAAGATACTTTATATTCAAATCATGTTAAAACCTGTGCAAAAATACAATTTTTCTCTTTTCAGCTCCTTCACATATTAACTGACCAATCAAGCTGTAGCTGCTGGCCAGAGCTTAGAGTTCTTCTACAGTACTTTTAAGTATGCACATTGTGCGAGTCTGAACTATAAAGTATAATTTCAATCACTATTCTGGAAAGCTCAAAGACTGACAACAGCTTTACAATGAATGAACTAAATCATTACTTCATTAGATGTTTTAGAAAACTGATACGACTGTAAAAACCCTCAACATACTGTCTAGATGATCATAAGCACTGTAACAGCATCACTGCTACTTATCCAGCTTTGGTTGTTTTAAAATATCAGTGATTTCAGTCAACATTGATTTGAAGAAATGTATTAACCTCAAAGTAGTGCAGACTTTGCATGTTCATACCAAACAATATTAGAAATGCTTACCTTAACCAGCTGAATGGCACATGGAGAGAAGTCACAGCAGTATAAAAAGGCATTCGTTTCTCTGTGAAACAGACACAGCCACTGTTACGACCCTTACATCATCACAAACACTGTACAACTGTATGACGCAGCACCAGGAATCTTTGGCTAAAGAAGTAGAGAGGCTTTTTTCACAGAAGGTATTTTGACATTTAACAGTATGAGAAGAAAAGGTCTAAAAGATAAAATTAATGATGGCTGAATTCCATCTTGCTGCTTGTGCATGCTGGTTCACTGTCATGACTTACTGATACACTTGAATAAAACAGAGCCATTGTTAAAGTGTTTGGATTACTTGAAGTGGGGTTATATGAGGCACTTATCGTCAGTGTATTGTCTACAGTAGATGGCGGTCGTCTGCACACCATCAGATGGCACTTTGCAATGTGAACTGAAGCCGCTCTCTCCAAGGCCAAGTCCAAACCAGACTCCTTTGACAACAATTTCACCTCGCAGAATACTTGAGGTGCCGATCTACTGCTGCCTCGATCAATTAGTTTGATTATGTTACCATGTGACTCCTAACTAGCCCTTTAAAATACTTTTAAAATACTTTTCTTCTGTAAACCTAAGTCACACTAAAAATCACCGTATGACATAGAAATGGCGAACTTAGTTCGAACATGTGGAAATATATCAAAACATTTACTCACTTTATAGAATTAACGATGGGAAATACACTGTTACCCACTCCACATCCCACCTGTGAAGAGGAAATATATTTTGTTGGTTTTTCTGCCGATTGAAACATGAAAAAGCAAATGTATGAATGCTGTTATCTCACACTTTAATATAGCAACTGTAAACTGTCTGCTTGTGTACTGGTCTGCATCTATATTAAAACATGTGAACAGTTCTGAAAACCTCCAAGATCTTGAAAGATGCATGCTGGCCTGGGAAAGTAGGAGTCTGTGTGGCAGCTTCATCTTTTTCTAGTCTAGGTTCCTGATGATCGGAGGTGTCTGTACTTCTGTGATGGTGTGATGGTGATGGTGGCTGGTGCTTGGTTTCTGTGTCTGTGCTGGATCCAGTAGGTGGTGGGTATGCCGCCTGTTGATCCCCCAGACACGTGTTTGTAGCTTGGCTTTTTGCACCTGAAGGAAGCAGCTCTGGGAATTCTAAAAACAGCCACTTGCGATCTTTAAAGAACTTATTCTGGTGCATCCCATAAAACTTGTCCCAGTATTGGCAAGCCTCTGTGTCAAATTTACCTGTGTGGAGGAGATTTTAGAATATTAAACTGTACGTATTATAAAAGGTTTGGAAACTTGGAAAACATTTGTTTTTTGCTGGAATACATTCTTGCCTTGTTCCTTTAAAGGAATTTTTACACAGGAATTTTCTTCTGCCTTTTGCTGTGCATTTTCTTTATCCTCTTCTGTCCATTGTACATGATCCCTAAAATATGAAGCATTACAAAAGCAACTGTTAATACATCTGTTGACCTATAGTAACTCACAAACCGTATCAAATAAAAAAAAAACAACACTATAAAATACAAAACCACTGTTGTGTTTAGAAGTTGAACAGAAAGCTCTTAACTAAATTTCAGCTCTGTGTCGTTAAAAGTAGACGCATCTACACTGTAATTCTCCATAAAATGCAAACTCAGATGGGTGACAGATTAAAGTCTCACTACAGCACATCACTGACCACATGTTGTGTTTAAAGATGTCATCAGGATTGGTCAGAAATCTTGAACCCAGTGGAGCTGAAGGTCTTCCTCCTGTGCTCTTTGATCTTGAGGACAGTCTGATGAAAATTTTAGCCAACTTGGCTGCAGAGGAGCTCTGCAGTTTATGCATTTACCCTGTAAAAATGCAGGAACAGTTGAACACATGTCACAATGCTTTGACTCCGCATCTATGGCTACAAATGATGCTGTTTAATGATAGCAAAATAACTGTTTTACTATTCTAGCAACATTTTGTTGCTGGAAATCATCATCAGCATATTTATATATTTTCCTTTTCACGTGTATTCTATTTTCAGGTACAATTTGCAGTTCGATATAAATACATTCAAGCAAATTTTAGAAAATTAGAAAAACCAAAGCTTTGAAATTGTATAATTTAATTGCATAATTTAAAAGTGAAGACAAAAGTCCCTGTGTGCTCAGTTAAGAACTTGCCTGAAGAGCAGCATTTTATGTTTTTTACAAAGAATCCTGGCTGGTTTTGGTTGTACAAAAACAAATATATTGAAGACAAGGAGGTTTTTGTTAAGCGAGACTGATATAAGGTTAAGACAGAGTATCCTGTATCTTTGACTATTACGTAAATTGTACCTTTTGAAACATTTTCTTCATGAATTTGACCATCTTGGGCCAGGCCTTTGAATTGCTGTCTTTATTTCTGATTTCTTCAGTCATTCAAAAAGAATGAGGTTATGAAACCAAAACCAAAACCAAAACGGGAACTCAGTCAAATAAATTTAGGCTACTTAATTGTTAGCCTTCAGACTCTGTACCATAACGGGCAGGACACTTACACCTGTCAATCAAGACATCTAAAAACCAAATTTATAAAGGCACATTGAAATTGATGCTGAAGCATCCAACAGGTAAACCAAACCACAGCATTATATTTCAAATTCTAATTGGGTTCCCAAAGTTCCCAAAAATACCAAATAACAGACTGAATTTTGACAAAATGTTAATAAAATGATGCACATTTGATGATATCAGTGCAGCCAAAAAGATGTGTTTGGCTTGAATATTTCAGTCAGTGTAAACATCATACAACTTAGGGGAGAGCTGCTACAAGCCAACACATAATATATAACATAATACAGTCAAACGATGTGAAGTGAGTTAAGTTTTCCAACATTAAAGCGACTTTGAGATCAATTACAAGGAGTAAACTAAATGCTGAGTGGTTTATATAGAAAGTGTTTCATCCATGCGCAAAGTACCAGCGGTTGAGCGGAGGGCGCTAACGTTCCAAGCTGGATGCCGTTTGCCTAATTCTTTAAGGAGAAGAAGATGCTAGTGAGGACTACAAAAATGGAGCGGCACAGGGGCGCTAGCATTGAGAGCTAAGTAATGCAATACCGGTCAAAATGCGAAATTGTTGCTTTTAACTAAACATATTACTTCTGTGTTTCTCACACCCAATTCAACGAACGGCCCGTTATATACAACGATTAAGTTACGACTTTGGACGAGATATCGCGGTCCTCTCGTTCAACGGCGCTAACTTTAGTTATGCTAGCTGTTCACTTTTCGTGTTAGCTAACTTCAAAGCGAGAGAGGCGGTTCAGTGGTCTCAGAAAAGATGCAGCTCGGCGAAGGGTTGTAACGTTATCGAAACAATATCTCTCATACCCTGTTCTGGCTGTGGTCCTGGGGTCAGATCAAGTTGTTGCCTCTTCCCATGATACCACAGCGTGCTCTTGCAGTGAGAAGTGTCACCTGCTGATGGCGCCGTGCTGGAGAAAAACAACCGTGAACGCCACTGAGCTGCTGAGCCGTAGGAGTAGAGGTATCACGGATGCTGGAACTATTGTTAGACACAATATGAAGGTCCTTAGAGCTCTCCTCCTCAAGGTAATGGAAAAGATGATGAGTTTAGGTGCTAATAGGTTTCAATAACTTTTTACTAATGTACTGTCTTGTTGATTATTGTTATATTGTAGGACAACAGGGATTTCATTAAAGTATGGAGCAAAACCTCAAAATCCACGATTATGTATGAGAATGGTAAAATCTACTTTGAAAATTACCAGATCTGCTACAGCTGGTGAGTATGAATAATGAACTTGAGTTGTTTTCAGTCATCATGACACATAATACAGATTAATACCTTAGAGCTACAGATAAGTTGCAAAATCTTCAAAATTGCCAAGTAATGCACACCGTATTATCCATTACTGAAGTTCAAATCTGAGTCACTGCATTTTTTAGTCCATAGTACAATAAAGTTGACTTTGCATTTGACTTTGACTAATACCACACCATGATTTTATCTAAATCTGGCAACACAGTCATGATAGATTGCCATGTTTTACGAATTTGGAGGCAGGCTTTGTCACTCTGAATATATAGCTTGCTTGATAAAATTTTACCCAGTTTATTAATGTCATTCAACAAATTAAAATTAGCTCTGTGTGATTAATACAATGCAAAGTTGTCACAATGTTTATGGTGTAAATGTACATGACAAAAATGTAAGGTTTATACTCTGCCCCACAATGAGTGACTAAATCTTCTGTTTTCAGTGTTCACTCAGAGCCTTGTGTTCTATACAAGTTGCCTAAGAGGTCTAAATTGGAGAAATTTGAGGATGCTTTGCTGTGTCAGAGCCCACTTGTAAGTGAAAATAAACATGGATTAATTGGATTGAATTGGATTAATGCTGAACTTGCAGTGACCAGATCAGGACAACCCAGGATCAGAATGTTCTTTTATTTGTCTTGTTGACAGGACAAAACATTAGCCTCCCCCTCTGATCATAAACCCAGCCTCTTGGCTCTGACAGCCAATAATTGGCTGTGCCGCCTTTCAGCTGAAACGGGAGAAGAGCTGCAGAGAGTTTACCTCTCTTCAAACCACAAGTTCAGGTATCGTCAAGTTCTCTGTTCTTTGAGTGGAGATTAATACAGGTCAGTTTTTCGTCCATTAAAAACTGTTCTAACAGAACTCTGTCTTGTTTTTGGTAGGTATCTTGGCTGGGATGTTTCTCAAGAGATGTTTTATGTTAAATCTGTTCAAAACAAAGAAACATCTTTAGCACGACAGGTAAGGTCAATCTGGTCAGTTCATTCAAGATTTTTGTCTTATTGACGAGTGACAGGACACACTAAAGGAGAATTAAGAATCTTAGTGTAAATTCAATTTCTTCAGTTCATGAATTTTGATAGGTGTATTACAGAAATCAAGGAAATTAAATGTGTCAGTCAATCAATTTAGGTATCACTAGACAAGAGCTTATGATTTCTATTGTCAACTAATCTGCCGACTACTTCTTAGACAAATCAATTGGTTGTTTAGTCTACAGGATGTCAGAAGAAAGTGGAAAATGCCTATTACAATTTCTCAGTGCTCATGTTGACACCTTCTAATTGCTTCTTTTGTCAAAACAAGAGTAATTAAATCCAAAAATATTAAACAATAATACAATAATCACAAAATCCTCTTCACATTTGAGAAGCTAGAAGCAGTGAAAGTTTCACATTCCTGCTCAATAAATGACTTAATTGTTGCTCATGAATTCTCTATGGATCAATTAATTAGCAATGCATTTCACATGCTGGGATCTCTGATATGGAGAAGAGACGACAGAATTTTATTTGGTTATTTTTTTTCATTCAAGGCAGGTATCACTCAGAATACAGTGATGCACCTGGCCTTCTTTCACGTTTTCCCCTTGCAAGTTGTGGGAATTTTGGAGATCAACAAAAAGGTATGCAAATTTTTAGCAGTTTGTAAAATGTGCCTGCAGGAGTGATATGTTACTATAAAAATGCAAATCTCATTCTTTCAGGTATTTGGAAATGGTGTTACCGATGTTGTTCTGTCTCAAGGTGTCCTTGTGGTGTCTTACAACAACAAGTCAGTGAAGCTGTACAGCTTTGAGCACATTGTTCAAAGGGTACGTAAATTTTTATCCTGAAATAGTTCCCTGCACAATATTGAGCAAACTGAATATTTATTTAACGAGAGTTTTAAACATTGCATCAGAAATACATATTGAAAATGATGTACCTGTGAATATTTACATATTCAGTATTTTATTATCCCTCTGGCTCACCTTGCTCCTTACCTTTCTCTGTATCCAATGTACATTTTCTTTGTTTTCAGTACCTGACAGAGAAGTTGATGCTTGGAAAGCAGAGTTCACTTCTTGGAGGCAAAACAGTGGGAAATGTCCCATTTGGTATTCCAGTAAATATCCAGATCACAGGTGAGTCTGTTTTTTACCCCATTTACAGCTCATAGTAAAATTGGAGATTTACTCAGATAATCGACAATCCAATCTTGCAATTATGTATACACATAGTTTTTTTTAATAAGTTCTTATTATTCTCATTGAGATCAGATCTCTGTCGTCCAGAGCAAAACCTGTGCATGAGTAATTTGGGGTGGCAACAGATTAGCCAGCATGTTGTATGTATTGCATTTACACTTACCTAAGATCTGAACACAGTGCGAGCTAGACTACCTCTGGATGATCACAACAGGTTTACGCATTACATTAACATGTTTTCCTTATCCGCATAACGTGTCCGGAAGATATTTTAATACCAGGCATGAATGGGGTCCAGTCCAGAGCTGTTGTATCATTGTGTAAAAGATGGTAGTAGACCTACTTGGCCACTGTGAGCAGGAATGTTTTTCATTGCAAAAATAAAAATGGTAGCTTTTTTTCTTATTGCAGATTGCCCTCCTGTGCTTTTCGAAGTGTCGTGCTCTAATAACAGTATCCAGATTGGAGGCTACCCATGGCACTACATCTACACACCGCCACAAAAAAATCACAAGGGGACTCACCACATCTGTTCATTAAAGGACAGCACTCTGGTAAGTTTAAAGAATCCTCTTTAACCATACACTGTAACATGACATTTCAATAATTATTTGGCCATTTGAGTACAAAATGTCACATGTGCTTGGTTATAATAGATAAATATCCCCAATCCTGTGATGTGATAGACTTCACTGCCACCAAAATGGCCAGAGCCTGTTGAAATTGTCAGGGTTAGAAGGGCCACAGATGTCTGTGACAGTCGTGTTCAGCTGTTGGACAGAGCAGGACAGAACCAAACTTAATCACATATTCAAAATCCCACAAGACGGTTCAACTACTACTACTACTGTGCAGATCTGTGCTGCACATGCAGCACAAGCTTCTCTGTATTTTTTCAAGATCACTCCAGACTTAGTTTATTTGACCACACTGTTCACATTTATGTCTTACCAAAGACAATTGTCTGCAACTGACGCTGCACAGTAAATTGTGTGGAAAAACACAAAATCACATTTAAGCTGCCACACTTTCCAAAACACAAGAAAACACAGTTTGTTTGCCCTGATCACTGTGGTGGGTCTGAGATACTGGTTAAAATACTGCATACGTTTAAAAGAGAGGGTAAAAGAGAAATGTGCAGTTCAGAGCTCCTTGAGGCTCTAAATCTTCACCCAAAGCAACATTTTACACAACCACAAGACTACAGTGGTTAAGCTGTACTCTAATAATAGAGTTTGGGTGGGGTATCCCTTTTAATATGTCAAGTGTTTCCATTTACATAATGATGAATGCACAAGTTGTTGATGCTTTGCAGATTCTGAAGAGCACAAATCCAGTTGTACACCACACTTTCTTCTTGATTTTCTTTGTTCAAGAACAGCAAAAGGAATCGTACAAATAGTTATTTGCTTATGGTACTATGTGCAATTTGCTATACAATTAATAGTGCATGTCTTTGTTAATGAGTTAATAGGATACTTTGTCATTTATTGACACTAGGCCACAAATGGAATACAAAACATGAACTGCTGCTCTTTAGAGAGTGATGGGATCTTCTTCCACCCTGATGACTCAGGAAGAATCATCCATGTTGGACCTACTGTCATAAAGTGAGTTCTACAGTCAACCTTTACATAAAAAAAAATGAAGACTGCACGGACAAAGTGGTCTGTGTGGAGGCCAATGTAACAAAACCAAAAGAACCCTGAGACATTCCTAAACGATAAAGGATTAATATTTCATCAATATCATGTTCTTTGGAGCATACAGATGCAGTATAATACAATTTTCTTTTTTTTCTTTTCTTATTGTACTGGACATGTTCCACACATTTTTTTCCTTCTTTTCTCCAAGTGTCCTGAAAATCCTCAGTGAACTGAATACTGGTTTGCCATCAAAGGTAGTTGAGGATTTCTCTATGGCTACCCATCGAAACAACACCGTAAGTGTCATGCTTTTTTACCTACTAGGCCTACTATGTGTTGTACTCACTACAGAATTAGTTTACCGCGATCACGAATCAGCATCATCATGTCCACTATGACATTGGTGGGAAATCAAATGTGATAGCTTGGTCTACTCAGTCTTGGTGCAGTTAAAATTTGATGCTTCTGCTTTCCATTGACTGCAGCCTGCCTCACAAGTCACTGTCACCTCATCAGGCCGCACAGTGAAGAAAAGATTTCATCAGCTGGACGATGACCCAGATCAAGAGGTACCAAAGTGATTGCACTTCACTGATCCAGTATCTTTGCAAAGAAAGTACTGACTTTGCTGAGTGAAGCATGGTGTATAAGGAATATAGGTGTACTCTCTTTGGAAGCCCAGTTACACTTGTCTTTGAAGGTTAAGTCTCTTTATATTCACAAAAAGACCAAAACCAACAATGGATCAATCCTATTTACAGGACCTGCCATTGTATTCCATGCCTGATGTATGTATTAAGCCTGATGCATCCTCTCCCTCTGCCCGCTGTTGCACTTGCTAATGTTTGTTCATTGTGCTGAACACGAACACTGATTTATTTTGACTCAGTCCCACATATCCACAACAAATGCACTCTCTCTTCCTGTTTGAGTAGCATTTGCTCAAAGCTATAATGCCCAGCTGTTTTAGTGAAATACTGAGCTTAAGTTGGTTTTTTTTTTAGTAAAGATGCATGTGTGCTAGTCAGTGCTGCGCTCCAATGCCCATACTAGTTAAGACAAGATAAGATCTTTTTTTTTTTTTGGAATTTGGAATTTGGAACGCAACTAGAATGCTCAGCTGCCGTGAAGCTGCTCTTTATAGAGAATGCCGGGCTCATGTATGTACGTACATTGGCATACAGTATGCTTTGCTATATATGTATACATACGCACATACAACTCCACCCAGCTTCTGTGATGAGAAGTTCACAACAATGAGCCTTTTATATTCACAGACTTTCCGTATGGTGGAATATGAGGATGAGCTGGACCTTTTGGCAGTAGTGGTAACTAACGGTGAGGAGGGAGAAGGACGAGCCCACATCCGGCTGCATGACAACCAGAGCGGGCAGTTACTACGGACAGTTAATCTGGCTGAAGCTTGGGATGAGGTGAGTGACTAAACATGACTGTATGTTAAGCAGAAGTGTCTGTGTTTATGGATTCACGTGTGCTCTCATCTTCTGTTCCAGACTTATCGACATGAGTTGTTTTTTGACAAAGACACAATTGTTCATATTGAACAAAAGAACACCAACTTCTGCTGCCATGTTTACAAACTCAAGGCTGCCAGAAAATAAGTGGCACAAAAGTGAATGAAGCTCCTTTCTTACTTTTAAAGATTCTTAACATATTTGTGCAACAAACCTGTGTTTGTTAACAGCTTTCCTTTTAAACTTAAAGTGGTGTTTTTCACATTTGGATCATTGTATAATTGTTTCTTTTGTATGAATTACACTTGATAATCAAGTCTCTGTACTGTGTTACTGTTAACTATGTTCTGTCTCACACGTATGAACATTTTTTACACTGTTTCTCCTAAATTAAAATGTTATATTTTTCAAAGTTACCCTGTTTTTCTGCCCCCTACTGTGTTTCCATTATGCTCATCCAAATGTTAGGATAATTGAAAGTTGCTTCCATGTGAGCGGGCAGCAGAGGAGCCCACTGATCCAGATCTGGACTCACTGGAGCAACCTGTGATTGCTTCCTTTGACAGCAAGGAAATACCTGCAGATAGCAGTGATACTGAGGAATGTCTTCCTCTCCCCCCAAAAATGAGTGAGAAACCTGCCATCATGTCATGTAATGTGTATGTGATCAAAATTCTGCATTATTGGCTACATGCTCTCACAACCCACAGTTTTAACATACGAGTTTATTCCATAAATAAGATGAATTTGGAATAGTTTTTGGTTATTTTAAATAGGAGATTACTATTTTTGGCATTTTATCTGAGCTGCTGAATGAGTGAATGAGACAATTTAGTGATATTTGAGTCTGAACATGAGGTCAGTTACAGTATGTGGTTGTTAACTAAATAAATCTCAGGGGTCCTGATAAATGGGCTTCCTTAGTTCTGCTCCATAAACGTCTGTCAATATTTTGGACTTTTCTCTCATATTTGATTTTTAGTGAAATATTGAATACTTTGATCTCTTTTGGGAACAGCTATTTAAATGAAACCATCTGCAAAGTTTAAAGAGGAAGCGTCCCATCGAGATGTGACAATGGGGCTACACTAGACCAGCTACTGGTTTAATACAAAACATGGACCGAGTCTCCATGAAGTCAGTTGTGAAGCTCAGTGTCAGTGACTCTGGGCGTCACTTTGTTGGCAGTACCTGACTGCACCAAACTCCTGGCTAATCCAAAAATGGGCAAAGATGTGGAACTGAGGTGGGCCAGTTGAAGCCTGGTTGCTGAAACCTAGCGACTAGCTATCACTCAAAGCTACCATACCCATAATTAAGCATAACTCTAAGCCTTAATATAATTTAAACGAGTGAGTTATATTAAACTTCACCCCATACAGTTGTCATGAACAGGGAAGCTAGCTGTAGAGATCAAAACCAGGCTATACACGTGTTGATTTCTACTGTTAAGTTTGGCAGTTTAATATGGGGGTCTATGGGAATTGATGCTTTTGGTGGGTGCCTCAAGGGGACCATCAGCCCGGAGGTTGCCGCTTGGTTTAATCTTTAATCAACTGTCTTACATAAACTGATCATTTGTGGGGGGTTAATGCAAAAATTGAATGTGCAAACTAATAACAGCTGTCAAATAAATGGAGAAGAGAAAGAGTAAAAAGTACAATATTTTCCTCTGAAAGGTAGTGGAGTAGAAGTATAAAGTACACAAAATAGAAATGCTGAGGTAAAGTACAACCTGCAAACTGTACTTAAGTACTTTGAGCCACTGGGTGAATATAAAATGGTTGACTGGCCAGCCTGGTTCAACCCCTGCACACCTGAAGCTCCCACAGTGAAAGCTCGCTCTCACACTCCTGGAAACATGTCTGATAGACGTCGATGAGGACGCGGCGCAGAAACGAAAACACCTCTTGTTCTCGAGGTGGTCTCAGACTTTTCTGTCACCACTAAAGTTACGAAACGTCTTTCCTCCAAACACTTTCACGGCTCTGGGTCATGTGACCTCGGTCCTTCCTCAGCAGCCGCCACTACAAACTGTTGCATGCAAACAGCTGCTCCGGGCAAGTCGCGCCGTCTCGCCGCTGCAACGCTGATGGCGATGGAGAATCTGAAACGGTTCCTGGTCGCACTGTGCGCCGCCGCCGCCGCCGGGGTGGCCTCCATAATATTCGTGCTAATATGGGTTCTCCTGTATAAAGAAGGTTTAGCCTGGGATGGAGGACTGGCCGAGTTCAACTGGCATCCTGTCTTAATAGTCATCGGGTTTATTTTCTTGCAGGGAATGGGTAAGAGGAGTCTTTCTTCTTCTTCTTCTTTCAAACATAATGAGCAAACGAGATTTACGCGTTGATTTTGAAGGAATGCAAACAACTAAAGGAAATAATCGCTTAAATCAAAGTTACACAAGGCTTCTTGGGGGTGGGAGGGGTGACAGAGGTAACCATGATGAGTGCGTAATGATTAATACTGAACTTTCACAAAACTGTGGCCATTGGAAACTTTCACTTGTATACTTCACATGGTTTAATGGCCTAAAAATCAATTTTTGTGTTGGTGATAACAATAATCATGGCAATAGTAGTGCTGGTTACCTCACTTAAACAGTGTAATGGCAGAAAAACCTATTTATTTATGTTTAATGCTGTCAAGATTTTTAAAAAAAGCTCCATAGCTGCATGTACAAGTGGTTGGCTGACACTGAGTTACCCTCTCTTGCAGCCATCATCGTCTACAGACTCCCCTGGACCTGGCAGTGCAGCAAACTAATAATGAAGTTCATCCATGCAGGCTTGAACTTACTCGCCTTCATTCTTGCCGTTATAGCTATGG
Source organism: Chelmon rostratus (assembly GCF_017976325.1). Lineage (NCBI taxonomy): Eukaryota > Metazoa > Chordata > Actinopteri > Chaetodontiformes > Chaetodontidae > Chelmon > Chelmon rostratus. The sequence goes on along the minus strand of NC_055670.1, from coordinate 13,126,327 downwards.
TGGCAGTTTTTGACTTCCACAATAATGCCAAAATCCCCAACATGTACAGTCTGCACAGCTGGCTGGGCCTGATAGCAGTTATACTGTACTGTCTACAGGTAAATAAACTATTTATTTTAAATGATTTCAAGTCATGGATAGTAAAGAGAAGCTCCTATTTTGTGGTGCAGTGTTAATATTGCTAGAAAATAGTACATGGTATGACATTTTGCACCTAAGTGAGTTTAATTGTTGCATGTTTAAACCACTATACCATTATCAATTTGTCTTTTATGGAGCTGTGGACTGGTTCAACACAATACACTAAAAGAACAATAACCTCACAATTTTATGGTCTTTTCTAAAACACAAAGTCATACTGAACAGCAGACTTGATTAGCACGATATCTGACAAGTGGATGCTTTTTTTCTCCTTCACTGAGCAGCTTGTCCTCGGGGTTGGCATGTATTTGATACCAATTACACCAGTATCCTGGAGAGCAGCGTTTATGCCCCTCCATGTCTACGGCGGTCTTTTACTCTTTACCAGTGTCATAGCTGTGGCACTCATGGGCATCACAGAGAAACTCATTTTTGGCCTGTAAGTATTAAAAAGAAGAAATGAAGGCTTGTAAAAACCCTAAATCCAGATGCACAGTGTTAATATGCTGCCTTACAGTGGCTTTAACATTATTTTTTTGAACTTTATCACTAAGGAGCAACCCGAAGTACAAGGACTCTCCCCCAGAGGCAGTTTTTGTCAACATTCTGGGAGTCCTCCTAGTGGTTTTTGGAGCTCTTATCCTCTGGATTGCCACTCGAACGTCTTGGAAACGCCCCAGTGACCAGATCTTGCATACCCGGCATACCAATGGGGGAGGTGAGGACAACACCAAAGTCGGTCCGGTCCTGTGTCAGCTATCTGATGGAACTGATGCTGAGGCCTGTGGGGATGTCAGGAGGAGGAGTGCCAAACTCGATGATCAGGCTAACTGATTACAATATAAGTGAATTGGAGCTGAAACTGTCTGTAGTGCTGAATGTATGTACACACAGTCTACACTGGTCAGAGAAAGTCAAAATGAAGAAATCTAGTTTGCTGATCTTTCCATATGTAGCTTTCTCTCATGCACCTTAAGGTATTTATACTGGTTACATTTAGAGCATGTTTTTACTCATCATTTATTGTTGTAAGTGCTTGTAAATAATGGTGAACTACTTTATACAACTTTTTAACAAGATTCAGTTGATGCAGGAATACACTTTATCGTATTCTTAAATTTGAGTATTTGAAATATGTCCAGCATGTACCTATATTTTACAATAAATATCTGCAACTTCTAACTAGTATCTTACAGTCCTTGTATATCTAGAAACATCAGTATTCTAATTATTGGCTGCAGAGGAGGAAAAATATTAATTTAATGGAATAGAGTCAAATATTATGAGCAGCAATGTATCATTGTAGTTGCGGCAATAACCATAAGTGCTCTGGGCTCCTATTGCTGTCTTTCAGAGATAATGCTGTAGTATTCATTCACATTATGAACCACTAACATTAACTAAGAAATCTAAGGACTTGCATTCACCTCATTAACGCTGCCGTTTGAGGGTTAGCCGAGATCAAAATTGACCATTGTTGACCTGAGATGGCAGCAGCACAGCCACGTCAAAACTAAATGCGTCTTTTTGGCCCTTCCCAGCACCTGTAGTTGGGTTGGCAGTCCGTTTGTTTTGGCTGTTATTGGTAATAGACGTTTGCTGTCAGGTGGAGAACCTGCCTTAAGGTTTGTGACTTTAGTCTACACCAAAGTGTCACGTTAGGAGCTGTGTCGAAAACGTAGCATTTTTTGGTATTTATCGCTGTGTTTGTAGCCCAACTTGCTGTATTCATTGTGCGGTCAGCAGAGTTGAAAGCGCATGACATCACTGCAGGTCCGGTTAACTGTGTGGCTAGTAGCTAACAAACAAAGCTACCGCTGCATCTCTAGTCATAAAGGTATGGGTTGGATTGTGCAAGTCACATTTTGTACGACCCGAAAAAAATATTGTACTGAAGAAATTACATTATACTAAAATCACGCGTGGTCTTTGGTAATAACTAATGAAATTTGGTACAAGGTTGGCTAGGCTAGCTCAGTAGCCAGCCATAACAAGGAAGGCTAACGTTAGCAGCGCCGTAGGCCGATTTGATGCTAACGTTGCCCGTTTTCTATTAAACTGCCGTGTGACTAGAAATAAATCATGTTACCATGGAACTGGCTTTCAGTGTGAAAGCATAATGCTCTATAACAAGCTGTTAAGGACCAGAGAAAAGTAACAAGAGACGAACAGGCTAACCCCGTGCTAAGCTAACCGGGTGTGAACAGTTGAACCAACTGTAGGGTGGGGCTCTCTGTTAGCTAGCTGACAATGACTAGTCAACCTGGCTCTGTCATAACCGATTTACATGTAGCTGACAAATGATCTGTTGGTCTTTGAACAGGCAAAATCTTGACCTCACTCAGCTTCAGAGACGGTGGAAAACACTGTTAGATGGTCACTTTAACTTTGCACACTGCTGAAGGTGAAGTTTGGTATGGCTAGCTCTCTCCATGGCTGCGTTAGGTGGTACTGAAGCTGAGAGCATCTTTTCAAGTCTGTTTCTAAGCACTGTCTTTATTTGTCAGTGGACTGTACAAATACAATAAATACAGATAGAACAGTCGATCACCAGGACACATTTGATGTTAGACTTTTGTTTAACACACTTAGGTCTTATAGGTACCATCATTTTCAGTGTATTCGTATTGGAACACAAAGACAATATAAAATATGTTATTTGTATACAGCTGCGGCATCATGTCTGACAAAAGTGAGCTGAAAGCAGAGCTTGAAAGGAAGAAGCAGCGCTTGGCACAAATCAGAGAGGAGAAGAAAAGGAAGGAAGAGGAGCGCAAGAAGAAAGAGGTATGTTTAACATTTTTTAGTATCTGCATACACATATTGAATGCAAAAATGAGTATGGGTGATAAACAAAACCATCAAACAGGAAATCATTGATAGCCACTATTTGCATTTGATTCAAATGCAGTTTAGAGTTGAAAAACTTGAAAATTGATTGTTATGTTGAAAGACATACTCAACACATTACAAGGCCTCTTACAAAGAGTCAGGGTTCGTCTGAGAAAGTTCCCCTGATTATCTTTAAAAAATTCAGTCATTTATAACTGTGTACTTGTTACTGTGTAGATATACTTTATTAATCCTCAGCTGGGGAAATTCGGGTATTACAGGCAGCAGGTAATGCCAGTTGGAAAAAAAATAGCAACAGAAATGGAAAAATACAAAATAAAAGTATATATAGAGTATAAGAGTATATATATATTCATTTTTTACAAAGGACTATGTCAGGGAAAAATATGTAAAAAATTGCTGCAAAGAACTGTAAAAAAAAAAAAATTACCATAAAATATACTGCCAGTGAATGAGATGCAAGTTGATGCTTTATTAGACAACTAGCTGTGTGATGATTATGAAATAACAACAATCTCTAATGACACACATTATGTGCATGGTGTGATGTAAAGAAGCATTGAATTTTTTAATCTTATTTTCACTATCATGATTCTGTCATCAAGGATTTCGGATTTGTGCTCTTTATATATGTTTGTGATTTGTGCAGCCATTACATTTTATATTGATGACTGAAGATGTCAAAATAAAGTCAGCAGGAGAACATTTTATTATGGAACTGTTTTGTTGTCTGTTAATTAACAGTAAGTAGATTTATGAACATGCTCAATTTCTAATCTAATAACAGCAAAATCAATCCAAGTAAAATGAGATTTTGTTTACTGTTATGTAATATCTGACTTGTCCGTGTTTTTAAGGTGTTTTTTCATAACGTACCACAATGAGAAGTAGCATATACTGTCCAACAAATGTCCTGATAGCCCTGGCTTGATATCTCAAACGGAGGTGACTTAATGTGCAGTTAATGTGGAAATGGTACAAACAATCTCCACCTCCAACATAATGTCATGGACACGTTATGTCTTCATGAAAAAGGTGGTTTTTATCAATGTTGTCCTTTGTTTAGAGGCATTAAATTAAATCCATCTTTCTCATAACCTTTCTCAACCTTTTCCATAAATCAGTTTATGCTATTCTCTGATGGTAGTGGTTCATTTCTGCCATTAAGTGCAATGAATGCAAAGAGTCAGTTAATTAGTTAGTATTTGAAAATGTTTGTAAGTCTCTCAAAGCTAGAATCAGAAACTTGCAACAATTACACTTTATTGTCCCACATCAATTTATATTTAGACATTGCCTTAATGGGTGCTGCATTGCTATGTTTCTAGGCGGACCAGTTGAAAGATGCTGTACTTCACCAGGATGACTCTGACCTGGAGAAAAAAAGACGTGAGACTGAGGCTCTGCTACAGAGTATGGGCATAACCTCAGATATTCCTGTTGGTATGTTTTATATTACTATATTATCTTATGGCTGGGCAATATTTATTCAATGTTTTGTCTCTTTGACTCGAGTTTGAGGGTATTCATATTCATACTGGATAAACAGTGTGTTTTCTCCTAAAGTTGATATAACCAGTAGGATAAGGACAACATATAGACTTTTTTATGGCCAAACAGTGGAATGTTATTTACTAGCCAACTCGATCACCTGACCTTGGTCCAGCTGATCATGTGTTTGAATTGTTAAAGACCAGAATGAAAGCAAAAAGCTCAAGCAAGAGATGAATTAGGCTGTGGTTACCTTTGGACAGTCATTGGTTTGGTTGCACATTTATTGGCTTGCAATATATGTGCAACCATATATTATATATAATAACTTTAATTGTGTGTTTACTTGTCCTATTGCTGTCTGTTCCCTGCAGTATCCATATATGAAAAATGCTGTCCTAATAAACTGCCACCTTGAGATTTCTTTGTCAGAAATGTTGCTTGGTAAATGTCATGAAGATAAAATTAAATGGTCAGGTGGCCCAGTGGAGAGGGGCAAAAACATATATTCAATATGTTACTGCAACTTTTCTCAGCTAGGAGGGCCTCTCATGAATAGCCTGTCAAACACGAGTCTTACTGTAGATTTGGAAGTCTTCCAATATTTCTTGTGAATTTCACAAAATTGTCCATAAATACATGTACTGCACAAGAGCAAGCACTGATAAAAGAAACAAATGTTTTTAAAATGACACCAGTATAGACTGTGTTGATATTGGTTTCTAGAGTTCTTCGGATTGTCAGAGCACCTTCACATTGCTAACAGCAGATGGCAGAAGAGATCCATAAGAAAATCACCACCAAGTCTCATAGGATGGAGACCAAACTTGAAACA